>NC_142501.1:80138787-81466287 GCF_057876585.1 Rhinolophus sinicus
GCAATTTGTCAACAATAACAAAATCAATACTGTAAAATCCACAGTACTTTTTTGTATCAGTAAGTCATTTAGTGTTTGGTTGCCCAAAATTCTGAAATCAAGTGTCTCCCACACCCCGCTGTAGATATTGGAGAAAGCCAAAGAAAAATTATGACAAGATCATGTTTCCACGCTTCAGCCTAAAGGAAATTTTTTAAAAAATGATGTGCCTTAAAATAAAAATTTATAATGGGAAAAATAGAAACCAAAATAGAATCCAGCAGCTCAATGCAATAAGACACTGGATTTGGTTACTGTTACTAATTACAGAAAAAAAAATATTAATTACAAAAACAGTTGGAAACTAGAACATGTCGGAGGCAGGACAGAAATAAGGAATTAGCAATTTGGCAGGAAAGCAAAACCATATACAGAAATACATGAAAAAGAGATGGTTTAGAAAATGATGTCCTCAAGCCTGCTCGGTGTGGATTATAATCTTACCTCACATAAAGGTGTCTTTATATAACATGTTTGTGTATGAATAGTAATTAATATTTTTCTAAAATATTCTAAACACTTTGTTTCTACTGGTCTTCATTACACTAGAGTGACAACAGTCATAACAGTAAAAAATAATAACTACCGGTTGAGGGCTTATTTTAAGCCAGGCTTTCTTCTTATAGCCATTAACTCATTGAATTTGAGGCCAGGATTTCTGAGTTGAGTAGTCTGGGATTATTTATGTAACCTTATCTCCATAATGCATCACTGAGCAATGAAATAGTTAAATTTTAACCCTAAGACATTGAATCACTTCAGAAAGCAAAAATGCTTCCATTTTTAAATTTATAAAATAATGATACAAAGCATTTAAAAATGTAGAGAATTTTTAGGCTTTTTTCATATATTCGTTTTTTAAAGATTGCTCTTATACAATAGCACAATAAGAAAGTGAGGGGTTTTATGTCAGAAGTAATAGACTTTAAGGTAGTGTATTTTTATGTACTGAAAAATAGTATTTTTTTAAGCCCTTTATATTTGCTCTCATATCAGTTGCCTTTCAGCAAGACTATAATTTAAGTAAATGAAACTACTTGGTGTTCTGTAATAAGGACATTTATAAAAAACTGTCTCATTGCTTGTGTCGAACCTGTTCCTCCTATCTTGAATTCCCTTCACCTCACGTAAACCGTATTTCCTCCATGAAACCTCCTCTCAATCCTCCTCTACTCAGCATATCACTTTCTCACTGACATGGTGGGCTGTATATGTCTGCCACCCAATTTGCAATATAAAGTATTTAAAAAGATGATTCAGTTCTTACCTTTGTACCACCACATTATTACACAAATTATATATGCACTGAAAAAAACACTGATTCACTTCAATATTCATTGATGAGTGCATTTTATAAACCTAAAATTAATCATGTTTTAATAAAACAGCTGATTTCTGTATCTCTGCTAATAACCAGCTCTGTGGTCTTAAGCAATTAAATTTTCCTCTTTGCTCCTCAATTGATTACTCTGCTAAAAGAAATAGACTAGAAAGATTTTGCAGAACCCTTTCACCTTCATTTTTTTTCCCTAGACTTATTTGCATTTTATCTAATAAATATATCCTAGGTACTGTTTTAGGCATGGGGGTTATATGAATGATCCAGACAAAATCTTCTCCTTTGTGGACAGATTACGAACTAGGTGATATTTGTTCCAAATGCTGCAAACACTTTTTGATGCAGACTATACCCAGCAGACCAAAAAGGCCTATATAACTTTGTCTTTGAATTGAAAAAGTGAGCAAGTATCTATCAACAGTAGATTCTAATCTGTTTCCAACTTATTAAAACCGAAGCATTTTTTAAAAATAATTATTTTGGTGAGTAAAATATCTTAAGGTAGGAAAATTTCTGGAAGATTATAGCTAGACTTCATTCTTACAAGGAACCCTAATTTCATGCCTTTAGATTTGGTTTCGATTGCACATGCATTAACTTGATCACTTACGAGCTGGGTAACTTTGGATAAGTGTTGACTTCCTTGATCTTCAGATTTTTAATTTGTAAAATGGAGGTATTGCTAGTACTAGAGTTGGTGGTATTGGTTGTATAGATGATGGTGATGACATGATGCTTTTTCTGTTATTGAGAGGATTGAGTTGATTTCCAAACGGCCTACTGAACTCAATCCTGAGACATGAGGAGGGCCAGGTGTTAATGTATGACTGTAGGCTTCACAAAGTAGTGGGTTTGCGTCATGGCTATGCCACTGAATAGATTTTCGATCTTTGTCAAATGAATGAACCTCTGTAAACATTTCTCCTCATTCATAAAATGGAGACAAAAGTTCATATGATACTTGTGAGGATTAAACAAAATAGTTTATGCAAAGTCTTACATCACCTAGTACATAAGGAGTGCTCAATAAATAGTAACAATTCTATAATAGCCATTAGTCATTATTAATTTTTTCCACCATAGAGAGGTTTCAATGTTCTCTTATGTTGTAGCATTTAAATTAATCCAATCTGTGAGTAAATTTACTATTTAGGGACCTAGGGAAAGACCAAATTCAGTTAAATATACTTCTTTAAATTAGGCCAGCCAAATATAGTAACTTTATGAAACTTTGAAACTTCATTCACCAAAATTATTTCCTCACGAAGAAAATACTTTCATCAAAAATGTTTAAAAAGAGGTTGCAGTTGTTTTCTACCAAAATTTTCAGTGAGGTTTTACTTAGTATAAAATGAGAATAATACCTAAATCTGTGTTTACCAAAGGTACAAAGGGGCCTGTGCAGTATCTTACTGTCTGTTGTTTAATTGATGACATTATAGATTTATGCCTCTTGGAGTTTGAACATACCAAGAGGTGGGTGCAAATTATAGATAATTTTTAATAATTGGGAGTAATTTAAAACACAAATTAATGTTGTATAACATTTCTAGTTTAACAAATTCTATTTCAAACATCGTAAATTATACAATTTTTAACAGGAAATTTTCAAGTTTCTATAAAATAGCAATTGTGAAGATGTTGTTCACCCTACCCTTCTTCTATCATCACTTTCTCTACTAATCTTAAAGTTTACATTTACTTAAGATAAATAAGGTATCAGGAATTTGTGTCCTTCAACAACTGTGGTTTCACAATTTAAAGGAATCTGGAGAAATATTTACCTTTAGAGACAGTATCACAATTTTATCACTGTTATTTCTATTTTATGCAAATATCTGAAGTAAACAACCCAATATCTTTAGAAATGTTAACAATATAGCTGTACTTGAAGCATTGTGTAATGAATATTATTATATCTATGAAACAACCAATGAAATGGTCATACAGTGATACAATAAAACTTCCCTTATGATGAATGGAAGGACAAAAATGTTAAGATGATTATGTCAACACATCATATTGATATTGTAAAATTTCTCACTGAAAGCACAAATACTTAAAATCCTAGAAGGAAGATGATAATGATACTGGTCTATTATTACTCAAATAAATATAGTTTTTACAGTGGATAAAGTTGATTTAATTAAATGAGTAAAATATATACAAGTTTTATATAAATATGTATAAATAATATTTCTTATATGTATATATATATATATACATATATATATTAAAAGTAAGATGTGTAGCATGAGACAGATTTTGTCAATATCAATTAAGTGAAGGTGCAGCCAGACACACACAGTGACTACTTTTTATTTTGTTGACTATACAGAGGTAAAGAATATCTTCTAAAAGAAGTAAGTTCATTAATGTTTTAAATTATGAGAACAGACTTACTTGTTGAAAACTGTAATGTTCAAATTTACTATGATTTATGACTTTACCCAGTAACTATAACTTTGCTAATTTTTGTGTTTTTTGCTTTTAATAGGTGACCAATGTTAAAGCATTGAATTTAACTGAATTGGTCTTACGTATTTTATATTTTAAGAGGAAAGAATACATTAATAAATTGAGTAGAAAAATAATAAGAAAAAATGTAAAAATAAATTATTGAAGAATGCCAATGTTGCTTATACATATGAAAACTACCTTACAGGAGAATAGAGAAGAACCAGGGGGAAAATTAAGCCATCAAAGCCTGGGAAGTCTATGGGAACAGACCTGTGGGTTATAACTTGCAGTTCACACTATTATTGTTAGTGAATAACAGTAAGGTTAGTGAACCTTATGATACACATTAATCCAGAATTTTATGCATGCTGTATTTGTTAAACCTCATGTTTCTATGGATTTTCTTTTTTATTCTAAATCGTGGAGCATTAAATAGACAAAAAAACAAAAACAAACAAAAAAAAACCTGCACAATCTCACAGTTGATTTAAATATCACAAAATAAAATTCTAGCTTTATAGTTTACACAAATACAACATGAATATAATTGATTACTCAGGATTTTAAGAATATATTCAAAGTTCATGTTTGACATCAAGTGGACATCTAAAATTTAAAATATCCTGTGCAAATGAAAGTATTACATATTTGATTTATATTTTACATTATTAATTCAGAAGAAAAACGTATATATTTTCATCTTTGTTTCTTATTATTGTTAACTTAGTTTGAATAGGGTGGGTATGTCATTAAAGATGAACCGGGCACAGAAAAATCAACAATAGCTATCATCCATGGACTAAAATTCATGAAAAGTAATGTGACAAATGGAAAATATATGGTAATTGTTGCTAGATAATAAATAAAATAGAAAATGCTAAGTGCTGTTATTTTATGCCTTACTGAAGTGATGTGGTTTGGAAAGTTTTGTTTTAAGGAATATATGGCGAGATTTCCTATAAATCTTTTTAATGATAATTACTATAAAATTTACGAACACTTCCAACACTAAAAGAAAAGAATATCCTTAATGTTTCTTATATCTTGCACTTGGCATATATTTCAAATATTAGTTGAATAATACACAATTTAAATACCCTTATATGACATCATTCTAAAAATTTCCAGACATTAACATGTCTTGTGAGATTTAGTGCCTTCCTTTTTCTGTAAAGCGATTTTCTTCTCAAATTATTGGTCTCATGACTTACATCTAACAGTGATTATTTTAATGGCAAAAACACCCTTCCTTGTTCCAAATCCCTATACATATTTGTAAGATAGAATTTTATTTTAAAAATCAAAGTAGCAATCATTATTTAACATGTGATGCTTTTCTGATCAATTGATCATTTTTAAACACTTCAGGTTAAGAATACATATGTTGAAAATACCAGGGGTGCCAAAAAAATGTATACACATGACTAGTGTTCATCTTTTGTTATTGGTGTATATTGAGTGTTAGAATTTTAATACCGTTTTTCCTTTCTTCAAATGTGTTTACATTTTTTTGGCACCCTCTGTATATACTTTGCAACTTTTGAAATGTAAATTGATTCTGAAAAAAACTTAATATTTATATATTATCTTAACATTTTTTGGTGAAGTGACACTTAATAAAATTTACCCTGATGAAATGCACCCTTATTTCTATCTCAGGTAGTACCTAAACATGCTCGGATTGATCTTTTTACTGTGTGATTATTCAAGTTAGGACTTTCTTTTTTTTTTTTTTTTTGGTTAGACAAAGTCTCAGTGTGTTGTTCACTGGTTACAAATTCACTATTTAGAAAAACACTTACACTCTTTCTGCCTGTTAGCAACCTACTAACAGTTACTAGAAAAGTTAATGGGACCTTAAAGTTAGTCAACAGCAAAAAACATCCACAAGTTACTAAGCATATGATTCGTATTAATATTTTGTCACCCTAAATTTTAAAGGAAGGGATAGGCTAGTAGGGAATGTAATAGTCTCTTAAAAAAATTGAACTACTTTTGCAAAAAGTGATAAAAAGAAAAAGAAGTGATATTTACATTTTTTAAAGAGGCCATCTAAAAAAATCTGGAAAATTAAATTATATAGTGATAATGTGTATTGAATAATATACAGGGTAGTTAATAAATATAAACATTCTGTCAAAGAGGAAAAACCAAAATCAACTTTTGGATTTTAATGCAAATAAGCTATTGCTATAATATTATGACAAATATCTCCTTGTTAACCCCTTATTTCGTTTTTTTAAATCAGCCTTTGTCAGTGATGCATGTGGACATGGGATGTGAGGGTAGTGAGCGTGTAGTAGAATAACGTGTGTGTGTGTGTGTGTGTGTGAATGCATACGGATGATTGTGGCAGGTGGGAGTAGTTATATATAGAGAGAGGAGGAGGAGGGTTTAATAAAATTATTGTAGTAGAAAAATATTATTTAGTTGGTTTTAGAAATAAATTAAGGCATGTCTATTACTCATACGAGTATATTTTCATGTTGTTCAGTATTCTATTAAATCCAGATTAAATTCCATGGTGAGTATCTACTATATAAAACTAACATTAGGATATAGAATATATAATGCTATCGTGGAACTATTTGATGTTTTTTTACACATTATGCTACTTTACAACTAAGGAAAAGACTAACAAACTTACATTTATTTTCAAAGGTTTTGAAAAAGTCTTAAAAAACCACTCACTACAATAAAATCAGCAAATGTATTTGAAATATACATCAGGTTTAGTATACTAAACTTTTCTTTCTATTTTTGGTTGTATAAGGAATGTATCTATATTAAGTTTCTAGGTAAAGGTAATTTCTTATCCATGATTTACTATATTACTTCAATTTATGACAAATATATTGGCAAAGAACTCTTATATTACTTTGTATATTTTACACACACACACACACACACACACACACGCACACACACCCCTTAACTCACTCCTTCCTATTTATAGTTTTTAATTTCTTAGAAGAAAAATGATTATAAAATGAATGAATTTGATTTCTGTTTGGAAAGAATGAGACAAAAAAGCCAACTTTACTCAAAAATTCAAAGACATGGAATAATTAAGTGTTGACTTTTTATTTGATTAGAAAAAATAGTAAGGGGCAAATGTTCAAAGTGGAGTGTAGTAACTCAGCTGAACTTCCATTCATGATAATGGGAGGCAGTTGGCCAAGTTCCCTGGACCATGCTTTGAACATACCCCTAGAACATTTTTAAATATTGTGAAGCACACTAAAATATGGAGTGTTTTTAGATTCACCACTCCTTTTAAACACAACAAAGAAGAAAATGTGTAAAGGCAGGCAGTCTTTTTTTTTTCTTTCTTTTTCTTTGTTTTTAAGCACACATGAAAGAAAGATCTGGGCATTATTTAATAGTGTTGTTCCTGATTGTAAAGCCCTTGACTGTTATACAGTTAGGGGCCTACACAAACACCCCAAAATTATTTGGTGCTAGACACTGCCATTGTAGGTGTCTGTGAAATAATCCAAAAAAAAATAAAAATAAAAATGTAGTGATCCTATAGGAAAAAATATGCATTCTTTTATTTCAAAATTTAACAGCCATAGATCTTTTAATGAGTCAGAGAACGAGATTTTTGTATGGCTTCGCTGATATATAAACAATTTTAGACAATATGACTTGTAGACCTAGCACATGGTTTTAAAGTGGCCACTTACATAAGAATAGAATTGGTGGGGGATGAGCGTCGTAGCATGAGCCCACTTTGACAACAGTAGACTTTGTTAGCATATATAGATGATCCAGAACAAAGATGATACTGCCAGGTTTTCCCTACAGTGATCACAGGACATCTAGACTGTGACATTCTGTTTTCGGTGTGGGATGTTGATAAGGGTCAGGGTGTTGATGACCTCAAGCATACCTGAAGAATGTGAGTGCTGTGAGCAGTCTGGAAACAATGCATATGAGGAGTGCTTAAAGAACAGAGACTTACAATTGTGGAACAATTGCCTGTGCTATTTGAAGATTTTCGTGTGTGAGGAGTATAGTACTTACTCTATCATTTTAAGGAAGAGAAATAAAAGTGGTAGAGGAAGATAACAGCTCACTTTTTTTTACAGAACCCTCCAAAAGAGAATGGAAGTTTTTAAGCAGGTGAGCTTCTAGTCAGAGGAAGTAAACCTAATTGAAAGTGTACAAGAGGTTTTTGCATGTGGAAGGAAGTTGGATTTCGGTAATATTCCTAATCCCAGGCGATTTTCGGAAGTGAAAGTGTGTGTTAGATCATTGCCATTATTTTAATATAGATCCCCTGAACCACACCCTATTCTTAATGAATCAAAAAAGAAGATGCATCTCTGATGGAGAATAACTATTTAACAACGACGACAACAACAAACTACTGAGGGAGATATAGTCAGCTAGGTCTAAGTATATAATTTTCAAGATTTCTGTTAGAATTATATAGTATGGCAATTCTAGAGTTCAAATCATGAAATAAAATTTAGGTATTCAGCATAAATTGTCCATAAAACTTTGCTTACATCAAAATGGATCAGTCCAAATTTCATATTCTCATAGATTTTTCAATCACCTAATAAATTTGTGAGAAGGGCTTATTTTGTATTATGTTAGGCCTGATGATGAGGAAACAGTTTGAGCAATTATTGGGGATTTTGCTTTCAGAGTAGATACTATGAACCCATACAAAGTCACAGTAATGAATAAGTAAATAAACGATTTCAACTCATAAGACTAATTTTTATATTATTGTAACATTTCTTTAGATTTCCTGGGTTCAGATTTGACCTCCACCACTGGAGTATTGTAATCTTGGGTGAGGTTCTTAAGCTCTTTGTTGCATAGTTCTACCTTGTATAAAATAGGGATAGTAAATGTAAATATACACACCTTTTAGTGTATTAAATTATGATAAGTCTTCATAATGCATTTAGTATAATGCCTGGCACATGGTAATTCATTGATAACCATTAGCTATCATGAGTCTCAACTCGATCGTCATCATCAGATGTTTAAACATCCAGAGGGAATGCTTCAGAGAAAGCAAAGCTTCAGTTCTCTGGGGGTATTATCTTTTATGGATTGTATCTAACTTTTGATAGAGAAAATAGCTAGATCTCTAAAGTCAAATGAAGACATTCCAGAAATTTAAAAAACAAAAGAAAGATATGGGGGAGGTGAGGAGAGATAGAGATCATGGAAACAGGACATACCAGTAATAATGTGCAAGAGTATTGCTACCCATGAGATCTGTGGGTATGTTCTCAAGCCTTCCTAAAATATTGCTGTAGTAAGTTGTTTTACCAATCTGTTCTATTCAGAAAACATCTTTATATGTTAGAAATAATTTCACCAAAAGTAACACATTTAACTTGGTTGATCAAGTCAGATAAAAAGTTTTGATCAAAATAAAAATATTTGCCCATGTTGTAGAAACTGGAGAATTTCTTTTCAACTTATAAGTAGGTTCAAGTTAATTCTTTTAGGAAGAAAATACTTTCTCAATTTATAGGCATAGATTACCTTCTTTGCCTTTACCTTCCTTATTTTCCTTTTTTTCCCTCCACCAAATTGGTAAATATGTTTCTATGCATTTGGAATATGAATAGATGATTTTAATATTAAATTCTAGCAACACTATATAACTTGAATCCTTTAATAAACATATAATGTAAATAATCTTCCCCTGCCACTGTTTGCCTTTCATTTATTTTTTCAAAATAAACAAGCAAGTTCATTTTCATTTCCTGAAAGCCCTTTTGTCAGACATGTGACTGTGTTTTTTTCACTGTAGCACAATGTTTGATTGAATGTCAGAGGAAAATCACCCAGATCAAATTAGAAGAGCTAGTTTGACAGAGTAATGACATTAACAACCCCTCTTGTTGGTTTGCTGTACATAACTCAGCAATCACTAACACCAATCATTATATTTTGCCTAAAGTGGGATACATTTTGTAGAATGAGCCAAAATTAAAACACAGCTCAAGATGATTTAAGGATTAATAAAATATGCAAGCCATTATATATCTGTAGATATAGCTCACAGATTTAACATATTTAAAGCAGCTTAAAAAATATTCATATAGAGTTATCTCTAAAACTACTAAAAGGAACATCTTGCCAAACATTGAAGCCCCACATAAGAGATGAAATTAGTTTTTCAGATTTCTCTTATGTATTGAAACTGGGTGAGTCATCCTTTCTTGAGTTACAGAGTAACAGACATCTCTCCAGTGTGATCTAGAATATTTATTAACATATTTTCTGCTTTTAATCGAAAATAAGTTGTCTTAAAAGATACAGTTAAGTTTCGATGTTGTAAGACTACACCAGAGGCTGTATGTAGTGGACTGGAATCTTTGTGTAAAAATAAATATAAGAAAACGTTGTTTGTGTAAGTGTGGAAATAATTGATGATTCCATTTTAATTATGATTTTAAAAAAGAAAGCTAGGTGTGATAAATATGTGTATTGCTGCTGTGTTCTAGTTCAAATCTATAATAATATTACAAAAGGCATATGATTTTTAAATTTCATCATCTAAGGCTGCATCTCTGCCATGCTATACCATGCAACATTTCCCTTTTTCTCCCAGCTCCTGCCTTTTGTCATGATTTTCTCTCTGTTTCTCAATAATGCATGTAATCGTTGTGCTTTTATCCTTGCTTAAATAATCCGGTCTAAGATACTTTCTATTTAAAATTCATATTATACACATTCTATTTAGTGTTACTTTTACGTGTTAGTAACGTTAGAGAAATTTGTGCTTGTTGGTAATATTACACTGTTTCCGGTAGAGATTTAATAATATGAAATGTGAATTCCTTGGGCACAAATGATAACCCAGTTTTCAGTCTTACATGTTTTAAAGTACTGTAATTGTGCTCATGATACTTTTGTAATACTTGAATATTTTTCTCAGTTGTGCTTCTATTATTTGGTAATGGTCATGTTTTAGAATTTTAAATTTGTTTTACATGTCATACTTCTGTTGCAACCTCACTATATCATATATAAATTATAGAATAAATGTTAAAAATATGTACATCTCATAATATGCACAGAACCATGTATTCAAGACTATAGGAAATAAACATCAATGAAAGGGTAAACAGTTTTCAAAATGGTTTTGATCAAAAATATCTAGAGCAAACATCTTAATGTCAGCAGTGGTTTCCAACAAAAACTGCCACCCCAACTACAGCTATAGATCTTTTAAAAATGCAATTGTGTCATTTGTTTAGAAATATGAAAACTACATTTAAATTTAAAACCATATCTTAAACCGCTTTTCTAAGCACATGAATTGGTCATGATTCATGACTGAATCTTCAGATTTCGTTTTGAAAATTATGACTATAAAAAGAATACTCAAGAGATTGACATGTTTTGAGAGTACTTTTTGTGGTTATGTATGTGGGTTTTTGGTGATCTATTACAGTAAAGCAAACTGGAAGAAACCTTCAAATAATTATTTTTTCAGTAATCACTTTCTGTACTCAGAATGTAATTACAGACCACCCAATAGAAGCAAAACAATGAATAATTAACAAAATTCAGTAAATACAGTTTAACAAAAGTAAGGGAACAAAAGTGAGAACATGTAAATGTAATATGTGTTGTTTTATATATTCCAGATTCAGAACAATTTGTGGGCAGGAAATGCAAGTGGTGGTTCTGTGGTTACTTCATGCATGTTACCACGTGACACTTCCTCCTGTATGACACCTTATTCTCACTCGCCTCGGACAGATTCCAGTTACACAGGGTTTTCAAACCACCAGAACCAGTTCAGCCACGTGCCCCTCAACAATTTTTTCACTGACTCTCTTCTTACTGGGGCTACCAATGGACATGCGTTTGAAACAAAGCCAGAGTTTGAAAGGAGGTCTTCCAGTATCGCAGTCCTTCGAATGAAAGCCAAGGAGCACACTGCCAATATTTCATGGGCCATGTAACATACAGTACTCCTATTTTTCTTTTTATGGAAAAGTAAAACATTCTTATTTCTCATATTTAAAGGATACCACAATAAGCTGCTGTGTGTGGAATTGCTAACGGTCAAGATATACAGTGAGACCAGCTTAAATGAATAGTTGTTATTATTTAACATTAAAATCTAAGAATGAACCTCTGAAGACTAAATAGGTTTACCATGCAACAGTCTCCACAAATTCTGTTTTAGTAGTAATGTTTTTTTATTGTATGAGTTGATGAAATATGAACATGCAACTTCTTAAAGAATAAATGTATTAAACAAATTCCTCTGTTATAGATTGATTTGTGTTAGTTCTGTGTAACAAGAAATCCCTTGTAAAATAATACCCGATAAAGGAAGAAATGCACTGGGGAAAATGTCAAGATACCAGAGCTGTCAGGTAAATGTCAAAGCAGGGTGTTTCAGGGAGTTAACTGCCATTTCTCCCTCTCTGGCTCCCAGACACAATGGGCATATTCCCTATTGCAAAGAATTTATCTTCAGGTCTCAAAGTTTTTTTGTTTGTTTGTTTGTTTTGTTTTTTCTTACCCCTAGATGTTTTAGTGAATTTCCACTCCATGAAAAAAGAACTCTTCTAAAATGACCAGAATTTGCATGAAATATTTGGGCATAGTTTCCTGAAACCATGTGTCTAAAGGTGATAACTGAAATATTCTGGTGTGATTTAAATTATAGTCATGAGAACCATTTTTATAAATGCCATCTTTTTTAATGGAAAAACCAGCATGGACTTCATGACTTAGTTATCACACATAAGGTAAAAAAAAAAGAAAGTTAAAAAACCTGTTGCTTTTAAATTAAAATTGTGTTGATTAAAATGTACACACGAACATCTAATAAATGCAATAAATGATATAAGGAACAACGAACCGGAATTTATATTTATTTCACGTGCAAGTGCACATGTGTGTGTTTTTTGACATATAATCTGTAAGCATTTTTTGCTACTGTGGTTTTGCATAGGGAATTAAAATGTCAAAAGTCTCTCTAAAATTTCTGGTGGAAAGAAGAGAAGAAAAATACATTGCATCTGGAAAATTGCTAACCCCTTTGATTTACTTCTCCTCCCTTTCCCCTGTCACATTCCAAGCTTTTTCAGATGAGTGAAATGTCAACCTCCTTGAAAGACTCTTAAGTTCATAAAGGCAGAGTAAATTAATTGAAATGAAGATGACTTCCATGGCTTGGATCAGAGCAAGATCTGCTCTTTGTACTCTCTTAGAATCTTCCTTGTGGTCCCGCAGCCTTTAGGGATATGCTTGGAAGCCCCGAAGGCTAAAGGACAAGAACAAATGAATTTTTAAAATAAATTTCAGAAAAAAGTACTTAAATCCAGTGAGTATCTCTTCCTAGTAAGAAAATATTTACAGCAGTTAGACATCTTTTGTAATAAAATTTTAAATCAAGCAAATGATGGAGATGAGTGATGTCCTAAACACACATTCCTTGACTTCATAATAACTCTGTTCTTTATTACTTTTGTGTTCTCTTTTTAGTTTTGTTCCCAAGACAAACTTGCTCAACTTTGGCCCTGAGAATTATGCTTACACGCAGGAGCTTTTGTTAAAGGATTGTTTAGGCAGCTGTTAAATATCCTTCATGTTTTAGAAGAGAATGACTCCTTTAATATATTCATATATGTGGTTAATAGAAATTCTTGAACTAAAACAGAGCTAAAATATAACATTTTTTAAAACTTCCCCAAATTAGTAGTACTCATGTTCATTTTCTTCTGCTTTCATAATTGAAAGTTTAGCGTCCCTTGCATAATACCTTAGGTTTTTTTAAATGAGAGACAAAACTCATAGAGTCATGATTGAATTTCACTTCATTCTTTAGTTTTCCTATTCTAAGTTTTTCCTCTCATTATAGTCTCATAATTAGCTGGATCTTTTATAACACAATGTATTTTTTCAATTTAAATAACATCTTTTTAATTAAGGTTCTATATCTATGTATAAACTTAATTCAATCAGCACATTTAAAAAATATTTCTATTAAAACATGGCTAATGTACAATATTATTTTCAGATGTACATAATAGTTATGATGATGACTTCTCAGCACATTTTTTAAACACCTACAATATGTGAAGTACTATTTATGATAATTATATAAATCGTGGAACCATGATGGGTTCACAATCTCCCTGGACATACACATGAATAAAGTTTGTTCCCTTCGACCATGCCTCACATTTTATGATGGCAATAAGAACTGCATGAATTTTTTTTTGTTAACATTCCCACCGTTTTTATTGACTGTAAATTTCATTCAATATTTAAGTTCTTAAAATACAATAAAATGAACTTTTGATGTAATAAGATAAAGCTAAAACAAAGTGCATAAAATGCATTTTGTGGATTTTCTCTTGATTTTTCTCAACTTTGGTTCAAACAAAGTTCCATGTACTAGACTTCATATCACTCACAAAAATATTAAACTTATATATATAGACAGAAAAACTAAGGAGTGTTTTGCTTACTTTTATTTGGGATCATCATTGACAGTATTGATAATTGGGAGTTTTGGTCCATTAAGTAGCTCATCCACTTGGACATTTGTTCCTATGAGAGGCACATCCCTATATGCTCCTTCCACACATTTGTCCTGCACAAATGGTCTAAGAGGTGATTCTTGCACTCTTTTTCCTGAGCAATGTGGTTAAGGTTTGGACCTCATGATAAGAGATGCATTTAATGGAGAATTAGGTACGGTTTGCAGTTTCTTTCATAAACAAGAAACTTCAGAAAATGGTTTGTGGGTTTCTGAAGATATAGCATTAATTTCTTAATATTAATTAGTGATTATTTTCTTCTTACATAACTTTTCATGAAAGTGGAAAAAGAAAGCTACTGGAATCTGTCCCCTCAGTCCTGACAAAGTATCTCAAAAGAATAACAGAGTTACTTAACCTATATAGCCTTGAAGAAACTCACGAAATTGTGTGTATAAATTATGGGAGTGTATTAGTTTCATGTTTCAATTGGCTGTTGACATTTCTTTTTTACCTCAAAGGATGGGAGAAGGGGCAGACCAATGCATTTAATACAGTTCTTACAAAATGATACATTGTTTCCTTTTAGTATCTTTACTTTCTCCTCACAAACACTGGGAGCTTATTTGACTTTCATAGTATAATTCCTACATCACCTCCCTATGTTTTCTGTAGTGCTGTTTTATACGTAATGCCGTAGTTTTATTTATCAGCAACTAAACACTGTTTTGGTTAAAGAAGGTGAAAAGGTCAATTACAATGTTTGCATAAACTGTTGGAAAATTTAAAATAAATTTCTAAACTTACCCAGTGACCCTGACTTTTGTCTTTCAACATTTAATTCAAACAGTATTGTAAATGATGAGTGTTAGATACATATTTTTGGGTGTTCTTTTTTAAAAGATGTTTATTAAAAATATAGTTAGCATACAATATTACATTAGTTTCAAGTGTACACAATAGATTATAATTCCAGCATTTATATAGCTAAAGAAGTGATCACCATGATAAGTTCAGCAACTATCTGACACCGTACTATGGTACAATATTATTGACTATATTCCTTGCCCTGTATCTTACATCCCCATGACTTACTTGTCTTATACCTGGGAATTTGGACCACTTGTTGCCCTTCATCTTCCCCTCCTTTTTCATTTTTCAGTTACAGTTGACATTCAGTATTATTTTATATTAATGTCAGGTGTACATTGGTTAGATGTTTGTATAATTTAAGAAGTGGTCCATTCCCTGACTAGTGTATTACTCATCTGGCACTATACATAGTTATTTCCATTTAATTGACTATATTCCCTTTGCTTTACTTTATATCCCCATTACTATTTTGTAACTACTGATTTGTACTTCTTAATCCCTTCACTTTTTTCACTTTGTCCCCCAGCTCCTCTCCCATCTATCAACCTGAAAAATCTAGGACCTGTCTGATACCATATGTAGTTATTACACTGTTATTGACTATAATCCTTATGTTATACCCCATACCCCATTGACTACTTTGTAATGACCAATTTGTACTTAATCCCTTCCCCTTTTCACCCACTCCCTCAACCCCCTTCCCATCTGGCAAACATCAAAATGTTCTCTGTATCTATGAATCTGTTTCTGTTTTGTTTGTTTATTTTGTTCTCTAGATTCCACATATAAGCGAAATCACATTGCATCTGTCTTTTACTGTCTGATGTGCTTCACTCAGCACAACACCCTCCAGGTCCATCCATGCTGCTCCAGATGGCGAGAACCCGTTCCCTTCCATAGCAGAGCAATATTCCATTGTATACATATACCACCTCCTCTTTATCTATTCTACCATCCATGAACACTCAGGATGCCGCCACATCTTTGCCATTGCAAATAATGTTGCAATGAACATATGAATGCACACATCCCCTTGAAGTAGAGTTTGGGTTTCTTTGGGTAAATACCAGGAAGTGGGATTACTGAGTCCTTCTTTGTTTCTTGTTATAGTCTTTGTTTTAAAGTTTATTTTGTCTGGTATTAGTATTGCTACTTCAGCTTTTTTGTTTGCTTGTTTGTTTCCATTTTTATGCAATAACTTTTTCCGTCCCTTTACTTTCAGTCTGTGTGTCTTTCAATCTGAAGTGAGTTTCTTGCAGACAGCATATGTAAAGGTTTTGTTTTCTTATCCATTCAGCCACCCTATGTTTTTTTATTGGAGAATTTAATCCACTTACATTAAAAGCAATTGTTGATAGATATGTAGTTATTGCCATTTTATTATTCATATTTTTTTATCTTTCCCTTCTGCCCCCCACACATACATTTTTGAAGTCTTTCTAACATTCCTTGTAGTACTGGTTTGGTAGTGATGAATTCCTTTAGGTTTTTCTTGTCTGGGAAGCTCTTTATTTGTCCTTTGATTTTAAATGATAGCCTTGCTGGGTACCCTTGGTTGTAGGTCCTTGTTTTTCATTACTTTGAATATTTTGTGACAATCCCTTCTGGCCTGCAAAGCTTTGGGTGAGAAATCAGCTGACAGTCTTATAGGACCTCCTTTGTAGACAACTAATGGCTTTTGCTGCTTTTAGGATTCTCTGGTTGTCTTTAACATTTGCCATTTTAATTATAATGTGTCTTGATGTAGGCCTGTTTGGGTTCATCTTGTTTGGAAATTTCTGTGCTTCCTGGGCTTGTGTGTCTACTTTCTTCTCCAGGGTAGGAAAGTTTTCAGTCGTTATTTCTTTGATTAGATTCTCAATCCCTTGCTTTCCCTCTTGTCCTTCTGGTACCCCAATGATGTGAATGCTGTTACACTTGATGTTGCCCAGAAGTCTCTTAAACTATCCTCATTTTTTTTTCCTTTTTGCTATTCTGATTGGGCGTTTCTTGCTATCTTGCATTCCAAATCATTAATTTGATCCTCTGCTTCATCTAGTCTGCTGATGATTCCTTCTAGTACATTTTTCATTTCAGTTATTGTATTCTTCACTTCTGACTGGTTCTTTCTTTATGGTTTCTATCCGTTTTTATGCTTAGTATCACTCACTAAGTTCCTTGAGCATCCTTATTAACCACTGTTTTGAACTCTGTATCTGGTAGGTTGCTTGCCTCCGTTTTGTTTTTGTTCTTTTTCTGGAGTTTTCTCCTGTTCTCTCATTTGGGATGCATGTCTTTGTTTCATCATTTTGGCTGCCTCGCTGTGTTTGTTTCTACATACTAGGTAGGGCTGCTGTGTCTCCCAGGCTTGCCAGGTGGCCTTAAGTAGTAGGGGTTCTGTGGGGTCCAGTGGCATAGTCTTCCTGGTTACCTGATCTGGGTGCTCCAGGAGTGTCCCTTGTGTGGGTTGTATGTGTCCTCCTATTATAGTTGTGCCTTGATTGCTGCTGGCATGTCATTGGGTGGTATTGACCTTCATCCTGATTGGCAGTGGGGTTTGGCCACATCCACAGATTACAAACTGCTGTGCAGTGGGCTTACCCACTGAGTGGGATTCACCCCCACGGGCTCTGGTGTCTACTGAGACTGCCCTTTGGGTGTGCTCCTTGTGGAACTAATTGGTTGGTGCTCTGCTGTGGTCTGAAGCCAACCTCCAAGTATGTTGGTTCTGGCGCCTCTTGGGAGGGGCTCCATTACAGGCCCATGTCAGCCACTTCCTGTGACTGACTCTGGGCTACCTGGTAGGAGCTACAAAGTGACCTATGGTTGGTCGCTGCTTGTGCTGCACCTGGAGTCATGGGGGAGAGGCCATGCTTTGAACCAAGGACGGCTGCCACCAGTACTGGGCCTGGGGTAGCTCCACAAAAAGCCAGAACACTCTGAGGCTGGCTGCCACCTGCCGGCTTCTGTAAGGTTCAGCTGCTGATAAAGCCTCCTATGGTAAATATGTTGGGTGAGGCAAGGTTTCAGTAAGTCAGCAGGATGGAGCAGTGGAGCTCACAGGCCAATTAGATTCCGATTTGGCCTGTGGGGGCGGGCTCAACACAGGAAAGATGGCACCTGCCTGTCGGCTGCTCGGGAGAAAGGCTCCACACAGGCAAATGGAATTGTCCCTCCAGTACTCGCCTTGAAGTTACACAACTCAGGCCAAATGTTTTCAACACCCCCAGAGTCACCAGTCCTCCACCGGAGCCCAGGGTGAGTGCCTGCGTATGCCCTTTGAGATGATGTCTGGGTTTCCTGCCACCTTCTGTCCCACTCAGATGGTTGGAATCCCCACTTTTTCAAAGCCAGATATTGTGGGGGCTCCTTCTGGAACTAGTGCTCCTGCTGGGACGCCTGGTGTATGTGTGGGGGGGTTTGAGACGTGTGGGGAACTTTCATGGAGAACCTCTGTGACTGAGATATGTCTCCTGATTTTCAACTGCCGTGTGTGTGTGTGTGTGTGTGTGTGTGTGTGTGTGTGTGTGACCATTTTGCATCTCCTCATCTCTTACCAGTCTCAACGTGGCTTCTTTTTTATATCCTTAGTTATAAAACTTCTGTTCAGCTACACTTTAGATGGTTCTGCACGTTGATTGTTCTATAACTTAGTTGTAATTTTGATGTGTTCATGCATGAGGCAAGCACAGCATTTATCTCCACCATCTTGGGTCTTTGTTAGATATAATTTTTAATTACAAATAATTACCACTTATGTTGCCAGATAGTTTTTAGGAGAGATATGGAAATTATTTTATTTTTAAAATCCTTGTTCGGTTGACTTCTCTTTTCTTTGATTAGGATATAACTATATATATTTATGTTTTTAAAATATAATTGCTAACTTTAAGCCATCTCTGCTTTAAGAAGTTAGGTGTTTAAAATTCCAACAGGCATTTATTTCCTGATAACTATTCATATTTTGCATTGAATATAAATATGTTTTTTCGTAAGGAATTTATTTAATAACATTTTATATTATATAATACTTTTGTTTTTATCCACTAAGTCACATTACATATAAGTCATATATTTTTTACAAGCTCGACAGTAATGTCACTAATGATCCAAATTTAAAAATTGGAGGTGAAATGTTTAGCAGTAGAGTTAGTATTTATGGCACAAACCTCAAAAATAGATTAAAAGCAATATTGGTTTTACAAGGTATAGTTAATGCAAAAACAAGATTTTTTGTTTGTGTTAATAACTCTCCTTTTTAAAACATATTGCCATCATTTATCCTGGAAATGTATTGCAAAAATGGTGAGCAAGACTTCAAGAAAAGGTCTAGCTAATTCTTCAGTTTTATTAAATACAATAATAGGGAATTGAAAGAAGCTTTTCCTATTTTTCTTAGCCTTAGAATTTTTCACCACCATGCATTTTTTTGTCCAAGGGGCAAATAAATAACTTCACTTGAATATTTCATCATGACACTATTTTATAGCATGTCTGACTTTAAAATACAAGAAATTACATACAGAAGTTTTTCATGCATTTTCACATAATGTATACTTGCACTAGTTCCCCATATCTATTTACCTTAACATACATGTTAAAGAGTTAAGAGAATATAGTAGTCCTCTCTCATCCACGGTTTCACTTTCCAAGGTTTCAGTTACCCGCAGTCAGCCTTGGTCTGAAAATATTAAGTGGAAAATTCCAGAAATAAACAATTCAAATACCATTCTGAGGTTTAAATACCATTCTGAGTAGTATCATGAGATCTTATGCTGTCATCTCATTCTGTCCTGCCTGGGACATGAATTATTCCTTTGTCCAGTGTGTCAACACTGGGTACACTACCACCCGTTAGTCACTTAGTAGCCACCTTGGCTATCAGGTAAGTTACCAAAAAGAGAGAGAGAGACCACATTCACATACATTTTATTTTGTGTGATGCAATATATTGCAATGTCCTATTTTATTATTTGTTATTGTGAATCTCTTTACTGTGCCTAATTTGTAAATTAAGTTTCATCATAGCTATGTATGCATAGAAAAATAACATATATATATAGGGTTTGGTACTGTCTGCAGTTTCATGAATCCACTGAGAGTTTTGGAATGTGTCCTCACAGATAAGAGAGAGCTACTGTATTCCAGAACAATTGCCAGCATTGTAAAAACATAACAGGTTTTCAGTAGAAGGCATAAGGAGCCCCCTTCAGGCTACTTACACAGTCCTATTGGTGGACATGAAAAGATTGAAATGCTCAAAATCGCTCCATATCAGTAACGTAGGGTTCATAGCTTAGTGGAGAGTGGGGAATGGGTAGGGAAAGGTGTGTATCTGGATAGAATTCAGAGGCTTCATAAACTGAGGTGGAAAAGTAATTAGATCTTTATTTCCACTAACCCCTAGAATGAAATGTAGCATTTAAAAAATTTATGACTATGGACAATAAATCTCAGTAGGAATAGCAGTACCTGTGATAATGTCACTGATAGAACAGATATATTTTTTTTCTCATTTTACATGTGTTAGTTATTAGATACCTTGAAATAATTATGCTTTTAGTTTATCACTTGATTAGGAGAGTTTTCAAAATTTTTCAAAAGTTTTCAAACTACTTTAAAATTAGGGAAGTTTTTAGTTCTGTTGCTGGATCTCATTATTCTATCAATGAAGATGCACAGATAATACTACACCTTAAAATTAGTTTCATAAATATTTGGATACCTGACTTTCAGTGTAATTCGTTTCCCTCTTATGCCTATGCATTTTACTTATTCAAAAACATTGTCGAAGAAGGGGTTCACAAGATCACTAAATTGCCAGAGGGGTCCATAGCACAAAAAGGATTAAGAAACCCTTTTTATGCACCAGGGTCATTTCTCCAAATTAAATTGGTTTTTACCCTAGAGAATAGTCATATGTTATGGAAGGAGTAAAACAGAGTACATGATTATCAGACTATCATCACTGGCAGAATGTAGGGTTGAAAGAGAATGGGACTTTTTAAAACAGGCAACCCCAGCATGCTGAATAAATGAATGAGGCATTGTAGTGAGGACCACTCTAGCCAGTATACAGTAGGTAGGGAATAGGCATTTGGGGAGGAGTATGGCTGTAGGAATCCTATTCCTACCACTTTTAGTTTTAAAGGTCTAGGTGGGTCATTCACTTCCTCTGAGGCTTAGTTTTCTCACTGATAGTTTTAGAAGTTGCATAAAGCTTTAAAATCGCAAAGCACTTTCACATTTATCTTCTTCTTTGACTCTCACAATTTCGTAACAATGGGTATTATTATCATCTCCATTTCACAGATGAGGAAATTTGTGCCCAGAGAGTGTATGGAACTGCTAAGTCCAAAGCCTTTCCTTCGGCCTTCCTTATCCTGCAGGCTTTCCTTAAAGCTATGAAGAAAAATAATTGAAATATGCATTTGAAAATACTTTATGAAGTCCATGAAGTACTTAAATGAAATGTTTTTTTTTTCAATAGACTATTTTTTCTTCCTATTGAGTCAATGTCAGATTTTTTCTTCTTTTTATTTTTTAATATTTAAATTCAGTTTTATTCCATTTATCAAACATTTATTGAGAACCCCCTTTGTGCTAAGACCTTAGAGAAACAAACATGCTAGTTGGGGGAACAAAAGGAGTACAATAAATAATTAAGGTATGGCATGGAAGTGGCTCAAGCAAAATACTATTGGAAAACAGGTAAGAGAGCAATTAATTCAACCCTTTATAAGTCATGGAAAACTGCAGATAAAAGGTGACATTTATGGCCAGACGTTGAAAGATGAATAGGAATTTATAAGACTATAGCATTTTATCTTTTTTTCTCTGAAAGAGAACCTAAATAGCTATGTTTGTGCCAGTTAAAATATGTGTTATCCTTTCTTTATTTACATCATACCACAACTTTTCTCTAATTTTAAATATTTCTTTTCCTTATTTTATTAACTAGACCAAAGTTCTCAGGTTCAGCAGAAAAATAATTTGTCTCATTCAATAATGTTTTTCAAGTTCTCTATTCTCAAATAATTCAATGAATATGTGCTTAGCTTATAATATTATAATGTGCTATGCTAGCCATGGAAGTTATGAATAAATGCAAACCATGACCTTTGTCTTCAAAGAATATTAAGTTTAGTTAGATGGATGACATTTGCTGAAGCTTGCCTAATATGAAAAGATAGCATTCATATTTTAATATGATCTCTATATAAATATATAACCAAAAAATGGAAAAATTGTAAGTATAGCTTCAAAACACACATCTGCAGAAAGTTGATAGAAAAGTTCAATAAGAAGAAGGTTTCACCCTCGTATACCCCTTGATCTCTGACCAAGAAAAAGACAGAAGATTCTGAGGTCATTACAGGAAAAATACTCCCTATCCCATGAAAGGGAAAAGAAAACCAGCAGCAGTTGGGTGTTGCTTTTGTGTCTTTAATTTAACTCTTTGTTTGCCTTAATGTGGCCAAAGTTTGTCTCACTCTATAGGAAAACCCTTGCCTAATTTTTATAAACAGAGGTTCAATGGAGGAATTGCTCTCTCTTATCTAGATCCCTTTATTCCCAGCTGTGAAATTGATCGATGTTTTTAAAGTCCTAAGAAGCCTCCCCTTGTAGATATGTTTTCTGGTTCAAAGGGAAAAAAAAAAAAAAAAAACGCAGGAGGGATTATTCAGGGAAATACCTTAGTAAAAAAAAAACAACAAAAAACTTAAGATCACTACATAGCTAGGTGTTACAAAGAGGGAAAACCCTGAAATTAGTCAATGTATTAAGAGTGAAAATAAATGGCAAGAGAGAACTTTCTAGGTTCATGTAATTATATGACTCAGATGAACATTTTGTCGCTGTGTGAAAATGCTTAGATTTAAACTTCTTCGTGTAATATCTCCATTATCTTTGGCTGAGATCACTATTTGGCAGAACAGAATCATGATTCTGATCCCAGATGTGTCACTGATGATCAGTGCCACCTCACCTCTCGGTTCTCAGAGTTCAATTCAATTCAGCAAATATTTATTGAGTGCTTATGGCTGCCGACTTTCCTTAGTCAGAGAAAAATAATGAGATGTTAGTAAAATGTGACATGTCTTGGGTAAGACAGTGCCACATATAGAAAGCCATTATCATCACTGGCATTTTAAACCAGAAGTTGAATTTAATTGTGTTAATAACACCAATAGTGCACATTGCTGCGAGGTACAGTGATTTCCCTGCTGGATTCTGATTTTTATCTGCAAGAATCACTGGATACAAACCACAGTCCCCAAGGCTTGACTTATAAGTAAAATAACACCATCCCCCGTCTAGCATCAGTTATGCACATCCCTAATAGCTCAGCTGAGGGACAGCATTAGCCATTATGTAAACTAATTGGGTTAATTCTGCTCTGGAATTTAGGCAAATAATGTAACTGAGATAAACAGAGGGTCACTTATGCGTCTACTTGTACACATTTATCTACACTTCTTATTTATACTACTAAATGCTTAAAACAACACTAGGCTATAAATTTGCCTTTTCTTTCTGATTCTCTTGGCAGGGTTTCTTACATGCTTAACTTTTAAAGAGTGGAGTTCGGTCTCCTCTCAAATAAATAAGAGAGCAGTGGAAGGAAAAAACTGCAGCTACAAAGTAGTTCTAACCCATTAAACGCAGATGGCTCACAGGGGGTTTAATCATCAGGAGCGAACACACATCATGCTGAAATATAGAGCTGTTTTCTATCACTTGTTACCATTTGAATGTCTGTCTCAGGAAAGTGAATTCCATATATCTTCCTGGCCATCAGTTGCCCTTTGAATACTCCTCTCTCTGATGTAGCTAGATTTCTCTTCAGAACTCACTGAGATGAATGAGCTCTTGCCACACGTAGAAGTGAAAGAAAACATTTCTTTCTCTGCCAGAACAGATGAGATTCGTCATTAGGAGAATGGATTTGACCTTGTAAAGTGGACCAAAGCAATTAACAAACAAACCCCTTTGGAGGCAGATTGCCTTTATCCTCGTCCTCTAAACAGAAGCTTTTTTTTTTTTTTTTTTTTTAATGTGCTCACAGATATGTGGCAAAGATTGTTGAATCTGATCACCTGAATAAAATCCAAAAGGTAAGATAAGAAAGCATCTCTAATTTAAGCTTTTCCATGCAAAGAAAATGTCATCAACATTTAAAAAAATCATATGGATTTATTCTCAGCTGTCATAAGTCAATTATCAATTATCAGTAAGACAAATTGATCAGAAATCATTAGAGATCCATAAAACCAGTTTGATGATAGCATATAAAATAAAACTAGACATCAATATTAAAGTCTATCATTAAAGGGTGTAAACACAATTTGAAAAAAAATTATAATATCTAAGAAAAAGATTGATTATGATTTACATCTTTCAACTCACTGTGTGAGTTTCTTTAATGATTTATCTCCTAATTCATAATCTCCTATAATCTCTTTCCCCCACTCCTTATCTACCCCTTACTCTCCTTTTATCTATTCTCTATTTCCTGGAGCCCATACCTAGCTAAAACCCATTTTTCAAGTCTAAAGTGTTAAGTGACATTTAGGGAGAGAGCAGCTACCAATCCCTGGGATAACAGCAAAAGAAAGCAGCTTCCTTACTTTCCCTAGAGTGCATGTTTAGCCTACGCTGTTAAAGCAAATGACATAATCGTGAGCAAACCCAGCTGATAAACCATATGTAGCTGCTCATCTACCACGGACCTGCAACACTTGGGTCTTGCAGTTCCATTTGTCTTTCTGAGCGAGTTTGTAAATCTCTCAGCAATTTGGACACTTAGATACAGATGAAAAGTTATTGTTTTACCCTGGAAATAATCTAGTCAGTTCAAGGCACTTGTAGAAAGCCATTCCTTCTTCTATCCTGTGTATGTATTTTCCTTTTTTTATTTCACAGAATCTACCTTTTAGAAAACAAACAAAAATAGATAAGGGGAAGGATATCAGGCTAGCAAAGAATCTGAGATGTTCATGCATTTTTTTAAAATTCAGAACTTCAAAAACATTAGTATTGAGGGAAATTGTAAACCCACTTATTATTATTATTGATTTTTTTTGTTACCAGTAGGTGGCACTGCACATGTGTAAGAGATCGCCACACCAATGTGATTTGGGGGAAGTGGGGATCATCAACTGTGCTAGCTGCTGGCTGATTTGAAATGCCCTCCATTCAAGTTCTCTCTCCGAGTTAAAGTATTGTATTCAGGAGTCCCAACAGTTGTATGTGAGGGAAGAACATAAATTCACTAACACTAATTGTATTTATTAAACACTTAAACAGTACTTATTATGTGACTAGATCCTCTTATTTCCCTTTTCAGATAAGAAAGTTGAAGCACAGAGAGGTTAAGATTCCCTAATGTCACAGAGCTAGTAAGTGGTGAGACCAGACATTTGGGCCAGACATTTGGTCCAGTCTGTGTTCTCTGCTTTGCTCCCTCTCAAGTCACTAATATGAATCATTGATTTATAGACCCAGCAATTTTAAAGGAGCTGAGGGGACTTGAAAATCTAAGGTATCGAAATGAATAGTTTCCAATCAGAAAACCAGAGATGTTTTAGGAGCATGAGGGCAATGTTTAGAAAACGCAGGGGGTCCTCAAGGGGGAGGGGGATGTGTGGGTCCATTAAGGGGGGAGATAGGGCAAGCTAACAGTAATGAGAAACACCGACAAAGAGGAGAGAATGTCATACAGAAAATTCACCAGTTCACAACTTTGCTTAGAGTCAGGATGCTACATATTTTAAAACAATATATGCTTAAAATTGTTCAACTCTATTTTGCATTCTGAGTCATATACAAAACACTTAAAAAACTTTAATGAGCAGATTATAACTAGTTCATGTTTTGCAGCATCAACTCCAGTAACTCTCGCGTCTCCCTTACTTCAGGCATCTATATCCCTGGGTGACACCCCAGAGCTTTAAATTATTTAGAATTGTGCCATCTTGGAAATCTGAAATAACAACTTCCTGTTCTCTGGCAGTTCCTTACACTACTGAAAATTTTTAACTGAGTTTCTTTAACGTGCCTATTATCTGACACCATCAAATTCTCCAGTCTCTCGACCTCAGCACGTTTTCTTTTGACACTCCCTTCCACATCGACTTCCTTTATTATCCAGCTTAAACTTCACAGCCCATTCTTTCAACTACTCTTTGACCAATATCTTCAAAAGCCTGCTGTTTTTTCTTCATCACACCTGCCTCCAGTTGGGCAAATGAACATTACTTTCAAAACATCAGGAATGTGTGCAGATTAGCTCAACTAAATTAATGTATGTTAACTCCACTAAATATGTGGGGTTTTGGTCTCAAAGGGACCCTCCATATGCCTGTGCACAGTATTCCTACCTTCCTATTTTCCACCATAAACATTTTGAAGCCTGTCCACTCTTCAGATGTTTTACCTTAATGCTCCCCTACCTCACTGCACCTTCTTTACACACACACACACACACACACACACACACACACACACACAAAGTCATCCTAAAGGATCTCTGTCAATTTCCTGCCACCGTATCTACAAATAAATATCCATATATATACATATATATAAATATCTATATATATATACATATATATATACATACACACACACACACACACATATATATATCCATAAGTGTTTTTTCCTCTTCTGGTTTATTTAGGGAAAAAGATATTTTCTTTCTAATTCTAATCATTGTTCTGTATTGCATCCCTTCCTATATTATTAGAGTTTTCATGGCATCACCTATATGTTTAAACTTCTTTCTGCCATTTACCCAATTTCATATGTTAAAAAATAATAACAATAAAAGTGGGGAAAAATCTTTATGCTCCTTCACTACTTACAGATTTGCCCTGAAACTTCCTAAGAAGGTATATCTGCACTCAATAGCACGACTTTTTCACTTGACTCACTATTCAAACCTCTACAATTGGGTTTTGAGTGCTACCACGCCATGAAAATTACTTTTTTCAAGACCGACAACCTAAGTCCAGTGGCCATTTTTCAGTTCTTTTGATCAATTCTATGTGAGTTGAATTGTGTCCCCTCAAAAGCCTGAACGCTTAGTACATGTGAATGTGGCCTTATTTAAAAACAGCATCTTCATAAATGTAATCAAGTTAAGATAACATCATACTGGGTTAGGGTGGGTTCTAATCCAATAACTGCTTCCTTATAAGAAGAGAGAAATTTGGACACAGACAGACAGACAGAAAAACAGAGAGGCAGACAGACAGACAGACAGACAGGGAAAGAATATCATGTGATGATGAAGGCAGAGATTGGAGTGGAGCATCTACAAGCCAGGGACTGCCAAGGGTTGCCGGTAACAACCAAAAGCTATTATAGAAGAGAGGTGTGGGGCAGATTTTCCCTGAGAGCCTCCAGAACTACAGTGCCTATCAATACCTTGATTTCACCCTCAATAGATTCCAGTTGTTTTGAGCCACCCAGTTTGTGGTACTTTGTTACAGCAGCCTGAGGAAATTAATACAAATTCTCAGAATCACATATGATTCTGACTGTTCCTTCCGGCTCGAGGAGACTTCATGTCGGCTTCTGCGGCAACTACACTCACTAGTCATCCTCTTCCTTCTCTCTCTCGTCTACCCTTCCTCTAGGTCTGAATGTCAGTGATTCTGGGTGCTCTACTCTATCTTCTTCTTTTCTTCCTGTCAATATGCTTTGTAGGTGTTTTTACGGTAATTACTAGATATACCCTTGATCTATACCATAGATCTCACTTCTGAGGAACAGAGCTATATATCTGGTCACCTACTGGTGAGCCCCACGCTCAACAGACAGAGAAGGCTCAAACTAAACATAAAATTCCAACCAACTCTGCTTAAAAAAATTATATGTATAATATAATATAATACCGGGGGTGCCAAAAACATGTATACACATTTTAAGCCATGTTAACACTTTGGTCAACATTGCTCTAGCAATAGTTTGCCATAATCAGAAGTGTCTGGTAATCACTTTGAGACCTCTTGTAATTGAAGAAGTCAAATGTGACTTGTATTCATCTTTTGTTATTGGTATATATTGAGTATTACCATTTTAACACAGTTCTCCTTTCTTCAAATGTGTACACATTTTTGGCACCCTGTATATAATATAATATAATTAATATAATATAATATAATAGTTAAGAATGTTTCAGAGTAATTTGCAGTTCACAGAAAAATTGAGAGGAAAGTACAGAGTGTTTCTGTATACCCTCTCCTATTATTAACATCTTGCATTAGTGTGGTACATGTGTTACAGTTGATGACCACGTTAGGTATATTATTATTAACTAACGTTTTCAATCTTTGTGTTGTACATTCTATGAATTTTGACAAATGTACCCATCATTACAGTAACATACAGAATAGTTTTGCTGCCCTAAAAACCCTTTGTACTCTGCCTATTCATCTCTCCCTCCACCTTAACCTCTGGCAATCACTGATGTATTTATTGCGTCCATAGCTTTGCCTTTTCCAGAACGTCATATAGGGACGCCTACAGTATGTAGCCTTTTCTCTTAGCAATGTGCATTTGAGTTTCCTCCAGGTCTTTTTGTTGTCTGAAGGCTCATTTCTTTTCCTCATTGTATGGATGGATATACCACAGTGTGTCTACCCAATCACCTACTAAAGGGCATCTTGATTGCTTCTAAGTGTTGGCAATTGTGACTAAAGCTGCTATTAAAGCATTTGTGTGTAGATTTTTGTGTGGACGTAAGTATTCAACTCATTTTGGTAAATAAAAAGGAGCATGATTGCCAGGTTGTATGGTGAGAGTATATTTAGTTTTGTAAGAAACTGCCAACTGTCTTACAAAATGAATGTACTAGTTTGCATTCCCACCATCGAGTGAGAGCTCCTGTTGCCCCACATTCTCACAGCATTCGGTATTGCCAACATTCAGAATTTTGGCCATTCTAACAGGTCTGTAGTGGTATCTCAATGTTGTTTTAATTTGCATTCACTGATAACATATGATCTGGAGCATCTTTTCATACGCTTACTTTGCAATCTGTATATCTTGTTTGGTGACGTGTCTGTTGAAATCTGTTGCCCATTTTTTTTTTTTTTTTTTTAATTGGGTTTGTTTTCTTATTGGTGAGTTTTAAGACTTCTTTGTATATTTTGGGTACAAGTACTTTATCAGATATGCGTTCTGTGAAGATGTTCCCCCGGTTCTATGGCTGTCTTTCAATTATATTTCATAAAACAGGAATTTTTAATTTTAATGATTCCTAACATCAATTTTTTCTTCCATGAATCATTCTTTTGCTGTTGTATCTATAATGTCATCACCAAATCCACAATCACCTAGATTTTTCTCCTATATTATCTCCTAGGAGTTGTGTACAGTTTTGTTTTTGACTTTTAAGTCTTTGGTCTATTTTGAGTTAACTTTTGTAAAAAATGTAAGGTCTGTGTCCATATTCACTTTTTTTGCATGTGACATCCACGTTTTTCAGCACCATTTGTTGAAGACTATTCTTTCTCCCTTGAATCACCTTTGCTTCTTTATCAAAGATCTGGTGACTATATTTGTGCAAGCCTATTTCTGGGCTAATTTTGATTTTTATCCTCTGTTATTTTAAATTTCTTTTTCTTTTTTTGTTTTTTGTTTCCTTGTTTTTTAATTTATTGGGGTGACAATTGTTAGTAAAATTACATAGATTTCAGATGTATAATTCTGTATTACATCATCTATAAATCCCATTGTGTGTTCACCACCCAGAGTCAGTTCTCCTTCCATCACCATATATTTGATCCCCCTTACTGTCATCTCCCACCCCCCACCAGAAAACTGAGTGTATTCTTTACTCCTCTATCTTCTCTCTCATTACCAGTCAGCCACCAAGTCCTGTGCTAAGCACTTTACATGTATTACTAAATGAAAGACTGCAATAATCCTATACTATTATTAGGCCCATATTAATCCCGATAGCCTGAGCTCAGAAAAGACTCTACTTATACAAATAGACTAAAACATCTTCATTCTTAACCTCTATGGTATATTATCATACAGCTCATAAGTGACTGAGCAATTCAACTTCAAGAAATGAACCTATCAACATTATGGTGCTGCCTACCTATATTTTGAAGTCATTAACATCTCTTCGTCCTCATTGCCACCATATTAATTCAAGCACCATTATCTTTCAGTAAGTTTACTAACAGCACTCTCTTAATGGGTTTCTTGCATCCAGTCTGGCCCTACTCCAGATCGCTATTACTAAAGCACAAATCTGATAACACCAAACATAAAACCATCTCACGGCTCTGCATCACCTCTGAAGAAAGAGGATACTGCAAAATATGTTTACAACTTCCCCCTGTATCCAAATCTCTAATTCTTCCACGGTGACCTACTTGTACTTCTCCATAGGCACTGGGCCTGTGCTTAAATCTGCATCTTTGTACATGTGGGTCCATTTACCTCTGCTGGTTTTTTCTGTTGTTCCATCTGACTCATTTCCTTCAGATTGCAACTTCAACATCAGGTCCTAGTAAAGTTGCCAGATTTAGGAAATAAAAATACAGGACACCTGGTTACAAATATTCCATGGCACATATTTATAGTATGGAATTATTCATTATTTATCAGAAATTCAAATATAACTGGGTGCCTTCTATTTTATCTGGCAAACCTATGTTCTAGGGAAGTCTTCTCTGAAACCCCATCCCCTACGAATGGGCTATGTGCCCCTCTGAGTTGCTCCCATAGCCTCCTATGTTCACCTCCTCACAGTATTTCCTTTTGATTTGTTAGTCATGGAATACATCCAGTTCTGCCACTATCCCTAAGGACTGAGATTGCATATTTTCCAGTAGCATGTTCCCAACATCTAGACATCCAAAGCTAGGTGCTCAACAATGTAAATGTTTTTAGATGAATGCAATCAACACCTATAATTCTAACCTTTTGCCATTATAGGTTGCTATTAGCTAGTCTATTGATATTTACACCTAATTTTGATACGTTTAGTAGGAATTGCTTTTTATATTTAACGTTGGAGTTCTTGGTTGACAATTTCGGTAACTACATAAACTATCTTCAATTAATTCCTTGCCTGCCTTAGCTTCTCTAACCACAAAGACAAAGGTATGCAAATTTCAATATAGGCTCTTAAGTATGTAACTTATCTAGTTTGCAGCAAGATGTTGGACTTCCTTTCCTATCCAGAGGCTGGAATTGACAGCTGAGATGCCAAATATTGCTCACTTTTCTAATCTAAGGGGGAAAAAAATCATTATATTTTTTATATTAGTCATCTAAATGAATTTTTTTTTCTCCACAGTATGTTTCAAGGAACAATAATTCCTCAGGTTGGTAGTAGATGTTCTTTAAATGAAACCAAATTCTAAATTTGTTATCAGCTAGGTAAAACAAGTTTGAGCAGATTTCTTTTCAGCAGGAATTTTCAAAACTTTTAACCTATTAATGTACATACCCTGTTTCCCTGAAAATAACCTAACCAGACAATCAGCTCTAATGTGTCTTTTGGAGCAAAAATTAAATAAGACCTGGTATTATAGTATATTATATTATATTACACTATATTAACCTGATCTTATAGTAAAATAAGATCAGGTCTTATATTAATTTTTGCTCCAAAAAACATATTAGAGCTGATTGTCCAGCTACGTCTCATTTTCGGGGAAACACGGTAGTGAAGCTCCAGGACGTGATAATATAGGGGAGTTTTCTAGTCTAATTAATCACATAATTTTTTTGTTAGTTAACACGTAATTTCAGAAATAGTAATATAGATTTTGATTCTCTCTTCAGGGTGAGTATACGCACCAGGTTTTTATTGTTAAATATAGGTTTTGTGGAATGGCTGACTCAGAGATGTGATTACATAATTTATACACTAGACCTCACTTTATTGGGTCATATTCATCTGTTTTGAACTAGAGTGCCAAAAAGTTTCCAAAATAAATGTCTTTAGGATTTAGTGTATATAAAATAAAGTTTGTATTTGACACAGACACTGGAAAGCCCATAAGGAGAAAGAGCAATGTAAAATCCTAGACCAGTTATATATAATTTAGATTACTGAATATTTAGTATTATTGGATTTTAAAACAAGAACTTCAAAGGTAAAATACAATTCTCACTAATAAAAAGCACATGTGATATAGCTAAAGTCCCCACAGGCCACGGTCAGGCCAGGCCTGGTGTGTGATCAGAGTACAGGACTGGCCACCTGTGGCTGCAGCACAAGGGGCCCTGAGCTGCGGGTCTGCCTCCCAACCAAATCATACTTGTTTCCATCGCTTGAATGAGGTTGAGTGTCACCAGAGGGTTAACATATATCATGTTGCATCTGAAAGGTGGCATATCATGTATTAACCGAGAAGGGAGTATGAGTTGGTTCCTAGTTTTGTAAATGGCATAGCTCTAATATTTAAAAAATAATAATTTCCTTTAACCACATATACCTAGTACTGTGCCATTTACTTTACATGATGATAGTGACGATAGCTAGTACTTTGGAGCATTAAGTGTGCTACACACAATGCTGTTTTCTATTTGCGGTATTTCATTTAATTCTTTCAACAACTCCTGGAAGTCAATCTCACTATTTATGTCCATTTTACAGATGATGAAAACTCACGCAGCTTACTGAAGATATATAGTATGTAGCTTAGATGGACTTTGAAAAGATCTCTGTCTGACCTGTGTAACCTGCATTCTTAAGCACTATGCTATTACAATTTGAACAGATCGCAGAACCCGGATGTAGCTATTCTTACTACTTTTTACCATGGAAGAAACTGAGACTGAGAACATATATCTACTTTGCCCAGCGTCTTGAGGGAATAGGTACATAGGTTTCATTATGGAAAATAAAGGTATAAATTAGGTGAAACTACCAAATGAGGTCCAGGACAATCAGAGCACACAGCTTTGGCTTTGTGGAGAGGAGGTGAGGAGGAGGAGGAGGAGGAGAGTCAAACATAGAGTAGGATGAACTCAAAGAGCAAATTGGTCTTCCTAACAATTCTGTTTCAGACTTTAAGGAAAAACTCTGGCTACTTAAACTTGATGGTGTTTTCTATCTAATTTATGCACTGTATAAATTATAAACTAGGTTTGAATGTAATGTAATGTTTTTCGCTGCTAAAAGCATTAGGAAATAGACCACTTGAGGTCAGGGTAACACCAAGAAGAATTTTCCAGCACTAAAATGAACCACATTGCAAACTCTCTCTAAGTGCTTAGCAACAACCTGAAACAACTCCATTTATGTGAAGCTTGAGAAACGAAAGGGGCCTCTTGTGAACTTTTCAACCACAGAGAAGAGTGTGTTTTAAGAAAAAATATTGAGAGTGATATAACAAGTGCTAGATATAAGTTGGTGAGTCTCCTTACTTAAAAAACAAGTGTCCCAAAAGATATTCTTCCTATTGAATATCAAAATAATTCAATCTTCAGAAATTAAGTTTCTGAAAGCCATACTAAATAGACATTATTATATGTTTAATGTTTTTATATTTGTAAGTGGTTTTTAATTATTTCTATCATTTTTTTCATGTATGTACTATCTCATTAAAGATCTCATGATTCCTTATGCAACATCTTACGGAATGACTGGATAATATAGATTGATATGAATAAAAATAGACATTTAGTGATATCAGACACTCTACTAAAAGTCATTGGAATACAGAAACAGAGAATTTGTCATGGTTGTTGTTTGATTTCAAACAACCTTTCCTTTCAAGCAAATTTCTCCTGAAGAAAATGTTGGTTCCAGATCTCACAGCCCAAATGGGGGTGAGATTATGAATAACAGTTGATATACTACAAAGGTAATAGGGCAGATTATTATTCTGCTAACCACTTCATCAACAACTTTCAAAATCGCTCTGTGAGACAGCTTACTATTATTATATCCCCAGTTCACAGATGAGGAAACTGAGGTTTAGAGATTAAGTAATGTATCCAAAGTAACACAATTAGTCAGTGGTATAGCCAGGTTCAAACTCTGCCAACCTGACTCCAAAACCAACACTTGTATCCATTATGGTATATATGGTCTCCCATGGAAAAAGCATTGTTGGGAACAGTTTTGACACAGCTCTGACCTTAATTTCTGTGTCTTGGATTCCCCATCTCTAAAAGGAGGGGGCAATTTAGCTGATCCTTAAGATCCAATGGAGGTCTAATGTTCTATGATTCTCTCTAATTGTCATAGCAAAACTTTAGAGAAATGACTACTTGTACAATGTCCAAAATGGATTATATTATAAATGAAAAACCTAGAGAGAATGAATGGTGATTTATGAAAGGGGAAGTTAACATCATACATATTAAAAACTTATGAAGTACAGTGAACTCATTTAGTGTTCCCTGTACATAGGAAAAAATTGCTTTTACAGATGCCTTTGGCAATTGCATACCTAGACTGTGGCACTTAAACCTGGAAACATTCATTGTTTTTGGTTTGTTTTATGTATTTGAATTCAGACAGCTAATATGGAGTGCCCTCTTTCTGAGTTATATTCATAATTAATGGTAAATAAAAAAAAATATATATATATATATATATATATATATATATATATATATATATATATATATATATATGCCAGGGAGCTTTTAACCCCTTATTTCTAAAATATGTTTGTCTGACTTTCTTGGGTGTGACCAAAGGACTTTAGTCTTTGTTTGGCTTTTCAAGTGAACTTTTCCTCTTTGTAACTCCATCTCCCATTTTTATTAACCAGTCAAGCATGTTTTACTTTATACTGTGATAAGGGGATCAGAAACAGCTTCCCCACATCTAAGGCGATCTTAATCAGTTGCAAGGAATACATGAGTGGCATAGTGTGGATGCTTCCTGCCTTGAGGAGGAAGAGATCTCCTCTGGATTTTTACTTTTGATTCCATTGATAGAGGGAGAAAATTAGGTAACCTTAAAAACAAGGTGCTTTTGACTATGAAGCACGTTGAGAGGACAAAAGGTAAAATGTCACCCCCCTCTTGACCTTCAACTAACCTTTCACTCTTAACATATGTTTTGAAGTGCCAGCCATGTTGATTTCCATGGCTGTTTGGATACAAGTTTCAGAAAAACCTACTGCCCCTAAGTCTTTAATCACTTTTTTGAACTTTGAAGCATTTAAGATGTTCTTACGGCTTCTAGAAGACTGGCTGACTGATACTAAGTTCCAAAAAGTCCCCCAAGGTGCATTAAGTAGCCCCTCATTTAGCAGCCTCACGATGAGGTCTTATTACCTCAGGTGCAAAGGGAGTAGTGTAAGCTCCCCGTGCATGCAGTATTGAAGTGGTGATTGAATCATGGAATTTACTCCATATCCTGAATTCCTCTTTGTGGCATAGCCACAGGAAGGCCCACTTGTTTCTGGGACTTTTTCCAGGTTATATCAATGTGAATCAAACTATTGTGTGCTGATAATTCTGTCTTTCAATGCCATGAGGAGTAAGAGATGAAAGAACAAATGTATAATTCGTGTGATAGGAGACTGACATGGCAAAAATGAAAGCAAAGTAGCAAGGGTTCACTTTTGGCAAAGGCTCTTTCCTGTGGAGTAATCTAAAAGTGTAAATGTGCAATCCATCATACACGCACATAATATGGCCTTCCAAAGAAGAGAAGAACACGTGCTAAACACATTGAATTCTCTTACTTTCTCCTTTGGCTCCTGTTAAATAACTTTAATTCTTTTTTGTCCTATTGTCTTTGCTACCAATGCCCCCCACCTCTGAAAAACCTGACACTTTTTTTTTTTTTAAGAAGTAAAGTAACATGAATGGAATGAAAATCAAGTCTCACTAATGTCCAGGGCAGGGCTGGCAGCCTTCCAGAAATGCTTTTCCAAAATGCTGGTCTCAAGTTTTCATTGTTGAGGGGGAAGGGAAAGAGGGGATTTTGGAACACTGAGAGCCTCTGGGGATTATCGCTGGCTCAGACACCTCATTACAGAGCTTTAGAGGCAGAGTGACAGGAGAGCCCTGGAGGCCAGAGAGATCATGGAGAAGAACTTCACGAAAGTAGGAGTGTAGGAAAAAAAAAAAAGAATATTTTTCATTTGTGATATTAATGATGTTGGCTTCCAATCTATGTGTCACCAAAAATTACCTCCTGTACATTGACATCTAGATATTCATTTCTAATGAAATAATCAGTAGAATCATGTTTATCAAGTACGGTGATAGGATTTACAAACTTGGGGCTATAAAAAAAATGTGTATTCCTTTGCGATTTTGTGAGTTTCTACTGAACGGAAAAACATTATACAATGAGTGGTAAATAGTAAATGCTCAATGAAATTTTGTCAAGTTAATTTAGATGAAATGTCATGTATGGCTAATATAGTTGTTTATGAAATTTGAATGTATACTTTGTGTCAAGCGGTCTGTTAAGTATCATAGAGGATGCTGATACATTCTTAAATGTATATCCTGCCCTCATTGGGTTTATAATTTAACTGTGATTATAACACAAGTTTAGTAGTTATGTGATGTCAGTTGCATTAAATTCACCTTCAGTGAATGAAAAAAAAAATCATGCCTCTTTAAAAGTATTTTGTATTGGACTTTTGATTGGCAGGGATAGATAAACTTTAGCTTTAAGAAAAAAAAAGCCACACATAGCTATGAAGAAACTAAAGTTTCATTATTAAGTGAATGTATGTGTGTCAATACCTTGTGGAAGAATTGTCTCAGATAAAGACCCTAATCCCTTTACTGTAATATAATAGAAAAGTAGATCTCAATGTGACATGTGTAAGCATGTGTGTATGTGAATGTGTGTGTGATTGTATGTGTGCAGGTTAAGAACATATGCGAGAAGGAGAGTGAGAGAGAGAGAGATGCTCTAAGGCTATGCTGAACATATTTTCCATGAATTAATGACTGATATTAGTTTGAAAAAAAGCTGTTGCTAAATACGCCACATGAAACAAGATGAAAGGCAAAATTTCTTCACATTGAAATTTAATGTATTAATCATTTCTGCCTTGACTACTGAATCTCTGACTCTAGTGTTATGTATTAATCCATAGCCCATGTTCATACTTCAATAGAGTGTAAAACTTCTCTGCTTCAGTTCTTCAGTGTCTTCAAGTAACTTAGGTTAAAGTCAAAATCCTATAACACGCTTGCTTCTGTGAGTGAGTGTCTGCTGCCATCTCTAGCGTTTCTCACTTGTTGCTCCAACCCAAAACTGATTGCTGTTCATTCCCTGGATGCACTATATGCTCTTTTTGATCTTTCGGTTTTCCTTTACCTGGAAAAAAATGTTTTATTTTTCTCCTCTTTGTCTAATTATCCTCCCACACTTTGAGCTCTAATTTCAAAATCAGGAAGTCTTTGCTTACATTGACTTAGGTGATTCTGCTCAATGTCTCCCTACACCTTCTATTTTCTAATTTATAGCCATCATCATACTTTATTGTAGCTGTTCTTGTATGTGTCTCCTTGTTGCACTGTAAGTTTCCACAAACATGGGGGATAATGGCTCTGAAGGTCACAGTTTTTCAAACATGGTAGACAGCAATATATATAGAATTCATTCATTCAGCAAAATTTTATTTGTTGATGCTAGGTACTATTCTAGGTACCTGGTATATAGCAGCGAATAAAATGGACAAAATGGGTTTTTGGAAGGAATTGCAAGCAGGTGAAATGTCATTCTTTTTATGCCATATCAGGGGTATGTGATGTCAGCATGGTCACCGCCTTGATCACTTGGTTAAGGTAGTGTTTGACACTACCTATTTTCTCCACTGCAAAATTCCAATTTTTCTCTATTCTGTATTCTATTTGGGAAGGGAATTAAGCTCTACCTCTGGGAGGGAAGAGGATCAAAGAATTAGTGGACATATGTTAAAACTGCCACAGGAATTAATAAATATTTGGGAGAGATACTTTGAGGTTATGTAAATATCCTGTTTTTCCTTTAAGTTTCACCTTCTCATTATAGTATTCATTATTAGACCTTGCCTGCAGTAATTAATATCGTGACGTTCTAATAGTGATTTTCTATTTTCCTTATTTCTTTTATATTTATTACTTGGGATTTTGTAAAGAGGTTTAAATATATAGATATAGATACATGTATATGTTCATATGTAGATATATACATATATCTATATACGTATATGTACACACATACAGAGGGTGCCACAAAAATGTGCACACGTTTTAAGAAAGGAAAAAACTTAAAATTGTAATAATATGTACTGATAACAAAAGATGAATACAAGTCATGTGTACATATTTTTTGGCACTACCGGTGTATATTATATATACATTGAAACTGTATTTATCTTTTCACAGTAATTCCAGTTCTACTTCTGAAGGGAAATTAGTTTCACACATTTTAACAAGAATAAAAGGTAAGAAAGTAGTTAGTATCCATATCAGAACTGCTCCATTGAGCATTCCATGTGTCACCGTGAAACCTACCAGGTCTGAAGCAAGAATAGAACTGTGCTACCCATGAATTAGTGTGTCGATTGAATCTACCTCAAGTAACATAAATATTGTCCTTTGGAGAGTGCTTCAAAAGTTGTAAAACTTGACCTTTTACCTGATTATATTGTAGATTAGCTCATGATGTAGAAAATTATCCTTGACAATAATGACATGTATTATAATGTAATGACTATTATATCAAATGTATTTTTACATCACAATAATTAAAAATATAAAAACGTTTCTTGAAGCTCAGTTATGGACAAAGGTAGAATGCTTTGGGTGTTGTGCTAAATAAAAGAAGTAACAAAGAAGCTCAACAGGACTGAAATATGTTTGGCAAATGCTATTCATTAGCTTGTTAAAATAACAGTTATCTTTCATTGTTTACCATCAAATGTCAAAAGAAAACAAACAAGATAAAACCGCTTCCTTCAAATTCTTTTAATAAGTAGCTTTGCCTGGTTCATTTTTATTCAAGATATACATGTGCATTTTCAGTGGATAATTGTAACAGGAATTTTAAGATGCTGAAAACATAGAACCTATGTCATCAAAGGCTTACTAGACAAGCATAAATAAACTGGAAAAGGTCCTGGATACACACAATCAAAGAAAGCCTTTCAGTATGAATTATGTTGTCAGCGGGCCTACACTGGACTACCCTTTTCCCCTCCCCACACACAGGACTTATAGATATTTCACCTTCATTGTCTTCAATAGTTCCTATTCTCCTCAGCTGATTGAGACACACATTTTACCCCTCCCCTCCCCCCTCTTCTTCCTTCTTTTCTTCCTTCCTTACATTTTGTCACATCTTGCTTTTCTTTTAGCCTTTGACCCTCCAGCTCTCTACCACTAACTCCACAGAATTCCTCTCTGTATTTCTTTAGCATTTCTACTTCTATTTCTCCTTTCACCTTCCACTTCTCTTCCTGAGTCTCATCGCAGGGTGAAGAGAACTATCTGATCATTGAATACATTAACACAGTTACTTCTACCACCTATGAGTCTTTCTGGTGCAATGTATACACATATGCACACTGGTTCTTTACACACACAAACAAGTGGGATTGTTTTGTCTGTACAGGTCACATCAATCATAGACTATACACTTCTTTTTTCCTCCTGACCTGACTGATTAAGTCAGTCAAAATATCAAACTGGTTTATATGACTAGACAGTATCACTCTGTGTCTTGTTTGTTATGACATGCCATGGTTCCCTGACATTTTTGTAAATTTTGAGTTATGACATTTTCTTTGAAATCTGCTGCTACTGTTTCTTGAGAAAGATATCTGCGAAGTCTCCAGCTTTTCAACCCCCCAGTTGAACTCATCACTCTCTTCTGAACTTCCACTAGGCTTTGATCAGACCTCCATTACTTCATGCCTTACAGTTAGCTGAACATGTAAATGTTTCCTCTGCTAGATTATAAATTCTTCAGTTTTTTTTTATACCTTTAGTATTTCATAGAGTCCCTTTCATTTAGTATGTGCCTAGGTACACATTCTATAAATAAGTGAATGCTTGCATTCTAATTTTCAAAATTAAAAATTTGAGTTAACACTACCCAAGGGGGGGAAATGTGATTATAAAGAAATGACAGCAAGAAATAGAATACCTGATTTCAAAGGAAAATAGTCACTATACTAAACATTAGTTCTTATATTGTACTTAGCAAAAAATCCTGAATAGTTTATCTTTGCCTATTCCTCTCCTTGATTTTATAGATCTACAGGAAAAAAAAATTAAATATAGAAAAATTCTTGTGCTTATTTATGGAAAGTATTTTTGTGTGTTTTTCATTGAATTAAAGGCAATGTACGTTTTTCATAGGCTAAAATGCTTTGAAGCTTTTACTTAAAGTTTATGTAACTTTTAATTGGTAACATGTGCTCTGTGAATGTCTATGTATATGAATATGCACACAGTATACCTACAGACATAGATATAAAAAAATGATATAAATCCTCCTTATCTGTTTATGTTTCCGCTTTACAGATTCTAAAATTTACTAAATCTATCTAAGTACTATGGTACTTTGACAAATGAAAAACATCTAAAATGAGTTTATGTATCTGTCTTTCTGTATCACATACACACATTTGCAGGCATAGGAAAGAGTAGAACAAGAAGAAAGAACAGAAAAGAGAAAAGAAATATGTATGTGAGTGAATGTATTTTTGGGATAGCATATTTATGTTTGTGCCTCTGTCAGGTGATTTATGAACTTTGGAATATATGAATAACTACATCTATATATTTATACCTGTATAGGTATATCTGTATCTATATCATCTGGTGATTCAAAAATTCTCTTTGCCTCTAATTTTATTCATGAACAGATTTTGTTACCAAAGATAACATTTACTAAAAATTAGAATGCTAACAATCATGCTACTAATTATATAAATAATGCAAAGTTTGAGTTTTAGTATTACAAATATGGGTATTTAACCAAAATGTAAATATAAGGAGCTTTTTCTATTGCTAGGGAATTTTAAAAATTATACTGTTTTTGCTTTCTAAAACACAGAGTAAGATATCAAATTGGAACAATCATTTGATTAATTTGACCAACCCAGATTTTCATTCTTAAAACAGATTGTGCAATATGCCAATGTAATTTAAAGTGAATAAATAGCCAAGTTGAATATATAATTTATTTACTGTAATGGACCCTCTCAGTAATCTGATTTCATATTACATATGAAAACAACAACCTTGCGTATGATTTGCAAAGCACAGAAACCAAACATTTTTCCACAAACAATATACCTAAAAGTTAAAAATCACATAGATTATTTAGTAAAATGGCTTCTTCAATAAGTGATCCTCACCTTTCCTTTTTATTTTTAATTCTAAATAAGTCTTTTCCACTTGTCTGTAGTTCCATGTTGTATTTGCTTATATAGAAGATCACTTAGATCTCTAGTGTAATCTTGCTGAGTTAAAACGTTGTGATTTCTAAATATGTATAATCAAACAGCAACATATTTGTTTCCATGCCTATGGAAGCATAAATGATTTATTGATAACATAAATATGGATATTTGAGTTTCAGTAAATTAACTAGTTGTCAGCCTTGAATATAGCATAAGGAAAGCTTTTGTTTAAAAGCACATAGAAGAAAGAATGTCTATTTAAACTGGAATATTTAGCCTTTAGCCTGAAGTAGAGTCATTGCTATAATTTTTATTCTGATAGCATTTAAAGGAGGTGAAATAGTAAATGTCATGAAAATAAATAATCACATATTTGTTCTTCTGGGATTTTATTTTAAGACCTGAGAAGGAAATCTTAGTCTTAGATTCATACTGATGAATGTATTTCGTTTAGCGTTTTTCAAAACAAAAACTAATTTTTTAAAAGTTTAGGCAAGTAAGTAAGTCTTTGATAGTAATCAGACAATAAACAAGGTTTCTAACCCATTTCTTTCCTTCTTTCTTTTTTAACTGAATTCAATAATCTTCAAAACTTATGTGTCAGAATACGGCTGGATTTAATTACGAGAAAAAAAAATGTTCGTGAGCTATGTCCTGTAATATTTATGGATTAACAATACATCAGCTTTTCTGAATGTATTCTTTTCAGTGTAATTGTTCACTACAGACTCATTGTTTCTTCACAATTCACACACACACACACACACACACACACACACACACACACACACATTGTAGGAACAGAAGAAAGAAGGGAAACTCAGATCCTTATTTCAACTTACAAGTATTTTGTGTGAGAAAAGGACACTGAAGAAAAGAATGAAACTATGCAGTCACTAAAATTAAGATTTAGGGATTTAAAAAATATATATATCTCCTTAAAACTTTGACCAGACAACCTTCCCTCCCAATTTAGAATTAAGGCCATAATGAACACGCAGATATAGTCAGTTTTAATGTGCATGAATGACACCTGTATATCACTCTAATTTTTTTTAAATTCAAGTTTACTGGGGTAATAATTGTTAGTAAAGTTACATTGGCTTTAGGTGTACAATGCTGTAATACATCGTCTATATATCACATTGTGTGTTCACCACACAGAGTCAGTTCTCTTTCTATCACCACACATTTGATCCCCTTTACCCTAATTCTTAATTACTGATTCTGAGAACTGCCTTCTCTCACTGCCTTGTGGTCTTCATTGAGTTTCTCCTTTCTATACTCTCTCTCCATCCAACTGCATCCTCCTTCTTCTTTCAGGAAGGGAGATTGGGTAACAATGACATGAATAAAATGGGTAAGACACATAATATAAAACAGTGAGAAGGAGTAATAGGAGAGAGAGTTACTTTAGAAACTGAATGAAAAGGCAGGTGTGCAGGGCTAGATAAATTTTCTACACATTTTTCTTTCATTTCCTCTGTCATCGCTGCCTCTCTTTGAGATCACTTGTGTGTATGTAGATATGAAGTACAGGAAGAAACACAGATAGTTTCAAAGCACACATCTGGTTCAGAAACTTGTCCATGAGGAAAGAATTCAGTGTTTGAAAGATTATTTTAAAAAAATTCTTCACTTAAGAATGTGACATTGCTGTTATATAATCATCTAATCAATTATAATTTTTAGATGATTCGTGCATTTTGTTCTTTTTGGAAGTCTCAGTTGTGAAAATAGTGTGGTCTGTTTCCAGTGTTATGGTTGGTACATTGATAGTGTTTAGTTCAAGGCTTTCCTCTATATGTAAATATACTACCTCTTCCAAAGGCATTGAGTTCTAAAAATATCTTCAAAATTTGGTATATTGGAACTTAATAGACCTTTTTTCTCCAGCAGTCAACCATGTTAAAAATAATGGTTAAGATCTCAGGATACTTCACAAAGACACATTTAGCCTAACTCTATAATCTGGGCTGTTCCTGAACAAAACTAAGAAAAATTCTCCAAGAAAAAGAAAAAAAAAAGTACCTAACTTCACAATCCACCCAGCAGAGGTGGGGCAGTTAGATGCTCCTGACTCCTGTAAGCTATCTTCCTTTTCTTTCTCCCTTCTTTCTCCTTTCACTTCACCTTTATCTATTCTTCCTCTCCCAAGACCACATTTGTGGGACATTGAGCAGTGCATAAAGACCATCTTCTCATCCACACAGAATGAAGTCAACTTATACGTAACCAGTTTCATTAGACAGAGAGCACCTGTCTACTGCACCAGGATGGAAAAGAACCAAGTGATAACCTTGTTCTGCAAATGACAGATTTTATTTCATGATGGGGCTATTCATTTTTCCTTGGAGTTTTCTGAGGCAGCTAGTTCTCATTACATGTGTTATGGCAAATAAGAAAGTATTTTGATTGAATCTGGCTACACCGATGAGGGCATTCTGTTTCACGTTCATAACAAAGTTCAAAGTTCAATGTGCTGCTAAACTTCTGAGGAATATACCTACATACTGGGTCTACTTAAGACTTTGCGCATTGATGGAGAACTGGACTATAAACAAGTATTTTTAGGTTCTTTCAAAGCAACATTCTAGAACTACAAACATGTTCACACTTTCCTGATGTATTTTGTAATTCTTGCATGGGAATGATGCTCTGTTTCATGTCTCTAAATTTCATTCAATTGCATTCTCAATTTAGGGGTGGAGACAGTTTATATGCTTTTAACAACACATCTCTAGATCTGGTGAAGGTTTCCCCTAAAACCTAAAGGAAATAGTTGAAAGAAAACACCCAGAATATAATATCTTAGAAAGACTCAGGGTTGGCCTGGCTATGTTTAGATTTCTTCCAAATTTTGGCTTGGTTTTAAGCTTTATTGGCAGACTCATTCAGAACTGTGGCTTTATCCTCTTTTTTTTTTTCTTCATTTGGTTAATATGATTTGTTAAAACATTCTCTGTTTATTTCTTCTTGCTTAACATTTTTCCACACGGCAGGCATAATGAATTTTTGTTTATGATGGGCTGTGCTGCCTGAATTATGGTATGGAATCTGGATTTGGTTTCTTTGGAAAGGTATTTTATTGCTCTTTTAAGGGATTTATGCTGCTTCTGGTGTTCTCTCAGACATGAGTGTTTCTGAAGTTGGTTGCTTAAGACAAGTTGTTTCTAAGGAAAACTAGGTAGTTGTACCTGGTAACAAATAACAACAAAGGTTATTAGAAACAGATTTCTTCATTATAGGTGTTATCAGATTCCCTACCAAACTCTCTTTGCATTTGAATTGTGTGATGTACAGATTTTTTTTTTTTTTATGTGCACTTTTTAAACTGAAGTCATCAAAGCTCTTTAAAGTTCCATAGGCACTGGGGCTGGTTGATACTGACTGACTACAGAGAACACACATTGAAATATATTCTCCCCAGAAAGAACTAAGGAGAACATATTTCTTTGTACAAGGAATACTGACATGAGCTACATTTTGAAATGAAAAGTACGTGGTTTGTAGCTGAAGAAATTATGATACCTCTTTGAGATGCCTCATTGTAAATTTAAGTTATCTAAGTAAGCTTCTAAAAAAACCAAACTACAATTTTCAGGTTTATGTGCCACTATACCATATAAATGAACTTGACTTGTTGGAGCTTACTAAGAGAAGAATATTCATTAATTCATTTATCTTTAAAATACGTGCAGTAATTAAATGCATTTTCTTTTTTATGTCACCTATTATGGTATTTTTCTTGAAATAGAAAAAGAAACAAAAAACAAAAAAAGCAAAACCCAACACCCTTATGTTTTTGTGCAATTATTTTTAGTTTATTTCTAATATCCATCCAAATACTTGATGTCCCATAGAGTACAGAGCACAGACTTTGAAGCTAGGCTGTTCTCATTTGGAATTCCAGTTCTGCATCTGAGTAAATTACAAAATCTATGCTGAGTCTGTTTCCTCATTTCTACAATGAAACTGAGAATGCAAAACGTGAAATATTGTGTACAGACTAAGTGATGTAATACATGCAAAATGCCTAGTATTACATCTGGCAGATAGTATGTGTTCAATAAATTGTAGCTATATATTACTTTTATTAATATGCATTTAACGGTAATGAATGTATCTTGAGACCTTTGAAATGAAATAATGGCAGCTCTGACATATTTTCTGAAAATATATATTTAGTATTTAATGACTAGCAAACAAAATATGAAACAACAACACAGAAATGGTATTTTTTAAAGGCAATACTAATGTAATATCGTAGCATTAATTTTCCTTTGACGGTAATCCTTTTATAGATTTTGCAATCAACCACTCAGGATCAAAGAACTTGAAGAGAATTTCAGTGGAGAACAAAAAAGTGATTAAAGTAATAAAAATAAGATAAATGGAATAAAATAAATATTAGCAGGTACTTTTTATTTCTTTAAATGGAATGTTGCTGTATAGTTCCCATAGTACAGTTGTTGAGAGCACAGGTTATGAGGCCATATTGTCTGGGTATAACCCACTTATTAATTTTTCAATCTTAGACAAGTTGCTTTCCTCTTTACATCCATTCTCTCACCTAATATTATAAAATTGACCTAATAATAGCACTCCATATATTAACTTGTGTGCTTCCATATGTAAGTACATATAAAGTGTTTAAAATAATACCTACACATATTAGGTACTTAATAAATTTGTCTAATAAATTATATATAGAGGACAATTTCTATTATCTTATTTATATGTATAGAAGTCAAAATTGTTGTGGGAAATAGTCCTCATCTAAAGGACATTCTGCATCATCTATGAATCTAATGTCTTTACATTATTTTCCAGTGACAATCAGCATAAAATAAAACCAAAAATTAATATTAGTGAAACTGCACTATTTTATTTTTCTTATCTTTACATATATAATGTTTTATAAAATAACTAAAATATCAAAAAGTTCATGCCCCTGTAATCAAGGAAATTCTTCCTTTCCTTTTAATTCTTGCTATTTTCTGCTATATTGCCTGCTATACATTTGATAGATACTGGCTGAGAGTGCCTTTTTCATAATTCCAAAATTATGAAACTCTGAAAATTGAAAGTATTTTGTAGTTTATTTTGTGGAAAAGCCCAATGTGACCAGTTAAATCATTTGATTACATTTTGATTACAAAACATGAACTGAAATATTATAACATATTTATAATCATATTTTTAATGCACTTAGTATGAACGCTTACATGTATATCAGTAAGGATGAGTTAGGTTCTGCTGCTGTAATAAACAGCCTCCAAATATAGTGGCTTAAAACAACACGTCCACCATGGCACAGTTTCTTAAGAACCAGGGCTGATAGAACATCCACCACCTCACCTACTATTGCCGACTGTCATGCCAGAGTGGTAGACAGCTGCGCAGGATCCTGCATTAAATTAATACTTGCATTTAGAAATGACAAACATCACTTCCACTCACAAACTGAACTAGCCACATGGCTCCTTCCAGCCACAAGTACAATCCTACTGTGTGCCTGGTAGGGAAGAGAACTGGAAATATAATTGGTAAATAGCACTAATGAGTATCACGTTATGTTTCACTGCAGAATTATCATAGTGATTTCAGGGTACAGGGCCTGGTACCTGGTTGTGGTCTTATAGGTTACATATCATATACACCATATTATTTTTCTAAAATCCAAGATTTGGGGCTTGCACCAAAACAGAAGTTTCAGATATGGAATTAAGAATTAGCACTACGTTAAGTTCTATGGAGTTAAAGGAGGATAAAGCATGGTCCTTATTTTCATAAACCATATAGTCCGATAAGAGAGACAGACATGTAGCTACAAACTTTTAATGCAATGCATAATATATTACATTAGAGATTTGATGAAAGTGTGATTGCAGCTTAGAGGAGGGAGTGAAAAACAAGGGCTGGACTAAATAGAATGGCTTCAAATAGAGGTTATATTTAAGCTGGTGTCTGAAGCATGGTCAGTAGGTAGGTAAGCATTGAAGGGGATGGCAAGCATTTGATAGGTTTTAATCGGAATGTTTTTGTTGTTGCTAGGTGTTATGCTTTGCTTGTACACATATGTACATAATTAGATTGTATATGCAATGTTTGGAGTATAGTAAATCAATATGATGGTAGTTCCACCATGGGGAAAATATAAGAGAGAAGTCTAAAATAAAAATTCATGCTCAATCATGAAGGGTTTTTGGATATTGTAGTAAAGCAGTTTAACGTTATTCTGTAGGCAACAAAGGCGGTCAACCAAGTGTTTTGAATGGGAGCATGAAATGTTCAGTTCTTTGAAAAAGATCCTCTTGAACCAAAGAATGTAGGAATGTCAAACTCATTGGAAACGATGATTTGTGAAAAGAGAAGTAAATTTTCTGTTTTTATATTTCAGTCTATGTTACTAATGTCTTTTCAATATAGAGCTTATATTCAGTATTAAACTTAGCTGGGAACAAAAATCTTAAATATCCTTTACACTCATTTGAGCAAAAGGTCATACAGAGGTATTCCTCATATTTATGTTTAGATTTTAAACTTCAACTTTTCCTTATGTATGTTGCATTTATGTAGTCCTGTGTGGTGTAGAATGCATTTGCCACTGTCATTCTATATTTTAATTCTTGAAATATGTGAGTACAATATGATGGATAAACTCTGTACAAGGAGTGGTGTAAACACCTCCTTAAAAACCACAGCTGCACTTGTATCAATTCTTGAAGTGAAATCACAGGAAAAATCTCTGAAAATGAGGAAAACATGAAAAAAAACCCCCCACAGCAGTTTACATTTATAGAGGAAACACTTCATTTAGAAAAAACATGGCATATTTGAGAAATATTAAAGTTAGGAATTTATTATATTTTGCACATTTTATATAATTATAGCATTTACAAAAAGTACAGTCCAGTAAAATCATGTGTTACTAACTTATGGAGAATATTCCAAAGTAGGTATTAGCTTATATTTTTTAATAAAATGCAAAATACTTTCTATACATTAAATTCACTTACTACATGCTAAAGTCATTGAAGTGGTAAAGTAAAAATTATGCTCTATCTTCATTGAACAGACATCAGTTGAGAAGCATATTGTACTTAAGCAATTAAATAAAACTAGCCAGTATTAAAAATACTATGACATGATTTTTTTGTTATAGAAAAATTTAGGGAAAGCATTTATTGAAAAAAAGTCACTTGTGGGACACTGATTTATAATTTATTGTCTCTGAAATACAATTTATTCTTACCTACTCATCCTATAGACCAATATAGAATGGAATGGTGAAATGAACTGGAAGTTTTATTGAAACAGACATGGTTTAAAATCTAGTTTTGCTACTTAATAGCTATGACCTCGAGCAAGTTGGATACACTTTTAAGTCTCTGTTTTTACACATGTAGACTAAGGATCCTGACATCTAACATAGAGTTGTACATGTGAAAATAATGATGCAAAGTGAAAAGGAGCCATTGGTGGATAAAGAAAACTGTCATACCATTCTGATTTCACTGTTACTGGCCTGCCACTTCCACCCACAGAAATCCCATTTTGATGTTTGTCATCCTTTATGTAGAACATTAACTATACTTTCCAAGTAAGAAACTTGGACAAGAACTATTCCAAAGTGCGGAATCATATTGCATGATTTTTTATTTTATTTTATTGGGGGATATTGGGGAACACTGTGCTTCTCCAGGGCCCATCAGATCCAAGTCATTGTCCTTCAGTCTGGTTGTGGAGGACGCAGCTCAGCTCCAAGTCCAGTTGTCATTTTGAACCAGCAATCTAGTTGTTGAGAGCTCGTATTCTAACTAACTGAGCTATCTGGCTGCCCCTCCAGAAGTTCAGCAGCAGCTCATTGTTTTCAATCTAGTTGTGGAGGGCACAGCTCACTGACCCATGTGTGAATTGAACCATCAACCGTGTTGTTCAGAGCTCACGCTCTAACCAACTGAGCCATCTGGCCGCCCCACATTGCATGATTTTAATAAGAATCAGTTAATGTATCCATGGAATAAGTTGTATTACGGAGAGAAAGCTGGGATATAAATTGGAAACAACAGAATGCATCAAGATGGGGTAGAATGTATGTTAGGTGCCCTGAGTTGGCTCTAACTCCTGGCGACCCTATGACTGAGTGACATCCACACTGCCCTGTCCTCAGCGGCCCTGCTCAGCTCCTGTAGACTCATGCCTGTGGCTTCTTTTATGGAGTCAACCCATCTCATATTTGGTCTTCCTCTTTCCCTGCTGACCTTCTGTTTTTCTCAGCATTAAACAAAAATCAGTCTGAACTTGACATCTGTGATATTGTGATTTATAATAAGAAATATCTATTTGGCATTCAACCTCATTCCTGGCACAGATCTCCTAAAATCCTTGGCATCCTCTGTGGTAAGAGCAATAAGGTGCCTCTTGTTATGTTCATGATGACTTTTGGAAAGCGCTTAGGTAACCCAAGGATGGGTGCACATTGCCAGGGGAAACAGCCGTGTGATTAATGGGTTGAATCTTTCACCTACCCCCCAACTTCTGGAAAGGGGAGAGAAGCTAGAGCTTGAATCAATTGCCAATGGCCAATTTAATCAGTCATGACTATGTAAAGAAGCCCCCATAAAAACCTAAAGGACAAGGTTCAGAGAGCTTGTGGGTTGGTGAACACTGGAGATTTGGTGAGAATTGTGGGCTTGGAGAGAGCATAGAAGCTCCTTGCCCTTTCCGCATACCTTGCTCTACGCTCCCTTTCCACCTAGCTGTTCCTGAGTTATATCCTTTTATAATAAACTGATAATCTAGTAAGTAAAAGGTTTCTCTGAGTTCTGGGGGTCTTGGGAACCTCCAATTTATAGCCAACTGGTCAGGAGTACAGGTAACAGACTGAACTTGCTTGTGACTGGTAGTGGGGGGTGGGGTAGTCTTGTAGGACTGAGCCCTTAGCCTGTTGGATTGATGTTATCTCTGGATAGATAGTGTCAGAACTGAGTTGAACTGTAGGACCGCTATCTGGTGTTTGAAGCAGAACATTGTTTGTTGGGTGTGTGGGGGACACCCCCTACTCTATCCGTGGTGGAATTGGATGCAGAACCCAACTGAATATCAAAACTTCACATTAGATCAGCCCTATAACATCATTATAACATCATTATAACATCATTATTTCTTCGAAGAAATATCACTGCAAGATGATATTTTCTGTTCCAATTTCTTTTCCAGCCTAACATCTTTTACTTTCCCATTCAAGCAATTCAGGTCCATTAAATTATAAAGACCTTTTCCTGTATTTAAATGGTTGACAATTTCTTTCTATCCTAATTCTGTTTATAACTTTGAGTTCTATGATGCCACAGTCTCCTGGTTCTTCTGGTACTGCCCTGCTCATTGGTTCTTGATGAACCCTCCGAAAATTGTTCCTGAAATTTTCGTAATTCCCAGGATGCTCTCCTCTATGCTTCTTCACACATTCTAGGTGTGCATCTAGTTCCATGGTTTTAACTATCATTTACCTAGATGGGTATTCCTGGAAAATGAGTATTTGTACCTGTATTATTTTCCTAATGCTGCAATAACAGCTGCAAAGTTAGTGGCATAAAACAACACAAAGTTATTCTCTTACAGTTCTGGTGCTAAAAGGTCTAAAATCAGTTTTACTGGGCTAAAATCAAAGTGTCAGCAGGGCTGGTTCCTTTTGTAGGTTTAGGGAAGAATCTGTTTCCTTGCTGTTTACCACCTTTACTTCCCAAGTCTACATTCCTTGGCTCATGGCCCTTTTCTCCACATTCAAAGCCAGCAGCATAACATTTTTCTCTCCTTTCTGATCTGCGCTTTCATCCTCTTCTTTCTCTGACTCTGATCCTCTTTGAAGGACCCTAGTGATTACATTGGGCCCACCTGGATAACCCAAAATAATCTCTCCATCTCAAGATCCTTAACTTAATCATATCTGTAAATTCTCTTTTACTCCATAATTCACAATTAAGACGTGGACATCTTGGGCGTGTGTAGGCGTCATTTTCCAGCCAACCACAGTACCCAAGACTCAGAGGGACATCTCTAACTAGATATTTCACAGTCAATTCAAACTCAACTTAGCAAAGTTTAAATCACTATATTATCCTATCTCCAAGGCCAAATTCTCCTTTTGTATTTCACATCTTAGTTGTTGGTAAAGCCATCCCCTCATTTATCCAAGTCAGAAACCTAGGGTTCGTCTATGACATTTCTTCCTTTCTCTACATATAGTAAATCTCGATCTCCTACTTTTCATTTTTACTTTCCATCTTACTAACCCTGACCTAATTTAAGTCAAAATTTTCTCCTGTTTGCCTTTAGTCTTTCACTCTCAAATGCGTCATGCTTGCTGTCATCTATATCACACACATAGAAGCAAGTAAGATTGTGCCATCCCTTTAACTCAAGGCTCCTCCCTTGATGTGTCTCTATCACCTACAAGATCAAAATCAAAACTTCTCTTATCAATGGACTTTTCACTCTATTCTACTAAAATAGAACCACCTTGAAGGCAAAGCTTGGGATTTATTCTTTGCCTCCTACTACCTAATACAGTAGTACCTGTTAATGCTCAATACATATTCTTTGATTGAACTGAAGTTCTTTATCATGAAATAAACGGTTCTGGGTGACAAAGCAGTTCTTTCTTACCGAGTATTATTCCACAGCTATAGCAGAACTTATACACAATGGCAGATACCACTATGTATTCAAGAAGACAATTTCTTTGCTTGCTGTGTAAAAAGATAGAATATGTTTCCCAGTCTCCCTTGCAGATAGGCGTGGCCACGCCACTGTGGTCCAGGCAAGTGAAAGTAAAGTCCACAAATTCCAGGACTAGTGCATGAAAACTTCCCATAGGTACTCTTACCCTTCTTTCGACATAATGCCAAAAAGCTTGAAGACCTTCAAAACCACGTATGGACAATGATGGAGATTTAAGATGGAAGGATCCTGGATCCCTGACTCATCACCTGAAGAGCCTCTTTGACATCAGGAGCACTTCCTTTAATAGTACCAGCAATGAGAAAGATGAGCTTCTACCAGGTTTGATCCAATATACATGTTTAGGTGTGTTTGTTGTAGCAGTTAGAATGACTTTGACTAATACACATGCCATAGAGTATCAGAACTCAGTGACTTAGTTCTTGCAGTGCCCTCTTGGAAAACCACAGTTTCACCACTGTCATCATTCAAGCTTCAGCACAGACATTACTTCTTCCGGAAAAACTTCCTTGGGGTCCACATTTTTGGGTAGAAGCTTCTTGTTTCCACAGAATGTAAGCTTAGTCTTATTAGTATGATTCAACCTTGAATTGAAATTTTGTTCACCTATCTTGTTACCAACTCCCTCAACCAAGATGGAAATTTCAACTCCAAGCTTGGCATCCCTTCCTGGCTGAAGATACAAAATGACTGCAATAAGGTTGCAATAAATTCTTGCTGGACTGACCTCAATGCAATTTCCTCACCTATAAAAGTAACCTAATAATTCAGACCCCATATGGTTACTATGATGATTAAGTGAGGCAATATATGCAAAGCACCTGGCATGTAGCAGGTGCTTAGTAAGTGTTCTTTTTTATTCCTTCACAGAATCTTCCTTAACTACATTGTTTTAGGGTTTCATCTTTTTATTCTGATTCTCTCCAGTCAGGATTACAATTTGTCTCTTAGGTTTTTTTTGGATAATTATTTTATTCATGTATAAATTTTCTTTCCTCATTCAAACTGCAAACTCTTTCTGGACACAACAACCTTTATCCTTCTTTCTAGCCTCATTGCACCCTGGACAGAAAAGGTGTTCAATATACACATTTTAAGTTGGCTGAGTTCTCTCTCTATGTGTTCTATTATGTTGCATTAAAAACAGCTCCAAAGCCTGGTCTCCATGACAGAAAACAAATCTTTGGCCAAGAAATAAGCCAGTGCATAAAACATGCTGTCAACTTGGCTTTCTTACTAACCTATGCAGGTGTGTCTATGTTTAGGGACTAGAATAACAGTGCCAATTGTGGAGGGGGAGAGTGGTGGAGAGAGAGAGAGAGAGAGAGAGAGAGAGAGAGAGAGAGAGAGAGAGAGAGAGAGAGAGACTGTGTGTGTGTATGTGTGTGTGTGTCACAGATAATCTGTAAAACATAACATTTTCTCATGCTTTGAAACCATTTCTTGGGTTTACTAGCTGTACCTCAGCAGTGCATATACATTCACACTGACTCTGGAACCATATAAAGTTTTGTCATGGCTTGGCAGTCAAGTATCCTCCTGTTTGACAGCTTATTAACTCTTCTAGGAATGCATCCCTTTTTAAACCCACCCTTCTATAACAACAATATTCTGAGTTCATTAGTTCAATTTACACATATTGTCAGAGCTGCAACAGATAAATTCTGGAAAGAGGCTCAGTTTACTGAGAGTTGTAGAAAGAATAGATATTCAGGGTTGAGATGGATCTGAACGAAAGGTAATCTCAAGAGTACTGTAGAAGGGATAAGAGCACAGACTCTGAAATCAGACTACTGGCTTTTCATTCTGGTACTGGCCCTTGCTAACAGAGGAAAGTTTGTTCAACTTTGTTTCAGCATTTGAAAAGTATTTATTAAGTGCCTAGTATATGCCAGATACTTATTATGTGTTCAGGAAAGAGCAGTGAATAAAAAACAAAAATTCCTTCCATCATGAAGATTACATTCTAGCAGGAGAAGGCAACGAGTAGGCAACAATAGCAAAAATATGTAGAATGTTAGTGAAATGCTCTAAGGAAAAATGAAAGACAAACAAGAAGGGTGAATAAGGAGTGCAAAGGTAAGTGGGCATACGTTTTTAAAAGGGACATCAGGAAAGATCCCACTGAGGAGTCTATATATATATATATATATATATATATATATATATATATATATATATATATATATATATATGTTTTTTTGTTTTTGAGAGAAGACTTTAAAGAGGAGAGGGAGCAGGTTCTACAAGCATAGGGGAAAGAACTTTCTAAGAAGTAAACAGCAAGTGCAATACCTCTGAGCGACCTAAGAGGCGAGGAAGGTGGAGAATTTATAGGCCCAGTAGGTCATTTCTGGGACTTTGGTATTGTTTGAGTGAGCAGAGTTGTGGCCTTATATGACTTATATTTTCACAGGGTCACCTTGATTGATCGGTTATGAGTAGATTGAAATGGATGCAGAAGCATGAGACCGGGTAGGAGGGTGTTGCAAACATTCAGCCAAGAGGTTAAGTAGAGTCTTTGACCAGATGGTAGCAATGGTGATAATAATAAAAGATCAGACCTGAAAATACATATTTTTTGAAAATAGAGCTAGTAGGTTTTGTGAATGGATTTCTCGTGGGGAATGAGACAATATGGTCATGGATAACTCAGATATATTTGGACTGATTAAGCAAAAGGATGGAGTCAACATTAACTGATAGGAGAAAACTTTGTTGAATAAGCATAGAAGCTAGTTCAGTTTGCTGAGTTTGGAAAGCCCATTGTACATCGAAGGCAGTGAGATACATGAATGTTAATTTCAGATGAAAAGGTCTGAATTGGAGATATAAGTAAGGAAGTCAGTTCAGCATATAGATGGTATTTAAGCGAATAAGATTAGATGAAATCAGTATGTAAGTATATATAAATAGAAAAGTTCAGGACCTGTAAAGTGTACAGTTTGATGGGACCTACCTTAGTGGTTCATTGTGCAGACTAAATTTGTTATACGTATAAAATGCTTAGGACATTGTCTGGTACACAGTGAGTGCTTAATTAATATTGAATGTGGTTGTTTTACTTTAAACAAAATAGAATGAGACAGGCTTACTCGGATATTATGAGCCCCAAATTATGTTGTTAAAGAAAGACTATATTTTTTGACACAACACTCTTCTCTAAAGCATATTTTTCTATAGTTGTCTTATAAAAGAAATTGATATTTAATATTAAAATTGGAATTAAGCAATTAACTTATTTATTCTGACTTTTCTTCCAAAGAGAATTGATATTTGTTCAGTGTTTCTTGTATTCTTCCAGGATAGCCTTTGCATATACCTTTCATTTCATTTATCTCCATATATTATAATTTGTCTGTATGTTTTACCCATTAACTTATGCAATTCTTGATGATACAGATGTGTCTTATTTATCTTTGTCATCCCAGACCATAACTTAGGCCAGAAGCCCAAACACTATCCAATAAACATTTGGTGAATGAATGGAATGGATGGATTAATATCAAAGATGTGTTAGGCATTATACTTGGGCTCTTTGATGGCCTGGCTCCTTTAATCACTACAAGAGCCTGGCTACATTGGTATTATTAGCTCCACTTAAAAGATGGGCAATTTATACACAGAGGCTAATTGATATACTTGAGACTAAGAATCTAGTTAGTTGTAGGGTTTGTGTTATACCACAGGGACACTCTAAGGGCCACATGTTCCCTACTCTGTCCAAAAATCTCTTGCCAATATGTTTTCTTTTTAATGTTTATGAAAGATGACCATGATCTTTGAAAAACTTTCATAAATATAAAGATCACTAATTACAAATAAACCTATGCTATTATTAGATAACCTTAATCAATATCAGCCTTTACATATATTGAGTCAAAGGAACATAAATTGTAATTGTAATAATATAGTGATAGGTATATATATATATATATATATATATATATATATATTTGTAATTTTGAACAATTATTAACCTACAGAAAAAAAATTGAAAGTGCAGAGCAAACAATATTTTTTTCTGAGTTTTTTATGTGTTTCGTCCCAACATGATGCCTGAACATCCTCAAACACTGTAGTCGATATTAATTACAATATTATCTTACATAAACACTATACAAACATCACAATCAAGAAATTAACATTGATAAACTATTACCATTTAATCCTCAGATCCCATTCAAATATCACTAGTTGTCTCAACAATGTCCATTATAGCACAAGGATCCAGTTCAGAATCACGTGTTGTATTTGTTTGTCATGTCACTTTAGTCTTTTTCAATATGGAATGGTTCCTCAACTTTCATGATCATGACACTTTGTGAGATTACAAGCCATTTATTTTTTTTTCAAGTGTCTCTCAAATTGGGCTTGTCTAATGTTTCCCAAAGTTTAGATTCAGATTATGTATCACTGACATAGCCCTGTATTCTTCTCATTGCATCATTTTAGGTAGTATACAATTTCAATTAGTCCCTTACTGATGGTATTAATTTTAATCACTTGATTAAGGAAGACTTCTTCACTGCAAAGTTAAAATTTTGCACTAGTGTTTTGAACACATTATGTCACTATCCCATTCCTCAATAAATTTTCAATAAATTTATGTCTATTTATAACAATATAGTCTCAGGGTTTCTAATTTTTTTAAATGTGTTATAACTTGCTCTTACCAATTATTTTAATACACAAGTTGTCACAGATTTAGTCGCTCATAGCCTGTTTCAAGCTGGGTTCTGTATCCGTTTTACATGTCCTCATCATTTATGAATCACCTCCCACTTCCTAGTCTATGAAAATGTTCCAGTCTCATTTTGTATTCTCCCCTCCCCAGCCTGGATAAACAAAAGGAGAGAAGAAATGAACCAGCAAGTGATAGTTTTAAAAGTCTAAATATATATACTTATTGCCAATTTATTATTTTAAAATTTCTTATGAAAGGTTTTTCTTTATTCTTGTTATGTACTTCAGATTTTCATTCCAACCTTCTAGCAAATGATAGTCAGAGACAGTACACAGTACACAGAGATTTTTTTTTTTCACCTCACAGTTGCTAGTTTGTTTGCATTATTTCATTGTGTAGCTAAACACAGAAGCAAAGAATTTTAGGGTTGAAAGATGTCCTAGAGGCTGCATAATCCCAGACCTCTCCTTTTGGAGAAACCTCTGTAGATTCTTGATTGACTGTCACCCAGTGCTCTTGGACCATTACAGAGACAACTTCTCTACTTTTTGAGATTACTTTCTCCATGTTAGATTAGTCTGTACTTTTGAACTGAATCAAAATGTCTATTCCTCTGAGCTCTGCCCATTAGTGCTAGTTCTACATTCTGGTGCAAGACAAAAAGAATATACCACCTTTTGTACATAATAACCGTTCAAATGCTGAAAAAAGCTTTGATGACTGCCTTGCTGGCCTTCAGGTGTTGCTCCTGGTGAAATATCTCCAGTTTTCTCATTCTTCACAGTGCATGTTTTTCCTGATCCCTCATTTGCTTATAGTATAACAGTATATTAATCTACTTAGAAGATAGGCAGTACTTCCACGAGTACAATCTTTCTTTTTGCATTTAATAATATAAAATTGTTCTTCTGTATTTGGGATATCTAAGAAACCATCTTCCTGGGCTATTTCAATGAGAATATCTCTCAATTGGAAATGAGTCCCACCTTGCTACAAATTCAGAAATTTCTTGGGTTCCAACTGATAAGGACTGGAACGTCTACAATCTAACATCTGTATACGTATACATTTCAAAATAGATATTTTTTAGTATTTTAATAATGCATTTCATTTCACAGTCAATATTATCAATAGTTTATCTATTTTAAGTATGAACAGAATTGTCAAATGTGATGTTAGTTTTCTTGAAAAAAATTAATTTTAAACTAATTCCTAGATGTAGGTGAAAGAAGGAGAACTGAGAACATTTCAGACTACTAGAAGAACTTTAATTAGATTCCAGACCGTCTGTTGAGAAGAGCTTAATCCTGATCCCTAATTTGAAGCTTTGAGGTTTTAGGAAAAAAAACACTATTCAATTCCACTGCCATGGAGATCCAGCAGGTGATTGCAAAATATAGTGAGAAAGAAATTGTGAGAACAACTATATCAAAATGTCATGAAATAATTTTCTATGTGAAAGAGTACCTAACTGGGTATCTAAACCACTTTGAAAAGACAATGTGTTTAGGAAAACTCAATAATATCACCTTATGACATTCTCTAAACCAGAAGGAGTCTCAAGTAATTGTAAGAATCCAGTGGATCTTATTTTAAGCTCTGATTTGATAAATGACTTTTTGAATTGTGATTGAGAAATAATTACACATATCAGCATTTCTTTGACCAGAATATTAGTGTGACTGTGCCACAGTTTTTACTACTTTTACCATAGTAAATTTTAATCATGATGTTTATGAATTTCTAAATTGGCTCCTGGCCTTGAAGTTAGCAGGGGAAAGAAAAAAAAAAAAAAAAAAAAAAAAAAAAAAAAAAAAATATATATATATATATATATATATATATATATATCAGAATCTATCTATCTAGAGATAGATAGATAGATAGATAGATAGATAGATTTCAGAGGAAATGGAAGGAAGATAAAATATAGCATTTCTGGGAGACGATAAATAAAAAACAAAGATAAAAAATACAGTAGAAGTGACCAAAATATGCTAATTTTACAGCTGCTCTAAACAATTCACATTTGCATTTTCAGTCTGAAAAACAAAGAAGGGAACCAATGCATCCCTCTGGTTTTCCTACGTAACTATGATGTAGAATTAATTAGTTAATTCCAGAAACAAATGCAGACTCTAGTCATTTCAGGTGGGTAAACAAAACATTGACTTTTAAATATATAGCTTCTTAAAATTTTGCAACATGTTTTGATGTATTTTATCTTTTTCTTTTTAAATGACACTTTTAATTGATATTTAAAATTAACTATCATCTAAAGGAAAGAAGCTTTTCTCAAAGTGATAACTTCTTTGTCAATGGAGAGAGCATGGTAGTCAGATACTAGTTATTTCATTTTACAATTCCTGACAATATAGCTTAATTTTGTAGTTTTGACAAGTGTGCTGAAAAGTCTTGATACTTTTCTAAAAATAATTGTTCCTTATGTAGAAATAAAGCATTTTTTAGTTTATTCAACATGAAAGGGTTTCATAGATTCATATTTTCCCGACTTCTGTTAGATTATTTAAATGTGGCAATGAAAGTGACAAGAAAATATTTCTTAGTATGTTTCATAATGAACATGAATATCTCTCTAAGAAACAGTCTTTTGAGATTATTCCTATAAGGCTAAACTGTTGTCACACAGCAGCCTATCCGTCTGTCCCCTCGTACCTACCCCTAAAGAAAGGAGACTCTGTGAGACTAATCCTTTCAGGGACTTTGCTTCACCTCTGTGCTTACACCTTATATCTCCCTGTTTGGCCCCAGAGGATGGCTGGTTAGCCAATGACGAGTAAGATTCCCCACGCGGGGACAACTCAAGCCAGGCACAGTCGAGTGGGGACCAGCAGGAGAACCCACGGGGTTGATAGGGGTGGACATAGGCCCCCACATTCTTCCGGTTCTGCCTTTGAGACTGCATTCCTTCCCACAACCTGCCTGGAAAGAGATTCAATGGTGTAGTAACATCAGTTCTCCATCTATCCATTTCAGTAAATTTAAGCATAAAGGTTTGGCTGCTTGCAGGAGGTACATCCTGAAATTGATGGTTCAGATGCTTGCAGGCAGGGGTAATTAGTTCAAATCACTTTCTTAGTAATAATGTGTGAAATTAACAGACCTTGGAGAAAACAATGTTGCTTTCTTGTGTGTGCATCAATAAAAGCCACAAGGTGGCCCGATTCAGGGCTCTCAGTCCTTTGAGGCTGTGAGATCCTCGGCCCCTGTTTTATAACTTTCTTGATTTCTGTTTCTTACTTTCTTAACCTTTCCCCGCCCCTTCTCGTGGGCTCACTGCCTGTGTTGCCCTGGACGCAACACTAAACCACAACAATAATAACAAACATCATCATCAAGACCAAATAGAGAACAATACTTAGCAGTTTGCTTAACGAGAGATTTTTAAAAGCCTATTACACAATAGTGGACAAACTTTCTTGCCTAATATCCTGCTGAGATAACCAAATGTTAATGTATCAAAGTGTTTCACAAGATACATTTTCGAAATTTAAATGTTAACGCTTTCTATGTTTTCAGATCTCCCTCTTTACTGAAAGTACATTTCAATATAAAGGATTTCAAGGATTTAAATAAATGGAACAATATATTAAATGTCAGAGGAGATATTAAATATCCCCAAAGCTGATTTAAGGGGGCAATTGTGAGAAAGGAACAGCTTCATTGGCATACGTATTTTTCTTATCAATGACTCATCCATTATTGTTGATAATTGAAAGTTTTCCAAAATTTATCAGATATTGAAAAATAATGCCAAGTGATTATAAATATTTTCTATAGTAACTTTTGTTCTGAATAATTAGAAATATACTGAAAATGACATTTAAAATTTTATGGATGAAAATTTCATTTAAATTTCATGGTTTAGTGTGATTTTTTTTTTTTTTTTTTTTTTAAATAAGTAATGCCCGGTTCTGCTGTGTGTCTCCTGCCATTTGTGTGCTGGAAACATTCTGCTTCCCTCCTTTAATGAAGGGCATTAGTCAAGAGCTCAGTGACCTCTGACAAGGCTCAGAATGGGATTATAGCCTGACAGGCAGCAGCTGGAAGGAATACTTGACAATTCACACTTAGAGTAATCCCTGAAAATTGCAGAGCAATTACGAGGAAGTAACAATTTGGCTCACTTGTGAAAAAAACTAATAAAAGAAATTTCAAGCAGAGTTTTGGGACACTAGCTACAGTTTCTAAATTAAAACTAAATAATCAACTTCTCTAAGTATCAGTCAATAGGAAACACATTTTAATGAATAGATTCAATCTACAACCCTATTTCAAGCAGCTACCACTTTAATCTGTTGATAAAACCTCATTTAGCCAATGGATTATCTACAATTGACTAACTTCTTTAACAGAGTTTTAACACATCTCACATGTAAAAACATTTCAGTGAGGGCTCCCAGAGAATAATGGTTGCAATAAAAAATATAAAATTATCATTTTCTGCAAAAATTATCACAAAAATCAATGATACACTGTTTTACATGTTGAGTTGTATTATTCTAATGTGCTATGTTATCCAAAATGTGTATTTTTTCAAATAACAATTACTCTGTTATAATTTTGCTTAAAATTGTCCATCTAACAGCAAAAATATTTTGCAAAAGTAATCTTGCAAAGGTTACATATGTTAAATAGTTAAAATTATCACACCTATTACATAACATAATATATAATAAATAATCTGCATATATTTTCAAAATACAGATACCTTGATTTCTCTAGTTATCTCTTCTTCTGTATAAGTCTCAGAATATCAGGAGTTTCTTCTTGCTGTCTACTACTGTTTTCTTTCAGATGTGACTGAAACCCATCCTATAACAGAGAAGTGAAAACATCAAAAATGCAATTTCTTTGGAAAATTTACTATTTTTTATCTAACTTGGAATTTTCATCATACACTATATATGTTGATTGAGTTACACCTAGCTGACACTCAATAAAGGTATGATGGAGTAAATTGAAAGAATGCATCAGTGTTATTGTATTTGTTCAAATTACAGTGATCATTTTCCCAGGTCATTCAGCAAATATATCTAATATTTACTATTTGATAATCACTCTGGTAATTGCTGGATTCTGTTCTACTAAATGTCTTCAAAATTGTTTTCATTTTCTGTTAAACTCATGGTTTAGCCTCCAAATTTACTCCTTACAAGTCTATAGAGCATTTTAAGAAAAACTGGGTTAACTACCCACACTTACTCATATTAATATTATCCTGGGCTCTGTGTAACAAACACTGTGTACAAAGGTGGAGTAACCTTGTTTCCAAACAAGAAAATAAAAACACATTAAGTTCCTCATTCTTTACCTAATAATAGTAGTTCTTCTATTTGCAAACCTAGTGTAGCACTTATGCCTTCTTTTAATATTCATTTTCTCAGAGTTTATCAGGAAACTTGCTTAAATAAATATAACCCATATGAACTGTCTATCATAATTTAGGCTGAGTGTCCCAAACAAGTTTGCTTATTTTGATGATCTGTAGATGGCTAAAGGAAGGGAAGGAGGCAGAATATCTGCTCAAACATCACTCATGTATGAACTTCTGGTTCCTTCATCAAATACTAGACTTTGGGGTGTGCAATTGCCTGAGTGTAGGGGGCCTTTGGGTCCTGGCAATAGTAACTGGGTAGTAGTGGCTGTGCGGCAGCTGTGAGATAACATGGCAGGTTGAAGGGTTTCACAGGCTTCCTCCAGCATATGTATCATGAGATATTGATTGAGACCATGTGTCTCTTAGGTACAAGAACTACTTGTTAGATGATCAGAGTCGTTATCTTAGGGGTAATGTTACTCAAGGGGATGACAAAATCTTGCTAAATTTAGTTTTTTTGCTTCTCCATTCTTAATTTACATTCTATTGGACATGTGAGCTCGGAAGATCTGTCCATTATTTGTTGATTTATATTTTTGAGACCTATTGAGAGCAATATCATGCCTACAGGAGACTTAGACGATAACATATAGTGTATCATGTTCTTTCTAGTTCTTGCGAATTATTTTAGGTGATTTGTTCTCATGGTTGGTTCATTTTGAATTTTTTTTTTTATTGAGTATTGATATTGTTTTCATTCTTGACGAGATTCTCAGTCATTGTGTTCGATGGATTAAGAATCTTGGACTTTACATATTAAGACTCTATCTCTGACACTTAGACAAGATATCTGACCTTCAACTACTTGTTCCACTACTTCAAGGCTTGCCTACTTTCTTCGTTGGTAAAATTTAGATTAAACTCCCATAATTCATAAGGTGGTAAAAGTTAAATGAATGAACAATACTGCACATATTTTATAAATTCAAAGGCTTCATAATCATTTAAAATATTAAACTGTAAGTTTTACTTGTTTCTTCTTTTCGTCCACTTACTTATTGCTGATAGATGTAATACAACTGAAACTGTTGTACTTAAGTGTTTCTTCAGAAAACCTTAGATATAACACCATCCAAAGGACATTTTCTGTGAATTTTGGGGAAACAAACAAAACAAAAAACATTAATAATCACTCTGAGAAGTTAGTTTTTTGGATTTTATTGCTCATAACATCATTCATACCCATTCACAGTATTTCCTCTGTTGTGATAGGTGTGGCTGAAAGTAATGATAAAAAACTTTTTTTTTTTTTCTGTTCTGAGCATATTCAATATATTATAGAGTCTTTGTATGAAGCTAGTTGTTGCTTATAACTTCTAGGAAATAATAAAACACAATAAGAGACTTTCAGAGAGTTGAAGTTACATTTAATACAAAGCAAATGGACACCTAAAAACTGCTTAATAAGAATGCCACATGTTTTTTAGCTAGTTTCACAGTTCTTTTATTCCTTTTCTAACCTCACTGTTCAAATGTTTATGCACATGCAATTACTTTGTTTTGTTATGAAAAGTACCAATAAAAATGTGAAATCTAGCTTTAAAAAAAAACCTCTAGATTTCAAACTTTAGTTTCACTGAACATATTTTTCCCCTTAGATGTAGTAAAAAGTTCCATGGTTCAATTGCTCAGTGGTGAGCACATTCCTTCCAAAATATGCTCAGCATCTTAGGGGTGAGGATATCCTTTAAACTGCTCAGAAAGTAGGGACTGCCTGGGCATCTCAGACTTAGACAATTGCCTTCACTTCAAATCAGCCATTGTTTTTTGGTGTTTTTTTTGTTTGTTTTTTGTTTTTCCCATTTAATTGGCTTTTAGAGACCTTAAAACATTCAGTGCAGCAAAATCATAATTAGTGGCTTATATGAATAAGATTGATTTTTTAATGCAATGCTTTAATGAAAAACTAAAATATATATATTTTTTGTTTTCTATCAGGTTTCATCAGGGCCATGCTAACATTTCTATGGTGTCCTTTTTGCCTTGTACACATCAAGGTAATGAGTTGATGATACTGATATTCAAGCTCAGACTGTATGTCGTGTCAGCCTGTCTCCTTTAAATTGATGTTTAGCATGTATGTATAGTGGTGAGGAATAAATCATTCACTTATGTATCTCTCATGGGGAACTAGATATAAAGAATGCTGTAGTCTTCAAGATAATGAAACCTCAGTGTCAGAGACCACTTTTATTATTCTGTGCATCCTTGTTTCACACATAATGCCTAACATAGAATAATGTGTAATGTATTTTTGTAGAATAGTTAATTGTTGAACAGGAGGCTAGAGAATTGTTGAGACATGATGACTTATAAGATCTGTGTGGTCTTAACCTGCTAGCTTTCCACAATCTCAGACTTTACTGTTTTTCTTCTGACCCTCACCAATCCTTGTATTCTCTAATGTGACTTTAAGTAATGTTTGTACCATTTTGTGAAATGTCCAACTGCTTAACACACTGCAGAGCTGGAGAGAGACAGACTATATCATTTCTTTTTAAAGCATGGCCAAGCTTATAGCATCACCAATTTGTTCAAAATTCTTTGAAACCATTTCACTTGGGTTCTTCATATAGGCAACAAAGTACACAGAAAGATTTTTCTATCTGGGTGGAAGAAGGAAGAGTTCATCACATTTACATAGTAATTCAACTCATTTTTATTCTTGAAAAATAAATAAGGCAGAGCAAATTCCTTTGAATTCTATGTAAAATTGTGTATAAAGGTACAAATTTATCTGACAAGGCGTTCAGTATATATTTTATCAGACTTGAACATGGTTTTCTGACACTCCCTTGTCTCTAATTTAGGATCTTTCACTTGCAATTTTCTGAATAAAGAAGCAAAGCAAAAGAAACTTTTAGCATAAGGTGTAATGGGAGCAGAGCTCCCATGTGAGTCGCTATAGGATATGTTAAAAAAAAAAAAAAATTCACATAATTTTGGGTGGTTGGGGCATAGGGTACAAGAGGGAATATCTGAGGGAATAGTCAGATACCTGAATATCCAAGGCTGCAGAGGAAGATTGTGAATGTCCTCACGGTTTGGGCTAATGATTTTAAGCTATATCTTGTGACCAATAAGAGGAAATTACAAGTTTTAAAGTAGGAATAACTGGATTTTTTTTTTTTTTTTTGAAAGGTATTTATGGAAGGTGCCTTGGCACAGCAGTGACTAGAGTCAGGAAGTAGTAAGAAGGATATTATAATCATTTAAAAGTTAATAATCAGCTTAACTAAGGGAGACTCATCAGTGAGACTAGCAAATTGAATAGAAAGAGTTGAGGGTTGGGAACGATCCTTGGTGAAAACCAGAGCGCAAGTAGAACTCAAGGAAGAAAGGAAGAAAAAGTTGGAAAAGTGGAGGAACTATGTGAAAGATGTGTTATGGAATCTAAAGGAAGCATTTCACATTTTCTGACACACACAAACTATTAAGTAAAGGTTAAGTAAATTCCAGGATGTTCTCTTTAGGAGAATCAAATATCCAAGAGTGGTCAAATTGGTTAAGGATTCACGCTAACTAAAGGCTATTATGAGGTCACTGGTGACTGCTTTGAAAGCAAATGCAACAGATTTGTGAAGACAGAAGTCATATTCTAGAATAATAGATTAAAAGTGACTTGTGGGAAGCTTTCATGATGATTGTAAACTGTTCTTACAAGAAGTTTAGCCAAGAAGAGAATAATTCAAGAAAGATTTGTTGGTCCATTTTGTGTCAGGTTCTATGCTAAGTATTATATCCCCCAATGGAGTTTAGTGCCCAGTAGAGTAAGCAGACATTTAACAAGTAAGCTGAGTATTAAGAGAGGCTATGCATAAGGTGATATCGGCTAATATAACAAAGGAGCTGACCTACTCTAGATCAAGGAAGACCTCCCTGGAGAAGAGACCTATGAGCCTCTTCTAATGAGACTAGGCGTATGAGTTGGTGTTAGCCAGCAAACATTGGTAGGGAGCACAGGAAAAGAAGGAATATCACTGGCTGAGAAGTACATAAAGGGATAAAAAAAAAATGAGACCATAGGATTTTTACACTGTAACAGAGATCATACCAATAAAAGTTTACATACAACTTTTGTGGCCGTACTACCTTCCTTTTGTATTAGAAAGAGAACATTACCAATACTTTTGAAGCATTCTGTGTTCCTATTCCAGTGTATCCCTCTCCCTTTTACATACACCAGGGGTGTCAAAAATATGTATACACATGACTTGTATTCATCTTTTGTTATTGGTATATATTGAGTATTACAATTTTAATACAGTTTTTTCCTTTCTTAAAGTGTGTATACATTTTTTTTGGCATATATATACACACACGTATATAATGTATTCTCTCTCTATATACATATGTACATGTGTATAATATATTCTCTATGTATTCAATATATAATTACTATTATGAATTTTGTATATGTTATTGGTCTTGCTTTATATTAACATATGTATACATTTTAATTCATATATTAAATTTTGTTACTGTCTGAATTTTATGTGAATGCAATTCTATTACATATGTCATTTTGATTTTCATTTTTTTATTCAACATACTTTGAGAGTCATCCATACTTATTCTTATAGTTGAAGTAAATTAATTTTCATTGTTGTATATTTGCTCAATGTAACAGATATGAAAATTTCTTTATCCATCTATTAGACATTTGGTTTGTTTCCAAAATTTTTCTTTACCAACAAGACAGCTCAAGAAATTCTTGTATATCACTTGTGCTCAAGTGTGAAATTTTTTCTGGGGTATTTACCTGGGAGTAGAATTCTGGGTCATTGGATCTGAACATGCTTATCATTACCATGTAATTCCAAAATGTTTTTGGAGACCATAGTTTTTGAAGACCTGGAAGTATTTGAGATTGTTAAAATAGAGAAAGACAGTATGGTAGTTTACGAGGAAGCAAGATCAAGGAAATGTTTGTGTGTGTGTACACGTGCATGCTTCCTGGTTTGATTGTTTTCAGCAAAGGAAACATAAGCATATTTGTGAGAGCACATGGGAGGAAAGGAGTAGAAAGAAAGATTCTGAAGATAAAAGTGAGAAACTACAGAATTAATGGTACAAGTTCCCAATTGAGGGGGAAATTATGAGGTCAAGATTGTAGGTGAGAGGGAAAAAAAAATGAAGCTCAGACATCAAATGAGCAGATTGCAAGGCTAAAGTGGGAGAAGTGAAAATAAAAAGAGTCTTCCAGTTACACTGCCTAATGTGCCTTTCCACTGGTTAAAAAAAGAAAAACATAGAAAAAAATAGCAGTGCAATGTATGAATAAAAGTAAATACAGTATTCCTTCATAATTCAAAACAAATGATGTTTTAAATATAGTTAAAGGGTATGTGTTTTAAAGTTTTTCCCATGCACTAACTCAACAGAGGGAAAATGTATGAATTAAGTCCATGAGTACAATGTAAATACTTGAAAACTGTTCTCTTAGAGTTATCCCTTGGAAAATATCTCTTGAAATTATATTAGTCACCATTTCCACAGACATTACGATGGTTCAGCTGACTTTTTTCTTTTTCTTTCTTTCTTTTTTTTTTTTTTTTTTTTTTTTTTTTTTAGTAACAGAACTATATTCCTCAAAAGGACATGTGTCTGGTTGAATACTCTTCTTATATTATGGCTTTTATTACAGTAATGCCCAAGGGAGCTATATCTTGACCATTACATTGAGCATTTCCAACACAAGGGCCAAGTTGGGAAAATTCAAACATTTGAGATGTGTCCGTGAACAGCTACTTGAGTCCCTTGGAATGACTGTGTCAATTAATCAACTGCTCATGACGAAGTGTGCATGATGGCTTTTTAAAATTTTTTTGGCAAAATTCTGTGTGTCTATGTGTATATGTGTGTGTGTATACACACAGACACACACATATATATATAACATTCTAAATATATAAAAATATATATTAAATATATATATATATATATATAATATTTGTATTATCTTTCAAAAGTATTTTAATTCTTTTATATGCTTACACATTTTTGGAAAAGCTAATTTTTCTGAAGCTGGAATATGATTTTCAGGATTCTACCTTTTGCCTCAAAAAATGGTTGTAGAAGAATTATTTTAAAAATGTGCTGAAAGGTAAAAATTAATCAGAGGAAGGAGAAATGCTTCCAGACTTTTGCTACTGTTAAGACGCTGTGCTTATCGTTATTCCAGTCTGCCTAATTTTCTTTCCATTTAATAATGCTATTAGATGTCTCTGCTTTATGTTTTTTTCAAATACTTAATCATCCACTTGTTTTTATCCCAGAGGAATTTTTTTTTACTTACAGATACCGCTTAAATATGTATGTGTTGCTTCTTTACTATTTAATATCCCTTGAGAATAATCTCACCAGAAAAAAAAACTTTCTTCTTCCTTCCCCCTCCATAGTCAATATTCATGCCTTGTTTTTGTTGCTATCGTGTTTCCCCGAAAATAAGACCTAACTGGAAAATAAGCCCTAGCATGATTTTTCAGGATGACATCCCCTGAACATAAGCCCTAATGTGTCTTTTGGAGCAAAAAATAATATAAGACCCAGTCTTATTTTCGGGGAAACATGGTATTAGAGGTCAAACAGCAAAGTCCTACAGCCATGCTGGCTTTAGCTGTAGTTAAAAGCAGGCAGTTACAGGTTTGGAAAACCCTGTATTATTTATTTATTATTTATTTAGTACTCTATGTGAAAAGGTTTCAAGTAAAGCATTGGTCTTCCACTCTGATGTAACACCTTTATATCTCATATGGGATCATCAGAATCACATGTGCATTTATTCCTTTACAAACACTGCCTCATGAGTGGCATATTAAAGCTCGACATGATTTTTCCATTGCTGCCAGCCCTAAGGTCACCAACAACTCTAACCTCAGCTGGAAAGATAACACTTTATTTCTTACGGTCTTTAAGAGGAAGGGTTTCCATTTTCTTTATAACCCAAGTCACCTCAGAAAAGATTTGTGATTACTATTTGTAAGGGAGTGTTTACCTAAAAAAACTCCTGATTTTTATAGGTTTGGTTTGGGCATCTATTCTGTTCTTTGCTCCTAGTGGGGGGCAAAGAGCCACAATATAAAACAAAATGGTATTTTTAATCCTCATTTCCCCACTGTATATTTATGCTTGAAAATAGAAGCTGTATAAAAAAATAGAAGTTATACAAAAAACATGTGTTTAGATTTATAGTGAAATTTTAAAAAGGATCCCGTTGTAAACTGAAAAGTTATAAGGTGGCTTGCCCACACCAGTTGCTGATAACCTGTTTCATCTGTCTTATGTCTGGGAGCTGAGCTTAAGTCGGAGATGGGGCAACCTCTCCAACTCTGAAGTCAACGTGAGAAGAAACAGTGACAGTATAGGTAGGAAATGATTTATATACCCCTGACTCCTCTTACCTTCCTCAGATGCTCATGAAAATATTTCAGCGACCTTTGTGTCCTATTTATGCCCAGAATAATTTGACTTTTGCTTGCAGTAGCTTAGCAACTATATTGCACGTAGGAGCTCGCTCATAATGATTTCATTTTTTTTATACAACCATGTGTGTAAATCATTTACAAAACATCTCAGCCATTATCTCATTTAGCTCCATTAGATAATTGTAAATTAAACTGATTAAATAAAATTACCCTATTCTCCTGTTGAAAAAACTGAGGCTGAAAAGTATATAAAATAACCTTTTCAAAGTCACAGGATTAATTATAGAGTGGAATTCTAGATTCCTGACTCTTAATCCAGTGCTCTTTTCACTATGCATCTTATGTTATATTGAAATATGAAGCATTCGTCTCAATTCACATTTGGAATCTTACCCTGAACTGACATTTAGTGTTTAATGTCTTTCCTGGTTAGAATCATGCTTAGACAAATTTGCTTTAACCAATTCTCAGTATATAAAAGCCCCTTTATCTGTGTTAGTATAAATCAATTAACCTCTGTTACTTTCTGCTGAAAGTTCCAAACTTCAAATGACTCGCCCATTAACTTTGACTCTGTGCCCAGTATACTAACAACATTAAAAACAAACATCTATATGATACGCTGAATGTGCTGTTATTATCAATTCAGATTCTTATGCGTTCCTTACAGAGGACCGTCAGGAGTTGGCCCTGATCCATTAGACAGTGGCAAGGTTTTGCTGATGGAGAAGCTAATAGGTGACTCCTTTGCAAGAATTGACCATGATCACTTCAAATAGCCTTTCACCAGTCTCTTTCCAACAGGAAGTTGCAAGAATTTCAGCATTCTGTGTACCAAACGAGTACATATTCGGAGTGAAATTCTCGCAAATACACATGGGAAAATTAGCCAAAGATGCAATTTACATACTGGTTTGTAAATGATTTATGAACCTTGATGTTTTTTTTTGTTTGTTTTTTTCCTGTGGAGCAAGGTAAAAGTAGTCAATTTACTTCACTGAAACCAAAGAGACCGTCTAAAACTGTTTGAAGCAAAACTAAAATTAAAGAATGAGGAAAAGTCAGGCACAGGGCAAAAAAGTTTGCTGCAGTTCCGAAGAGGACATACTTAAAGGTGTTTTTTTTTTGTCTTCCTTTCTTCTTCCTTCCTTCCCTTGCCTTCTGTCTCTTTTTCTTTCCTTCTTGATGAGGAAATAAATACTTACTCTCAAAAGTAACCCGTTATAGATTTATACGTTTCAGAGCATATTGTGTAAATAAATAACTGCTTATACTTTCTCCATTTTTTATCCACTTTTGGGTTTCAGTTGACGAATCACCCTAACATATCACATGTCGCGTAACATAGTCCTCCTACCCAGGCCTGGTTCAAAACTCCTAACACAGGCAATTTACCACACAAGTTCCACAAAACCAAAACTGGCCTACACGCTGTCCAAGGAGACAAATCTCAGGAGGAAATGCTTGATAGTCATGGCAATAACAAACGCTATAGAAAGTATCTAAATGTTTACCCTGAACTTCTGAACTTCCCTCTTCAAGGATTTGAAACAAGCATTTCATTGACTAAGCCATGGTCCTGTCTTGCATGGCCTGTAACAGTAAATAGCTTTCCATTTGGATTTCTGGTTTCTGCGGCTCTCTTCTAATAAAGTTTCCACACAGAAGCCAGGATGATCATTTTAAAATATAGGCAACTGAGTATTCCTTGCTTAAAATCGATCATGGCCTTCCCCTTGCACTTAATGGTATTCACTTGGCCGACATGATGACATTATATAAACTGGCCCCTGGCCATCTGTCCTACTTAATTTCTTTCTGTGTTCCCATTTGTCACTATGATTCTGCCACTTGGCTTTGCTTTATTTTAGAACTACTGTGCATCCTCTTTCCTCTGCCTGGAATATCATTCCCCTGCCTCTTCATAAGGCTGAATTCTGCTCACTTTTAGGTCAAGGAATGGCAAAATTCTAGAAAGGGCCAGGTAGTACATATTTTTGGCTTTTGGATCATACAGTCTCAGTTACAACTGTTTAACTTAGCCGTCTTAGAGTGAAATCTCAAATGAATGAGCATGGGGTTCTGTTTCAATAAAACTTTATTTATGAACACTCAAATTTACATGTTATGTAATGTTCATGTGTAACAAAAAACTTCTTAAAAAATTTTAAATGTAAAAAAAAAATGCATTCTTAGTTCAGGGGCATACAAACACAGGTGGCATAGCTTGCAGACCCCATTGTCTAAATTTTACCTGAAACGTCATTTCATGAAGACTTTTTCTAACCTTCCTACCAAATTAAGTCTATTCCCTATCTCAGCACTATTTGAATTTATGTTACCTTTTGTTTTCTTTTTGTAATTGCTTGTTTCTAATTTTTATTTGTGCTGTCGTTTCATTATATTACAAGTTCCCTGATCTTGACTATTCCGTTTAGTCTCTCTATATAATAATATAATAGTCTCTATATAGAATAATGCCTGATGTATGGTAAGTGATCAGTAAGTATTTGTCGATTAAATTAATTAATTCTGTGAACTCATTTCACTATAATTCAAAATGCTTTTATGTCAAACTGTTTGTTTCAGGAGTTTTAAAACGCTGTGAGAAGAGAACTTACTCAACATAAACATCCTGTTATTTTTCCAGTGTGTCCTGTCTTCAAATTAAATTTGAGAGAATATTTACTCTTATTTGTTTAATTTACAAATAACAGTGCATAACAGGCATAACAGTGCAAAAAAATACTTCTACGTGTTCACACTGTGTATTACAGTGTGTTTACAAAAGGATCATGAAAGAGACAATGTATTATTATAGTCTTAAAAAAGACTTTTATTTGACATTTAAATTATGGTCATTATCACAGAAAGGGATTCTTGTGGTATCATTTGTAAGTCTCTAGGCGTGTCTTTTTGTTGAGTAAAGAACCAGAAGTAGCAAAATAGTTTTGGCAGTCACTGTGGATGCCCATTTGCCACCCCACTCTCCCCACCCATCTTAGTGGCAGAGCCCCTGTGCGATTGTGCGCTCAGGAAAGCTGACCCCACCTTAGCACTAGAGTAAATGTGTATAGTTTTAGCCAATCCTGACAGTTTTATGCCCTCTGCTAATGAAATCACCAGGCAGGGGCCAATGACACCAAAAGAGGTTTGTTAGGGGCTTTTGTAAAAGATAATCTTTCCTGTTAAAAAGACACAAAAAGAGAAACTGCCCTTCCTTTCTTTGAACAAGGTCATGGGAAGATAGGATGTCCAGGGCTGTGGCAGCCTTCTTGAGAACATGAGTGGAAAGTAAAGAAAATGACAGAGATCCTTCCTGGGAAACCAGAACCTCACTTTCCAGTTCTGTGACATAATGAAACCCTCTCTTCATTAGGGCCAGTGATTCTCCAACTATAATGCACATTTGAATCACTTGGGAATCTTGTTAAATTTGGTTATAATTCAGTAAATCTGCATGTTCTCAAGTGAGGCAGGTGCTGCTGGTCCAGAATCTATACTTTTAGTAGCAAGGCTTTAGATCTCTGTTCATTTTGTCTTACTTAGAACTGAAAGTATCTTAACCGATAGATTACACAAACCAAATCTGCATGAAGAATGAGAAACTGATTCTCTGCATCTGTCTTCGTTTACGTTAGTCATACTAATAAATATAGATTATTTAACTTCTTTGTGTTGTTTTAATCAGAAAACAAATCATGTTTTTCTGTCCTAACAATGACTTTGTCTTTCTCTGAAAAAGTAATCCAACCACAAGAGGCTGTCTTCTGGGATACACTGTGAGGTTTATAAAAATAGAAACTTCTGTGAAAACTGAAGTGTTGAGTTTGTATGTTATAGTGATATTTTTTTATCACAATTTTTTTAAAAAAGATAAACAAATTTGAAAACAGAGCATGTTGATTCTCAAAGACACATTTATTATTAGATACTATGTTCCTTTGGCAATTCAATTAAAAATAAAGTTTGCTCAACTAAACTTATGTGTAGGCATGCAAACCACCATTTTTTCTTTTTGTTATGCTAATTTTTTTCAGGTGTTGTTTTGGAGATAGGTTAACACAGACAGAAATATATCAGAGCAGGGACAAAAAAAATCAAGATAGTGAAAAATTAATGATGCATCTAAAAAACTAAGAAAAATCATGTTTTCTGATTTTGGCCTTTCATTTTGATCTGTTACAGACATAGTTTGTCTGGAACAATGCAAAGGTTGTACGGACACTATTGTCTTTGGAAATGAGAATAAACAATGAACAAAATTGCACTAGTACAAAAATTGACCTGGAAAAATATTAATACAAATGGTGACTTGAGGATGAAAACTGACTCTCATGGTAAACACGAGTTGGCTTCTTCTGATGGTTACTTGTTACTTATGGGAAATGATATTCTTTCCATATGTGGCACTTATGGTATTACTGTTGGTCTAATATCGTTGATCTAATGCACTAAAAATATATCTTGCATAATGAAAGTAACTATTGCAAAAAAAAATCTAATTTCATCACACTCCTTTTTCACATTTTCCAAATCAAAATAAGGTTATGTCAAAATCAAAAGTTTATTCTTTTCTGAAAATGAGTAACTAGGTAGATTAGCAGCCAAACCAGATGCAAGGCCAATTGATGGGTCATAAAACAAGTTCAGCAATCCAGGAACACAGTGTTGATTTTGGCCAACCTCTAAGGAATGTTTGTCCAAATATTCAGGGTGGAGCTGACTTTATTTTTCTTTCTGCTAGCAGGATGCTTAAAATGAAATCTTCTTCTGTAAATCTCCTCCTTATGTTTATTCTCTGATGAAATTATAAGAGAAAATAAAAAACTTTCACAAATTTTCCTACACACTTAATCAGATCCATTTCTGTAAAAACCCAGGATCTGGACTAAAAGTGATAAGGGAATGAGATGGTTGTCTTGCCCTCCACTTTTTAGGCAAATCATTACTAAGGCCAGATTTATGTTTTATGTTTCCCTGGTCCTATAGAATCAATGTCAGCTCACCCCGCTATGAATTATAGAATGCCTCAAATCTCTAACTATATGCTGACTTTGTGATATATCTGTTGTGTATTCAGAGTCAGGTGATTGCTGTGCTTTTCGCTTTTGCATTGCATGATTTATGTGTTTTATATACATAGTTCATACTGATTACATTGAATATTCTACTATAATTATATTAAATTATAAGTCTAATGATTTTAGATTGAGAACTATAGATCAACACAAATCTCACTTAATTCTTTAATAATTTTAGTCACTTATGCTCATAAGAGAGTAACATTTAGATACAAAATGTCTATATAATTTCATAGTTTTTCCTTATTTCCCATAACACTTATAGCTGTATGTTTTATTTGTCTCAGAATTATTTAATGTTCTGTAATAAAGATAAATTATTTTTAATATAGCTAAATGATGATGGTATGTTAACTTCAAAACATTACATATTTAGAAAATACAGAAAGAATTGATAATATCTGCATTCGTTTAGCTAAAAGCCTTATTCAGAATCTTCAGATGAAACTTGTTTGCACTTAGAGTCTTTTCTTGTAGTAAAAAAGCAAGTGAACAAATCAATAATAGATCTTTATTTTAAGTTTAAAAACATGCCATAGGCCATTGTTAAAGTCCAGGTTACTATGGCTATTGCAGAAAATGAAAATTATATGATGCTCCTTTCTTTTTAAAAGATCAATATGAAGCAATTTTATTTGAGCTGCGATTTTCAAAATTATAACTTACTGGGTTAGATTCACTGTACAACCGATTCAGTGATGAGCAAAATATGATCATTAGAATAGCTTTAACAGGCAAGCTGTTAAAAGAAAATAAATGAGTTTAGATATTGCAGATAGTCTATATATATTTGGTTTTCTGTATTTAAAGAGGCACAAGTAGAAATAATAATTGAAAAATCTGTGCTGCAGCCCATTTCGTGTAATAGTATTTTCTGGAATAAAAGACTATATTATTATGTATCAACCATAGATCGGCCTCAGTAATAATGCATAACACACTGAGTACTCACTATGGATCAGGTGCTGTCCCAAGCACTTGATACGGATCTCTCATTTCATAATACAACAGCCCCTGTAAAGCAGGTATTCTCTTTCTTTCTGTTTTAAAGACTTGGGAACTGAGGCTTAAAGTGGTTGAATAACTTGCTCAAGGCCAAATCATTAGTCAGTATTGTAGCCAGATTTGAATCCAAACAATCTGACCCCAGAGTGTAATATTATTGTTTTATGAGGTAGTCTTGACCCAGTTTTGAAGCCCCAACTAGAGGTTCATTAGTTCCCCTTCTTCAGCAGCTGATTAGGTCCACATTCCCACCATTTTCTTTTTCAGACTTTCACACTTGGGGCCTCTATGTACCAGCTCTGATGGTTCCAGGACCAAGTACTGGACCACAAGGGCCAGCACCTTTTGGTGGAGCAGGTCCAATTATTCAAATTGGCCATTCACAGGGAGCCTGGGAAACCTAACCCTCCCCACTTGCCGTACATAAGCTGCCTCGCTACACCTCTAAACTGCTGATACCTTGTCCCCAGGTACAACCCCCTGTATGGCTCTGCTGGCACTTTGGAGCTGTCAGTAACACAGTTCTACCTTTCATCTATCCCAGTATGACTGTGTTGTGTCAAAAGAATCTTTAAATCTTACAAACACTGAGTGTATTCCCTCCACCTCTATACTTTCTCTCATCTGGATGGGAGAAGGTATTTAAGCAGTTACTCATCAACTTAGGTCTGTTACTACTATACAAACTCTACACCAGGATTATACATTACAAACCAGATAATCCTCTTTTTCATTTGTACTTAATTGGTCTGGATTCAATATTAGCTAGAATTGGTCACAAGCATTTCACTAAACGCTTTCCCCACATGTGTCCATAAAGGTCATATTTAAGACAAAATTGAATTTAATAGGACAAAAGAGAGGTTATAACATTAAAAAAGAATAGGCTTTACATTATATTTTACTTTCTGGCAGGTTTATGAATAATGATAAGCAAATTTACCAGAACAGGAAAAGGATTATTATAACATCTAAACAACTCTACACAGTAGAATACAAAATGACTCATATGAATAATTATTTAAAATTGGCCCCTTACACTTGAATACTTAGAGATGAAAGCATTAGTGATGATTTCCCTCCTTGGGTGTGGGAAAGAAGTGATTACAATGTGTAACCTCCTATGAATTGTTTTAACAGTCCAATACAGGTTTCAGAAAATTTTCTCTTCAAAGAATCAGATTGTAAAGGCTTTGAGGGTCATAAAATCTTTGTTCCAACTACTCAACTCTGCCTGTGTGGTGTGAAAGCAGCCTTTAAACCAATGGGTGTGTCTGTTTCGATAAAACTTTATTTACAAAAACAAGCAGTTGGTTGAATTTGGCCAATGGGCCATAGTTTGCTGACCCCTATTCTAATACTCTGAACTATAATTCTGGCTTCCTTTCTTAGTTGTGATTGACACACTTTTATAGAAGGAGATGCTAGTTTAGGAAGTATGAGGTCTATATGCCAGGGACAAGGTTAACTCTAGAGTGAACCAGCAGCCAAAGGCAAAGTCTCTTTGCAACAACGTTATGATCATAATTCAGTTAGTCTTTTTAGGACAGTTGGTGTAGATCACATAGTGAAATAGTGCTTTACTGAGCTACTGGCAGCTTTACAAGACCACTGATTTTCATGATAAGATTTATCTGACCTGCTGCTCTGCACTTTCCATTTACTAAGTTCCAAAAATAATGTGTACCTAGTAAAGTATTCATCATTCATGTGTGCAATGAACTATCAGTTGGAACTAGAAATGTATAACTAACTTTTATACATATGAATATAATAATAATAGTAATACCATGTTTCCTCGAAAATAAAACCTAGCCGGACAATCAGCTCTAATGCGTCTTTTGGAGCAAAAATTAATATCAGACCTGGTCTTATTTTAATATAAGACCGTATCTTACATATTACTAACATAATGTAACACCGGGTCTTTATAATAATATAATATAATAATATATAATACCCAGTCTTATAAGACCCGGTCTTATTTTGCTATAACATAAGACTGGATCTTATATAATATAATATAACATAAGACTGGATCTTATATTAATTTTTGCTCCAAAAGACGCATTAGAGCTGATTGTCCGGCTAGGTCTTATTTTCGAGGAAACACGGTAGTCATGATAATAACAAAAACAGGTACTAGTTATTGAATATTTACTGTGTGAGATTCTGCCTTATTCTTCAAGATTCATTTTGTCTAGGAAGCCTTCTCTGACTCCATAGCCTGGGTTTTGTACCCTTTTATTCTTTACTCCTCATAGCACCTTTGCTTTCTTTGTGTCACAGTACTTGTCGCATTCAAAGGGTCTTCCCATCATTTCCCTCCTAAACTGGTAATAAGTGTCTGGGGGTCAGGAATCATGATTTGTTCATCTTTGCATTCTTAGAGTCTAGTACAATGCCTGGATTTTAATAGCTGCTGTGCCATACATGCTTTAAAACTAAATGAATGAACAGATACCTCGAGCCCCAGCGCTGCAGGGTAGCCTTCGGAGGCCTTGAGAAACTAAAAGGAAAGGCTGAATCCTGGTGGAACATCAAGGCTTAGCTGTCTGAAAAGCCCATCAGCCTGAATCATTCTAACACAAAATTACAGCCTTCAAAAATCGTTTGCAAATGTTACATTTTTGAGTTTACTGTACTGTAAGGTATCTTAAATGTCACTCCCTTCTCTGGGCAGCATTCATTCCGATTGTATGTTGGTTTGTTTGCTCAAGTGAAGAAGAAAGCCAGTTTGGAAACAAACCACGAATGCAGATTGCTTTCCTACTCTGGTTCCTCCTTTGTTTGTGTTTATTACAGTACCAGGACTCGGATGCCTTTAGGGATGTGTGCAGATAGGCTACCAGGAATGAAATTTCAATTCCAGTTTGGCACTAAGTAAGCGACTCTCCCAAATGTCTTCTACAATGTGCTGACTGTAATACTTTGACCATAAACCACTGGTAATAGCAAGTAATTAGGCCCTGGTTAGAAACATATTACTGTATTGCCAAATCCTTCTGTGGAATTCAACTACTACATATTTTTAGGTTAAAGAAAACTAGATCGTCTGCACTTCGGCCAAATTTGACTTTGGTTTCAAATTACCTCAAGATGAATTTTCAGCTGATCATTTATTTTATATGGTTTATTTCACACAGAGATATATTTATAATATATTTGGTAAGTAAACATCTTTTCTATTAAAAAGGTGATACTATTTCCCAGTGGAAAATACTGGTTATTTTCTGAAAGGCAAGGGTTGGGGGGTAGGGGGTGGGGGTAAGGGGATGTGAATAGGAATTATGATATCTTATGTCACTGAAATAGGGAAGTGGGGGGTTTGAGAAGGAAATAAAGACTATAAAAGAAATGGAGGAGGAGGAGGAGAAGGAGGAGGAGGAGGGGGAGGAGAAGAAGAGGAAGAAGAAGAAGAAATTAAACAAAAGTTTGAGGACTCTAGAGAAATATCTGGGAAAATGTAGGACCTTAGTGTAAGGAACATTCCTGCTAGGTTAGCACCAAGGTTTCTAATTAGTAGGATTTTCTTGGTTGTTTACATATATCACATACGTATGCCATATGTACACACTGACGTATCACATACGTACACACTGACATTTTTCATTTATCTTGGTTGATCTCTCCTCATTCCTTTTATCTTGAAAGATAAAGTAGTGAAAGGATGTGGATGAAAAGAAACCTCCTGGAGTGTCACCCCTAAACTCAGGTGGGTAAGACAAAACCAGGAGGTTGCCCTGCATTTCTCTAGTCACCTGTGGTCCTCAGCATTATTTAAATGACCATGTCAGGAATACCAACTCCTCAGAGAAACATTAGAATTTCTAAAGGGAGACACAAAACATTTGTAGGGTAAGACTTCGATAATTATTTAGTTAGTTAACAATCACTAATTGAGTGTTGGCTATATGGAAATTGGTGAAAATAATAATAGTAAAAAAACACTGTAATTCATAGTTCCTTCTCTAGAGAGCTTATTTTGTAGTAAAAATTTCCGGTTTGACAGTTTGTTATTATGGGTTCATTGAGAAATTCTAATTCCCAAATTCCAATATAGACTCTTGTTTGTGATGAGCCCCAGCCCTGACCTTTGTAAGTTTTACCAATTTGGGTATTTTTATAATTGATCTTAATGCAGGTTTTCTTATTTTTCAGATCCCTCCCAGGTCATTCCTGACAATTAATTTTATTATCTGCTAAACCTTATCCTTGAAAGTGATTTGTGTCTACATTGCTTCAAAGCTTATTGTCAGTCTAAGAGATTTTACATGAGTAACAGTGAATACATTCTCGGCAAAAAAAGTTCCACTTTCTTTACCTAAATAAAGTACTTCTGTTTAAATGATAGAACTGCTAGTATGCTCCTATTCAGTTATTTTTATTATTATTTCAAACATTTCTTATATTTAAGGAATGAAAAACATTCCAGCTTTAGTTCATGATTTATTGTAAGAAGGCTAAAAATACAGATTTTGGTTCTTGCAATTGTAATGATTCCTGCTTATTCCTGTTTTAAAAAGAAAACATTAATTGAAATAGACTATACATATATATGGAAAAATTCACAGAACAAAACTCTCTGCTTATTTCTTCGGACTAACAAGCATACTGATACACGGTCATAAACTGTATTATATATGTAAGGCAATATCACTTTTTCAAAAATGTAAAGGTTTTCAGTTTTGGATTCTTTTCCCTGGTTTCCTTTCCTTAGAAGCAAATGTTAGAATGAAATACCACAATTTCCCTAAATTGAAGGAACATTTTTTTTTTTTTCTTTGTAGAGGTAAAGACATTCTCAGATTATACACTATGAAAGTAAGACCTACTATTCATAGACATATTTACATCAGCAAGGAGAAAAAATTCTGGTCCTTGTGAGCCTTGTTCTTTTGCAGGTTTTCCTTTGTTCTGTATAGAATATAATCACTATGCAAAAACGGCAAGAAACTAATGTTAACTGGAAATGATGATTTATCTTTTTGCATACTCCTTAGGAATAGACATCCTGTTTGAAAGCTAACCTTTTCATTAATTAGCAGATTGGTTTACCTACTACTAGATTTAAGAATAATAATGAAAGGGTTACAATGTATTTAGTGATATACTCAGTCATACGCATAATCAAACATGTCAATTTATTCGCTAATCTATGTATGCATACTCATTGTAGTTGACTTATTTAGATGTATGAAAGTTTTCAGGTGCAAGTTCAAATTAGACAACAAAGTTTGTAAGGACACAGTAATAGTGCAGCCAATAGAATACTGAGGTTGCAATCAGGAAACATATTCTGATTTACATTCAGCCACTACTAGCTGTTTGACTTTTGGCAGATTATTGGAGAACCAGAGAGAGGCCTTGTTTTCCTTCTCTTCAATTTGTACCCATTTCTAACATTCAGTGATTCCTTGTGGCTGAGAGCCTACATAGAGACAAATGATCTGGTTTGAATGAATTCAGTGTTTTTAAATGACTACCTACTGGCTTACCCTTATAGTTTATTTCATGAGTTTAACATTATTTTTTGTTTTGTTTGTTTCGTTTTTCATAACATCACATCTTTTGATTGTTTCTGGTTTCGATAATTCGACATAGATGCTTGACTACATAACACATTTTGATTCAGAACAGGTACAAAGTCCAGATAGAAGTCGCAAAGGTGAGGATAGAAATCATAAGTAGGATTGTATACTTGAAGTTAGGCGCTGAAAAGATAATTTAACTTGCTCTATCCATTTTTCTTTTTACCTCTTCATCACCATGTATGCAATTTGCCTATCACTTGTGCCATTTTAAGCACTGAATTACTTATTTTGATACTTAAGATTGCAATTTAGTAACTAAAATCTGAATTTTCTTCTCTTTTCCCAGAAATTGCTCTTATTCACACTTGTCATACACCATATTGAATCATCACTTTTCATTTTTTATTTTACTTGATCTATGCTTGCTATGTACACTTCTTTGAATGTCCCTCCCCCGGAACATTTCAAATCTCTTCCTTCTCTCTCTTCTCTGGCCTTTTTGATTGAGAATTCTTTGCTGGCTCATCTTCCTTTGCCTGCACATTCAATGATAATCTACTCTATAGCTCCATACTGGGATCTTTTCTGACTCCACTCACTCTTGGGAGAGTTTATGACTTCAATACAACGCCCTCCAAATACCTACCTCTAATTTTCAACTGTCTCCCAGGTCCATATTCCTATTTTTAACCGCAACCTACTCCATTTAGATCTCCTACAAGATCCTCAAATTCAATATGAGCAGAAGCAAAATTTAATTACTTCCCCCACCCCCAATGTTCTTTTCCCTCTAATGTTTATTGTGCCTACTAGCATGACACCAATGCAGTCATCTTAGAGAGATCTGGCACCCATGTTATTCTTTATTTCTCATGGTTTCCTATTTATGAAAGCAAACTCTGGAGTCCTTGCTTGAATTTGAATTCCAGCTCATCTGGTCTTCTCTTTATTATTGGTGTGACTTGGGAAACATACTTGACTTCTCAGTGCCTTAGTTGGCTCATCTGTAAAATGGGGATAATAATTGAATGAAGAGGTTGCTCTAAGCATTGAATATGTTAGATGTAAAGTTCTTAGAATGTTATCTGTCAAAGAGGGAGCATGCAATAAAGTGTTCCGCTCTCACTGTCATCATTGCTGCTATCATTGTTACTTTCAGGTGGTACCTCCTGATTCACTGGTATTGCCTTCTTCTGGGACATCATGATTTCTACCTTGGATGACTGAACTATAGAATCCTTAATGTTCTCCCACTTTCAGTCATCCCATCTTAATTCATGCTTTGCTTTGCCACTTGAGAGGTCCTACAGACTTTCTAAAGAAAAAAAAAAACTACCCTCTATTCTACTTATATTGTTTGTATGTTTCTTGACTGATATTTTTAAGGGGAACCATAATATCTTATATACCTTTATATTTCTAGGGCTTGGCATAGAGCTAAAATTTAAATCTTTGTTAAACAAAAAAATGAGTGAATGTTAGTTAATTCAGAACTATGATGTAATGCAAAGCTTAAATTTCATGGTCATCAAATTATATTTACTAAACAGACTCCTGAACAGACCAAAAAAAAAAAAAAAAAAAGTAAATGGTGCTCTTACTCTGTGTGTATTTAAAACATATAATTAGTGAAATGTTTCACGAGCATGGGTGAGCAGGGCTGGGGTGAACAATGGTGAGCTTTATTATCTAAAATAATGTCTAAGTTTAAACTCCATACTCCATTTAGAAGACTCTTACAGAGATTGTTGCAGGAGGTTTCCAGGTCTAACTTAATGATTTTCTGTCTAAATAGACCCCCCTCTGGTTAATCTTTTACCATTGCATGAAGCCAATTAGAAGCTACTCTATAATGTTTTCTTAGAGAATTAAGAGTCCATGATAGTCCCTCTCTAACCTTGCTGGGGAATACAAGAACTAATGGTTGAGCTCAGGATTAAGTGACAGACAAATATTTGACACCTCCCATTGCCAGAGTGCCTAGGACAACACAGCAGCCTCTCCCATTAGATAAGGTATAAATTCAAGCCTACAATCCACATTTTATTCTGGTTAGTCAGCATCAAATTGACTGTTAATCTTTTGAAAAACAAACGTGGTGAAAGCAACTATGACTATTTTGAAAAAATTGGGATTCAAGAATAATCATTTATTTGGCAATGCCAAGGGACACATTAATTCAATAAGTGTAAGCATCGAATCCAAATTATTCTGGGAAAACAAAACAAAACAAAACAAAACAAAACAAAACAAAAAACTGTCAGTTTATTTAACGATAATTTATTTCACTTCAAATTTGGTCATGCCAATAAAATTATACTCAGACCAACAATCCTGAAAATTGACTAAATGATGGGTTTGACTGGGCTGGATAATTAATTAGGGCTTTTTGACAACAGAATTGTATACTTCACTTTAGTGGTGAATTACTGCCTGAGATTGAAAAGTTAATTTTCCATGGATTTAGATGTCAAGGACATTTACTTATAAATGAATAAGGATTTATGTATAACTCCCTTAATTATAAATACTGATTTGAGATTATAGTACTGATTCTGTCTGTTACTCAAATGGGAAATAATTGTTATGTATTCTGAAATCATTTAGATTTTTTTCATTCAGTTTTTGTATTAGAATTTAAGTGTGTTCTTATTTATGGTTTGGTTCTTCACGACATTATATACTTCTGAAGTGGGAAACTGACATGGATATGTCTTTGTGTTATCTTTCCAAAATTCTTTTAACATATTGGATATATAAAAAATAACCAAAGTTTCCATTTAGGTATATAAATTTAGAATTTATATATCTTTAATTTTCAAAGCAATTTATGGGATAAGTACTATTATGTACATTTTATAAATGAAAAATCAGAGTTTCAGAGAGTTTAAAGAGCCCCTCACCTAATTTCACCTGGGTAGAAAATGCTGAGGCTGGAAAGGCCCATGACCCTTTCCACAATGCCATACATCATTATATATCAATTATTACTAAAGGCAGGCACTTTAAAAACGATATACAAGTCCCAGAAAAACCTTTGGTTAAAAGTCACTCAGCTGAATAATTGAAAAACAATGTATGAAATTTGATAAAATGTATGTGGTAAATGTCCGAAATTAGCTAGGAGACTTCTAAGGAGGACCAGGAAATGAGAACTTAATATAGCCAATGGCAGAACTTAGTATGAAGTTATAATAAATGAGACAGCATGGCACTGACTCAAGGAAAGAGAAAAAAAAAAAAAAGATCAACAGAATTCTAATAAAGATCCCAGAAAGAAACTCATTTTGTGACTGTATACTTCGTCACCTTAGCTATGTCGGAACTGTGTTTCTCGGAGTTCCCATACTTTTGCTTGAAATGTCATTTTAGAAACCTTTATTAACTTTATGACCTCAAGAGCTGATTTACATTTTCTCCAATAATCTTTTCCTGATCACTTCAACCCAAAGTGGAACCTTCCTTCTTTGTGCCACTGTGACACCTCCTTAGATATTCTTTAAAATAGAAATTCTGTAGAAGGTTTAGCATGGTGCCTTATTTCTAGGAAGTAATAACAGGTTGCCAAGGAGAAAAATCCAATCACAATGTAGAAAGCAAGTTATTCCTAGACCAGGGACTTTAAAAATATGACCCCCTGTTTTTGTTGGACAGATTATAAAATTCTACTGAGGACACGTTAAAGGAATACCACAATATTTAACCTTCAATTTAAGTAAATAACCACAGAAATTTATCATTCCAAGGTTGCTGCCTGGTTGAAAATTTCGTTAACATGACGTTTTAATATATAGCTAGAATTTCTCTAACTTTGCTCCTTACAACATTAATAGGTGTTTTTAGAAAGAACGAAAGAACAAAAAGGAAATAAATATGGATACATTTAGCAAAGGCTGTGAAATAACTACCTATTGGTACTAACAATAACTAGAATACAAAATTGTCTGAAAAACCTGGACATAAAGCATTTCTAAATTTGTTTAAGCTTGTCTTTTCTATGCTCATTTATACACAGACTACATTTTTCTTCCAAAATTCTTAAATTCCATTACATTATATGGTAGAAAATTCTTATGGTGCTCTCTCTCAATCTTAAAATTTAGTTTAATTTTTTGAATAAATAATTCATATGGTTCAAAAATCAGAACTATGCAAAGCATCATGTTTAGATTTTTCTCTTCCACCTCTGTCCATTGCTCTCATGATTAGCCACTTTTTCAGTTTCTTGTGTATGCCTCCAGTGTTTCTTTAAATGCAAGGCAATTAAAATACAGACATAGATTTTATATATCCTCTTTTTTTTATCCCAAAATAGCACAATATACACATTGTTCTATACTTTATCTTTTTCACTTAAAATATTTCATGGATTTTTTTGCCACAGTATATACTCGTATGTAAAGATCTTCTTTTTTACAACTGCATAATGTTCCACTGAGTGGATATACTGTGGCTTATTTCATCAGTTCACTAAATTTGGATAGATATATGGTTTTAAAACTTTACTATTACAAAATAAAAAAGCGACAGGGAATAAGCTTTCCTGGGTGCCATTTCATAGATGTGCCAACATAGCTGTAGGAAAAATACCAAAAATTAGTAGGTAAAGTTGTAAATAAATTTGCATTTGTTTTAGACATTACCAACTTACTCTCCATAGAAATCACATTCTCCACTTCCCACCGCCTGTTTCACTGTAGCCTTGACAGCAGAATGTGTTTTCAAACTTTGAATTTTGCTAAGTTGTAGTTAGAAAATGATAATTTATATTTTCTCTTACTATACTAGAAATCACTTTTACTATGATTGGGGATCATTTGTATTTATTATTCTGGGACATATGAATTCACATCTTCTGTCTATTTTCTTTCAGAGATTTATTTATCATTGATGAGCACTTTGTATGTGATATGCGTTCTACTTATTCTCCCTGCTTGCCGTTTATCTCCTGATTTTGCTTCTGATAATTGTTTTCACCATGCAGAAATTCTTGATATCTGTGTACTCAAAAATATTTAATCTTTTTTTTTTTTTGGTCATTGTTTGTTTCTAAATTTTTGTTATGGATGATTGTCTTTTCCCAAATGATTGAAAGATCTCCCATTCCACACATTCTTCTTACAACTTGACTGAATTAATTTGCTAGGTTGCCATAACAAACTACCACAGAAGTTTAAGCAATGGAAGTTTATTGTTTCACTATTCTGGAAGCTAGATGTATTAGATGAAGGTTTTGGCAGGGTTGACTTATTCTAAGGCCTCTCTCCTTGGTTTGTAGATGGCTGTCTTCTTCCTCTATCTTCACATGGTCTTTGTCCTAATCTCTCTCTCTCTCTCTCTAAATTAATTAATTAAAGTTTATTGGGTGACAATTTTTACTAAGTTACATAGGTTTCATATGTACAATTCTGTAACACATCATCTATATATCACACTGTGTGTTCACCACCCAGAGTCAGTTCTCCCATCACCATATATTTGATCCCCTTTACCTTCACCTACCACCCTCCTCCCCTCTTATCCTCTGGTAACCACTAAACTATTGTCTGTGTCTATGAGTTTTTGTTTCTTCATTTGTTTGTCTTGTTTCTTTGTTGTTTTCAGTTTTATATCCCACATATCAGTGAAATACTATGATTCTCAACTTTTTTGTTGGACATATTTCACTTAGCATAATAATCTCAAGATCCAGCCCTGTTTTCGTAAATGGCATTATTTCATCTTTTCTTATGGATAAAGATGTGGCATATATACACAATGGAATACTATTCTGTCCTAAACCCTTTTGGTAAGGAGACCATTTGTACTGGTTTAGGGCCCACTCTAATGATGCCATTTAACCCTAATTACCTCTTTTAATGCCCTATCTCCAAATATAGTCATTTCTACAGTATGGAGGAATCAGTGAATTTGGGTGGGCATAGTTCAGCCCATGACAGTGATTTTGACAGTCCTGTCCCTGAGAAGTGGAATCTGTTTCCTCCCTTTAAATCTTGTTGGACCTTTTGACTGCTTTAATCAGTAGAATATGGTGGACATGATACTAGGTGACTTCCTAAGCCTGGTCCTAAAAAAGACGTAGCTCCCACTTGAACCACTTTGTTTTTGGAATGCTCATCTACGGAAGCCAGACCTTACGCTGGGTGGAAGCCCTAATTACCACGTGGCTAGGCCCCCAAACAAGAGCATCAACCCCAGAACTTTAGAGTAAAGAAGTCTCTAGATGATCCCAGGCTCCAGTGTTTAGGTCTTCAAGCTATGGCTCTAGACATCATAAAACCTTCTCTGTGCTCTGTCAGAATTTCTCACCCACAGTGACCATGAATGTAATGAATTATTGTTTTATACCCCTAACTTTTGAGTAATTGTTATATAGCCCTAATCACTGTAATACTGACCATAGTTGAAAAGGTGTTCCTCACTCCAAGACTATAAACAAGTTCACATACAATTTCCTCTAGCATTCTAATTTCACTTTTAACTTTTGAGGACTGCAACTCTTCTGGGATTTTTCCTGACATACAGTGTGTATTTAACATGCACCTTTTTTCTTAAAAAAAAAAAAAAAGATTTAAAAAATTATCTTTTTTTTCAGATGACTACTCAGTGGCCCCAGCATTATGAATTAAAAAGTTCACGTTTGCCCATGAATTTAGATGCAGTCTTCATTATACAATAAATATAATGGATATAATTGGGTCACTTTTCAACTTTCAATTCTGTTCTTTTGGTCTATCTTGCTATTCATACTCTAATACCACACTGCTTTAATTATCAAAGCTTTATATGTTTACTTAAAATAGTAAAATCTATCAGGTAGGACTAGTCCTTCTAAGTTTTATTGGACTGGATATTATTGCTTGTTTATTTTTCTTATTGAACTTTAGAATCAACATATCAAATTTTTATGGAATAGAAAATAAAATAAAGCCAGTTGGAAACTTCATTGTAATTACGTTGAATTTCTTAATTTTATCTTTCCTATTGATATAGTACAGAGGTCTTCTCTTCCATTGTATATGTTAACTAGTTCTTGCCGTTTGTGATGACTATATTTATCTATACTACTTTAAAGTCACTACCTTACTGAATAATCAGATTTTCAGTTGAATGTTTTGAGCATTCAAGCTAAATAATTGCATTTACAAATAAAAGCTTTGCTCTCCTCTTATTTCACATACCTCTTTTATTCCCCTAATTTATTTTCAGTGACTAATAGCTCCACAAAATTGAAAATATATAGTTGTGTTAGTGACATTCTTATCTGTTTACTAATTTTGACAAAAATGCTTCCAGTGTTATTTCTTCATTAATTCTGATTCTGGCTTTAGACTTATACATATATAAAGGTAAATTTTGTTTGTTGTACAATTTTTGTACTATGAAATTACGTAGCATTCAATTCCACTTTGCCACTCTAATCCCCCCCCCTTTTTACTTAGATCTGCAGTCAAATACAATCAATGCTCACAGCCCACGCTTTTGCTGATGTTTGAATGGAATTCTTTCCCTGCTAGGCTCCTCAAGAAGGGCTTATGTGAACATAATTCTGAGTACTTTCAGGTTCAAAAATATTTATCTTTAGTCTTTATACCTGAAAGCGAGCTTGAGGGAATGTGAATAAGTTTGATGTGGAATGTTGTTGTGTGGAAGTCTGATACCAGCTTTAGTTTCTTTTTCATATATGTGACATAATCATTTTTGTCGGGCTTTTTAAATTTGGAAGTTCAATACTTTTACAAAAAGATGTCTCACTGCTCTGAATAAAGTTTCCTTGGCACACAATGTGGTCTTTCAATATATAGAAATGACATCGTTCTTCTATTTCACAATAATTTATATAATTACATATTACACTTTTTGTTTTGTTTCATAGTTTCATTTTCTTCTTCAGGAATTTCCATTATATGTACAATGAATCACCTTTTCCTGTCTTTTATGTTTGTCACATTGTCTATCTCATACATATGTATATATGGTTTCCTTAATATCTACTCTTCTTTATGTTTCTGTAATTTAAGCCTTTATTTCTGAAATTGTTTCACTATTTTACTTCTATTTCCTTCCTTCCACTAGTTCCCCATCTCTTTTTCTCCTGCTTTATGCTCGTCACCTACTGCAGCCTATTCAGCCATTCTGAGTTCTTGTATTTCTGGTCTTCCATCACCATAGCAATTGCTACATTAATTTATTTTTTATTGTTGGTGATTGTTCATGCTGTAATATTGAGTTATATTTCAATGTTTTGTGATAACTTTTCTTTCTAGTAAATTTTATTCTAGTAAGTTTTTTTTTTTCTTATTCATGGTAGTTTTGTAACTGTAATTGTTTCTTGTAATATTGTATGAATTGTTAAATATTTAAATTAAAAAAATATATTTAAGAGAGATAGATTTATCTGGATAAACTATTAGTTGATTATTTCTATGTGTGTGTGTGGTGGTGGTGGGGGTTGGGGGAAGTTGTGGGGAAAGGCCTGGATAGCTTCCAAATTTACAATCCTGATTCTTTGTCCATCTAGGTAGTAGGATTCTGTAACTCATTTAAATCCTCTGGTCTTTGTATAATTGTGCTTATTTCACTGGTTTGCTGTGAAGAAAATGTGAAGCACAGTCCTAGTTATATAATGAACAAGGAGTGTATGGAAATTCTCGTTCTAGCTTTTCTCTGACCTAATCTGACTGTGCTATAACAGGTAGAAAATGGTTGGCTTCTACTGTAGAATACATTTAAGCACAGAAAGCAAATAAATGCTGAAATATGAGTAGCCAAAAACCTTGCCTTAATAATTCTGTGTACTGTTTTTGGCATCAACCTTATTGTCTTGGACAGAAAACAGATACCAGCTTTGGCTTGCTCCATATAGAAACTCTTTGATACTTGTTAATTATCTTAGTGAATAGAAACTTACAGATGCTGGAAGAGGGATGGTGAATAGCATCATAAAATTATCAATCCTTACCACCGAGAGCACAGACAAGAACGTTGGCTTTGAACAGTGGAAGATTCTTTTGACTTTGAATGCCCTTACAAGGCATACTTATTGATCACCTGTTGCAGTTTTCTACAACAGTCCAGTTGAAAATATTAGTACAGTGATCATGACATTATATTCATGGATTATACATTTTGTGACTAATGTATCAAATAATTAGTCATGCAAATATATCTCTTTAGTTAAAAACATATTTGTATACACTTAATAAAGATCTTTTTTTATATTTGATGTTAGAATGGCTTAGTTAAACCAAAAACAACAACAACAAAAACCCATAAATTAAAACTAACTAAACCTTTAAAATATATGGAAGAATAAAATTAGCATGTATACTGCAGTCAAAAATGTTATCTCATATTGAAAAAATAGATTTCTAAATTAAAAGTATATCTCATTAATTTCATTCTAATGTATAACTATGAAAAATTATTTTGTGTCCTTTTGTCCTTCTTCATGGACAACTATGTAATCTTGATACATTAAGAAATAAGACATTTATTGATAAACTTTAATAATAACATACATTCATTTCAGACTATTTTAGGAAATATCTTCCAGTGTACACTTTAGAAAACTTGGATAATTTATGAAATTGAACTTGTCAGCTGAAAAGAGATTGAACACCACAATTTATGTGCTATGGCTACTGTGTTTCAGTAGCTTGCTTAAAAAACAGCTATTTCATTTAAATAATTTTTTAAGGAGAAAAACTTAGGAGAAAATTTTTTTTTAAATCTACATTTGTTGTCATTTGTTGGAAATTGAAATATTCATAGGAGTTATCCAAACATAAATGGATTTATTTTTGCCGTTTGAAACTGAGGCTAAAAGCTTGGTGAAATGAACTTCCTCTTCAAAGATTTACAATTCTTTATTTTTTTCCATGGGAACAGAAATGCTGAAATATCATTTTTCCTTTAAGAGTACAGTATTTGTGTTTCAGAGCCAAACCAAACTAAAGCCATCTGGTAACTTGCCATTATTCACCTTTCAATTTATTCACTGAGTTGAAATGATGACCCACAGCTCTTAAGTTTTGGCACTTTAGTTCACCTCAAAAACTGTTGAACGAATGCCATTTGTTAACCCATGTGATTTGTGTCTGTCTTTATGATTTTTAGTTTATCAATCTATCTCTTGACTCAACAATACTACATGTCCTTAACAATGTATAATTCTTTTTTTTTAAAATTCATCTGAATTCGTAGTGTGCTGGCAGTCACGCAATATACACTAATACTTATCTGTGAATTCAATATAAAGTGATGACCTGTAAGACTTAGAAGATTTCAGCTTCCCAGTTTAATAAATAGCATTTTTAAATATTCTAATTTCAAATTTTTATTGCATATAGCGGAAACTACACAAATAATTGCAAAGATCTCCTGTGTTATTGTGATGCATGTTTTCTCCTCCTTGTGCTGAGTCTAGTCCTAGACACGCCAGAGATAATGATTAGTGAGGAAGATAGTGGTTCTTCCTTCATGGAGGTCCAGCCACTTAGAAATGAGGGACTAAAAAGAGTATCCAAATAAATAAAACAGTTAAAATTGTAATAAAAGCCATTAAAGAATAAATTGTGTGCTAAGATAGAAAGTAACAGGAAGACCTAATTTTGATTGGGTAATCAGGGAATTCTCTGAGGAGGAAAATTTAAGGTGAAGGATGAAGAATGAGAACCTGGCTAATGGAATAGCTTGACTCAGTCTGAAGTTACTGTCAATATGAAGATTTCCTTACAATATGTCATTATGTAGCTTTCCTCATTGATTTTCTATTTTTTTGAAGTGTCTTTCCTTCACATTTTCCATCATGTTAGATTTTGTTACTAAAGCTGATTAACCTTGTTATGAACAAACTTTTGTTTCTACTTTGGCTCTCCTTTCAAACTGTTCTCTCAGCAGCTTTTACATATCTCTTATGAACTTTCTATCCAGCCCACAAATCCTTTAATTTTTACTAGTCTTTTCTAATCCTATTGCATTATTCTTACTTTGTATTTTCTATGTCAGGATGGCTTCTTTAGGAGTTGACATCACCCTAGAAAGATACATTGAGCTACACGTTACAGGGAGTATCCTACCATTTAGCATTTATGAATTTATTTCTTAAACGACATAATCTCGCAAATGCAAGTGTATTATCTAAGGTTGAAGTGATTCTGGAGTGGAAATTTGTGTGTAATTAATTTATTGGAGAGTGCTCTCAGCATCAACCCCTATGAGGGAACAAGGAAGGTAGGACAGGATAAGCAGAGGAGCTAAACTACAATAGAGGGTAACAAATGTCTCAGTTGGTAGGGTGCTTGCTCTCAAGCTGGCATAGCTTTCAGATTTGTCCTTCCTTGAATTAAGGAACCCAGTCTTTAACTATCCATATTAATCAGTCATTTGATATGGACTAGGAGACATAACCTATTGAGTGACTCCCTTCAGCTGAGGCCATTTTTCAGAGAGGGACTTCAGTTAGAACCTGTCAGTTACCAGCATCCTCAACATCTAAGGGAATGAATACCTCAGTGCTGAAGGAGGGGTTCAGAGCTGCAAATTACATCATGGGTCAAAAAAAAAACACAGACTTTTTCCAGCCAAATTCTCTGTACAGATATCTTTTTTTTTCTTTATGAATTACTTGCAACTGCAAGGAGAAATATGTAAGTCAGTACTTATAGTTTGAAATATTTACACACCCATCTCAGAGATTGAAAAAATAAGCAGATATATATAAGACTTATATGGCTTAATTATAAATTCAAACTAATAAATGCATACAAAACTCAATACCCAACAAAGAGCAAATGCACATTCTTTTAGAGAATGCATAGGACATTCACAAAAATTTATTAGATTCTCGGTCACATAAAAATAGTAAATAAATTCCAAGGAATTAACGTCTTATAGAATATGTTGTTTAACCATAACACATACAAAAAATGTATATCTTAAAAAAATCCCATATATCTGGAAGTTCCGAAATATATTTTTAAATGACCTTTGGGTTAAAAAAAACAAGGGCAATGGTGAAATGCTTAGAACTGAACCACAGTTAAAAAGAAAAGTAAAAACAAAAAACCCTAAAATTTGAGAAACACTGCTAAATAGTATGTATAGAGAAAGCAATAGTTACAAATGCAAATATAAAAAAAAGAAAATATTTTAAAATCAATGGATTAAGAATTCAACTGAAAATTTTTGAACAAAAGCAACAAAGTAAAGAAACCAGAAAAAAAAAAATTAAAAAAATAGAGGAAGGACTAATAAATATATAGAATGATAATGACAAATAAGAAAAGAATAAGAAAATCTGAAACTATTTTTTAAAAGATTAACAAAAGTAGTCTGGCATTTGTCAATACTTATGGAAAAAGATTGTAATTAATTAAAATACAGAATAAAAAATATAAATAACTAACACAATACACATCTCAAATGATAAATGGCAAATTTTAAAATAATAAATATAAAAAACCTTGTACTAAAATTAAAATAAAAAACACACACGATGAAATAAACAAAATTCTGGAAAGTATTAAAAGTTAAAGAAAAAAATAATAATAACCATTAAGGAATGTCCTAGCAACAAATGGTTTCATAGATGTATTATATCAAATTCCACAAAACAGAAAATTATTTTCTTATACAAGTTTTTCGAGAGAACAGAAACATTAAAAAAAAGAAAAAAGAAAGAAGAAAACCAAAAAACCTGCTGTGCCCATTTTGTGATGCTAATATTATCTTGATTCCAAAACCAAGTACAGATAGCACAAAAAAGATTTGGCCTATGAACTGTACTTTGTTGACTCCTGGTCTAGACTTAAGAAAGTGATAGAAAATGGTTAAAAATGCAGTTCAAACTTAAATGTGTGTCATGCCTGTAGTCCTCAAATCGTGAATATCATAACAAATTGAGGAAATATTCTTCCAGTATTCACAATCTACGATCTGATTCAACAAAGAAGTTGCTCATGTCATTAATGAATGAATGAAACTCAGCCTACTTCTTTATTGTTTTACTTCCATTTACCAATTAATGTAAGCAAAAATATCAACCAATATTCATGCTGGAACTTCACTAGATTGTCAATCGCAACTACAGTTTGGCTTTGGATATGAGAGTACAGCCAAAACTGATGAAGATACTCTGTGGGAATCATTTGGCTATATGGAAATAAAATAAAAAGTATTTTATATTGAATAATCTTTATAAAATTGTGAGTTGCAGGTCCTTTACATCAGTAAATTTTATTATAAATTAATGTACAACAACATATGTATATGTACATGCATGTATTTTTTTTAAAGTGCTGGTTCTTAAACATTTGCCAGCCGACCCCTGTATGGAGCTCTGTTTCTACCTTCTTCCTTTCATGTACACACATTCAAGTTAAAATGAATATGCACTCTTCTGTGAGTGTATTTTTCCTACTTCTCAACTCCCTGTGTCCGCGTTCCTCTTTCAACATGGATTGACCTTGGAGTCTACTTCTCCTTATCATTACTCTGTACACTCTCTAATGTTTAGCTCACATTGATACCTTTATTAAGTTTCATTACCTCTCAGGTTACAGATATCTTGTTTCTGCCCTACATACCCATAGTTTTTATACTTCTTTCAAATATTAGTCGGAGTTCTTTATATACCCCTCTAATGTTTGATTAAAACTTCTTTGAGAACACATGCTCTATAATCTTCCATTTTTCTCTCCTTATGAAATCTAGTCATAATATGTAAATACTACGTATGTGATACATAGTATTTAATGCACTTTATTGAATTGAGTTGAAGAAGCACTGTAGAAATAAAATCTCTGGGATATTTTTGTGAATCTCATTTCTTCAACATTATCTCCCTTTAGTGGGACTAATCTATTCACTTTCTCCTGAAACATACATGTATGCACCTTTTCCATGTACTTTTACATATGTGCATCTTGCATATATACACCTTGTTCGTGTTATTTTGCTAACATGTAAGTTCCTTGTCTTAGTATGTTCAGGCTGCTATAGCAAAATACCATGGACTGGGCAGCTTATAAACAACAGAAATTTATCTCTTTTGGTTCTGAAAAATGGGAATCAAGATGAAAGCACCAGCATGATCTTACTTTGGTGAGGACCCTCTTCCTGGTTTATAACTGGTAATTTCTCTCTTTGTCTTCACATGGTGGAAGGGTCAAGCAAATTCTCTGAGGTCTCTTTCACAAGGGCACTAATCCTATTCACGAGGGTGCAGCACTCGTGACTTAATCAGCTCCCAAAGATTCCGCCTCCTTTGAATTAGAATTTTAACATATGAATTTTGGGGGAACACAAACATTCAGATCATAGCATGCATCTATTTCTTCTTATCTGAATCTGAAGTTGAAGATCAAAGATAGTTCCCATCTCAAGTAGAAAATATTCCCTGATAACAACCTAAGGAGAATTTCTTCATCTGCAGTTCAGTATGTTTCACTTATCAGGTATGTTTCCAAAATTTTATGTGTAAAAATTCAATCCCTTTAATTGGGTGTAGGTTTTCTTGAAGAAAGGAATTATTTCATCCTCATTTTCACAAAGCACAGAGTACTTCCAAAGCACTGAGGGTAGTGCCTTTCCCTCTGATGCTGAATATAATGTTTCATGAATGAATACATTTTTCATAAGTCTGTATTCCCTGCAAGGTTTAATGGTGCTGAACACATTGTAGTCACTCAATAAATAGTTGTTGATTGATTGATATGTTAGTGAAACATAAAAACTGAAGGTAGTTGAACATTAGACATATTTTATTGGAATGCAATAAAACTATCTTCGGTTTCTAAGTATTTTAATGCTTTCAACTGTTATTTCATGTTTCCATCACAGCCAAATTTTTATGCAATGTCATGAGGCTGTTGTTTGCTCAAATTTATAAGACCCTTAAACATGCTTAGGCCCATAGCAATGCCAGGATATAGGAAATCTGCAGTCATTTATGATTAATGATACTCTGTTTTGTGGGAGATTATTAAAAACAGAAGCCTATGACTTCACTGTTTCTGACAATAACTTGAAACACCAGGTCAGTCCTTCAATTCTAACATTTTTTTGTAAGATGAAAACAAAGCAAAAACAATTGCATTGAGAGCTTCACCCAGATGTCCCAAAATTGGAGACACACGTTTTTAATCTGCTCCTTCCAATGGAACGTCACCTCATTCATAGAATATTGATGATGAGCAAAAGTTACTGAAGGGCCAATCTAGTCATCAGAAAAACATAAGAGTTCAGGACTCTATCAGGCATCACATGGTCAATTCATAAACGATGTCAACCAAAAGACTGAAGAGCTGCTTAAGAGCTGACTCATAACAAATGCAGTTTAATATTTGCATTTTCCTCCAGATGAGTAATTGGAACAAGAATTACCAAGTTTAAAAAAATCAAAGTATTTAAGTTTCTATCAAAAATGTAAACAAGCACTGAACATTTCCTGAAAAAAAATGTTGTATAATTTAAGGACCATTTTTATTCAATTAGTTAAAAATAATAAGCATGTGCTTCAGCACCTGAAAAAAAAAAATAGGAACAACATAATAATTTGCTCTTAAATGAAACTCCAGATTCAAGAACACACATCGTTCTCCCTCTGTTATCTTCTTATTTACCTATAAATACCTATAGGAAAATACTTTTTCTATAATAGATTATTTGATTGTAATTGTTGATGTGTCTAAAAGAAATGTATGCTTTTACAAAAATTAATTTAAACTTTTCAACTCCTCTTACTTGGCACACTTTACAATCCATAGGATATAAAAGCTAACTTTTTGTAAGAAGTAGTACAGCCTCTAAAATACAACATTGCACTGAATTCCATCTTCAAAGCATTCTTTTAATTGCCAGGTAACATAGTGATGGTATTCAGAGAAGCTGCATGGTGTGTTACTTTTTCTGTATTGCAAGTCCTTCACGGGTGTTAGGCCACAGTCTGACCTTAAATTTGTATGAAAAATTAAGTGGAAGACCCACAATTGAGTTTGTGGCTTTTCTCAGTTTAATATGATTGCTATGGAGTCTGGCAAGGAAAGAAAAAAAACAGCTGCTTGATAGGAATTGTCACTTTCCAGTCTTTTAGTGAAACAGCACTAAAAACGGATTTAGTTGGGGCCAGCTTTCAGCCAATACTTCTTCCTGAAAATGTGATGACATGAAGACAGACAGGCCTAACGAATGGAATAATCCAAAAAATTTCTTTCCCACTTTATTACTACAAGTTAACTTATTTATTTATTTATTTATTTATTTATTTATTTATTTATTTATTTATTTATAGGGCTCCACTTGCCCTCCTTGGTTCAAAGCAGTAAAATAAAGTGTCAAAGCTATACAGTTAAACAGTCCTGGGCTGTAAGAACAAAGATCCTATCATGTCATGTTTTCAGTCCTTATGGTAACCCCAATTTAAGATAATCAAATGAGATATTTGAAGAAAGAGCACCCATTCATAATGATGCAGTTTTAAACCTTCTTTTCTATTAAATTGAATAAGATTTGTGAATTAGAGAGTGTTGTACACGTGTGCTGAAATAAAGCTCTTTGCAGTTAATGTCACAAGGAAGTGAGTTACAGGTTTTGTAACAAGATATCTTTCTCCTTAAGTAATATGAGTTATAATGTTGCTTTCTACCAATGAAAAAGTAGTCCTTAAGTTAGGGATTTCAGTGGTTGTTTATTTTAATTATTTAACCTATCCCTGTATCCATGCCTTCAGTAATTTACCAACCATTTTCAAAATCCCGTACATTGTAAATAGATCCAATGTTCTGGGTGTGGATTTCTAAAAATGTTGGTTAACCTCCAAGAACTGGAAAATACAAATAATTGGCTCAAAAAGATTGTTCTTACTATTTCCTCTCTATATTTGTAAGCCAAACAAACTAGAAACAAATAATAGAAATGTAAAGTACCTTGTTGTGTTATAAAAAGTCCTCCTAGACACATGAACTCAATCAGCAACATACTTTGTACCTCTTGCCCCACAAAGGATTTTTTTTTTTAAGTCCCTATGTTCTCATGGCTTTCATTCATCAATTTCTTCCTACAATAAATATTTATTGAGCACCAGCCATGATGCATTATGCTAGGTCTTGAGGATTTTGAAGCAAACAAGGCAGGCATGGACCCATTTTCACGAAGCTTATCATCTAGTGATGTGAAATGGATCATAAATAGGTATGTTGAAAATAATTAAAAGTAAAACTAGAAAAATGATAAATGCCGACTTGGAGGTAACTTTTTAGCTGAGATCTGAATGATGCCATGGCACCAGTTATGTGTAGAAGATCCCAGACAAAGGATGCAGAGGCCCGGAGGGAATAAGCTAGGTGTGTTTGAGGAACTCAAAGGTACCCATAGCTATAGCCTAGTGCCAGGGGAACAAATGGTGTACCAAGGTATCATAAAGGAAAGCAGGGTCAGATCACATACTACATCACAGGCTAGTGCAAGAGGGTTGGCTTTTCTTTAGCTGTGATGGAAAGTCATTAAAATATTTTAGGGAGGGGAGTGATATGACTTGATTCATACTTTTTATCAGATCCCTTGATCTGCTCTGTAGTGAATAGATTGTGGGGAGCAGTGGTTGAGTTTCAATCACTCTGTTATTGCTGTAGGGTAGAGACTAGGAGAGAGGTTTGTGGATGTAATGAAATTCTGAAAAGTTCTCCTGTTTATTTTTGTTTTCAATCTGTCCTTCATGTGTGCTGTGAACATCGCCTGGCCCTGCTTCTGCAGATGCTGTTTTGGCCCTCTACTCCCCCATCTACATCTCAGCTAGCTGTATCTCCTTGAAGTCTTCCTCAATCATGAAAGAGTAAATTTTTTATCTCTACAAACATATCTTCAATAATAAATCAAAACTTACAATAACATGTAATAATAACTATAATAATAATTGCTATCATAGCTATAGCAGTAATATTATCATAATCGGGGCTGATTTAATTTATTCTAACAACTGAAACCAAAAATATTATTCTCATTACAGATGATAAGTGAAAGATAAAAGGAGTCAATAAATCTGAACAGTTACCAGGGTATGAGTGACAGATTTTCTAACCAAAAAGCTTCTGTTTGTTTCACTATACTAAGCTGTCCTTTCAGTAGAGTATTTTTTCTTTTTGGATCTTGGCAGATGTCAGCATCAAAGATAAGAATGCTCCTATATATGCTTACAAGTGAAGAAAGAATTATTGATAGGTAAATATTATGGTTTTTACCATCGTTAACACCCTAACACATCTTGGAAAATATGTGATAGAATATGAATGTGAACTATCAGAACCTTATTTCTAGGAAAGAAAAGAACATAATGATGGTTAACATGTAGCTGTGCTCCATTTCACATATACACGGACACTACATGCTTCATAACATGTAGTTGTGTTAGTGTCTTTCAAATACTGGAAGTCTATGGGTTACGGCTTTCCATTCAGTTTTCGAGTATAGTTTTGTGCTGTATTGGTCATCATTATCTCCTGATTTTAGAACACGTGAATGATAGCCATAGAATTATATAATTGCCAAAGCAAAATGGATCAAATGACAATCTGATCCTGTTTTTACTAATTTCTCACTTTCATTAATCCATCCCTCCATGACCACATAAGATAATAGGGGCATAAGAAAAGAATGATGTATGTATATTATGAAGACTGTCCACTTCCTGAAGTAAAAATTCTTGAAAACCGTTGTGCATTTCCTTGTTGCACTATGCCAGCAACCTCTCTAAGATAAAGGGAGGGTAGATTATGGTTCCTTATTTTCTTCTTGACTGGTTGGATTCTGATTGCAATCTTAGCCCATTGAGGTAAATACCTTAAGATTAATTTTCATAGGCAAGGCAAAAAGGAATGTTTATCAGTGAGTTCATGTGTAAAATCAAATTCCCTATGAAGGAGTTTATTTTGATTTTTGTATTAGCACGTAATGAAAGGATTAATTTAAACAATGCCTGATTTCAAAGTCGATTTTACTTTAAACACAGAAAAGTTAAAGAACATAACCACTTTAGATAGCTTAAAATTTAAAATATTAAACTGCATAACAAACGCAGATCTACACTGTAATTAAGTTTAAAAAAGATATAAAAACTTGATGAAAATTACATCCTATTTATAATTGCAAAATGCAATGTGTATTTTCTTAATATTCCCTTTCTGTTGACTTCCTATTTTGCTACTGCAAAATAATATGACTTAGATTTGGTTAAATAACAAATTCAGTTTTCAGAAACACTTACCTGATGTATAAAAAACCTTATGAGTATTTGAAACATATTATGTAAAATTCAAAAACTGTGTTTTTCCACTAGTATAATGCTGGGTTCAACACTTGAAAAAATGGGTTGGTTATTCTACCAGAATTGACAAATATTAATGATATAATAATTACTCAGTCTATCCTGATTTAATTAAATTTAATGGAACAATTTTAATGTTACAGTGTAGTCATTTTGTATTACATAACTGTTTCTATTTATTTAATAGACACTTTGATTTATAATTGTTGAGGTACTGTGAGATTTTAGAAGAGAAATTAAATGTTACATCTTTTTAAAATAATAATGTGAAAGATTATATTTCAAAAGAAAACCTACATTTCCATATGAAAAATGGAATATTCAGTTAGTCATCTAATTGCTTGGACTATATGACATCAAGCTACTAAGCAACACTGACATGCTAGGAAATATCAACATAATGGAATTTTTTATTTTAATTTTTGCTTAAATGTTAGGTATCATTTAGAAGCAGTCTTAGATTCCAATTTATATATATATATATATATATATATATATATACATACATATGTATATATGTATATATATCTAACTATATATAGTTAGATATATATCTTACATAACTATATGTAGTTAGATATTTACCTATATATCTAACTATATACAGTTAGACATATGTCTTATATATATATCCATATATATTTTTTAACAGTGTTATTTAGAGTGAAAAGCACAGCGTATCTTCTTGTTTGAATAAAGCAGTGATTCTCTATGAGGGTCAATTTGGTCCCTAAGGGGATATTTGTTAATGTGTTTACCAACATTTTTGGTTGTTGTCAATGGTGCCAAGTTTGAAAAACCTGGAGTAGAGACATATTAAAGAACTTTAATATTAGAGAATGCATAAATATGAAATAATAATAATATAAACATTAGGAAATTAAGGGCAGAATCTATCTGGTTAACCACTATGTATTGTACATTGTAGAAAATAAATAAATATTTGTTAAATATATACATAAATAAACAGGTAAAATACGAATGATTGTTCCCTGGAAACTTGCAGATTTTGTATGCAAAAGGACACAAGCAATTATTCTTTTCCATACCAAAACAAGTTAGTAATCCTTGCTGTAAGGCAACATATCCTATAATGTATGGGAAGCATTTATAAGATTATGTTTATGATATACTTCAGAATGCATGTAAATGAAGAGTTGAAATATGTTTCTGCTCATTCTAGTATAAGAGACATATTAAGATAGACTTGGAAATACATAATGTAGCCATTTTATTATACTGTGAAATTACTGCTCATTCTTATGAAAAATAAAATTTGTGCAAAGGGCCTTTTTGCAATTTTTAGTCATAAATGATAAAATTTTTATATACCCCAGGCAGTAATATTACTTATAAATTTATACCATACACCACTTAAACTTCTTTTTTTATTAAGGGGAGTGATCAGAGTCAAAACCATATGCTGTGGCTTTTGCCCTATGGAACTCTCAAGTATACTGCAAGAATAATTATTCCTACTTAATAGAGTTACCGAAGAGAATGTGGTGCTGGATGGTAAGACGTATGTAATCTAATGAAAACCCTCTGTAAACTCTCTAAAGGCTTGTGCTAGGAGTTTGGGTTTTGTGGGTTTTCTTTTTATTAAAAGACTAAATAGCAGTTGAAATCTTTAAGAGAGTAAAGGGTGCTAAGGATTCAAAAGCCTTCCTTCTCAGGGAATTCCATCATAAGTATATAATAAAAAGTTTTGTCCTTTGGGAAATCAGTGTTTTTTTGAAGGAGAGAGAGAGAGAGAGAGAGAGAGAGAGAGAGAGAGAGAGATTTTTAAATTATATTTCTCAAAAATATATCATGCCAAATTTTTCTTAATTTGGAAACTAAAACTTAAATTTAGACCCTCATCATTTTCTTTTGATTAGCCTCCGAAGTGTCTTTCTGTTCAGTCTCTTTTCCATCTAGCCCAATTTTCAGAGCTTTTGTCTGTTTTTTATTTTCAGAAGCACAGATCTGGAGATGCCTATCTCCAGTCTCAAGATACTTGAACCCTTAGCATGGCAAAAAAATTATTTTACAATCTTTTCTCTACCTTTCTTGCCAGCTGTGTTCCCACCACTCATGCATTATCCACACACATCTTTTCCTGTCTCTAAAAATGACATGATCTTTTATGCTTTTATAACTTTGCTTTTTTTTTTTTTTTTTTGCTTTTCTAGCAGGACAATGTCAAGGTATCTTTCAAATGGTAAATCTTTAAAAGTCTTCCATTACGTTTATTTGATTTCATTTCCTTATGCTCCTAAAAATAGTTCTACATACCTATATTAAAGGATTTACCACATTTTTCTAAAATTATGTTTGAGTATTTGTTGTCTTATCAGCTGTCACATATGTAAAAAAAGGGACATATATTATTAATTTTTGTATCCCCATTACCAATGCTCAGAATTGGCATTGTGTTTTAAAATTCAAAGTCTTTTAAAATTCAAAGGTGAACCACCTATTAGGATGACTAAAATGAAAAAAGACTAGCAAAACCAAGTCAGTTGAGGCAAGGATGTGGAAAAATTGAAAGTCCCACACACTGCTGATGATAATGGAAAAATAGTTTCACCATTTTGGAAAATAGTTGGGTGATTTCTTAAATAGTTGAACATATACTTTTAAATGACCCAGCCATGCCACTCCCAGATAGTTACTTAAGCATATGTCCCTGCAAAAACTTGTACATGAATGTTCATAGCAGCTTTATTTTAATAATCCAAAACTGAAAACAACCCAAATTTCCACCAGCAGGTGAATGGGTAGACAAACTGCAGTATATTCCCATAATGGAATACTACTTACAACATACAGAAGAGGGAACTATGGAAACATGCGATAATGTGAACGAATCTCAAAATAATTATGCTAAGTGGAAGAAACCAGACAAAAATAAATACCTGCTATATGGATTATTTTTAAATTTGATGTTATAGTGCAACTCTTTAAAATGCAAACTCTTCTATACTGACAGAAAATAGCCTTGTGGCTGCTGGGGTAGGTGAGGAGTGAGTATTGGAGAGTTGAGGAGAGGGGTGGGAGGGAAAGACCTCAAAGGGAATTGAGGAGAAACATCTGCAGGTAATGCATATATTCACTATCTTGATTTTGGTGATGGTTTCATGTATGTAAACATATGTAAATCCTTATCAAATATGTATTAAATATGTGCAGATGTTTTCTGAGTCAACTATATAGCAATAAAGTGTTTTTTAAAGAAAAAAATACAAGGTAAAAATCATGATAAAAAGACATTTGCAAGTAATTTACAAGGTAAATGCTACTGGTTTTCTTAGGGCATAACTGGATATATATATATATATATATATATATATATATCCAGTTATGCCCTAAGAAATATATATATATATATTTCATATATATATATATATATATATATATATATATATATATATATATAATATACTTTGACATAATTTGGCAATACATATTTTTCCTTTTCAAGAACTTACAGAATTACTTATTTGGGGTACTAGAAAGTCAGACACTACTCTACTCCATTAAAATCTATATTCACTGTGGTGTAATGGGAAGGAAAATAAACTGAGCATAATGAGAATTATGGTCACTATGTATTTAACCTTGTGGTTAAATTACTTCACTTTGTAAAGTAAGGCTGTTGGTGTACAGTGAATACAGTTCAACACATATTGAGGTGATTTCTTTTTACAAAAACACTTGGGAAAGATGTTCGTGGTGGAAGTTGTAGAAGATAAACAGGTACATTAAAATTTTCAAGAGTTTATGTGAGCAAACATTGATTGGAATCGGGCAGAACCAAACCTGAAAAGTGGTTGGGAGCACGTTCCTTAGGAGCCGGGAAGGCTGTTACAGAGCAGTGTTGGCTCACACCATGGGAGCTTCCCAGGGAAAATCTGAAACTGGCTCCCATACATGGAGGGCAAGGAGAGACTGAAGAAAGAGGTAGACCACTCCAAATTGGTAAGTGGCGGGTTTAACCAGCAAGGGAACTTATATATAGGAGGCTTATCTCGTGTGATCACCAAATGAGTAGCTCTCCGCACCCTCCCACTGGAATCTTAAATGTTTGCATATACTGTCCAGATAGCCTCAACTACACACTGGTCTTTCAGAACTGCATCCTTGAAAGCAGCTCCGGCTGTGGGAATAGTGGGCAGAATGTACATTCCAAGAACAGACAAGTGAGTGAGGGAGGTTCCGTTTGCCCTGGTCTAGCTAGCAGGTTGACCTGAGGTCACATCCTCTCGCTGACTTCCTTTAACAAGCAGTCCTGGAAGCAAAGCAAGGACATTCTTTGATTGGCTAGAGCTTAAGCGGTTGCCTAATTTGGGAAAGCCTAGTTGGGTGTTTGTGATTGGTTGTTCTTAAATTTTGTTTTCTTCCATACAAGTACGTTGACATGGCACAGTGTTCATTTTGCCTACCTAGGCTACCAAGGCATTAGAGCCACCTCAGACTAATGGTCTCCTTGTTTAATTAGATTAATAGTAAATAATGTCCACGATTCTCAAGCAGTTCAAAATCTGGAAGAGAAATGAGGTCACGTACAAATAATTTTGAAGGAAGTGTTAGGTACAATTGGGATATTCTATAAGCGAGGTAAAAATCAAATGCTCTGAGAGGACAGCAAGGTCCCTGTGATTGGAGACTGGAAAGCTTTTGAAGAACATCTCACTGTAGCCAGCCAGTGAAGGATAGATAATCTCCCAGTAAGCTGGAATTACGCTATGGTGGCAACACACAGTCTAAATATTATTGGACCAAACACATGGGAGGAAAGATCATTTAAACATAGGTGACTTGGCAACTCATACCTAGCAGGTTTGATAAAAGGGACTTAATGATGCTGACTAGAGCAGACTATTCTTAAAAACAAATAGGAATATGGGATGATTTGGAAAGGGTTTGGTGCAAACCACTAAGGTCCTGGATTGCCATGGTTAAGAAGTTTGGATTTTTGTTATAGAATCATGTCTCAAAAAGCAAATTCATGAAACTCTGCACTTAAGCAAAAGCCCAGAGTAAACATGAAAACCATTTTTGGAAATTAATTTCATTCTACCTAACCTGGAGAGTGCAAATACTCAAGATCAAGGTAAAGCACACAATTGGAAAATCTGGTTTATGGGAAAGGTGATTAAGCTCAACTTCAGTTGAACTTGAAGTGTTAGTGGAATAATCAGATACAAATGATCCCTGGGGAACTGATACTAAAAATTTCAGAATAAGACTAAAGCTAGAGAAGTTACTATAAATTGAACACACTTTATTTATTGATGGTTTATGATATACAAGGAGTTATTTTTTTAAAAAATCCAAACAACTTTACATACTCATTACCTTTTATGAATTCTTACAATATCCCACCGAGGCACACTTCAGTCTCCTTGGCCGGCTTTACCTCACATCCCTGATCTCTAAATGTAAGAATGCTCCACAGCTCACTTTGTGACCCTCTTTTCTATCTACACTCATACCCTAAGTGATCTTGCATCCAGTTTTGTTTTAAGGTACAATCTTTATGTTAAAGACTCCAACATAAATGAACTGGGTTAGACTTTTCTAGAGTTTTGCATGCCTAATAGAGATCTCAAACTTGACATTGCCAAAAACAGTCTTGATTTCACTTTCCTCACTCACATCTCTTTCTGCTCTTTCATGTCTCAGAAAATAGGCAAGTGATACTAAAAATTTTAGACTAGCTTCCATCCATCCAGTTACTGAGACAAAAGAGCTGTCCTATACTTATTTGCCTCTCTCACACTTCACATCAAATCCACCAGTAAATCCAATAAGCTCTACCTTCAAAACATATCCAGAGTTCTATTTCTCACTGCTACTTCCCTGGTATAAACCAATATCACATCTCATTTAGATTAATACAATTATTCCCTAAATGTTCTTCTTTCACTCTTGCCTGCTTTCAGCCAATGACCCATATAGGCATCAGCTTTGTTCCTTTAAAATGTATGTCATATGCCACTCGTCTGCTAATAATCCTCGGAATAAAAATGCTGACATCATTATCAATATGACTAGTGACACCTCTAACTTCTCTGTCCCCTCTTCTAATCAGGGGTGCATTTCTTGCTACTCCTACAACTTTCTGAGTGGGGTTCACCCTCATAGCCCTTACATTTGAGGTTTCTTCTGCCTGAAATGCTCTTCTGTCTCACATTTCCAAAGTTCACTCCTTCTCTGCCTCTAGGTCTCTGCTTGAATGACACCTCTCCACCATAAATAAAGCTGCAATGGACATCGGAGCACATGTATCTTTATGGATACATGTTTTCATATTTTTTGGGTAGATACCCAGCAGAGGGTATATTCTATTCTTAACTTTTGAGGAACCACACTGCCTTCCATAATGACTGCACCAATCTGCATTCCCCCCAACAGTATATGAGAGTTCCTTTTTCTCCACAGCCTCTCCCACATTTGTTATTATTTGTCTTGTTGATGATAGCCATTCTAACAGATGTGAGGCTATATCTCATTGGGTTTTTATTTGCATTTCTCTGATGATTAGTGATGCTGAACATTTTTTCATATGTCTATTGGCCATCTGTATGTCCTCTTTGGAGAAATGTCTCTTCAGGTCCTCTGCCCATTTTTTAATTGGGTTGTTTTGTTGTTGTTGTTGTTGAGTTGTATGAGTTCCTTATGTATTTTGGATATTAGCCTTATCAGAAGTGTTGTTTGCAAATATTTTCTCCCATTTGGTTGGTTGCCTCTTTATTTTGTCGATGGTTTCTTTTTCTGGGAGATGAAATAGGGCCATTTGCGACAAAATGGATGGCTCTTGAAATTATTATGCTAAGCAAAGTAAGTTACACAGAAAAGGTGGAAGAAGTGACTCTGGGTGGTGAACACACAATGTGATATATAGATGAGTATTACAGAATTGTACACTTGAAACCTATGTGATTTTACTAACCATTGTCACCCCGATAAGTTTTAATTTAAAAAAAAGACACCTGATCAGAGTCTTTGCTTTGCCATACTATATGAAAATAATACACAACAAAAAACCCAAGCCTCTCGATTACATTACTGACATATAGTAGGTGCACAAAAATATTTGAATGAATGTTCAATATTTTAAAGAATAGTCTGTATATTGAAAATGAGCACACTGTGGCTTAAATAGATTTCCCACAGTTTCATATCTGTAAATTAGAGCTCTGGAAGTTGAATTTAATTCTTTCTGACTCTAAAACTTAAGTTATGTTATGGAGATTTAAATCCCAATGTTGACTTGGAAATTTTCAAAGAAAAACATTTGAAACTGTAGGAGAAGGTGGTATTATATAGTGGTTAGATTATATAGACAGACTAGGGGTAGTCACTAGAGGAGGGATTCTTAATCTTTTACAGGTCTCAGATTCCTTTGAAAATCTAATGAAGCTCTTTGGCCCTTACTTCCCAGAACACATTTAAGCATATACCACAGTCTTGCATAATAGTGCACATAATTTAGAGACTCTACATTTTGCTCTAGCTGAAAGAGACAGAGGATGGTGGGAGAGAATGGATTTGGAAATACCTTGTGCAGACTAATCTTTGGGGAATTTTGAGAGTAAATGTAAAGGGAGGGCAAGTGGGCCTTTCAGATCTAAAGGCTAGGATTCTGAAGTCTCTGTTTATGCCTAAGTCATTCAAACATCATGGTCTCAGAGTCAAAATAGAAGGGACCAAAGAGATTATTTTACACCCTCATTTTGTACATGAAGTTGCAGGTACCGTGATGCACTCCAATTGTTTGTCCATATACCCAACTGGCAGAGCACGGACTAAATTCCAGGTGTCAGGACTCACGGCCTGTGCTCCTTCTACCATACCAGGCTACCACTTCAGAAACACTAGGTTGTGTTTGTCTGCTTCTGATCTGTTGTCGAAGTGCATCAGCATAAAGATACTGGTAGTTTTCAGCATCAAAATGTATATTGAATATGTGGAAGATGGACAGTGCTTTGTCTTTTATCTTGCTGAAACATGCCAAAAAGTCATGGTTTTGAGAAATTTGCTGGTTAATTATAACTGATGAAAAAGTATTTGATTGTTAAGTGAGGGCTAAAAAATCTAGACAAGGCTTAAAATGCTAGTGGAAGAATTTTATTCCATTATCCATCTCACTTTAATCTGCAATTTGGTTTTCATTGCAGAGATGACTGAAATAGTGCAAGATTGTAACATCGTGGTCAAGCGCACCATTACAAGGAATGTTATATGTTCCAGATCTTTGTAGAAACAGTGTAAAAAGTCAGTGTATATTCATTCACTTGGAGAAGCTTGGATACTATTTAAAATCTGATCTAAAATATTACTTTAAGATCTGATGGTAATTCTGAGACGCGTGATTAATGAAATAGTTAATTTATGTATTTATCTATCCATTGATCTATTCATCTACTGACTGAGAAAGGGTTTTGCCAATCAAGTGGAACTTCTCATAAATTATTTAAGAACTCTCTCAGAATGACTGACAAGACTACCCAGAGTGCTAACATACTCTGCTCTGGCTTATCAGTTAACTAGTGAAATTTAACACGGATGGTGTGAGCTTTATATTAAGAGTGTAACTGTAGAAACAGAAGAAGCCACTAGGAGAGTCTTGTTTTAGAGATTTCACCTCATTTAAAGTCTAAATTTGTCCCTTCAGTTTAGAACAGGTGTGGTTCTATTGCGGTATGGTACTGCTTCCAATTAATTAGCTTCAGAAAAGGATTAGGTTTGCCTCACTCTGTCTTTCCAAAATAGACTAACCTTGAATCACACAAACTCTAAGAAAAGGTAAATACTCTGTTCTGATTTAAATTAACTTTGACAGGCAAGACAATCCTAGGTTGTTTATTTTATTATAGCCTGAGCTAAAAGTCCCAAAAGTTAAAGTTGATAAAACAGACACTTTTTTGAAAGTTAAAAACAATATAGTAGTGTGTCACACTTGTTACTTTTATTCAATTGTTTTTTCAAGTGATCTAACATTTTCCATTTCTAGTCATTCAATAAAATAATGCCACAATGTCCAAATTTTTGGGTGATTTTGTTATTTGGAGTTAAATCCTGAAAAGCCAGTTACAAAAAAGCCCCTAAGTAGTAAATATATTATGCATATTACAAAATTATTAAGGGAACATAATTGTGCATACATCTGTAAGATCACTTTAAGGATATTTATTTCCCTATAGGGACTTTTAGGGGATTTTATACAGGACATCTGAAAGTATCACAATCTAGCTTCTTTTTTCATGAAAGTAGTCGTCCATCTTCCCCTCAAACCTATCCCCAAATTCACATTTAAGAATAAAGACCACATTTGAGGGCATCTAGGATAGTATTAATTTCTATCTGTCCATTTTTGGCAATTTTTTTGTGTGTGTGTACCTCTACCTGACTCTTATTTATTCCTGAAATTTTTGACTTCAAAAATATTCTTATCATCCCCACAAGCACATATACTTTGTAGTCCATTCCAACGATAAAATCAAACTCATACCTTATTTACATAAGAGGAATGTAACACATCTGTTAGTGTTTATTTATTAATGATGAAATAGTTTTTTAGTATCAAAGAAAGCAAAAATGAAATTCATTGAATTGGTTCTATCTTTCATGTTAAAAACAGTGATTTTTAAGTTTTGTTTCACATAAGTTACTCAGCCTGGTTAAAGCAATCAACACAGTTGTAAGTGAAAATATGTTTGAATTAAAACAATTAGGCTTGATTTTCCTGTGTCTTGCATCTCTCACAGCAGGTATTCAAACACAGCCAAAACTTGGATATGTTGACACCTGTAATCAACAGGAAAGGTCTCTCTCAAACTAACAAATCATCCCTCCCAGTGGAAGTATAAACAAAACCCTGATTGGAGATTTTGCTAACTATTTTGCCCTGCTGTGAATACTAGTTAGTGTCTATTGTTTAAGCAGTAACCTCAACTACAACTTATAATTGGCAAAAGATAAGAGCTAATTCTCATGATTCAGTGTTGCTGTGTGTCTTTACTACACCATTCCATGACTTCCTAATTAGCACATAGTATCAACCATTTTGAAACTCTTTTTCAATTGCTAGAAGACAAGAAAATAATAATTAATACATATACTTGTGCTGATAAAGTGCCAGACTCTGTCGTAAGCACTTGTACATATATTAGCTAATTTAATCATTACAACATACATTTGAGGGATATTAACATTATTCCCACTTTATTGATGAGCAAACTGAGGTGATGTAATAGCTTGGACTAAGCATCACAGCTACTAAGCCCTGGAGATGAGTTTTGAATCTAGGCAGTCTGTGTCCAGCTTCCATGCTTCTCCACTAAAAATTGAAGATGTAAATAAAGAAAAGTTAACTACTATCCCATTTTAAACAATTAAATTGAACACATCTGCTGACAAGATTCTTCATGCAAACTTTCTAGGTCTCATGCATTGCCCAGAAGAGGGGTTTATGGATTCTGAGATGCACAGATTGCAAGTCAAGGCGTATTCTTGATTAAAATAATTATTTGGCGGGAATAAATAAAATCTAAGTACACAATGAATGAACACAAATAAGATACAAATGTGGTGCTAGCTCAGTTATGAATATGTGTTTCATTTCATCTCAGAGAATATTTTTTTGTTGTACTATGCAAGAATGTAACTTTCCCTCTATTTCTCAATGGGGCTACCAACATGCTAAAGCTAACTTCTCCTATTCCCTAAAATATTCTTGGACCACAAATTAAGAACTTTGAAAACTTGATTAATCCTTTTAGTAATTATACTAACATAATCAATTTAAATATTGCCACAATTTTACTCAAATCCTAATTTGCTTGTTTAAAGCCTTGCTACTCTCATGTGGTTATCAAATGATATCAGCATCATATGGAAGCTTGTTAGAGATGCAGAATCTTAGGCTGCCAAACCCAAACCTATGGAATCAGAATCTGCCCTTTAACCGGATAAGCCAGGTGACATGTATGCACATACAGTTTGAAATGAAGAGATTTAAATCACTCAATTGAAATAGGAGATAAAAGTGAGGTTTCAATTCCCATAAGGTAAATTCTTAAGAATTGAATCTATTCCCATCTCTCTTTGTACAAAAGAAAAAAGAGTAAATCTAAGAATAAATGTGATATTATAGGCAGTTGGATTAACCAATGAGATCCTCATTTTATCTACCTATCTATCTGTTTATTTATTTATCTATTTATTTTCTGAAATGTAAGTGAGAGTCGTCTAACCAGGGTTGATCTGTTAATGATGTACATCTGTGGTTTTAACTTATCCAATATTCTTTTCTTTCCTTGATCAGACTCCTTTTTCATTTCCAATCCTTGTGGTTTATTTAGTGGGGCTAATCCCACACCTCCGGCCAGGTCTAAGGGTGGGACGTAGATACTATTATTAGCTCAGCCCCAAATACTCCATTATAATTGAGCCAGGCTTGACATATGACCCTACATTGACCAATGAGAGCTTTTCCCTAAATTTTACAGAGAAGGCTGTTTCCTCTCACTGAGATTGGAGAGCGCTAAGGGCCAGGAAGCCTGAAGATTCTGGTGACTATCTTTGCCACTCTAAGAGTGGGGGATCCTGCCTGAGAACAAAATGAAGAGAGTAAAAAATAGATCCAAGAGACAGAAAGACTGTTAGTGATGTTGGTCAAACACCTGGATTCACTTACAGCTTTGGATCCATCCTACGGACATTTCAGGTATGTGTGAGACAGTCAAGTTCATTCTTTGTTTCTTTTTTGAGATGTAATCGACATATAACATTATATTAGATTCAGGTGTACAACATATTGATTCAATACTTTTATATACTTGTATTGTGAAATGATCATCACAATAAGTCTAGTTATTATTCATCATACATAGTCATAACTTTTTTCTTGTGATGAGAACTGTTAAGATTTGCTCTCTTATCAACTTTCAAATATGCAGTATAGTATTGTTAACTATAGTCACCATGCTGTACATTATATCCCCATGACTATTTTATAACTGGGAGTTTCTACCTTTTGATCCCTTGTGCCCATTTTGCTCTCTCCCCACCCAACTATCAATCTGCATCCTGTATCTATAAGCTTTTTTTTTATTCCACATATAAGTGAGATCATGTGATATTTGTTTTTCTCTGACTTATTTCAGTTAGCATAATAGCCTCAAGGTCTAGCCATATTGTTGTACATAGCAAGATTTCCTTCCTCTTTATGGCTGAATAATATTCCATTGCATATCAATATAACATTTTCTTTATCCATCCATTCATTGATGGGCATCTTAGGTTGTTTCTATATCTGGGCTATGGCTTGGTAAATAACATTGCGATGAACATGGAATGCATATCTTTTTATTAGTGTTTTTATTTTCTTTGGATAAATATCCAGAAGTGACATTGCTGAATCATATGGTAGTTCTACTTTCAATTTTTTGAAGAACCTCTATACTGTTGGCTGCACTGTGTATTCCCACCTACAATGTACAAGGATTCCTTCCCTTTACTCCACATCCTCACCAACACTTGCTATTTTTATCTTTTGATAATAGCCAGGTGTCAGGTGATATCTAACAGGTATGAAATGACATACCATTGTGGTTTCTATTTGCATTTCCTGATGATTAGTGGTGTCGAAAACCTTTTGTACTTGTTGGCCATCCATATGTCTTTGTTGGAAAAATGTCTATTCAGATCCTCTGCCCATTTTTAAAATTAGTTATATTTTTATTTTTTTTTTATAGTGGTGTCGAAAACCTTTTGTACTTGTTGGCCATCCATATGTCTTTGTTGGAAAAATGTCTATTCAGATCCTCTGCCCATTTTTAAAATTAGTTATATTTTTATTTTTTGATATTGAGTTGTATCAGTTATATATATATATATATATATATATATATATATATATATATATAGTTTGGATAATAACTTCTTATCATGTATATGAATTGCAAATATTTTCTTTCATTAGGTAGGTTACCTTTTCATTTTCTTGATGGTTTCCATGCTGTGGATTCTCATTTTAAATGTGGCTATTTTCTAGTTTTTAAAAAAAGAAGAAAAAAAAGTCCTCCATTCTAAAATCTATTTGACAATGTGTTTGTATTTTAATTACTCCTAAAATGATTTAAGGTGATGTACTAAGACACAAGCATAGAATTTGAGAGCTTTAAACCTGAAGCCATGCCACCTAGATTTGCAGTCTTGTTTTTTAGTTGCTGTGTGAACTTGGCTAAATGACTTTACTCCTTCCTGTTTCAATTTTCTTGTTTGTAAAATGTAGATACTACTATAGTCATATATACCTCTTAACATAAATAGGAGGATTCAGTAATTTGTATTTTAACTGCTTACTACAGTCCTGGCATTTAATAAGTGCAATGAGCTTCAGGTACTGCTAAGACGCAACAATAGAGTTACATAAAATTATTTGAAAATAAACAATGAAAATGGGATAAAGTAAAATAAGGATTACAAATTAGGAGGTGCCAGGTAGAATTTAGAACATAAAACATGTGCCACAAAACCCTGCACACATGCCAGAAAAAAGCCCGAATTTTGGCTTTTAGCTTCTTAGTTGCCAAAATGGAAACCATCAGTTACTTGATCCATAGTCCAAAATGAAACTTAAATTCAGTTATGCCTGGAATTGAAGATTTTTTTTTCCTATGAGTCCTACTAAAGAGGGCACTCATGATGTAATAAAAACATATCCTCAACATACTCCTTAAAATAGACAGGGTGATATATTTCACGTAACTATTTTTCATAATTAACCTTTTAAATATTGAATAAATATAAATATCTATATATATATATAGAGAGAGATAGATATAGATAGACACAAATTGATATAGAGAAGTATAGCATCATTTTACCAAACGTCCAAATTTGTACTTAACAATTTCACCGTCTTTATGATTATCTTTGCATTTTACTAAATATTTTTCTGAACAAAAAATAAAATTGCTGAAAAATAGTCGAATCAAAAATTGTTCAATTTTCCTAATGTATGTCTTTTTCTGAACATGTAGTTTATTCCAATTTTTGCATGAACTAATTTTATAGCTGAAGTAAATATTTTTGTGCATAACTTTTTCATGTTTTTAGCATAATTTATTTTAAGCAGGTCACCAAAACTAAAATTCAGGTAAGAGGTTTTAAGCATTTTAAGGTTTTTAATAAAAAAATAGTATACTTTTAACAATAACAAAAAAACTACTGGATACAGAAATATTTTAACTGATCAACCTCTCAATATATTTGACTCTGAAATAATTAGCTATGAATATACTTGTTAATAATGAAAATATTTTATATTTGTGATCTTTATAATGAAAGACATTGTGTTGTTTTATCTATGCTATCACTAGGAAAACCATTCAGAACAGATATTTTACCAATGTCCATCCAAAAGAATTAATTTTCTACATGAAGTAAACTGTATTTTCCTTTAAAACACACGGAAATAACATTTGCCAAATAACTTATTTTATCTAGAAGAGTTTAAATATGCAGTTTTTATTATCTTTTTGACTGCATTAGTAAATGTTTAGAGAGAAACACAAAAACAAATTGCAAAATTTAAGTAGCTTAGCATAAAAATTGATATTTCATTCACTTAATAATCCAACGTAGGTGTTTCTGGCTGTGACTAAGGAGAGCCTCTGTTCCATTTAATACATTCAGGGACGCGGGATGATGGAAGCTCTACCTTTTTAATAATGGCCCTTAGGGTCACAGTAGGCATAAATATACAATTGGTGGGTTGATGAAAGAGAGCGTGGAGAACACATACCTCTTTTGACCTTGACTCCAAAGTAACTACTTTTACCTCCATTCGTTAGCAAGAGCTACTCATATGGCCTTACCTAAACCTGATGTGTACAACCTTGGGAATATCTCTTAGCCTTTGTAAGTTACAGTTTTCCTATTTGTAAAATGGAATACCAATAGTAATCAACTAACATGGTAATTGTGAAGGTTAAATACTACATATAAAGCACTTAGTTTAGTGTCTGACTCCAACTAAGGGCGTAAGTAATAATAATACTCATATCATTATTGCTATTGTTAGTATTAGAAAAGATATACAACTAGACATGTATTACAATATATTTTTAATTATATATAATTACATTTAATAATTCTTAAAAGAACTCCAAGAAGCAGGAAAAACATTAACTACAAAAAAAAAAAGTCCAGTCTCAGACATCTCTGAAGTTCTAACTACCTAAAATGGGGGTGGGGCGGAACAAGAAGAAAATGTGGCCAATAATTTAATCACTGGACTAACATACAAGGTAATAGGAAGATGTGTTTATATGTGAACTTATAGGGAAAATATAAGTATCTGTGCTTCTTTTAGAAAAACACATGCTAATATGTTCTAAGAAGACATTGGATACAACGGATGGGGATAAATTTTAACTTTCTGTTAAGTTGAAGGATTATTACAAATATTAGTCCAAAATAATCAAATATTAAGAATAGTTATTGAAAGATAATGTCTGTTGTGAAATTAATGAAATAAGTTCAAAGCACTCAATTTTTTTCAATAAAGGAAAAATTTGAGGGAAGGTGCAATGAAGGCAGTTATACTGAGACTGACAGGAGGAGTGCATGGAATAAGGTGGGGCTGGCAACCAGGGACCAAAACAGGAAGAGCCGTTACCAGTATAGTGGGAAGAATACTGAGGTTTCAAACATCCATACATTAGAAGGTAGGGTTACATGATGAGATCTGAGCATTCAAAAATCACTCTAGATGCATTTTGGTGAATGGACTGTAGACATCTAGGAGTGGATGTGGTGAGTCAAGTGTGCGGACTGCTAATGGAGTTTAGATAAGAAATGCTGGGAGCTCAAGATGTTTAGCATTAGGACAGAGAGAAATTGATACATTTAAGAATATTTAGACTGTAGAAACGGTAGAAATTAGTCATGGCTCGGGCATGTAGATAGGGTAGGACATGTGAGACTGGGTGTCTGGTTTGGGACACTAGGTAGTGGGTAGTCATGCCATTCACTAAGATTGGGATTGAGGACTGAGATTAATTTGTGATGAGTTGAGTTTAGCAACTTTGAAACATGCAAGTGGAGAGATTATATAGAAATTTGGATGTACAGGTTGAAGATTCACAGTAGCTATTTGTAGTGAAAATGTTAATACATGGTCATATAGGTGATATAATTGAAGCTTAAACCAGAGTGTCTCAACCTTAACAATCATTTTCAACCTAGGCCAATAATTCTTGGTAGCTCAGGATGTATTATGTATTGTAGAATCTTTAGACCATCCTTAGGCTCTACCCACCGACGTAACAACCTCCTTGGCATGACAACCAAAAATGTCTCTAGACATTGTGAATACCTCATGGGGGACAAAATCACCCCATTCAGAAACACAGGCTTAAATGATAGTAACTAAGAAGAGAGTTCAGAGTAATAATAAAATTACACGACCCTACTGAGAACAGTAATTTGGCTCTAAAGTTTATGGCTCAGGCAATTTTCCTTAACCGGAATAATTGTCGTGGATATGAGTGGATAACAGGAACAGGAGCACAATGTCTGTATTTGTATGTGCTGTTGTAAGGCCAGTTTAAGTGTGATCCAGGGTAGATGGAAAAGTGAAGCCAGAAGGATTAGAGATTTCAAAGTGGTTGAAGATGGGAGTTACCAGAGATAAGAAAAGAAAAAAGGTATGAAATATTTGTGAATTCTAATTTCAAAGTGGTATGTCCTCTTTTTGGTTGGTTCATCCTGAATATCCATGAATAGGTTTAACTGAGAGTCAATGTTCTTGCTGACCCCATTTTCAGAAGAAGCAGGGCTGGACTGAATCTCTGGTTTTAGGTGGGTATGAACCAGACCAGAATCTTTGTCATTTGAGTTTTTGGTCCTATCATTGACAATGAACTCTAATGGCTTTTGGAGAGTCTTAGTATCTTTGAGGTAAATAGAGTATTAGGACTTTGATGAACCCTGTAAAGTAACATTATTAGATACATGGTATTATTAATAATATTTCCAAAACATAATTTTTGCTAACTGATTTTCATAAATTTAGGTTATGTATGTTAGAAATATTTGCATTATTGTTCTGATTATTTTGTTGGTAAGTGTCCCTTTTATTCCCTGAAACATATGCAAATATGTAATCGTTTTTCAAAATGAAACTAGTGGAGCCTGAATTACGTTAAATTGTGCAACATATATTCCTTTTTCATTTCGTCGTTTTCTTTATTTACAAATAATCAGTTGACTTCTGTTTTCTAAAGTTCTTGTATTTAACTTTCACCTGAATACTTGTTCTCTAGAATGCTCTTGACATTATAAATTTCAAAGTTTTTTGCTGTTTAACTTTGATTTGGAACACTCAGTATGGCAAGTTGTAATTTGCCTACAACTGCCAACTCCTTTGAAAGTGAGAGTGAAAAAAAATAGAAATATCTTTTAAAATAATTTAAAGGTCTACTTCCCCCCCCCCCTTAATGACCAGAAATTTCTAAATCCTGGTTTCTAAAAACCATGCCATTTTGAAATTTATCTGTCAGACAGCACTGCTCTGCTGTGTTCCATGTGGTTAATGTTAGTCACATCCTTGATGTAACATAACACACACTAGCTAAGGTAATCCGATGTGACAGATGACAGCATTTTGAACCAGTCTGGGATATTTGAAAATATGCCATCTTTCAGAGACCGTGGACAGAGAGCTTGGTGAGCCAAGACTGCTGCTTTCATTTTGAACAACCACAAAGGCAAGGTTCTGTGGTAATTAAGGGGGGAATCCCAACCTGGTAGACTCTAACAAATACTAACAAAAGTACATCTTTTTCTTGCTGGTGAGTTTATCTTTAAGAAAACAACCACTAAAGAGATGTGATTATGCATTAATACAGGTATGGGAAAAGCTAATGCAGAGATGAGCATTGCATCCGGTTAGGAGGTGACAAGTAGGCATTTGGTACCTAGTTGTTTACCATTTGTTAAAAGTGTTCAGATCAAATCAAGCATCATTTCATTAGAGTTCGAGCAAAAACAATCTAGCGACATGAGCACACAGGCAAAAATATATGTTTTCTACATATGTTCTTGAGTTTGTCTGTAAAAAGTCTCTCTGTCCTCAGCTTAATTTATTGTGCAGGCTGTGGAGAATTTGAAAACCATGTTTTCTTCTAGGATTACTTCAAGATCAGCTCCTTTGGTTTTAAATTTGTTTCACATTTGTTTGAACAGAAAAAACTAGCACTAATAATACCTGATGAATAGTGATGAGTTACAGAAATGAAAATAACCTGGACACTAAATTTGATAGAGGATGGAAAGGGAAATTGAACATAATATGTACATCTTAGAATGAAAAGGTAAAATTGAACTACAAGGTAAAGGGTCAGCAACGCTGTTCTTTTTGTAGATTTACAACTGAAAGTTGTAATAATGCTATTACCTAACTCATTTATGTTTTAAAGTACCCTTAATTCATAAAAAGCTCTTTTTATCTTTGAATGTAAGTCAAAATCAGTAAGTAATGCCTACACCAATCTATTAATAACATGATTTAATTAAATGTGGAAAACAATTTGCTTTCTTGCAAATTAAAAATACATACTCATATACATTATGCATATATAAATATAGGTAAATGCGTTTTCATTTTTGTTTGCACATATATTTGAAAAAACATTAAATTGAGGTTTCCTGAAATGCTAAGATAACATAGGACATAGTAAGAAAATACTGTTTTTTAAATTAACTTATGTATAATAGGACATATTTCTAATATTTAATATTATACTTACAGTTCATAGTGATGTTTTTCTAATGCTTTCTCCTTTGAAACTTAAAATTATGTTGTATATCATGAAGCTAGATAATTTTATCCCCTTTAACAGAAAGGAAAATGGAGACTCAAGGTTGTTCTAGTAATTGATGGAATTCCAATTTCAATCCAGGTTTTGAACTTGAAGTATACTACACTTTCTTTTTATTGTTTTGATAAAATTAGAAGTTTGTTGAAATGACCCAAGACATAATGACTGATGCCAAAATTTAATCTACAGAATTTAACACTAAATGGAGGGTGGATCTGTCACTCTGATGTTATACTTCAAAAATACTGGAAATTGCAAACAGAAATTACCTCTCAAACTGGCTGATAATTAAATTAAAAGGTTATACTAAGAGCTTTGTAATATTTTGTGCTTTGTGCTATAGGATGTCTTGGAATAAAGACATAATAATGCCTGATGAGTCTAATATGGAATATCTGGTATTTTTGATTTAATAGAAACAAATAAAATATGTTGCCAAACTTACTGTTACAAAACAATCTAGGAAGTCCATTAGAAAAACAAAGAAAAATAAAACAAGATTGTTTCCTTTGAGGAAACTAAAGACTAAAAGATACAAATTGAGGAAAGTCAAGGTACAAGCAAATTACCTTATTCACTAGGTTTGTTTCAAAAATGGTATGGATTCAGTTATCAATGACCCTTTGCCATCTATTCTAGACAAATGTTACTTCACCAAAAGGAAAGACAGGATACTAGAAACAAAATTTTAATTTTGTTATGTGCCCTCTATGGCTGCATTTTCATGGACTATTAATTCTCATAGAAAGCCTGTGAAAGGTATTATTATCCCATTATATACACCAAGAACTGAGGCTCCGGGCATTAAGTGATTTGTTCAAGGCAAAATAGCAGCAGAGTAGAGATTTGAAACCAGTTATAGAGTTAAGATTTGAATACTGAAAATATTGAAGAATATGTATATTAATCTTGGAATAAATATGGGCAGATGATAAGTGACAGAGAATAGAAAAGAGAAGAGAACAAAGGAGTTTTCCAAACTGGTAATCTACCATTTGTAAGGGCCTACCTCAGAAGATTTGTGATTCAGTTGGGTTACAGATAATTCTGGCTTGCTAGTTGAATTAGGTACTTTCTGTATAATGACTTGGCATGCATGTTGACCTAAAATAAGTATCAAGGAGAAAAACACATGAGGATGGAGACAGATATCTCTGAACTCATTTCCCTGTTGTCTAGTTTACCACCTGTGTTACTTTGGGCATCTTCCTTCATTCCACTGATCCTTAATGCAATCCTCAGCAAATGAGTATCAACATTGCTTACCTACATTCTGCTAAGTTATACTGTGGTGGCAAACATTGCCCCAATCTGAATGGCACATGACAACAAAGGCCCATTTCTTGCTTGGTTTGTAGATCCTTTTCCAGTCATCTACATCTATAGCTCTGCCCCATTTTCTTCCTTCTGGCTGAGAAAAGCCATCCCTTCTGGCCTGTGTTTGTTTCATAGCAGAAGGAAAAGAGATGCGGGAATCACGGGATGGCTCTCAAAGGTCTGCTTGAATGGCTGGTGGATCACTGTCACTGCACTTTAAAGAGCCCAGAGCATGTCACATATCTGAAGCTCATGTGAGTGGGTTAGGAAAATACCATGTTCTCACAGGGAAGGGCGGTGAGTAATTGAGAACAATTCTAGGTCTACCACAACACTCATGGGATCCTTGTGATGATTAAATGAGATGAAAAGTGAAGCTCCTAGCAGAGTTGCAGGCACACAGTATGTGTTCTAGCAATTTTGTTGCACTTTTCATTTCCTCTTTGGGATCCAGAGTCAAGCTAAACAAAGCCCCAACTCATGGAGAATTATAAATGTATATAACAATTTTCCAGAGTCCATTTTGTCTATGACCCTTATTTTAATAATTAAGATAATTAGAAATGAGTAAATTGCTATGTTTCTCATTAGAGAATGGTAATTAAAAGAAGAATTAAAGTCATATTTTAAAAATTACAGTAAGTTAGAAAGACCTTAATTCTCTTATTTAATCCTCAATAAAAAATTAACAAATTAAAACCTGGCTTTTAAAACTATATTCTTAACTTATTTAGGGATTCCCAACTTCTTAGAAACATACATAAATATACATATGCACACACACACATACACACACAGAACACAAAAAAATACATAAAACAATTAAATGAGCACTATTATCAAAATAACAAAGTAAAGTTTCAATTGGAAGGTAGCATTTGGTATATACTCAATACATGTAAATTTAGGTGAGAATTATATTCCAACAAGATATCTTTCAGGAATGTTGCAAACTTTAGTACGATAGGAAAATTCCCTATTGGATGTTTTTAAAAAGGTCTCTTTTCTATGTCATGTGGTCAGCTACAGTGGATTTTGTATGAGTAATGGATTTGGTCTTGAATACTTCAGGAAAAAGCCAACAAGTCTTGCCTTCCCTCTATGAGATCAAAGACACCACTGTATTTTGGTTTGAAAAGGGTTTTACCATCGTTGCCAAAAATGCTGTTTCCCCATCAACTGTGTAGTGGCCCTGCAATGATTGACAGACCATGCAGTCTCTCCAGCGTGGTTTCATTTCAACTTAATGCTAGTGCTTAATTTGAAAAGTACTTTGAGTCCCTTTTGGATAAAAATTAGTGCAAAAATAGTTATTTGCTCAGCTGAGAGTCAATGAACAACATACATTGTGTGAGGTGTTACCATAGTACGAAGCAGCCCTTTGTGAGTTCATGAGATACATTTCTATCTGTATCAGACCAAAGTTTTCAATTGTGATAATTTACTTTCTTCATTTTACACAATTAATTCAATGGAGAAAAAATAATTTCAGTTGAAGACTAAATTATTTAAATGATTCCACTGGAAGAAGTTTTCAAGAATTATTTTTGTGGAGAAAAATGTTTAAGAAAGTCATTGGTATGTCATTTTTCATTATAAGCTATTTCAATAATAAAAATTTGTTATTGCATGATTTTAGATGTACAATAGATTGAAACACATCCTCTCATATAATAAGTACTTAGAAAACTCTGGCAGGAAATGGACAATGGCCGGTGGATATTCGTCATTCCTTATCAAGGGATCCCATAGTATAAAAACTCCACTTTGCTATGACATATGTGAGAAAAAAATTTGAAAATCTGTTTATTTGTAGTTTACCATGTTTATTTTTTTAAATGTCAGTATATACAATATGGTACAAAATTAAATAACAAAAATAGATTAGCAGAAAGTAAATAAACAATGTTGATTTAAAACCCTTATCAGTCACTTGTGGGAATGAGAAAAGATATACAGATAAATAAGGCTCTTCTTTAAATAAATGAGACCTGTGAACTGAGTTTACTATATATGAGAGTGGAGAGTCCAGTTGACTGAAAGAAAACCTAAGAAAATATCCGCTGCAAGGAATGACCTGGTCTTACACTTGTGCTTACAACCTTCAGATTTGCAGCATACCTTAGCTTTTCCCTGAATCTCAGGTCGAACTGAATGATTTAATTGAAATAAAACAAACACTGAATGCACCAAATCATAAAACTGCGGCTATGATATCTTCAATGATTAGGACTACTTGGTGACTGCATTCAGAGGTCAAATTCACCAGAAAGCCACCTTTTTGCTTCAGTTCACCGTCACTGTTTAAGGTCAGAGGTAGAAAAGGGTTGGGTGTTGTATTAATTGATTCAGGAGTATGTTTTCTGCTCACAATTGATGTCATAAAGTGAAATGCAACAGTTTGGAATGCAAACTGAAACAAGAAGTTACGTAGGTGTGGCAATCTCATAACCTAACCCAGTTTTAAGTGTGCCAGTAAGTACTCATTTGTTTTACCTCTGATATTTGAGCTGTGTTCTAGGAGTATTTTTGAGAAAATATAAAAGGACTGTTTGAATAGGTTAAAGTACTCAGTTAAGTTTTGAACATGTCATTGTCTCAAATATCTATATATATTATGAATTCTATTTCACCCAATATTTAAAACTTACCATCTAATTTCTCTGTTTCAGTTTGTATATATCTAGTCCTAAATATTCTGTAGCCTGTAGAGGGCATTTAGGTCTATATTCTGCAACGTCTTATTTATTTTCAGTCTATAATATACAGACAATGCATGTTTTAATTATTTTATTAAACAATATAATAAGGCTTTGAAGTGATATTCAGGAAAACATTAAAAAACCCACATAAATCTTGAAGTCTACTTAAATAATTATAATTTGATTGACAAATTATGCTGCTTATAGTAATAATGTTGGTGTACACGTGTATGTGCATCTTTTCTAAAATGAAAATTAATAGACATCTTCTTCCCTCTAATTGCAAATGCCCAGGATCTGAAAACAAGCTTATATTTTATATCACAATATATCTGCAGCACAGAAAAAAGCCATGTTCTTTGGCAGAAATACATGCAGTAGGCTTAAATTGTTACAGTTTTTAAATATTTGATTTGAATGATGGTTATCTCTTCTGAAGTTTGAACTTGCTGTATCGTTGCTGCCTGAATCATTATCAGGAAATGCTTTTTTAAAAATGTGTCTGAATTGGGAAGCTTTTTAAGTGTTGCTCCTCTGTTAAAATCAGCTCCTTCCATTGATAATAACCAAAATTAATGAGGGAGAAACTTTTGCTCTTAACAATGTATTTATCTTTAGACTAATGCTATTATTTGAGAGTCAGAAATTAATAAAAATCTACCGATATTGGTAAAGTAACTAACAAGTGTAAACTATGCTAAAGTGAAACTGACCCCATTTTGTGTTTAAATTTCTAAAGCTTTGATTAAATCCTAAGACATATCATCCAGCTGCACTGAATTCATTTGATGAAAACACTCGATGATCGTTCACCTTACACCCTTATCATCTATACACATTCTCTAGCACTCTCCACTTTCTATTCCTTGAAATAATAAACTCAAAACCAAATTTAAAAAATAGCAGTCTGAACATTGAATAAAAAAGTAGCATACTCTGAAAATAAAAACAGAAACCTCTAAAATAATGTTTTATTTATCACAAACAAATGTGTTTTCCTAAGAATTATTTCCAGTATGGGCCACCATATGGAAGTAGAAAGCTATTATGGGAATGAACTAAGATGGTTTGTATCACCTGCATAACTTGTTTTGTTCTATGCCTTCAGGCTTCAAAATCCGCTTCCCATATTTTTTTTCCTTTCTTTAAAAATAATGTACATCAGTTTAATTTATCCCAGGTCCTGACAGAAGGATCGAATTTTAAGCATTTAATGCTGTGGTTTCAAATCCAATTTCTCAGTGTTCATCATTTCAAAAGTGGTAGAATTCAGTTTTTGAAAAGGTTCAAGAACTTGTGGAGGATTGGCATCCCTTCTAAAGTCCTACACTGATGTTAAAGGCAGCTCTGTGTGGGAGAGAGCAGTTTGGTCTGAATTTTTCTATAGAGCTCCAGGAAATACTAACCTCTGCCTACTCCAACAAGCGTCTCTTCTTAATGGTGTCAACCTAGGAATATTTTTTAAACTCATAAAGCATATTGAATAAGTAACCTATTTACAGGTTTCCTGAGGTAGGACGCTGATTGGTTGGTACATGTTCTTAAAAGGAGGGTATCCATATACCTGCTTAAGGCTTGATTCTACTGCATGTGTGTGGAACCGAGGTTCCGTGAGACCAATGGGATTTTTATCCATTCGGACGCTGGAGCACTAGATCCTCGCACAGTAAATTCATTGTAGGCTCTCTTTATTGGTGGTGGGGGAACCTCAAAAGGTCGGGAGTCCAGATTGCTTCAAATAAACATCCAGAATCTCAGATGCTTTTTTGAAATGGGCCCAAGTTTATTTGAACCTTTTTTTCTGGTTTGGAAATCAGGCTGAAAATTTCACAGAAACAGATTTTCTTGTGAGATCTCAGAATGTTGTGGTTTAAGTAAAGTAATAAACAAACTTGAAAAATGAAAGGCAAAATTGGCTCAAACTCACCTGGTTTCATTCTATTAATGCCTAAAACTGAGTGGCATTGTGCAATAGTTAAAAAAGAAAAAAAAAAAAAAAAAAGGAGTTTGGCTATGGTTTAGCCTAGAATCATCAAACATTTCTGCTGAGGAGGTTTCAGAGAACTTTCTGTCCCTCTATCCTCCTCCGTCCTCATGTTTCAACAATTTCTCATCTATTTTTTTTTTCTTTATTTTTAGTTTAGGAGACTTCAGTATTGCTGTTCCACTTTTAAACTATTAATGAAGACTAACTCTTTGACCTTCTTTTGAAGTGATTTCCATTTTATTTACTGATGTGCTCTCCTTTAAGTGCATATTTTGATATTTGCATAGTATATATAGCATGAAAAATACAGAATTTTTGGAATACTTCTTATTAACTACCAGGCGTAAGCGTTAAAACTTTTGCACTTATTATTTGTCACAGCAAAACCATTAAGCAGGTATTATTATTTCCATTTTGCAAGTGATAAAAAAGCAGTTGATTATGTTCACTTGTCCAGTTGTGAAGCTACATTACTGGTAGTTAGTAAGTAGCAGAGGCAAGATTGAAGCCGAGGAAGTTAGACTTCAAAGCCCATACATATTACTGCTATTTTAGGAAGCTGCCTGTATAGTTGTTGAGGTTTTCCCAAGAGTTCATTTATAAAGCCCATTTATCCTTTACTAATAACTTTAACCGTTACCATTATGTATAGTTGGTTATATATATATATATATATATATATATATATATATATATAGTACTAGCTGGAAAGAATAATTGTTTTGTAACTCTTAGATGTGAATAGGAAATGTCTATAGTTAAGAAAATCTGTTATGATGTTTATGCCTTAGATTTGTAAAGCACTGTACTGTATAAAAAGACCTTTTGTGTTTGTTATTTCATTCTGATCCTTCCGACAAACCAGGAGGTAGGCAGATAAGGAATCTTGATCCACTTGTGCAAATGAGAAAAACCGAGACTCCATGAAATTAAGGTATTTTCCCAAAGTCATGAACTAGGAGATATCCAGAAGAAACTCCAAGTCAAATCTTTTACCTATGTAAAATTGTTCTTTGCAAATCAACACTTCAGAATTCCCTTCTGTGATCTCCTTCTAATATCTTGTTTTATTTTTTCACTCTTACTTCTTTTCAATTACACTGTATTTTCTCCACAGGACTTTTGCATATTTCAGCTCTGCACATATTTCGTGCTCCTGATAGAAAGCTCTCTACATGAACTGATAAAATCCAAACTACTTTTGCAAAGCCCAAAATAGTCTGGACACATGATACCAAAGCTGTTCTTGTGCTACCCATTTAAGTTATGTATCAAGTCTAAATTTAATCAAGGCCACATTTTATTTATACATTTCATGCATTAAACTCATTTAAACTTTTAGTCAGATTTCATTAGAAGAAATACTACCGTGCACATCATGCAGTAGTAAAGCTAATGTGCTTCAGGAATTTGAAAGAAGTTAGAGATCGGGGGTCTGATTTCAAAATTTCTTTTTCTTTTCTCTCCTCAATGCTTACAGCAGATCTGTGAGCAAGGGGCCCACAGTATGTTTCCGAGGACACTAATACAGTCAGCATGCTCTGTACAAATGTGTAAACACAGACATTCCCTGTAATCAGGGAGGTTGGTGTCTTAAGGCAAGATTATGTTTTTTTAGGAAATGCAATTTATGTTCAGGATTAAGTTTCACTTGCAGACTGATAACGTCTGAGGTTCAGGGAGATGATAAAAAGTATTCTGTCCTAAACTCCCTGCCTTACATCTGAAGTCTTGAATCAGTTTTCCTGGATAGCCCCCATGCTCACCATTCCAAGGAAAATTATTTAGATTCTTCATTTCTGAGACCAATAAAAAAGAGTAAATGATAGGAAAATACAAAACACATTTAAAAAAAATTAAAGCATCTATAAGCCTCATTGGTGGATGAGAGGAAATTCAGAGAGACAGGAGGAAAAGATACAGATGACTCGAGGGCTAACATCCTTCATCACAAGTCAGGAAATTTAAATTTATGCCGGGTACGTTGATATTCTTGAGGTTGAGGTGGCGTTGGATAGCAAGTCGAGCATGATTCTTAGAATGTAATCACTATTGTCTGCTTGTGCCATGGCCCTAACACTATAAAACAAGTTAAATATATGGCAAATATTCTCTCTTTTTAAATGAAAATTGAAATAGATCCACTCAGAATATCAAGTAAGCCCTCTCAATAAATCCTTTCATCGAAAAAAACTAACTGCTTTATTTCTTTTCCGAACTAGTAAACTAAGTTTTCACAATTTAAAGAGTAGATTCCGTGTTGAAAACACACACATTCTTTTTTTTTAGCCTAATACTAAATTCACAGGTTTTCTTTATTTCTTTATTTTCTCATTTCCAGAGCCAGAGATCTGAAGTCCACTCTCCTCCCTCCCCTTTATACAGCAAATTGCAAAAGAGAACTATGGTCTTGATCTTTGATCAGACCCCTGAGTTTTCTCCATCTTAAAAAAATAAAATAAAATAAAAAATCCCCAGATGAATCGAGTACACAGAACTGGAACTTTTCTTACCTAGGAAGACTAATGTGCTTTTGTGTTATGGGAACAGGTACTGCTTGGAGAGAAGTTTTACCACCAGGGAAACCTCAGGCTTCCTGGGCCTTGATTTTGAGAACAGGAGTGCCACTGGGCAGGCGGGGGTGTGTGTGTGTGTGTGTGTGTGTGTGTGTGTGTGTGTGTGTGTGTGTGATGTTTGCTTGTTTGTTCTCACATATTTTCTATGTTTCTTGTTTGTGTTAATTAGGAGGATAGAACTGGACAATGCTGTTTCAGTTGATTTTCATGAAGTCCTTGTGTAGAGTTTTAATAACCTATATAACTAGATATGCTCATATAGGCAGGGGATCAAGTCTGATAGGGCTGGATCAACTCTATATTCTGACAATTCTGGCTGTTTTCTTCCAAGACATTTGAAAGAAAACACATTATAGTTTAGAAAAAATGATTTCCTTTATCCCTCCTCCTGTTTGTGGCACCTCCTCTAAAAATAGCATTTTATGATACACAATGTAATTTCTTTTCAAGACCATTTATTTAATAAGAATGTTCTCCTAGCCTGACATGCAATATAACTAAGTATGTATTTTTTTTTTTTTCATAGGGTTAATGTTTACGGCAGAGGGTAAAGCATTGAAAATAAGGAGCTGAAATGGAAACTCTGACATCATTTTAGCTGCAGTCCCGCTGCCTTAACTGGGGAGAAAAATATTAGCCCTTGTCTAACTTACCTTTTGCATGAGGTGTAAAAAAGCACCCTATACAAAGGGAGACTATGAAACCCAGAGCTAGTCTGATTGCTTGCATATTATTCATATACACGCCCATTGTTTTAAACTGGCACTGGGTGAACCCTCTGATTCTAACCATATGGCTGCGTGCAGAAGTGCATTGAGGAGTTTCCTCTAGGGTGCCCACACAGTGTCCTACTGGCGTCCCAGGCTGCAAAAGAAAATAAAAAATCCGAGTTCCCCCATTATGAGATTTCATCCAGATGCTCATGAGATTATATATTTAAGTAATGAAACTTGGACGTTAAGGAAAATTACCATTTTAAAGTTTTAGAGACTATATGCGTTTTTCCACTGGGTGGCGCACAAAGGCCATAATACTGGAGATAACTCACAGATGGGAAACTGAAAATATAGTTTTTAAAATATTTTAAGGGTGGATTCAGAACTACTACTCTCCTAATCAGGTTACAACTTTATATTGTCAAATACCACTCAGAATGTACTTTGCTGCCTGCTGAGTAGTCCTTAATGATTCCACATCACAGAGAGTATGTAAAAAGTTTTCAGAGATGGAGTTTATCTACGCTAGTAAACCGAAATTGTTTGAGAATAAAATATTCTCTACTCAATGTGAGAATCAAATAGTCAAATGACCAAAATAATTTCTCTACAATCAAGTAGTTTTTTCCCCCCAACATCTTTCACAGTTTTTAAGAAAGATATTTCTTGTCCCAAATATTTTTCAAAATTCCAGAAAAACATAATTTCACCTAATAGTAGTTTTTAGTGATCTACTGTTATTAACAGCTCTTATAAACTATTCTGATTATTTCTGGAGCTGGAATTTCGGGGACTATCTGGTGCTTTCTTCTCAGTTTAATAATATTCAGCTATTGTATGCTCTCTGAGCCATTGGCTGTATAGGAAATCTCATGTAGAGTTTAGATTCTAGTGGGGGTGTACACAAGGTTCCCATTTATATGTGCTTCAATTTTGAACCTACTGAGTTGGTGTTTTCTTTTTCTTCATTTTAGCATAGATGTCTATGTCTTCTTGCATATCTGCCGTACAATCCTATTTCAGGCCTTCATCGGCTGCAGAAACCAGCAGCATTACTAGCACAGGTAGGGCATGCATTAGGGCCAAATTCTTGCTGCCTCTGGGACCTAGGTATGTGCTGCCTACGCCATCGTACACGTTTTATCACTAACCAGAGTCAGATATGTGCAAAATTGTGCAGTAGGACATATTGCCGTCGATGAACCATTGTCTTCCCTGATCTTATGTCCGTATCGCAAGTAGTATAGTGGAGATAACGAAAACACGGGTATTAAACAGATGCGGGTTAGAATGTTGGTGCCACTATTTAGATTGTGTGATCTTGGATAACTTACTTTGTATCTCTGTACTGACATTACCTAACTTGGAAAATGGGGCTAGCAGTCTCTATAACTAAGGGTGGTTTTGAATATTAAGTAGGTCAAACATACGAAACGCTTAATTGTCTGGCCTGTGCTAACTTCTCAATAAATGGTAGTTGTTGACATCAAGAATAAGCATTTTAAACCTAACTCTATTTTTACAGTACTGTACTAGACTGAGGTGGAAAAAAAATTGTAAGATATACTGCCCTCAGATCTATGCAGTCTAGTTGGGATACTCATTCATTTGTTGTCATTCATCAACAAATATTTATTGACTACCTACTATATGGTGGGAATTGTTTTGATCATGATAACAATGGACAAAAGAGACACAGAACTTGCCTTCACGGAATCTATAGTTCGTTGGAAAAGACAAACTGTAAACAAAAACGCATTATTCAAATAACGTTTTAGTTACAGCTGGAATAAGTATCATGAACAAACAGTACAGCAAATGAAGGCCTCGATGTCACCTTTAGCTTTCAATTACAAAGAAATATTGATTCAAACCTCTTGTCAAAACTGATATCTTCTTCCTGGCTATACAGATTCTTCCAGCTTTCTTTTTCTGAGAGTCATGCCTTTCTCTAACTTCATTTTCCTGCTAAAATCTTTATTTCTCTGGGATCTGAACTCCTGCAGTGTTTTCCTTCTCCTTGCCTCTTACTGATCAGGACAAATGTCCCAGCCTTCCTAATGCTAACAATGTTTTGATTAAAAACCAGGTTTCCAATGCTGAAATTGATTACTTGAATTGCTGTTTATTAATGACAATGATGGTGCAAATAAGATTTATGGTGAAGGACAATAATAGTGATTCCAGCCTTGTGGGGAGAGACAGTATGAAAGAATTCCTTCCTGGTGTTTCTCAAATCACACCAAATAACTTTGTTTACTAAGCTGGTTTTCAAAGTGGCCTCCACTAACTTGGACAAATTTAAAACAAAGAAACAGACAAACAAAAAAATTACCCAAACATTAAAAAAACCATGCAAGTTTTGATTTTCAGTTTAATAAATTTCCTCCTCACAAATTTATTTTATAAAGTTATAAAAATTATCAAATTTATAAATTTGATAAAATTTGGTGAAAAAAATTCATGAAAAATGTGTTTTACCTATCTCACATTAGTATATTTAATTTTCGTAGCTATCTCAAAAAATATTGCATATGCCAATTGGTTGAGTAAAATGTGTGAAATTAAACAATAGGAATAGAGCTAAAGTAAAGAATAAAACTAGTAAAATACAAACTTAATTCTAACAATGTGTATAAATGGTCCATGTGACCGTCAAAACTGGCTTGTTGTACGCACTACGGTATCATGGAGGAGTGTATTTGGAATCAGGAGGCTTGGGTTCTAACCATCTAGGCAACTCTAAAACAGTCTCTAAAACCCTCTACGAATGTGCTATCTAATACAGTAGCCAATAGCCACATGTAAATATTTACACTTAAATTACAAATAATTAAAATAAAATGAAATTTAAAAAATCGATTCCTCTGTCATACTAGCCATATGTCAGGTGTGCAATATTTACCTAGACTTAGTGGTTACCATATTGGTCAGCTCAGTTACAGACATGGCTGAATGTTCTATTGTACAGGGCTGTTCTAGAATGTCTATCCTTATTTATAAGTATGTTATCCCATTTTGGGCCTTGCTTTATCCCCTCATCATTTTCTTAACAGTATGTTTGGAGAACAGGAATTTTAAATTTTAATGTACTTCAACGTATCTAGTTTTCCCCTTTATGACTAATGTTTTATGTGTACATTTAGCAAAATGTTGCCAACTTCAAGATTATGAAGATATTCTCCTGCTTTTTTTTCTGAAAGAGTATGATTTTTTTTTCATGTATAATATAATGAACTAGGATTGATCTTGGTGGAAATTAATAAATGCTAAGTATAATGGTGGTGATATGTATATATGCTCAATAGATACGGTATTGAAAGAAAAATTACATTATGAAAAGTCTATTTTTTCTTTAGCTGAAAGTATGGGGACATGGCGAATAGTCCAAAATACTCCTATGATTAAACTTCAATTATTTATCATTTGAGCTAAGTATCACCAAAACGTATTTCATTTGACTTCATGTCAGTAAGTAAATTGTTTGATTTGGGAAGCAACCTATATATTTAGTTCTGAGAGAATGTACTTGTATGGGTTTTGGTTATGTCCTTCAAGATCCTAGCCCTAGTTATTTGACAATGCTGGCTTTATGAATTAAAAATTCTAAGCTGTTACTAGAGCAAATGTCTTCTTAATTCTGCATAGTATTGATGGGCTTTTCACCTTATTTAACAACCCTATTTTGGTAAGGCAAGTGGTGTACTTGAGAAACGAAAAATGTTTAAACCAGTAAACTTCATGCTTTATGAAGTTTAGGGCATGTATAAGTGCTTGGCATTCTTGAGTTGTATTTTATTTGAAATTTTTCACATTTCCACTCAACTATTAGATTTTGATAATTTTTTTCCTGAACTTATTTGACCTATAAAAGATTCTCAATTTGGGGTCTAATTTTGAAGTTCTGAATTCATTTGCATCAAAATGGTTTCTATATAATCTACTGTCTATAAACTCTCATTCTAATGATAGGTAAAATATGAAAATGGAATATACATTTGTGATAATTCTCTAAAATTTTGGGGAAAAAGATGTGCTATTAGTGACAATATGACCTTTTAGTAGTTTGCCATCCTTTGATCTCACTGGTGTGTTTTTTTTATAAAGTTATCTTAATTCTTTTTTTTTTAAGTTTATTGGGGTGACAATTGTTAGTAAAATTGCATAGATTTCAGGTGTACAATTCTGTATTACATCGTCTATAAATCCCATTGTGTGTTCACCACCCAGAGTCAGTTCTCTTTCCATCACCATATATTTGATCCCCCTTGCCCTCATCTCCCACCCCCTCTCCCCTTACCCTCTGGTAACCACTAAACTATTGTCTGTTTCTATGAATTTTTGTTTCTCATTTGTTTGTCTTGTTCTTTTGTTGTTTTTGATTTATATACCACATATCAGTGAAATCATATGGTTCTCTGCTTTTTCTGACTTATTTTGCTTAGCATTATATTCTCAAGATCCATCCATGTTGTCACAAATGTTCCTATATCATCTTTTCTTACTGCCGAATAGTATTCCATTGTGTATATATACCACAACTTCTTTATCCATTCATCTATCAAAGGACATTTTGGTTGTTTCCATGTCTTGGCCACCGTAAACAAAGCTGCAGTGAACATTGGAGCACACGTGTCTTTATGTATAAATGTTCTCAGATTTTTTGGTAGATACCCAGGAGAGGGATTGCTGGGTCATACGGCAATTCTATTCGTAATTTTTTGAGGAACCTCCACACTGCCTTCCATAACGGCTGCAGCAGTCTGCATTCCCACCAACAGTGTATAAGTGTTCCTTTTACTCCACAGCCTCTCCAACACTTGTTACTATTTGTCTTGTTGTGGTAGCCATTCTGAATGGGGTGAGGTGATATCTCATTATGGTTTTTATTTGCATTTCTCTGATGATCTCACTGTTTTTTTTTCCAACCCAAATTTGTGAATCATCCAGAAAAAAAAAAATCCAGAGTGATTGTGTAATTACTCTATAAGCAACATTTATTAGAAATAGAGACCAAAAAGATATACTTTATATAGGAAGTTGTTGGTTATCAAAATATTTCTTGAAAGTTTGCCAGACATTCTGCTTAATAATCATCTCTCTTAACACATTAATATATTTAATCTTTGTGGCACCTCCAAAAGCTAGCCAATCTCTCCTGCTGATCTTATTTTCCATCACTATCTGTTTTATTTTCTTTTCAGCACTGAAATTTTCTTGTTTACTTATTTGCTTACTTTTTATTGTTTGTCCACACCAACTGGATGTAAATTCTTTTCTAGATGTTTTCCTGCTACCGATTCACTGGTTATGCGTGTTTTGTTTAATTTCCTTATCTACACTTGACCTACTTTTTCCTGGTATAAGAGGAAATGCAGGTATCCTCAATAGATTAAGGTAAGGCAACATATACATTACATTAGCTATAACCAATTGTGTGGCACTATATGGTTTTGCTCTACGATGTCAACAATAGTGACATGCACATTGTAAGGCACTCAACAAATATTTCTTGAATAAAGATCTTCCCAATTTATTAGATTAGACAAGCAAGAAAAGATCATTCCATTGTGTAAAAGCAGACCTGGGATAGAAATACAAATTTGCCGAGCATTCAAGCTCATAAACTTTCCCTATGCCAGCCTGCTTCTGAACTTTATTTTTAACAACAAGAATCAGCTAGTGAAGTAGAATTGAGCAGAATCTTAAGGGGAAATTACCATACCATAAGAACTGACTCTAGCCAAAGAAGTCCTAGTAAGAAATGAATACCTGATTTTAGAAAATAGTATTTCCAGAAAGTTCAGATTAGAGAAGTTTGAAGAAATAGTCTGAGGCCCCGAAAGAAAAGATGGCTGAAAAGAGATGAGAGTCCTTCAAAAACACATCATCTGTGCACTTAACACTGACAAACCATTCCATTATACTTTTAGTATATTTTCTTTCCTGCTCATTCTCTCAGAGCATTATGGCATTCATTTCCCGTCTGCACAAACCTCCAATAATCTTCTAATTCAAAGATGATGATCTTAACTCATATTTAATTGGAAAATAAAACAAGATTAATCAGACTTCAGGAAGACAACCGTCTCCAGAGACGTGCAGTACCACCTAATGGATGGTCCAGAGGGCTTAATCTGGTGTTAATGGGTAGAAGTTAAAGAGAGACTAAATTCTGTTTACTGTATAAAAACATTGTGCCCAGGCAGTTTTGAATTATTTAATGAAGTACTGGGAGGTAGAAGGTAGACAACTATATTTATTCACTGTCATGTGTGAAAAAGAATCAGATTTGAGTCACTGAGCTTGGGTTTGAAACTCGATATGACACTTGTAACAGTCTGGTTAAACGCAAATTCCTAATGCTAAATGTGGTATAGTGAGCGTGTTTTTTTTGTTTTTGTTTGTTTGTTTGGTTGGTTGGTTGGTTTTGTTTTTTGTCTTCTAAATAAGTAGACATTTAGAGACAGAAAAGACTTACCAAAAATGAATAAAAGAAAAACAGTTATTTAATGCTGTCTGCCAGCCAAACTTACCTGAAAGATTGGAAGATGATCATCCGTAGTCAGGGGAATGTTAAGTAGTTCAGATCTCAACATACCAGGCCAGTGAAAGGGGTGAGAGCTGGGAAAGTAGGGTGCATCTGTTAGTAGCAGGATAGAGGATGGAGTTTGGTGTCCTAGCAACCATGGTTTACCTGAGAATTTCTGATTCAGTTCTTTAGGGCCATAGTTCTACCAACAGATTTTAGTTAGTAAAATACTAGAGTACCTGATTTGCCACCTCAGGTTGCTCCAGAGTAATTTCTGGAAATCTTCCCATGTGAAAAGGACTGGGATTCAACCCATGGGTTATCCATGCACAATTCTTCAGCATTTTATGGCTGAAAGACAATCATATTTTCATTCATTCATTCATTCATTCATTCATCCAACACCTTTATTATCTGTCACTGTTTTAAATACAAGGCAATGGCGATGAAAATAGAAAATAAACATTTCTCTTGAAACTTGCATTCTAATGAGGGAAGGTGGGAATTAAACAAGTTGAATAAGTAAAATATATCGTATGGAGATAGCAATATGAGCTACGGACAAAAATAATGTAGAGAAAGGGGGTTAAGTGATTACAAACTTAAATACAGTGGTCAAAAAGGTTTGAGAACGTGACATTTAAAGGGAGGATTGAAAGTTTAGGGAATAGAGGTGAGGAAAAAAAACAGTGTAGGAAATAGTTTAGAATGCAGGTATGTGGGGGAAGCAGGTCCTGCCAGAGCCACAGTAAATTCAGATCCCTTAAGCAGGACTGGCTTTGTGGGTGTGCAGTCTGTCCTTTTGCATAAGACCCTGTGCATAAGAACCATCTTGAAATTCTTAATAAAATTTGAATAAAGGGCCCTGCATTTTTATTTTGCGCTGGGCCCCAGTATATGTAGCTACATACAGTGTATGTAGCCAGGCCTGTCCTTAAAATACTCCAGGGACGTAGTAATGAAGTTTGCATAGAGAGGCGTGAGCAAGAGGGAGAGCTGTAGATTTCAGATATATTGTGGGGCAACACATCTTGTATGACTTGGAATGAACTGAATAATGTTTTAGCAGGATTACTCCAACTATTGTGTTGAAAATAGAACAAAAGGATTAAGGATAAAAAAAACACAAAAACAGAGTGATCAATTTTAGGAGAACTATTGCAGTGAAATCTCAGCAGGATTTGATGACGGGTTAACATCTGGTCCTAAATTTAAAATACCATCGTATCGTCCTGTTTTTAATTAAGGGCTTATAGGTTTCAATGCATTTAGATGACAGTTTATGGACAAAAGGAAGAAAGTCTTGTTCTAAAGTATCATTTGCTTGTGGGATGCAGGCCCTGAAATAGGATTGTCTCATGTCAATGTACCACTATGATCTGTAATCTAAAAGTCTCACGCATATTAAAAATAATGCCTTATAAACAAAAGAAGTTATTATCATTATTGTAATTGGGGAGTTTGAACTAGAAGATCTATAACGTCTCTTTCCAATTCTTATTTTCTATGCTTTGTACATTCTCTTTTGCCATTTAATACTATCTTAAATCTGATTTCATTTACTTACTCCGGCCCCAGACAGACTGGGTTTATTTTCAATTCACATTTAATTTTGAAGGTTTGGGGAGTTGTCATAGGTTTTACATTTTTATATATAATTATATATATTTTATCTATTATAATCAAATGAGATAATGCATATAAAATGCTTTGGAAAGCCTAAATCACTCTATAAATGCAAGAGATTAAGTAGTATATTAGGAAGATTGTAGTTTAAATCTGTTTAAAATAATTTGTTTGAAATCTCTCTTACATTTTTCAACAATCTAGAACTATACACTCTACTATAGCTAAAACATAGAACTTGCTTTCATTTTATAAAATTAAATTTTTGGAGAAGGATTAACTAGCAATTTTCTACATAATGTAAAGATTGTTCTTCTGATATTGGCACTTGTAGGCTGTTTAGAATTTTCCTGCCAAATGTGCAGTTTCTTGACTTTTTTTCAGGTGGTGAGAGAATTAATTTTTTGGGCTCATGCTTATTTCCAACTTTAGACATTTATTTACAAGCAAGAAAATAAGCTTTTTCCCCCCTAAAATATTAAGCTTAAGTACTCATTCCCTGGATCAAGTAGTTGGCAATTAAAATGTTGCTTACAAATTTCTCCATGTTCGTAAAATCCAGACAGTGTTGTAATTTTAGATGTATTTCTTTAGGAGGATGGCCATCTTTGCAAAGGTTAAGTCTTCCATAATTACTCTTGATCCCAGCTCCAAACATCAAGCATCAGCTCTTACTCAGATCTCCCTTTCCAGCCCTCCCTAAATTCCCAGATTAGGTCACATCACTTTGCTGCCCTCCATTCTCTTCCTCCAGGACATTTGTCATGATTAGATTAATTTTCTTTTCTTTTTCCTTTTTCGTTTTTGTTTATCGGCTTTCCCACCCCCTACCCCCCATATATTCTAAACTTGGTTGCAGTAGGGACCATGTTCTCCCAGTTCTATTTATTACACCACTTGGCAGATAGGAGGTACTATGCATTTGTACTAGAATTTTCAAAATAACATAACATGTGAAAGCTATTAATAGCCATGGATGAATAGTAATGAGGTAGCAAATTTTACCTTGAGTTTATTAGGCATAAAATGTAACTTTATGATTTACTTTACTAGTTTATTATTCAGTATAGGCTAGACTATGTTGCACTAAAAAGCTATCTCCCAAATGATAACATGCATTTAATGAGATCAGTGGGAATTATCCCTCCAGAAGGTTACTCAGGGACCCCAGCTGACTGAAGTTCCACCGTGTTTGGACCTATCATTTCAAAGCATGGCTTTCAGTGGTATGGCAACAAGCAAAGAGAGAGGGCATAGGGAATTCACAGCTATTTTTTTTTACATTAAGCTTATTGGGGTGACATTGGGTGTTTAAATTACATAGGTTTCAAGTGTACAATTCTATAACACATCACCTACATCATTGTATGTTCACCATCCAATATCCAATATTCTTTTGTCACAATACATTTGACCCCTTTTACCCTCTTCTACCTTTCTCCCTCCCCCCTTACCCTCTGATAACCAGTAAACTGCTGTCTATGTCTATGAATTTTTGTTTGTTTGTCTTGTTCCTTTGTTGCTTTCAGTTTTATATCCCACATATGAGTGTAATCACGTGGTTCTTGACTTTTTCTGTCTGACTTACTTCTCTTAGCACAGTAATTTCAGGAGCCACCCATGTTGTTGCAAATGGGAGTATTTCATCTTTTTTATGGCTGAGTAATATTCCATTGCATATATGTACCATATCTTCTTTATATTTCACAGCTACTTTTAAAAGCTCTGTACTGGAAATGACAAACGTGACTTCTCCTCACAGCCATTTGGCTAATATTTGTCAGATCGTCCTGCATAAATGCCGAGGTCTTGGAAATCTTTTTTTTTTTTTTAATGTAAAGGAAAGAGACGCTAAGTAAATGTGGTGAGAACTAAAAAAAAAATACCATTAAGTTTTTTATACTAGGCAATGTCTATTTCAGGTATTAGAATAAAGAATTACATTTGTGTTAATAAATAGATAAGTAGATAGTTCATTCCTGTAAAGCAACAGGACTTGACCAGAGAATAAAATCTGTAAGACAAAATCCCTGGAACTGAATTCATTAGGTGAGCCCCAACCATTATCTGGCAGTAGCATCGTTAATTAATTAAGATCTCCCTTCCATTCTTTCATCCTTCTTTCTTCTTTTTTTCCCCCTTATGAACAATAATTTGGAAATCTTGAAATTTATAAACTATTAATAGCAGCATAGGCCATTAGAAAGCAGATAGAAAACAGACTTTAGTTTTTTGTTTGATTTTAGGATTTTATACTTTAACATTTACCAATTAAAATATAAGTGATAGATACAAACGTTAGGAGCTAACTGTACTTGATAAAATCATTCCATCACTCTGCTTTTAAAATTATTTGAAATAGAGCATGATAATGATCACAGTGAAGGCTGTGTCCATGACTATGGGAATGGAGTGAGAGTTGCAAACTTAGGTCCATGCTGTGGGACCTAAGTGACTGTTCATAGAAATGGGAACATAGATTTTGATGAAGAGCCTTGCACTGAGTCTACATAATCAGTTTTGACATGTTAACTAATTTCAGAGCTTACTCTGAACACTTATTTTTCAATTTAATCAAATAACTTACTAATAACAAGTGTGTTATCCAAAGTAGTCAGTAAAATAAAAAATAAAAAAAAAAACAGTTAAACTGGTGGAACATACAGTTTTAGCTTCAAGTCACAGCTAAATGACTGACAGAAATGAGTGTGTCCAAAAGCTGTTTTGGTTCGAAATTTCTGATCCCATTTTGGTGAAAATGTTCAAAATCTACACATCCTGGATCAAATTCTCCCCGGGATGTCTTACTAAATCAGAAAAACTGATTCTTTTAGTCACATTTGATTCCACCACAATCACACATATATAGAGTAGACATGAAAGTCATATAAAAAATTTCTCGAGGTTGGGGGGTGGGAGATGAGGGTAAGGGGGATCAAATATATGGTGATGGAAGGAGAATTGACTCTTGGTGGTGAACATACAATGGGATTTATAGATGATGTAATACAGAATTGTACACCTGAAATCTATGTAATTTTACTAACAATTGTCACCCCAATAAATTAAAAAACAAATTTTCTCGCATAAAGCCCAAAACTAAGATTAAATATAAAAGTGTGTATGCATTTATGAGACAAATAACATTTATGATACAGGAAACCTATTTTGGCTCAATGCATCATCCTAATACCTTCTCAATTATAGCATGTAATGTCAAGTGAGCTTTGGCAAACTTTCCAGATGCCTATTTTGTTTATTGTTTAGCTATTTATTGAAAATTTGTTTTATGTTCTGGGTAGTAAGTAAATATCTTTTGAAGCAAGATTGATGCTAATTATACACTATAACAACATCTTATTCTGTCTTTTTTTTCATATTTCTATATGGAAAATGCTTTGTAAACTGCAAATCAAATTTCTTGTGATTGAATAGTAATTAATAATGCCCAATGTATAATTCATCCAAGTATTTATTGAGCATCTACTAATAACACTATTCTAGAGCTTTAGTTTAAATCAATAAAAATAAGATCTCTGCCCTCATGGAATGAAGGAAACAGATATTAACCATGTAAATTAGTAATCTACATTTAGCTTGCTAGGAAATAAATGGCTCTGAAGGACTGAAATGTAGATGGTGCAGGTTAGATCTCATTGAGAACATGCCATTTGAGCAAAATCGTGAAAATGTGATGGCAGTAGCCAAGTAAAAATTTGTGCAACAGCGTTCCAAATAAAGGAAAGAGCTGCAGCAGAGGTCCCTGACTGGTGTGTGACACCTGTGTTTGCAGAAAAGCAAGAAGGCTAGTGTGGCTTGAGCTGAGTATGAGAAGGAGAGAATGGTAGGAATTGAGGCCTGTGGTTAGCAGGGAGCCAGGACTTTGACTTTGACTCTGAATGAAATAGAGAGACTTTGTACATTTTGAGAATGACAGTGACCTGATCTGAGTGGTTGCAGCATTATTTATGGTGACCAAGTCATGGAAACAAAAGTGTCCTTCGATAGATGATTGGATAAAGATGTGGTATATACACAATGGAATGCTACTCTGTTATAAGATGAAATACTGCCATTTGCAACAACATTAATGGACCCTGAGATTATTATGCTAAGCAAAATAAGCCAGACAGAAAAAGTTGAGAATCATATGATTTCACTCATATGTGGAATATAAAAATTGAAAGCAACAAAGGAACAAAGTAAACAAATAAAGAAACAAAAACTCAAAGACACAGACAATAGTTTAGTGGTTACCAGAGGGTAAGGGGGGGGGGGTGGTAGAAGAGGGTAAAGGGCGTCAAATATATGGTGATGGAAGGAGAACTGACTCTGAGTGGTGAGCCCACAATGTGATATATAGATGATATATAAAATTGTAAAATTGTACACATGAATGCATTATAAAATTGTACACATGAAACCTATGTAATTTCACTAATCATTGTCAGCCCAATAAATTAAGAAAAACAAAACAAAACAAAGAGCAATCACTAGCTGCAAGATCAAGAATAAACTGTAGAGACGCAAGGATTCAAACAAGATCAGTTATGAGGTGATGGTGGCTTAGAACAGACTAAAAACAGCAGTTTGGGTGAGGAGAAGTGGTTAGATTCTGGAAATACTTTGAAAGTAGAAGAGAGAGAGAGGGAGGGAGGGAGGGAGGGAGGGAGGGAGAGAGAGAGAGAGCGAGAGAGAGCAAGAGAGAGGAGTGAATGCCATTCTAAGGTTTTTGGCCCAAGTAGTGGGTAAGATACAGTTGTTTGGCAATACAGGTTTGGGTGAGGGGGTGATGATGAAGATGGAGAATTTAGTTTTGGGCATGTGTCTCAGGTGACTTATACACTTATGTGGAACATTGAATAGTTAGTTGGATATAGGAAAGCATTAGGAAATAGACATATTCTAATAAAAGAGTATTTGGGGAAGGCAGACATTAGAACAGTTTTAGAGACACATGATTTCAGTTCAAATAGCAAACTATTTTCCCCTCTGTCTTATATAGCGCATTTTACAGCTGTCTGTGGATCCCACACAACAATTTATAGGCTTGCAGGTGGGAAAATAGCACCATCTTGTGGGTAAAAATTTACAAATTTCTTAAGATAATGTGAAAATGTATATTTTTCTGCATGCTAAAGACTTTTAATTCTGAAATAATGCAATAATACTTTGAAAGTTCATACAAATTCATGAGTTTATTTATAAAAGGTTGTGTCTACTAGGTGCCAAAATAAATGACAAAACCAGTAAGTTAGTCACATAACTGTGTAATTCAAATAAATATGAGTTTAAAAATTATCTCACAAAATCATCTAAGGACTCTGAGTAATTATGGCAATTATTATATTTATAACTTTAAAAATAGGATATGAGGTAATCATATATGCATATGCATATAATTTATCAAACTGTAAATCTTGTAGACTTTGACAGATTTCTTTTTAAAATTCATTAATTCACTAATTCATTCTTGAATTAACTTTAGAAACATTTTTGTACATGCATAATTGTACCAGGCCCAGTGAGAAACCAAAGAAATTATGTAAATCAATATATCTTTCCTGAGGAAACTTACTACCTAGATGAACTTACTAGCTATTAAAATTTAAGGAACATTAAAATTGGTATATTATAGCAATAAAATAAGTATACAGTAGCTATTTATGCATCAAAATATTTATTTAGACTATTGGTTTTCAAATTGGGTTAATTGGAGTTGCTTCAGAAGTTCCACAACATTTAGCAAAAGATAGGAAAATGATTGCATAAGAAAGTTTGCCTTGGTTGTGTCAATGAACATACGGAACATTATTTAAAATATTGTATTAGGATACAAATGTCATAACAATTTATTTTCATTTTTACTTTAATTTTCTTTTGCTGTTATTCTCTAAATAAGACAAATACAAGCATATTAGTTCATTACATGCACCTAATAATTTTTATGAGTATCTTTTAAAAATTAAATAAACAAATAAATGTGTAACTTATAAAGTATCACACAACTAATCTTGGCTCTTATTCTTGCAAAAAAGAAATCCAGGCAGGATAAACCAGAAATGAATGAAGTATTTGCCAAGAGAAGAGTGAGACGGAAGGGGAGAGGAGATGAGACTCCTTGTATATACCTTTTCTGTAAAATTTTGATTTTGAACTATGCAAACATTTTCCATATAATAAAAAAAACTAATAAAATAACTAATAAACTAAAGGAATAAACAAATCAAATCTTAAAACTAAAACCAATGAACATAATATAATATCAAGCTTGATAATCACATTTTAGAACAAAACAGATAATTTTACTAGATTTTGAACACAGTATTTTGATTACACACACACACACACACACACACACACACTTCCAAGAAATATTGAACTTTATTTAGAAGGCTTGTTGTTGGCAGTGGCATTGATGTAGTGATTCTTAAGCATATATTTCTGATGAAATATAGGTTAGAGCAAATGAATAAACATAAAGATGCTGTTTTTTCACTATGGGAAAAGGGAGATGCGAATTTGGAAATAAAGAATTTGAGAAAGAAATCTGATGATGAATTTTGATTGGAATTATAAGTATGAATGTATATACATATATATAAACATATATAAACAAAAAATAAACTGGGGCATAAGAATACACCGGTAATTAAAACGAATATTCAAAAAATGTCATGTTATTTACTCAAGCTCACAAAGTTAAAATGTGATGAAGACGAGAAGCAAATTTAGACGTAACTGTAAATCTCTCGTCGTTGCCACATGATGATGTTGCCTTCACAGCATCCCTAGTCACAATCATTTGACTAGTTTGGGGAATACTAATCCTATATCTGTAATCTCCAATCACAACCTTCTTTCGACTTTAAGTTCTGAGTTTCACTGACTTTTTAATTCTCAGGGAACTTTTCAGTCCATAAAATAAGAGGTTTGAATTAAATGAAAGTTCGTCTCCTAATGGGGGAGGGGGATGGTAGATGAGGGTAAAGGGGATCAAGTATATGGTGATGGAAGGAGAACTGACTCTGGGTGGTGAACACACAGTGTGATATATAGATGATGTATTACGGAGTTGTACACCTGAAATCTATGTAACTTTATTAACCATTGTCACCCCAATAAACTTTAATTAAAATAAATAAATAAATAAATAAATAAATAAATAAATAAATAAATATTTAGGCTCTCACTAATTCTAAGATTTTAGGCTTTCATGGATTTTAAATATACATCTCAAGTACAGAAAAATAAGGTATAAGATAATGTGTATATATAATCTTTAAACCCAAAAGATCATAAAATGCTTTCTGAATTAACAATAATATATAATTTTAAGTTCATTAAGGTTTAATAGTACATCTATGATATTATATTCTGATTATTTGAATATTATAATTCATGTACACTTTATTATTCAACCTATCCAAATCCTAATTGCCCCAGAAATTTCAGCTTTTCACATATTTTTTACATTGAAATTTCAAAAATGGATGAATTCTATCATTGCAGTTATAAATAGATTTTTAAATTTTTATTTAAATAATTCAATAATTTAAAAATTATTTTCAAGTATTTTATTTATGAATGTATGTCTTTCCTCCTTCGTGATTCCTAGCCTCTATCTACAGCTTTCAATGAAAGTCTCATTCAGGAGTAGAGGGAATTCTGAAAGCTTTTACTTTGTTTCTCTTGATAGGATAACCATTTCCTTTGCATTAATTAAATCAGCAAACCGGCCTTACATTCTGCCTTGCTTCAACAGAGAAAGCATTGAGGAATGGCGTAAGGAGGGGAAAGATAGATATAAACAAGGACAAACACTCAACAAATGCAATGAAGAACAGGCACAGATGTTTTGGTGCAATAAATTGAGATCACTCTAATTCGGGTGAGAGAAAGTTTATGGACTCTGTAAAGGCACTTTGATTTATGGAACTATCTTGGTTAAATTCCAATGCAAAATTTTCTCAGTATATAAAAACCTAGCTCAAATTCAAATTTATGGAGCAAAGATTCAGAAAATAAGAAAGTTGTTAGTTGCTACCAGGAAGTTACTAAAATTATGTGTATCTGTGTATTAGATTGGATTAATATCCATATTAGAGATCTATCTATATATTTACTATAGCTACCCTTAACAGAGTGTGCTCTATTATATTGGTCTGCCAAATATATTTCATAAAATTTAATATATCTAATATAATTTAATATGTTTACTTGACATGTATTCAGCATCAACTATGTATCAAACATTGTGCTGGGCAAATTTTCACAATATAAATGAAATGACCCTATGAATTACAGCCACGTTGGCAAGAGAGATTTTATCAAGCTGCACAGGTTGTGGTCTTACCCTCCCCACCCTAAAGATTTTGAGTCTCCTCATCCTTCCACCTGCAACCCAGAGTTCTCTCTCTTGCAGCCACTTCAAATTACTGTCTGTGAAAGCAAGTCATTGCCTTCATGTCGGACAAAAAAGAATTGAGACATACTGGTAATTGTGCTTCCTCTTGCATCAGCGTTCACTTATTTTCCGATGTTTCATGGGAATCCATAATTATGTACGTTTTGATCAGATGTTTAGATAGAAATGCATTTCAGACTTTTCTTGATGGAAGCTTTACTCTTACAATTTTTAGATGCGACTTTTATCTTATTAAAATATGGAAAATGAGATGTGAAGCAGTATTGCTGCTAATAAGGCCATTGCCATTTTAGCCTGCTCACGGTTTCCTTTTCTAAAGCAATCTATTTAATACATTTTTAAAAAGAAATAGCAAATGAATAGCAACATAAATAATACATAGAAAATGGCAGAAAAATGATTTGAATACATTCTTAACAATACTGGTGGCACAGTTATGCCTTGAATACTGTGACAGGGCAAGTATATTGAGCAAAATCAGGGAAGTGGATTTGATCATAACTCAGTTTTGGAAAGAACAGAAAATGGTTGCCCTCTTCTTATTTTTCATTTACACACGTGATTTTCATGCTCTTTCAAAGTGCATAATTGCTTTATAAGTGATTCTCTTCTGTTTCTCCGACCTCTTCAATGACATTCTAATCTAATGGATTAAATTAACTGTCAGATAAGTGTCCTAAAGGCGTTTCAAAGCAAACCTCACCAAGCATCCCGAATCAAAGTGCTAGCACTCTAAGTTACTATGTGCATATATTCAGTTTCCAAGAATGTAATTAAGAAGAATGGTTAAGGTGTTAGTTGCATATGTAATGGCAAATATTCCGAAGAAAAATAATCTTAAGAACTTGTGAATGATAAAAGATGAATTTAAAAGCAGCACTTAAAATAGAGATAGTGGAAATGTAATGGCTGTATGCCATGTCAGAGGGGTAGTAGATTGGGGGAGGGAGGTTATCACTTTGAGAGGGGTATAAATAGTAAATGCCTAACTATTACAGTGCTTTGTATACATGACCCTAATAATTTTTGTTTAAATATAGCTCATCTGTCTTCTCTTTTTCTCCTTCAAAAATACTGTCTCTGTACTATCTTCCGATCTGAATTTGCTTTTTGAGAGGGGCACAATTTTTTAAGTATAGGCATTTATAATCCCTGTCTGCTCTGCTCTCTAAGGAGGGTAGATCCAGATAGAATTATCTCTTCCTGTGTTGTACTGCATCCTGGATGAAGAGACAATTAATAGAATACTGGAGAAATGCTGGCTAACTCTATCAACATGTGGACCTCAGAGAAATTGCAGTGATGGAGAGAGTAAGGTCTAGATTCAGCCTAAACTGAGAAAGTGTGGTGAGAGAACATCACAGAGCAATCCCATCCCCTTGGCCTTGAAGCCCCACTCAAACCAAGGGCCAATCAGGGCTGACAGTATGTGAATAATTATGAAATTTTTTTTCATAGGTTATTTATATTTATTCATATGTATTTATATCTTTTGCCCTGGTTTTTAAAAATAAGCATTCTGTCTTTTATTTTTATTTTATTTTATTTTAAGAATTTTATTACAAATATAGCTAACATACAATACTATATTAATTCAGGTGTACACAGTAGTTATTCAATATTTATATACCTAAAGAAATGATCACCATGATAAGTCCAGCAACCATCTGACACCGTAACATGCTATCACAATATTATTGACTATATTCCCTATACTGTACATTATATTCCCATGACATATTTGTTTTATACCTGGAAATTTGGATCACTTATACCTCTTCACCTCCCCCCTTTTAAAATTTGTCAATTACAGTTGACATTCAATATTATTTTATATTAATTTCAATAGTGGTTAGACATTTATAAAATTTAAGAAATGATGCCCCTGACTAGTCTAGTATTCACCTGGCACTACTATACATTATTATGACCATATTGTTGACTATATTCCATATGCTTTACTTTATATCCCCCTGGCTATTTTGTAACTACCAGTTTGTACTTAATCCCTTCATCTTTTTCACTGTGCCCCGCAGCCCCCTCCCATTTATCACCTCAAGAAATCTAGTACCAATATGACACCATACATAGTCATTATAGTATTACTGACTATATTCCTTATACTATAACCTACATCCCCATGATTACTATGTAACAACCAATTTGTAGTTCTTAATCCCTTCCCCTTTTTCATTCACCTCCAAACCCCTGCCATCTGGCAACCATCAATATGTTCTCTGTATCTATGAGTTTGTTTCTGTTTTGTTTGTTTATTTTGTTCTTTGGATTCCACACATAAGCAAAATCACATTTTATCTGTCTTACACTCCACTTAGCACAATACCCTCCAAGTCCATCCATGCCACCACAGATGGCAAGAACCCATTCCCTTCCATGGACGAGCAATATTCCATTGTATATATGTACCCCTCCTCTTTATCCATTTTTCCATCGATGGACACCCAGGCTGCTTCCATATCTTGGCCATTGTAAACAACGCTGCAATGAACATACAAGGTATAACAATTAAGTTTGCAAACTTGTTGGAACAATGTTGCTAACCTTTTTTTAAAAATCAGAGAAATTATTCATTATAAATTTGTACCAACTGGACAAACAGTTGACCAAGTTTACTATTTGGAAGTGCTGAAAAGATTGTGTGAAAAAGTTAGACGATCTGAACCTATCACCAACAATTCATGGCTCTTGCATCACGACAATGCACCAGCTCACATGGCACTGTCTGTGAGGGAGTTTTTAGCCAGTAAACAAATAACTGAATTGGAATACACTCTCTATTGAACTGATCTGGCTCCCAATCACTTCTTTCTTTACCTGAATAATGGAAATATTGAAAGGAAGACATTTTTATGATATTCAGGACGTCAAGTATAATATGATGACAGCTGTGATGGCCATTCCAGAAAAAGAGTTCCAGAATTGCTTTGAAGGGTGGACTAGTCGCTGGTGTCAGTACATAGCTTCCCAAGGAGAGTACTTCAAAGGTGACTGTAGTGATATTTAGCAATGAGGTATGTAACACTTTTTCTAGAATGAGTTCATAAACTTAATGGTCTGACCTGTATGGATGCACAGGTTCCCTGAAAGTACTGTTTGGTTTTCTTCAGATAAAGACCCTGGAGTAGGATCACTGGGTTCTTCTTTGTCTCTTGCTATAGCCTGTGTTTTAAAGTCTATTTTGTCAGGTATAAGTCTTTGCTTGTCATTTCCATTTTTATGACCTATATTTTTCCATCCCTTTACTTTCTGTCTGTGTGTGTTTTTCAATATGAAGTGGGTTTCTTGTAGGCAGCATATATAAGGGTTTTGTTTTCTTATCCATTTAGCCACCCTATGTTTTTTTACTGGAGCATTTAAACCATTTACACTGAAAGTAATTGTTGATAGATATGTAGCTATTGATATTTTATTACTCATAATTTTGATTTTTTTTCCATCTCAGAGAAGTCCCTCTAACATTCCTTGTAAAACTGGTTTGGTGGTGATGAACTCCTTTAGCTTTTTCTGATCTGAGAAGCTCTTTATCTGTCCTTTGGTTCTAAATGATACCTTTCCAAAGTAGAGTAATCTTGGTTGTAGATCCTTGCTTTTATCACCTTAAATATTTTGTGCCAATCCCTTCATTCCTGCAAAGCTTCTGTTGAGAAATCAGCTGATAATCTTATGAGAGCTCCCTTATAAGTTACTACTGTGTTTCCCTGAAAATGAGACCTAACCGGAAAATAAGCCCTAGCATAATTTTTCAGGATGACATCCCCTGAGCATAAGCCCTAATGCATCTTTTGGAGCAAACCTTAATATAAGACCCACTCTTATTTTCACAGAAACACAGTAGTTGCCTTTCTCTTGCTGCTTTTAGGATTCTCTCTTTGTCTTTAACTTTTGCTACTCTAATTATAATGTGGGCCTGTTTAGGTTCATCTTCTTTGGGACTCTCTGTGCTTTTATGTCTATTTCCTTTGCCAGGTTAGGAAAGTTTTCAGTCATTATTTCTTCAGATAGGTTCTCAATCCCTTGCTCTCTCTCTTCCTTCTGGTACCCATATGATGAGAATGTTGGTACATTTGATGTTGTCTCAGAGGTCACTTAAACTATTTGCATTTTGGGGGGTTCTTTTTTCTTTTTGCTGTTCTGATTGGGTCTTTTCTTCTAGTTTGTCTTCCAAATCACTTATTCAATTTTCTGCTTCATCTTGTCTGCTGGTGATTCCTTCTAGTGCTTTCTTAATTTCAGTTATTTATTCTTCACTTCTGAGTGGTTCTTTTTTATGGTTTCTATTTTCTTTTTTATGCTAGCTATCTCTTTGTTGAAGTACTCACCAAGTCCTTTGAGTATCCTTATAACCATTGTTTTGAACTTTGTGTCTGGTAAGTTGCTTGCCTCCATTTTGTTTAGCTCTTTTTCTGGAGTTTTCTCCTGTTCTTTCATGTGGGATGTATTCACCTGTGGGTATTTCTCCATTCTGGCTGCCTCTCTGTTTGTTTCTATATATTAGGTAGGTCTGCTATGTCTCCCAGTCTTGGCCAGGTGGCCTTATGTAGTAGGTGCCCTGTGGGGCCTTTGCACAGTATCCCTGGTCACCTGCTTTGGGTGCTCCAGGAGTGTCCCTTGTGTGGGTTGTGTTTGCCCTCCTGTTTGTGTTTTATTCTTTTTAATTGTAGGCATTCTCTTGCCTAATGAATAGCTCCCTAAGTACATCCTCTGGATATCCTTAGGCACCTCAAATTCACTATGTGTCATAATTTATTACTTCTTGTACACATATGCCCCTCCTCTAGTAATTCACATTTTTATAAATAGCATTAGTTGTGTCTGCTAAGTTGTGTAAGCTAAATATTTTAGAACCTCTGTGGACCGTCCTTCTCCCTCATTCTGCAAGTCAGATTCATGACAATCTTATTCTACCTCCTAAATCTCTCTCCTTCCTATAGCCACTGTCTGACTTCAGCCCCTCATCTTCTCTTATCTGGATCATTTTACTAAGTTCATTTTTGGTCTCTTCACTTCAAGTAGGTTGTCTACATTACCATCAGCTTTCTTTCCAAGACAAAGATCATATCTCTTTCCTAACTAAACTTAGGAGATGCCACACAGTCTACCCTCATTTACTTTACCAGTCTTACCTCCTGTCTACCTTGACCATGCTCAGTCAGACTAAACTCATACATATATTTTTCATTATTTTGTACAATCTGTTTCTTAAACATACCCAAATATGTTCCCAACTGTGGGTGTTTGCACTAACTCTTCTTTTTCTTGAATGCATTCCTTCCTCATATACTGTCTACACACAGATTGCTTTCACTTCAGGTGAAATGTTGCCTTATTAGAGATGCCTGCCTTGGCCATGCTGTCTGAACTAGCAATTCTCCCTGTGATACTCTTTATTCCCTTACTGTTTTATTTTACTCCTTAGAACTTCTCACTAACTAACATGTTATGTTTTTGTTTATTAGTCCATTGCTTGTTTTCCACCTCTAGAATTCAAGCTTCTTAAGACAGGGGCTTTGTTTTTATTGTTGTATGCCTGTACCAAGAATAGTGCTTGCATTATGATAAGGACTCAAAAAGTATTTGGGAATGAGCACGTGAATTAAGCTATTTTCAATGTGTTGAATGTGTTTCTCCCCTCTTATATGTCAGAATGACTCATTTTTCTAATCAGACCAAAATCAAATTCATAATTCCTCGTACATCATTTCTTCTACTAGAAAGATTTAATGGCTCCATATTCAAAGTTATTACTGCACTTTGTAAATAACTATTTCAGCATATTGCTTATAGATTTTTGGTTATATTAAATATGTGTTTTTACCATCACTGACTGCAATATAAAATATTAGAGGTGATGGATCATGTATTAAGGGCTCATAATTACTTGAATGATTAAATGGATTATTTAATGGGCTATAAATTAAAAATAAGTACTAGATATAATAAAAAATTTAAATCATTTTTCCTCTTTTTGAAATATCCGAGTACTTTTTTTTCTACTTCTGGATAGTCGGAAGCACATTTATAACACATGTACTTATAATATTATGTCTTTAAACACAGAAATAGAAAGGGGCCCTGGGCAGCTGGGCTTGGCCCTGACTTGACAAGTGTCAGGTTCATTCATTCTACAGAATGGAGGGTGATCAGTTTATAAACTCTACCTTCCTTGAAAGATCTCTATTGCAAATAAAGGAGAGCTAGACTACTTTCCCCATCTGATTGAAATCTTTTAGAACTTGAACAATTTAATCTAGAGTTTGAAATTGGCTTTTTCTCCGAAATTGTTAAATTGTTCAGGAAAGCACCTTCAGAAAAATTTTAAATAACATAATTGCCTGCCAATTACTTTGAACACACTGAACAATTTTCTTCTACTGAGAACAAACTGAGTTCCTGGGGTGGGGGGGATCACTGAGCTGTAACATACTAGAATAACAGTCCCAAAACCTAACAGCCAGAATTATTTTTTCTCCAACTTGCCAAATAAGCTGAACAAGCCACAATTTTCCTCTGCTAAGATCAAAGAAGAATCTACTTATTGTTCTCTGTGGTTCTGTAGGTCATAAAATAGATCCTAAAGGAATGAAGTCATAAAGAAATGAAAAGTCTTCTCTAATAACTTTACTCTTTAACTGTCACATTAGGCCTAAGCTCATGTAAGCCTCTCCTCAAACTCCCATCTTCAACATTTCTGTTGGGTTTTCTTTAGACCTATATCTATGGGCCCTGGTGACACACTAATATTACTCAAATTTTTACATATTTTCTAAAACTAGAAGTTCAGCTTAGCTCATGGATAGGCATGGCTATGACAATTAACTTGAATGTTTTTCAAGTCTTCTTTTGATAGTAATTGGTGCCTATTTTCTGTCTCAAGTGAATTAATCAGTGGCAGTGGCCCATTTATTTCTCATAGTGTTTGGAGCAATGACCTTCATATAAACACTTTATTGAGAAAAATTTTAATTTTAGAAGAAACCACTTTCTCACTTGTATTTGTCATATAGAAATGGAATTTGACTTCCACCATCACTAAGAATTGCACTTTTGTGGCTCAAGTTCTCTCCTCTGCTGTCAGACTAAAAAGAAGGTTGTCAGAATTGGTTCTTCACTGGTCTTTCATTTCTCATGCTTCTAGCAAGTAAATGGAATAATATTAAATATTACGTCACTTATTTTCAATTTTGGAAAATTTTTACCCACTTTATATGATGAACCAAACTTAAAATAGCTTACAAACTTAGAAAAATGAAGTAATTTAGTTATAGTCCCAAATAAACAGCTTTGTGACTATTGTCATTGAATTGAATAAACTTCAACTAAATAAAAATTATTTTTTTGATGTCATGATATAACACAAGTACCAATGAGAATAATGACATTTATGAGCACAACATTTGTCAACAGCTGTGCTACATGTGTCACATGCATTGTCTCAATTTGTTTTAATAACTACTAGGACATAGGCTCTATTATTTTTATTTTATAGAAAATAAATCTTGAGATTTATAGAGATTATATAATTTGCTCATGTTCATAGATTTAATAAGTGATAGATTATTGTTGAGACTCTATCCCATAATGGGTTTTGTTATATTTATTTAAAAATACAATTTACAACCATAAAAGACCCCGAATAGCCATGGCAATCCAGAGAAAGAAGAATAAAAACTGAAGGTATCACGCTACCTGATGTCAAATTATGCTACAAGTCCATAGTAATCAAAAAGCATGGTTCTGGCATTAAAAACACACACATAAATCAATGGAACAAAATAGAGAACCCACAAATAAATCCATGTCTATATGCTCATTTACTCTATGACAAAGGAAACAAGAATTTACATTGGGGTAAAGACAGTCTATTCAATAAATAGTGCTGAGAAAACGGGGCAGATATATGCAAAAAAATGAAACTGGACCACCTTATTGCACTATATACAAGAAGAAACTCAAAATGGATTAAAGACTTAAATGTAAAATCCGAAACCATAAAACTCATACAAGAAAATATAGCAAGTAAACTCTCAGACAAATTTATTTCTGATGTATCTCCTCATCCAAAGGAAATAAAAGAAAACATTAACAAATGGGACTACATAAAATTAAAGGTTTGCTCATAGCAAAGGAAACCATCAACAAAACAAAAAGACATCCTACTGAATGGGGGCAGATATTTGCCAATGATATATCTAATGAGGAGTTAATATACAAAATTTATAAAAAACACTCATACAACTCAACACCAAAAAACCCCAAACAATCCAATTGAAAAATGGGCAGAGGAACTGAATAGACAATTCTCCAAAGAGGACATACAGATGACCAACAGACATATGAAAAGATGTTCAACGTCACTTATCATCAGAGAAATGCAAAAGAAAACCACAATGAGATACCACCTCACTCCTGTCAGAATGGCTATCATCAATAAATCAACAAACAAGTATTGGTTAGGATGTGGAGAAAAGGGAACTCTTGTACACTGTTGGTGGGATTGCTAATTGGGACTGTCACTATGGAAAACAGTATGGAGCTTCCTCAAAAAATTAAAAATAAAGTAACTTATGACCCAGCAATTCCACTCCTGAGTATTTATCCAAAGAAATCCAAAACACTAATTTGAAAAAAAATATATGCACCCCTATGTTTACTGCAGTGCTATCTACTATAGCCAATATATGGAAATAACTGAAAACCCCATCAATAGATGATTGGATAAATAAATTGTTGCACATTTATATAATGGAGTATTGCTCTGCCATAAAAAAAGAATGAAATCATACCATGTGCAACAACATGGATGGACTTAGAGGATATTATGTTAAGTGAAATAAGTCAGACTGAGAAGGACAAATACCATATGATCTCATATATATGTAGAATCCAAAGAACAAAATAAAAGAACAAACAAAACTAAAATAGACTCATAGATAATGGAGAACAAACTGATGTTGCTAAATAGGAGGGGATGGGTGAGAAAGGCAAAGGGATTAGGCAATACAAATTGGTAGTCACCAAATAGTCACAGGGATGTGAAATACAGTATGGACAATATAGTCAATAATGTAAATACTATATGGTGTCAGATGGGTACTAGACTTATGGGGGAACATTTCATAAATTATATAAATGCCTAACTGATAGATAGATAGATAGATAGATAGATAGATAGATAGATAGACAGATAGATAGACAATTTACAATAGTGTTATGCTAAATTATAATTTCAGATGTATTTGAAATAACCATATCATACTAGATAAAAAAAAATATGGAAGAAGGAGGCAGACCTAGCTTAAAGGGAGAACTGAGATTCTTTTTAGCATTTAACCTAACAATATTGTGAAATTTATTGTAAGCTTTCAAAAATATCAGAAAAGTGGCACCATATTAAAATTATGGATTTTTGTCATAACTTTATATTAGAAGTTATTACATATTATATTGTATATCAAGATAATAATATAGTTTTGAATTGTGCTGTTTAATTATGACGTTTTTCACTCTTTAATAAATTAAAATAGTGGGATAAATGGTAACAATTCTGTGTCATAATATAAAATAATCTTAATTATTTTAACTCAGCAGTTAGTGAAGATCTTGTTTAAGGGTCAAAAAGTGCCAGTACAAGAAGTTTAATTTTACCATATATGGGAAAACAATAATATATTTTGAAAATAACTTGAATACATTTTGGTGAAATTAATGAATAATTTGGGTGAACTATTTTTTAAAGTTATTTATTTTTAAATTTTATTAAATTTATCAGGGTGACATTGGTTAATAAAATTATAGGTTTTTAATGTGTAGACATTACCTGTTCTGTAATACATTATTTACATATTGTATTATGTTCACCACCCAAAGTCATATCTCCTGTCACCATATATTTGATCTCTTTTACCCTTTTCTACCTCCCTCAACTCTTTTCCCTCTGGTAACTACTAAAATTTTGTCTGTGTCTATGAGTTTTTGTTTGTTTGTTTGTCATGTTCATTTGTTGCTTTTGGTTTCATTAGCAGCTATGTGTATATTCAGTACTCAGGATCATAGGACTATAATATATAAGTCATCAAAATTGGAAATTCTATCAGGTTTTTACAGTTTTCCAAAAGAAAAAAGCATGCTTAAAATACAGCAGTTGAGAAGAGTTTATTTCTCAGGTTCATCTATAAGTAAAGGAAGAAACACGTATTTGAACAAGTCTTGGGTAGAAACTCAAATGCAAGTCAAGGTCCAGGATAAGTCTGGAGATCTGGTTCTTTTCTGACAACCCCTGCCTGTTTCTACTGTTCCCTACAAGATCTCCGCCACTGTGGGTAACTGCTAAGCTACTTTCTGTTAGATTTTTCTTTACCGGTATGGCTTCTACCTCCTAAGTGTCCCTGCTGCCTTTTGTTTTGTCCATGGTCTCACTTATGACTTCTCAGGACCTACTCAGCTGTGCATCATTGCCTTTGAGGCAAATAATTCTCTGTTGTTGGAAGGACGCTTTCCTGTGCACTGTAGGGTGTTTAGGGCATCCTTGCCCTCAGCATCCTTGCCGTATGTCATCCATCTCCCCATGTTATGACAACCAAAATGTCTCCAGATATTGCTAAATGTTCCCTTGAGGGCAAAATTGACCCTGGTTTCAACCAATGACTTACACTTGAAAATATCTCCCTATGTGCCACATGTCATATTTTCTCTCTCTCTAAGAGAGTTTCCCAGAGCTTTGGTACACTCAACCAAAAATTTACCTGGTCTTTCCAGTGAAGTTAAATAATGTCTTAGTCCTAAGCCCTTAAAGGACACTAAATAAACCAAATTAGAGATATAGTTTCCCTTTATTCTATTACTATTTATAAGAATTTATTTTTTTAAACTTAAATTTCTTGTAGAAATAATATCTTTATAGTGGTAAAGAAAAATTTATTTAAAGTTCAATGATTCCTTGATTTTTCACTTCTATTTATATTTTATTAAATCCAAGTAAAATAATATTGACCACCTTCAATTTAAAATATAATTTTAATGCAATTTAATTTTTAAAAAGGAAATTCTAATTCTCCATCTTCTACTCTGTCAGTATATATACACAGACATTATATTTGAATGGATAATTAATATTCCAGAACCCTAGGTTTAAATTCAGATTGACACTTACTAGTTGAATGACCTTGGAAATTTACTTAACCCGTTTTTGCCTTAGTTTTCATATTTTTAAATGAGGATAAAAATATGCCAACCTTATAGAACTCTTAGGAAGACTAAATGAGTTAATGTTTATTAAAAAAAAGAAAACCTTAAGTGTTTATTACATATACAATCAAAATAATGAGCATATCCATTATACACCATCACTTCCTTATGTGTCATTATCTTGATTGTGATGGCAGTTTCATGAATGTCTTCACATATCAAACTCATCATATTGTACATTTTAAACATGTGCAGTTTATTGTGTGTTGATTATACCTCAATATAGCTGAAAAAATGTAAGTGTTTAGTAAGTAAAAATATATTGATATTGATGTTCACCTAATGACAAAAATAATTTGTTCTGCATAGTGGTAGTCTGTGTGGTTTGTTTACAATTTAACAGCAGTTTTATTGAATTTAATTTAAATATTTTTTTCTGTATTGTTTAGACATTTTATAATGTGTATATAAGATCAACATTAACCTATTATAATTTCTTAGAGGGATGTATTTTGAATATAATAACGTACTTAATATGAATTTTTAATTCTTAACAGTTTGCTATTCTTCCTTCTGATATACTATTCCTCATCCAAATCTCTGAGCACTATTATTCCATTGTTGTATATTTGACAGGTACACAACACAGAGATGATTAACTTTGTTATCTCTAAATATGACTATGAAAACTCATTGCATAACTTTCCCATATTTTGTATTCTTTCCTGTATTCAGAAGCAATCCATAGAATAAATGAACCCTTCCTTATGTTTAACTGAATAGCATGGGGCAATTTAAGGGACTTGTTGATTTCTGACTATAAAACACAACTACGCCTAACTAAATTTGGCTTAGCAATTTTTCACAGAGGAAGTGCTAGATTCTTAAATTTCCTCTTTGCTCCTCTGTAAGAGTAATTTTATTTCCTCTATTTCTTATTTCTTCTTGTTTCCACAAGTTGCACACAAACACGGCGTTCTTCACTGAATTCTCTTTGTCTCTGAGTGGGCCAAATGTTATCAATTTCTGTGGCATAATGGCGAGAGCCTCTGCCTCTTTCTTTCCCTGACACACACGACATGATCTTTTCATACTTGAAGCAATAGGCAACTTGAATATTTTTTAAATGAGACTGTTGGTTATAGGACAAAACCTTCCACTCATAAGGATATGGCTACCAATAGCTTCATATATTTCAACATTTTAATTAGTGCCTATATGAAACATTCCATTATTAGAGTTACTTTTATTTTTTGTTACAAAAATGTACATTCATTATAAACATTTAAAAATGCAAGGAGTTATTTTATTATCTCCCCATGATAATGGCAGTCAGTGGCTGTCCTAGGGCCTGCTTTTGTGTATGGATACAGGATATGGGGAACAGAGGTACAACTGATTACAAGAGAGTCTACTCTTTACAAAATAAGCAAACGCAAAAGAGTCTTCAATTTTCTTTTTTTCCTTTTTTTTGCCTCGGGAGCAGTTTAGAACCACTCTATCTCAACTTCATTTGGCACAATTATATTTTTAATCAAAACACACTATTTGACCAGCTACTCCTTTCAGCAGTAGTCCCAGTTCATTACGGTGTAATTTGGATTCCCTATTCTATTTCATTCCCACAACTATTTTCTCACTACTTCGTTGTTTGTTATTCTCTACTTGTGTATCTGTTACTGTCTTTTAAAGATGTTTGTCAAAATTCTCACCCCAATTTTCAAAACCCGTCAAGATCTCATCTCATCTGGTTATTGACTCTGCTATGAAACTTCTACTCCACTCAGAGGAATTCTCACGGGTAAATGGATAGACCATGCCATTCACTGTATTAGATTTTTGTCTCATGTTATGTTTTCCCATGTTTGGATACCTTGCTTGCCCTTCTTGGCCATTTTCTGGGATGTACTTTTGCTTTAAGGCTGATTTCAAGTTCTATTTCCTCTAGATGTCCTCTGAGAACACATTTGTTACTATCTTAGTCTGGTTATCTTTAAAATTGAAGTCTTAGAATTTAGAGATGAAAGAACTTTTAGAGATCATGTAGTTCAATCTTTTGGTGAGGTCTGAAGAATTTAAGTGAACTCTTCGGTGTTAGCTGACTAGCTATTGCAGAGCTGAGATTAGAATTTATATTTCAAAATTTTATATCACAAGACAATGCTCTTTTGCCAATACCATGTGGTTTTGTTTTGATATTTAATCATACACTACTTTCTGGTATTATTTTATAGTCTTAGTGCATGAGTCTTGTTTCTCAATTTCGTGGAAGCTTCTTGAAAATTAGGTTTATACTTGTATATCCCAATCTGAGTCATAAAACTGTCATATTTTTTCTCTCTCTTTCTGGTACCCTAGCAACAATAGACTTTGCAGATGTCTGTTATTTATTTTTTTTTGTTAAAGACTTTGTGAGAATAGTTTTAGGTTCATAGCAAAATGTAGAAAAAAGTTCAGAGATTTTCCATATATCTCTGTCCCCACACATGCATATGTCCTCCATTATCCATATTCCCCATCACAGTAGTGAATTTGTTATAACTGATGAACTTACACTGATACAGTATAATCACCCAATGTCCAAAATTTGCATTAGGACATTAGGGTTCACTCTTGATGAGGTGTCTGTTTTTAAGAGGTTTCTTTGGTGAAGTCTTTATATACCCAATATAAGCTCTGTTAAGGAATTTTGTGATGCTTTACAAGTATTTAGTTTTGACCAAATATTAGATCATAGCAATATATTGCATGACTCTCTGACTCTCTTCTACTTCTGTCACCCTGAATTCATATTATCGGGTCCATCACTTTTCTCTCTTTTGCTTATGTGGTAAGCACTCTCACTTCTCTTCCACCACAACAAATCTCTATGAGGGTCCACAAAGACTAGAGCTCCACGTAACTAAGTTTTTTGCATGTTTTTTACGATCTGCCTCCTTTTTTCCCATCCCATTCCATAATTCTTATTAGTTTAGGAGTGTGTGTGTGTGTGTGTGTGTGTGTGTGTGTGTGTGTGTGTGTAATTATGACAAGTGGTAGTCAGTATTCATTAGACAAGGTACATCTTTGTAGGTGCATGTGTAGGAGTTTTGCCTCTCTCCTAACAGTCTCATAAACACAAAATTAGGTCTATCAGACAGAAAATGTGTATGCTTGGTGGGGGCAGGTTGGGAAGCAGCTGCTATTTACATAGATGAGTGGGAACCACATGACTGAGTCATAAAAAAGACTACATGAAGAGAGAACAGGTTTGAACATAAGAAGTCTTATAGTGAATTGCCCTTTCATAAGGGAATAGTCCCTTTGGAACATCAAGTTAGTAATCTAAACTATACTTTACTATTAAAACTACTCATGCTTAAAATAAGTTGTCTTAGTCATTAATTAAATCATAAAACCACCGAATAAACTAACTGACATCTTTATAAAATGGGGATTTAATTATAAACTTTAATCTTGGCAACGCTGCTTGAACGCAACTTAAAACTGTGACCATAAATGTGTATATGCAATAAAACATAACCTTTCCACTTATTAGCAACACTTCCCTCACTTAAGGGGTTTCCTTTTCTTAAGCTGTTGGCACACTTAACCCACTCTCCACTTTATGGGTCTGTAGGAGACACACATACTTCTTTAAATATGGAGACAGCATTCAGAAGCCTCTCTGATGACTGATAACTTAAAAGTTGTTTAATCAAAATTTCAATTTGGGGAAATAAAAGAAACGTTAAGTAGCAGCATGACACATACACACTCCTTTTCACCTGTAATTTTTTTTTTTTTCTTTTTTACTATGAGACCATAATGTTTATTACCTGTAGGAAACAGGAATTTAAGTGAAATCTTGCTTACCTGCTGCAATATCCCTTCAGGAAGTCCCTTTACACCGAGATGGCCTGAGCCCACAGCAGAGGGCGCCCCTCTGCCCTAGTTCCTGCTCATACCCTGGATATCTTTTACAGCAAACCCTAAAAGCAATAGCTCTAGAATGTAGGCTGTCGTAGGGTTTTGTTTAAGTTAGTAAAAGTAGGTGAATTTTGCTAATAATACTCACAAAAGCATGGCTCTTACACAATAGATTTTTTTCTCTTAATTTTGCTGACATGATTACCTGTCAGGTGAATGATTGGACAGGATGTCTTCCTCGGCAGTCATTCAGGCTAGATGGGGTTTTGTCATCTTCAGATGTTTCCAATGATACCCTGTGGGCTTGAATTCCCTATCGGCTTGAAGGGAATTGTCCATTGAGAAGATATGGTCAATTTTCATGGACCCGATCTTGGTGGTAGTACATATGATTTCTGTTTCCCTTTTCTTGTGCAAAGCTCAGTCACATGGCCATACTTACGTACAAAAGAAGCAGGGAAACATAGTCTGGCTCTGTGTCCAGGAAGACGAGATGCTCATGGATTTGGGTGAGCAGCTGGTTGTTTCTGCCACACTCATTTAAGTTCATTCAATCTCCATTGCTGCGAGAAATGAATATCGTATCCTTGGTCATATCTTAAGAAAGCTTTGGTCACCTGAAAGGAGATCCAGTTAGGCAACTTCCTGGTTTTTAATTCAAGAAAGTAGACCTGATTTCTCAGTACCATTGCTATCAAACACATGCATCTTCAAATAGATATAATTTACAACAGATTTCACAGAATTTGTAACTGTTTTCTACGTTTGGAAAAAGTCAACACTTCTATCTCCATGTAAACCTGTCTTCCTCTGTTACATACTTTAGGACATGACAATTTTAGAGCTAGGTCAAAAATTCACAGTCTACAGAACTGGCTTGAGCTTTTGGGTCTCAAAACTGACCAGGTTTCCTATTGGGATATTTTTATTTTCTTTAATTTGGGAAGAGTTATACTGAAAAACTGGGATGACTTGTCATACTGTCTCTGAGGTATAAATTACTGACATTTTGATGAAATTGGAGGCTTCAGAAGACTTCATGCTAAGTTTGGCCTTAAATTATTCAAATCAGCGTGACTTTCCTGATAGAAAATCATTCCATATTCACTTTTCCCCTTTACCTCCTTTTTGTTTTGTTTTGATTTTTTGTAATTAGAAAAGGAAGCAACATTTTAATTGTATTTTCTGATAATTGTGAATGTTCTCTTTTGATATTACAAAAGCTAAATGAATGGCAGTTGCATAAAGGTTACTTGCAATGTGGACTGTACAGCCACATCAGTGGACTTTTATACTTTGTTAACTTAAAATCCATTGGTCCATCTTGCCCTTTGAATGGATCCTTTGAATGGGTGCACAACTTTGTAACATCATGTACTGGCCATTTGAAGACTGTCAGTTCACTGACTTGGGCAGATTTTCCACATGTTGACACATTTCATTTGTGAGGGTGTAAATGTCTAGCTATTACATTGTTTTGCACACCTCCTATCTTTTATTGTCAGTTAATTTACTGATTTGGGAAATAAGGAAATGCTAAAGCTTAAAAAAACACAAAAAAACACAAAAGTTGCTTGTCACCACCCTGTGATGACTGCAGTGAGTGAGCACTTCTGAAAACTGCTTCTTCCTTATTGCTAGCAAACGTAGCTGCTCCAGTTGGGGCCTTCACTCCTCTTAGTATAATTCCTCATAGTGATTCCTCAGTAGTTACGGTTCTCAGTCTGGATCCCCTCAAGAGGCACTCTTGTTTTATGCCAATCTTGCTTCCGGTAGCTACAACTATGCACAATTCTTTTAAGATTTTTTCAGTGGGGTGACCACCTGTCCCAGTTTGCTTGAGGCTGAGGGATCTCCCAGGGAGTGGAAACTGGGAAGATCCTAGCAAACTGGGATAAGTTGGTCCTTTCATAATCTTAAAGTTCTTTAGAGCTGCCAGGTAGGAACAGCAACACAAATTGCATTTCATTGTCCCTCAGTAGCACTTTCGCTTGCTCTGAGGCAGTACACTTCAGCTCACTTACCCTTCGTGCAGCAGGAAGTGGTTCTCAAACTGTGGTCCACAGCACCTGCGACAGAATGGGGGTGATTTTCAGGATGCAAATCCCAAGGTTCCACAGAAGATCAACACTCAAATCTCAGCAGATGAGGCCTGGAACCCCACATTTCTAGTAGTATTCTATGGTGAAAGTTAGAAGTACTAAAATGTGTACTCTATTCACTATGGAGTCCATTTACAGAATTGCAAGAAATAACCCCCTTTTTCCACCTCTCTGGGTCAAGTATAGGTAACTACAGTGTTTGGCAAAAGCCTCACACTTATTTTTCAATACATTCAACTTTATTTAGGAAATATAGTCACACAAATCAAGCCATAAGTTATAGTTATATAACAAAGGTTTGCCAAACTCATCCTCCCATCCTCCATGCAGGAGTGTTTGGTATATAAATGGGGTTCCAAGTATCTTTGTCTCAGTGCCCCCCCATACACCTCCCAGGGCAATCATCGGACTTCCAAGCTCCCATCAGGCCCTCTTTTCTCTTGCACACTCCATAGCAGCCATTATTAAAATTCACTTTGCTGCCATTATGTTCATACCACTGTCAAATCCTCTTTAGAGAAAGCAGTATTTTTTAAAAACTCCTGGTTATTACCTTTGTCATTTCTTCTGTTTCATAGTAGTCACCCCATTGAGAGCTCTCCCCCACCCTGGAATCTGAGAATGGTGTGATGACCTTACTCACCCTGCCTTGGGCACAGTAGACACCTTTCTCAGACACACAACAGGCCTCCTTCTTTTCCTCCACTGCCTCTAAGATGGGTAGCAGGTTTGTCTATGACGAGAGAGAGGAAGCGGTGCCAACCATTACCTGTGTCTCTAGGTTTCAATGTCTTTTCTTAATTTCCAGGTATTAGCTAGGACTTGCGTTTGCTGGACAACAGGCTTTCCCCTGTTTATTTTTGTTGTTTGATTTTAAGAAAATCCTGTGGGAAATTAACAGCCTCACGTGGTTGTAATAGCTTTCTCCACTAGATGGCACTCCTAGGTTAGCTTTGTTTTCAGTTTCCATCCCTGCAGGCAATTTTTACCTGGAAGCAAGAACAAAGCCATACATTCTGTTTCATGACCTACTTGCCTTATTACAAGGACTAAAATATTTCACGTTGCTTCAGAAACGTAGGTGTGTTTGTACTCTTGAATCTGAGATAATTGTATTGTCATATATTGGGGGGCACATTATAATGTAGGAAAATAGTAACAGGCAGGGGAATGCCCTCATTGGACTCCGCAGCTATTTATTGCTGCAAACCAAAGAGTGAGAAAGAGCAAAGTGCCTCTTTTCACGAAGATGGAGCTTGGGCCTTACTGGATCTCTCACTGGGACAATTCTATTTCCACCTGCAACCTCACTTCTGACTCCTAATTAAATAGCACAACCATCATCCTACACCTTTTCACTGCAACTGGCTTTCCCTCTTGACCTCTTTACGTACACATACTAAGTTTTAATAATGACTCTGGTTATACTTTTTATTTATTATTGGAGTTCATGACTAATTAAAAAGAAAATAGATGTATTTTCAGAAGAAGAGGTGGTTATGATTTTGGGGGAAGATAATCTTCAAGTTTAAATGGCCACTCCAAATTAGTAAAATGACATTTAGCAAGAAGCAGAATTTACAGGTAGGAAGAACGGAAGCCTGAATAATCCATGACACTGGAGTAATAACCACATACAAATAGAATTCAAGGTACAAAAACAATAGGGACATCCATCTTTTTTTCTTTTTTTAGATGCCTTTTTTAAAAATTAAATTTATTGGGGTGACAATGGTTAGTAAAATTACATAGGTTTCAAGTGTGCAATTATATAATACATCATTTATATATCACATTGTGTGTTCACCACCCAGAGTCAAGTCTCCTTCCATCACCATGTATTTGAACTTGTTTGCCCTCTTCTTGGTAGGTATCCCCTCCCCGCTTACCCTCTGGTAACCACTAAACTGTTGTCTGTGTGTATGAGTTTTTGTTTCTTTGTTTGTCTTGCTCCTTTGTTGCTTTCAGTTTTATATCTCACATATGAGTGAAGTCATATAGTTCTTGATTTTTTTGCTTAGCATAATAATCTCAAGATCCATCCATGTTATCACAAATGGCAGTATTTCATCTTTTCTTATGGCCAAGTAATATTCCCTTGTATATATGTACCACATCACCTTTATCCACCTATCATCTATGGAAGGACACTTTGGTTGTTCCATGTCTTGGCCACTGTGAATAAAGCTGCAGTGAATATAGGGGTACATATATCTTTACAGATAAATGTTTTCAGATTTTTTGTGTAGATACCCAGGAGAGGGATTGCTGGGTCATATGGTAATTTTATTTTTAATTTTTTAAGGAACCTCCACATTGCCTTGCATAACAGCTGCACCAATCTGCATTTTCTCCAACAGTGTATGAGGGTTCTTTTTTCTCTACAGCCTCTCCAACACTTGCTTTTATTTGTCTTGTTGATAAAAGCCATTCTAACAGATGTGAGGTGGTATCTCATTGGGGTTTTGATTTGCATTTCCCTAATAGCTAGTGAAATTGAATATTTGTTCATATATCTGTTGGCTGTTTGTATGTCTTCTTGAGAGAAGTTTCTGTTCCTGTCCTCTGCCCATTTTTTAATTGGATTGTTTGTTTGTTTTTTGCTGTCGAGTTGTATGAGTTCTTTATATATTTCGGATATTAGCCCCTTCTAGGAGGTGTTGTTTGCAAATATCTTCTCCCATTCAGTTAGTTGTCCCTTTATTTTGTCGATGGTTTCTTTTGCTGTGCAGAAGCTTTTTAGTTTGATATAGTCCCATTCATTTATTTTAGCTTTTATTTCCCTTGCCTTTGAGGTCAAATTCATAAAATCTTCTTTGAACCCAAGGTCTATAAGTTTAGTACCTACGCTTTTTTTCATGCAGTGTATTATTTCAGGTCTTATATTTAGGTTTTTGATCGATTTTGAGTTAATTTTGATATACAGTGACAGTAGTCTAGTTTCATTCTTTTGCACACGGCTTTTTAATTTTCCCAACAGTTTATTGAAGAGGCTGTCTTTTCTTCATTGTATGTTTTTGGCTCCTTTGTCAAAATTATCTGGCCAATTATGTGGGTTTATTTCTGAGTTTTCAGTTCTATTTCATTGGTCTGTGTGTCAGTTTTTCTGTCAATACCGTGCTGTTTTGAATATTGTTGTTCTATAGTACAAGCTGAAGTCAGGGAGTATAATACCTCCAGCCTTATTTATTTTTCTTTGGATTGCTTTGGCTATTCTGGGTCTTTTGTGATTCCATACAAATTTGATTATTTTTTTTGGTTCTATTTCTTTAAAAAATGCCATTGGGTTTTTGATGGGGATTGTATTAAATCTCTATATTGCTTTCGGGAATATGACCATTTTAACTATGTTGATTCTTCTAATCCATAAACATGGAATGTTTCCATTTCTTTGTGTCTTCTTCAATTTCTTTAAAAAATGTCTTACAGTTTTCAGTGTATAGGTCCTTCACATCCTTGATTATTACGTTTATTCCTAGGTATTTTAGGTATTTTGAATTTTTTGTTGCAATTGCAAAAGGAGTTGTTTTTGTTTTTATCTTTTTTTATTTTCATTTCTTTTTCTGAAATTTCATTGGAATATATATAGGAATGCAATGGATTTTTGTATGTTGATTTTGTAGCTAGCAACTTGACTGTGTTCGTTTATTATTTCTAATCACGTTTTGATGGAGTCTTTAGGGTTTTCTAAATAAAGAATCACGTCATCTGTAAAAAGTGACAATTTAACTTCTTCATTCTCAATTCAGATGTTTTTATTCCTTTATCTTGCCTGATTGCTCTGGCTAGGACTTCCAATACTATTTTGAATAGCAGTGGTGATAGGGAACGACTCTGTCTTATTCCTGAACATAGAGTGAAGGGCTTCAGTTTTTCACCGTTAATTATAATATTAGCTGAGTGTTTGTCATATATGGCCTTTATCATGTTAAGGTATTTTCCTTCTATACCCATTTTTTTAAGTTTTTTAATCTTAAATGGTTGTTGTATCTTATCAAATGCTTTTTCTGCATCTATTGATATAATCACATGATTTTTATATTTTATTTTGTTTATGTGGTGTTATCACATTGATTGATTTGTGAATATGGAACTATCGTTGTGTTCCTGGAATGAACCCCACTTGATTAAGACCATCTTAAGAAAGTATTAAAATATATATGGAAAGGTATAAATAGAATTGTATTATAGAAGATATCGAGACAAATTTCCAATTTTACTCAGATCTAATTAGATCATAGAGAGAATATGAAAATAATAGTGATACAAGTGCTAGCTAGAACAATAAAAAAGTCAATGAGATTATTTGACCTAACTAAAGCAGCACACTCTGTGGTGTTATTTACATAATGGTAAATTCTAGAAAGCAGGAGCCCTTTCTTACATCTTATTTGTTCCTTTCTGGATAATGTTGTAGACATTCTCCAGAACTGTCTATTTGTATATCTTGAGCAAATTCTTAATCTCTATAAGCCTTGTTTTTCTCATCTGTAAAATTGTCATCACAGCATTCAGTTTTACAAGGGGTTGGTGTGGTTTCAATAATACAATGTTTATAAAACATGAAAAAAACATGCAGTAAATTATTAAAATAATGTCTTCATTAGTCTAGTAGAATCTCAATTAGGAGAATCATTAATATTTTTACAATTAGTCCTCTTTAAATAGCTGTTAAATAAACGCATGCTGGATCATTTTGCTTTTATACTTTAACACTCTTAGCAAGGAAACTCTATTTTTCTGCATACAACTTTTATGGGAAAGAACTCTCTTATTTTTACATTTCTAGAGAGGAAAAAGTGATGGCAGAGCTGAGGGTAGAGGTAGGACTGGGATATCAAGTGAGGTTTTAACAGTTCAAAATAATAAGGAGTAATAAACGAAGAGAGGGTTTAGAAACCACAAATGCAAATTAGTGGGTAGTAGTGGCCTTCAGTGGTGGAAAAACAATTGAAAAACCAGTTTATTATTTTAATAAAGTAGGTGCTTACTCTTTGATCTACCTTATTCTTTGTCATGTATTAAATTTGTAAAAATAATTTAAACTTTGTCAAAATATATACAATAAAATGTATAACTTAGAGAGGCCATTCTAGTTTTTCAAGTTGTTTAATCACTGAATGTTTCGCCTCTATTTCACACTGTGCTTTCTTTGAACATTAACCGTTAATCTGAAAGGTACTAAAACTTGACAATTTTTTTCTTTTAGTTTTTTTTTTTTTAATTGGATGAGTTTTCTACTTTATTCCAGCCTTTTGAATGTGTCTGTGTAGTCCTAAGCAGCTTTGTACGTTTCTGTCATTTATAGAGTTGTGTTGTCAGAGAATGGAAATGAATCTATTTTTTTGTTAGTATTCCCCCAACAGACTATTTTTCTTTTAGTTTTAAAACACTCAGATTTAACAAGTATATTTAGAAAAATGGATTGCTGAAAATGTTCTTTGCAACACTGAATGCTGCAATCACAATTTTACAGATGAGAAAAATGAGGCTTATGTAAGTAATTTGCTTACATTTATGCTCTCACTTCAAAAGAGGCTGCTTGTAGAGTGTCCCAAGTGATAAAGTAAAGTAATAGTATGCAGTGTAGACACCTGAACAGTGCAGATGTCACAATGATGTGAGCTTGTTTCTCCCCCCTCTTTTTTTTTTTTTTTTTTCTGACCACTTTTATGTCTTACAATGGCATTCTGAATTCCCACCATCCCTAAAACCAGGCAACTTGATACAGTCTGTATTTTAGTAAGAATAGTTTATACTCCATAATTCAGATGAGGAAGTGATAACTCTCTAAAATAGAGGGCCCGGGACTCACTTCCATGAACAAGTGACGTCAATGTCAAATTATGGAAATGAAATTCTTTTTATCCAATTTATGAATATGCTAAGTAAAAATTTTAAAATTACTTACTGGAGTCAAAATAGGGGAATTTTGAAATTAGGCATATTTAGAGTTCTAATCTTTGTAAATTTTTCATAGACCAGAAGTCAGCAGAATTAGAGCAAGTACAGGAAAAAACAAACAAACAAACAAACAAACCCTTAAACTTTAATTGTTACGAGTGAAATTTTGCAGAGATGTGAAAAAATATTAGAATTGTTTGAATGGTATGGCTTAAGGGAGCACGTCTCAAATTTTTAAAATGTTAGATGTAAGGTAAATGAAAGGGCATACTTAATAAAGCCAGAAGGAACCTTAGCATTTCATTAATCCAAGAGATGGTTATAATTTTGCAGAGAGAAAAATTAGTATTGATGTTTCTTTTCTCCTGGAAACTTGGCCAATATCTACCAGTAATTGTACATTCCTTATAGACCTGACCTTGGAAGGCCGGACTACTTCTAGGAATGATTGATAGTGTAGAGAATTTGTTACATTTCTTTTCAACTGTACAGATAACATAAAAAGCAATCTATGCATAATTATGAATGAGCACCACATTTAAATGTAGACCACAATTTAAACAAAAATTTACACATTTGATGTCTTTCTCCATATTATTTGCTTTACCTGTATCTGCCAATGTGCCTGTGATTTTCATTTCGAGCCTGAGTTAAATGCTAAGTTCAACAAAGCTGGTTGAATCTTTATTTTTCATCAAAAATCCTTTAGATCTTTATACTTAGCTCTGGATCTATCTCTTTAGATTTCAGTGTGACATTTGCAGTCCTTATTTCATTACTAATTTTCCATAAGAATCTGCTTAGAATTAGGAAAGGAAGGAAGGGAGAAAGGAAGAAAAGAAGGAAGGAAAGAAGGAAAGAAAAAAATTAAAAGAATAAAAGAACGGAAAAGAAGAATGAAAGAAAGAGGGACAAAGGAAGGGAGGGAAGGAAAGAAAACATTGACCTCCGCTGTTTTCACCTCCTCCTTCTCTCTCACTTTTTGGTATACGAGTGTAGAAAGAACAGATTTGTTTAGATTGGACACATCAATTAATTTACTTACACAGTTGCCAAGCACCTCAACTTTAACAATCTTTCGGTGAAATAATTCACAAGAGTGTTGTGTGGATGAGTTACAAACATAATTGAACCATAAAAATGTAGATGCTGCTGATTTGTATAAATCTCTTCATGAGGCCTTTTTCTTAGTTTACATAGAATAGACCATGAAGAAACCTCATACCTAAGGAACTTGTCCTCTAAGCAAGGGCTACTTCAAATCCATCTGTAAATAAATTCAAGGAAATATTATATGATATATCAAGCGTTATATAAGGAACATTCTTGGACAAAGAGATTGATTTAAAGGACCATCAGCCCCCCCACACACACACACACACTCCTAGTATTATGAAGAAGCAACAACTGCCTGGGATCTGTGTAGCTATTACTGAGTTCTTGAGTAGCAGCCCAGTTAAACTGTTGGCCATCCTATAAATATTTTTCTCTTCAGCTGAGACTTTCAGAAGTAAAGTTTCCACATTAAGGAGATTATGAGTCAACAGAAACTCTGGTCCTTTTTAGAACCAATTCCTTTTCATAATAAATATCCTGAAATTAAATGCAGAGGTAACATATCTCATCTACAAATGTAATCTATAAATCTACATAATGCCCATTTGTAATATAAAAGACAATAAAAAGAAAGAGATGATAAAATTATCTACATTTCCATATGTAAATATTCAGGCAAAAGTATACTAGAAAGCTTAACAATGTAATTAGATGTCTGCACTTAAATACAAAGTTATCATAATCAACAGCTAAACAGTGTAAATGAATACAGAGGTTTTGTTTTGGCAACTGAAATACCAGAATTCCGTGAATGATTTTGATCAATGCACTATTTTCTAAAATGGTGAACAAATCTTAACAAGCTCCACAAAAAAAAAAAAAAAAAAAAGTACAGTTTTTCCTCAGTTTATACTAGTTCCATTCTGGAAAAGTCAATGTATATTAAAACACATTAAATATTTTTACTTGCAAAATAAAATTGGGTTCATGTAGCTGATATACCACTTTACGAGTATAATAATCTCAGCATAAGACTACTAGGTCTCTTATCAGTTTTCTGAGTTGGAGATTTCTCTCCTAACCCCAATCAGATACTTTGTAATATTGGGTAAAGGGGGATACAGCATACATGAGAATGAAGACAACTAAAGAGTAGCCCAGCTCCAAGTTTTCTCATCAACATGGCTCTCAAGTCCAAACTTTGTCTCTCACTTGGTAACACAGATTGATTGGCCTTTTCAGCAGCTCCTGGTCTGAAGCAGATGTTACTTAGGTCAAGTCCATATCCTTGAACATTATTTGTACTTCCTAAGAGCTGAGTTCACTATACATAATACATAAGTAGAAGCATATCACTTTTCCAAATTAAAAATTCCTTAGTTAGAGAATGAAATGGAAATTGTTGCTAGTCCGAAACATATCACCAATAGAGAAATGGTTTGGTATAGTAGCTTAGAATCAGATAAATCTGTTTTCAAATCTTAACTTTGCAAATTGCTGAATGTTAAATATATTACTAAATCACTCTAAAGTTTCCTCTTTTTACTTCATGGGGCTGTCATAGGATTAAATAAAGCTTAATTAGTGAGAGCTAACCTTCTTAATTCGCCCTATTTATTCTCTTACAAAACATTTCAGGAGTAGAAATAGAAAAAGTCATTGAGGATGTGATGATAGGAAACACAAGTCAAAAGGAAAAATAATTTCCTGGGAGAAAAAAAGAAAGGGAGAGTATCAAACTAGAAAAGAGATGATAAATTAAGACCTGAATCCACTCTCAAACTTAAGATTTGATTATTTTATCTGTCCATGCAAGAAGTGACTAGAACTGTTGTAGCTTATGTGAGGGAGGCCAGAAGGAGGTGGTTCTCATCATTTACTATGTAGATTTGATGCATACTCCTTTTTCTTTCTTTTTGTTTTATTTTTTATTTTTATTTTTATAATGGACTTGAAAGGAATAAAGTTAACTGGGAATACTTTCTTGTTAAACTAACATCACTGTGGATGTGGTAACATCTTGCTGTATCTAGTCAATCTGCTTAAATTTCACAATTTAAAGTTGACGGTGACAGAAAAAAAGGTATTATAGGAATAGAAAAATAAAGTCTCATGATAAGAAAATAAACATATTAACACATATACTTGCATTCAGAAAAAAAAAATTGTGTAAATCAAGAATTAATTCTGCCCTAACAATAATAATTAATCCTGCCTAAATTACAATGGGTACTTACTGGAAAGGGAATCTTTATTTATTTAAAATGTTTCTTAAATTCCTACTTTAGATTAGTTTCTGCGCTAAGTGCTGGGAATCCAGTGATGAATAAGGTAACCCTATCTGCCTTCAGCGAGGAAGCGTGTTAAGTACATTTTGTTTAGAAACAAAAAAAGATGGATTTTTACATGTCGTTTATTCACACAGGCATATTTTCTTCTGCTTTTCTAATTTTGTTTTTTGCAATATATACCATTCATGTGAGGACTAAGCATAAAATTCCTTTATTTGCTAAAACACATTAAAAAGGAAAAATAAGCAACTCACAAAAATAAAAATAATTTAAGGAGTCACAAAAATAAAAATAATTTAAGGAGGTTTACATAATGTTTTGTGGATTTTTTTTTCAGACCTAGAAAGTAAATTTTCAAGTAATTTGTCAGGTGTAGTGATCTTTAGGATGAATTTACACAGTAGTCTACTGATTTCCTTTGGATCACAGTATGGAATAATTCCTAAAGTTATGAGAAAATTTTAGACTGTCAACCATCCATTTCGGATATCCCTGTTTTTCAGTGTTAGAATATCACACTGTCATGCCTTGCAATGAATGAACTCTAAGGTATTTTGGTTAAACTGTACTCTGATGCTTGGGACAAATGCTTGCAAGAAATTTAAGGCCTTCAAATAAAACTGATTTTATTACTCACCTCAGAACTCACATTAGGCACTCTCTCACCCTCACTCCCAAACCAGAGCAGAACTAAAGATGTGACATGGTTCCTGAGAGATTTGAAATTTTCAGCTGACAAATTTTTAAATGGCAAATTTAATTTTACCCTTCACTTGAATTCTGAAAAGACTTTATATTGAATAACACATGGGGAACTTAATTGGTTATATACTAAAAATCATAACTTTGTTTGCACTGAACTTTTTAGATATTTGTTTTAGTCTTTCATGTAAACATAAACGGTGGTCCTGGAAATATCTAAGAGAGAAAATTGTAATTGATATAAAAAATGTTGCTTAAGTTCAAATGAAAATGGTCTAAAGTATCTACTTGTTTCTAGAAAAGTTGCTATTCATAAATACCTGTTTTCTTCCAAAAAGTCTCTATAAGGTGACCTCTTATTACTTGTTCCTAAAATATATTATCAGGTTTCGGTTGTACATAGTTTTCAACTTGATAAACAGGCATTGAGGTCTTACTACATAAGGCAGAATGCTAGGCACCGGAGTCCACAAAATAACTGCGATATGGTCCCTATCCTCAATTTGGTTATAGTCTATCTGGATTTAATAAGAGGGGCAGACATGTCCTTTGAAACCCATATTAAGCAAGGACGTCCTCTCTGTTTGGATCATAGATGAGCTATAAATGTATAGTCTTTCTTTAAGTGCTCTGAAAAGACAAGGTAAAAGTTATGTAGGCCCTATGTGAATGTTTAGGTAGACCTAGTTTTTGGCTTAATGAAAAAATTAGTATTTTAATTTTCTTCTGGTTCTTGGTACATGGTGTTGTTGTAAGTTATGACCACCTGTTTCCCAGACTTCCCAGGCTTCACGGCACAGTTTTCCTGCAGTGATGCCAGAGAGCCCAAGCCTCACCTGTACTTCAGCCATTGGTCCTCACCCTTAACTGCATGTTAAGATAACTTGGAGTGCTTTAAAAAAATACCAATACTTAACACCCACTCCAGATGAAGTAAGTCAAGGTCTCTGAGGTAGACCTGTCTCTTTGTTTTAAAATTCCCTACAGTGATTTTAATATGCAGCAGAATTGAGAAACAACACTATAGGCATTTCCTACATCAAAATGAATTTTAATCAGATCACCAATTCATTTGAAGAGTTAACTAGCTGTTGTGTACAACATGAAGGCAATATGGGAAGCAGGTGAGTATTTTGTCATAAAAAATTACATTACTCTTACTCCAAACCAAATTACATTACTCCTCCAAACCATGGAGGAATAGGCTGATTTCTTTAAATCCAGCTGTATTGTTGGAGCCTTGAGGTCCCCTTTGTCTAACCTCTCACACAATGTAGGCATCACAACTACATCATATATGACATTTTTCTGCACACTGATAGTTGACTGCCTCACAAGGCAGCCTGTTATATTAATGGGGAGATTTAGCCATCAAAAAACTCTTCCTTAAGTTAAACTTAAAGTACTTAGCTCTATAATTTCACTTATTAGTTCTGTTATCAGATTTTGTGAATAATTTGGACTATAGGTTAATTTCATTGCTGACTCTTCAGAAAATCGAAGGCAGTCATCAAAACATTTTTTTGTCTTCATTTCTACAGATGAAACCTTCTTAGTGCTTTCAGCTATTCCTTTTCAATGTCTAATGGTTTTAAAATATGGTTACGAATTCTTTGACACTTCATCTATCCAGAGGTGGTGTATTTATTTGAATAATCTGGTGGGCTTGTGACTGAGAGTGACTATAGTGATGCTATATGAAGTTCAACATTAGGTCATTAAAAGCCACGTGGTTTCCTCCTTACTCACTGGAACACTCACTGTTGAAGGCCTAGTCCACCATGTAAGAAGTCCATTTACCCTGAGGCTGCAATGCTGATAAAGCTGTCACCAGAGGCTCATGGGATGTCCAAGAGAGGACTCAACCTGTAACAGTGGTGACTAGGTTCTTGTGTCCAGGCAAGAAAAAATCCAAGACTCAGACAGATGCAGGGGAGCATAGGGGGGTTATTGAAATGAAAGTACACACTTGAGAGGGAAATGAAGGTGAACTCAGAGACTGAGATGTGCAGAGAAATCCTGACCAGGGGTATTTACCTCCCGGAGGAAGGATCTGGTAGTGTCCCATTGAAGAGGCTCCTCAGTTTCTTCCCAGTAGGTGGGATTCTTAGTTTCTGGCTCTTTCTTCCTTAATTGTCTCCTCTGGAACTGTCAACTGCATGCTGGGAGTCATAGAAACTGCAATGTAAATGACATTATAATGACATTATGATTAGCTAAAGGTCAGGTCCCAATTAAAGGGATTAGCCTTGCTGGATGAAACTAGGTCTTGTTTTTCTCTAGCTGATGGTGCTGGATACAGTCATGTGTTACCTGTGTAACCAGTGAAGCTCCTCACAGGGGGTTGTCAATTTCCTAGGCTACCTATCCTGCCTCAAAGCCACAGTATACGTTCTAGTCAACCCTCCCAGCTGAGCTCTACCTTCCAACACTCCTTGTAAAGACACGTTCCAGATTACCTGAATCTCACTGAGTGTTCACAGTCTTTGCCACATGGAACAGAAGAAACCCCAGCCAAGCTCTGTCCAAATTGTCAACTCACAAATCCATGAGATATGATAATAAGATTATTGCTTTAAGCTACTTAGTTGTGAAGTATTTACTTATTCTTTAACAGACACAAATGCAAAGGTACATTTATCATAAGACATATGCTTTAATTTGTTGGAATGCATCTTTTTACATACCTATATGAGCACAAATAATCTCAAAAGGGAAAGTGTTCTTATTTCTGTTTATATGCCAATATGCAATTTGATTCACAAAACCCTTTCAATACAAAATATAAAATATGTCACGTTAGCCCTGTTGTGGCAGACAGTGAGAAGTGGCAGATGCTTATTTTTCTTAAAATCTGTGGTTCCATTAATTTGTATTTCTCTCATATTTTGTGTTATAGACTTAAATTCTGGTTTGCAAGAACAGAAAAGCAAGAAAATAAGGAGAGCCAGGATATAGGACAGTATTCTAGACCTACGCTACAAGATCAAAGGCATTGTTAAGTATTATCTCAATTGACTCAACTTAAAAAGAAAATGTGATATCTCTTGGGATTTAAAAAAAAAAATTTCATTGATTTTGCGCCCTTATCTTTGATATTGATATATATGTTACATACAAGAGGGCATGAGAAATACATTAAAAAATCAACTAAATAATGGAATAAGGAGTGTCAAATTTATCAGTTTATGTTCAAATATTTGGTGCAGTCATTTTTACAAAATATAGCAAAAATATTGTTATATAGGAAGTTGAATCTCACTTACTAACCATATGCTTTAATGAATACACAAAAACATGCACACACATTCACACATACACGCACACACACAAAGATCTTTGAAATACATAAGAAAAAAATGGAGTAATTTGCAGTAACATTTTTTTCTTATAGAAAATACATCTTTGATACATTTCTAATAGTACCATTAGATGGAGCTCCTTATTAGAAATCCTCTCTGAATCCAAAGAACTGTTTGAAGAAAAAAAAAAGAAAAACAATATTAAACTTTAAAGTATAAAATAAATGTCTAAATTTTTTTAAAAAAATAGACTAATCTATCTGGGAATGAGATTGCACATGAATATTTAAACACTAATGAATTTCAGAAAATTTTCAATTTCTCTTGAGTGAAAAAATGTGGATCAACCCTTAGAATTATAGTCTGAAAATTTCTGGTTCCACAGAGCACGCATCTCTTAATAATTCACAAGTAATACTGTCATGGCTGTCCAGAATGTGTCATTCTATTCTCATAAAAATATACTATAAAAAAACCTACAAATTGCAATGACAGTCTAAAAAAAAATGGATAAGGATGTTTTATGGAGACTTCTCTTAAGAGCATAAGCAGGTAATCAGTATAATTAGGAGCAACAGGGCACAATGTTCTCAATTGAGCAATCTGGTAGAGACAAACGTTGATCTTTGTTCCTAGTAATTTGCATATACTTAACTGTATTTATGTTGTGACCAAGAGATGCCATTAAAAATGTAACTTAACAGAAGGAGATAATGAATGAAATTGGACTTTGTGGTCAGGATGCCAGTACTGAGTAAGCCTACCCTAATTTAGAAAATGTCTATGAATCAGAGAGTACCTTCACTTGCTCAATAAGGAAATGATCCCAAACCCATAATAAACTAAAAACCCAGCAGGAAAAAAAAAAAAAAAAAAGTAGTATTTCCCAGCTAACAATTTATCCATTTATCCATCTCAGCAATGTCATCATTGAGGGCTTATTGTGTAGAGGGCACTCTGCTAGTTCATAAAACCTGACAAGTACTATTTATTATAAATTCTACTCTAGAAGTATGAATAAATTCCAGTGAAGTAGAGGAGGGATTAACAAAAGGTGCCCAGATTGGTAATAAACTGCTTTAACAAGAAGAGGATATTTGAACAGGCTCTGGAAACATATTTAGATATTACTGATAAAGGAGGTATTAAGAAAAGGGGGTGGGGGATAATTGAGTTACACTGAATTGAATATGGATATGAAGATAAGTGAAATTTAATAAAATGAGATTTGGAAACAAAATGTGTGACTTAGTCATTATGTCCTCTCTATTGAAATCCTACCCAGGATGTAACTACATGGAAGATGGTGAGAGTTCTGGGAGGGGTGCTCTACTGGTTATCTCTCATTAACTTAGAATGTATTCTTCATGGATGCTAGAGGCTATAATCTCTAAGTCTGAGATGCTTTTATTAGAAAACTGCAAACGTCTAAGTCTTTTATTCTTACAAACTTCCATGATATGTTCAATGATAAGATAGGAAGAGAGAAAATTAAAAATTCTTTGGGACCACCACTTCATGTCTAGATACAACGCCTGACAATTAAGTTCGCGAACTTATCCTAGAACTAGTGCTACATACCTCATTGCTGAATATCAGTATGGTTGACTTCGAAATATTCCCTTTGGGAAGCTATGCACCCATGCCAGTGCCTAGTCTACCCTTCAAAACAATTTTGGAATTCTTTCTGCAATGGCCATCAGGGCTGTCATTGTATTACCCTTGATGTCCTGAATGTCATGAAAATGTCTTCCTTTCAATATTTACTTTATCTTTGGGTAAAGAAAGAAGTCATTGGGGGCTAGATAAGGTGATTAGGGAGGGTGTTCCAGTACAGTTATTTGTTTGCTGGCTAAAAACTCCCTGTGAGACTGTGCCGTGTAAGCTGGTGCATTGTCGTGATGCAAAAGCCACGAATTGTTGGCAAAAAGTACAGATGGTCTAACTTTTTCATGCAGCCTTTTCAGCAATTCCAAATAGTAAACTTGGTTAACTGTTTGTCCAGTTGGTACAAATTAATAATGAATAATCCCTCTGATATCAAAAAAATGTTAGCAACATCTTTGCAACAAGTTCGTGAATGTAGTGGTCTGACCTTGTATGCCTACCACAGCCTACCTCCATACTGGGTGAATTGAAGAGAAGGGGAATGAAAAGGTAGTCAGCAGGAAAGCAGGGTTTCTTTCTTTCTTTCTTTCTTTCTTTCTTTCTTTCTTTCTTTCTTTCTTTCTTTCTTTCTTTCTTTCTTTCTTTCTTCCTTCCTTCCTTCCTTCCTTCCTTCCTTCCTTCCTTCCTTCCTTCCTTCCTTTCTTTCTTTTTGTTTTTGAAACAAGGAAATGGATGGATTTGCTAGCCTAATCATATAGAACATTGTCATGATTTAATTAAAAAAGGCAAAAAGGAATTGAACTCACTCAGAAATGTTGTTGCTTTTGTCTATGGATGGTGGGAAAATTACTTGGTTAGGGACTCTGATGACAGTGATGAGCTGAGACAGGAGCTCCTCAAGTGTACTGGGAAGATACAGTGGGCCCCCAATGCATTTAGGGGAGGTTTTTGACAGAGAGATTGGGTTTTTTAGTTCCTGGATAATGAGAAAAGTCTAGATAAGATGGACATTTCAAAAGGAGCAATAAAAAAGGGAAACGATAGTAAAGCAGAGGCTGGCAGAGCTTGATTTTGTCTAAATGTTCTTTTTGGAGTCCAGTAGTAACATCAAATAAAATATTTGGTCTATCTGGCTCCCAAACCAATGCTCTGATTACACTAAGTGAGAGAAAGAGATAATTACAACTATGGGATGGAAAGAAAAGAATAAAGATGAAGGTTTTATGTTTTGTGTTGGCAGAAAAGTTGGTTATGTTAACACTTCAAACTGGAGCAAAAATGATTTGGGATGAAACTCGAACTCATTTTTTTTATCCCTCAGATGTCCTCTATACACTATTGTTAAATTGTCCTAAATAGGTTCTAGGGACTCATCTTCATTCATCCATTGTCTAGTGGTCATTGAGGTACTATAGTAGAATTTCTAAGGAATCTAAGCTGGCCATGATTACCTTTGCTTGAAGTATTTCTGATAATTAGCCATCTATGTGCTGTCCAAGAAAAACAAAACAAACTCTTTTGTTATGCCTTTGCCTTGTGTTAATCTCTCAAACACAAGTATTCTCAAGTGGAAGTCAGTCACTTCTGGCATCTTGATAAGTCATCTGTGTAACCACATTTTAAACTGCAACATTGTACAACAAAGGAAATGATTTTGGAACATATATCTTAGAAAAGCATATTAAAAATCACATGTTCAACCACTCTACTACTAACCATCATTTTTTTTTATTTTTATTTAACAGAGGCAAAAAAAGAAATACAATTTTGAAATGATGGTTGTTTAGATGGATCAAACTTTTCCCTCTTCCCAAAATCTCATCGATGATAATGCAATATAAAATTGGGAATATGAGAGGTTTAGTTCCTACACTGTGAGGTAAGATGATCAACCTTTAACAAGAGAACTGAATCTTTATTCTAGCAAGAATCTGAAGAGTCTAGACTCTCCAGTGTGGGGAGTAAGGGGGAAAAGGGGGTGACAAGGGCTTATTCAGTGGGATTTACAGGTCACTCATTAAATGTAAAAAAATTTAATTCACTGATTTGGGATCTTTCAATGTTTGTCTCTGTAGACAGAAAGTTAGCAACTAACCTTTCATATTGCTTATATAATACATTATTTTTTAAAATAAAATAATGAAATTGCTGTTTGGTATCCCTCACAATTGTTAAAACAATTTACTTATCTGAAATATCAGAATAATGATTAAGCACGAATCTCCAGCCAGGGATCTAAGATAATTTGATACTGACAAGTACTTTTTATGGTGCAGAGTAAAATTGGTTTGTATCAGATGGTAGAAAATTTGCCATTGTTTAGGAAGCTGTCATTGTTAACAGCTATTTCACAATAGAAAGTGTTTTTTACTACTGACCCTATGTGGCTACAACATCATATTAATAGAGAACAATCAGCCATCCAGCTAAAAAGGAAAAATGAAAATTGTAATGATATTTTCTTGCTTTTTCAATATAATTTGAAGCCATAAAAATTAAATGGAACTTCCGGATTAAAACACATTCAACAAATGGGTTTAACAGAGACTAAAATATACAAAGGAAGTGAACAAAAATCAAAGAAACATTTATAATGCAAAAGTATTCTAAAGTGGCAATAGCAAACTGCTGCTGCCTAGAAGTTGGGAAGTGACATTTTTTCATGTCAACAAAAGAGATGGCAACTAGTTTCTTCACAACTACTTTCTTTGCCATGAAACCTTACCCAATTCCAGAGACAACATGTGTTTCTATTCCAGTCAGTAAACCTATGAAATTCAAAGTCTTATAAAATCTAAGAGAAGTCACATGCCTGTCTTCAATTCTTTAATTTTACCAAAACTTACGTATGTGTTATGTACCAGGCACTAAGCTAGATGATAGGGACACACTTGACTTGGAATATTGCGTTGGATAGACACAGCTAGGAAAAGGAAAACACAGACTTTCTATGCTCCATCTTTCCATGGATATTCCATCAAATATGATACCATTGTTGCAGGACATAACCATTAATTTATGCAAAACTAGAAAAGAAAAAGTGCTGCCAGTTAAATTATGACAAGCTAAGATTTATGAAACACATTGCAATTTCAGGGGAAGTGTCCCTTTTAAATGTGGAGAAAAGTGTGAATTGTGGTATGTCTTTCTCACAAGGGCGATGTGGAGTCAAATATATTTGAATAGTTTCTAAGCCCAGCGTTTTCTGTGGAGCATTCCATGGAACAAGTCGCTATGACAATTTGAATACGTGTATCTAAGCAACAGCAACAATTACAACAATTACAGAGACCACAACATATTCCAGGCTCAAAGAAGTTTGGGAGATGATGAATTAAACAACATTAAAACCTACTGTAGAATATCATAGAGCCTGTAGCATTTGAGAAGCATAAATAAACCCCCTTGTTCTCATAGAGCATGTTATGGTATTAGGGAGGCTCTGTGGAAAATATTAATGCATTCAGAATTTAATGAAAAACAAGTCCACTTTTATATAAATTGCTTCTCTAATGTTTAGGTTTCTAAGAAATGAAACAAAGTTAAAATGTAAGTAACATGCGTATTCTCTCTTCCTTGGTAGTGTGCCTATGTCAAATTTCATGCAACTTTCCTAACCTACTGATATATTTCAATATGAGGAAAACTCAAAGATGTCTTTTGTTGTTGAGGAACACTTAGTGATATACCCTAACCCCTTGTTCCCTAGGAAGGGATCTCCCTTAGAAAGACACTCCTTGCTCTGCATCTTAGTAATTCCTCTCCACAGAGAAGCAGTGTATTTTCTGTGGATCTTCACTTGTCCTTGGAGGTCGGGTAGTGGTCCAAGATCTGGACTGTATGTGTGTAGGGAGAGCATTAGTGAGCCCATTTGGCCACACCTTAAGCAGTGCATTCCAGCCTAGCTTTATCTGTAATAAACTTCCAATTTTGATCTCTGATTCTTTTCTATTTCTTTGTTGGTTCTAAAGTGTGGTATAGAAGAGAAATCTTATTGCTTACCCCCCAAAGCCCCAAAAGTTTTATCCCTTTACATTAAAAGTGAATGTGAGAGTCAAACCCAAGCAGCTAACCTTTTGACTATGTGTCCTCTGGACCTTACTGTGGCACCTCGCAGCCTTCAAAGAACATCTTAAAATAAAACACATGCAGGTACTACTCAAAAGGTAAGAGTAAAATAAGATAAACTGCAGAGGCCCATGAGTCTGAACTCCTTACAGAAACTCCAAGAGAACATTGCCCTACTGGAATTTTCCTAGAATGATTCATTCACTCCTACTGAGGCCTCAAGGACCCTGCCATGCAAGGTCCAGAGATAACTATAGAGCTGAATGTCCTCCAGTTGTTTTAGGTCTGTGATACTTGATGTAAATCAAGCCATCTCCTCCCTCAGAAAATTGAAATGAGAAAGAATAGGATATCTGTCTAACCCCAGTCTTCCACATTCCTTCCAGCGGAGTTAACATTTTAGAAAGGATATGGACACTTTCTCCTATCTTTCCATTTCTCTCCAGAAGTTCGCTTGGTTGTTGGTCCAGGAGAATTCTGAAATCATGAAGAAATATAAATGCTTTTTTTGTGATCTTAAGAGAATCCTCAGGGACAGTCACCTTGTCCCTTTCTTTTCTCTCTGAAACTCTAATTCTTTCCCCCAATCCTAAGTGTACTGAGTGCAAAATCTATGAAGAGTCAGAGGAATATTTTAATAACATTTCAGCTTTTCATACTCTGTATAAAAATCTAGAATAACTATCCTTCCTTCCTTCCTCCTTCTTCTCCTTGGAGGGGAAGATTTCTGGCAAATTCCAGGTTTAGAAACTTCAGTCATTATCTCAAAACCTAACTGTAAATACAGTGATCACTTTTGAAAGACAATTGCAAAATTGGAACCTAAATTTCTTGAAAACATTTAATTTTGACCAAGTCTTCCTAATGTCATGATGCACTTTAAAGAAAATTCTTTATAAGGTTATTGAAGTTCTCAGTATTGGAAAATTACTAAGAGAAAGCATTTTAAGGCGTCAACATTTCCTTTCGGGAATATTCCCCAGAATTTAGAAAAATGTATGAGGCATGTGAGAAAACATTAATAGGTAGTGTTAAGCACGTTATAGAAATGTAAATATGCATTATTGACTAAAACTATACAACAAATTTTAAAAGATGGAGATTTTAAAAGATAAAGAACAGTAAAAAACATGTTATAGAACTTGAATTATACTAAGAACAGTATAACAAAGAACAGTATTATACAAAGAACAGTAAAAACAGAATTATACAAAGAACGGTAAAAACATGTTAATAGAATTTGAATCACACTAAGAAACCAGAGTGAAATGAGTAACTCTCCTCTTATCAGGGAAAAATGTGGCATTGCCAATCAGCTTCTGTGGCCTGTTTGGCTCTCTACTCCCTCTCCTCTCCCTGTATATGGGACCTGGAGTGGAGTTGGAGCATCTGGGCATGTGTTTCCTTGGTCATGTAACAGTCTACATAATTTCTTCTAGAGCCAGATCCTTGTAGAAACTCAGGACAAAGCTGTTTTACCTGCATTTTCTGAGCCATTGATCATGTCGTTACAATTGTCCTGCTTCTGTGAGATAAGCTTTTAGGATTCTGGAACGGCAGTGTATTTCTGTGCCTCCTCCATGGCGCTACTCAATTTTCAGCTCAAAGAAAGAAAAGTATATTCTCTAAGTAAACTACAGAGCACTTTTTTTTCCCTTATTGGTTCCCTGAGAAGTCAGTGCTTCATATTTGAGAGGTTTAAAATCACAGCTGATAAATGCAGTGTGTTAATTAAAGTATTCTAGGCAAACGACACTATACACTTGCCCAAATTAACGAAATAAGAGGTTTGGTTAGGATAATTTAATTCCTCAAGAACCATTCATCTTATATGCAACATTGTTTTGATTAGAATAAAGACATTAATGTGATCATCCGTGTAAGTAAAGTGATTTTTTTTCTTCTTCAGAGTTTACCTAGATTGTTGGTTTTATCATTCTGGAAAGCGTGTATTAAAAATTGAGCTGCCATTATGTAAAGAATTTGCTTAAACAAAATCTTCCATTGTTCACTTGTATGGGCCACAATACAAATGGCTAAAAAAACCCTGCTGAAGCACTCGACTCACGCAGCACACTTCGCTATCAATGGAGTATCTGAACATAAATTTAAAAAAATGTTTTAAGTCCAGAGAAACCCATTTTTTTTCTTTCCTACAAGTCTTGAAAGTAGCCCTGAGGAGACAAATTATTGGACATCAGTCTATTATCATTTGAAGAATATGACGTAACATCAAATTTTATTTCTTTTAGAGTTAAAAGTGATTTTTTTCTCTTTCCCTGCTCCCTATCACAGCTTACTCACTTGTAAGCCTAGAGTATACAATTTATATTGTTTAATCTTACAGAACTGACCACTTGATGACACAAACTATAAATCATAATATGAAATAGCTTTTTCATGGCCAATCAGGGGGCAAAAAAAAGCGAGAGAGAGAGAGAGAGACAATGTCTATCTTTATTTTATTTGATTCCAGGATGGTAAAAATTAAATGTAATGAGGGCTTTTGCTCTAAATGGACAGCATCAGACATAGACTGCATTGGAAAATCAGAAGATAAAATTGATGAAAAATGCATTTTGTTATGAGGGAATTTTCATTCCTGTTTTTTTTAAATGATGAACTGTGTAAATACATAGATGTATAATAGTTATATCATTTAAGAATATTTGAAAATTATGGTGACAGAGTGGACATGGAGGGACATCCCCCATGGCAATAATAAAAATCCTCCAGTCGCATAGGAGTATGTGCTCAAAAGTATGTTGTGCCTCTGGACTCTATGGACATTGGAGAAAAGATGAGGGATCATTAGTTTAGAAAACAGAACATGAGATACCCCCTTCTTAATAATCAACTAATTAAATGAAAGGTGTCGGGAATAGATTAACCTTCCCTTCTCCCCTGCACACCTCACTCATATGTACAATGACCTCAGTGCACTGGGGGTTGACACTTCATCTATGGTAACTTAGGTCATAGAATGTAGAAAGAATATATGATTGTACTCGAAGACGTCATTTTTAGGAAAGAAAAATCTTATATGCTGTGCAAAATACTTGTCTCCATTTGGAGAGATCATGACTTGATTTACATATGTTGTTAGGATTGAATCTTACTAAATTAAAGTTTAGAGTGTTCATATATTAATAAAGATACCTCAGTAGGCAATTTGTTGTGACTAACATGTACTATGACTAACACTTATTGCCTTCAAATTAAACATAAACACCAGGAGATACTCATCTAAATTGACTTAATCATAATTTAATTACTATACACAAAGGCACACCCATGACAAAATTATACCCATCTTGGCCAAATAATAGATTAGAAATACAGTGTGATCATACAAGACTGGGTAGTAAATTCATTTATTAGATGTTTGAGAAAATATTATAGGAAAGATTCTTGGGCTAGTTGTGAAGAAGAGAAGAAATCCATTTTTCAAATTTAGAATCTTAGTTTTCCAGACTCTCATTTTTCTAGTTTGATGATCACTTAATTCAGAACCAATTGCACTATTATTGGCGTTTAGAATACAAATAAAAACTTATGACAGCATATCCTGACTCTCACAGGTCTAACAACTGCCTATCTAATTGCTCTCTTCTATGACATCAAAATAAACAGAAATGGAGCAAAATATTTTTATCCCTTGATACTTTGAATAAGGAAAATTTATGATGGGAAATGCTCATCTACCATGGGGGGGGAATCTACTCCCATCTTTTCAGGATCACATCTCAACGTTTCTCAAGAAAGTCATCTTCCTAGTTAAAATAACTAAGTTGTGGGATAAGAGGCCTTTCTTTTTAAGATATAGGTTTAAACATATTCAAGACAGGATGGTTTAAGCAAAAATTATTTCTATTATGAGTTCAGTAAAAAACAGTTTTGGTCTAAGCCCATTAAATTTCAAGTTAATTCCACAAATGTTTATAGAGCACCGTGTTTCTTAGGCACAGTGCTGGAGATAAAATCAGATCCAGGCACCACCCTAGAGACCCACCAACCTATTCGTACTTCAGTCATAGTTCACTTCCTTAAAGCAAAGCTTACTCTGTGAACACACAGAAGCTTAAGCAAAAAGGAAATTTCAGGATGCAACATCAAGGATGTTGATATAATGTTCCATACTTTTCTTTGTACACAATCTAAATGTCTTACTTTCAAGTACGGGTTACTCCAGAACCTGGTGTCCCAATCACCTACGTGTCTGCCCTCCAATATCTATACCCACTCCTTTTTTCTTTGTTGCCTTCAAGAATCTTCCCTAAAGCCTCTAAACCAGGGGTGTCCAAACTGCGGCCTGCGGGCCGACTGCATTCCGCAATCTATTTTTAATTGGCCCACAGCAAATTCCAAAAATATATTTAGTTTACTTAAATAAACCAGGTGAGGCAATACGTACTTCACCTCAAGTGAATGGCCCGGCTGTTTGTGTATTTCACCGCATATGGCCCTTGGTGAAAACCGTTGAAACAAGTTTGGACACCCCTGCTCTAAACTGACCAGATCTTTTCATTACATGGTTTATTTCATCTCACTTGTAGCTGGAAAAGTCCTATCTTCAATTTAAGAAACAGATGAGGTAATATATCCTTTGAAATGACTTGCTTCCTCAGGGCACATTGCCCCATTTTCTAAATTTCCACAGCTTATTGCTTATATCATTACATGTGTGTCTTGCATCTGTAAATGTCAACCTGTGTAAATATTTAGGGATAAATCACTGATGGGAAGCAGGGTTTACCACCTCAAAATATGATGATTTTAAGCTGGTTATTTTCAAGAAACAAAAGGCTCAGGAAAAACATATGACCTTTCTCCTAACTGCCCAAAAGAATTTAAAATACAGGACCTACTCTAGGGAGGGAGATATCATCATAGACAACTATAATTTAATATGAACTAAGTGTGATAGAGACAGAGGAACCTAGCAATGCCCATTTGACAAAGTCTGTTCTGTGTCCACTGTTAAGGATGGGCCAACAATCATTTGTTTAACCAAACATTTGCTTTTCTTTCTCCATGTGAATTGCCTTCCTTCCTTCCTTTTGAAGCCCCAAACTACCTCCCCCTTCCTCCCTAGCTCCAGGTGGTATAGACTCCTTAACTGCCTGATCTGTTCTCATTCTCTCATTCTTATGAAACCCTTGTGTTTACATATGTGGTAAATTTTGTTATTTTGTTTTCTTAATCTGTCTCATGTTAATTTGATTATTAATCCACCCAGAAGAGTTTTAAAAGATAGGAAGAAAATTATATTTTCCTCCCCCACATCACTATTAATGTAGCTTTATATAATAACACCTTTAAATGTACTAGAAGGGAAAACCACTGTTTATAATCTCTGCACATTTTCAATGAATATTATTATTTTTAGGATTTTTTTTTCTTCTCTCAGGGTCTATAAACAAAACACAAGCAAGTTTTGCAGTTGGTTTTAAAATTTAAAGTATGTTTTATTAGATGCTAAACCAAGAACACTTCACTACATTTTTTCCAACAGTTGTCTTATAATATACATATATATAATATACATATATATGTGTGTGTATATATATATATACATATATATATGCATATACATATGCATATATATATATATTTTTTTTTTTTTCTTTTCTTTTTCTTTTTTTCCCCCCAAAGAACAGGAGTTGAGACTTGACTAAGCCTGGAGGTGTTCATTAATGATCTTTTGAATCATCTATTCCTCCATAATTTTTATTCCTTTGCGTTAAAAGCTAACAGCATATTGCCAATTTTACACTAATGATGCATGAAATGTAATGAGTTGTATGAGTTTCCAGATTATTATATGAGTAGCCTTTAGTCTGATGTTTCACTCAAGACTCAAATCCCATAATTGCGTAAAGATAATTTAAAAAATTTTTTCAATCTTTCAGTAACATACTAAATTGCGCTGTCTGCTCTTCCAATTTAGCTAGTAAATTTTCATCAACATGTAAGCACAACTATTTTTTTTTAGCTGTTTATCAACAAAGGTGTTAGGGAGAAATAAAATAATCTCTCCATTAACATATCCTAATTATCCTGAGAAAAGTAAACACTGTTTATTAAAACAGAATACCTCGAAGCAGATATATATTTTGCCCTTTCAATTTATTTCATATTGTCTGTTTTTCTAATTCCTACTTTGTTTCCTTTATAGCAATTAACTCTGAAATTTCTGTATCTTGTTTGTTTACTACCCTATTGTCTGCCTTCCTAACTAGCATGTAACATCCATGAACAAAGGAAACTTCTCTGTCTGGTTTAGTGCTACTGTGTTTCCCCGAAAATAAGACCTAGCCGGTCCATCAGCTCTAATGCGTCTTTTGGAGCAAAAATTAATATAAGACCCTGTATTATACCATATCATATCATATTATATCATATTGTATTTATAAGACCCAGTCTTATATTGTATTATATATTTATATTGCATTATATTATATTATATTATATTATACAATTTAAAACCTGGTCTTATATTAAAATAAGACTGGGTCTTATATTAATTTTTGCTCCAAAAGACTCATTAGAGCTGATGGTCTGCTAGGTCTTATTTTCGGGGAAACACGGTATATAATCATTGAGTAGAACAGCCCTTGTCAAATCATGGACTTCTAATAGTCATTTGGCATCATCTGCCATAGAATACTAGACTTTTAAAGCCATGTTTAATCACACCATCTAATAGTTCTCTTCAAAAAAATTATCGGGATACTTTATTAATAATAAACAACAAACATACTGACTAAAATATGAATATAATAAGTCAAATTTTTACCTACGTGTGAGTATCATATTCTTATCATCTCTAAGTTAAGTGGAGACTAAAATGCTCATTTCATTAAAATACAAAACAATTTCTAAAAATTACAGAATACAGTATATGCAGTATGTGCTTAGGAAAAGGCACAAACCTTGCATCGAGAATATATTCCTGAGAGAAAAATAAGATCGAAGCATTGATAGTTATAAATCAAAATAGATTTCAAGGAGTTAGAAATAAGCAGAACACATGCTAAAATCAGGAAGCTATCAATTGCCTTTAAGGTGTTAAAATATAAACTGAGGAATACTCAACATTTTCAAAGTTTATTTAAACAAATTCAAGTTAAATCAGGCAGCATCCAACCTAGCAGAGAGAAAGGAGCTTCGAGGAGCTGTTTAAAATGAAAAACTTTTACAGGCGGACGGGAGTGGGAACAGGAAGTTATACCAGGCAAAAAAGTTGGTTGTTGCGAGGTTACTTTTCTTTAGGGGATGGCAGCATTCTATCAGGCAGATGACCTAACCAGTACTGATCAGTGATTCCTGATTAACGGGTTTAAGATTCTATTTCTGGGAGAGCCAAAACTCAAGTTTAAAATCTTGATTTGGTGATGAGGGCCCCCATTCTTGGCCTGTTGTCTTGTTTTTAACAAGGGAAAAAACATATTTAAGGAAGTAAGTAAGTGATTTAGAAGATATCTTAGGATGTGTTCGTGATCTGAAAGTAAAGCTGAGGAAGTGGGACATAAAAAATGCTAAGAGATATTGGAAGTGATTACATGATTTGGAGAATCGAGTTGGTTGGAGTCGTGTAGCAGATAAGGTTGGAAAAAAGGTGTGGATGTAGCAAGTCTTCTATTTCAGGCTGAGAAATTATGTTTAATTTTTTAGAAAACACAGAATCTTTACATATTTCCAATCATGGGAGTGAAATTGTAAGAACTTTGCTTTATAATAATTAGTACAGACATGATTAGCACTTTTGACAGAACTGAAATGTAACCTGAGGTTAGAGAGTAGATAGTGAGTGGCTGAAATTCATCGGGTGAGGTGTGATGGATTGCTGAAACTGGATTACAGCGCTGGGAATTGAACAAAAGGTGTATTGAAGGAGGCATAAAATTAGGGGTTTCTAATACTTAGATATGGATAAGATCCTACACTAGTTCTGAACTATGAAACCAGTACTGACTTTGATCAATTCACCAACTATTCTAAAGAGGAAGCCCTTAGTGAAGCAGCTGTCTAATCTGTGTCCCCTTTTCGTAAAGCCCCAAGGAAAGGTAGTGGCATAGAAACACTCATCTTTGTGCCAATTGTAAAAGACCCAAATTAAAAATTTTATCAACATTCTCATTTGTTTTATATATGTTAAACCTGGGTCTATCAACAACAAATTCTACTAAATCCCACATTCTACTATATTTTGCAAATATACATATTCATGACCCATTAGAATTATAAAAAATGTATTTGGAAGCATTGAGTGGTATGATATGAAATGGCAGACAGCTGTCTTTCCCTTAAACTTCCAATTTCCCATTTGTCAAGATTTTTGTTGTTTGTTTGTTTTACTTTTATTATTTTATTGTTTGTAGTGGCTAAGCTTAAGGTGAGTCTCTTCAGGATCATGGCAATTATAAAAATCCCCCAGTCAAGTGCCTCTGGACTATGGGGAGTGGGTAAAAGATTAGAAACCATTAGTTTAGAAAATAGACCATGAGATACCCTCTACTTAATAATCACCTAATTAAATGGAAGGTGTCAGGAAATAGACCTTAGCTTCTCCCCTGCACACCAGGAGCATTATCTCCTGGGACAGTATGGCTCCACCTTCTCACAGTGAAGTCTATGGGGTCATAAGTTACTGCTCTATGTCCTACCTACCCTTCCACATTTTACATACTATTTAGTCTTTTTTGCTCAACACAAGTTTTTACCCATAATACTTCAGTCACTCGAAAACTTCCAGGTAAACAGAAAACACTAGAAGGTTTTACTTAGCAGCTGGGGATATACTTTTTATTTCCTTAGAATCCCCATTTTCCCAGTCTTTTCAAGTCTTTTGTTCCATCACTTTTTGTAAAATTAAAGTAGCTTTCTGATTCTTTTATAGAACTATTGCAGCGGAACAATTGGGAGACTCTCCCACCAGGGCACTGTAGGAAGCCATTGAAATGCCAGTGACTTGCTAGGTCATGTCAACTTACACTTGCTTCCAGGTTATTTGGAGCTAAGCACTGACCTCTTTGATAGGAGAACACTGTTTATCTCCCTGAGCGCACATTTACCAATTTCAGCACAGGGCCATATGCTCTTGGTCTTTTAGAATTAGCTCCATTCCACAGCTGGTTACTCTACTTCTGAAATTGAATGAGGAGGAAAAGAAAAAAGATCCAGATGAATTTATTAAATTAAGAATACTAGCAAACCCTTCATCTTAATGTATAGAATGAAATAAAGTTTAACAAGAAGCCTGTGATATAAAATACCACAGATGCAATACTCTTAAAAAGAGTCATTTAAATAACATCAACATTTTATTTTAATGAATAACAAATGAAGAACAATATTTAGTTTCTAATGTCATTTTGGTACCACCTTGGGTAAAGCATAACACCTATTGGAAAATAAGGATTTATATCACCTAATTGACTAGAAAAACCTAAGAAACAATTTGTGTCTTTTTTCTCTGTTAACGTCAATATGTGCAATAATTCTAGCCTGGACATCGTTTTGTGGGAATAAAATCTAATGAGATATTTAACTTTGAGAGCCTCAGAGTACTCTACAGTACTAACAAACTTGAGAGTTTTCCTCTGTTTGTGACTAGCAAAAGTACTCTAAAGTACTTTTAGGTATTAGTTGTTGTTCTTGTTGTTATTGTTTTGGGGGGTGGGGGTTGTTTCTTGATGTTGAAACACTATCACAGGCTGCACTGGAAAACTTGAAGCCCAAGTGGCAAAGTGTGCATTGCGAAGAGGAACCACAAAGGAGGGGCAACCATGGGTATCTCAGTTTGTCTGGGCCAGTCCTGTTCATACTAGTTGACCTCAGGTAATTATTAATAACTCTGCCTTTCATTTTCAAAATTGTCTTCATTTTCACTAAGTGGTACGTTAGTTTTGAAGCACAGGTTAAATATTTCTAGTTTTTTATTTTTTTTAATTAAGCTTTATTTGTGTAACAATGGTTAGTAAAGTTACATAGGTTTCAGGTGTACAATTCTATAATACATCATATATATATCCCATTGTGTGTTCAAGACCCAGAGTCAGTTCTTCCATCACCATTTATTTGACTCCCTTTACCCTCATCTACTAACTCCCACCCCCCTTACCCTCTGGTAACCACTAAACTATTGTCTGTGTCTATGAATCTCAATTTCTTATTAATGCTTTATTAAGATGGGAATTAGAAATAAGATTATTTAAGTGTAGGTGTTTATTGGGTGATACAATTATATTACATTTTGCTTTTTTGAGATATTCTGTTTATGCTTATTGTAAGGCATATAACACTTAATCATAAGAAAATATTTCCCTCATTTAAATTATTAGTCTACTAGATCATTTAAAAAATTTGATTAACATTTTCAGCAATTATTATATTCATATGTTGATGAGCAAGATAAAGAAACAAAGCTAAGGATATTTGCTTCTTTGAATAATCAGTTATATATTAAAAATAAGTGAAATGTATGCATGAGTTTGACTTAACAGGAAACTGATTGTGTATCTCAGTTAAATTTATTATGTAATTGAAAGAGACAAAACAACATGCATTAAATTATATTTGGTATATTAACTTTAGATGAAAAAACATTGCCTTCAAAAATGTGATTTTCAACATTTGATGTATATGATTCTCTTACATAATTTCCTGCTTCTGTTTCACTTAATAAACTGTTTTATCAAAAACTCAATTGTAAGCCTTTTAATATTTCCAAAGGCTTTTAAGTTAATATATGTAGTCATTTGCATAATGATTATACCCAAGAGAATCATAAAATTTTCTTTTCCTCTGTTTGTGACTCAGCAATAGATGGAGAACAAATTGTAATAATTGTTCAGTCAGTTAGGACTCAAAAAAATTTTCAGGGAGGAAAAAAATTATTTTCTAACCTTTTTCTAACTATTGTTCATTTACAAGAGAACAATGGGGAGATCTGACTTACAGCATTTAAAATCTTAGCATCACTGATGGTAATACAGACAGGCATTGCATGCTTCCTAGTGTGAAAGGTTAAGGAGAGTCAGGTAAAAATTTCATTAAAATGCACAGGGACAAATCCAAGAAGAGACATGAAAATGACAGAAAGACTTAGCATGCCTGCTTCCAGAAAAAGAATGTTTGAGATTGTTCTTAAAAGAAAAACAGTGATTTGTGCACTAAGAATGGATAGTATTATCTGTAGTTTTACTTAATTGTGATGAAAAAATATATTTGGGGAAATAATATAATAGAATAAATAAAGTAAAATAGAATAAAATTAGAATAAATTCAGGAACCCATGAGTGCAGTGCTGGCTTCAATTATAAGCCCATCAGTGAATGATGTTACTCACTTAAACTCTCTGTTGGTCTCCTCTATAACATCGTACTACAAAGATGCCCTTGAAAAGAATTTAGCATCAGGATAATAATACAGGCATATGTTATTTTATTGCACTTCAGTTTTTGGTGCATTGTAGTTTGTGGCAACCCTGACTGGAGCAAATCTATTGGCAATATTTCTGCAACAGCATTTCCTCACTTTATGTCTCTGTGTCACATTTTAGTAACTCTCACAATGTTTCAAACTTTTCATTATTATTATATTTGTTATAGTAACATTTGATAAGTGATCTTTGATGTTACTAGGGCAAGACCCGCCCCCAGCAAGAAGATTATGACTCACTGAAGTCTCAAACGATGGTTAGCTTTTTTACCAATAAAGTATTTTTAAATCAAAGTGTGTACATTGTTTTCTTAGATGTAATGCTATTATACATTTAACAGACTACAATATAGTGTAAACATAACTTTTATATTCACTGGGAAACTAAAAATTTTGTATAACTTACTTCATTGTGATATTTGTTTTGTTTTGGTCATCTGGAATTGAACCCACAATATCGCTGCAGTATGCCTGTAATTCAGGTCATTAAACTTCAACTATAAATATTTCCTGTTTTAGTAAGACTCAGTTCACCCACTTTTTCAAATTAAGTAAAACAGGCAAATTGTTCTGAACCAAACTGTAAATAAAATGCCAATTATCAGGCACTTTGCTTTTGCTCCTATGTGTTAGATCTGTGATCCGTCTACACAATACTTTTTACTTTAAAAGACTAGTGATTTATATATACTGTTTCTCTCATGAACTAAGATAATCGAAATTCCAACAGAAAATGGTAATTTCTTTCATAACACTTGTTCATATAAATTTATTAACTATTTGGTTACCTTCATTTTGCAAGTGAGAGTTGATATGTACAATTAGACCAGCTATTTTAAATAAATATTTTATAGAAACTATATAATCTATTCTTTAATTTTTATTTAGAAAGTAAACATAAATAAATAAATAAATAAATAAATAAATAAATAAATAGGACTTATATCAATTGCTAAGAACTTTATTAGTTCCCCTATTCATTGAGCTCTTCAATAAAAACAATATTCAGAGTCATTTCAGCACCCTTGAAACTTTCATTTTGAACCAGGAAAAAAATAACAGGTCTGATTTTTTATTTTTAGTTCTAGGTAATAGTATAATATTGAAAGAAATGTCAACTAAATGTCACTGCAAAAATTAGACTTGTGATTCTCCTAAGTTCAGAAAATAAGAACTTCATAGTTACTTTTCAGTACTGTAAAAACAGACTTTAGGAAAAAGAAATGGATATAGAAAAAACTGCAAGTCTTATTCTCACATACATTTGAACTCCCAAAAATTTAATTCCATTTTTGAAAATGAAGAATATACGAATGCATAACACATACATATTCTTTTCACTTAAGGAACAAAAAATCAGTAATGAGATTTTTTTCCTCTAGAATAATATTCAGGCAAAGGACATCAACAGGTATGAAACTATTTTGTTTTTAGTCAGTTTTTTTCAAAAGGTAATGATTAAAATAATACAATAATATCTATAATAACCACTACATATTGGAAATACTAAAACTTTTTTATATTTTAACGTTTTGTGAAAAATAATTATAATTTGTAAAATTTAGTCTAAGTAAAATATAATACATGCAAATTTATATAGTTTAGAAAATAACACCTGAAAATGTCTCATGCCAAATTAAAAAAAAATGTATATGTATGTTTGTCTATGTATGTGCATATCAAATATACAATATTTGTATAATCAAAACTAGCAGCTGAAAATACCATAAAAATGTATATAGACCAATCAACTGCAAAAACATAGGCAAAATATTTGACAATAGTTTAGCACTATTAATATGTAATAATATTTTCTGAATTACACACACACACACAACAAATACACACACTAAAGATAAGCTCCAACAATAGTTGGGCAAAAAAATCTGAACAAGCAAATCACATATGTCAAATAAACATATGAGAATATGATGAACGTCATTAATGAAGAAAGAAGTACCAAGTAAAATAATGCTCTGTTTTTTAATCTTTCAAATTGTCAAATATTATTTAAAATTATAAATTCCAATACTTGAGTAAGGCATTCTCAAAACCTGTTACTCAAAACTTGGAAAACTTTCAGGTCAATTTGGCGTCCTAATGTTTACACAATTTACTTAGTACTCTTACTTAAAGGAATTTATCTTAAGAAAGTAATAAACTGTGAGCTGTACTTAAAAATTTATGTATAATAATACTTATGTACTTCACAAAAGCAAAAAGTAGAAAATAAAACTGTCTAAAAGTAGGCGGATGATTAATTGAAATATAGTATATCTGCACAATGTAGGAAACCCCTAATTCTTCTAATTTAGCCAGGTGTATACATACTAAATTTTAATAAATATTGAAATTGAAATTGGTAAGAAAAATGGAAAAATAGATTAATCAATTGATGAATGTAGCCTCTGACCAGACATTTCTAGATTTTAGAGACTGGGCTTCCACCCTAGTTCCTCTGCCATTTGTTGCCTAGGCATTGGGTAAATCTTCCCTAAGCCCTGAGATCAGGCCACTAATCATACAGTCAACAAGAGACTCCTAGAATCAATTCTTTGTAAACTTTGCAGCCAGCTAAATCTAGAACATCTGTTATCCTTAATCAAAGACCATGATGTAGATCATCTTGTCATGGTCTCTTTAATCTATAATAATCCCCATGTTGCTCTGTGTTTCTTCAACCGAACCACCCTTCCACTGCTCCTCTCATTCTAAAATCATTCACTTTGTTCTCTGGGATCCCTGTCCCATAGTAAGCAAACTTTCTTTTATCATAGGCTGTCTACTGAAGGTTATTTCTACTTTTGCTAAACTCGGCTTTCTACTAAAGGCATTACTTCCTTAGAAGATCTATTTCAGAATAATGAGGAAAGTTATATTCTTCTTTCTCCTAGTGCTGCTTCTTAACTATTATTTCCTTATTCTGAAGGAAAATCCCTTGTTCTCTGGAAACTTTTGAAATTGGGCTGAACTCTCTACTTACAGGAATTATTGATGTCTTCTTAAACTCCTAGCCACTCTCATTTATGACGAGATCCTATATTGTAATCATTGTGCATGACTGGAGTCTAATATGAATGCTCCATTAAACAAGCTAGGCCATCAGCTTCTTGACTTTGCTAGTTCCAGTGACCTTCATATCTACCTCATTTTAGTTTTCCATTTCTACCAAAACTATACTCTAAAACTTGACATTCCAGAAGTCCATGTTTATAACATTAAGTTCATACATCCCACTTTCTGGTGTCAACTTCTTATCCTTCTGATTTCCTCCTCTATTGCTTCCATCATACATTTCCTTTGACCTCATGGGGACCACCAGTCTCTTAACCACTCCATGTTTCCAAATAGTTACATCCTGTCTTTATTATCTTTCCTAATCCATTTAATTCCAAACACCATCACAAGATGGCATCCTCACTCTGCTTGCCTGGTTGGCTGTGCCTTCACTGTATTCAGATTTCAAAATGTTTAACCAGGATGACTCCAACTGGACCACAACCTCCATAGAATGATGAGGGGAGGTGAGCACTGCTGGAGATATTTGCATTTATAAGGCCACTATATATTTGCAGTATCCCACCTCACATGGTATTTCAATCCTTCCAGGAAAACTTCTATAACTCCCTAATCAGCTGGCCCCACTTATGCAGCCCTGATTTCTCTTTTGACTTGTAATCTTGTTTGTTGACTGCTCTTAAACTAAAACTGAAGTCATTGTATTTCCCTTCAAACTCTGGTTGTGTTGCTTCTAGTATTACCTTCTATAGATGGTCACACTTCCTGTATTGTAATGCCTTTTCCTTTACTGAAACTGCATATATCATTAGCATGATGAATATTGTGACAACAGAAGCAGACAAAGCCATGTGAAATAAAAGTAATTCAGTCTGATTTCATTTTAATAGTTATATGAGTTGTGGCTCTACCACGTAGGCAAAATATGGTAAAAATAACAAAGACATACATACAAACAAAAAATTGCAGATTTGTATGCACTCAAATGAGGAAATGATACTCAAAAGATTTCACAAAAATTGCATAAAGGACTCTGTCAAATAACATTAATAAATCTTTATAGATATAAAAGAAAGCACAACTCTTTTAAGACAATCGAAGAAATGCAAAGCAAGCAGTCATGGAAGGAAGCAAATCCTTAGTGGGAGTTCATCTGTGTGACTAAAAAGTGACAGAATTAGAAATAATTAGCTAACAATGTGGCTTACACAGGACACAGAATTCTTTTTTTAAGTTTTATAGACTTAGTTGTGTGACCAATAGTAATTGATTGTGCTTAGTATGTTAGGGTTACTGTTAGAGTTACAAAGAACAAATCCTGTGATGGGAACAGAATTTTTAATGGTGTATATGAAATCTCAGTGCATTGGCATAGTAATTCTAATTTTTGTGAATTGGGATAACAGTTATTTATTTGGTGGTGTGTATATTTTAAATCAATGTTTAGAATAAGTATAGAAATTATAAATTAAATGATATCCTTAGAACTAATGTATTTTGTATTGCTTAATAGGAGTAATCTGTGAATATTTGGTATTTTAAGCATGATTAATGTTTAGGAGAATGTTGTACATTAGAGTAGCTAGCAGATTTGTCTTGAGGTTCCAATTTGAAATTTGTAATTTAGTGAATGGTTTTGTATTCTAATTTTAGATTGGAAGGCATAACATTTTTTACTCAGTGTATAATAATAATAGAATATTTGTTAGACAATTGAAATGCTGAAAAACTAAATTTTATATTAAATTTATAGTTTATTTGAATATGATTTAAAGCATAGGCCTGCCCCTGAATCAACTCTGTAAACCAAAACTACCCCAAGAACACCAGAATATCAACTACTTGCTCTTAGAAATCTCAGACATGCATTTCTGACAATTAACCGAGACCTATAGGGTATATAATGGATGCCCATTAAACATTTTTAAAATGAGTCAGTGTAGGAAACTGTTAGAATTATATTTAGTATTAATATTTAATGACATTAGAAATGCTTGTGAAAGGCAATAAAAGAGTATACAACTATATTTTTAAAGTGACCTTAATTCTATAAAAATTTCATATATGTACTTTGAAATATATACCATGTTTCCTGAAAATAAGACCTAGCTGGACAATCAGCCCTAATGCGTCCTTTGGAGAAAAAATTAATATAAGACCCAGTCTTATATTATGTTAGATAAGACCCCGTCTTATATTATAGTAAAATAAGACTGAGTCTTATATTAATTTTTGCTCCAAAATACGTACTAGAGCTGATTGTCTGGTTAGGTCTTATTTTCAGGGAAACACAGTATTATGTATAATACCGTATTACCGTATTTCCTTGAAAATAAGACTGGGTCTTATATTAATTTTTTCTCCAAAAGGCGCATTAGGGCTTATTTTCAGGAGATGCCTTATTTTCTCATGTACAGCAATCTACATTTATTCATGTACAATAATCTACATTTATTCATGTACAAAAATCTACATTTATTCAAATACAGTCATTCTTCTGGAACATCGTCATAACTCTCCAAGCCCTGAATTCTGGCTTGAATTTCTTGCAACTCCATTTCCTGTAGAACCATTGGCCCCAATCTCTCATTGGCCCCAATAAAGCTCTCCTTAAATGAGCACTTCTTGTCCTGCTCGTAGTGCATTTTCAACACAGCTGTCAGTGATACTACCCATTAAATCTTCACCCAAGCCACGACCTCTTGCAGGCTAGTCTTCACAAAGTTTCCACACTGATTTCTCTCCATTTTATTTTCAATGTACTCATTGATTTTCATGTGCAAATTGTCCTTGAATGGCTTGTTTATTGTAATATCAAGAGTCTGGAGATAGGCAGTCATTCCTGTGGGAATCATTATTTGTTCTTCAAGGAAGTTCTTCTTGTTTTTAGTGCGGTGAGTGCTAGCTGAATCCCAGACTAGTGGACTTCTTTGGCCACCTCGCGAAACAAGTGGCAGCATTAAATCGACCCACTTCCTTATAACTGCTTGTGTGCACCAGGCTTTTTTGATTTCAAGGACATAAATGCAGGAAACACATTCAACCTTATCTTTCTTGCCCTTGGTGATGATTAGAGGTGGGGCTTTCTTTCCAACCAGATGGATTGCCAAAATATAGGTAACACAGGCACTTTCGTTACCAGTGGAGGGAATGTACATTGATGAGGCACCCTCTGATCAATTGTCATTTGAGATCTTTGGCCCATAAAAACTGCAGTTTCATCCATAGAAATAATGTTGGAGAGTTGGTATTTAGAAAAGTCGACGTCATCAACAAAGGACTTGAATGCAAGTGTACGTTTAATAACTTCAGTATCTTCCAGCTTGAACAGTGTTGTCGATCTTCTTAGAGACAGTTCATATCGCTGAAGGAAGCCATCCAGCCAGTGTTGTGATGCTTTGAATTCTTCTGGGGATATTTTTAACTGTGGTGCCATTGCATGGGCAAATGCTTGAATATCAGCCCTTTGCACAACGAAAGCCTTTGTTCTCATGTCAGCAATCCATTCACAGATGATGTTTTCCAGCTCAGGAAATGGTTGCTGACCTGATCCACACTTGTGCTTCTTAGCATTTCCCTCGTCCACCTGTTGACTGAGGTTAACGTACTCTGCTCACCATTTTTGGACCATTCAGAGATCCAACTTCTTCTCTTTACAGAAAGCTGAAAGATTCTTACCCCGAGAGTCCTTCACAATTCCTTTCTTGTACTCGATGGAATAGCTCTTTCTTTTTGCATTCATCTTGTCTGGGGGTCAAAATATCATTCCCTTTAAATCTACTATTAAATCAAGTGTTAATTGAAGAATTACAAGACAGGAGTGGCAATAAAAATGATGACAGTTAAGAATGATGGGCCACACAAAAGCAACAAAAAATTGCAGGCACCAAAATTCAGAAAACGCTTCATTTCACACGAGTGCATTAAGGACATCAGTTACAACACATGGCGTATTGAATTATGAGGATTCATATTAAACACAACCACGTCCGTTCGTTATCAAGTGCACACGTTATTCATGCGTTGTGTCTGTACATTGGTCATTTGGCAATAAGTCTCGAGTTCATCTGTTTACATAGGTGTTTACTTCACGTCCAAAGGCGCCCGCTTGGGTATTTACAAATACTTAATTATAATGGATATTATTTATTTTAAATATTAATGTCAATAATAGTATGTATTTATATTTAATTATGTATTAATATTATTTTATAATTCAATACATCCGTCGTGTGTTGCAATGGACATACTAAATGCATCCGTCTGGCTGATAATCTTAACTGGGGCTTATTTTTGGTGTGGTGCTTATATTATGAGCATCCTGAAGAATCATGCTAAGCCTTATTTTCTGGTTAGGTCTTATTTTGGGGGAAATACAGTATGTATGCTCTTAATGGAAATTAAGCCTAAGGTTGTTTTTTTTGTGTGTGTTGTTGTTTTTTTAAGTGAGGAAAATAGTCTCCTATTTTCTCCTATTTTAAGTGAGGAAAAAAACTCTCCTTTATAAGCTCAATATGTTTTTAAGTTTCCCCTCACCCAAGAAGTAGAGGGGTGAATCACCTTTGGAAGAAAATTTTATTTGGGGGAAAAATCTCTTTCAAAATTTCTCTTTATTTTAAGAAATATAAAGCAAGTACTATTCATTAGTCATAGGGAAAATGGCAACATCCCATTTTGTGTCTTTTTGATTATGTAAATTGTTGTGTGTGGTTGGGTCTAGGATGAATCTGCACAGACTTTGCTTTTAATGAAGTGAGGGAAGAACTTTTATGGATCACATTTAATGAATCAACACAATGCTGTACCTATAAATGTATTTTGTTTTCACTTGTGCAGAGAGGGAGATTACCCAGAGGTCAGACTAAGTACAGAATGAACAGTTAGCACAATCTTTGGGAACAACATGTGGGGAAAAAAAGTAATTTTCCTCCTACCTCAGTTCTTCTGTCTGGGTAATAAACAAATTAACATGAGACAGATTAACAGGAGAAAATGACCAAATTTATTACATCTGTACTAAGGGGGTTCCATAAGAATATGAGGCCTGAGAACACATTGGGCAGTTGAAGCTTATGTTGCAGTCATTGAGGTAAAAATCTGGGATTTCAAAGTGAAAGTAGGCAATTCACAGCGAGATGAGTAAAAAATGAACATGTGGTAAATAAATTCTTGCTGGGCCACCCAGGAACAATGGGACACAGAAAGGAGTCTAACACACAGGCTTTGCTAGATTTCTCCCTGTCTGCCACACTCAAGTCACATACACTAAAGTGAATATAGTAAAATGAATTTGCTAAAGTTCCATTCCTGAAGCAGAGTTTTCTATTTGAATTCTTTTCGCCAGGTAAAGGGGGAGGGTCAAAGGTTCTTTGTGAGTCTTTTGTTTCTTAAAATAACTAGCTTAAAAAGGCCAGTATCCCAAAAGGCATATTTTGGGGTGGCAAACTCTGCTCTTCCTCCACCAGTTAACCTCAGCCTGGCTTTCTGTGCTGTTCAACCTGGAATTGAGCTTCCTTGGCCGTCTCAAGGTTATGTAAGTGTGAGTAACTTATATGTACCTGGTTGTGTATTGTATTCTGATATTAATCATTGTGATGAGGCCTGAGCCTCAGGTCATAATCCCGTGTTGGTTTCCCCTGAAGGGAATAAATATTTCCATTCTCAGTCATCCTGGAGAAGGCAAACCTTCAAAAAAGAAATGAGTTATAGGAGATAAACTTAACTAGATGGTAGGTACCAGTAGTAGGGCTAGGGAGAATGAGCCATTTCTTACTGTGAATCAGGATTGGATCATTTCTGGTGGTCATGATAGAGAAAGGGGAGGTTGAAAGTAATTTAAATTTTCGGATGCAGTAAGTATCTCTCAAGTGGAGCCCAACTCTGTGTTTGCATAAGGACGTTCTCCCCACCACCCATTATCTCGTGAGCCTGATTAAGATAGCCTGCATACTATACTTTAAGGGGTACTACATTTTAAGAATAGAGTTTTTAGCATATAATAATATCAAACACACAATTAAACAATAAAATAACATATCATTTTGTCATGATCAAAATATCTACCTTGTTTTCCATGCCAAAACTATATGTCAAAATCTGCTAAGCTCTATCTAATCAAAAAATTGTAAGACTGCACTCTTTCATTTGAAATTTCTGCCATGTCGTTTCATAAGTGTGGCTAATGTGGTGAAATTGTTCAAATGTATTTAGGGTCTTCATTATCTCTCTCATATGTGCACTTTTTTTTTCTTCTTCTTCTTCTTTCTCTACATTTCTTTTGCCTTTTCTGGTGTCTGGTCTATTCTGCTTACTCACAGTTTCTACTGCCCCAAAATGGGTTTGCCATAGTTGTCAATTCAAGTCCAATTCTACATTACGTTTCAACTTAGAACCCACAAGCGAGAGAGAGAGAGAGAGAGAGAGAGAGAGAGAGAGAGAGAGAGAGAGAGCCCAGAACCCAGAGCTGGCTTCATGGAAGTGGAATCTCTTTAATCACAACACACACCAGGGCCCTGCACTTGGTTTAATGTCGTACTGTCACCTACTTGAAATTCTTAATTCCTTTTTGAACAAGGGATCCTGTATTTTCATTTTGCACTGCACCTTACAAATTATGTAACTGATCCTGCCTGTTTCATCACTACAGAGCAGCCAGAGGAATGTTTTAAGGTGTAAGTCAAATCATGCATTCCCCTACATAAACCATCTATTTTCTGCCAGCATTCCCCCCAAAGGTTCAGAATAAAATCCATCCTCCTGACATTTGCCTTCAAGAGCCTATATTATTTGGCTCCTGCCTAACTGGCCCACCACCCTGCTGGTCTCCTCATTCTTGCCTTGTTGGCCTTCTTCATGCTCTTCCCACAAGCTGGACTCCTTCCCGAGGTCTCTGTTTTCTGATGTTCAGCATAGAAAATTCTTCCTCCAACTCTCCTCATACCTGCCTGTTTAAAATAATTCCCATATTCCTCATTAGTAAGGCATCCTCTAAGGAGTATCTTTTAGTAACTATTTATTGTATTTCCTTCATTATGTACATTTATTTGTTATTTATTTACTGGTTTTGGTTTGTTTTCTCAACCAGCCTGTCCCACCCCACTCCACTCCACCCCACCCAGTATCGTCTCCTGGAGGGCAGGGATGTGGTTTGTTAGTTTACAGGTGTAGCCCCTGTGCCTACACCAGTTTTTGGAATATGGCAAAAAATTGTGCCATAAAATTGTGTATTTGGTCAAAAGTTTAAGAGAGAAACTAGAAAATAGTGTATAGATACTAACTGTCCTATCTAATCTAAAGATGATGTTTATCAATAAAAAATATAGTTAAGAAATTATAATTCTGATGTCATTCATTTATCCAAGATTATCAGAGAAGATTTATTTATTTTGATCGAACAAAGTCATTGTCTTTTTTTTCTCTTACTATGTGTGAACAGCTGGGAGCAATATAAATCAGAGATAGTGCAGGTGTTTATGCTTTGAGTATTTCTCATGATGAGTTATCTTTTGTTAATGTTATGTATACACTTGTGCAATAACAAAATATGATTCAAAATGCAGTAATGTTCCAAGAACCTGTCATAAATAACATACTCTCTCATGTTATCAGCACATTTTTCACTGAGCTAGCCACACCTCACAGAGTGTGGATGTTAGAAAGTGTTCTAACACTCCATGCTCAGTGTTTTCTGTTACAATACATTAAACAAGTATTTTCCAACCGGGGTGTCACAAAACTCAAAGGACTGCCTAAACAGGGATAACTGCTGTGACTGAATACCAGCTCCTCCTTCTCTCCTGGAGTTGTTAAGTCTGAGACCTAAAAGAGGGAGAATAAAAGCTAGTATTAAATAATAGCTAACATATATGGAGTGCTTACTATGTATTTTATATAAATTCAATGTCACAACAACTTTATGGGGTTATTTCTCTATTATCAGTACATAGAATACAATGCACTAGGTCTCAACAAATGTCATATAAATATTTACAACTCTATAAAAGAGTTAATATTATTCTCATTTTATAAATAAGGAAATGAAGTTAAAGAGTGGTAATGAATTTTCCAAATATGTGTAACCCATTTGTGGAAGAACAAAGATTGTGGTCCAAATCTGTCTGACTCCAACTCTGAGTTCTGCTACATCCTAATGATTCTCAGAAAGAATTTCAGACAAAGTTTTTCAAATTTGGATTCCAGTGGGGGTTTACTGATTCAATTAACTTTTCTAATACTGTCTTTTTTTTTTTTTTTTTTTCATGACTTTTTCTTTATGACTCTCAACACCAAATTCCCTATTATGGACAATTACTGACCTGGGTCAAATTGTCTTCCTTTATATTATCTCCTTCCCTATCATTATTACTCAGATAAATCAATTCCTCCCTTTTCAGGCCAGGTCTATCACTGTCCATGTCTGTATTAGCTACAATGCCTAGCCTTAATCTTTCCCATTAGTTCTTTCTTGGAATAGCTGAAATTCTAGGTTCCCTCTGTACTAGTTTCCTAGAGCTGCCTTTCCTAGATTTTGAGGAACTTACACTCAAAATCTGACTAGAACCTTGAATCTGGTTATCTTTCATGTCTCTTCACTCCTATACTGTGGTTTTCATTCTTAGTGTGACCTCTGTTTTCTCACCCAGCCCACCCCACCACCAGGTCCTTTAATCCTTTTATTTATTTATTTATTTTGCTGACTTTTTAACCTCTTTCTTTTTCTGGAATCTATGATCAGACACTTGAGGAAACTTTTGTTTTCCTATATACAAAAATTTGGTTTAAGCATTTCACTTACTAAACAAATCATGAAAGTATAAGGATCAAATCATATGAAACAAAAACAAATCAAATTTAGTTAAATGTCAACTTCTATCATTTTTGTACCTCTGTAATCCTTAAACTCTGCTGAAAAGAAAGTATTCAAGTTGGTTTACTCAGCTTCCATATTTTAAAAATAAATGTATTTCCAAAATTATTTCTACTTCTTGGAAGTAGAAAACTTCTTCCTAGGAATGAAAATGATGATCTTAATAAAAACACTAGTACAAAAGGCATGTATATGTCTGTGTGTGTATATATATATATATATATAAGAGAGAGAGGTTTATTATTTATAAAATGTATGAGTTTTTTAAGTTTCTCATGACTTTTATCAACATGCTTAATGTTCTGAGTCCTAATTATGCCTAAAATAGATAGCTGGCTTTAACCTTATCATTCAGCAGATTTTAATTTTTTGGTATTGAGTTTTCTGAATAATATATCACAATATGTCATAAAATGAAATTTTAAAAATTTTAATGTTTAAGTGGATTTTCAAACCCATTTAACTCTTATGCTCTTTTATAGGTTTTCAGAATAAACTGTCTTCTTCATTTTATCAGTTTTATAACTAAAACTGATCTATGTAACATAATTGCATGTATTAGTGTATTTATGACAACAAAAATAATAGTAAATAAAATCAAAGTAATTATAACACTAAATAACAATAGTAATAATATTTTATCAATACAACTTTTGTCATGAGCTAAGGTTTTTATATATCCTTAAATCTACACCAAAAAAACCCCCAAAAACCCACTGTAGAATGCCTTGTAATTTCCCAAGTATACAAATGAGAAAGTAGATACAAGGAAATTAATTGCTCAAGATTACTAATAATTTAAGAAGTGGGGTTTGAACTTCGGTTTGCATGACTATAAAGCTTAAACTGTTCATCATGATACCTCACAACAACCTGAATTTCTACAGATTTTTAATTTTTAAAGACAATGTTAAAGTAAATAAGTTTCGTGTCATCCTTCTATTAGTAAGTCACATCAATGTGGAGGCATGATCCTCAGATCAACTCAGAGAATCAGAACTCATTCCTTCTTAAAGCAGACTGATTAAAAAACATTCTTACAAATGTTCTTGTGAAATTCTTCTTTTTGACACAGATGCACAGGCACACAATCAAATTCATATTCCTTTACCATTCATCAGACTATTGAGACAAAAAAGCTCTGTATTTATCTTATTCCCACATTTTTAATTAAATTTATTGAAATGAGATTAGTTAAGTTATATAAGTTTCAAGTGTACAATTTTATAATGCATTATATATATATATGTATGTATATTGCGTTGTGTGTTCACTACCTAAAGCCAGATTCCCTTTCTTCACCATATATTAGGCCCCCTTCACTTTCTGCTACCTTCCCCTCCTTCCCCTTTACCTTCTGATTAACCACTAAAGTTTTGTCTCTGTCTATGAGTTTTTGTTTGTCTTGTTCCTTTATTGCTTTCAGTTTTATGTTTCACATATCAGTGAAATCATATGGTTCTCCACTTTTTCTGTCTGACTTATTTTACTTAGCATGATAATCTCAAGATCCATCATGTTGTTGCAAATAGCAGAATTTCATCTTTTCTTACGGCTGAGTAATATTCCATTGTGTATATTGTACCACATTTTCTTTATCCAATCATCTATGGAAGGACACTTTGGTTGTTTCCATGTCTTGGGCACCATGAATAATGCTTCAGTGAACATAGGGGTACATATATCTTTTTGGATAAATGTTTTCAGATTTTGGGGGTTTATACCCAGAAGAAGGATTGCTGGTTGTATAGTAAGTCTATTCTTAACTTTTGGAAGAACCCCCATACTGTTTCCCATGGTGACTATATCAATTTACATTCCCACCAGCAGTGTATGAAGGTTCATTCCCCCCACAACCTCTCCAACACTTGTTATTACTTGCCTTGTTGATAATAGTCATTCTAACAGGTGTGAGGTAATATCTCATTGTGGTTTTGACTTGCATTTCCTTAATAGCTAATACATTTGAAAATTTTTTCATATATTTTTTGGCAGTTTGTATGTCTTCTTGGAAGGAGTGTCTGTTCAGGTCCTCTGCCCATTTTTTAATTGGGTTGTTTGTTTTTTTTTTAATGTTGAGTTGTATGAGTTCATTATATATTTTGGGTATTAGCCCCTTATCAGAGGTGTTTTTTTTTGGAAATAGCTACTTCCATTTGGTTGTTTGCCTCTTTTTTTTGTTGATGGTTTCTTTTTTTTTGATGGTAACCATAGTCTTACCAGAGGGTAAGGAGGGAGGGGGCAGGTGGAAGAGGAAAAAGGGGGTCAAATATATGCCCACATTTTTTAACAATTTAAATTTATTTTCAGGTGTAGCATTATAAATTACAGCCAACCCCCAAGTGTGATACTTCGAAAGATCTCCTTTTAGACTCTGGGGGGTTGTAGCCTTACTCTCTGCCTCTGAAACCAGTTTCACAGGGATTTGATCACAGGCTGCTTCAAATGAAAATAAACACAACACCACAGCATTAGTGAGGTGGGATCTACCTTTGTTCAAATCAGAGTTTTTTCATCAAAACTGTGTGATTTTAAATGAGTCACTCGATCTCTCTAATCATTTATCTCAGTTGCAAAATCTAATCTATTCATACAATTTAATATTTACCTCACAGAGTTTTTGTGCAATTGGCAATAAGAAAGATATGGCACCTAGCACACTCCTTTGAATGCATTATAGAATATTTCTCTTCCATAAATCCTATTTTAGTGATGACAGATGAGCAAGCCATTTTTCTTTTTTTTTTTCTTAAATCATTTCTCCCCATTGCTACTGCAAACCTTTATTGAAAGGTGTTCCTTAAAACTTAAATTGTGGCACAAAATAAGAATCTGTTAAGTAGAAATAAATTCATGCAAAATAGGTAAAATAGGATAAACATCATATACCTATTAGTGTACTTCATAAAATACATATTTATGCATTGTTTCATTAATTCTAGTAATTCATTACCCTATTCAACTCTGACTTCCAAGCACAACCTCCAGAAGGGACCTCTATTAATTAAATAGAAATTTAATTATTTCAGAAATAAATTGACCCTTGTAAAGTTAGTGTTTATTGGTCTAGATTTTTTAGAAAAAAGAAAGAAAGAAAAAAGGTTTAGGAATAAATGTGATTAAAAGAACAAACAGTGAGTTGCAGATTCACCAGATACCTTGTGAACAAGATTTGGCTTGAAAATATCTCCAGTTTTCTCCCCAAATCCTGTCAATCCCAAGGATGATTAGCATTAAAATTTCATATTTCCTTTTTGCTATCTGAAAGTTTGTGTTTAAGAAAAACACATATCTTTATAAGTAGCATTTCTTTGTAATCATTTGATAAAATGTAAAACTTATTTTTTTCTCACAAATGAATAAAATTACTTTCCCTGGGATTATCTCAAATATTTTTGTTTGGATTTTATGCCTGGTAAAATTTAATTGATGAAAAATTATTTTTTTCCAACAACTAGAAATTTTAAATCATGCTTTGTCAGATATTTTTTTATACAACTTAATTATGAGAATATAACCAACTATAAAAAATATTTCTTTTATGAAACAATTTTTATGTATAATTTAACACCCACTTACCTCTTGAAAAAGAATCAAAAGCATTTAAGATCATCATTAAACTGCTCATCTTCAAATATGACTGATTAGTTTAACATTATCCTTCAGGTTTTTCTTTATATGATTCTGGAAAAGACCTTAATTGTGCATTTTCCAGGCAAGGGAACTGAAAAAACAATGTAAGACTAGCAGTGGGTGTAATAAAATCATTTTGTTGATAATTTGACCTCAGTGCTAATAAGTAAGAGGATGTGTTTTGTTTTACGTTCTTTCTTTCCCTCTCTCTCTTTTTTTTTGTTGTTTTTTTTTGCCATCACCAGGACTACAATTGTATTTCTAAAAATAATTTCTTAAAAAACATACAAGACTTTTATTGCTTAGCTTTCTAAAAGATAATTTAATTGTGAACTTGGATTCTGAAAAATTGTCAGACGCCAAGAACTAAGTTTTTCAGTGAAGGGTGAAACCAGGGATCATTTGAACACCTTTATCCCTTTTCAGGTTGAGGAATGGTGGGTCCTAAGAGCTTTTCACTAAAAGGACACTGAGTTGGCACAATTTTCCAGAGTTCCAGATCTCTTGTCAAATTGTAACCTTGTGATTATCTATTGATCCCGTCTCAGATTCGCCTGTAAGAGTCTGTGTGGTGAGTTATCCTCCAGAATTTTATCATTTAAACCAAACCAAGGAGCAGTTAAAACACTTTAGGGTCAATTCCTTAGGTCCATTTTTTTTTTTTTTTTTTTTTTCTGCAGGGAAGGGGTCAATCTGAAGACCTATTAGCCTACTCTCTACTTTTTCACTCTATTATACTGAACTGGCTTCTTCACTTTTTTTCATGAACACCAAGTTGGCTCCTGTCCTAAGGCTTCTGCATTTGCAGTTCCCTTTGACTAGAATGCTGTTCACCAAGAGAGCACTATGTTTCATCCCCTCCCCTCCTTCAGGATTTTACTCATGTGTTGCTTTTACTAGAATTTAAAATCCAGGAGAATGTTAGATGTTGTTTATTTTTGTTGCACTAGTCCTTAGAACACCACCTAACACATACTAGATAGCAAATGTATGTTGAATGCACTGAATGAATTAATCTCAAATCTCCACATTGATCATGTCTTCTTATTATTTCCCCCACTTTTATCATGAAGTCCCACTTCATGAAATTGAGAGTCTGATCATGGAAGAATGGGAAACTAAGAATGGGTAAAAGAGAATAAGGAACCCAAATCAAAACAAAAGAATTTCATTAAATTAAAATGTCCTCTTCCAAACCATATATCAAACTCTGACTTATAATCTACTTCAAATATTGACCTTTTTCCACATAATAATATTAAAACTGTAAGTTTGGTTTATATCTTATATTAAATGATTAAATATTTAAGAAATATGGCTGACTGATTAAGGAATGACAGTAAAGTTTACATCTAATCAAATTAAAGCATGTCCTTGTTAGAGTTTTAAGTTATAATGATGCATCATAAAATTCATGATTATCAAGGTTGAGCCAAATTCACAATTCAAAACAAATCTTTACTTTGGCTTATAAAATACAAGAAAGTATACAGTTTGTATTTTCTTATTTCTTTTTTCATATTTGCAGTCCTAACGTTACTGCTCTGTGTATAACATACATATAGAGAGTGCCAAAAAATGTATACACATTTTAAGAAAGGAAAAAACTGTATTAAAACTGTAATACTCATTATATACTGATAACAAAATATGAATACAAATCACATTAACTTCTGCAATTGCAAGAGGTGCTCAAAGTGGTTACTATCAGCATACTTTTAATGTTTTTTTTTCCTTTCTTAAAATGTGTTATACTTTTTTTTGGCATCTTCTGTATACAAGAGCTACAAAAGTCTAATACTCGATTTTCCTTGAGGGCACCATGGTTCTAAAGGTAATAAAACACCATTGTCTGCTATATGTAAGGCTGAAGTATTTTAGTTCCTGTGATTCATATTAACACTGAATGGATTTATGATTAATAGTTTGTGGAGAACATCACTAGAAATGAAAGGACTGATGGATTTTACAGAGAATAGCTTTTTTTTTTTTTATCCCTCTAGTGCATTTCACTTTATTTTTATTGGAATGCTGTATAATCATTAAAAACATGCTTATCTTGGAAGGAATACACAATACAACACCTTAATCAACTGAATTTTTAAAAATTCAATTTCTGGTTTTATTTTTTTTTCCTTGTCATATACTGAAGGTAACAATTCCAGGTACCTGGGAAATAAATATTAATGTCATTTTGACTAATCATATAAATTGTTGCAAAAAATCCGAAAGTTGATTAATAGAAGGATTAAACATAATAGCTTACATAGTGAGTCAAAATCGTACTCTGTCTTTAGAAATTAAGCTTGTTGAGATTTTATGCCTCAGCAAATGGATAATTATCCTCAAGTATCTTTTTCTAATACATTATGTATTTAAAATTTGTGTCAGTGTGTAATGACCAAAGTTGCCATTTCATTGATTGATGCTTGTAAGCAGAGTCATCAGCCACAATCATTGCAAGAGTTTAGCTTTTGTGTTTTAGTACCTGAGAAGTAGGAGATGTCAGTTGTCTAGGGGCAAGGTGATACATTCAGGTTCAGTTCATATTCTCTTAGGATGGAGCATGAAGTCGTGTTGCTGGTCACATACTCCGTTTACAGTTCTAATTACTAAAATATACAATTTTACCTTTTCTAACATTTCCAGATTTTTCATGTTTAAAATTATTTTAAAATAACTGAAACACTTCAATGAGAAATGTAAAGATTTTCTGTTTTCTATTGAAATGAAGATATGAAACTGTATTCGTAGAATCTAAGTACTGAATCAGCCACTCATCCTAAAAGACAAAAGTAGCTAGGCCACATGACAGAACAGTAATTTTTATGATGACGTTGATCTTCCTGCATTCTCTGAACTGCTCTTCCTGACTCTTGAAATACCTACCACAAATTCTATCAATTCATTATTATCTAGTCCATTACTTTGAGTTAATGTTTCTCTCTACTTGTGTAATTTTCACTTTCTGAAGACAAAGGCCATTTGTTTCTTTTCATACACCCAATTTGTGCAATCATAATCTCTCTCTCTGTCTTCACTTGATAGTAAAATGATAAGACATTTTCGGAAAAATTTCTTATGTTACATATCCATATTATTATTTATGTTGTTACTTATTCTGATTACCTGAACATTAGACCTATGTATTTCTTTATTGTATTTATAACAACGGTTTGACTTCTAGCAGAATGAGAAAGAATACCTCTGGTGTTCTGGTACCTATGGTGGAACAGGCAGATAAATCACCAGACCAGATAAACAATTGCATGGTTATTGAGGATGATTCCTTTATCTTACATTTAAATATAGGTAGTATATTTTGAACATTGTTCAATTTAATATAATTTTATTTATCCATTTTTATTGCTATTTCAAATGTTAAAAATAATTGGAAGGTAAATGTTTTCATAGAATGATATGCTAAAAGGGACCTTTACAATTTTACATTTCCCTTTGCATTCAAATGGATTTTATCTAAGCCACCCCAGGTAGATACACACTAGGATATATAACATGTAAATATATATATATATATATATATATATATATATATATATATATATATATATATATATATATGTGTATGTATGTATTTATACAAATATTACATTAAAAAAACAATATATTTATAATTCTAGTGAAACTACATTAAAATTTAAGCCTATTTCAATGGAAATTCTCATATATTGCTCAAAGGAGTCTAAGTTAATGTAATGGTTATGATCTTGTGGCTATGATTGTAGAGCAACAAGTTATTTTGTTCCAAGATTAAAATATCTAGAAGTAATTACAAAAAATCCTTTTGAACTTCAGGCAGCAGAACATTCACATGTGAAACTTATAATGATTTCATAATACTTTCCCTTAACAGCTGATTTTTACCCACATTATTTTACTATAAGGTAGCTATTTTTTTGTTAAGATAATCTTTCTGTAACATAACTCTTATTTCATAAATATTATATGACCCTGAAAATGTTACCAAATTCCTCAAACATTATCTTTTTTAATCTACAAAGTGTAAATTATAAAGATCCCATTTAGAATTTTTAGTGATCTTGGCAACCAAATCTAATTCTCTTCCATGGCACATGGTACAATTGCGCCTTCCAGTCCCCTTGAAGTTAGTTGGGACTTGTGTCTTCGATTGATAATCACTTTTGTCGGAAAGACTGAAGAGCTTGTGTGTAAATTGCCATTCTCTATGTTCCATACAGTACTTCTTCCAGCTTGGATTTAAGTGGATAGTGTAAACAGAGCCCCCAACCAAATAATCATATACATGTAGTAAGAACAAGATATAAATCTTTGTTGGTTTAAACCACTAAGATTTAGGGTTACTAAATAATGCAGTACATCTAGTAAAAGTATGAGGCAATACGTATGAAGTGCAGAACACAGTGTTCACCACAGGTATTATTAATATTGTTAATATGCAAGTTTCATATATGACTAATATAGACCAAATGAAATGTAAACACTATTAACTAGTTGGCACGCATTAAACCTACCTACTAAAGGTTGATTATATTTCCCTAATACTACTTTATTATAAGGGAGACAGGCATATTTTCTTTCCTTATTGTGTGCTGTCTTTAATTATATTAATATATTAACATATAGCCTATAATTAATAATACTTAATTATAACTATGAATTATTATAGTTAATATAATTATTATAAAATATTTATAGGGGGAAACTTCAATGTTTTGAGAGAGTATTATATGTAAGGATACTGATACTCTAAGATAATATAGAAAACAGAATTATGAGAAAGACAATATATATGTTTGTTTACTGTCTGAAGAATCCATTAAAGCCATAGCTTCAATGTCTAGAAGACCCTCTGATTCATATAAATTTGTTGAATGAATGAATGAATGAATGAATGAGTGAATGAATGCATTTGACAATTCATACCAAATAATATTCTTTTATCATCACTTTCAACTTTATATGCTTGTTTTTGTTAGTGGGATTCTGTATTATTTAGTTTTTTTAATTTCTTTATAGCAGGGCCATATCTTTTGCAGCTATTAAAAAGATATCTTCCTTGATTGTGCATATACCTCATATCTTTAGCTATAAGGATATATCCAAAAATTCTTATCAATGAAAACTGCAAATGAATTTGTAACCCATCTGTTTAGGTGATACAAAGAGGTTTTTGTTTTTTTTTTGTTTTGTTTTGTTTTGTTTTTTGTCATATGAGAACTGTAAAAGTTAGTAAGACAAGTAACTTCAGAAAACTTGACACATAGCATAGAATTAATTTTAATAAATTAAACTCAGCTACTAATTGAGGCAGGGGTAAATACAAATAATAAAAATAAATCACAAAAATTGTCATCTTTAATCACTAACATGTCTTCAGTAAGAAATTGAGAAAATAAAAATATAAATATCAGCATAGAGATGAGGAAAATGTTATCTTTTACCTCAGTCATAAGGAGATGGTAATGGAAATTGATAAATCAAGAAAAAGAAATATGAATGCATTTTCTGAAGTTACGGGTTCACCATCAGAATTAATAATATTAAATTAAAAACAAAACAAAACAAAACAGAAATGGCTAGAAGAGTTTGCTCAAGGAGAGGGAAATAAGAGAATTGAAAACTATTGCTTTTAACGACATACTCTTCTGTACTACTTGATTTGATAACATGTGCAAGTAGTGTTTTGATCTAACTGCCTACTTGATATCTCCATCTGGATGTCTCAAATGTACCTCAAATGAAAAAAAAAATATCCAACACTGAATTAAATTCACAGTCCTGATCTTCTTCCAATATCTCCTCTATCAGTTAATGTCATGATCTATTTATCCAGTCATCCTAGATATTTCTCTCTCCCTCATTCCCCTTGTCCCATTTTTCACTAAGCCTCATCCATTTAGTCTCTTAAGTATCCCCTGAATACATAGGCATCTCTTTCCTCCCTCCTTCCCCCATGGTCACCTTTATGCTCTGCTCTTTTCCACAAAGCTTCTTAATACTGTTCCCTAAATCCACTCATCAGAGCTTGAGTGATCTTTTCAAACTGCAAATGTGATTGTGTTTCATACTTTGCTTAAAACACACCAATGACATCCAATTGCTCTTAGGATACAGAGTAATTTTTTCTCCTTAACACGATCTAGGAGGCTGTGCATGGTGAAACCACAGCACCATGTTATACCACGGCGTCCTTCACTCTCTGTGCTCTGGTCCACTTTCACTTTTCAACACTCACATTGTCCATCTATTCACAGAACATTTGCACATGTCCTTTCTTCTACTTAGTGTAACTACCCTTATAGCAACCCACTCTCACCCTGTTCAATCGTAGTCATTCTTCAAATCTTAGCGAAAGGGGAGCCAACCCTGCCACACCAGTTCTAATCATGTCCCTTTATTATATGCTCTTAAAGAATCTCATTCATTTGAATTATAATCTCTCTCTCTCGCTCTCTCTTTCTCTCTCTCTACCTCTCATCCATTTTCTATTCAGTATCTAGCATCTCTGAACACTTAACTTGAATAAGAAGGTAACAACATAGGTTTTGGCTCCTTATTACAAATCCCCTAATTAATATAGTGATTGACAAATTGTAGGGAATTAAAATTATTGGTTATGAATTACTGTATGGCTCACTGGTCACTTATTCAAACAATAATGTAAACTTTCTCAATCTTCCTTTTAATATTCCTCCAAGTTATAAGCTGTTTGCTACTCTATTTCTTGTTAGACCCTTGTTTCTACTCTTAATTGTTATCACACAGTTTCATGCAATGAAGAAATAGCAGATTACATGAAATGTGCAATACACTGGAATACCTTCTGCTGCTTGAGATTTGCTACACCACTGTGGGTTTAAGGAGTAGAAATAATTTCTTCCATATTTAGTGCTGATTGTCATTTTTCTCTTTTCGCAAATGTTTTTAATTTTTGGTCATTTTCTCTGTATTATATATTCTTTGAAAAATAAGTAACTATTTATCTCCTGTAGATAATATTTAACCAATTAAACCAACTTTTAATATTTACATTTTTCAGACAATTATGTGTAAGCTGTGTTCCCATGGACAGAAACTTGCACATTCACCTATAAACTGTACTTGGTGTCATTGTCAAAAGCAGAATATTATGTTCTGTGAGCTAAGAAATTATTATTTTGTAAATTCTGAAACAAATAAAGCACAAGGCTAAAGACAGCAGGTAATTAACGAAGCTTTGCTTAATGGAAGAAAATTGTATCCTGTTTGGAGAGGAAAACCAAATAGAAGTGAACATTAGTAATGCCTGAGGGCTTGTGGAACAACAATGGTGCCAGACACCCTTAGCATTCCAAATAAGAGGTGGAAAGAACATTTTTGAGTTTAACAATTGCCTCTCTATTTTCAGATGAGAAAAACAAAACAAAGCAAAACACAATATAAAGAGATTTTTAGTTGCCAAAGTTAGTAGTATAAATTTTAAGCATTTTTTAAAAATTCTATTCTTCCTGACTGCTCCCGATTACTGTCCCACATCAAGATTAATTCAGAAAAGAAGCAATCTCAATATTTTCTGTGTTACCAATTGACAATCAATCTTTCTTTTTAACTCTGACACAAACTTATGGATTAATTTTGATTAAATAAAATTGTTCCCAGGAGATAACTTGGGAAATAAAACTAAATTATGCTCTGTCAAGATTTTCGGTTAATTTGAAATTGAACAAATTACAAAAGAAATGACAAAGTTTCCCTCAATTTGAAAGATATGGTATTTTGATATGAATAGATGAAAAAGATAAAAGAGAAAGTGATAAATTTCCATTTTCTCTTGACTTCTTCATCAAATTGCAGTAGATTTTGACAAAGCTCATTTCTTTTACTAATTCTCTCCTAAATTTGAGCGGAGAATTCTCAATAAATGTCAAGGTAGACGCAACTTGCTGCTTAGTTTTTCTTGCATGAATGATCTAATGAGGCATTCCAAACTAAAGGAAAATGCTATAATCTAGCTATAACTTAAAAGATTATTACATTGTCAAAATAGTTCCAAAATGAGTGCTAGAACCTGTTTTGAGTGTTGCTTTAATTCTCTGGAGATCTTAGTACTTACCTTGAAGACAGATTTCATTCTCTGAAATCTCATTAAAAGTTACAATTTTATGACAAATGCTCAATGGTGTTCATGTATATAATGCTTCTTTATTATTTCTTTCTTTCATAAAGATGCTAGGATCAAACAACCTAAAAATTAATATCTAAATCTCAGTTACATATAAAATCATATTTCACTTGTTAATAAATGTAGACTATCTTTACATCTGATCAAATTAAATTCATTACATTTGATTTAGCAGTTGAGAAGGAAACACAGAAATGTTTTGCTTTATTTTTAATTGCCATTATTCTTGATTTTGGACTTCTGACCTCATGACTGTATGATAATGTGTTGTTTTAAGCTGCTAAGTTTGTGATGATCTGTTACGGCAGCAACAAGAAACTAATACAACTACTATAAGTGGAGTTATACCTATACACGTAGTGTATAAACTTCTCCTGAGAAATGAGTCATGTATAGTTTAAAAATTAATTCAAGTCATCTTCAGATTCCTTTTTAAGGAGGCTTGTTGCTACCTACTCCTCTTCCAATTCTTATGAGAATCAGAGGTAGAGTAAAACAGAGATAGAGAGTATAAGCCTTAAATTCAGTGCTTTACATATTCTTCCTGTTGCTTCAAGATCTTGAGTAAAATGACTTAGGAGCCTTCTGGGAACTATTAGTAGGGCTTGAAACTATCTTCATCATCACTAGTAAATACAACTCCGAACAGGATTTTCTTTGCCAAAGTACTCTAAATTAGTTGAATTCTATAGACTTTAAATTTAAAGCTGGATGATGTTATGTAGTTCAAATTTAGGCATCATCGCAATATTTGAAATGTAGAAATGTGGTTGATGGGTATTTTGTGCCTGAACAGTCCAATACCCGAATTCATGATCACTCTGAGACGAACTAAACTTACAAATAGACAGACCCTCATGGCCATAACTCCAGGATAACCTGAGGCAATAGAAATAGTATTTATTCTCTTATTGGACAAAGAAAATCTTTTTAAAAAAATGGTTTTCAACTCACAGGCTTTTTAAACAACCCCACTCACCTTCTTCTCCACCATTAGCACAACTCTATCATGCCAAGAGTCCTTGGACACCTTGACACTTAACTTCCTCTTTGACTTAGTCTACCCCCCACCCTGATATTTATTTCTATCTTCTTCTGAATATAAAGGGTACATTAAATATCAGAAATTTTCTGTAGAAGTGAGAAAATAACAAAACCTGCTTTGAGCTCCACCTCACAAACTGAGAGGATTCCTTTAATCACACAAATTCAGATTTTGATGATTTGTTTCTTAAAGCATAACTGGATAGTTTGGAAAATCAAATTGATGCAGTATAATGATCTGCCTGGATGGATTGATTCTAGACTTTAAGATCCATAAATCTCATGTATGTGTGAGGTGTGATGACAAATTACGGTGAATGCTGCTACCAAGTGCCATCCAATGGGAAGGCAGGGATCTTCAATACAGGAAGCAGTGCATCAAACCTTAGTAACAGTGTGTGATAACTTTCACTTTGTTCCATGGAGTCAGTCAGGTGTGAGCTACGGTTGAGAGAAGGTGTGTTTTAAAGTGTGCAATAAATCATCCTCCATCATGATAACGCTTCGTGTCACACATCACTTCTGGTATACGGCAATTTCTGTCAAATAAAAATATAATGGTGTATTTTTCATTCACTTTATTTACCGGATCTGGCACTGTGTGACTTCTGGCTCTTCCTCAAAGTCAAAATGAGTCAGGACATCGAGGCAGCCAGGACAGTGCAACTAAAGACACTCAAGAAAGAGGACTTTCAGAACTGCTTCAGAAAATGGCAATAATGATGGGATAAGTGTGTTCGAAAATGAGGGAGAGTGTTTTGAGGGGGATTAATGGCAATGTGTCTTTCACTGTAATACATTTTTAAAATTAAACATTCACCATATATTGTGATCACACCTTGTACCCTGAGGACAAATTACTTAATATTTAGTCTTCCATTTCATGCTTAAAGAAGGGGCAACGCAAAGTTCATGGACTTGTACAATATAGAGAGGGAAAAATCCTGAGAAAAGGTTTATTCCATAAGCAGAAGTACAAATTTCCAAACTAGAAAAAAGTAACACCTAGATTTTTTTTTCATTTAAAACAAATAGTGGCACAATCTTATAAATTTAGAAATAAACCTGATATACAAAAATAAAAAAAAAACATGTTTTTAAAAGTCAATAAAAACAACAGGAGAGAGAAGGACATTATTTTTAAAGAGTTTTTCACCAACCAAGCTCTGTGAAGAAGAGCCTCAGTATGGCAAAAATAGTTAATGTTTAAACCTATATAATTTTACTAACCAATGTCATACCAATAAATTTAATAAAGATAAAAAATTTAAAAAATGATAAGAATTATGAAACCAGAAACCAAATAAGCAAGATTTTAGAAAAGAATAGAATCAGGATGAACACTGGGATTCAATAAGTGGACAAAACACAATTTAGATTATAGCCATAGAGATTGGATTGAATGTAAAAGAATCAAAAGTCTTGTATGGATAAACAGTTATAGCAACTGTAAGTTTTCTAAATTCAAAATAAAAACTAGAGACTTTTTGTTGTTCAATGGAAATGGATAATATGCTGTGCCTCAGTGGATTCTATCAGGTCAGACTGGAAAAACAAACAAACAAACAAAAACAAACAAGCAAACAAAAACATGTCTCTCAATGCCAATCTCAAATACACATAACTTAACACAGGATATTGAACTGACTTATACTACAAGGTAAATTCCTGCTGCTATCAAGTAAAAGACCAGAAAGTATTTCTTCTTCAGTGGTGGTGAACTTAAAAGTCCTGGGGAACTTTATTTTAATAATCATTGTTCAGAAAAATGTTGATAATGGGGACTTCTCTGATATTTGCTGGTACCAGTGATATCTGCTGCATCACAATACTTGCTGTATCTGTTTTAAAGAAAACAACATTTTGAATACAATTTGGGATCTAAATTATATACAGACCAGATTGTGTGTGTGACGTACAGCGCTCAGGAAAGAGTGAATAATGGGTCTGAGTAGAGCAAACACCTCGTACAACATATAACTTATTTGACTGCTTAGTAAATTTGTGTACTGGATTGAATTATTGGTTTGGTCCTAATTTTACATGCGCCTGTAGTTGTCTTATAAATCCACATTCAAGTTCACCTTCCCACCTTTTGACTTAGAGCATGTCCATGTGATTTGCTTTGGCTAATGTTAGCAAATGTGATCCAGAGTTTTAAACTTTCTTGCACATTTTTGCTTTCCCTCTTGTACTTTTGCTATTGCCAGGAAAATATATTCCAGCAACCCTGGGTGGGTCCTCCTCTACCATCCCTAAAAATGACCCATGGAGCAGAGTTCCCTCAACCAGCCCTCAAACCTACAGCCTGAAACAGAGCTTTCCAATTGACCTGTGAGTGTGAGAATGCATGATTATTTTTTTAAGCCACTGAATTTTGCAGTGGTTTGTTATTATACAAAGCAATAATGTGCCGCTGACCCATATAGCATGCATGGTGCTCATGACATGTATCATCCTTTAAAAATTCTGAGTTACTAAAAGAGCACTTCGGATAAATTAAAAGATAGGACTACTGAAACTGAGAGAACCCAACTGATTCCATGGTCATTATCTAAAACTATCCTGATGTCTACTCTTAAGTACTAATTTTAATTTAGTAGATGGGACATTGGGTTAGAAAATCAGTGCACTGATACAAATCTATCTTGCATGAATTCTTGCAGAAGCAATTCTTATTCTTTTTTCTTTCTCTTTGTATTATTATTTGTTTTATTAATATAATGTTTTATACTTTGTATAAAAAGTATTTCATGCTTTTATACTGTGCATCCAGAGTTGTACATTATACTTATAAAATAATATTTAACATGTATGTGGGATATATGCATAGAAGTATAATTCTATGGAACCCTTTTCCCAATGTACATACTAGAACATTTTCAGTATTAAGAATCTATCTAGGTGTTCCTCCCATATTTTTTTCCCTGTCTTAGTGAAAACAATATTATGTTAAACATAGTCTCCAGGTACTTCAAAGATATGTTTCTAAGATATATCTATATGGTTTCTTGTTGCTCTACTTCATTCATTTTCATCGTTGTATGGTGTTTAATTATATTTATACACCACAGTTTATTTAATAGTTTTCTTGCGAATGGATATTTCCAAACTTTGCTTTCCTTGGGCACAATCTTGTATGAATGGATGTAATCATATGGCAAAAAAGGTAGTATAATTAAACTTACTGATTTGTATCATCCCCTCATGATGTGTGGGACCATGATTACCATTTCTAGAAAATGTGAGTTATTCTAAGAGTTCTTGGACTAACATCATATAGATTTTGAGTCCCATGATCTCTCAGATTATAATGAGTTTAATAAGATTTCTACGAGAAACAGATAACAAATCTGGCCCTTGAGAAATTAGCTATATTTATCTAAGGAAATAAACGAGCATTTATTTAACACTTACTAGGTACACAGGATATTGAAGTGACTTATACTACAAGTGTGATGAAGAACTCTTAACGGGTACAGAATACATGTTGATAGTTATACAATAGAAGAAGCTATTTTTTGCTTATATTCCCAGAAGGGAAAGTGATCCTTTCCATAAAGGCAGCTTAAAACATCCCTAATCGTTGCCACAGTGCCTAAAAATACAATGAAAAGAAAAATGTACTTGACAGAAAGCTCAAGCTCAGTTCAGAAAAAGAGACAATGAGCCACCACAAAATTGATCCATTTATGTTAACCATCAGGAGTATGTTAGAGGAAGGCAAAACTCTTCCTGTAGAAATCAACTGACAAGTATTCAGAAACAAAGACTGCATGAGATCACACATAAAAATCTTTCTGTGATTAACAAAAAGAGCCCAAAAATAAGTGGCTGTCCTAACCATGGTAGTTCGGGACAAGATAATGTGGGATCTCAGGAGAGAATATTTTTATGTTCATTAATAAGAAAAATACAAAGTTTACAAAATGAGTTATCAATAGTTTTTTATCTGATGGAAATGAGATTGACATATTCCCTCTATGTATTTTTTATCCTTTATACTGTCATTCATGTGTATATGCTTTAATTCCAAAAATCAGGTTCAATCACTATCAGAAAACACTTCAGTCACTTTTATAAAGCTCCATGTAACAAAAAGAAGGCTCTAGACATAAAAACAAAAAACAAAAAACACACAGAAAAACAAAAAACAAAACAACAACAACAAATCATATATAGGGCCGTGGATGGACTGGGTGAAAACATTCTGATTATTAAAATAAAGTTCTAGTGCTCAGTGCTGGGCATACTAAGGTAGGTATCCCTACTGACACAGTGCTATCCCTCTCTCCAATGTGCTGGAGAACATTGTCACATAATTAGCCAGGAGCAGAAGCTACAGAGTTTGAACCATTGGTTTAGTTCTCTTTCTGCCACGTCTTGCTGTCTAAGTGCCTTTCCCGATAGTTAACAACATTTCCTAAAAGTACAATGTTGAGACACTTTCATCCGAAAGCTGTATGTCTATTTAACTTAGATAGTTTGAATAGCCACCATGATAATTAAGATAAAGTCCCCTCCAAAGAGAAAGACTGTACTTTAACCCCAACTAGCTATCTCTAAATTTTATGCCATTGGTCACAGCATAGATGGAGTGAGGGATTATGAATGAACGAGAGCACATCCACAATCATTAAAGGTAAACCAACTCTAATGCAAGATATATTGCTGATAGACAATCTGTAACATCTTAGCGTCCAGAGTAGTGCATTACATTATATGACATCCTTGCCAAGAACAAATAAGAGTATTAAGTAAATAAGGGATTATTTTACCAAGTAAGAATGCTGTTTAACTGCCAGCCATCTGGAGATGAGCTTAAATTTTACCTGATGGGATTTAGGATGCTCATGATCACTTCCATTACTATTGATGAAACATTCCTGGAGTATGGGTCATTGGACAAGGGTTGTTTGACATGTTGATGTGAGATTAAGACCACTGGCACTATAACAGGTTTCCAAGGGAGACTTGTAGATCTCCTTTCCGAGAAATGGTTGACAGACGCCTTACAGTCTGGCATAGTGAAAATCTGTAATGCCTCAGTTAGAGCCGATGATCTAATGTCTAGAAGTCCCTTCCAAACCTTTGACAGAGAACTAAATTGAAGACAATACAAAGAACAAAGCACATGTCAAATTAATTTTTTGTATTCTTCTTAAAGCCTCTCTATTACCTGTAGCCACAGATGAATCTGAACACCAGTTTTATGAATACAACAAATCATCTCACAATTAATTAGGGTTCATATTGCATGTCATTAACCTGATGACTATCCTCTTTATCATTTAATCATAATTTAAACATTTAAAAAGAAAAAGAAACAGATCTGGTAGTAAAAATCTCGTTATAACAATTACAGTGACTTTCTATGGGGTATTGTAGGATGTTCGTGATGATTTTACATCAGGAGCTCTTGGTACCTGTAAGAGTAAGACTTCTCTAGTAAAGCTTCCCCTTCCCTGTCCTTGATTTGAACACAAGGGCCTAGTTCTACACTATTTTGGCATCATGTTTCACACACTATAGAAACTTTTAACAGCAGCTGCTTTAAAAAAGCATTCATACCACAAGCTCTCCCACTGCTTCCACCTCAACTCAGAGCTTTCATCATTTCCTTTCCTTTGACTTCTTTGGTTCAATGGCTGTTTTATCACCTGCAAAGCATATTTTATCATTTGGAAAACAGGTGCCATGCTGATTCAGCTTCTGCTGAAATATGTTATATTGCACTCGCTCCATCAGCTCTTCAACAAGACATGATGCTATGAAATCACCTTCGGTCTCACAGTTTCAAACAAACCTTTGCAACTACACATCAAGGCTTTTAAAGTTCACTTCCTGAATTGCAGCAGTTTGTTTAATGTTTTGGGAGCTTAAAACATGCTGTTGCAAAGGAACAGTGAAGCTTTTAATGTTTGAAAAGCAGCAAGGATTCACCTCTTTAATGAAAAAAAAATTCAAATTTACAGTTCCAAGCTGACAATATGGAGTGTCACGTTGCCTACAATCTGGCGTGAGGCCTGCAGGTGTAATAACCCTGCCACATGTCTCAATGAGCACAATTGCTCCTCCTATATGCTGCAGAGTTCAGAATTTATCTCCTCATGTTGCATTTGCTTGCTTCAAATACTTTTCAGAAACCCACTTAGAAGTATGCCCTGTAATCCAGCATTTGTGCTGTTTTTGTTTTTGTTTTTCTCGTTGTGAATCTCCGATATCCCTGACCATTAATAGGTATTATTATTATTTTCTTTTTAATTTATTGGGGTGACAATTGTTAGTAAAATCACATAGATTTCAGGTGTACAATTCCGTATTACATCATCTATAAATCCCATTGTGTGTTCACCACCCAGAGTCAGTTCTCCTTCCATCACCATATATTTGATCCCCCTTACCCTCTAGGTATTATTAAATTAAGTGTCATTCCCATGCATTCAATAAAACTGCATCACATTAAACACAGACCAGAAATCAAATCTCTACTTTCAAAAGAACACTACAGATACAGCTTCTTTTCATTCACTACTACCTCATCTTTCAGCTCTCCTCTAAACTTACACAGGAGAGAGTGAGGCAGTAGTAGTATGAATAGTAATAGCTTGGTCAGCTATTTTCTTCGTGATCTTGTGTAAGCCTTCTAACTTTTCAAAGCATCTGTGTTCTCTAAAATAAGGAGAAAATTGGGTTAGTTTGAGGAATAAATGGGATTATGTCACCTATCTATACAGTGATCCACCCAGCCAACATTTCTCAAGGACTGATTTATTCTATGGCTAAGAATAAGGGGTATGATAAATAAGACAAAATACTGATCTCCAGTGAAAAGCACTATGTTAATCATAACACATACTTTTCTCAGACACTGTGGTTACAACTTAAGGTGGGAGTTCAGAAGTAGCTAGTCAAGAAGGAGTATTGATAATCTTATTATTTGTAATTATAGAGAGTAAACATGTAGTGACATACTTGTAGGTATCAGAAAGTATGAAATTTGGAGAAAATTATATATTGCAGTAGAGATTCTGGGAAAAATAGAAAAAATAATATGATTTTTAAATTGTTTTAATCTGGAAGATATAAAAAGCAGTTTGTGGGAGTCAAATTATTGTTTATAATGACAGATGATAGTTACAAAGTTATATTGTTGCTTTATTTCCAATTCTGTTATATAAATATAAAACTGCCTAAATTTGTCAAATAAATGGAAAGGAATATGTTTTCAACCTTCAATTGTAGCAAAGGAAAATTTAATGTAATTCCATCTTTTTTTCTTCACAGTGAAGGTATAATTCATAAAATTCAAAGGAAAATTATTAAACAGTAATTGGATCCAGCCTGTACTAGGCCTTGTGGGAGATATTAAAGTAAGTAAAGGCACAAATTTATTTTTAGATAGTTTATAATGTCTTTGAAAGAAATAGTCCCGATATGAAACAACTTAATACTTTGTTGCATTTAGGATAGTACAGAAACTTTACTAGATTACAAGCTCTGAAATACTTATACGATAAAAAATTGTAATTGTAAATTACAAATTGCAAAGAAGACTATTCTGAACCACATAGTCTATAAGCAACTCACAAACAGGGACAACGTTTTAGTTTCCTTTGTATCTCCCTAGTACTTAGAAAACAATCACATCTGTGTATGTACTATGTAAATGTTGAATGGAATGTATTGTCACTCATTGTTCACATGTAAATTGACTCATTTGCTATGAATTAGGTTGTGAGGATATCAAGGCAAAGAAGTTACAGTCCAGATGGGAAGAAAGACACATAAACAAATAATCATGTCAAACTTGTGTGAAGGCTGTCAGACTAGTGTTATATACAAGGAATAGCAATAACACAATGGAGAAAATGAACACTGATGTTCTGCAAAGACTCTCCAAGGCGGAGATCTCGTGAGATGCTGGGCTTTCTCCTGGAGAGTCAGGAACAGAATTTCTAAATAAGTAAATAGGTAGATAGATGATAGATAGATAGATAGATAGATAGATAGATAGATAGATAGATAGATAAAGTGGCCCAGAAATGTGAAATAGTAATGTCACGTTTAGGGGGATATAAGTAATTCAATATGGCCAGGATATTGAGCAAGTTTACTATATTTCAGAATGAGCCCCAAAGTTGCAGAGTTCAGCAGTTCAGCAACAGTTTCAAATTGGAGGGATATACACAAAAAAGCATTTCATGTCTGGTAACAACATGGGTGAAGCATTCAAGTGATCATGATGAGGAAGGGAGTGGGACAGGAGCAGGGAGGTATCAGGAAAGAGCAGGTAACACCATGGAAAATATCAGTGGTTCTCAAACGTTAGTGTGCATCAAAATCCCCTTGTTTAAGTAGATATTGTTTGGCTCTCATTCCCAAAGTTTCTGATATAGTAGGTCATGGGTGGAGCCCTATCATTTGCATTTCTAAGATGTTCTCAGGTGATGCTGATACTGCTGGTCCAGGAACCGCAACTGAGAACCCCTGGTATAGAAAAATAAAATTGCATAAGCAATCTACCACCAGCTGATGAAAGGTTTTAATTCTGAGATCAAGAGTGTGAGCTGAATCTTACAAATGCTGATCAGCCTCGTGGTTTCTTAAACTCTATAATCTTCAGAATTAAAATATAAAAATATAAGGCAAGAATGAGTTTACATTTCAGAAACAACAACTGTCAAAAATATAAAAGCCCACCTCTTCAAATTTCAGAGAGGGTATGGAAAAATAGAAACTTTCATACATTGCTAAATAGAAATGTAATTGACATAACTCTTTGGAAAGAGATTTGGCAATACGTAGGAAACTTGAATATGCTCATATCTTAAGATCAGGAATTCTACTCCCAGACATATTCCCCAGAGGAACTCTCACAATTGTGCACATGGAGACCTGTGCAATAAAATTCATTATAATGTTGTAATAATTATCTATTTATCCACCCATCTATCTAGATAGAGCTATCACATGCCATATGAGTGTGTTTGTGTGTGTGAAAAACATTCTATTCAACAAGAAAATGAATGAATAAATTATTATATATGGGATTCCATTGAATGAATCTTTAGTTGAAATTAATTAAAGATGTATACATTACCATGGATAAACCTCAAAAACAGTATAAACAAAGAATACATACAATATAGTACCTTCTCATAACATATAAATGTGTAAAGAAATTCTATATATTAATTGTGAATGCATACACATATAGTCAGTGTATAAAAGTACATGAAATGACAAATTTCAAATTGAGAAGAGTGAATGCCTCTGCTGTCAATGGGGAATTAAATTGGAGACAAGTAGTGCATTATATTTTGTCAGTAATTATTTTTTCTTCAGCTAGGTGGGAGACATATGTTTTTTTTATAGTGTTTTTATTTATTTATTTATTTATTTATTTATTTATTTATTTATTTATATTAAATTTATTGGGGTGAAATTGGTTAGTAAAATTATATAGGTTACAAGTGTATAATTCTGTAATACATCATCTATACATCATGTTGTGTGTTCACCACCCAGAGTCAGCTCTCCTTCCCTCACCATATATTTGACCCCCTTTTCCCTTTTCTGCTACCTGCCTCCCCCCTTACCCTCTGGTAACCATTAAACTGTTGTCTGTGCCTATTGTTTATGTTTCTTTGCTTGTTTTCTTGTTCCTTTGTTGTAAGTAAGAATTAATTTATGATTCCAGTAATGAGAATATCATAATAAGAATGATGTTTTAAAAACAATAATATAATAAATTGAACCTATTATATAGAATGGATTGAGGGGAGTGACAGGATAATAAACAGGCAATAAAGATACCTGTTGAGAGGTTATTGTTCAGATTTCCTTTATAGCCACTGGATTACTGGTTATTTTTATGACCTTTCTAAACAATGTCTAGCATAGCACTCCATTTGAAGTTAATTGTCAGTAGAGTATTTTTCAACAGTATATGTAAAGTTAAAATTCATTGACCTTTTTATTAGTAATTAGCCCCATTCAATTGAAATTGTATTTGCTTGCTTGATAAAACTAGCAATGCTTAATGTATGAGGCAGGATGGAAGGGTATGGGTTGGGTAGAGGGAGAAACTCAATCACACTTGACTCTATAAAGTTTTTTGCAGGTAATAAGATAAATATTATCTTTGAACACTCACTAATTTTCCTCTGTATAGGCACATCTGGCCAACATTGTCAAAAAATATCTTCACATGTACAGTTAATTTTGTTTTTATTTTTTTGGGTTATATTATTATCCTGATAACTGTCTTTGATGAAATAAGCAAGCCATGTAAGAATCACTAGGAAGAAATGAAGAAAATATTTCAGTCAATGAATTAAGTGTAAGTTTTCAGGTGTTTCTGCTATTATGTCTTCCTATCAGTCTCATTATTTACAGTTCTCAATGGTTTAGTCATATTAAGAATGGTAAATATTACACAGTCAACTATCAAAATTCAATGATTTAAGTCTTGCCAACCATTAATCAATAATGATGTCAAACATAGAGATAATTCTTGAATAGCCAGTTTATATTCTGGATTAATGTCACTGAGGCTTTCTTACCTGTATCAATTTTTCCATGTTAAACCAACTTCCACATTAGGGAAAACAACTTTTTCTTCTTATTAGTTATTGTTGAAGTTGGTGGTGGAGTAATTTTTATTTTAAGCCTAGCAAATGGAACACTGGAAAAAAATAGTAAATTTCATGTAACATAATCACATAATGCATTTCAACATCTAACAAAAGTTACCTTGGAACCAGCAACTTTTTGGGAGTAATTGCAGAGTTGCTTCCTTACTTGAATTTCCTCTATGCTTTTAGAGAAAGTTCAAAGTGATGATGATACATGTCAAAGTAATTTCAGTGGTGCTTTGCAGCTAGTAAATGTGTGAAAACTCTTACTTTAATAGGACCAACTGAAATACACTTAAGATGTTATGAAAAATGATGATGAAGATGATTTGAATGCTGAAACTGGAATTGGTAACTGAATATCTAGGCCAAATTAAAGACAAATTGAAGTGCAGACTTTTATTTGACCAGTTGTTCAATAATTGAGACTGAATAATGAGAAGCAAATCCTAATACATGGCAGCATAATGTGGAGGTTAAAGAGCATGGACATATGGACCAAACTCCCAGGGTACAAACCATGATTCTGCCATTTAAGCTGTATGATCCTAGGCATAAAACATAGCCTTCTCATGCCTCAGTTTCCTCTTATGTAAATATGAGAATAATGATAGGGTTGATTTGAAAATTAAATGACTCAATGTCTGAAAATTACTTTACAACAGTGTCTGTCAGGTAGTAATTACCAAATATATATTTTCTAAATAAGTAAATGCACATTTAATAAACCAGTATGGATAAAATTAGTGTTGAGATTATAAGTCCTGTTGATGAGCAGGTTATTGAAATCCCTATACTCATTTTCCATTTGCTTTCATAACCCCCTCTATTTGCAGCTTTTTCTCCAAATTTGGACACAAACTCTATAGATTGGTAACAGAGGGAATTAAAGGGTAAATAATTGACATACAGCAAAATATTTCTTGCCTGATAATTATTCCAACATTGGCTTCCAGGAAGTGTAAATAATAAACTGTGATTCTCTTTCCATCATAAAATATGTAATCAATTGTTGGTATATAAACATTTCATGTCAAGTGGGAACACTAGTCACCTGCTTATTTTTTTGTAAATGAAGAAATCATTAAAATTGTTGTCTTTAACAAAATTCCCCCCTCTATAAATAGGAGTTTATCAAATTTTAGAGTTCCATTTACCCTCTTATCCATGGTACAGCAAGGGGAATTGTGCTAACAATCAGGTGGAATGTCTTCTGTATGGCTGAGTCTATGCTCAGAAATTGACCTTTTATATGGTATTATGGACACTTCATGCAAACCAGGTCTTGACTCTTAGGATTTGTAGGAATGGTGTCTAAGAGTTTCTCCCATGGCGTCTTCAGCTTTCCCATGTGCACATGTTATTGGGACTAACAATTATTTGGTCATAGTTATGTGCCAATTACTGTTTAAAATATTTTGCATATATTAAATCATGTATATCTCCCCAAAACCTTTTTAAATACCTATTATTATTGTTCCAATTTCACTAGTGAAAAATAGTGACAAAGAACAAGTTCAGTAACTTGTTCAAAATCATAAAGAAAGTGGCAAACACGGTATTTTTAACCAGGGCAGTTTAAATTCAGAAAGCATGCATTTTAACCAGTAGAACACATTAATACTGTCCTCTGCCACATTTCATGCATTGGACTTAAGATGCAACCAACAATAGTTAACTTTTGAAGTGGTTGCTCCAAAGTCCATCTTTAGGAGCTGTCATGAGAGAACATGTTTGAAAGTATGTGTACAACTATTCATACCCCTAACATCGTAAGGGCACAAAAGTTCAACCTTGTAGTCAATGTATTTTAGTTTTTCATACAAAATAGTAACTCAGGTGAAAAAGAAGGTAAATTTACTTACATGATATTATTTTCTTTCAGTATCTCATAAATCTCACATTATTGATCCCTAAGATATTATGCCCTCTTTTAACAACCTAATTTTATTTCTTAAAAGACTTAAGGATATACACTTTATTATATTACCAACCAATATTAAAAGTTATAAAAGTGTTTTCTTTAAGTAAAGCCGTCAAGTATCTATAATGAGAAAAATGTGAGAGAATGTGGTTCATGCTTTTTTCTTTCATTTTTAGCTTTTTACAAACATCTTTACTACATATTTTTTAAACACTTCCCTGCACATACTACAGAATGGTTATCACCTATAAGCTTCTATCAGTAACTGGCTGTCCTTTCAATATATCTCATCTGTCTTTTCTTCAACTGGTATTCTTTACTCTTTCTTCAGTCTTGACATATGTCAAGGTATAACATGGCAAAATAACTAAGATTTCTTATAACTTATTTTTGTTCTTTCAAAGAACTCTATTATATGAAAGAATATATTATCATTTCAAAATATTTCAAATATATGCCATACCAAAAAATTTTGAGAAACATTGCTATTTTCCCTTTATGGGATATGAATTAGAAACTATATAATTTTAAAACTGAAAGAGAACAGAATTACCTAGTCCAATCTCCTGATTTTTTTTTTTTTAAAGGAAACTGAATTCCAAATAGATCAGGTTATTTCCCATTGCTATTATCCCAGTTTGTGATACAAACGAGAGATTTAACTAAAAGATGTCATTTTGTATTCATATCTGGTTGATATTTTTACTCAAATATTTGAGAAGATATCATGAATACATTTTCCATGATGGAATATATAATTGTGTAATGTTCTCTAAGAGTTAAAACAAAAACATGCTTTGGAATAAGATGTAAACAATTTAGATTAATTGAGTTTTCCCAGTAGTCCTGGGTACAGCTCAAAGATGTTAATCTTAAAATATTTCACCGCAGGTACTGTTGTGTTATAGGAAACACTGTCCTTATATACCACAAAATGGTATCTATTATAGAATATTTTTCGTGTGAAATACACATCCAGAAGGAAAATTATTTACATTAGTGAGCACAAATAAACACATTATTTAATCTGATATTTTGAGACTGTGGTTTCCCTTTAATTTTTAGGATGCCTGTTTTGTTTATGAAGATAAAACAAAATTATAAGTTACTAATAGTGTTTCATAGAAACAAATTTTAGTGTGTATTCTGTTTTTATGGACTTTAAACTTCTACTGAGGAGAGACCCAAAATAAATTAAGTTCCATGATAATATATCTCGTATGTCTGCACTTAGGCATTCTAGAAAGTATTTAAAGAAAGATTGTAATGACAGTCTTTCATTTTTGGCTTTGTAGGATACATAACTTATGTTGGAGTCATATAAAAATATCAAGAAAAGAGTCAGAAGAAATCAGAAGTAAATGTGAAAATTCTACCTCGTGCATAAAAATCACAAGATTATAAAGGGATTACCCTAACATAACACTCAGGAAGCTTAATCTCATCAATCAGATTGCTGCACCATAAAATTTACATCAACCAAAATTACTGAGTAAAACTATAATTATACTTAAGTCAAAGAAAAACAGCCCTTAAGAATACTTTTAGAAGTAGATGACATTTATAATCAGGATGAAAATATTGTTTCTTTGAATAAAAATCTAAAAGCAGTACTGGTTGCATTACAACTCTTTTATTGGTGGAGGCTAATAAAAATATATGACCAGAAAAGTCAACATAGACCATAAGGCCATTAGAAGGAGACACAGCATAATTTTGTATTGTGTGCTCTAAAGTATATTTTAAACTACATAGAAGATTATAATACATTTTTTCTGCTAGTGAAGATGTCATTTTGCTCTAAATGTTCAGTAATAGTCCAGTGATTTATCAAATTTAAACTATAATTGGAAGTAAGGAAGCTTAACTACAAGCTGAAGAAGTAGACAGTAAATTTATTATGTAGAAATTAGTCAGTAAAAATGAAATGACCTGTTTCTTATCTTTTATCAGCTAAATAGTATTATGTTTATAATCTCCATGTGTTAAAGTGTTATGCCTTATGAAGATAATTTAATTTTCTTTACCTAATCTAAATGGACATATAAAGTTAAGCTGATTTTTTTTCTTTCTCAGAGACCGAAATCATTACGTACTATGTTGTTCTTTTGAGTAGCTATAGTTTGAGTGACTAGAAAGACTAGACAATGCTTGATTCATACATTAGTATTTTAAATGGCTGTCTTTTTCTTGTAAGGAGAGAAACTTTTAAACGAGAGACATTCTTGTTAAGTCACTGGAACAAGTGAGTGCAAAATTTAGGGGGATTTATCTGGGAAACATCAATAATAATGAAAACAACCCCAACTGGAGTTGTGTATGAATTCTTTAGTGTACACTTCAAGAACTTAGCACACGTGAAATGAAAACATAGAAGCTAAAAGACTCAAATATGTACAGTCATACACAGTTGGAGATGAGATCAGATAAATGTGGTGATGGCCTAAATTATTTCAGAATGCAGTCAGCCTAGCTTCATCCAGAGAGAAACGTAGGTTTTTCAGGAAGTTCAAGATGAACAGTTTATAAGACAGTCACTTAATGTGAGATGTGTCATACCTAGCCTGGAGAACAGGGAGTATTCACTGAATGAAGAAGAAAACAAATATTAGAAGATAAATAATACTGGGGTATTAATGCCCATTTCTTTGAAATGTTTTCCCTTTGAATTTTTCTCACTTTTAGAGACATCTCATTCATCATTATCTATTAATATGACACTTTACCCTCTTTATCAAAAATGTTTGGGATTTGGAGAATTTCATATTTAAGATCTAGCCAGTATGTTTATCATCATACACTAATTCACAATTTAGCCCTGGGCTTTTTCAGTTATTGTGAAAGCTCTGATGGATAGAATAATGGTTTTATGTTCTGTTATTAAACTGCAAGTGGTCACATTATACTCAGTATATAATATGAATGATTCCATTTACAGTTTCACTTTCGACAGTAATATTGAAACCAAGCTAGTTAATTCATGAGAGTTGAGTAAGACAATCATGACTAAATGTTTTTCAATATGATAGAAGGAAGATGTCCTAGAACAAGCAGTTGTAGTCTAATTTCCAGGAATTTCTATTTAAAATGATCTGATTCCCATTTTTTTCTATTATAGGATATACCGTCTTTTTTTTTTTTTTTACCTTGTATTTGACACTACTCCTGATTCTAGTAATAGAACACTGATTTTCCTTTACATGTAATGTTGTTGGCAATGTCTTCCCCAAGTTTGTATATATGAATGGCACTGCCCGAGATCATGTTCCCTAACCAAGGTGTAGTCAGATTATTTCACCTGGAAATATGAACGTTGATCCAAATGTAGATGTAAGATTAACCATTTTGTTTCAATGAGATTTTCCAATGGTTCCTGCCACCAAGATCTCAAGAGCCATTCTAATTCCTATCCTCTCCAAAGCTAGTTCTTTAACTTCTTTTATGATATAATCTGTTTCCTTGCAATAATTTCTTTTTTGCTGAATTTAGCCAGAGTTGATTTACTTTGCTTTCAACTACGAAACAAACAAGCAAAAAACAAAACAAAACAAAACAAAAGAACATTCACTTTGATCACGGTACACTCATTCATTATTTTTTCATTAATTCACTCATTCATCTACTAATCATATATGTTTGAAGAAACATACTTCCTTCCTTAAGGATTGTGTTATATGAGATACACCAGCAGTTCGCAAACCTTTTTGTAAAGCATCAGATAGTAAATATTTTAGGTTTTATGGGCCATATTATCTTTGTTGCAACTACTCTATAGGTGTAGTGTAAAAGCTATAATAGACAATATGTAAATGAATGGGAGTGGATGTATTCAATAAACTATTTAAAGACACTGAAATGTGTATTGCATAAAATGTTCATAAGTCCTGAAATAAGAATTTTCTTCTGATTTTTTTCAACTATTTTAAGAAGTTAGGAAACATTCTAAGCTTGTGAGCCAAATGAAAACAGGCAGTAGTCCAGATCTTGCTACTCCTTGAGATGGACAGTAAAGCAAACGGTTACTTGTAAGTAAGTAGTATAGTTAAGTAGTAAAAGTTGGGTAAGGAGGGCTGTACAAGGCAGCATGAAGTTGCAGAGGTATGACCCTGGCTCAGTATTTGAAGGAATAAAGGATGGGGAAAGTCTTTCTAGAGGAAATGCACTAAGCTGTGCCTTGAGAGTAGAGCAGAAATAGACTAATAAAAGAGGAGATAAATGAGTATTCAAATCAGAGCAGACAGTAATTATGAATGCCCACAGGAAAGGCAGACAATTGCAATCTAAAATGGCTGGGCCCATAGCCTGGAGAGTATGGGGGAAGTAGCTGGAAGAAGGGCTTAAAAGTAAAACCAGGGTCTCAGGAATGGCCTTGGTGGTTAGTTATCTTAAAGGTATGTTGCACCAAAAGGAGAGGCAATTTCAGAATGGGGGGGGGAGAGACCGCCTTTGAAGGGAAGCTATTAGGAATTAAATCATAAGAATAAAATAAATATAGTTATATTCCCTAACATTTCATGTTTTCATTTTATACTCAATTCAGTGTATATTCTTATGGGAAAGAACATAAACGTTTTGGTGCCTCTAAAATTTAATTTAGATCAATTGTGACTTAGGTAAACTGCTTTGCATTTTCATTTAAGAGTAATGGGGAGCTGTTGGAAGATTTAAGCAGGGAAAACACATGATCTGTTCTTCATTTCTTAAAAAACACTTCGGTTTCCGTGTGAATATGAATTAAGAGACTATTTCTCTTACTTTCCGTTAGAGACACAATGATGGCTTAAAAGAAAGGGATGACAGTGGAAATAGAAAGAAATAGACACACCTCCACTGCTATTAAATAGATAGATTAGAAAGCCTTTCATGAGTCAATGGATATGGACAGTAATTATGAGGGCTGAGGCAAGAATGACACCTGGGTTTCTGATTAGAATAAATTTTATGAACATCTTCACTACCTAGGGAACATAGGAGGAAAAAAAGCAGATTTTGGAGGGAAAAAGTTTGGATATGTTCGTATTACATCCGGTGTGCTTTTAGACTTCCAAGTAAAGATAACGAGCAGGTTGTTGTATGTACCAAAAAAGAGATCTGGATTACTGAATTTGCTGTGACACACAGTATTTTGGAAATTCATTATAATTAAATTTGCTAAACATATTATTTATCAAGCATTTTACTAAGAGCTTCACATACATCTTTAATTTTTACAGGTTATGCGACTTGCCATAATTATTGAAGTTAGAATTAAATGGCAAAGATGTGATTCAGGTTTCCTATTTGTTAGTTTCCAGAAGTAACACTCTTAATTACTATGCTGAATCAAGAAAGGAGAATATGACAAATGGTTTCCTTCCAGATCAAAGGAAATAATTCAGGGGAGAAAAATCAGGCAATATTTTCTCATTTCTGGGAGACAGCTTTTCTAATCGTCTTCCCATAGTGATGCAACTTGCCAAGTCTTTTAAACAATTCTAGTAGGTGAAGTACACAATAGAATAATTATAAATGTAATCCTGTAAATCTCCCTAAAGGTTGTCATTTTAGATTCTATGAAATGTTAATGTACTTGTGAGTACTTTCACACATTGTCCATGAATTTGTCCAAATTAATTAGTATGCCTGATAGACTTTCTCAACCTAAATCATGACTGATAATAGATATTTGACAATTTGTGAGTACCCTTATTTCATAGTCTACAATTAGGAAATAGATGTAGTAAGTGTATGACGTAATGATGAAGTAGCTATAATAAATTATATTCTCTTGGGTTAGTATGACAGATGAGCTCAGACAAAGATTTCCCACAGAAACAAGAAAATGTATTTAAACAGAGTAAGAGGAAAATAACCATCCCTTATTTTTGCCATTAAAATTGAAGCAAAACATGTTGGATGCTAAGTACCACATTAATGTGCGAATTATACGGACTATACTCATCTTTCCTCTTTGCCCACTGATATCATTTATAATGCAGTAATAGCTATCATTTATTACAGATATGATGCCTGTAAATGCTCCCCATCCTTTTCACTCTGTAGATACTTTAGAGTGGTCCGTGCCATTAGGTAATAGACAGATTTCTTGTTATATATACTTCATACAGTACATGATGTGACTAAGTGGAGAACTGTGCACCTCAATTTGGGCTAATGTATAAAGGAGGTATTGGAACTACAAATCAAACGTAGGACTTTTGATTAAGGAAAAAATAGCACTGACAAATGATGAAAATTATAAAAATTCCCTCTATATCAGGGTTTCTCAATTTTGACATTATCATTAACATTTTGGACTGGGTAATTCTTTGTTTGGAGGATTCTCATTTTGGTTACAGTACACACACACACACACACACACACACACACACACACACACTGAAGGATATTTAGCAGCATCCTTGGTCTCTACTCACTAGATTCCAGTAGCACTTCCTCAGCTGTGAGTATAAAAAGTGCCTCCAGGAATTGCCAAACATCCCCTAGGAAGCAAAATTGTTACTGTCTGAGACCTACTGCTTATAGAAAATGTCTTAAATTATAATAGTGCCTGTAATGTATTTGCTTACATATATTGCCTCATTTATTAATTAGCACCATTATCTAGTCAGATGATAAGGACATATACAATATCTATGGGACACATTTTGTAGGTAAATAGGATGGAATTAGTTAGTGAATATGAGCTACAACAACTGTATCAGGCTACATTAAGATACTGGGAATTATGCCATAATGAAATTTGGTGCGTGTATCTGATTTAATGCAATTACTTATGAGAATTATTTTTTCCTTCCTGCATAAATGTTAAACTTCAAATGGATAAAGTGAGAGATATATTTACAAAAAATGAAGGAAGAATAAAAATAAAATGGAACTAAAGTTTAAAGTAATTACTATGCAAAGGAACAAGGACAATGATTGGAAGTTTGAGAACGCAATTCTCAAAAGCTCTTTCTTCCAAGAAACAATTGTCTCAGAGCTCACTTCAGAGAAAAATTTAAGTCGTATATGGTAAAATAGATTTTTTTTTTTTTTTTTGTCAGACAGATTGAGCATTCTACTCTAGATCAGACAGGAAAATTATGCAGTCTTGTTGAGCATTTAGAATACTTGGAGAAAATGGCAGTAAAGTTTTACTAAGATAGTAAATTGCTAACATGAGAGATAGTTTTAGTTCATTTATGTAAAAAAACTCTCTGAGAAACTATTTGGTGCTGAAAAACCTTCAAATTCTAGATGAATTGTTTATTGAGATGAAAGAAAATATGTAGTTGGAATGATATGATCACATTTTTTAACAGACTGAAATTAAATTAAAGCTGATATCACAGTTTTAAATTCTCAAATGAAAATCTCTGCATTTCAAAATACTAAAATCCAGTGGCTAATGGACATGATTGTGTTGCATTACTTATTAAAGGCATATTAATTTCAAACATGCTTTTTATGCGTGTCCAACCATTTTCCATGATAGTTTGGAGCAACTAAAAAGTTTTTACCTAAACATGATTTAATCTTCTTTATGAAAATCCACTTGCAAAGGCACTTTTCTAGGCTCTAGTGAATTCATTTTCAGAATTGGAAACTGACAACATTCCACAGGGAAAGAATAAGCCAGAAATGCTGATTACTTCACTTGCACGTTCATAAAACCTTCTATTGCTTTTAAATTGTATCTTTGTACATTATTTTGATTTCTCTATTTAAAAAATTGAATATGTGTATATGAAAACACAATTTAGAATTAATACGTAATAGCTTACCTTTTCAGTATTATACACTCAAATTCTGATTATTCACTATTGTATTATACACTCAAATTTTGATTATGGCATAGAGAACATTTTTATATGTAGTCTTATATAACTCTCACAAATTACCTTAGCAAAGGAAAAAAAATGTTACTGCAATTTTGCAGATGAATGAATATGAATATGTGTTTATTTATTCACCTTAAAGTCCAACTCAAATGAAAGTTCAGCACAATAATAATTGTACTCCAACAAACTTCTAAAGAAAATATAGGAGTCTTTTTCTAATTTTTAAAATACAAGATAATACATGCTCATGAAGAAGGCCCAAGCTGTTTCCTAACTACCTAGATAATGATATGTTATATGATGCCTGAGATTTTATTCAAAAGGTTGCCTGTCATTTTCCAGAAATGATCATCACTATTGTCACTAAGAAAATAATATATTTTCATTTTTTGAGTTCTCTCAGGGAATATAATATTACTTATAGCAAAAAAACAAATTAAAAGCAATCTTAGTTCTATTTTATATTATAACCTGCTTTTACAATAAAATAACATGCACATAATAATTAAAAGATCACAAATACATAAAGTGTTACTTTTAAAAAAATACTGACTTTTCTCTTGATCTCTAATGTATATATTATTTTTTTACCCATAAGTTGTTCTATTAATGGAAAGTGAAAATGTGTATTTAAATTCGATATGAATTACTATTTTTCTTTTGGAATTGCTACAGTAATATATGTTCATGGTAGAAAATAAAAGTGAAATTTAAGATACAATTTGAAAGGTAAATGTTATTTAGCAAAGTCCAGGTTCAGAAAGAATGTTTCAAGCAGAGGGAACAACTGTGGGTGAAAACCTGATGTGAGATAGCATGGAGTACCTGGGGGACTTAAAGCAACAGGATGCTGCTGCATGGTTTGGTGGAAGGCACGGATTGATCCCAGATGGGAATGGTAAATAAGTAGAACCACTTATTCTGAGTCTTATCAGTCATTTTATATCAGTGTTTGCCATAATTTTGCTTCTGTGTGGACATTGATTGGAATAAGACAAGTCATGAAGCCACGTGACAAGCTAAGAGGACATTGCAATAAAACATAATGAAGAAAACATGTTTCTTTGTTTTATATGAAGCTGAGAGATGAAGCCCAGGTTTTTTATTTGGGCAATGGTATGGCTTTCCCTGACATTTCTTATGATAGAACACAGAGGTGCAGACCTCTACTGACAGTGTTGAAGGGACAAGGTGTGGGGACAGAGTCCCAGAGAGCAGTTTCCAGGCTCTTGGCCTCACGTGGAAAGGTGCTAATTTAGGTAGAAGATGGTCATCAGCTGTGACTAGTTGGCCATCGGCTGTTTCTGGTTAGCCATTAGCCACTGATATAACTGCTGTGGCTAAGCTAGCAAGTCGTCGTGGTGTGGTGGTGTGGTGGTGTAGTGGCATGGTGGTGTGGTGTCCTGGCATGGCATGGTGTGACAGAGTGTGCATTGCGGATTGCAGAGTGGCGTATTGCGGTTAGCAAGTGAGGCTGTTTGGCAGAGACAAGTGCACGGCAGGTTGCGGATCGTGTGGCTCCTGCTTCCTGTGTCTCCAACCCAGCCACCAGCGAGACTATAGCGGTATGACTCCCCTATCTATGGCTTCCTGGGTGTTCCTTTTTGGCCTCGCCATATACTGTGTTCTTATGCAGGGAGGGGGTCTAGAGACCCCAGAAGAGACATCACCTGACACCTTGCGTGACACAAGGATTGGGAACAGAATGGGTTTGGGAGTTTGCTAGTTTGAATTACCTCTGAGAAAACAAATTATTGATCTTCAAAAGGCAATAGGTACCATTTTGAGTACAAGAAACCAGGGTTCCTCGAAGAAATGATTGATTGATTCTAGCACTAAGGCATATCATGCATATAGTGCCAGAAAGTAAGGTAAAGCTAAAAAAAAAAAAAAAAAGAAGAAGAAGAAAGAAAAAGTATGGAAGCATCTCAGAGCAACACAGGAGACAATTTGAAAGTACTCTCAATGAGCAAAACTGGAATAATTCTAGCAACAAACTGAGCAAAGTAGCATTAATTTATAACTCAAAATATAAACTAAATAGACAGGAATACATATTTATGTAAATAGATTATTGATTAAATAAATAAATTGGCATAAGGAACAAACCATCCTTAAAGAAGAGTCTCAAATTATACATACATATACATATATGTTTCAGATTAATTATTTAGAAATATAATTGTACATCCAGAGCTCTTGATTCTCATGCAATAATTTTTTTCTAAAAAGATTTAACTTAGTACAAATTAATTTCACACGACTGAATTTAATTTTAAATTTAAATTTATACAATAATATTTTAATGCTTCCTCTGACATTTCCTGTAATTTAAGAGTCAATTTAAGAAACCAAAAGTAGATTCATGATGTGTATGTAATTCAAAATACCTGTTAATGCGTTTTATCTCTGTATCAACAATTACAAGGGAAAATTAAATTTAAATTTGACTCCCTTATTAATATTTGATTTATCTAAAGCTTATGTGGAAATCATGTCCTTTTCTGTCCAATGTGATGATCCTAGGCTTAATTTTTATTTTTAATGCTGTGGATATTTGCTTTCTAGTATCACAACAGTTTTCAAAATTGGGTATTCTAAACTCTTTGAAGAATTCTAATCACTTCCTGATAAGCTTTGTTGAAATGTCTATGCATACCCTTTTATTTTATAGTAATCTACTGGCATCATAGAGAACCCAAGTACGTCATAAGGTTAATGTTTGTGCATATGCTCTGGGAAGAGACAGCCAAACCATGCTTCTTACACCTGACCCTCCCAGTGCTGCCCACAGGTGGGGTCTCTCCTCTCTTTTGTGTCTGTGGCCACTGCTGTTGCCCTACTGCTTCTCATCATGGCTGCCAGTCTAGACCCAGGTCCCCCCTCTCCACTTTGGGACACGAAGTGTCCCAAACTCCCCTAAGGCTGGATCCTGTGTGCTGAGCCACCAGGCCAATTGCTCAGTGACCCTTCGCTTGTCAGAACCATGACCCGAGTCAGAACTTGCAGGTGCACCTCTAGGCCCATTTCCACTGCTTACATGTATGCTCCATGGACGGATAGACTTCACTTGAAGTTCCAAGACAAAATTAAGAGTTTCCAAGTTCAGGGTGGTAACAGTAGAGCTGTAAGCCAAATACAGGGGCCTATTGAGAGTTGAAGCCCTTTGTCTCCCCAGTCTGTGTTTGCTTAATAAACTGAAAGATTAGAATTATAATATAGGGTGGTGCAGAAGTAATTGCAGTTTGAAAGGTTAAAAATAATCGCAAAAATCACAATTACTTTTGCACCAACCTAATACTTCCTTTATAGTGCTGATGATGATACTAAATGAAGAACTTACATCAGGGTCTGTTCCATAGGGAACATTCAATAGATATTAGTCTTTGTATAGTTATAATGACATAGAAGAGTCATTTACCTACTTGGATGTGTACATAATCTAGTTAGAGACACAGGCATGTAAATAACTTATTACAACTATAGAATAAATAAATACCACTAGGCACTGGGAATATAAAAATGTCCTATTTATAAGGGATTTATAGAAATGAAACTGACATGTACATAATTATAGTTGAATATGATTCATGTGATTTCCACTTCTACTCAAAATGTAGATCTCAAGAGAATGTTGAGAACGTCTACTCTAACATTTGAAGAAAGATGAAAGGATGATCTACAAAATCATAACTTGTCTTGAGCCCATCAGCCAGCCAACGTCGTAAGGTCACTAGGTGAACTGAATTCCAAAGGGTGACAAGTGCCTCCAAAGAGACATCGAACATGCACACTATTGTGCCTTTGACAGAGTATGGGAGGGAAAATGAATAGACATAAAGATGGCACAACAGAAATTTTAATGAATTTTTAAAAAGCTAAGTGTGCATTATCAAGAGAAGTTAGCATCCCTAGAAACCCCAAACACAAAGGTCATCTGTACTTCCTCACTAGCCTTTTAACACTGGGTATTATACCCCGGCCTCTGCAGGGTAAATGAGAAAGATTCGGATTAGGAAAAGACCTGAAGAAGCAGTTGCTGGAGGATAGGCGTAGAATCCAGACTCTTCTCTCATAGGAAGCAAACTCCTTCCACTGCTGTGTCAGAGGCAAAAATGCTCAGGGCCAGGCTTCTGAACTCTTGTAGAGATACAAAGCAAAGCTGCCGGGGAGGGGCAGGAAACTCACTCTTGCCCAAGGACACCCACCCCCAACCTCCATTCCTCATCCTTACAAGGCAGAGGGAGATGAAGGAAAGCTGAAAATTTCTATCCAGTAGGTGAAGTGCATTGTGTTTATCTAAGACTGAGTGAGACTGGAGCAAGAGAGCTGAGAAATCTCTCTGCCCCCAATATGAGGTTTGCACCAAATAATAAGCAGCCACAGTTAACTTTGGGGGTAGCAGCATGAGTACAGAGACCCTTTCTGTGTCACTCACACACAGGGCCTGCTCGAGGCTGAGGGAGGAGGTGCAAATAAGGTTAGGGAAGAAACTCCCACATTTTCGGCTTCACACTAAGCAGGAGGTAGCAATGGTCCTCAACACAAGGACCCAGAATCATCTCCATTGGTATTTAGGCCATAGCAGAAAACTGCCACTAGATGGCACCACACCTTTACCAGGCCCTAAACAGTGTGGATGACTTGGCTGGGCTCTTGCTAGATGGGCAGGCAAGCCCTACTTATTTCATTAACCTTATCATATTGCAACCCTGTATTTAATATTCATATTTTTTCTTAATTACCACTTGCCATTGTGGCAGTATCTTTTTTTGTCTCTTCTGTTTCCAAGACCATGTATTCGAATAGTGCTATTACTTTAGGGGTGTTCTAGATATGCAACTGATTGGGAGGTAATGATTTCACACACACACACACACACACACACACACACACACACCATTCTAAGATTAAATAAATGTCCTAGTTTGAGTTGTCAAGAATAAATTTTTTTTTGAAGTACTCTGGAACACAGGAAAGGAGAGCATGTGACATGTTTTTGTATTGTTTCTCTTGATCCTTGGGGATTCTAATGGAATACGGAGCAATCATTGACAACATATGCATGATAGTATTGGCTGGATCTGGAAAATCAATTCTTGCTATTCTGTGGATAACCAAGGGAGGATGCCTGCCAGATTTCTCCAATGTAACAGTGTTTTTTTGTTTTTGTTTTGTTTTGTTTTTCTTTCTATTTGCAACAACATTTTACTTAGCATGCATTGACAGTCTTGCCTAAATCAGTTATTACAGTGGGGGTTGTAAAATGGTGATTTGCTACTTCTAGGTTTATGCTTTTTAATTTCCTGTTACTTTATTTTGGTTCCAAGAGAGAAAACATAACTGCAACATCAGCACACAGGTTTAGCCCAATGACAGATCGGTTTGGAAGTCATTAGGAGAAAGAATGAAAAGAGAAATTTGAGTTGAAATATATTAAAAAACAAAACAAAACAAAACAAAAATCTTTCTCATTGTATTTTTAATGAGTTTCCAATAGGCAAGAGTTTATCTTTCTTATTCTCTTAATCATTTAGTTAGGAGTTGGGTGCCTTAAATAAACTTCAGCAGGCATATGTTTTATTTATTGCATTTCTTACCCTGACCTCCAAGGTTCTACATGAATTTGCCGGTACTTGGCCTTCCAACCTCTTCTACAATTCTCTTCTGTGATTCACAGAGTATAGATACACTTGCTTCTTCTTCTTTCTCAAAAATATCCAACTTTGCTCAGCTTTTCAAGTGAGACTGTCAAATGACTTGTTTCATCTTGTCTTTCATTTCTTAGCTTAAGTGTCCTCTCCACACAGAATACTTCCCTGAAGATTTAAAATAAAGTAGCCACTACTTGCTCTAGATTATAGGACCCTTTTTAAAATCCATCATAGTACTGGTGATATCTGATATTTATGTTGGTCTTTTCTGTCTCCCTCCAGTAGAGTGTAAGTTTCAGGAGTGCAGGTATCTTGGCTATTTGTCTCCTGTTATATACCACTAACTACAATTGGATTGAAAGCAATATTTTTGAGTAAAAGAAACACCTCAGTTTATGCTATGCACTAGGTAAACTTCTAACTTTCTACCTTCTTATTAGTATTAGGTATAAAATATGGATTTAAAGCTTCTTTAACAATATAACAGCTCAGGAGTTTTGCTTCCAGTAGTGGCAATGGTAATTTGGTTCAACTCTAGTACTAAAATGGATTAAGAAAGTGTGTAATTGTGTGTGTCTGTGATAGCCCATTGGGATGCTAAAAAAGCAATTACAGGGCTAAATTCCAAAGAAAAAGAAGTAAAATTCAGAGATGTGAGGCTGGTATTTACCTCCACTTTTCCTGTAGGGCATTCTACCAGTTCTGAAAGAGGTGATTGACCGGTCAGGAAGCTGATGAGAGTTTTTGAAAATTTTGCAAGAATAAAAATTAATAATGGGTACAAGCTCACCAGAGTGTATTGGTAAATCACCCAAGCTTTTGGTTAAGATCCTAACAGTCCATGTCCCTAAAATAAGAGTGAAACACACTGGCAGGCATTAAAGTGTGACTTCTAATTTTAATCCTTGATAGTGTTAAGGTCATTCTAGCTTGCTGATAACTCTAGCCACCTGCATAAGCAGAAATAAATCCTCCTTGACCTTAAATCCTCTTTCCGTATTTGTATATTGAACCTAGCAAACAACAAAGAACAACCAGGCAAAAGAAGAAACAGATACTGTGGGAGAAAAGCAAGAACACCAGAAAAATAACAACAGTAAACGAGAGCTTCAACCAACATCTGCTACAATAGTTTTAGAAAGTAATGCACATATTAAATGCTGAATCATCATTTCAACCTCGCAGGTATAAAAGTGAACTCTTACTTAGTCATTTCCCCTAAACCTGTTCAGCCCTGGCCTCCTGTCAATGGCAACTTCATGGCTCAGTGCCGAGCCCAAGGCATTTTGTCACACCACATATACAATCGGTGAGGGCATCTTCACTCATCTAAAAATACGGGGAAACACAGAATCTGACCATTTCTCATCACATCCACAGCTCCAAGCTTGCCACTCTGTACATCCTGACTTGCTTGTGTCTCTGTTGTCTCAACACTGCTGTCAGAATGATTCTATTAGAGCAAGCACCAAACCAGATTCTCTTCTGCTCACAGTTTCGCAACAGTTCACCCTTGGACTCAGATTACACGATAGTTTACAGTGTTCTATACCTTTTAAAATCTATTGAAGGCCTTAGAGTCAGTTTTATATCTGTACCATAAAATACATAATCTCACCCCAATTTTTACTTATGGCATATGATGTCAACTTCTGCATTATCCTATAATATACGTGTTTACATTTTGCCAACAAGTACTCTGTTGGCACAGGAAAACTGCAATGAAAACTTCACTAGAAGCTTATATTAATCATTTAAAAAACACACAACAAAACAACAACTTATTATTTTGGTAGCAGAGCGAGGTTTCAGTCATCAATAGTGAAGAGTATCTTATGTTGATTAATATACAACTGCCATTGTAAATAAGTGATGCTGTAAAATATCTTGATCGAATAACATATTTTTTTGCATAAGTTTGACTTATTACTTTTATCATTTCCCTTTCATATAATGCTTCCTGACTAAAGTAACCTGTCATTGAGCACCAGATGGCTCTTTTATTAACCTATTTAAATAAGCCTAAGGAAAAATAAACTTGGATATGTAGGGCTGTCAGTCTTTTTTGTTTGTTTGTTTGTTTTGTTTTGTTTTGCCTTTGTGTAATGTTTCATGACTAAAGCAACCTCCCACTGCAATCCAGTTGTATCTTTTACTAATCTATTTCAATCTAATGATAGTTGAAAGTAAATAAACTTGGGTGTAAATAAACTTTGATTTTATTTACTGCATGGGGCAGAGATGCTAGAAACTAGCTCACAGCCATACTCACCATATAGTTATTTCTTTTGTCCATAAAGTTAACTTTAGAGCTATGTTTCAATTCAAGATTGTTAAATTTTGAAAGTTGAATTTTTACTACAACAGTTTCCACTGGCCTTTTACTGGCATCTATTTTCTTTTTCTTCTTCTTTTTTTTTAATCTACCCAAATGCAAATTATAACTACTCTTTACCTATAATTTATTTCTTGGATTCAGTCAAATTAGGTTACGTAATTGAACTAAAACCAGAATAGTGAAATAGAAGTTAAGATAATGATATACGCCCATTTTGTGTAAAGGTTTTTTAGCAAGATGACTCATACATTAATAAATCTAACAACTTTGGTTACTGTCACTGTGACCTGGACCCTCCTAGTCCATATCCTGAATCAGGATCACAGACGTCACCCGGAGTGGAACTTGTGACATGCTAGTGGAAAATTGGAAACCACATTTTGATACTCAGTTCTGGGGAGGAAACTGTTTTGCCAAAAACAATTTGCTTTGTAATTTTTATTTCAATTATCTACAGCATGATGGCTAAAATGTGTTTTCTTCTCTTTTGTTCTGATTTAGTAAGGAAGCACAGATCAGTCAACATAGCCACCTGAGCACAGCTGCCAAGACCATTCCTTATACAGAGGATAATTTATGCACACGAGGAATGCAAGCACATTTCCTGCCCCTGGGAATAGGACTACACCTCCCAATCCGGCTTTCCCAAATTACATAATATTACATTTTTAAAAAGAAGGAAAATCATATATTTAAATGTCATGCATTATAAGACAAAATATTTATAATGGACGTTGATAGCAATGTTGGATTTTAATCAAATGTTTTTAGACATAAGCACATCTTATGTCTAAAGACAGAGGATCTTATTATATCCCCTGTCTGTGTATTTCGCTTAATGATTACTTATCTGTTTACATGCCTGTAAAAGTTACTAACTTAATTTCACAATTTATAATAATAAAATATTGTTTAACATTAAAATACTTAAAAAAAAGAAAACTTAGAAACATTTGAACAAAGAGATTAGTTAATTTATATATATATATATATTTTTTTCTTTGCAAAATAAAGACATATGAAAACATTTTATATAGAAAAATCTATGTTCTTATAACATTTACTAAAATTCTAATCTCTGTATACTTATAAAGCTTTTGATACTCAGTTTAGGGAGATATTGATACAAACTGCATTAGGCTGGATTCAAGATTCTAAAGTTTAGAAATACTTTGTCAATAGTATCTTTCATTTGCAAAATTTTTTCTTAACAAGGAAAGCCACCACAAACTCTTTACAACCACATGCTTGCTTAGTTTATTCTAAACAATCTTGATTGAGTGCTGACTTTGTGTTGGGCAAACTTCTTTTTTTTTTAATTAAAGTTTATTGGGGTGACAATTGTTAGTAAAGTTACATAGATTTCAGGTGTACAATTCTGTATTACATCATCTATAAATCCCATTGTGTGTTCACCACCCAGAGTCAGTTCTCCTTCCATCACCATATATTTGATCCTCTTTACCCTCATCTACCACCCCCCGCCCCCATTACCCTCTGGTAAACCACTAAACTATTGTCTGTGTCTATGAGTTTTTGTTTCTCATTTGTTTATTTTGTTCTTTTGTTGTTTTTGGTTTATATACCCCATATTAGTGAAATCATATGGTTCTCTGCTTTTTCTGTCTGACTTATTTCGCTTAGCAAACTTCTTTAGTGCTAATGACACAGCAATAAAAAAAAGAAGAAACATCCTGCCCTCAGGTGACTTAGGACAGTTGGATGTAATTAAATGGAAGGTATTGATTGTTCTGGAAATGTATTGACTTTGCTGTGTACATTGGACTTTTTCTCAAAATGATTAAATGCAGTGTTTATTTTTCTCCCCCCACACACCTGTTAGCTACACATTAAGTTGATCTTTTTAAATTATTTGAAAGCAACAACGATTTTTTGGAAGATGGTTTCTTTTCTCATTATACAGACAAAATAGGTGATATACAGTTTATAATTCATAGAATTCTTATTCCATTACCCCTTCCCTTGTGACACCACCTATTTTAAATAAGTCAGTGCAGAATACCTAAACCATTCCCATAACCTGTGAGCAAATCTAGAAGTCAGATATGTGTAAAATCATAATTATTTTTGTACTGTCCAGAAATACTGATACAAGTTGCCAAAGACGATGCCAGGTTAAACCTCTAACATCGCTGAACCATCTTACTTTTTCAACATGTTATTCACGTATTTGTACTAGTTTGAATGGCTTGATTGACAAGGATGGCAAAATCCTAACCCTCTGACTCATTTTCTTACTTATTTGATTAGAATTTCCCTGAGGGCAAAGAGCATGCCTTATTCATCACTTTAAAATAAGAGAATCCAACAAAAGGAATTGCAGTTGTTAAGAAATGCATATCGTATGTGTTTAATTATTTGTTGTTGACTACGTAAGTAAATTGCAGGGAGATGAAAACAGTGTTGTGCCTTCAGGTGAACTCACAAGAATTCCTTAAGTAATAAATCCTAGTGAAGAGTTGCCAGTTCCACGTATATGAAAACTAAATCAAGTGCATTTGAGATTCAGTCCAAGTATTAATACCTTCAGAAATTACTCTCTGACCTGTCTTTTCTCCTGGCCATACTGCTCACACTCTGTCCTGCCCTCAGACTGTACCTCCTCCATCCTCCCATAATATCCTATCATTCCATTTAACACATGGTTTATAGTTATGAGTTTTAGTCCCACAGAGACAATGAGCTCTTTGAGGGCAGGGAGGGAGTATGTTTTAGTCTTCTTTGTGGAATTGTTGCTTAGCATTCGATAGTTTGAGTTAGCTACCATATCTCAATGCTTTGGAATATTGTTTGAGTGAATTTAGTGAATAGATGAGTCAATGAGACGGTTTTGTCTGGGAAGTCCTTTCCCTCTTGGCTGGGATAACCCAACCAACTCTCCAGGACAGTTCCCATTCTACTGATTATTCCAAGATGGTTTTGTTTTCCAGCCTGGTTATCTAACAGATAATATAAATCTGAAACACAGAGAAGTTAAGGCTGTTGATAGAGAAGATCACTCAGTAGAGCTAAATCTGAAATTCCAAATGAATTGAATGACTGTGACAGGCAGCATAATTGCTAAATAATTAGTGTTTTGTATCAAAAATACACAGATTAGAATATGGGTCCTCTTATTGACAGGTATCCATAGGTAATATACATAAGTTTTCAATGTATCTGCTTTTGAGTAAGGCCTATTTCACAGTATTGCTATAGCAAAATAATATAATAATTTAGTATATTTAATAATTATATATAATTTAATAATTTTATATATGTATATATAAAATTATTAAATTATTTTGCCATAGCAGTATTGTGAAATAGGCATTACTCAAAAGCAGATGCTTTGAAAACTTATGTATATTACCTAAGGATACCTGTCTCTCTCTCTCTCTCTCTCTCTCTCTCTCTCCATATATATATATATATCAGACTAAAAGGAATACCGTAAGATAAAGGACACACAAATAAACCCAATGGACGTTCATATGACAGAGTGTGTTAACAAACAGACTAAACCATAATAATTCATGTAGTTACGGATCGTGAAAGGTCATTTCATGATGGGATAAACATATTTACAAAATAACTGTGGCTATTGTGAGCAAATATACATGGGACAGACCCACTTTATAATTCATGTCTTGCTTTAATTATTAATAGCTGTCCTTTTCATCTTAAAATTGTCAGGGTTTGGACAAAGAATTGTATCGTTAGTACATGATGGTCCATGTGATAATCTGGAAAATTTTAAGAGGAACATTTTGAAATATCTAATAAGCATCATACAGTGAAAATATGCACAATTGTGTGTGGAAGAGTTTCATCTTGAGTACACCGAGATCTAGATTGGTCAACATTTCTATTCTAGCCAAGTCATCGATTTTTATTCTCTCCAAATAATCAAGTTCATCTTGAATGCAAATGTCTTTTCAGCAATTCACCTTAGTGTTTTCTCACTACACATCTGATAAGAATGTAACTTGGATGGCTAGAAGTGAAATATGCCAAATGACTACTAGGGTTTCATTTTTATTGCCATTTTTTTTTTCTTTCACCAGCATCTAATAGCTTACTTCCACATATACTCATTTAGAAAAGGGCTTTTTTAAATTTACTCTTATGATATGAGATTCAGGAAGTTGGAAGATGTAGTGAGAAACGTCCATTTTCTTTCTCCCCTTCCTATAGGAAATAACACCCTTTCCATCAATTATTTAATAAAGGAAAGGGTTCTGATAGGAAATTCTTCTTTATTTCACTTACTAATCTTCTTTGTTAGCAACATTAAAACAGTTGTGTTACTTCAAGTGACTTCTACAATTTTTTTTGTAGTGGCATTGTATCTGTCATATTTTGTTCCATCATATAAAAAACGGAACAAAGAGAATAAAACTAATATAAACAAACTGCAGTTATTCATCAATACAAAAATATTTGCTATCAAAGATAAAAATAATTAAGAAAGCAAATATGCAAATTATCTGCCTTAAATAGATCAGTTTCTGAAAGTACATTTCTTCAAAGTATTTGGTAGCATTTTTCTCACTATAACTGTTAAAACATTGTAATAAAGAAAGTAATATCAGACTGATAATGTACAAAAGAATAGGATTTTAAAAATTTATTCATGAAATACAGATAGAGATTCAGATCACATTGTTAGAAATGTGATCATTTTCAGATAATTTGCACATTATCAAAATTTTGCAATTGAAAGAGCTGTGGGGAATTTGCTTGAAACGTTATAAACACAAATTTACAATTATTATAATTCTAAGAAAATTTAAAAGAGTCAATAGTATTTTAAGAGACATTTTAATTAGTGATGATGGCATCTTGAAGAGTGAAAATGATTGTGATATATTAATGTACTAACTTATATCCCTAACCACAATTAAAATTATGCTAAGAGTTGAGCACTGACAGATTTGATTTTCTTGTCTTGCAGCAACTATCTACATTCTGTTTAAGCACAAAACTCAGTAAAGTTACAGGTTTACTTACTCATTAGTAACTATTTTATTATATTTTGACTAATTTTAACATTACAGGTATGCAGGCCATTTGAAATTACAGCATTATCATAGAAACATATGTTAACTTTGTCCTGATGTTTAACAATTAATTTGTTAGAAAATGTTACTTTTAGAGTTTTAATCAGTTATATTGAACAATGTAGTGAGATATTCTTATTTTAAAAGCTATCCATCTCTGCCTACCTGGGTTGGTTTTCAGTTTTGGATCTTTAATGTCTCTCATATCACAAACTGGATCTAGGTCTGTTGACCATTTTGTAACCAAAGTGCAACTCTGGTTTATTCTATGTGGCACTGTGCTGCATAACCATTCTTGGCAAAGCAACTCTCTATAGAGGATTAGAAAAATCTGAAATTCCAAACTGAAATTATTAAAGGGTTGAATTCAGTGGTCAGACAAAGTTTTCCAATATGGCTCCACATCCTTCTTTGGATTATTCAGGGCACTGAGTCTGAGTATACACAATGGGGTACGTAAAGATGGTTGTGAGGTACTAACATGAGATAATAAGGGGACCTTCCCTTTCTTTCATTTGACCAATCCAAATAAATGTAATTCAAGAAAAAAATAATTAATTCTAAAATAAACCACAATTTCCAGTATACTCCATCATTTAAATGCTTTTATGGCAGTGAAAGTTAATTTTAGATTACTTGAAATATTTGAAGAGTTAAAATCCATATCATCAGTCAGCTTAGCTTTGCAATTTTGTGTGTGTGAAAGATTTGCAACAGAATATATAGAAATTTGTGATTTCTACTATCATCTTCTAAGGAGTGGGAATTCTAGTATCCTAGTAAATGTGGGAATTTTATCTGTGGGTATACAAATAACCCTGAGGGCCTTGCACAAACTTGAATACACAGGGATGGATAGTTGGAGGGAACTGATGATGGCATGTTTTGTCATTGTATGAAAGCAGAAGGATATATTTGTAGTAAGAATTATCTCTGAAGGTCACATGGGGGAAAGGACCAGTAAGGAGGCAGGGAGGAAGAGAGAAAGAGAACTAAGGAAAGAGAAAGAAAAGAAGAAGAAAGATAGAGGTTACAGTAGGATAAAAATTTGTGTTTAGGGTGAAAACCTGAATCATGGGAAACAACGGCCCTCTCCCTCTTCAGTCTTCTATAAAAAATCTTCTCACAAATTGACTTTTAAAGTGGACTTTCTTCAGAGCACAAGGAAAAATGCTGATCCATCATCCAAAGTTGACCTAAGCAAAACTTATGGATATTCAGGGGATCTACTGCATGTTTTTGTGTTTGTCTGCCTATCATCTATCTATCTATCTATCTATCTATCTATCTATCTATCTATCTATCTATCTATCTATCTATCTATCATCACCTATCATCTATCTATCAAAGGAGAGATTGAGAGGGAGAGAAACTAAAGCTAAAGTGGCATCTTTTCAAACTTGACTACAAAGCACATTTTAAAATAAAAGAGAATACTTGATTTCTATATTTTGTTATACTTACTGAAAAACTCATGATTAGAGTTAAAATTTAAGTCAAATAAAATTTTTAGGCCATTATTTTATAGTGTACTGTATGAAACATACATATGAAAACAATGAAGAGAACAGGAAAAAAAGAAAATTAAAAAAAAATAATTGAAAGCCTGTATCAGTTAAGGAACTGAAGCATTAATGTACTGAGAGTGATCACTGTACAGTTTATTTTCAGCTTTGACCTTGTTTTTCATTCTACTGAGATGTCCATTCACCTAGATTATATCTGGTCTCCCTGTTTTTCTTCCTGAACGTCCTATACTCCTCCTTTATAGTGTTCACTACAATTGTGATTAACTAATATCTGCTGGCATCTCTTTCCTTCTGTAGACTATTATCTGTGTGAAGATATACCTAAGTTCAAAATAACATCCTCCTACTCCAAACATGCCCTTTTATAGTGTCCCCTTTCTTAGAAAATGGTGCCACCAAGCATCAAAAAGCAAAACTCAGAAACCTCGGGGTCATCATGGACATATCCCCCTTTCTCACTCTGTACACATAATTTATCACGTATTCTTGTTTTTAACTGCAAGGTGTTCTTTGAGTCTAGACATTTCTTCCACTTCATCACACCACCTCCTGGAACCCTCTCTTTGACTTCTAATTGGTTTGTTTGTAGCTGCACCCCCATCCCATAGTACCCAGGCAATTTCTACACTTTTAACCAGAGTCACCTTTTCAAAATGCAACTCTTACTTGTATTTCTCCTTCCTAAAGTGTAAGCTGGTTCCCAGCTCCTTCTTTAATCTACTTTCACACCTTTGACATCCTCCAAACTTCTACTAGAGCCACATGAATTGTTTTATTCCTGTATATTGCTGTGCTACATCAAGACACCAACTTTACCAAAAGTGCTTTTCTCCCCCTCTTTCACCTTCTTATCTGCTACCCATCCTTCAGATCTCACCTCACGTGGTACTTCCACAGGAAAGATGTCACTGACTTTCCGTTCTAGGTCAAGACCTCATTTTACAGATTTCCTAGCACTGTGTACCTCTCATTTATATTTGTCTGAGTCATTTGTATGATTATTTAATTGATACCTATTCCCCCCAGTAGAGAAGACTACAAATGAGCAGGGATGGTATTGGCATTTACAGCTCATGCAGTGCCTGGCTCAATAAATACTTCGGGAAGAAATAAATGAATAAATTTAAGTCTATATGTTTTGTAGAGAAAGGAAAATTTAGGCTACAACACTTGCCTAGTTAAACTGGGGTATTTATATCTTTTGACTCCAGAGGGGAAATGCTGGAGAAATAAGGTATTGCCCCACATAAAACTTCAAAGTTGCTTGTATAGGTAAAAATAGAAAAGTGACAGACACACAAGACAAGAACTAACAATTGTACCTGCACATGAACAGAATATTAGCCATACAGAATGGTTCATGTTACATTCTGGGGTAGAATTAAAATGTTCTTTTCTATTTTCCTCCTCAGAACTTCCATTAATTTTTTACAATCTGGTTGAGTCATGACATTTTCCCCAAATCCACCCCAAACTATGTAGTCTTAATACTGTCACAATCTTTGAGCACAACACTTTTCTACAAGAGTGTCTGTGTGTGTGCATTACGGTTAGCATGATTAGAAAATATTGTGTGAGAACAGTCTTTTAAAGTAGCTATCAAAATCAGGTAGACAGCTGTTTCAGAGTTGATAAGGGCTGAACATATAGATGACACACAGGCATTGTGGTCAATGGCTAAAACAAGGGATCTCGAATATTATATTTTCAGAAAGATAATTAAAAATACCAGGCAGATCAATCTGTAAGGTGCACACTGCACACTAGCAATCCATGAGAGGAAGAGAAAGCATACCAAAACAATTATATTCAAATATAATAAAAGTCATTGGATATATAAAAAGGGAGTTCAATGGATAAAGAGGAGGAGGGAATAGTGTGGAACAGAGGAAGGAAATGGAAAGATAGAGGAAAGGAAACTAAAATTAGAGGAAGATAAGAAAAAATGAAAAGAGGAAACATTCATGCCATTAAAAGACTTCATGTCAAATTTTAAAAATAAATATGTGGTCACATCCCATCAGTGAAAGAATAAAATTGTATTGCCAAGTGCTATAATTATGCCTTGATTAAATCAGGCCCTACCCTTCTCTCAGATGCAAAATTAATCACTAACCAGTTGCTAAAGGATCAAATGGTTGAAAGATTTGTAAGAGCTTCACAGATTATGTAACTCAATATATTACAAATGTGCAACTTTCTGAAAAATTATAACGAACTTAGCCTTTTTTATTTTAAAGTTTATAATCTTAATTCAGATATACATTTATAAATCAAATACTTCATATGGTAAACTAAATTAATCCCATCTCTTTCCTTTGTTTGGTCATGATAAATTATTTGCATACACATGTATACATGCACTAATTAAATTCTTACACTTTGAATGTATTTAAAATTCCGACTTTTTTTTTTTGCCCTGAGATATTTAATATTCAGGAATCACTTGAATCTTTATAAGACAATTATGTATATGGTTATGGACTGAATTGTATCCCCCAATATTTATATGTTGAAGCCCTACACCCTAATGTGACTGTATTTGGAGATAGGGCCTTTAAAGAGGTGATTAAGGTTGAATGAGGTCATAAGAATGGGGTCCTAATCCCACAGAACTGGTGTCCTTATAAGAAAAGGAAGAGACAGCAGAGATATTTCCCTCTCATCTCACATATGAGTACACATGCACAGAGAAAAAGTATGTGAGGACACAGAGAGAAGGCAGCTGTCAGTTAGCCAGTAAGAGATGTCTCACCAGAAAACTGACTTTTCCGGCATATTGATCTTCTAGTCTCCAGAACTGTGAGAAAATTATTTTTTGTTGTTTAAGCCACTCAATCTGTGGTATATTGTTATGGCAGCCCTAGCAGTCCAATATGTATAGCACTCGATTTTATTTTATAAACACACTTGAACTTCAGCCCTTATGTTAGATCTACCAGATTTAGTACAGACGTACATACTTAACTAAAACAAATAGATAAATAAAATTTTGCAAATATAGCAATGGATTATACATCATAAAATAAGTATATATATAGAAAGATATAAGTATATATGTGTATATATATATATATATATATATATATATATATATATATATATATATATACACACACATATACGGTGTTTAACATATTTTTAACCAAAAATTTTAGTTTCTTTGATGAAAATCCCTGGTATTTTTGCTTTAGAAATGTTTCCTATTAAATTGCTTTTAAGTAATAGCTATGTATAACATATGAATGTCTTTCCTCATTCTTATTTTGGCCATATCCTTGTGAAAGTGATGAGACAGAGCATCAAGGAGCAAGAAAATTAAGGTTTATTGAGTATCTGCTATAATTTGATAAGATTTTCCTTAAAAAGAAAAAAATATTATATATTAGGAAAAATTATTATAGTTGCCATTCAATATTATTTATATTAATTTCAGGTGTACAGCATAGTGGTTAGACATATAATTTATGCAATGATCTCCCCCATTAGTCTAGTACCCACCTGGCACTATACATAGTTGTTGCAACATTATTAACTATATTCTCTACGCTGTATTTTACACCCCAATGACTATTTTGTAACTACCAATTTGTATTTCTTAATCCCTTCACCTTTTTCACCCAGCTCCGCAACACCCCTCCTGTCTGGCAACCATTAGTTTGTTCTCTGTATCAATGAGTCTGTTTCTATTTTGTTTGTTCATTTATTTTGTTCTTTAGAGTCCACATGTAAGTGAGATCATATGGTATTTGTCTTTCTCTGTCTGACTTATTTCACTTAGCATAATAATGCCCTCTAGTCCATCCATGTTGTTGCAAATGGTAAGATTTCATTCTTTTTTGATGGCTATGTAATATTCCATTGTATATATGTACCACAATTTCTTTACCCAATTGTCTATTATTGACACTTGGGTTGCTTCCATACCTTGGCTATTGTAAATAGTGTTGCATTGAACATAGGGGTTCAATGCAACACTGTTGCATTGAATTAGTATTTTGGATTTCTTTGGGCAACTATCCAGAAGTGGAATTGCTGGGTCATAATATAGTTCTATTTTTAAAATTTTCAGGAACCTCCAAACCGTTTTCCATAGTGGCTGCACCTATTTGCAATCCCACCAACAGTATATGAGGTTTCCCTTTGCTCCACATCCTCATCAACACTTGTTGTTTGTTGATTTCTTGATGATAACCATCCTAAGAGGTGTGAGGTGAGTTTTAATGCAGTACAAAAATACTTATTTTCAAACAAGAGAAAATTAACCATGTTTGGCTTCCAATTAAAAAAACACACAGACAATTAAAGAAGCAGGAAAATGTAACTTAATGAGAAAAAAATCAATGAAAGTGGACACAGAGCTAACACAAATTATATAATTGGCAGAAAGAGATATTAAAACAATTATAGCTGTATTCAAAATGGTCAGAAAGCTAAGGAGAAGTTGAATAGTAAACGGAAATATGGAAGATATAAAAAAGACTAAAAATCACACCTCTAGAGAGGAAAACTATAATGTGTGAGATGAAAAATGCACTGAATGGGAATAAAGGTAAACGAGATGTTGAAGAAGAAAGAATTTGTGAATTTGGAAAGTAACAATTGAAACTATGTAAAATGATGCATGGAACAAATACTTAAAAGGATGAAAATATCAGTGAGCTGTGGGAGAACTTAAAGTGGTCTGATATGTATGTAATCTGAGTTCATGCAGGATAGGGGAGGGAGGAGGACAGAAAAAATTTGAAGAAATAGTAGCTAAACATTTTGCAAATTTGATGAAAACTATAAATCTACATACCAAAGAAGTTCAATGAAGTGCAAGAATAAGAAACATGAAGGAAATTACACCAAGGCACTTAAGCAATTTACTCAAAACCAGTGAAAATCTTAAAACAACCAGAGGAAAAAAGCATCAGAGGTTCAAAGAGGTACAAAGACAAGGAAACACTGAAAGCAAAAAGAGAGTAAAGCAACATCTTTAACGTACTGAAATTAGAAACAAAAACAACTATCAACTTAGAATTCTACCAGAGAAAATATCTTTCAAATATGAAGGCAATATATAGACATTTTAAGATCTACAGCAGATGATAGAGTGTATCAGCAGTAGACATGCACAATAAATGTTAACAGAAGTCTTTCAGGCAGAAGAAAAATGATAACGTGAAAATATGAATCTGCAGAAAGGAATGATGAGTACCAGAAGTAGTAACCGTGTGTGTGTGTGTGTGTGTGTGTGTGTATATATATATATATATATATATATATATATATATATATATATATATATATATCAAAACTCTTTAAGATCTAGTTGATTATTTAAATAAAATAATAACAATGTAACATGGAGCTTTAGTGTACATGTAGAATTAAATTTTTGAAAACAAGTTCAGGAGAGGAGATACGGAAGACCAGTTTTATACTCTTTGAATATATGTGAAGTGATCTAGCATCATTTGAATGTCAACTAAGTACTGGACATGTAGTAATGAATATGATAGACAATGCCCTTCTCTTCTGGAGTTTAAAATCATGGATACATATTTACTTGAACCAGTTTAAAAAATAAATTCTCAAAACTAAAGGGTGATGAACATGATGAGAAGAAGAAAAATTAATACTATAACAAGTGATGTGGGCAAAAACATGAATTTAACTTTTTATTGTTAATGAAAGTCATTTTATATTTTTATTACATAGTTTGCCAGTTACAATAGCTGTCATCAAAAAGACAAGAGATAAGTGCTGGCAAGGATGTGGAGAAAAGGGAACTCTTGTGCACTATTGGTGGGAATGTAAATTGGTGCAGCAAATATCAAAACAGTATGGAGATTATTCAGAAAGTTTAAAATAGAACTACCTTATGATCCAGTAATTCCACGTCTGGATATATATCCAGAGAAAGTTAAAGGACTGTCCCAAACAGATATCTGTACCCCCATGTTCATTGCAACATTGTTTAGCCAAGACATGAAAACAAACTTAGTGTCCATTGATAGATGAATAGATACAGAAAATGTGATTACATACATATTTTAGGGGTGCCAAAAAATGTATACACATTTTAAGAGATGCTATCTATGCTTAAGCAGTAGTTCACCATAATCAGAAGTGTCTGGACACTGATGGTAACCACTTTGAGCACCTCTTGTAATTTGCAGAAGTCAAACGTAACTTGTATTCATATTTGTTATCGGTATATGTTATTACAATTTTAATACAGTTTTTTCCTTTCTTAAAATGTGCATACATTTTTTTTGGTACTCTCTGTATACACACACACACACACATACACACACACTCTCACACACACACATATATAAATATAATGTGATGAAAGTGAAACACTATTCAGCCATAAAAAATATATCTTGCCATTTGTGACAACAGGGGTGAACCTTCAGAGCTTTATGGTGAGTAAAATAAATCAGAGAAAGACAAATACTGTATGATCTCATTTAAATGTGAAATATAAAACAACAACAACAAACAAAAAAAACACACACACCAAAAAAAACACCTCACAGGAACTCATGGAAAACTCATAGGAACAGAGATCAGATTTGCAGTTGGCAGAGACAAAGGGTGGGGATTGGGGAAATTGGGTGAAGGTGGTCACAAAGTACCCATTTCCAGTTTTAAGATAAGTGCTGAGGATGTAAAGTACAGCATGGTGACTATAGTTAACAATATTATATTGATATTTGAAAGTAGCTAAGAGTAAATCTTTAAAAAGTTTCATCACAAGAAAAAAATGTAGCTATGTGAGGTAATGGATGTTAACTCAACTTATTGTGGTAATCATTTCACAATACATGCATATATCAAATCATTATGCTGTACACTTTAAACTTATGCAATATCATACGTCAGTTACATCTCAATAAAACTAGAAAGAACATTATGGCTTTTAAAAATCAAAACTGACTTTATGCAGTGGATGTCTAAATTAAGAATATGTTTGCATCCCTCTATACAATGCAGGGTGGCGTCACCTGTTCACTCCCTGCCTGAATATAGGAGTAAGTATTTAATGATGATAATTTGGAAACTGTAATCCGTATTTATCTTTAGGATATTATGCCCTCTAGCCTTAAAAAATTGAAAGAACATTTTAAGGATCACTACATACAGATAAACCGCCCAGTTACAAGTTATTGAATTTGTGGATTCTCTTTTCTTTGTTTATTCAGATAGTCAGTAGGAAGCCTGGATTTGATGTTCCGAAGAGAAAGTTGTTCAGAATTTATAACCTCTTCAGAGAGAGAAATCCAGTTTTATAGTCAGACACAGATGCCATGAAGACTTCAGTATACTTCATTTCAGAGGGAGTAAACCGTAAACAGAGTAAGTGATTTTTATATTTCCTGTATTGATGTTTTAAAATATCACAAGAGTAATATTGTAGAAAGTGAATTCATTCAGGTGAGTCCCTGAAATCTGTATAAGCAGGAAGTTCATTCACTCATTCAAAACATATTTGCATTTTAGGTACAAGTCACTGACATAAAAAAGTCCTTAATTTTGCTTGTGCTGTGAAGGATAGAAAGATAAGTGAAATTCTTATCCTCAACAAATTCATAATCTCCTAGGATTATTGAAAAGTCTCCATAGTAAACTATAGTGAAAGGTCAAAAGGAAATAATGGCAATAAAAGAGGTATAAGCAATAATTTAGAAAAGCCAAAGTGTTCCATTGGATTAAAAAATGATTTCATACTACAGGTGGTATTTGCATTAGATGTGATAGATTATCCATGAACAGGAAGAGATCATTAGAAGCGTTAAAGCTGAGAAAAAATGATCAAATTTAGGGAAGAATATTTGAGGGAAAGTACTTAGTTCCTATATAGCTGAAATATAAGTGCTTTAAAAATGCTTAACATCTACAAGATCATGGTTTATGAAAAACAGGGAAACATTATCTGTAAGGTACCTGAGACAGAATTACAAACAATCCTTTAAGAACTAATAGTTAACAATAGACCATGAATCAGTTTGAGAACCCCCCCTCATAATTTTAAGCTCTCAAGCCTGACTTCCTCAGTTCAGTCCCACATGCTGATAAGTTCTGAGACAACACAGCCCAGTGTTAAAACATGAGGGAAATTGGAAGCTGACCGTTAGAGTAAAGAAGTAGACATATTTCCCCAAATTATTCTATGAGTAAATTACTTGGGAAACATGTACTATCTCTAAAAATGTGTCTCACAGGGAAGTATTTTTCAAATGTCATGTTTCCTAAAAGAAGGGGCTCATGTGATCTACTACCAAATCTATCATGAAAGTCTTCATCAATGGTCAACTGTAAATGGAGTGATACATTTTTTAAAGTTAAAAGTAAGAACATGTCTCCTTAACAACTATTCCATACCTTTTTGTGCCCCTTAAATTTTACACCCCTCTCCTTGCAACTGATAATACTCCTCATCTTTTGTTATAAACATACAAATCATCACAAAGGAATTTCTTTCTTTTTCTATCAGCAAATCTAAAAACTCAGTTGCGTCTGAATCAATGGTCTCCAAGTGTCCATCTCTTCTTAGTGTCAATGCTGGTAGCAAAGGCTAATGCCCCCATTTGTGGCCTGTATCACATTGCCTTTCACCTTCTCTAGAACTTTCTTCCACTGTTAAACACTTTTTCTCCAGAGTCTTCGAATCTATTCTTCTCAATTAATTATTCCTGTTAACATTCAACCAACCTCTAATATCTCCCATAAAAAAATGTTTCTCTTGACTCCATATCTCCCTCTAGTTACTGTACCATTTCTCTGTTCCCTTGAATTTCTAAGCTTCTTGAAAAACAGTGTCTACATATGGAAAATGTATTTCCTTGTCTCCCATTCAGTCTTCAATCCTCCAGTCCAGACTCTAACTCACTCTCCATGTTGTCAAAGGCAATGGACACTTCCTCTCATCAGCACTCATCACAATTGTTCACTCCTTCCTTTAAATACTTCCTTTCTCCATCCATGTATTCATCATATACTGGGTGTGATCAAACAATATGGTGAATGTTAAATATATATACATATACATATATATATATATATATATATATATATATATATATATATATATATTACAGTGAAAGACACATTGCCATTAATCCCCCTCAAAATATTCCCCCTTGCTTCCAACAGACTTATCCTATCATTCTTGCCACTTTCTGAAGCAGTTCTGGAAGTCCTCTTTCATGAGTGTCATTAGTTTGTCATTCAGGGTGTCATGCAGAAGTTGCATGGTGACAGATTCATTGAATAAGGTGGATGAGGATACACCGTAATTTTTTTTTTTTTTTTTACACAAATTGCCATACCAGAAGCAATGTGTGACATGGACCCTTTCCGTTGTATCACAAAATACGGAGAATGCTGCTGCCAAGTGCCATCCAGGATCTTCAATACGGGAAGCCTTAGTAATAGTGTGTGATAAGTTTCAACTTGTTTGGTGCAGTCTACCAAACTTGTTTGGTGTGAGCTACGGTTGAGAGAAGGTGTTGTCATGCAGGGTATCATGCGGATTCTCTGGTCCCGCTCCCCACATAAGAACGCAGGTCATGGTGAGGCCGAAAAGGAACACCCACGGAGACGTAGATAGGGGAGTCATACCACTATATTGTTGCTGGCAGCTGGGTTGGAGACGCAGGAAGCAGGATCCATACGATCCGCAATCCGCTGTCTGCTTCTCTGACAACCAACCTCACTTGTTAACTGCAATCTGCTCTTGCTAGCTCAGCCACCATCTTCTTGCTAGCCCCCATTTTCTGCTAGCATAGCCACGGCAGTTATATTAGTGGCTAATGGCTCACTGGTTACAGCTGATGGCCAACTAGCCACAGCTGATGGCCATCCAATCACAGTTGAAGGCTGTGGGGACAGAGCCAGGAGTGCAGTTTCCAGGCTCTTGCCCTCATGTGGAAAGGTGCTCACTCGGGTAGTAAATGGCCATCAACTGTGATTGGATGGCCATCATCTGTGGCTAGTTGGCCATTGGCTGTAACCAGTGAACCATTGGTCACTAATATAACTGCAGTGGCTACGCTAACAGAAAATGGGGGCTAGCAAGGGCAGAGTGTGGACCGCAGATCGTGTGGCTCCTGCTTCCTGTTTCTCCGACCCAGCCGCCAGCAAGAATATAGTGGTATGACTCCCCTATCTATGGCTCCGTGGGTGTTCCTTTTTGGCTTCACCAGGTCCAGCATTCTTATATGGGGAGTGGGACCAGAGGCACCGCATGACAATGGCCATTTACTACCTGAGCCAGCACCTTTCCATGTGAGGGTGAGAGCCTGGAAACTGTACTCCTGGCTCTGTCCCCACAGGTGTGTTTTAAAGTGTGCTGTAAATCATCCTCCATCATGATAATGCTCCGTGTCACACATCTCTTCTGGGTTGGCAATTTTTGTCAAAGAAAAGCATTATGGTGTGTCCTCATCCACCTTATTGACTGGATCTGGCACTATGTGACTTTTGGCTCTTCCCCAAAGTCAAAATGATTCAGGACATTGAGGCAGACACGACAGCCCAACTAAAGACACTCACGAAAGAGGACTTCCAGAACTGCTTCAAAACATGGCAAAAACGATGGGATGAGTGTGTTGGAAGAGAGGGGGAGTATTTTGAGGGAAATTAATGGCAATGTATATTTTACTGTAATATTTTTTTCTTTTATTTAAACATTCACCATATTGTTTCATCATATCTCATACATCCACTTTTTTCCTTCCTACCCTAACCCTTGGTTCTTTTTATTCCTCTGGCTTTGCCTCCTTACACTCCTTCACTAGCTCCTCTTGTCATAGCATCTTTGCTCGTGGCCCAGGGACAAGTGGACAATGCATAATTCTGCTACCACAATTGCTTTCCTAATAATCAGGGTGTTGAAATGTCTAAAATTTTAATGATACATGATTGAGTCTCCTACCCTATGTAGACAAGGCTATAGTTTGTATCCCCTGAAAACCAGATGAATCATTTAGTTGTAGGGTATCTTTTCTCAAATTCTTGGATTATTCTCTCACTTTTTCATTCAATAAATATTATTTAGCACCTGCCATGTGTCTGGCATTGTTGTAGATCCTGAGGATAAAACAATAAATAAAATTGACAAAAAGACCCCAGCCTTACTCATGAAGCATGAAAGTGTAAAGGCTGGTTGTGGGGGCTGAGGCTGTTATGTAGAATTAAAAGCACCATCAATATGGATTAAATATTAATTTGCATTTTCTTCAAGTCATACAGACTCTGAACTTTCCAGGACAGTGTACTGTTTTCACCTAGGAATAAGTATATACTCGTACAAAGACCTGATCGAATTGACCTTGCCATATCTCTGTATCTCAAGGAATTCTTGTAGTAAAAACCCCAGGGAAATCCCTGTTTGTTCGTATTTAAATCTACCCTTTTAGATAGACTTGGAAAGAACAGGACTTGATGATTGAAAAGAGACACCATCAGTAGGATAATTGATTTCATTTAAAATCTATTTAGAGCAAAAAATACAGTTCAAATTCCAAGATAAGCCCTCCCACCCCGCATCATATTTACTGCTAAAAATAAAGGTGGATCATTCTGGTAATGAGAAATTTAGAAACAACTTGTATAAAACAAATGAATGCCAGGACTCCAAATACAGACTATCTGTGGAATTAGGTGCTATTAGAGCCTATCAGGAGTGTGAATCTGCCTGGTGTGTCCCACCACCGTCCACCTCTCTGGGCTTGCGGCATACATGTGAATGACACGATTTCTTTCAAATCAAAGGATACCTTTAATTTTGAAAAAACATACATACAATCAATATACATACAATATACATACAATTAAAGTTTCCCTTAGTGTGAACCTAGCTAGATCTTTCGATCTTTCTTTGCCTCTCTTTTTTAATTGAAAAATTTTGTATAACTCATCAGATTGTCTTGAGAGAGTTATGGGATAAGGGTTAAACATATGAGTTCTTATTAAATTATAAAATATATTAAAATATGATTTACAACTATGACAATTTCTATTATAATAGTATTAACAACAATATTATGTATCTTCCAGATAAAAAAATATTTAAATTATTCAAAATGCCTTCATTTGTACTTATGCCTTACTATTGTTTTTATGTATACTTGGAAACTGCCTTAAATCCTTTGTGTTATGACATCTTAAATTGGCTTAAACAGCTAATTTGAGTATGCATATATTGTGGAAAGTGAAAGTTAATTAAATATACCTATTTGATTGAGATTTTGACTTCAAGTTGTCATGATAGTCAAATTAGATAACCCTAATTTAAAAGATGTTATGTCTCTTTAAAAGTTTTTTTGTGAATTTCACAAATAGCAATTACTAGCATAGCACCTACAGTGATAAATACTCCAATCGCAGCCTGTCAAAAACTAAAGACTGAAAGGAAACACATGATAGGAAACATCTGTTCCCTTTTCAGGCCTACATGCGGATACACCTTTTAACAATAAATAAAATTGGAGATTTTTTTTCACATTGTTGAACTAAAGAGTGACTCTGTAATTAAAAAAAAAACAACAACAAAAAAAGAGAGATGGATGTTCCCCAACTGTTAAAACTCACTAACAAATCTTTGAATAATTCCATCTCCATATTTTAATGAGAAATAGATTAATGAGAAACTGAATGTAGAACTTGAGTTTAAAGGCAAAATAAAATTGCTAAGTGATATCTATGAGGAGTAAGATTCTAACTCATTGTCTGGTGACTTCTTTATCTTTAATATTAGGAAATCTTTTATTTAAAAGTTAACTTAAACATTGAAACACCTTTTTACTGAAAATTCAGTTATTTTTAAGTATTCAATATTAAATAAGAAAATTATACACCATTGTTAGAATTGTGAAAAGTTAGAATTGTGAATTTGTTCCTTTTCGCCTCAATCAAATAAAGCTGCTGAAGGTTTTCCTTTCTACACCACCACTTCTCTTTTGTACCATCATGGCCTTTCTGGGTCTCCAGGCTCTCTGCTTGGTTGGAGGTGCAGGGGTGAGGGTGGGAGGGGTCCATAACATCCTGGGACATTGGTAGAGAAGGTGGGTCACATCAGTGTTTCCCACAAGGTGGGGTTGGACATCACTCTTGCTTAACTGATTAGCAGATGGTACACAGCACTTAGAAGTACAAGAATTCTTATGTCCTTACCTGGGATGATGTGCTATGCTCATTAGAATGATAACAGGATGGCCTCCTGGGGCAGGCTCAGCTTATACAGGAGTTCCTTTGCATGTCTGATGTGGAGACTTGACAGCTCTCGATGCTAACTCAGGATTTTCAGGTCTGGTCCCCTCACCACAAGTCCTTCTCCTTGATCTCATTTCTTCTTGTCTCTTCCTGCTCCAGCATGGGCAGCCCTTAAGTTAGATGGGTTGGCTCTTTTGTTATTTTTTTTATAATTTGTCTTAATTTATCACAATAGTCACGCTCTGCTACCATGAAGACTTGGTCTTTAGAATTCTAAAATGCCCAGCTCTTGCAAATGAGAAATGTACTTTCAAAATTATTGTCTCTGCTCTAAGTTTTAAAAGACTGTTTGGCACCCAAAGCTAGATTTTGAAAATTCTCTATATGCACTCCATGTAGAAACTCCATATATTCTACCCTTAAGGGCTATTTTTTAATAGCTGGAGGGAATAATAGTAAAATAATAATAATAATAATAATAATGATAAAACAGTAATAATAAAAGGGAGTAGAGTGATAAATTAACTAATATATCAAAAGTATTCTCCCACTACACATACTGGTTCACCTTAGGAAATGAAATAGGAAAAACAAAACAAATAAACAAACAAACATAAATCTGTTAGCAGTACGGCAGTGGATCATGTTACTAGTATTAATTGCCGCATTGACTTTTTTGAATTATATTTAGTTATCATTCCACTTTCTTTTAAGTGTATAACTCTTCTAAACTTCATTGTAAGTTAAACACAATTAAAGATGAAAAAGATAAAAGGAATTTTGAACAGATAATATTCAAAATGAGAAGAGTAATCTACACTATTTCACATGTTTAAATAATGTGAAAGAGTAGAGTTCCTTTTTCTTTAAATTGTCTGAATAATTTTCGGGAACCCAATTGTTGGCAAATTTGATGGTTATGAACGTGGCAAATGTCACAATATTAACACTGTGAATGGATGTGCACAGACCAATCAAAGGATAACTGCTTCAGTGTTGGAGTGGGGTCCTGTGGCTCCAGAGGGGCCAAGTATTATTTACCTTTTTAGTTGCTGGATTGAGAAAAGTTTAGAGATTCCAGACAAGAGCAAACTGAACCAGCAATGCTGAAACAGTGGGGAAATAAATTTGTGGGCTTGGAACAACAGCTATTTACTAACAGTCCATGCCAATATATACTGGTTGACCATAGCCTTGTTTGTCAGCCTGTGACAGTGAGGTTTTTCTCAGCCTCAGATGTTAGCACTGTCATATGCCTTCATTTTCTAAATCAGAAGTATCAGGCTCAAAACCAGCAGTTCTAGGGATAGGCAGGAATGTCATCTCAGTCTCTGCATGTGTGGGAAAAATACGCTCACACCATTCCTTCGTTTCTCACCTATCCACTCCCCACCGTTCTTCTCTTTCTGGAGTCTATATGACTGTTGTGGGGTGGGCAGAGCTAATCCTCTTGAGATATCTCACCACTTTGAAAGCCATAGCATTGAATAGCGTTTTCATTGCTTCATTCCCTCTGTCCTGTGGATTTTAGCTCACAAGGTAGAGACTTGCCCATCCTTCACCTCAAATCTTAGCATCTTTTCTAACCTTCAGGGAGTATCCAGCTTTATTTCTCCTGCAGTGGGCCTGTAACAAAAAACTGTTACTCACTGGGGTATGGGTTTGAGTTACTCAGTGTTTGGACCTTCAAGTAACTCAATACTGATAAATATGGGGAAAGTCTTTGGGTTTGTGAAAAGGAAAAACACAACACAGAAAAAAATGTCTTTATAATTCCCCCAAGTACAAAATAACCCACTTTAGTCAATAAATTATTTGTCCTCAAGATCAAGGTTTATATTTTATTTATGTGTATCTTCTCATAGAGTATTGCCTCATACATGTGGCATTCAGTAAATATTTGTTGAATTAATTAAATAGAGAACCAATCTTACCCTAAAATTCCTAACTGGTTTATTTCCTGGCAATTTTGAACACTTGTTTTCTTTTAAATCAGTTGTTAATTTTTAAATGCCGTTCAAAGATTAAAGTTGTTGCTATGAAGGATTATTTGATAAAAAGGAGTTAATAATTCTAAAACATTAGCATTATAATAAAAAATTATTAAAGGCCCTTGTTCACCTAAGTCCTGAACTGAGTTTAAATGACTCAATTTCTCATAGTCAAAAGTATTTCTAAAAATAATCTGTGAATCTATATAGACACTATAATTGCTATGAGGGACTTTATGGTAGAATCAGGTAACAGTTAAATTCATAATAAATTACTACCACATGATTACATGATTTGCGTTTTTTCTCTCTTGATTGTCCTTATTATTTACCAAAATGAGAAGAAAACTGCAGCAAGGAAAACTAAAATTTAAAACACAAGTAACTATTTTGATTTACTCAAATGTTAAAAGCTCCATCATTAATTACTCAATATATATTCATTAATTCATTTATTCATCATCATTCACTCGATAAGAGTAATTGAGTTTTTATTCTACAAAAGACCTTAAAATGTTTGTAATATCCTTCCCTCTCCCACTTATGATAGCTTAAATTGGTTCATGGTACTTATAATTAGAGCATCAACTATTAATAATATAAAAGGAATCGCATAGAGGGTTTTCTAGGTACAGACATGGATTTTGACTTTCCTTTAATGGAAATTAAAGGAGAGAGACTGAGGGAAATGATGGAAGTTGGAAAGGAGCATGGGAATGCTCTAGGATGTGCAAAGTGACACAGGCTGAACCTAGAAAAGGCAAATCCACTATCAAAAGAGAGTTAAGGAGGAGCCTTGAATATGTTAGGTCAGAAACATAAGTATGATTATAGAAATATAATTCAAGCCAACTAAAAGAATTTAAATATTTTAGTAGTTGAAAAGAAGCAAGTGAACTCAATTTTAATAATTTTTAACTCAATATGTAAAAAATGGTATCATTTCTCCATATAATAAAAATAAAATTATTGAGATATTTTTTATTTTTTCAAGCTAATTCTTTGAATCTGGAGTTTGTCTTTCACTTACAGACTATCTCAATTCAGACACTAACTTTTTGTCAGAAATGTATGTATTGATTATTTAAATGTCATAATCTTTACAGTTGAAAAGTAGATACATATACCTAGTTTATTCCAAAAACCAAATTAAGTTTTCCAAAAGCTGAATTGAGTATAAATATTTACCTCAAATTTAATTTGATTGAATTATTAAATTAATAACTGAATAAAAGTATTAATAAATAATAAGTTAAAGGTTAATAATTCATTAAAATTTTAATTTAATTTAATTCGTGTTCAGTTGCACTAGCTGCATTTCAAGCAGTGAATAGGCACATGTGTCCACTGGTTCCCATAACAGTTAGTGCAGCTCCAGACTGAGAAATTTGAAGTGACAAAGCAGGCTTGGACAACATGGATGGCTCTTGAGATTATTATGGTAAGCAAAATAAGTCAGACAGAAAAAGTCGAGAACCATATGACCACTCATATGTGGGATATAAAACTGAAAGCAACAAAAGAATAAGAAAAACAACTAAAGAAGCAAAAACTCATAGACACAGACAATAGTGGTTACCAGAGGATAACGGGTGCGGGGGTGGTAGATGAGGATAAAGGGGATCAAATATATGGTGATGGAAGGAGAACTGACTCTGGGTGGTGAACACACAATGTGAAATGTAGATGATGTATTGCAGAACTGTACACTTGAAACCTATGTAATTTAACTAACCATTGTCATCCCAATAAATTTTAATTAACAACAACAAAAAAAGGCAGCCTTAGAAAGAAAAATGGTAGGAAATGCCAGGAAGATAGAGAAAAGGGCAGGATGTATAAAATTTACAAGCTAAATAATCAGAAGCTGAGTAATTCAGTGTTGACTTAAAATCCACTTACTCAACATTCAGCTCTTTCCAAGTACAATGAGATTTATACCAATAACGGAATGTGATTTGAAGGAAGATTGCAAATACAATGTTAAATCATTTACTTTAGGCAAAATCCAGTTTTTTAAACTACTGAGCTACTGTCTATATTAGTACTTCATGGTACTTTGGTTGTGCAATATCCATTCTACTGGTGCTAAGAAGGTAGAGCTTATGTTATGTGTTTTTTAATCAACAAAAATAATCATGAAGAGGGCAGGAGGACACTTTTGGAGGTGATGGGTATATTTTTGGCTTAGATTATAGTGATGGTTTCATGGGTGTATACAAAAAACACACACACAGAACTCTACTGGGTAAAAGATTTTAAAAGTTAAATTTAATTGGAAAAATGAATATAACTCCCTTTAGTAACTATGAGAAAAACACCAATTTGAAATTAAAACTTTAATCTTGAACCTAACAAACCAAGCATTATATTACCAATTATATGTAAGACAGCTAACTCTTAATTAAAATTGCTTTATCTGATAAAGTTGTGAATCTACTCTCATTTCTTGAAGGAAGTTAAGTGAGAAATGTAGTGTTTGCCTGCTTGACTTTACAGGTGAACTTTAGTCCCAGTGGATTGAATGCATACGTAATACAATTATAATTATTCACCAATTACTTCCACACCTTGTAATGTACTAGACTAAAATGTCGCAGTTATTTTTTTTTTTTGACTTTAGAGAATAATCATTGGTGTGTCTTCAATATGTGCCAAATTGAACATGTTCAAACACCTTAATTATTGCTCATCGTTGAATGTACGCTCTGCTGTCTACATTATATACATAAATAAAGGCTATATAAGTTTAGAGTTCCATTGTAAATAAACTGTAGAACGGTTCCATGTATTGAGCACTTATGGTTTGCATAGATTCAGCTGTTGGAAGTAAACTCAGAAATAATCACTAGTTTTAAGGAGTTCATCCTCGGTTTGGCTCTTTTCCTTGAAAGGTTTATATAAGAACAAGCAAAAGTTGTTTATTCAAAGCTTGCTAAAGCAAGATACTCAGCAACATCACTTGTGTTAGCAGTGTCTCAAAGGCCAACAGACAAGTGGGAAAGTTTTATGAAGGAGAATATTGAAGATCTCAGGAGTGCCTTGATTACAGTCTGTTGGCTAACTCAAAGCTAGGAATCCTGTGTGATTGGGTAAGAGTGCATTATTTGGCTTTCTCTGGTTGATCTTAATTTGGAAGTGGGGACAAAAATTGAGGAAGCTGTCAGGGATAAGTCAACTCCTGACCATTTTGAGCCAGTTGTTACAGGGGTTATTATTTAGCTTCCTAGATTGTTACTAGAGACTTCCTACAAGTCTGGCAGGCTGGTTTCCTGAGCCAGTTCATGGAGAGAATGGGTTGGGTTCCTGGGCTTGTTGCTGCAGATTGTGGTCAGAATTTTATTTTTGTATATGGTCTGGCCATTGTCCATTTCTACATTCAGTCTCTCAGTATCCATACATAATGACTCACTGTGACACTTTTAACATAAATCACCTGGGATATTTTGTTCTGTAATTGATAACATTGATTTTCTTATACTAATTAAATTTTCATTTATCTTGCTTTTGTTTTATTATCCTGTTACTCTGAGGTTATATGGACTGCTCAATTCTTGTTAAGTTTTCTTAAAGAATAAGAAGAACAAGATATGTGCTTGAACGTAATTTTCTAAAATCAACAATCATAACCAGATATTTATTTGAGTTATGTGTCACTATTTAAGACCAAGAAAGGAATTCAAAAGTAGAATAAAACACGTAAATAGATGTACAATCAAATACTTGGTCAAGAAATTGACTGATAGTGATATTTCCAAATTTTAGTTACTTTTCATCACAAAATAGGAAATATTGTGATATAAATTCCTTTAAAAAAAAAAAAATCTGATTATTTCATGGAATAATTCCTAGGGAATAAAAATGTGTATGCAGTGTTTGAAATTTCTGTAAAGTATGGTCTTCCTCTTATGTTATCTAAACATGATCAAAGAGAGGACATAACTTAGATAATAAAGTGCATATAAGAATTAAGTCAGTTGAGAAGAATTTTTGTATCTTTCTTTTGCATCTATTTCAGTTGAGAATCATAGACATCTAAGACTGGAGATTTTATTTATTTAGTTGGTTAGTTATTCATGTATTAATTAATTTATTTAAATGATTCGAAATTAGTAAGTACTAAGTACCACAAACTGAGTGGCTTAAAACAACAAAAATTTATTATCTCACAGTTCTGGAGGCTGGAAGCCCAAAATGACAGTGTCTGCAAGACCGTGATCCCTCTGAAGGATCTCAGGAAGGATATTTTCATGCGTCTTCTAGCTTCTGGTGGTTGCCAGTGAAGGGGTTCAGAACAAGTCTCCCCAGAAAGTGCCATTTTGGCAGGGACTATTTTGAACTGAAGACAATTAGGGCCCAAAAGACTCAGGAAGAATTTTGTTTGCTTATTTGTTTGGTTTTTTTTTAACTTCCCCTTTAACTGCCTACAAGAATTCAGACAAGGTCCTTGTCCAGGATGAGAACTATCATTAGAGATAACTATGAAAAATGTAGGCCAGGTGTGGTAGCTAGGGTAAGCTTAGCAGGGCCTGGAGATCAAATTTCTCTCTGTGTTTCATTGTCTATGCATGGCACAGTAAACATTTGTTTACCAGACATTTGCTTTTCCCATCTTCCTGTACATTTTCTCACTCCCCTGTGAAATCTCAGGCCCTTACCCCTTCTCCTTAGCTCAGGATGGTACATAAGCTTTAATTGCCTGACCAACTGTGTATCTGATATTCTTATGGGGGAGCAGGGTGTACATAACGTTATTAATTTTTTAAAAAATTCTCTCCAGTTAGTATGTCTTATGTAAATTTAATAGACCAGCAAAAACAAACAAACAAACACACAAACAAAAAACTGAAAGGGTAGAGGGAAAAAAAAAATCCCTATATCTGCAATCATTATTCCTCTGTGGTACCATAGTTCCAATCTTTGCCTCAGTCTTTATATGATGTTTCCTCCCATGTCTGTATATGCCACTATGTCCAAAATTCCCTCTTCTTATAAGGACAGCAGTCTTTGGATTAGGGCCCACCCTAATCAGTGTAGTTTCATATTGATTTCATCTACAAAGACCCTATTTGCAAATAAAGTTACATTCACAGGTATAGGAAGTTAGGACTTCCACATATCTTTTTTAGAGGACACAGTTCAACCTACAACGTGGCCCAAAGTCTTAGTACCCGCTAATATTAGATTTCCTATATAGAGCTTTATCCTTTCAGCTTAAAGCTTTCATCCTGATTAGCTTTCTGGCAGTTATACAATTTTCATCCTGGAAGAGCCCTAAGAAATGTGTATATAACTGTATCATCTTTTATTACACTTATCAAATGCCAAGCACTAGTTTAAGCAATACACACTGTTTGAAGCTGCCTAGTATTCCATAAATTATATATATATATATATATATATATATATATATATATATATATATATATAATTTCCTTTAATCTTTATAAGCTCTGTTCAGTACCATTATTACCCCCATCTTACATAGGAGGTAACTGAGTATTGTGAAATTAAATCAATTTGATTGTTCACAATTATTAGATTGTTTTAAGTAGCTATAGTTAAATATTGTTCAGAATCAAATTTGCTACAGGTGACATGAATTATAATGAACTCAAATCTCCAAGTGAATTTTGCTTCATAATTAATAGTAACTAGGTACAAAAATAGGCATATCACCTGTTATATTACTTGATGAAATAGCAACTCACTATTCTTTTAAGCAGTCTCATAGCACATATCATGAAAGATTTATTCAAAGCAACAGTAGCAATATTACAGAAAGAATAGCAGAAATCAGCTAATGAGAAAATCCTCCAATAACTCTCTTAAGTCTATCAGAAGTCTTCCTGGACTGGGACATCATTCTGGTGGGCATAGACTCTTAGACATGCTATATCTTATATCTGTTCATGTGAAAACATGCATATTTATAAACTATTTCTACACAGTCTACATTCCTTAAACACTATTCATTCCACCAAAGAAACTCACTTCTAATCGATAATTATCTCTCTGTCAACAAAAAATAAAACAAAACAAAAAATGCACAGGATATCATAAGCACTTATAAGAAACATGACCAATGTATAAAAAATAAATTTTTGAGGACAAGATTTGAATCACTAAGCTACAGTGACTATTACAGAAATCAAAACACAATGATTATGGGAAGATAATTTATAAAAATACCTTTATTTATAACAGTCTCAAACTAGAAAAAACCTCTAAAAAAAGGTTTCAGAAAAAATAAACTTCATCAGAAAGGTAAATAAATAAACAATATGTGGTAAGTGTCCACACAACGGAATACTAGGCAGCAATAAAAAGGAAACAACCTATCAATGTTCTTAAAGTATGGTGAATGTCAAGATCATTATGTTGGGTGAAAAAGTAAGACAAACAAAAGAGGACTTACTCTATTATCTATTTACATAAAATTCTAGAAATCGCAAAGTAACCCATAGTGACAAAAGATCAATCATTGCCTATATGCCAAAAAGGGACCACAGTGAAGGAAGGGATGGATTACAAAGGGGCATGAGTGTACTTCTGGGAGTAATAGACGTGATTGTCATTCTCATTGTGATGATGCTTTTAAATACATACATATTGTACATGTGTAAGACTTCCTCAAATGGTACCCTTTAATATGTTCATTTTACTGTGTGTAAATGAACCCTCAGTAAGTTGTTAAAAAATGTAGTCATTATTAAGAGTGTTGTCTCTAAACCATAGAAGAGAGGGAGAAGAGGAAAGAGATGGACCCCTGTGACTTTATTTGAACGTGAACTCCAGATGCACCTGGAAATGCATCATGACCCCTGGATCTTAGAGTATGAGCTAAGAAATTTCCCTCTTATTGCCAATGAATTTGGGACAGGTATTCTGTTGGTTGTAACAGAGAGAACCCCAGTTAAAACAGATAAATAAAATTGGATACACTGAACGTGGGCATAAAATAAGTTTAAAAATTAACTATTTCAATGATTAGTGTGTCATGTAGCACTTTTTCACTTACTGAATGAAAACATTTAGCCCAAAGCAATAGCTCTTTTAAGGGTGTCGATGATCCTTGGAGATTTGTTTATTCTCTGGTAGGTTCTGACCAATATGTGCTATTAGATTTTGGGATGAGTCCCATAACCTAAATCTCCTTTTTCCCAGAACAATAGGACTTATGTCTCAGTAGGTATGAATTTTAATAGACTTGGTGTCAGTATATAGCCCGGCCTGAATGACAACAGTTAGCAGTTTTGCCTAACAAAAACAGAAAAATAGAATATCACCAAGGTCCAAATGTCAGTTCTCCCATGAAGCGTTTATTATTCCCTCCTTTTCATCTACTTCTAGAGAATGTAATTGCTCTTGATAGTGATATTTATGTTTCCTTACTTCTGCCCAGACTCTCTTTTTTCTAGAGCCTTAGTTACTTAGCAATGTAAGAATCAATTTAAATGTATTCTAAGCAATTACATTAGTTTGCTAGGGCTGCCATAAAAAAAAAATACCATAGTCTGGGTGGCTTAAATAGCAGAAGTGCATTTTCTCATAATTCTGGAGGCTAGAAATCCAAGATGAAGGTGTCAACATGTTTGGTGTCTCCTGAGGTCTCTCTCCTTGGATTGCAGATGGCCAGCTATTTTCTGTGTCCTCACACCGTTGCCCCTCTGTCGTTGTTGTCTGTGTTCTAATCTCTTCTTTTAAGGAAGTCATACTGAATTAGGGCCCACACGAATAACCACATTTTAACTTAATTATCTCTTTAAAGGCTCTATCTCCAAATACAGTCACATTGTAAAGTACTGGGGGTTAGTACTTCAACATATGAATTTTGGAAACAAACAATTCAATCCATAAAAGAGATAATATATGTTTTCTGCTTCTTCCTTACTCTTCTCTCAGAAACTGAAAGCTTTGAGAGAATGATCCTCAACAATCACCATATACATGATGCAATAAATATTTTTGAATTTCTAATAATGTCAGGCATTATTTTAGAATTAGGTAATGATGCTATCATCAATAATCATACGTCAAGTTGAAATGCCTAAACAGATATATCTTATCAATTATACTCCATTACACATATCAAAGTCATTTGATTGGACTGAATCATCAATGCTTGCCTTCATATTTTCCCAGCATAACTAGTTATCAACCTGATCTAATAAAATATCCCTACAGGGGATTTCCTCTTTTAATACGCCTCCACTCTCAAATATTTAAGCTAATGTATGCATATTTCCAACTACCTGGTGCTTTTTTGCCTTATGTTACTTCTTGTGCAACCACACATTATCTCATCTGGTATTTCCCTTGGCTTTAGGATCACCTTTGCAAAATGCAACATGAAACTCCCTTGAACTCCCCTTTTATAGTTTTCTTTGCTGAATGTGTACGCTGCCCTCTGATTTCTACTCTTCTCCTCAAGGGAGAAAATGTCCGTGGCTCCTATTTATATAAGAGTATAATCCATGGACAATCCTTATTAAGCCACTGCCATTACTGCCTCTGAGAAAATTCAGTAACTGCTGGGGTACTATGACACAAAAGCATGTGCACACACATTCTCTCCCTGAAACTGTGCATTTTGATAAACCCTGAGTCATTTTTTTGTTGTTGTTGTTCAGCACATCTCACCCTGTCATTTGCCTGACTGACATATGTCAAGCTGTACTGAGGCCAGAACTCTCAGAGACATTTATAGAATAATCTCAGCACGTCCAAAGACTAAGGATTTTTTCTAAAATATCTCAATGCCTTAGAAAAAGAGCATGAGTAAAAGATAGAGGATTAGTAGAGATAAAACAAGTCTCAAAAATTATTTTGTACTGCAATCAAGATTGCAAAACTAAACTGTTATTTGCTTTTTCCTTTGCCACTCACTACCTCAACATGTTTTATGCCTCAGTTTCCTGAAATGATTTATTGACATTCCTGAAAGAGTATGTCACACATAACTAATGATGGTAATGACCTTGAACATATGAAAGTTTATTATAAATCGTATGTGGACTCCACATTCTAGCGAAAATAATAATTACATTCCCTATTAACATTTCTATCACATAGAATCTCAAAGAATTTCAGTTCTTGTAGTCAGAAGCTACCAGTGGCAATTTTATTCCAGGTTTATAAATTAAGCTAGGAGGTGGGAGCTGGAATACGTTCAACTGTCAAGTTCTCTATCTCTGAAATTTGGCTTACTATATTCACTTTCTTACAGTTCCCCAAATTTCATAAAATAATTTTGAGCAGATAAAAAAAGCTTTATGGTTGATATTTTATGTAACAAGACATAAAATAATTCACTATACATAAAATTTTACGTATGCTTATAAAGGATTTTGTTTAGCCATATTCTTTGCCTTTTTACTCTTTAGTTTTCTTAGATGATAAGAGGAGTGAACCAATAAGACTTTGATGAAAACACCTGAGGAAAATAAGTTAATTCACTATTAGAAGTCCAAGACACCCAAACATCTAGTGTTTCTAGATTTTGTTTTTTGTTACTATTTTTTAAACCTTTATCTTTCATATTCACAAAAAGATACTAAAATCAGAATGTAGAATTTTCTAAGTGTCCAAAATTTCAAATTTTATTTATTTATTTATTTATTTATTTATTTATTTATTCATTCATTCATTCATTCATTTATTCAGTTATTTATTTATTAAATTTATTGGAGTGACATTGGTTAGTGAAATTATATAGGTTTCAAGTGTACAGTTCTGTAATATATCATCTATATATTGCGTTCTGTGCTCACCACCCAGAGTTAGTTTTTCTCCCATCATCATATTTTTGATCCCCTTTTCCCTCTTCAAATTGATACCACACTATTACCCAAAGGAGGTTTGATTGAGTTGAGTGGATGTGTGCATACTATTTCACTTATTTATGTATATGAAGTCATGGTAAAGTCTTGATTCTGAGAACAGCCGCGCATCTATAGGAATGTTGCTAATACAAAGGTTAACCATATATACCTATTCAATTGTATGCATGAATGATTGAATATGATTGAGAAAGGTTATAGTGGCATTGCTCCCCCAAAATGTATAACTTTTAAGTTTCACCAGTCTGAAACGTTATGATTTTTTTTTTCTTATAGAGTAAAAGTTTTTCATTGTAAACTTAGTTTCGAGTTCTAAATAAACCTAGGGAATAGAGAGGATCAGACAATAAGTTTCAAAGAATCTGAAAATTTTGTTAGTGCTGCCTAGCAATTTCAGTGTATTTCTGTGGTCCATTCAATCTCCCATTCTCCCAGACTATTTCATACCCCCTTTTTTTTCCCCTTAAACCTGAAATGCTTCTTACCTCTTATTCTTTGCTGAAGATATTGATTACTTTTCTGTTTAGAAAATGGAAGGAATCAAAAAAGATCTAGTTTACACTCCAGCATCTGCTGCTTCCATATACTGCATCCATCTCCTTCCGTATTCTCTTGACTTCCCTGTAACCAGTGGGTGGAGAAAGGACCAGAGCTCTGACCTAAGACTAGCCTCTGCTTGTTCATGGCTGCACTTCTCACCCACTGAAGGATGTTGTTCTGGTACCTTCTCCCTCTCTCTCTTCCACTTCATTTTCCCCTCTTCACTGGATCAAAACACACACATTCTACAGGATATCCAATCCTAAAAGACAAACAACTTATCTTAATAAAACCAAATTCACCCTACTTTCATCTGTGCCCCTATCCCATTTCTCCTACCCTTTTACACCAAACCTCTTTAACAGTGTTGGCTCCTTTGTTCTCTCCCCTTCCCTTCCTTTTGTTCTTTAACTCACTGCAATCAGGTCTTCACACCCACCACTCCTTTGAAACAGCTCTTTACACCACCTGGCATATTGATTCATTTAATTCACTCACGATGTGTTTCAAAGGTAATGAGTAGAGAACTTCAGAATCACATTTTTCTTTCCTTCTGCCCTGAGAATAAAATGTTAAACTCTCCAAGGGAACATAACTGGATACATTTTAGTACACTTTCAGCAAAATTGCACAGAGGAGCAAAGCTTGTGCCTCTCATCTTCTTGTTTATCAGATAACATGGGAAACACAGCCATTTCAAAACAGACCCAGAGTATCTTGACCAGTGAGTACACTCAGTTGTGCAGTTCTTCCCTTGGATTGGACGAAGCAGTCACACTTTTAAGTCTTGGCCTCACACTCTAATTTTCTTTTAATTACACAGAATTCAAAGATGCAAAAATTCTCAATGTACAGATTTCTTTGTAGCGATTTTATTTTTATCACTGTTCCAATCTCCAAGACAGAATAATTAAACGCTAAATGGCTTCTAGACATTTACTGTTCTATATTATGTGACATTTTTTTCTTCTCATTTCTCCTTTCAAGTGCATTGATCATATAGACTCCAAAAGATCCCCTGATGATTATGGCTTCACTTCTTTTCATCACCTTTTATTCCTTTTCCTGAAAGTGCTTATCGAAAACCTTTCAGTGGTTGATCTAGAGAAAGGGATGCTGACTTCAGCATCAGAATTCTGCTTTAGAAGATACTTATTTTCTTTGTCAAAGACTGACTTTGCCAAGGAATTTGCAAGGTGAAAGATAGAAGGGCATTATTTTCCCTTCTGCTTCTCAAAGGGATAGCTCTCTCCCAAATATGTTTTATAAAATCTTTTGTAACAAGTCAGTTGAGTCCTAAGTCTCAAATAATCTTCTATAAAATAAAATGAAATGATTACTTTTGTACTCTACCCTCAATTGATAAATGGTTTGCAATATCAGTGACAGAAGTATAATGTGATGTATTTTAGTTTCCTAAGAAAGATACTCTGTTCAATAGTAGTCCAGTAGTCAAGTCAGCTTCACGAGAATAGCCCTATTTCGATTTAGCCCTGAAAGATTTGTCTGAAGAACATCCTCTTTTTAAATATTCCAAATTCAAACCACTTATTAGGCCAACTGGTTACCTCCAGCTATTAAGTAAGAACATAAGGTGGAAGCTTCTCTGGAGAGATAATAATGAACCAAACGCATACAATGTAATAAGATGATACGTGAAACAATCAAGAAACACTGCTTTGATTAGAGTTGAACCACACACAAAAATAACAAAACTATTACAGAGTTCCTTCTATTGTATAACCTCAGTGCCATAGAAGTACATTAACAATACACTTTCCAGTTCAGTGCTTATCCCTAGGCTGGATGCCTATAGAGTATACTATAGGTATACTCTCAGTGCTTTTTAATCTCAGTTCTTTTTTAACTTCCTCAAATGGAAACAAGTTAAGCATTTGATATTAAGCAAACTTTAGGAACGTGAATGTTTAAAACAGCTTTTCTCCTCTGCAGGGTAGTAACATATTTTAATCTTCCTAACATACCTCTAACAGTTTATGCTGGCAACAATGCAATTTTAAACAGCAGATGGTTACTTGCATAGCATAGATAAAGGGGGTGAGGGAAGCTAGTGATACACCAACTGGGATTGCAGCTCTGGGAAAACTTGCAAATTTCAGCAGAGTTTATGGAGATTGAAAGTTTATGAGCAATAAGGAAAAGAAAAACTGAACAGGAAGCAGAAACCTTAATACAAAAAAAATAAATTAAAAAAAAAGGAAAAGTTAATATGGCAGATGGTGTGGTGCTGTTTATTCTTCCCTGAGGAGAGCATAAACACATTTGATAATTTTGTTGCTGCATAAGGCGTATACCATCAGAAGAGTGCAACATGGACGCAAAGTTCTGTAATGAGGCAGGTAAGACCCATCACGTGTTCACTACTGAGAATACCTTCACAGTGCCTTCCGTGATGGCTCCCCTCTGCATATACAACTAAGCCCATACTTCTCATCCAAGTTGCCCTTTCTTCTCTGGTGTCCCAGTGGCTTTTCCCCCATCTTCTCATTAATCTACACCAATTATACAAATTTATTAATAAATAGTTCACCTCTGCAATTTGGGGCTAATGCTCTAATTTGCTCACAGCTTTCACTGACATCCTAATACGTGAATAAGATTTGGAACAGATTATAGAGTTCATTATATTTCAGTGCAGGGCAGAATACTCCTTTATAGCTCATTTGATATCTGATGCTCATGAAGATAATTACAGTACCTTCCTTGCAGGTTTGTTGTGAGGATGTAATGAGTGAACATAAAGCACCTGGAGAGGAAGCACTCTGTTGGTTAATCAGTGTCATTTTTAGTGTTATTGTGTTAATATGATTTACTGTGATAACACTGCAGAGAAGTCACTGCAGATTTCACTCGGTCTTTAAAAATTCTAATTTCCCTCCTTCTAACCTCTCAGTGCAGCAGATGACTTTTAAAAATAATTATAGTTAACATTTAGTGTTTATCATGTACCAGACACTACTCTGAGTTCTTTATATATATTAACACATTTAATTGTCATAGCAATGCTATGATAAAGATACTAATATTAGTCCTATTTTATATGATGGAGGCACAGAGAAATGAAAACTATTGTTGGAGAGCAACATAGTTAAAAATGGGTAGAGCTCAGCTTTAGACCCAGGTTATCTGGCTCCAAGTCCACACATTTCACTGCCCCACTACCTGGCCGTGTATGTTTATTCTCACATTACCCTACCTCTGTGTCTCAGCGCTCTCATGCTGGTCACTAACATAACTGAGCATCTCACCTGTTTGATTTGATTACCTCCCTGGGGCTCTGGCCCTATAATTCTCTTCTTCCTTTCAAGTATTTTGAATGTCTCCCATTCCACTGACTTTTCAGCTGCTTTCCAAACAATCAGCTTTCTTTTTGTCTTTAAAATCAATACATGCAGCCCTTTGATGTCATCATGTTTTAGGAATACTCCCATTTCTCCGTTTTCTATCCATATTGAAATCCGTGAAAACAAGGTCTGCACTGGCTGTCAGTGATTGCAGCCACATTCTACGTGCTCTTTCCTCGTCTCCTCCCACCACCCCACAGAACCTCGCTCTGGCAGGTACTGTGTCCCCGGCAAATCAAAAGATCTCCCTTGCTTCGCTCCTCCCTAGGAGTTGGAGGGGGCCTTTGGAAACAGAGCCCACAGAAACAGTTATCCCAAACAAGTGAAGTAGGACAAATACTAGGGAAAGTAGTATAACAGACTTCCTTAAACATTTGTGTTCCTTGCTTCACTTCTATTTATTAGCTCTTCAGGAGTTACTCTTGACTATGTAGGACTTCAATGGTCCGTTCTTTTATATAAATTTTATCAACATCTCTGAAATAACTATTTACTTTTCTATATTTGAGGATATATTTTCTGTTCATTCTTTTGGCATTTCATACCATTGTTCCGTTGCCTTAAATTCTAACAATCTTACAAAAAAAAAATATTTACAAATCAAGTAGATAATTAGCATAATGTCTGTGACCGTCCTTTTGTTAAAGCAATTGACATTTAAGAACTAGTAACACAGGTTGCCATTAAACTGTAATCAATAATTAGGTATGGGCTTTTTCAGATAATTGCTAATTTAAAAATATCTATGGTTTGATACTGTGTATTGTTTAAAAGTACATATTACTTTTCTTTTTTAAAGTCCCTAATGACTTAAATCCCGAGGTAAATTCAGCATCTATGAAAGAATATTTTTTGATTGAACTGGCATTCATGCAATGTCATTTCCTGACTGTCTTTTAGGCTCAGCTTTTTAAGGGCATCATTTTATCCCTCATAGTGCATAACACAATGTCTGGTACAGAATAAGTGCTCGATAACTGTTTGTTGAATGGACACATAAATCCATGGTGGGTTGAAAAGAAATAGGAGAGCACTTTCAGAGCCTCTCTTGCTTCTCATCCTTGTGTTTCGTTTAATAACGATGTGGCATTCCAAGAGAAGAATCCAGAAAGTTGAAATAAAAAGAGGGAGGAGCAGAAAGCTGTATACACAGTGTCTATTTACACAATGGTAATATTCCCTCTCTCACCAAGCTCTATTCCAGCCAAACTTTAGCAGGAAACAATAGTTACAGAGTCATATGTGCTAGAACTACATTGGATTCTGTATTAGGGTTCTCTAGAGAAATAAAATCAATAGGAGGGATATCTATATCTGTACACACATACACACACGCACAGACAGAGACACATATCGTGTTTTTTTTAATAAGAAATTGGCTTACACTATTATAGCGACTGATGAGTCTCAAGATATGCAGAGTTGGCAAGCTGGAGACTCAGGAGAGCCAGTGGTGTAGTTCCAGTGCAAAGGCTGGCAGGTTCAAGACCCAGGAATAGCTAAATTCTCAGTTCAAATATGAAGACCAAAAAAAAAAAAAAAAAAAAAAAAGAAATCCAATGCCCCAGTTTGAAAGCAGTCAAACAGGGAGAATTCCCTCCTGCTCGAGGGGTTCAGCCTTTTTGTTCTATCCAGGCCTTCAACTGACTGGAGGACACCTGCTTTACTCAGTCTACTGATTTAAAGATCAATTTCATTCAAAAACACCCTTACAGAAACACCCAGAATAATGTTTCACCAAACATCTGGAAATCCCATGGCCCAGTCGAGTTGACACATGAAATTAACCATTACAGAGTCTATCAGAGTATAGTACATGATGGAGAGGAGCTCAATAGAGGGGATGGGTTGAGGGGAGATAGAAATTTGAATAGTTGTTAAGCAAATAGATAATTCCAACAAATACGAATCAGAAGTTAGCAGTATAAACATATTTGAAACTCTGTATTAGAATAGTTTGTAAATATGAGATAGTATAAGTTTAGAACAGTGCCTCGCATACCATAAGCACTCAATACATGTCAGTTACTATTTCTCATATATTAGCGTGCTTAATTATTTTAATTTGTCCTTTATTTTAATTATATCTTTATATTTTTTATATAAATGACTCAAAAGTCCTCAATTTTTAATAGTAAATAATTGATCTTTCATATAAACTGAGAATAAATTATGTATGGGGTTCTATGAAGAGCATTAAAAAAACAAAACAAAAACGACTTATTGTCAGTTCCTGCAAAACACCATGGTGAATTTTGAAAATGTGAATTTTGAGATCATAGAGAACTAGTTCAAATACTAGACATCTCTTACTAATGCTGAGATCTTATTTGTGTTATTACACATGTAGCAGTCTCACTTTATGAAACCAAATAGTAACACCTACCTCAGAAGTTGTGATACAGTCATACGGCTTTAATGAATTTTGTATATATATACCCAGCATATAGATACAGAATATTTTCAAAGAGTACTAATTCTTTTTTATTTCCTCTGAGGCCTAGAGAGGCTAATTAGGATTGTATATATTCCTAATATATACATTAGGTCCAGGGCAAATTACTTAGCCTCTCTGTGCCTGTTTTCTTATCTATGATGTGAGAATAATCATAGTACTTGTCATGAGTGCTGTGAGAATTAACTAAGTGAATATCTATAATGTATATAATGCTTTTAAAGCAGTCCTCCCATTAGTCCCACTAATGGGAACATTTAAGTATGATAATAATAGTAATAATAGTACCACAGTAATAACCGTTATTATTGTGGTATTGTTTGCCTCCAGAAACACTATGATTAACCACAACTAAAGGAAATCACAGCTTCTATATTTTGCATCTGACATTGTAAATAAGTCATTTACAGACCAGTCTTTTCCGCTTTCAGACGAGGCACTAGAAGAGATCAGAAGACATGAGCCTATTATAAGAAATGCCTAAGAAAACATAGTTGGACATTGGATGCTGATAGTGAGGGATTTTGCGGAAAGATTTGTCATGATGTGTATATTCTATTTCCTTTCCCACTTTCCCAAAGTGAGGAATTATTTAAGAGAAGAATTCTGAAAGTTTATATTATGTTCTTAAAGTCAAGGGACAAAGACTGGTTCATAAAATCACTCCTCAAAAGCACTTTTAAACAAAAAGCCATCTGAAGAGGCCTGCGGAAGCAATATGTAAAGTGGTGTGCTGGTACATATTTAACAATTGCCAAGCCTTCTTCTTTGAAAAAAATATATATTTAAAAGACCTGATTTGCAGTATTTTCCAATTGCCATTATGTAAATATTCCTAATGTGGTAGACGTCAAGTTGCCGACATGAAGTTCCTGAACACGGAATTGCAAATTTCTGCTATCAGTTTTCATGAACCCTAGAAGCATGCTGCATTTCTATAACAAGCGTTACCTTTTAACAGTTAAAATTCCAGCAGAGGAGGCAACAGATGAAACCACAAAAGCATCTCACAAGCAAAAAAAAAAAAAAAAGAAACAAAGAAAGGAAGAAAGAAAGCATCCAATACAAAAACCCAGCATTAAGTTATAACTGAATCCATCATGTAAGACCTTTTTTGTCCCTTTACCACTTCTCTATTCCCCTATACCTGACACTGTAGAGAACAGAAATGTGAGGTAAGACGTGCCAGAGAGTAAGGTAGAAAGTTGATCAAGATTTAAAAAAAAGTCAGCCATAACTTTCTTCCCCATTAAAGCCTGTGACAGGTGTGAGCTGACGTAGAGAAATAGCTTTAATATTTTTTTGGTTGTTGTTGTTATTTGAAAATTTGCTAAAAGCTATGAAATCTACCCAATTTCATCTAGGAAAAACAATCTAATAATAACAAATCTATAGATAATATCCCAAAAAAATAGAGGTGAAAAAGAATAAAGTTGCATTCTACCTGTGCCCAAGCTAGTCTATCTGGGTCAATAAATTGGTTCTATAAATGAGATAGGAAGTCAAACCAGAATAAATGTCTAGCAGAGATATTATTTTAATAAACAAAAATAATCCACAACTACGCCCATCCTTACCTGGGCTACTTAGCCTCTGCTACCGTAATCGCGTTATCAGAATTAATCACTCCCTCAGACCCATAATGAAACATATTCTTTCTATAAAGCTCTTATTTAGCAGGTCTTTCTTGGGTTTCCTCTCAACTACCTAATCTCTGACTGTGAGCATTTGGAGGATGGTATCATGGTGTGTCTATTTTTTGTATTATCGCACTGCTTAGAACAAGGTACACTTTTTACCTATATGTAGTGGTGCAACAGTACTACAATAATGTACTTGGGAAACATTCGTTTACTTTAGCTGATCAAAAAGGTTATTTGTTTTATTTATTTATTTTTTAATTAAAATTTATCAGGGTGACAATGGTTAGTAAAATTACATAGGTTTCAAGTGTACAATTCTGTAATACATCATGCGTATATCATATTGTATGTTCACCACCCAGAGTCAGTTCTCCTTCCATCACCATATATTTGACCCCTTTTACTCTCATTTACCACCCGCCAATCAATCCCCTTACCCTCTGGTAACCACTACACTATTGTCTGTGTCTATGAGTTTTTGTTTCTTTATTTGTTTGTCTTGTTCTTTTGTTGCTTTCAGTTTTATATCACACATATCAGTGAAATCTTTTGGTTCTCAACTTTTCTGTCTGACTTATTTCACTTAGCATAATAATCTCAAGATCCATTGACAGATGATTGGATAAAGAAGATGTGGTATATATACACAATGAAATACTACTCTGCCACAAGAAAAGATGAAATAGTGTCATTTGTGACAACATGGATGGATCTTGAGGTCATTTGTTCTTTGTACAGGATTCATTAGCTCAACTGGTCATTTATATATTAGTGATGTAAAAGTCAGTTTAATCCCAATTTCAGTTAATAAAATAATAAACTCTACTGAATGAAAATGAAAACTAATGGCACTTTATTATCCAGTGGGGAAGATTCACAGCTCTTACAAACCTGATAAAACAGCATCAGTTGGAAAGAGCATAGTAAAATGATGGACACACTGCATCCTTAACTGCAACGCCAATAAGTATTCAACGCTTTGAAGAATGCCTTCCCTTAGGAATTTAATGCCCTAAAAAGGATAACTTCTTAATTGCATATATGATAATATTATTAAGAAAGATACAGAAAAAAATGTTGTCAGACATCCTATAATTTATGTGAATTAATATAAAATATATGTTAATTACCATTTTGTGGTAACTAAGGAGAAAAATATCATTATTTTCCAATTCATTTGAACAAAGTCTGTTAGTTCTTGCTCCGACTCATTCTGCGGTCTGAAATCTATGAATCATTTCACCCATGTAATGGGCTTATCCTTGATCATTCTATTGGAATTTCCTAATTTCTGCTCTTGACATAGTTCCTAAACTTGCTACATGCACAGCTTTCCACAACTAAGTTGTCTAACACTTTATAATAGTTCTGGCTCAGAACCTTAGCATTATCCATGACTCCTTCTTGTTTCTCACACTTCATACCTCTTCTGTCAGGAATCTTGTTAACCTCAAAAAATGTACATTGAATCTAACCCTTGTCCTTGGTCCAAACTATAGTCTGAAATAGTCACCAAACTGGTATGCCTGTTTGTACCTTGCCCCTTTACTCTTTTTTCTCCCATAGTGAACATTACCTTCTCACAAAAAATATTAATCACTTTTTAAAATGTATATTTATTGTTCAATGGCTATTTCCTCTACTACAATGTAAGCTCCACTAGGACAAGCATTTTCTTTTTATTCACTGATGTATCAAAGGCACTTAAAACAGTACCTGGCAAGCAGTAAGCATTCCTTAAATATTTGTTGAATGAATAAATGATTGGTGTAACAAATATATATATATATATATATATATATATATATATATATATATATATATATACACACACATATATATGGATAGTGATCTGTATTTTACATATGTATGTGTATATCATGCTTTTTACATAAACACACACATATATATATATATATATATACACCAACACACACATATATGTGTGTTTCTGTATATGTGTGTATTATTTTTATAGGAATATATATATATATATATATATATATATATTTTTTTTTGGTGAAATTATTACACATATATTTATTTTAGATCTCATTAAACATCATACTTGTTCATTCACAACTTCATTCTACAAAAAAATTATAGCTTAACTTTTATGTATAAATTTTACATCAACACTTTGAATGATGACCACAGAAAAGGAGCACCTCAGACTATGGGGAAAATAGTAGAGTAATGGCTGATATCATTTATGGATGCATCCACAAAAACAACATGTCACTCATTTTATTTAACAGAAAGGCTGAACTAACTCCCTCATTCAAAAATATTTGTTTAATATGTACCACGGGAATGTTATTGTAAATAGTCTTCTGTGTGCACAAAAGTGATTGTTTTTAAGGATCCAATAAGTAGTAGAATTTTAGTTAATGTAAAAATAATTATAACATGTGAGTCATAATGTAATTATCAGCATACCAGGAACATACACATACATAGTTTTGTAGGTACTCAAAGAAAGAAGAGATAAATATGGAGTTTTGCGTTTTTATTTCCTTATTGTGCTGTTGTGATGGAGAGTAGAAAGGAAAATTTTCACATTGGAAAAGTTTCCCTTCCTCATTGAAATGAAATATCTATAAAAGTTTATTAAAATTTCACATAGCAATTACTTTTTTTTTTCTCAAAACTATCGCAGTTTGAAATGTGGGATGGTTAATTCATTATTATTATTATCATTATTTTTAACATGAAGGACTATGAGAGCTCTGTTTTCACAGAACATTTTAATGTGGCTATTTCAGCAAAAACATTCAAGTCAGGCACTAATTAAGTATATATCAAAAGGGCCACCCATATGAAAAGAATCTTAAATACCCCTGGAATTAAGATAATTTATGTTTATGATTAAATGTAGGAATAATTAGCCCATCTCTAAATTATAGAATGAAGAATATAAATTCATGTTACAGAAGCAGTGATCTCATGTAGCGTTTACATTTAACTATGAAAAACACAGTGAAAATGTATTTTCATTTTTGGAAGTAGTCTCATTTCTTAGATTGAAAATGTGTAGTTAATGCATTTGGCAATTTCTGGATATAATTTTATCATTTGCTCCTTAATATACCTATCTCTAAAAGAAAAAAGAACAGATACTATACCTTCCTCCCAACAAGGAAGCATATTTCACAAACGCCTAATTCAAAATATTTAGAAAGTTCTCCCTAATTCTTTTTTCCCCTTGTTCACACAGAACATAATCCACTGCCCTGTAGTTTATTTTTCATTTATTCTTGCCATTTACTCCTCCACAAATTCCCCTGACTTTATTAGTCGTATTACATCTTTCTTTCTTTTTAAATTTTAAAGTCAACTTATATTCTGCTATTTACATATTAATACAACCATAGGTTTTTTAGATTTGGAATGATGAAAACTCTGTCTATTGCCCTGACATCATCTGTAACAATCCAGTTGCGTGATAGTGCTTGCCAATGTCTCTAGTGTAAATAGTCCCACAGTTTGCTGATTTCAGGCTTCGCAAACCAGCTGGCAAAACTCCTAAATATTTAACAGTTGGCTTTCATAAGATGGTAGTAGCTGATTCAGGCACATGTTGCTGACCTCCAGCTATCTCTATCTGGCATATATTTAGGACCTGCAACTGCTTCGTGAAGTAGCCCATGCATTGATAGTTCAAATTTTAAAAAGACCTCCCTTATATAAACCCAGCATCTTTTTCCCTGAAATGTTTCTCTAAATTGGCATTAATCACAATTCAAAAGCTACTTGTCAAAAATAGAAACTCTACCACATGTCTGTCATTCAAAGACTTGAAGGCAGCATCTATAAAGAACATCTTCTTGCCCAAGTTAAGCACAACAATTTTTTTTCCCAACTGTACCTCATATGCCATGGTTTCCATAGTACTTAACAACTGATTATATTCCTGGGAATATACTATAATTACCTGTCATTGGGGTCTGGAAATTAACACATAGCTCCAGTTGTGGTCTGGGCAAAGCAGAGAGCCAGAGAATTATTACTTTGCTTTCTCTGGCCTCTATAATTTTGCTAATGCAGTTTAAGGATTTGTTAGATATTTTGGCTGCCACATCACACAGTTGGCTTATATAGAATTGTAAAATCAACTTTATCCACCCAGGTGTTTTCTTGTTTTCTTTTTTTTTTTTACCCCAAAAGTGGTTAAGCCAATTTTCTGTCATCCTGTACTTGTCAAACTAATTTCTGTACCTAAGTGTAGGAATTTACATTAATACTGCTTGTATTTCATTCTATTTATTTGGCTCTTCTTTTAAAATAACAATACAATTGAATTCCTAAATTATCAACCCCTCCTATATTTATGTTTGTGACATTTGAATATATAAAAGTGTGCTTTCTCTCTTTTCATCCAAAGAAAAAATAATCTAAAATGATAAAGGTGACAAGAATGAATAGAAAGCCTTCCTATGGGAAGCAGCACATGAAAAAAAACCTTAACTTTAGTTTCTTTCATTTCTCCTGAAATGTTCCATTTTCCTTCTCTGACATCTGTCATTCTGAAATGAGGAGCAGTAGCTCAGAAAATACAATCACTTTAAAAAATTTTTTTTTTTTTTTGCATCATCTGCATGGCCTCAAATCCAAATGCTTCTTTGTCTCCAAGATGCATTTTTCAATTAGATAAAGATATTACTTGATCTGTACAATCCAACTTCTCTGCCCTGAATCCTTTAGACTTCAACCTAAGACTTCAAAGTAACTAGAGATGTAATTCACGTTCCCTCCTGAGATATTACTCATTTTCTCAGGAATCAGTGGAAGAAAGAAAGAAGCTGTCAGGGCTTTTTATTGGTTTTGGCAGATTCCTCCTTATCTTATCTCAGATAAGAATTTCTTGGAAGGTAATACCTTTCCCAGTTAGCTCTGGGGAATGTAACTCTATGTACTTCAAGAGAAGAATCACTATTGCTTACTATACATCTTTTCTCCAGGGAACAGTACGGCTTTCTCTGCACTTATTTGTACTTTCTATTTATTTTGCATATGTCAATGTAAATATAGACTTGTATCAGCAAATGTTGTCACATACTTCTATGTGTGGCAAGCTTATCTCCTTTACTCACTTCTAAAATCAAAGTCTGTTTTAATTATTTTATGTCTCACAAAACACTGAAATTTCTTACCAAGTTTTTGTTAATATGTTTACACATGTGTATCTTAAGTGAAAATTTTCTCAAGGGGTTAACTGATATAGTTACGTGATTATAAAATTGATTAAAATCTCTGAAAACATTGCTGTTTCTTTATCAAAATAGTGACAGAGATTTTTTTCCTATCTTTCCTGAATGAATTACAAAATAGAAATAATTTCATCTTTCGTTCTCATACAACCCCACTCCTTGTCTCGCAATAGAACTTGTTCCTCTTGCTTCTTGGTTTTACTGCTTCTACTTATGATGCTTCTTTCTGTCCTTATTTTATTTCTCCATGTCTCTCATATCAAACCTGGACTCCAAACAAACCTTTTCCAGGTAGCCTTTCCTTATTAACCATACCTGACCTTCATCACTCTTTTCTATGCTTTTTCTCAAGCACTGATGTACCCAGCACACTAAATCAAACTTATTTATATGCTGTTGCTATATTAGTGCTTATTATTTTCCAGTCTTTGTTATATGCCTCCCCACTTCTGTGACGGCTTCTTACTGGGCAGAGACATTGTCAATCTCATCATATAACTCCCTGCTCAGAGTCCTTCCAGGGCCTTTGAGATAAAACCAAAGCCCCTTAGAACAGGATGTGAAGCTCTTCATCTTCCAGGCTCAATAATCGATACACAGTGCCTCTAATCCTAGTCCCCTGAATTGCTCCATAAAATTCCCAGAAGCTGCTGTACTCTTCCACACCTAGTTTACTCCTGCTGCTTTCCAGAATGACTGAAACCTCTGCCCCTTCAGGAGAAAATGTCTTTTAAGTGTCAGGCAGCTCAAGTATCCCTCTTAATGAAATCCATCCTCTGCCCATAACCTCTGTGTCCCACTTTCCCACTCAACTATCTTTCCCACCAGTTATGGGTTTCTGTAGATGGTAATCAATAGAGGCCAAGCTTTAAAGTACATAGACTTGGCATGAATCTAGTTCCACCACTTTCAAGTCATGTGAGTTCTGTCAAGCTATTTATCATCTTCAACCTCAGTCTCCTCATGTGTCTGTGGATATAGTTTCTCCTTCCTAGGGTAGTTGTAAGTATTGACTACATGAGGCATATTCAGTGCTAAGCACTTAGATTGACACAGAGTGAGCCCTCAATGAACGGTAGCTCCTATTGGACTTAAGGTCCCGAGGCCAGGTCATCATTGAAATCAAGGGTCTAACACTTAAGGGTTTGATTTCAGGCTTAGCAAACCAGCTGGCAAAATTCCTAAATATTTAACAGCTGGCTTTCATGAGCTGGGAGTAGCTGATTCAGTTATATGTTGCAGTGCTCAGTAAGTGTTTACTGAATGACTGAAGTGAACACCTCTGCCACAGGGACGTAAAGTGTCCCTGAGAATAAAATAAAGAAAACGTAAAAGTCAGATTATTTAAACATCTGATTGATAATATGACCTCCAGATTTTTACTAGGCCTTCAGCATATTCACTAGAATTTATTTAAAGAACAGTGGAAAAATTTGTATTAAAAAGAAAATTCTAGGTATGAATATTTTTAGAGTTCTAAGGAAACCAAAGCTTTTTTTCAGAGCAATCATTCTTTTTTTATTAATTTTCAGATCTATGAAATGGTAGACGCTTACATTACAAATTTCTTAGTTAAAACACATGACCATTGCAATTTCAAAAGGCCATAATATAAATCAGCACAGTTGTTTAGAACCACACATGGCAAGCTCATTGTCATGTTACAAATTGAATGAGGCTTGAGTTAAAAGTAACAGCAAATAACAATAGTTTACTCTAGGATAATGTCTATAGGTAAAAACTGACCAATTATATTTCATTATGAAAGACAAAAATACTGCCACCTATAAGTTCAGAAATAGGTCTATTTCGTTTCCACAGAAACTATTGTAGAGCAATCTTCTTTATCTTTCCCTTATTCATTGAAAAGCCTTCTAATGGTTCCTTCCACTTCAATCTTGACCTCCAATAATGACTCCTTTGAAAATTTGGTCAATCTAATCTACCTAAACTATAGTTCTGATTGTATCCCATTGCCACTCAATAAATTTAAAGTGAACTAAGAGTAAAATTTTAACAGTTAATTGTGACATTTGATGCTCTTTACAATCAGACCCCAAGCCCAATTTACTGTGCTTTCTTCTATGTATTCTTCACTAGAAAAGCAAGCAAAACTATTAACTTGGCATATCCTGAGTTCCTTCTAGTTCCTTCTAGAATTCCATTCACTCTCATCTCTACCCATTGTTTTGTAGGCAAGCTATGAAGCCATTCTGGGTGGAGTTATTCACACCCTTCTTTTTCTTTCCATAATACATAATTTGTGTCTCTATTAAGATCACCTTTTAATTTTCATATGAAAGATATTCTTAAAAATTGAAACATGATTTAAAAGTGTAAATCGAGTTGAATTTTCTCAAAAGAAATTTTAAAATGGTAGCACAATAAGAGAACAGCATTTTGTGTTTCTTTTCCGATATCACATTACCTGATTAACAGAAACATTTATAGCGAAAAGTAAAACTTCATATGGCACCAGTCTATAGCTATGGATTTATTATCCTGTTTCTCCTTTATAAGAAATTTTGTGTCCAGGTTTTTGTCATGCACATGGGTGTTGCAGATTTAGCTTTTTCTCCAGCTGTACCACATTGTCATGTACTGTTCTGATTGCATTTTCACTATGGTGAACCAAGATGAGAGCAGAAGCAGTACATTCTCATTTGCTTTCTTTCCTATGAATCCCAGTTTTCCTGTGTGGTGATGACCTTCTAACAATTATTATTGGGACCTTCCTTTAAAATGATTAGATTTTTTTTTTTTTAATTTTGATATAACTTAAAATAAAAATAAAAGAAAAAATTCACTTGGGACAACTCTAAGTTAACAGATTATATTACCAAACATTTGAATTCAGTGTCATCTAGGAAGGTCACTGTCATTCAGAAGATCAGTTGCCACCTTGCTGAGTAGATATGCAGTTCCCTTTCTTCACTGTGGCACTGCAGTGGGTTCCTAGAAAGTGCTGATGCTCAATTCTCAAGATGTTGGTGGGGTCTCTTATTATCATTAATCTTAATGTACATTTTAAGGAAAGGAATAAATCCCAGCACCATATTATTTCACAAAGCATATCAATCATCTATACATGACAAACTGATGTGTTAGGATTTCATTCTCTTCTACTTGATTTGGAGCTCCATTGTAAAATGAGTTCTTTTAGCACTGTAAGGACCTAATACCTTGCCATGTTCACTAAAGTAGATGCATTAAAAAAAACAGTTTGTAGAATCAAACTGCATTTGATTACATATAAGGACAGAAGAGACATTTTGAAGAGGGGAAATTTTATTTATTTATTTTTATTATTGTTTTGTGATTATACACTGTCACGTTCATTAAAAAGCCCAAGCAATTTAACTTCAGAGATGTTTTCTCCAATCTACAATAGTCTGCACCACAAAGATCCTTTTACCAGTTCCACACCTCTAGTCACAAATGCAAGAAACATTCACATAGAAACCAAATCATAAGAAATATCCAGCACCTGGTGCCTTTAGGCAAAATGTAAATTAAAGATTTCTATGTTTAGAAATACTACCCATCTAGATAGCAGAGTATAAAATCATTTTGTTTGGCAAGATTTTCCTACTTCATCTTCTTGATGTGTAGAATCTATGTGAAATAAGTCAGTCACTTTCATTGTCTATGCAACAAAATCTTTGTACCTTCCAATCAGAGGATTCACTGAATTTATTGATTAGACTTACTAGAGTTTTCTTTTGAAAGCTACTAAGTTATAATTTTCAAAAAGGTAAAATGACTCTCTCATAAAATAAACATGGGTCAAAGATTTTATTTAACTCATTAATTAAGGGAACCAGTAAGATGTTATAAGCAATTCAAAGGAGAATTGAGACTCCAGAATGCATAAATTAATTTGCTAATAAATGCAAAACTGCTGGATTTTCTATATAACAGCAATAGGTAATATTTGGTATCATCTTTTCTACAGAGCAGAAATCAATTTTAGCTTTTCTTACTGGGCCATATCGATTTGGACTGCTGCCATTTTTTAATAAGCTACCTTCTACTCTTACAGAGCTGTAAAATGGCCTAATCAACAGAAAGCCAGTTAAAGCTACACACACTTGGAGAATCAGATAAAAGCCAGAGTGCCCACTAAAAGGGTATCCAGTAATCAATCTCCTTTCCCAATTTGGGCAATTTTCTTTCTTTTTTTCCTTTTTCTTTTCCCCTGAAAGGATATCAGATTTTGGAATGGAATCTTGATATTTAATTTTTTCCAGGATTTTTTCTCAATAGTGGAACTTATTACCATTTATTAAAAAATATTATTCAACAGTATGATTAATGTTTTAAGGGTATAAATTTTTGATGGACAGCAGATTGGTCCAGTAGTTAATTAGATACCAGAATCATTCAGTTTAGGAGGGAACTCTTTTAGAAATGTCTCCGTCTGTGGCTTTTTGGAGCTCAATCCTTTTAATTTAAAGCTATACCTTGCTTTCTCTATCCACTAAGGACTCATGATCTGGTTTAAACTACAGGCCCAATGTCCAGATTACATTCAAAGCTATTTCCAGTTTCCAAGATCAGAAACTCATTCTATTTCCTCCTTAACTTCCATATTCAAAAGTTATTTTAGTACTGTTGTTCTTGGGCCAGGGTAAATTTCTTTGTTGTCAAAAGGAGCCAAGCGCAGGAGTGAAACAGAAGTTTAAACATATTTTCTCTGACAGTGTATGTCAATAGATCATTTATTCCATGATGAAAGCCAGTAGTAGTTCCACTTGTTGGAAGTGGTGGTAATAGGTGGCTATATTGCATTACAACCCTATGTGAGGAACTTATTTTTTTACAGACTAATCTTATTCTATAATTAGCAACCTGAAGAACAACATGCCTGATCATTCACCAAGTATAGAAATATGGTTAATTGCTCTTTGAAGCTACTTTCAAATATAGTTAAATCAGACTCTGTTTATGTAAATCAAACATGCTTTCATGTTCTGTTAATTAGCAGTATAATCAAAGGTAGATTGAAGGCACGTAAGAATGAAGGTAAGAAACCCAATTAAATGGTTAATTCAGTAGTTCAAGTAATATATAATAATAGCTTGGAACTTTAGCAGTGACTATAGGAAAGGAAAGCAGAGACAGTTAGAAAGCATAATTAGCAGGATTTCATTAATTAGGTGTGAGAGATAAAGCAGGGTCTAAGTTTTCTCAAAGGTGTCAGGAATCAGAATCTCTGTAGACTGAGGTTTCATTAACTGAGGTTTTCTATATAAATAGTAGGTATGGGACCTGGAGATGATCCAAAATTTGGCATTGATCATATTGTGTTTAAGATACTACTAACTATTCTGGAAGGTAGGTTCAGGGTCTGAACACGGAAATACCCAGTTTGGGCTAATTAACTTATATGTTTTTGTTAAAATGATGAGTGATGATATTGCCAAAGAGGCTGTGAGCATGGAGCTAAAAGACTGATCATTCAAGGACAGAAATCTTATGACAGAACCAAAAGAGAGACTAGGAAGGATAAATTAAGAGACCATTGCAGAACTGTGAAAAGACAGGTTGGTATCAATTGAGTCATTAGAAAGACTGCTTAGAATTGAGAATCTTGAAAATTATATATATATATATATATATATACACACACACACACACACATATGGGGAGAGAGAGAGAGAGAGAGAGAGAGAGAGAGAGAGAGAGAGAGAGAGAGAGAGAGAGAGAGAAGAACCAATAGAAATGGGAGAAGTTAAATATTTAAGAGAGAGAAGATAAACTTGAAGGACAAAGATCCTAGAAGAGACTGAAGATGATGGGTAGAGACAAGTTGTTTAACTTGTACAGGATGAGCACAACCTCATATTCTGACACTGGAAGAAGAAAATAAAAGCATGTACAGATATAAATAATTTTGAACAAATGATTTGTAGTTGAGTTAGAACCTCAATTTTATATAAAAATGCATGTGAAGTTGTTAAACATGTGGGGATGGACATTGTGTATAAAATCCAAAAATAAAGGTGCTGAAGAGAAAGGAAAAAGTAACTGACCAAGAAAATTATAATGGTTAAGTGTTTCTGTAGTCCAGCTGAAATGGAATTTAATTAATTTATAATGCCCTAAATCTAGGCAAGTCCATGTTTTTCTCTAGTAATAGTAGACATGTGTATCAAGAGGTTGAGAGTACTTGTGAGAATGAGGCTCAGTGATTAACTAAGTATCTAGGTAATTCAAGATCAGGCTAATATAATGGGTAAAAAAGGATTAGAGAACTCTGTGAGATCAAAGAGCAGGTGAGGGTATGAAAGATATAGAATGTTAGGAGATGTAGATTTTGAGGTTTAGAATTTCTGTTGAGAAACACATGCATGTGTGTGTGTGTGTGTGTGTGTGTGTGTTAAAAAGGTGGTGAATGAAATCTTTGACACGAAAGAAAAGTAGATTTGAACTGAAGCTGACAGGGTTCAAAGCAGTAAGACTCTGTTAAATCATATAAGTAGGTTCCTCTTCTGGATTTTGAAATTGCCACAGTTGATTATAGAACATAGGATAGATAAAAATATTGATTCAAATGTCAAAATTTTTTATCAGTGTGAGAGAGTGGCTAAACTGTTTTTAGATTATTATAAAGAGGAAAAATAGAGAATGAGATGTTCAGAGGTTGTAAACTTCACTTAAGAGACATTATTGCATGAGAACCAAGAGTAAGAGCTTGGAAATTAATAATGGTAATCACCCTTCCAGGCCTTATATAGCATATGAGGAAAATATTTTCTTCTTGGGAAAGATTTAAGAGAAGAGTTTTATTCCAGCAAGGCAGTTAGAAAACAAGAATTGGGACTATTGTTAAGAAAGAGTTGGCTTCTTGTTTTACTTTGTTTTGTGAATATTTTTTAACATTAGACTAAAAATTCATTAGGCATATTTGAAAAGTGTGGGGAGTGGGGAGGAGGGTGAGAGTAAGAACAGTTCTGTATGAGAGTGAGGTTGGGTAGACAGTATGTACAAGAGAGGTTTCCATAGTGAATGATGGTCAGATGTAAGGAAGAAGGTTACAAAGCACATTGCAATGAATTTGACTGTAGAATTTGCAACGCTAGTGTCAACATGGGCAGTTTCCTGGTGTCACAGCAAAAGAAGCTTGGATGGTGGCTTCGAAAGGCTTATGGAGTCAGAGGTAAGGGGAATTGTTATTCTAGGTCTACAGCATAGTGTTTGCCCTTACGTAAAGCTTTTAGAGGTTCCCCTTTTCTCTACAAAACATCCTCATATAGCATGGTTTTCTTTTTATCCCAGATCTCTTTTGAGACACCTCTGGCTTTTTCAGTGTCCTTCTCGGTATGGTATTATTTGGCCTCATAAATCCACTGTACCGATTTTCCTTCCCAATATTGTGTTTTCAAAAATTTTGGTAAGCTGGGATCACTAACATTAATTACAAATGTGAAATAAGACACAGTCAAAGATAAAGGCTGTGGTGTATTAGAGATCGCTTTTCAAGTCGACATCCATTATGTGTAGGGCTTTGTTCACTTCCAAAACATTTCATTACACTATCATCTTTTGCACATTTCTTTGTTATCTGTAAGTAGACCATGGAAATGTTGCAGGTAGCTCAATGAGTGCTGCGAAGTCTCTTCACTTGAGTGCAATAAACCCACAAAGCCGTCTTCCAAGAATTTTTAGGATTTGATGAATATAGTTTGCTAAATCCATCCTCCAAAGGCTCTTGTTTCCATATTTCTCCAATCCTCCTCAACACCTTATACAACTCTAAATCTTTAGTGAGTTAGTTTTCTTGAGACAAGTATTTTCAACTAAATATTTTTTTAGTACAGATTTCTATAGTGTCTGTGACTGAAGAGACTTTAGAAGATTTGGATAATAATAGAAGCACATACCTAACTTATAAATGACCTAGGCAATCAATATATTTCATCCCTCAAGACTCAATCAAGTCATTTATTCAACAAACGGAGGACTCACTATATCCTATTTATATTAAGATCACTTTTTGTTAAATATTTTATATACTAAGCACAGGACAGATATTGGCTATACAAAGATAAATAAAATTCAGTTTTTCTCCTTGATGAGCCCACAGTCTAATAATGGGTATTTAAATGCATAATATTGCCTGGTAGGAGGAGTAAATACAATAACATGAGAAAAGAAGTCTTGAAGCACGTGCCGGCTAGAACCTAAGTCTAAAGAAACTAGCCATTAATGCTGTTTATAGAGTTTTATCTGAAACTTTCTTCACTATATAAATATTCTGTTTTTAGGCAAACTCTTCAATGAAACATTTCATCAGACCAGTCTTGGCCCACCAACATGAAACTGACACCCACACCTATATTCATCAACCAATTCTTTTAAATGTATATATTTTTGCTGTGTACTTGGGCTCAGTATGACACAGTCAGAAAATCCAGGGCGTAAATCAGAATGCTGATTAGCAATCCATTCAGTCTCTATTTCACATGAACCTGGGGTCTATTTCTCCACATCTATTGTTCATCACAAAGGAAAAGAAAATAAATTCAATGCTTTCAGGATGAGAAAGCAGGCCTAGGCTTGTTGACACCTGTCTGTGGCTCCTTTTCAAGGGCTTATTTTCAAAAGCCAGACCTCTTTCCTTTTGTTGAGTTTAAAAATTAAAGACAAATAAGGGCTATAGGAACTTCCTTTGTGGAGGAAGAAGCCATGTGTGAAGAATTTTCATCCACCGTGAACTGCCAATGTTATTCAGTCCAAATATCTAGAGCATCACCTCGTGATTAACTTTGCCTATAAGTGATTAAGGCCATAAATTACACAAAGAAAATGAGCATACTGCTACCAATAATTGCTCCAGCACTAATTCTACCCTGTTACGTCTTGCTAAGAATACTTTGCCATCCATGCAGCCCCATCATGTTTATTATCATTTTCAAGCCGGACTAATTAAGATTTTTTTTTTTTCACTGAATCCTACTCCATTATTACCTTGAAGAATCATGAGGACTGGTTAATGAAAACTTTCAAATTACCCCATTTGAAATGACGTTGCTTACAAGATAATCAAAAGCTACCCAATTTTATTGGTACATTAAAAAAACCCATATGAAAGAAATAAATTTAAATGGATTTTTTGCTAGCAGCTCTACTATAATATGTGTTTCAGTTTCTATAGAAAGACCTTTCATCCATAGAACTACGAATTTAAGAGACATTCTTCATTGAAATAAATTCCTTTTATGTTTTAAGTACTAGACTGATTTACAACTCCCCATTGAGATGAAGGTGCTCAAATTATCCCCCCACCCATCTTTCTTTTCAAGTTTAAAATGAACTAAACAAATTTGCTTCAGTGTTTTATAATGCCAATGAACTTTAAATAGTTTTGAACCAATGGATTGCCTAGACAGCCACCAGGGACTAGATCATCATTTTCTTTCTGTTTCTATCCAGTTGAAACTGTCTCATTGATTCAGGCTAGGGTTCCCTGACCTGTGTGCCTAGGTACTTCAGGGTATCACTAACATTGTGAAACTTGCCCAACTGGCCTGTCCTTGGAGATTAATTCTCTTGCACTCCTCTCTTGTGAAGAAAGATTACTACCAGCAAAGTAAGTCAGACAGAAAAAGTCGAGAACCAGGTGACTTCACTCATGTGGGATGTAAAACTGAAAGCAACAAACGAACAAGACAAACAATTAAAACTCATAGACACAGACAACAGTTTAGTGGTTACTAGAGGATAAGCGGGGAGGGGAGATGATAGAAGAGAGAAAAGGGGATCAAATATATGGTGATAGAAAGAGAACTGACTCGGGTGGACAACACACAATGCGATATATATATATAGATGATATATTATAGAATTGTATACTTGAAACTTATATAATTTTTCTAAATACTGTCATCCCAATAAATTTAATAAAAATAAAAAATAAAAAAAGAGGGATTAGCACCAGAAGATAGGGTTTCTACTACACGGGCAATTTGTCCCGTCTTTCAAGTTAAGTCTCTACCCTTCTCAAGTAAATCTCTTACTAAGGTTCCTGTTGTGTACTTGAAATTTTCACAAGAGCTCTTCTAAGCCCTGTCTTTTCACAGTAGCATGCCTGCCCACCACCCACGTCCCATTCAAATTAGAAACTGTCTCATTCTCTTTCTTTCCTCAGGCATCAACAGATTTATGGACTACCACTGCTACTTGAGTTTCTCTGCAGCTAAATTGCTTTTAATAACCAAAAAGTGAGCTTGTTCATGAAGCCAAGACTTTGAAAGCTTGAGCCTTAATTCACCAAATAGAAACAGGGCATAGCTAATATAAAAATAATAGTTCTTTTCAATTCTGGGATATTATTAACTGTCACAAACAAAACAGGCTAGGGCCTGTATCTCTCAGGAATGAGAGGCCTTGAAGTAAACACATGCTACTTCATGAATATGTTGTTGAATATTGAGAAACATTTTTTTTTTTAGAAGAAACTAGGTAGCACTCTCTTGAAAGTTTTAGCTATTTATAGGCATGTTAGTTTAGAAGTTTATTTTCATAAGAAAGCCCATAATAAGCATCTCTGAAAAGGTACAAGCTTCTCTAAACAATTATACTTCAAAAAGTTTCTTAAAAGTAACATAGAATTTATTCTTTAACACACTATTCAAATGTTTCACTCTGGTTTTCTCCAACATAATTAAATGCAACTTCCCTTGCTCACATATAGAATATGTATTTTTTAGCCTCTATTATACCTTTTATTATATTCAATTTTCTTGATGCCAATAATCATTTATTCTGAATACGATCTGATACAAATTGGATTTGCATCCTGGATATTTGAATAAATATTTGAATTGTATTTTATTATAAATAACTACATTTCACCATTTGGCTAATTGTTTTTTTATGCCCCTAGGTGTTTATATACTAATTTGTGGAAGCTTTAGAATGCTCTGACAGTAAGTTTTTTAATTTAATGTAACTATAAGTAAAGATATAATGGTCTGTTAATCTGTTTTCATGCATATCTTATTAAGCATGTCATATTTTCACAAATAAATGTTTCTTCCTGAATCCAAATGTGTACTAAACATCTAACGAGCCTGAAATCTGCGTTGTTATGGCTGAATTCCCAAATTACAGTTTTTAAGAACTGAGCTTGAATGGCAAAGTATTTTAATTAAGGAAAGGTCACAACATATCCCTAAATGAATATGCTTGTATACACCTTAGATTTAAAAGTTGTTTCCTACTACAAAGGCTGACAGACATGATGAAAATGGCCCAGACAAGTGGAATTTCAGTAAGCCCCTAAATGGCTCTGAACCTTATATTTACCTTTTCAAATTTTCAACACACCGAATCAGCTGATGGCGTTTTAATTCAGGCTGACAGTGTTATTGTCTTCTGAGATTATATGAGTATTTTACAGGGATTTTTTCTTTAATTCAGGGTAGCCCATTAGCAAATTGAATTGGGTTACAGGTTATTACCACTGGGAAAACAGGGAATGTTAGCTTCAAACTTGTTTTCTTCTCTATACTAGAGAACATATGTGTGCTTGTACAAATATCATTAATCTCTGAAAACATTTATTCCACTAAAGAAGAGTTCTTCTCATGTTACAATATGCAGATTATAGCTTACTAAACAGACATCAGAATATTCACAAGTGAACATTAGAAGTACACAATCTTTAGGGAATGAAAACAAAAACACATCAACCAAAAAAAAAAAAAAACACAATTGAGTTAGCTATTTCTAAGTCAACCAAGAAATATATATATATATAATTAATAATATATATAATTAAGAATTCTAAATATAAATATGTGATTATATTCACATTGATCCTCTTTGTATGTGGCATGGATTATGAATTCTGTCCAAATATGTATATTTTTATTTAAAGTGTAGTTGAAAACACTAAATATGAGACTTCCAGATTTCTCAATACAATATAATAATTTAATCTGATCCATTAAAAATTAAATATAAGAAAATTCAGAACAAAGAAAAATATTGATTCTACTTTTTAAAAAAAATTGTATCTAAATTATCAGCGTAGTGTGATTATTGCTGACTCTTCAATTAATTTTTCTATAGCGGCAGATATACCAATGTCAGTAAATTCTATCTATTTTATTATTGGTTTAATTTTTAGCCAATTATCAAACACTTTAGGCCTTTAGTTCAGTATATCCTAGACTTGACCATCAACTCACTTTGAATGTGCTAATTTTATTCTAAATAATGACATCAAATTTTCTTAATGTGTTTTCCACACCATGGGTGTGAACTCATTCATGCAGACTAGGCCTACGTGAAGGTGAGTGGGTATATTTTATTTAGAATAAAATATATTTTTGTTCTCCATAATAAGAAATTCTAGGTGCTATACTTAATACAAATAACCTATTCACTCATTAATTTATTAATTCCTTCAACGGATATTTATTGTTTTTAATTTTCTGAACATGTAATAATTAATAAATAATTATTCCCACTTTAATTTCAAATCATATTAAAAGAGATCTACAAATCCCTCTCCTTGGTAAACCAGATTACACAATTCAATCTAGATGAATTTATTAGTTGTATATTAAAAAATGGTCTCTCTGTCTCAACAATCCAATAATCCCTACAAAAGCAAATTTCTGGTTCTCTTCAAAATCTTATTTAACCTTGATTATCCATAATGCACACCTATAAAAAATATCATGAGCATTTATTATATATTGCATTACTATAATTGATATTTTAGTTTTGTTTAATAATAAAGATTTGAGGTGTTATATCTATGATTATACTTGAACTTACTTTATTCTGAGAGTTTCTAAAGATCTCTTCTAATCACCCAAACCATCATGTAACTAAAGTTTTTATACATTATTGTAGGGCCAAGTTTCATATGTTTTTATATTTACTATTATTTTAATTAGGAATAATATTCAAATAATAAATATTCTCACATATCAGATAACTAATACCTGTATAATTGTAGGCTCTAACATTTCCTAAAACATTTACCTATAATAATATCAAATGTGTTCTCACCACCAACATCTTGTTTATAATTTCTGTTATTGGTACACTTTAAAAAAAACCCAGATATTTATTGTTGTTTTAAAATAAAAGTAACATAAATCACTCAAGTGGCTCAAAAATCATAAATGGAAAGTTAAAGTACTTCACCCCTCTGACACCACACTGTCTTCTCTCAAAAATGAACCATTATCAAATTTCTTATGCATTCTTCCAGAAGAATGTAACTAATATTTTTTAAAAAAGTATACCAATATGTTTACAATGATTCAATTATAATTTTGTATGAGATCTGACTATATCAACAACACAGACATTGTTGATATAAAAGCTATATAATATTTCATTATATGGGCACATTATAAATCATTTAATCAGTTACCTATTTATTGGTCATTGATTTTATTTCCAGTTTGTTTTTAATTATAATGTTGCAGTGAGTAACTTTGAATGTATGTTTTGATATATTCTTGTGAGTCTATCCAAGATCATATTAACAGATGTGAAATAGTGGAATAAAGAGTACATGCTTTATACATTTTGGTAGATATGGCCAAATTCCCCTCCAAACATTTGCCTCCATTTACATCCCCACCAAAATTTGACAGTGCTTATTTCTCTACCCTCTTACCAATACTGGACGTTATCTAATTTTTCATATTTGTCAATCTCATGGGCAAAACATAAAATCTCCTGTTTTATTTGCATATCTTTATGTATGAATGAGATTGATAATCTTTATATATTTGTACTTTTTTTCCTGAAAGCTACGCTTTTCAGTATTTTCTGATTTTAATTGCTATATTTTTCATATTATTTTACTGTGATTTTGTATACATATTACTTAATCTGAGAAAATTAGCTATTTGCTCTTATGGTTACTGTAGGTGCTATATGTCCTGCCAATATAAGTTCACATTTTGTCCATTTGTTAACTGTATATTTTTTCGATACAGAATTTTTAACTTTTATGTATCGAAGTTTATTAAGTTTTAAAAATTATACATGGTTTTGTTTTGTGTGGCAAGCTAATACTTACTCGAGAATCATATTAATTCAACAAATTATTATTCTATAATTTTATTTTTCCATTAGTAACATTTAATTATCTGATAAGTTTATTTAATATTTTGACTTAATAAGGTAGCAATACACTTTATCCACATTTTAATGAAGTGCTCAATAGCTATATGTGTCTGTTTCTATATTATGGAACATTTCTATCATTACAAGTGTTTTATTGGACAGCGGAGGTATAGAGAGTTCCCTAATTTAATATTCAGATTTCTCTTTCTGGCTAGTCCATTAGATTTATTTTACAAATAAATAGTAGCACACTGTGATGAGAGAAGTATATATACCTGCATTTCCAAACTTTTCTAGAGCTGAATGGAATGTTGGAACCTTAAAGGACTAGAGCAATTGTGCTGCCTGAACCACTGAGTTTGCAGACTGATATAAACATATTATTGGGGTTGTTGTGAATAGAGCTGGAGAAATTCTTAGAGATTGGCTAGTTCAAGTGTCTTAGTGCGGATGTTGAGACAAAAGCCTTCAGAGATTAAGTACTTTTCCTACCCAGTTTGAAAAAGAACAATGGAAAGAATTCAGGTCTCCTCCCTCTCAATCTAACCCAGCAGCCGACATTTGTTATTAATGTATATCAATGTAGAAAAAAATAGTTTAGTGTACTCAAGGAATAATCAAGTATAAACACACAGAGACAAAAGAAATGGCATTAACACCTAACAGTCTTCATTTAAGTATGTTTGTGTCCTAAGTGTAAACTGCCGAGTGTGCTCTTGGTATCGCCCCTTGCCATATATAACACAGAAATCAGTACGTTTTCACACTCCTAAAAAAAATGTGACCAACTCCACAACATGAGTGAGCAATGTGTATTTTTACCAATGATTTCATAGCAGAAGAGGAGGTAGTTAAGATCACATCTTGCACAACAAATGCCTTAAAATTCCTCAGCAGAGGAGTCTGGTGTTCAGTCTCTTCTTCCTTTTCCTGTAGCAGTGGAGATTCCTGTTCTGTTTTTTTCCACATAGCTTCCAGCTCTCCAGTTGCTGTCTCCTTCTTTCTAAACACTCCTCATCTTAAATGTTCCCCCCTTTTCCTGCAGTACAATTCAAATGTTTCTTGTTTCTATATCCAAACATGTAACCACACCTTTCAAGGTGATCACCAAGAGAAGCAGCTCTGAGAAACTGACCCAAGCCAAAAAAGTCATCAACAGCTCTTAGGTCTTTCATTAACAGCGCTCTAAAAAGTTTGTGGTAGTCAGAGTTCAGTTTACTGTGTAACATCACTACCAGCTTTCGATGAAAGTAAACAAGTTTTCAGACCGTCTCTGCCACATATATAGACATGTACTAAATAATCATTCATTGGTAAGCAGGCATAAAACTCTTTCATACAGACTGGTAAGATTTACGATATACTACTGGCTTTCGGGGCTGTCTCCCTGACATTTTCACTTGCCATTCTTCTAAAAAGCTCACTTGGAATTATGCCAGAAGCAGAAATCTTTTAGCTTAGCTGTCATCAGCAACCAGAAGTTATTTCAATGATGGCAGGACATAGCATCATTTGGAAAATCAAATCTTGGGCTCTATTCCCAGACAATGGCTATGGACCTGGCTGCAGTCTTACACACTGTTCATGGAAAGAAAGTATCTCTGAAAAATTTTAGCAAATCCACAAATCTTGAATACCTTTAATTTCACCCATGAGAACCCATTTCTAATATTCACCATGCTGATTGGTTAAACTATCAATATCATTTGTTGTTCTAATTATCAAAGCATCTGGTTTACATCAAGATATGAATAATGTGGGATCAAAATAGGAATTTGTGGATTAAGATCTTTCTGATATAATGCTAATCCATCACCCCTGGGTGCAGATTCTTGACTAGAATATTCACTGCATCAGCTTTTCATTTTAACTAGCTAGCTCATACATTACACCTACTTCTTCCAATTCTTTTAATAGGATGGGTGTTACAAAGACTGAAATTTAAGTACTTCAGCCTTTGTAACACCCATCCAATTAAAAGAATCTATTTAGGAACAATGAAGAATAAGTAACAACAATGAGTAACAATTACAATTTTTCTGTTACGTATTTTATATATGAAATTACCTTAGGTTTTATAAATTGAAATTGAGAAATGTAAAGGTCTGAGTTCAGTGAGGAGTGAGTGTTAACTGTATTGTGTTGTGTTAAATGTGACATGGAAATTAAACTCCAGGAAATTACTGAAGCCAGGAAACATGGTTTTTCACAATTTAGAGGGTGAGGATTTTTATGTTATTTGGTAATGTGTGACAAAAGGTAGTAGTTCATGAGGTAAGATAATCAGCTGCAGTAGTGATAGGTTCACTTGGGTAAAGAGAGTTTTATTTAACAGTTGCCAGAACAGGCAGGAGAAGAGCCCTATTTGCTGATAACTCAATATCTTTATTGATAAAATAATTTTAAATAATTTAAAAGTAATTTAGCTTCTTGATTTAAATAAAAATGGAAGAAGGCAGAGTTTTGGTAAGATGAATCTAAGTAGCCACATTATATACATATACATATATATACGTATATATATGTATATATATATTCAAAAATATTGAATGTCAACTGTAATCGAGAAGCTAAAAAAGGGGGGAGAAAGTAAAGGGGAATAAGAGGTTCAAATTTCCAGGAGCCAAACAAATAATTCATGGGGATGTAACGTACAGCATAGAGAATATAGTCAGTAATATTGTGATAGCGTGGCACAGTGTCAAATGGTTGCTGGATTTCTGGTGATCACTTCTTTAGGTATATAAATGTTGAATAACTATGGTGTACACCTGAAACTAATATAATGTATGATAGCTATATTTTAATAAAAGTCTTTAAAAAATAAAATAAATTGGAAAATAAAAAGTAAAAGTTTAGGACAGAAGCCTAGTGGGGACTTTCTTTTATTCACCATCTCAGAAAGGAGTAGAGGATGATACAGATCACTTATTGCTATTCTTATAAGTACTTTATAATCATTGATATGTATTTATGTTTGTAAGTTATGTAACTTAATATCCATGTCCCTGCAGGTTTTGTAGTATAGTCCTTAAAACAAAAGGGGATTTTGTATTTATTTTCTAGAGTCCCAAAGAAAGGCATTGAGTAAACAGGAATCTAAAGAGGCACCTCATTCCAGAGCCAGGCATAATGTAGGGACCTGGGGGACGAAGGAAGTATTTGGGAGTCAGAAAAAGAGAAAAGCAGAATGCCTATAGCAGAAAGACAGTGGGATATATATATATATATATATATATATATATATATATATATATATATATATATATATATATATAACTTATCTAGGCCTTCCAAGAGGTGCTATAGAAAAAACTACCTGAAATGAGGCTTCCCATTTAGGCAGGCACATCCCTACTGATGGTAAGTACATTAGGCACGCCTGAGGCTATGTAATTTTTCCACCTCCACAAATCTTACTGAAAAATTTAATGCAGGAATCATTAATCTAAATAATATTTCTTGCAAAAAGATTAAAGCAAATTAGAGTTTCAGAAATCTGGAAACTAAATGACATTCTGAATCTTTCATGATGGACTCATTGTTGTGAAAGAATAAGTAACAAACAGCTCTAGTCATTCTGATGAAAACGTGGCGAGGGGAGGTAAGAGGAGATTCAGTGACTAATAGGACTGTGATAGCAGAAAGATGGTGGCAGCAAATTCACGTGCAAACTTTGGCTTTGTAATAAGTGTAGTCTATTTTTGTACTGTGGGACGGTATTTGACATTGGAGTAGGGGCAGAGCCTCATCTTTAAAGTAAGAAAAATAATATTATCTGCACAGTGTTGCTTTACTAAATAATGAAATGACCTCTCAAAATGGGAGCTTTTCAAATATGTCCTCCTTTTTATTTATGAGTTTTGAACCTATTGTTTATGGGGTAGTAATTTCAGATCTCCCTCTTAAGGAGCAGTTATTTGGTATCTACTGAAATATAAATGTAAACTATAGAAATGTAAGACATTTTAAAAGTTTATAGAGATCCAATAGATTCTAAGCTCTTCATTTATCCCCTTTGAGCCGTTCTTTCTATCTGGCCCACACCACCCACTCTCCACCCTTCTCCCCCAGGACTCCCTGAGGTAAAAAAAGTATTATCCCTACATATCACCAGTCTCAATTTTTTAATTATTTTTTATTTACAAGTAATACAAGATGTGTACAAATGTCACTAAGATACCACTGCCTCAGAGGGACACATACATCTTTCACTGTAGTTATTCTGAGTTAATCATCTTTTATATTATGTTTTTGGTGGTTTGCCTATATTCTACCTCATGGGAACCACACATATAATAGAACAACCATATAATTTATCATGGCAAATCTTACTTAAGTAGATTACAACATTCTACTTTGAGATTTTAAAACATTCTTAAATTAAGGTAGATCATTATTTTAGTTGCCTAAGGTAAAGAATTCTTGCCAGAACTCCAACAAGACACTTGTTTTCGATGAGGTTCTGTTCTTTAGATTCATAATTAGCTCACAGTTTAAATAGAGTAAAAAAGGGGTCTTTTTCTTAAGATTACAGACTCCTGGTTATTCTATGAACACTTTTTCTAAAAATACAACACAAGCAAAACCAACAAAGCAATGTTGGACCTATTGCAACTTTTATGCAATTTATTATTATTTTTTTAATCTTATAGTACTGAAATGGTAAAATAGAATTAATTTTTGCTTTTTTGAATTCACTGTCATTGTTGAAATAAAGATTGGGGAGGAAATAATTTTCTAAACTAAATGCCTTGATTTTTAATGATCAGTGATTAGTTTTTGTTTTTTTTTTCCTTGTTCTAAATTCTTTTTTTTTAAGATACTTTTTTAAAACAGTATCAATGATTATTTTGTTGTCTGTCTACAACTTTTAAAGTATTGTACTTTATTAGAGCTACAAATAATTAATCGTTATAAAACTATATTTTCCCAATTTAAAAATAAACTTTAAAGTACCAACTGAATGGTTTATGATTTTCAAGAATGTGCACCCAAGTATAGTGTTATTGTAGCTTTAAATTATTCTAACTTTACAGCGATTTCTGTAATAACATGTTTGTTTTATCAGACCAAATTTAGGTAGTTATTACCACCTATCAAATGAAATAATTATGGTTGTTAAATACTAAAAATAATATTTCCTATACGTTGATTAGTTCTTATTTTGAAGGACCATCTTTTTATTCTCAACATGCTTAAGTCTTTGTAAATATGATGTCTTTATTTTTTAACATATCAGTCAATAAATGAATAATTGGTAACAATATTGGACAAGCAGTTAATTTAGTTATTAAATTCAATTAGATTTTTTTTTGGTGGGCTCTTATGCTTTCATAGTTTTAATACATAAAGCTCCATTCTCTATTTCCACATTGGACTTTCCCTTTCTTCCTTAGATCATTTCCATATCTCATTCTGCATAGAGAGCATTTTGATTCAGATGTTAGACTTTTCTCTGATTCTTAGGTTTAACTTTCCACTGACTGCTTAATGCTTACTTCTTTTTATTTTCTGAACTGTGAATTTCATTACCTTTTATGTTCTAATAGCTTTCCCTTCCGCCAGACTCTGCTTTTATTTTCTTCTCAATCAGCTTAGTCATCTTTGTAATTTGGTGACAGAAAAATGCCAATAGTGATTATTTTACTGTAGAACTTGCACTAGACAGGAAGTTCATAGATCTGATTTGTACCCACTGCTTTCATTAAACCCTGGTTGGTTGGGAGATCGTATACTTGTTCAGGTTCTTAGCACTGTCCCTGTTAAATGGAGAATCTAAAATAGGTTGTCTTTGAAACCTTTGCAACTTTAAATATTCTCAGACTACGAATACTAATACTCTTCAATACATTCCTGCTTCCTCAAAGTAAATGTAATGGATCAAAAAATTATTTATTCTTTGAACCACTGTGATGTTACTATATTATAGGAGTCCGTTAGGAAAATTCTTTAAATAGGATGTAAGAACTGCTCTCCAGCCCCACTTTGTAACTAGTGAGCATGGATTTGGCTAATATTCTTGAGCAATATTCTCTCCAAAGTATGCCAATGTCACTGGGTCCTAGGGGAAGATTGACTAAAGTCAACAAATCAATTGTTTAAAGTCCCTTTGCTTAGAATATACATGTTGCCATAGATACCTTGGGGAGAAATTTAGCCTTTGTGTCCAAGATTAAGCAGAAGGAAATGTACCTAGATTTCACCAAGAGCTTTAATTTCTACCACAGTTCAATTAATTGCAAACATCAAAATACTTAGTCTTTTTGTTGGAACAGTCAACTGGTATTTCTTACCATGCTTTTTTAACCTTTTAATAAGCATGGCAAATCCTCTCTGATTTATGCCCCAATGCTGAAGAATCCAGCTTTGGGTTAAGAACTATTAGAGTTAGAGTAAGGAGTGCCTCCTTTTGGGACAGAGGTCAACTATCAAAACAAATAAAATCTAAATATGTCTTACCTTTTTATTTGATAGGAGAATAAAAGCTGAATACCTTGATTGTTCTCTAACCTTTAGAATAGAACAAGATTGAAGAAAATTGTCCGGTGTGTGTGAATATATATATATTCACACACACACACACACACACACACACACACACACACACAAGTATGTATAAAATCCCCTACTACATCCTCTCAAAATATCTAAAATTGATTTTCCTCTACCTCACTAATGGTAATGGGAAAACAGACACACACACACACACACACACACACACACACACACACACACACACTCACATAAAAATTATGCCTGAATTAGAGTTTGGTATTGTACTGAGATACCAGGGAAGACTTTTCTGATAATAATCAAAGGTTATTAAGATCATTTATGGAATGTTATGATAAATAATATATACCTGAATATTATTGTAAGAATTATATAAGACAAGCTGTATAAAGAACCAGGAAGAATGAGTGACACATGAGACTGATTTCTTCTCCCTGAATCAATACTAGAATATATATATATATATATATATATATATATATATATATATATATTTTATCCAAATATTTTCATCTTATGAATATATATTTATACACCTAAAGAAGTGATCACCATAAATCCAGCAACCATCTGACACCATACTATGCTGTCACAATATTATTAACTATATTCTCTATGCCTACATGCCATCCCCATGACTTATTAGATTTATAACTGGAAATTTGAACCTCTATTCCCCTTTACTCTATCCCCCCCTTTTTAACTTTTTTATTACAGTTGACATTCAATATTTTTTATATTAGTTTCAGGTGTACAGCATAATTGTTAGACATTTGTGTAATTTAAGAAATGACCCCCTGACTAGTCTAATACCTACCTGACACTACACATAGTTATTACCATATTAGTGACTATATTCCCAGTGTTTTATTTTACATCCCCATGACTATTTTGTAAGTATCAGTTTGTACTTCTTGCTCCCTTCACCTTTTATACTCTGCCCCCCAACCCTCTTCCATCTATCACCCCAACCAATCTAGTATCCATCTGACACCATACATAGTTATTACAATATTATTTACTATATTCCTTGTAAAATACCCTGCACCCCCATGACTACTGTGTAACAACAAATTTGTACTTCTAAATCCCTTCACCTTTCTCAGTCATCCCCAACCCCCCTCCCATGTGGCAACAATCAAAATGTTCTTAGTATGTATAAGTTTGTTACTCTTTTGTTTATTTTGTACTTTAGATTCCAGATATAAGCAAAATCTCATTGCATCTGTCTAACACTCCATTCAGCACAATAACCCCCAGGCCCATCCATGCCACCATGGATGGCAAGAACCCATTCTCTTCCATGTCTGAGCAATATTCCATTGTATATATGTACCACCTACTCTTCATCCATTCTTCCATTGATGGATACCCAGGCTGCCTCCATATCTTGGCCATTTTGACCAATGTTGCAATGAACAGAGGGATGCACATGACCCCATGAAGTAGCATTTTTGGTTTCTTCAGATAAATACCCAGAAGTGGGATTACTGGGTCCTTCTTTGTCTCTTGTTATAGCCTTTGTTTTAAAGTCTATTTTGCCTGGTATAAATATTGCGTCCCTTCTAGCCGGAAAAGTTTCTGTTGAGAAATCAGCTGACAATATATGGGATCTCCCTTATAATTTACTAGTTGCATTTCTCTTGTTGCTTTTAGAATTATCTGTCTTTAACCTTTGCCATTCTAATTATAATGTATCTTGGTGTGGGGCTATTTGGATTCATCTTGTTTGGGACTCTCTACAACTTCTCTACTTGCATGTATATTTTCTTTGACAGGTCAGGAAAGTTTTCGATCATTATTTCTTTGAATATGTTCTCAATCTCTTGCATTCTCTCTTCTCCTTCTGGTACCCCTATGATGGGAATGTTGTTACATTTGATGTTGTCCCAGAGGTCTCTTAGATTCTCCTCATTTTTTGGATTCTTTTTCTTTTTGCTGTTCCAATTGGGTGTTTTCTGCTACCTTGTCTTCCAAATCACTCATTCGATCCTTTGCTTCATCTATCTGCTGGAGATTCCCATAGTGAATTCTCCATTTCAGTTATTATATTCTTCACTTCTGACTGGTTCTTTTTTATGGTTCCTATGTCCTTTTTTTTGCTTGCTATGTCTTTTTTGAAGTTCTTACTAAGCATCCTTATAACCATTGTCTTGAACTCTATCTGGTAGGCTGCTTACCTCCATTTTGTTCAGTTCTTTTCTTGGAGTTTTCGTCTGTTCTTTCATTTATGGTGTATTTCTTTGTTTCTTCATTTTGGCTGCCTCTCAGTATTTGTTTCTACTCATATGGATTAGGTAGATCTGCTATTTCTCCCACTCTTGGCCAGGTGGCCATATGTAGTGGGTGCCCTGTAAGCCCCAGTGGCACAGTCTCCCTAGTCACCTGCACCAGGTGCTCCAGGAATGTCCCTTGTGTGGGGTGTGTGTGTTCTTCTGTTATAGTTGAACCTTGATTGCTATTGGCGTGCCAGTGGGTGGTATTGACCCTCATGTTGACTGGCTGGGGGTTTGACAACATCCACAGCTTACAGGCTGCTATGCAGGGGGCTTACCCCACTGAGTGCCATTCACCTCAGCAGGCTCTGGTACCTGTTGAGACCATCCCTTTTGTATGCCTCTTACAGGGCTAATAGGGAGTGCTCTATTGTGGTCTGAAGCCAACCTCCAGGTATGTTGATTCTGGGGCCTGTTGTGAAGGGCTCCAGTGCAGGCCCAGGTCACCTACTTCCTGTGACCAGCCGAGGGCTACCTGATAAGAGCTACAAAGTGATCTGCAGTTGTTCACTGTCTATGCTAACCCTGGAGGCCATGGGAGAGGCCACATTGTGAACTGAGGGTATCCTCTACCAGTACCAGGACACGGGTAGCTCTGCAAAATGACAGGACACCGAAAGGTCTGCTGCTCTCTGCGAGGTCTTTTAAGGTTCAGCCACTGATAAAGCCTTGTGCGCTATGTAAGTTGGGTGAAGCAGGGTCTCAGTGAGTCACTAGAGTGGGAAGAGTTATGGCCACCAGATTAATGTAGACTCTGGTTTAGTGCCAGTGCTCAGCCTGAAGATACTCAGCAAAAGTCTCAGAGCACACCAATGACAGTTACCATCTGCCTGGGGCCCCTAGACACTGATAGTTTTCCAAAAAAGAGTTCAATGCACATAGGAGTGGCTGTTCTTGCAGAAAATGCCTTTGGTCTTGGGGGAGTTGGGTGGAGTGGTGTCCTAGTGAGTAAGCAGGATGGAGCTGTGGAGCTCAGCAAACCAATCAGATTCAAATTTGGCTGTAAGTGTAGGGGGAAGGCTCAACACAGGAAAGATGGTGTCAGCCTGCTGGCTACATGAAGGACCCATCACAGGGAAAATGCCAAATATCCTCCAACCCCCAACCCTCCAACCCTCTTTGCAAAGCCACACAGCTCAATCTGCCCCACCCCACTTGTATGTCTCAGACACCCCCCGAGTTATCGTCCCTCTGCCGGAGCCCAAGGTGAGTGCCTGCGAGTGAGATAGTCTGTGTGAGCGCCCTTTAAGATGACACCTGGTTTTCCTACTGCCTTCCATCCCACCCAGATGGTTGGAACCCCCATTGTTTTTCAAAGCCAGATGTTGTGGGTCTCCTATTCCCAGCACCCGTACTCTGGGCTGGGGAAGCTGGTGTGGATCTAGGGTCCCTCACTCCTCTGGAGGAAACCTCCACAGCCAAGATATCCTTCCCGGTTTTGAACTGCCACACATTCTGGCTAACTGGTTCCACGTCTCCGCCCCTCCTTCCAGTCTCAACATGACTTCTTTATACATATCCTTAGTTATAAAACTTCTGTTCTCCAGATTGATTGTTCATGCAGTTCTCCAGATTGATTGCTGTATAATTTAAGTTTTAATTTGTCCATGGAAGGAAGCAGGCACCATGTTTATCTATTCCGCCATCTTGGATCTCCCTCCTAAACTTTCACTTCGAAGGGTGAGGTTCAGCTCTGCCTTGCCATTGTTGACCCTGTGCCCACAGCCACCACTGTCCAACCACCACTTCTTACCACTTACCACTTGCTGCCACCAATCACTTCCTATCACCAACCACTGCTGTCTTCTGTGTCATAGTGGGCTTGACAGATGTTTCTCTCCAGATCAGCCCATCTTAACAGACTAATGCTATAAATCAGCACATACAAATTAAGATGCCTCCTTGTGAAAAGAGAAAAAAATTGCTTGTCTGAAGAAATGTAGATTCTGAGGCAACCATTTCCCATAAATGATGTTGCCAGAAAGGATTTTATTTGTGATTTATTTCTCATGGTTCCTTGGCCTTATCAGTAGGGACAGCTGAATATTACTCAGGTACAAAAATTGGGAAGAGGCATGGTATTTGCCAACATACTTTTAAAAATTCAACCTAGTTCTCCTTGGTACAGCTGAGATTAATATACTATTTTGTTGCTTCAAATTAGTCATACATTTAGCTATATTAATTATATACTCTAACTTGATTTAGATAAGGTGATAAAATATTTAGCAATTTACTGCCAGGAATAAAAATATAAGTCATATATTACAATATTTTTTTCATTTTGTATTGTTTTTCATTTATATGTCTAAAAAGGTTTCCTGAGTTTCTATCTTTTCTGTAAGTATCTTGTCACTTCTCTTGAAGCCTATAAACTTTTTCTTGATCATTCTGATTGTATCCCATCCAATTTACCTTTGCATCAGTTTCCTGGTGTTTATTCAACATCTCATCAACATTTAGATAGTATCACTTAGATTCTAGCTCCAATGCAATAATATCTAAATGTGTATTAATTATTACAGTTCTTTATTTTTATTATATATGTCCAAATACATCTGTATTTCCTACATGCACACACTTATTTTTTTGGTGGGGTGTGTGTATGTGAGGTGTTGGCAGAGACAATTTGATTTGTAGCTGGGCATGGATTTCAAAGAGACTACTGTTTTTATAGCTTTTCATAGTACATAAGTGAATGGATGTAGAGGCATTCAATCATAATTCCATTACTTCACTTAACGTGTATTCAAAAGCACACTTCTCTTCCTTAGTAGCAATGTTAAACATTAAGCCGGCACAACTTTTGTACAAAACTGTCTCACAGGAATTTTATATTACATATTTTACTTGCACTAATGTGGTATTTTATCTTTGTGAGAAAAAAAGCACACATCTTACTTGAAATGTATTGAAAACAATTTTTACTACTCCCATTTTTTTTTTTTTCAGTTTGAGGTATAATTGACAAATAAAATCATATTTAAAGTGTGCAAAGTGGTGATCTGATAGACATTGTGAAAAGATTCCCCCATCTAGTTAATTCACACATCTGTCACCTCACATATTTCTTTTTTGGTGAGAACGTTTATGTTCTGCTGTATTAGCAAATTTCAAATATGCAACAGTATTATCAAGTATAGTCACCATATTATTCATTATATCCTCAGACCTTTTTTTCATCTTACAACTGAAAGCCTGCACACGTCTACCAACCTCTCTTTCCCCTACCCTTCAGTTCCTGGCAACTACTTTTCTACTCTATGAGTTTGACCTTTTTTTTTGAAAGATTCCACATATAAGTGATACCACACAGTACTCGTATTTGTCTTCTCTGTCTGCCTTATTTCACTTAGCATGATGCCCTCTAGATCCACACATGTTGTCACAAATGGCAGGATTTCTTTCTTTCTCATGACTGAATAATATTCAATTATATATCTCACATTTCCTTAATTCATTCATCCATTGATGGATACCTAAGTTGCCGTTGTTTTCATACATTGGCTGTTGTGAATAATGCTGCACTGAATACAGTAGCACAGATATCTCTTTGAGATCATGGTTTCATTTTTCTTTAGATAAATACCCCAAAATTAGATTGCTTGGTCATATGGTAGTCTTTTTTTTTATAATCCATCTATAAATTTTAAAAAACCTGCAGACTGTGAAAAGAGCTATGAAGGAAAAGTAACAGTTTTATAAGTGCTTATAACAGAAGGACCAGACCCTGTCTGGAAGGTGAGGGAAGTTTTCCCTGAAGAAGTGATGAGAACTGAAGGGTCAATTTGGGTAGATGGAGGTGGATGAATGGTGGGTTGAGGGAATGAACTGCGTGTGCAGGGACCTGAAACTAGAACATGCTAGAGCTGAGAGGAAAGCATATTACACAATGCAGAGAATATTGTGAGCTGAGGCTGGATGGCAGGCTCACTCCCTTAATCATTTTGGGCTTTACCTTAGGAGCAATGGGGATACTCTTATTAAAGGGTTTTGATTAAGTGAATGACATGATCAGATTTCTGTGTATTTGTGTGTTTATTTCTTTTCCCCCAGTTTAGGCACAATTGATATAGGACACTGTATAATGATTTGATATAAGTATATATTACAAAATGATTACCACAATATTTCTTAAGTAATTTATAGCTATCTGTTCATTACAAAAATAAAAAAAACCACAGAAGTATATAAATTGTGAAAGTCCAATTTGTATTTTTGTGTGTGTACATTATAATGTATATTGCACATTATAATATATATGTACACACATATATAATTCATAGATGTATACATTATTATATATATACAATATAATTATATTATATATACAATATAGCAACTAGCTTTTTTTACAATGTGTCTGACTTTTTCCATGTCTTTGTTTCTTAATTACTCAATAATACATAAGTATTTTCACAGTAAAAGATTGAAACAATATATATATTTTTTAATTTTTAGTGTTTTGTATTTCTTTGGATAAATACCCAGACGTGGAATTGCTGGGTCATGAGGTAGTTCTATTTCTGATTTCTTGGGGAAACTCCATTCTCTTTTCCATAACAGCTGTGCCAATTTACATTTTCATCAACAGTGCACAGAGGTCCCTTTTTTCTCCACATTCTCACCACCATTTGTTATCTCTTAGATTAAAGAAAAATTTCAGTTATAGTTGACATATAATTTTATATTAGTTTCATGTGTACAACATAGTGAATAGATACTTATTTTCTGATTTGAATGCCGTTTAATCATTTTTCTTGACTAGTTGCTCTGGTTAAGACTTTCAGTGTTATGCTGAATAACAGTGGTGAGAGTGGGCATTCTTGTCTTGTTCCTCATCTTAGAGGAATAAATATCAGTTTTCACCATTCAGTATGATGTTAGCTGGGGGATTTTCAAATATGACCTTTATCATGTTGAGGTACTTTCCCTCTCTACCCAGTTTATTGAGAGATTTATGATGAAAGAATGCTGAATTTGTCAAATTATTTTTTTTGCATTTATGAGAAAAAATATATGATTTTCATTCTTCATTTTGTTAATATATCACATTTATTTATTGAATTTTGGATGTTGAACCTTGCATCCTTGAAATAAATTCCATTTGGTCATGGTGTATGAGTTTGTGCCAAGACCTGTCAAAGGCCCAAAAGGGAGGACCACATTCAGTACACAGAGGCAGCCTACTTAGAACCCTGACCCTCAGACTGTGGCTGGAAAAGTATATAATTAAGCCACTTCCAAGGAGAAATGGGGAGATAGGTGCTTTTGCATTCTTGCTTTGCTCTGGGCCCAGGCATATAGCCACAGAGGAGAGGGGATGCTCCTGCACCCATCATAAACGTCTACTTTGTTTGCTAAGGTTCTGTGGGACTCATGAATGCAAGTACCATTGGCTATCAGAGTTGTATGATCTGGGATCTATCTCTAAGGCAGCAGTGAAAAAGCTAGGGTATAGACATATGCACAAGCTCCTTCTGGTGAGGACCTTATGACTGCTACTAGTGACTGGTAACAGGCTGGAGGGAGACAGCAGGGGAGAGGTCTACCAGTTGATATCCCCTTTCTCAGGAGAAGGACTACAGCCACCCCTAAATGTGTGCTATATTAGAAGCCTGACCCTGAGGCAGCAGCTTTCAATGTGTGCAGATGGGCCTCTTTCAGGGAAATACTGGGAGATGCACATTTATGCCTATTCCCTCTGTAATGAGCTATCCTTAGCTATGGTGAGTGCTTGCACACACTTTAACAACTGCTGCATTGTTTGCTAGACTCTTGTGTGTCTCATGAACACAAGCCTCATTGGCTTTCATAGCTAGATGTTTTGGGGATCCATACCTTGAGTGGGAGTCTTAAATGTTGAGGTACTAAGTGTAGGATGCAAGCCATTCACTTCTTAGGGAGTAGCTGAGAGTTGGGAGTTTTCTCCTGATTGTATGGCATTGTGCTGGGGGTGGGGTTTATGGAAAGAGTATGTCACACCCTTTCCTACCACTTTTAATGTGGGTATTTTCTCATTTGCCTGAAGTGTAGGAGTCACTCAGCTACTTTGTGGATTTCTTTCAGAAATAATCACTCCCTGCATAGGTATCCATTTGGTGTGTCAGTGGAAATAGGGAAATTCAAGAGCCTCCCATGTCACCATCTTGATCAACACACCTTCACAATTTCTTATTTATATCCTTTTCCCTAAGGGAGAGAAAATAAATCATTAGTTTAGTGTGGGTTATCACTATAAAGGGAATTTGACTAAGAATTTCTTGGAAATATATAATCATCAATAAAATTACTAATCAACTTATTGCTTCCTGCACACACACACAACACACATACACACATACATACAAAAGCAAAAATAAAACAGAGCAAAACGAAACAAAATATAGATTTAATTTACATATAAAATCTAGTGTAATATATTATCTATGAAACATCCAAATAAAATCAATAACCTCAATTACACCTTTGTTTACATGTACAAAAAATGAATATCTCTCTTAATGAAGATTCTAGTATGTTATCTAGGTAACAAGGAAGGTATCACCTTATCCAGATATTGGGTATATTAACCGAAGTTATCAATCTTAAACAAAAAAAATTATCTATATCTGTTGGACAATAGGGATTATCTTTTAACAGTTTAAAGTACCATTTTATTTAGCACATTTTCTTTTCAATCATGTTTTGCCACAAAATATTTTTAAGTTATTTCAACTTGTTTGTTTCAATAGCTTTCTGAGAAATACAGAGGATATGTATGAAGAAATCAAATTGATAATAATGTGTGTGCATTTTTCTATTCATTATTAAAAATTTAATTGCAATATATTAACCTCTGTGTTTATTTTCTTATAGAAAACTGCCTGTTTTAATAATGTCTTATGAATTTTCTTTCCTCTGCATCTTTGCTCTGACAGTAATGAGCCAATCCTCTTGAAAATGTACATTCACACACATAATCAGGACAAATGTTTATTTTTTAGCTGAAGGAGTTAATAGCCAAGATTATGGACATTTCAAATGTTTTTATAGGTGCTGAAATCCAAAGTTAATTTATGATTTTGAAATTAATTTACTAAGATCACCACAATTGAAATGTTTGAAGTAGATTATCAATTCATTTTTCAGAGAAAATTATTTCTGAGGTATATAACTTTTTTGTGTGTGACAACCTCATAAAAGGCAAAGTCTCCTTTGTATTTTTTTAATACTGTAATGCTCTGTACAGCTGAACTTGTGGTAATTACATCAATTGCTCAGTGACCTGGGCTGGTCTTTCACTGCAGTGCATTTTGAAAGAAACTTACTGACCTGGTTTCAGAAAGGGGTAAAATGATCATTCTGTTTCAGTCACTTTGTTCTTGAAGGTGGGAGATTCATAACAGAAACCAGTCTAAATTAAAGTCATTACACTTTCACTTTACTAGTCTCATCAGATCCTTTTTACTTGCTGAGTTCTCACACCAAGGAATTTTTCTGAGTGATAAATAAAACTTTTATTTGCATTTCCCATAACTTACCTCCAAGCATCCCTCTAATTATCTTGTTTCCTTACCCAGGAAATAACCTGTCCATAATTAGTGTTAATAATTTTATTTGGAAACTTTCATTTATTTTTTTGTTTATACATGAGTGGTGCACAAAAAACGTTGGGAAGTGATTTCCTATGTATTCATTATGGGAATGGTAAACAAAGTGCTCTAAGGCTTTACATATTTACTTTTGATGCCATAATGTTTTTCCTGGACATTGTATTTCCATAACAATTTTTGCTTTTATCTTATGAAAAATATAGTTACAATTTCAGTTTGTGACTTACTGCAACTCACAGTCTTTAATTAGATGTAAAATGGAATGACATACAGATTTTTAAGTTTGTGGGAGTTAAAACTATCAAGGCAAAGTGATTGCATATATGCAGGGGGTATATAAGAGGTTTGACAATTAAGTTAGTGAACTTGTTGCAACAATGTTGCTAACCTTTTTTGATATCAGAGGGATTATTCGTTATGAATTTGTACCAACTGGACAAATATTTGACCAAGTTTACTATTTGGAAGTTCTGAAAAGGCTGCGTGAAAACTTAGATGACCTGCACTTTTCGCCAACAATTCATGGGTCTTGCATCATGATAATGCACCAACTCACATGGCACTGTCCGTGAGGAAGTTTTTAGCCAGTAAACAAATACTGCATTGGAACACCCTCCCTACTCACCTGATGTGGCCCTCAGTGACTTCTTTCTTTACCCAAAGATAAAGGAAATATTGAACGGAAGACATTTTGATGACATTCAGGACATCAAGGGTAATGCAAGGGCAGCTCTGATGGCCATTCCAGTAAAAGAGTTCCAAAATTGCTTTGAAGGGTAGACTAAGCACTGGCATTGGTGCATAGCTTCCCAAGGGGAGTACTTTGAAGTTGACCATAATGGTATTCAGCAATGAGGTATGTAACACTTTTTCTAGGATGAGCTCATGAACTAAATTGTCCCACCTTTCACATATGCATGCATTTCAAATAATTCAGTATGTCATTTATTTTCATAGGAAATCCAGATACGAAATAGGTCTCACACAAAGTGGCAACCCATTTTAGGGGCTCCTTAAGACATTGCTCCCCACCCCCAAAAAGTACATGTCAGTGCATTAAATGTAAATGTCTTTATTCTCAGAGAAATTTCATAAGAGTTCATTTAATTGTGTTATATATCTTTGATCTATATGATAATTGTATTAAACAGCAATCATATTAAAGGGCAGAAGAAATTGGTTTTAGAATATGTAGTAAGCAATACTAAATAATTTTGATTGAAATGATCCATTTCATAACTCAGTTATATTGCTTAACAATTATCTTGAGTAATATCACACTATTGAAAATTTTCGCTGTCATTTAATTGGAATTAAAATGAAAACTTCAGGGAATTTTATTGTACACTAGTTATTGTATCTGGATATACAATATAAATTGAATAACCAAATTGTCATAAAATAATATCTGTTACATTTAAATTTTGCTTTCTCTGGTTAAGATCTTATTTGAAGAGATTTTCCCAAACGTCCCCAACTATTAAATTAGTCTAAAACATTTAAATCAAAAATACTGTTGGAAGCAAAAGAGCATGTTATTTTTGGAACAGAATTCTGCTAGTATAGAGCTGTATATGTTGAGTCTCTACTGACATCTTTTCAATAGAATCACTTAAAATACAATGCCAATTAGTAACAAAGGCTTATTGATAAAAACTAATAAAGAACTGTCTGACTTTCTGCTATTCTTTTAAAAGACATCCATTGAAGGCCATCCAAAATGTATTATACAGCTAATCCTTCAGTCAGCCATCATTTCTTGCTTCCTCATGTTTCCCAGCCTTTGGAAAATAGTGCTTGTGTTTACACCATTCACACTGAGTTGAAATTCTTATCTGTACTCTATTTATATAAACTACAATCCCTCTCCCCTGCCCCCAAATTGTATTGATCAGAGTTAAGTCATCTTTGTAAAATTAAATGTTTTTGCAAGTGCAGCAATAAACAAACAAAAATACTTTAAAATTGTCAATTATTTTAATTTAAGAAAATTTAGCCACATAAATTGTCTCTCAAACTTAATAACAAAAATAAAAAGCTAGAAACACTTTAAAAATTGGCCTTTATAGGATCAAAATATGATTCTGGTAGTCACTGAATGGCTGAGTTAAAATACTGATATTTTGAGAGCTGAACAAATAAGAGATGATTGTAATTGACGTTTAAAAGTCTCTGGCTGAATAGGTTTTATAATTGGCTATATATAAATAAGGTAGTTTTCGTCTTTCTTTGTCTTGAGTAATATAATTTACCTATCAGGTAAAAAATTATCATCAGGTAGGAAAAGAAAAACACGTATTCGATCTGGTAATCAATTAATATCTACAGTTTTCTACGACAAAGTATATTTAAATACAGAATTCAAAAATTAAGGATTTAAATAGTACAGTAATACTACTAGGGATAATAGAGTTATAAAGAAACTCATGGGTAAAGTGAGGAAATGCCAGAAAAAGAAAAAGACAAGATGCAGCTGCAAGTTATTATTTTACAACTTGTTGAAACTATAAAACTAAATGCCTAGGTCAGTAACTGGCATATAATAGGTATTAAAAAACCTTCACTGGATAAATGACAATCTGAATTTGTTTGAATATTCAGTGTGATGGGGAACTCTTCACATACACATGAAATTACAGAGTATGTGTTTTTATGTGACTGTTTTTTTTTCATTCAAAATTGTATTTATGTGATTTATCCATATTGTTTTATATATGATCAGTTCAGTCATCGTTATTGCTCAGTTGCATTCCATTGCATGAATATATCACAATTTATCTATTTCCCAGTTGATAAATATTGAAATGTTTTCAGTTTTTATTTATTATTAATAAAGCTGCTATGTGCATTCTTGTACAAATATTTTTATGAATATGAGAGTTTGTTTTTGGGGGGTGAATTCCTAGAGGTAGAATTGCTAGAAATATTTTTTTAACTTTACAAGAAACTTAACAACTTTTTTTTCAAAGTGTTCACACCATTTTATGCTCCCAATATTAATCTTTGAGAGTTCTAATTTTCCGTACTCTTACAGGTAACTTTAATCTTAGCCATTCTACTGGGTGGGAAGTGGTATGCCATGGCAGCTTTGTTTTTGTTTTTCTACATAGCTATCCAGTTGTTCAGGAAATTTTCTTTCCCCTATTGAATTATATTTTTGCCTTCATCAAAAATTAATTGACTGTATATGTATACTATAGTTTTAGACTTTCCATCCCATTTCAGTGAACAATTTGTCTATCCTTATTTAATACCATACCGTCCTAACTACGGTTGCCTTAAAGCAAGTTGAAATCAGGAAGTGAATGTCAGCCGTCTTTGTTCTTCATATTGTTTTGATTATTTTAGGATCTTGCATTTTCTTATAAATTCTAAAGCCAGGCTCTGATTTTATAAAAATACTACTTGGCCTTTGATGAGAATTGCACGGAATCTATACAAATCATTAAGAACTGATATCTTAATAATTTGTATTCTAATACATTATATATTTCTCCATATATTTAGGTCTTCTCTTTTTTTTTTCTCTCTCAGCCATGTTTTATAGTATAAATATTTGCATATATTTTGTTAAATATTTCATGTCCTTGAATGGTATTTTTAAATTTGATTTTCTACTTTTCAGTCGCTAGTTAATGCAAAGAAATACAATTAGTTTTAATATATTTACTTTGTATTTTGTAACCTTGCTAAATTCACTGTTTAGTTCTAGTAGGTTTTCTTTGAAGATTCCTTGGAGTTTTATACATAATGTCATATGTGAATGAAGACAATTTTGTTTCTTCCATTACAATCTTAATTCTTTTGTTTCTTTTTTCTTGCTTCACACTGGTAAGGATTTCCAGTTAAATGTTGACTAGAAATAACACCAGTGAATATATTTTCCATATTTCTCAGTCTTAAAGGTGAATGTTTCATTTTTCACCATTAAGTATATTAGCCCTAGGTTTTTTATATATGTCTTTCATGAGATTGAAAATCTTTTTTCTTTCTTATGTGCTGAGTACATTTATCATCGATAGAAGTTGATATTTTTCCTAATACTTTTTCTGCATCTATTGAGATGCTCGTGTATTTTACTTTGTTATGTTAATATAGAGAAGTTAATTTGATTGATTTTCAAATGTTAAACTGACCATGTATTCATGAAACATATCTCACCAGTTCATAATATGCTTTTGTATGTATATATAGGTATTGCTTAATTCAATTTGTTGACACTTGGTTAAATATTTTTGCATCTATATTCATAAGGAATATGTATCTGTAATAATATTTTTTATGATGTTCTTGTCATCAGAATTCATTATCAAGTTTGTGCTAATGTCACAGACAAGATGGAAAATGTTACTTTCTCTTGTATAAAATAGTATATACAAGGAAAATATTTGTGATGAGGATTTAATGTGTGAATTAATTTTTCTTTAATGTATAGGGCTATTTTATTTAGTTTTCCTGTTTTTCTTGTAAAATGAATCAATTTGGAAATTCTGTTTCCCTGATAGCTGCTAAAATAGTTTGAAAAGTGACAATGTGAAGGCTATAGATAACCTAGCACTTTTTAAAAGGACTCTTTATATTGGTTGGGTGTTTGAGAGCTACAGCTCCTGCGGAGGAGGTAGGAGAAGGCAAGAAAGAAGCGTTCAGGATCTCAGACACACAGCTGTGTTTCGGGGTAAGCTCTCATTCCCTATGGGGAGACAAAAGCTGATTAAAGAAACAGTGGGAATCTCAGTTACCCACTGAATGAGAAAATGCAGCAGAGATTAAGAAACAATAGTTATATCTTGGTGATTGTGTCAATTGGATCACAGGTGGTGGTGATACAAAATCTAAACTGGCTTTAATATAAAGGGGAATCAATCTCAAAAAGTTATACAGTGCTTCCATACCCAGTTGATGGTTTTCCAGAATAAAGAGACGGGGGTTCCCTTAAAAAAAAAAGTTATACACTGTATGATTCCACTTAAATAGTATTCTCAAAATGATAAAATTATAGAGAAAAAGAATGAACAAGTGGTTGCCAGGGGTTAACGGAATGGGGGGATGAGAGGGGTGACCACGAAGAGGCAGTACAAGAGAGTTACTTTGTAAGAATGTAACAAAGTAATGACAGTGCTTTATCATGATATTAATGATGGTTGTATAAATTTATACACATGAAAATATACCATAGACTTATACACAATAGCATAAAAAAATAAGTACATGCAAATTATGGTAAAACTTTAGTAGGGTCTCTAATCTAGTCAATTTTTCAGTTTTGATAATGCACTACAATTTCGTAAGATGTCACCACTGGAAGAAGTTGGGTGATAGATACAAGAAAACTCTGTACAATTTTTGCAATTTGCATGAATCTATAATTATTTCAACATAAAAGTTTAAACAAATTAAAAAATAAAAAGGAAAATTTGTTGGCTCTCCCAAATTAAATGTCCAAGGTTATACTAGTACCAGGGTTTCAAATTGTATTACGCGAACCCATTCTAAGAATATCTCTTAATTCTGCTCTTTCATGTTGGCTTCTGTCTAAGATTAATGTGATGGCAGTAGCTTCCCAGAGTCAAGTACATTTTGTGAATATGTGTGTGTTTGTGTGCTAGGAGTCAGGGGTGGGCAAGAATCTTTGTCTAACAATTCAAACAACTATCCCGTGTTTAAGTGTCATTGGACAAAATTTGGATATATGATTGTTCCTAAGCCAATTACAGTGCCCATTGAGTATGTTGTTGAGTCAATGCCATAAAAACCACAGTGATTTGAGTCTGTGGGAAAGGTAATTAAAAAACAATTCAGGGTATTGTTATCAAAACAGAGAACAGATTCAGGGTGCCTTACAAAACCACTAAAAGGGTATGAAATTACTCAGAGCTCATTCCAAGAATTCCAGACACTTAATAGAAAATGGTGGGTCACTATTCTAGAATGCATTTGACATTTAAGTAGAAATTCATTTTTTTCGGGGTTGGAAAATTATTTTATTTTTTTATTCATGATCACTGTATCTTTTTAAAATTAAATTTATCGGTGTGACATTGGTTAGTAAAAGTATATAGGTTTCAAGTGTACAATTCTATAATACATCATCTATATATTACACTGTATGTTCACCACCCAGAGTCAGTTCTCCTTCTATCACCAAATATTTAACCCCTTTTACCCTCTTCTACCACCCACCTACCCCCTTACCCTCAGGTAACCACTAAATTGTTGTCTGTGTTGATGAGTTTTTATTTATTTGTTTCTTTCAGTTTTATATCCCACATGTGAGGGAAATCTGGTTCTCAACTTTTTCTGTCTGACTTATTATTTTGCTTAGTATGATAATCTCAAGATCCATCCATGTTCTTGCAAATGGCACTATTTCATCTTTTCTTATGGCCAAATAATATTCCATTGTGCATATGTACCATATCTTCTTTGTTCAATCATCTATCGAAGGATACTTTGGTTGTTTCCATGTCTTGGCCGCTGTGAATAATGCTGCAGTAAACTTAAGGGTACATATATCTTTATGGATAAATGTTTTGAATTTTTTTTTTGGTAGGTACACAGAAGATTGATTGCTGGTTCATGTGGTATTCTCTGACTTAAACAAAACAGGTTTAGAAACTCAGTGGTATTTGAGATGGCAGGAACTGACACTCTGAGACGGAAAATAGTTCCCTCTAATTCTCATTCATTAAGCACATATAAAATATGCTCTCTACATAAAATAAGTCTAATGTTTATTCCATTTAGAGTTCTTTAAGTTAGACAATTATCATTTTACCTTGAAGTCTTTTTTACAAGGCTACATTTCATTAACTTTTATAGGAATCTCTTACATGTTATGGTTTCCAAATGTATCCCTTCTTTAAGAACTGTGTGAATTATTCTAGATGTGTTCTGACAAGCAGAGAGTAAAGCAAAACTCTTACATTCCCTGTTCTGGACACTGTTTCTATATTAATAAGTTAATTTTGTTGGTATATTCACCATGTCATTGACTCATATTTGCAGTCAATGAAAACATTGAAGTCTTTCCTAAATATGCTTTTGTTTAGTTGTACCTTTCCAATATTGGACTTGAATAGTTTTTGTTTGTTTGTTTTGTTTTTGTTTGTTTGTTTATGTGTTTGTTTGTTTGTAATAATTTGTCCTTTTATTTTAGTGTTTGACTTTATTTCTATTCTAAATTTCACCTTTTCAGATATTTTTCCTGGAATTTTTAACCGAGTAGGACTATTTTGCCGTCAGACTCTCCAATTTTGGATAACACCTTTATTCCCAGTGTTTTCTCATCAAAAACTTTCAATTAACATGATACACAGAGCTAGAGATAGAGGTAGAGCTAGAGATAGAGAGATAGGTATAGATATAGATATATCTCATAACTCTAATTATTCCTAGGTATCTTGAACATGATACAGAACTTTCATGTAGATTTAATGTTTTTGAGATCTGGCCATTAAGTCCATCTAAGAATTTAATTGTCAAAATAACTTGATCTCACTCTGTGTTGAAGACAGCTCCAAGAACTCTGTGTTGCTTTACTTAGTGATCACAACAACCTATGAGAATGTATCATCTCCATTTCACAGATTAGAAAACTGAGTCAGAGTTGTAGTAACTTCCCCAAAGTCATACCACTAGTAAGTAACTGAGCCGGTCCTTTAACTAAGGCAATCTGACTCCAGAACCTGTGCTCTTCCCTCCTTACCATTTTCCCTCCCTACTTATGCCTTCAAGAATATCATCAGACACTCTCCAAAGGCCATTTGAAATTCAAACATCACATTAGAATTCTGGAACCCAAGTCTGAATCACTAGGAATGTGACTGTTTTCCCAATTGATTATAGTTCTCCATGACTGCAAACAAAAGAGTGTGGGTAGAGAAGTACAAATAAACCATGTGCTGTTATAAGACTAAAGGGATGCAGAGGACATTCTAGTTGAATACTTACTCTTTATCATCACCTATGCATTTAAGCTACATTGTTGAATATAAGAATATAAATGCATTATCAACAATACATTTAAGCTGCATTGTTGAATGCAAGATCTTCCACTCTATCGTGAGCTGGATAATCCAAAATTACTTTAGAAAATCTCAAGCCAAGTCTACAATCTTGTTTTCACTACAATTCTGATAACAATATTTGCTTAACCATTTAGGTCCAATGTTTCTTTGACCTTTTCTACTATTTCTGCTCCAAAAAGATCTGCCTCAGAGTTGTGTTCTTATATTCTTTAAATGAAGAATCCCTGCTTACTAGAGGAGATTCTCCCTTGCACCTCACATTTGTCCCAGGAAGGGAAATTCCCCTCACCTTCCACTTCCACCAGTAAAAAGAATTTTAACTAGAGCTGTTATTTTCAGTAGTAACTACCAATACTATGGCTTCAAGGACCCCAAAAGAGTATATTCTCAGGGTTCTCAAAATCTTCACATTTAATCAAGGCATTGACAATGATATAATGAGAAAAGTAAACTGGAGTCATTAAAACAATATGGCAGCAAATCCAAAGACCTCTCCCCACCACCACCACCTTCCCACCTGGGTCTCCTTGTCCTTTGTCCTTGCCTCTCTGGGCAGGCCCCAGGAGGTACCTGTGATCTGCACCTCCTGGGCTTCCTAGCCACCGCATATGCTGGCCTGAGACTGAGCATTTATTGAAGAATAAAATTGTGGCCGTGTTTAAAACAAGGGAAGAGGAGCCTATCATGTGTAGCTCTCACCATCTATTTTGCTTTGCGTTCTATTCTCTCCTTCCATCCATTATTTTGGAGGAATGCTAATCATGTTAGCCTAGTATTGGGTAGAAGTCTATTGGTAAAAGCATCAGAAACTCAAAGTCAACTCAGAAAAAAAGAAAAAGGTAAGTTCACTAGCTTGCTTAAAAAAACCCAGAAGTACAAAACAACCAGAGATTGTGCTAAAAATAAACAGAAAACTCTATTGCTACCATAACTCAAATCTTTCTCTTATTTTCTTCTTCTCTCTTATTATTTTCCTTCTCTCTCTGTCTCTCTGGGTTGGCTTCATCCTTTCAAAGCTAATTTCTTTAATGTATCTGAGGCTTGGACTGGCAGTTCAAAGAATCTCCTTAATTTTACCCTCAGAGACTAACTGCCCCTTTTTCTTTAATTCTAGTTACAAAGATCCTTAGGCAGAGAATGTGGAAAACGGATTATGTTTCCATAATGGAAAGATCCCACCACTAACTTAGGGTGGACTGGAGGAGAAACTATTCACACCAAAAAGGGGAGAGTTGCTTCTGAATCAGGGAGCTGTGTTCAAGAGACAAACAATTATTGCCTGGTGCATGCTCTCTTTTGTCCATTCCTTTATTTCCCTCTTCTAGCCCATACTGATGCACACATTCCTCTGTTATACAATATTCTCTACACTGATATGAGTAAAAACATTTTCCAATTCTGGAATTTATCTGTAAAATAGGCATTTTGCACTAGCAAGATTTTTCTATCAAGATCTTTGTACTATCATTCATTCAAGTCCCAAAGCACTCATTCTTTCTTTTTTATGTTTTAAACTTTTGATTATGAAAAATTCAACTCTATAGAACATTTCAAGAGTGGTAGAATAAACCCTTCCCCTAGATTTATTAATTGTTAATATCTTGCAAAGGTGCTTTATCTTCTGCATGGGTATATATAATTTTGAGGGGGGGGATGTGGCTGAATCATTTGAAAGTTAGTTGCAGACATTATAGTACTTCATCCCTAAATACCTCAGGGTGCAACTCCTAAGAACAAGGGCATTCTCCTACATCACCCCAATGCCATCACCACACTGAAGAAATTTAACACTGGTACAATGTTATTACCTAATATTGACACCATGCTGTTATTTAATGTATAGGCCATATAAACAACGCATTCATCCTTTACTCTTGCACCTAGCTCACCATCTTAACAGACAAATATGATACCTGCCAATGAAACTACCCATGGCTACTTATACAGACCCAGATGCACCTGAGTATTCAATATAGACACAGCTTAGACCCTAGCTCTAGGAACTTTGCTATATAAAATTAAGGTATTATGTAGCATTCCCATACACTAAAATATCAGTTTGGAGAAGTTTTAAAAGGATTAGGTATAATCCACATAATCAGTCAAAAATGCTTAGTTAGTTCAAATTAAGATTTCAGGTACTTCAAAAAGTTAATTACTTTTAAGGTAATCCAAGATCACAGGTTACAGACCTAATTCCTGCAGCTGGCCCGAACATCATAAATGAAAAAGATTCAAGTTATTCAACTCCAAAACAAGAAGAGCAATAGAAAGCATTTTCTTTCCTTTGATATATTAAAACCCCAGTTCTCAATGTCATTTTCTTTATGCATTTTTAAGTTGCCATGAGTTATGATGTATATCATAAATGCTTTGTACTGAAAAGAACTACAGCATCAACATTTGGAAATAATTCCTTTTTCAGTAAGTTTATGTGGATGCAAGCTTATCCCATGCTATAATACATTATTCTCATTTACATCTTTTCATATTCCTCTTGGAACGGGAAGAAAACTCGTGACTTTAGAGTGAGAACATAGCATGAAGACCACTAAGGCATATTCAGTAGAGATGGATATGACCACATTTGCATCTGGGAAAGATCACACTGGCTACACTATGAAAAGTAACAAAATATGGAGCAGAAAAATAACAAATAAGTTGATGTATTTCTTTGGAGATGATGGTAAGACATGTTAAGAGGTAGATGGATAAGATATGACATAAGTCCCACAGGCAGACCATGCTTTAAAAATCACTCAGAGAAGTTCACTTTAGATTCATAAGAAATTAAATATTTATCTTGCAGGTATCCCATGCATGGCACTTCTGTGGACGCTGGAGACACAATTTCATACATCATTTAAAAATCCCTGCTTGTGTGAAGCTTACATTCCAGATGGGGTGTGAAGAAGACAAATAATAGTCATTAAGTATTGTATACTGCATTTGATACTGATAAATACTATAGGGGATAATAAAGCAAGGAAGAGGGGGTTAAAGGTATCTGAGATCTAAAACTGTAGATCTTACCAGAGAAGACCACTGAGAAAGTGGAGTCAAGAGTAAAGTCTTGAATGAAATAAAGGAGCCACGCAAGTAAAATGGAAAGAAAATTTTGGGCAAAGGAAGTATCTCTGAGGCGGACGAAAGCTCATCAAATAGGAAGCTGTTGGAACAATACAGGTGAGGGATGATGGTGGATTAAACCAGAAAGATAGCAGTGGGGTGGTGAGAGGTGATTAGATTCTGAATATAGGTATTCTGAAGGTAGAGTTAATAGAATTTGCTGATAGACCAGAGTAAGAGTTGTTTTAGTTTGATGTAGTCCCATTTGTTCAGTTTTTTGTGTGTGTTTCCCTTGCCCAAGAAAATATACCAGAAAAAAAATATTATTAAGAACAATGTCAGAGGAAGAGATGGGAAAAGAATTTTGCTAAGGATTTTGGGTGAAGCAATTGGAAAACAGAATTTGGAGGCCATCATTCAGCCACTATAAATGTATATCATTTGTAGTACAAGAATCATGCAAATCATTTCTGAAAACTATACTGGAATTACTAAACTACATCTGTTTGACAGTATTACTTTGAATCTGTGGAGAATATGATTGACAAAGAAAAAGTAATCAGTCTGGGTGGAGAATATGATATTTATGCCACTAATTGAATTTTCCTGGTTTTAACTGTAAAATAATGAACAGATCATTTACTTTGCCTTGTTGTTTAGGCTAGGAATAAAAATGCCATTCATAATTACTAGTGTATCCTCAAGAAACTATATTACACATATGCAAAAAAATGCAAACTTTTAAACAGAAAAACTAATACAATATTTTTGTTAATATATTATTACAGTACAGAATATTCCTCTTTATATACTTTTTTACTTTTTCCAGCATAGTATTTTATCTCTTCATATAACCACAATTTTGAAACATAATTTTTTTTTATTTTTGCTGTTATTATCATTACTATTTTTGTTTTTTATTTTTAATTACAGTTGACATTCAGTATTATTTTATATTAGTTTAAGGTGTTCAGCACAGTGATTAGACATTTATATAATTCACCAAATGATCCCCCTGATTAGTATGGCACCCACCTGGCACTATACATAATTATTATAATATTGTTAACTATATTCCCTATACTGTACTTTACATTCCTGTGATTATTTTGTAACTACCGATCTGTACTTTACTTCCTTCATATTTTTCACCTAATCCCCCTCTCCCCTCCCATCTGACAACCATCAGTTTGTTCTGTTTCTATGAGTCTGTTTCTGTTTTGTTTATTGTTTTATTTTGTTCTTTACATTCCACATATAAGTGAGATCATATGGTATTTGTCTTTTTCTGTCTGACTTATTTCACTTAGCATAATACACTCTAGGTCTACCTATGTTGTCACAAATGGTAAGATTTCATTCTTTTTATGACTGAGTAGTATTCCATTAAACATATATATATATATAATTTCTTAGCCCTCTATTTTGTTCCCTTGATCCATGTGTCTGTTTTTGTACCAGCACCTTGCTGTTTTGTTTATATAGTCTTTTAGTATAATTTGATATCATGTAATGTGATACCTCCAACTTTGTTCTTCTTTCTCAAGATTGCTATCGCTCTTCAGAGTCTTTTGTGGTTCCATATAAATTTTAGGATTATTTGTATCTTCTTCAATTTTTTTTTTCAATATCTTATAATTTTCTGAGTATAGTCTTTTACCTCATTGGTTAAATTTATTCCTAGGTATTTATTTTTTTGATGCAATTGTAAATGGGATTGTTTTCTTAATTTCTCTTTCTGATAGTTCATTATTGGTTAATAAAAATGTGACCGTTTTCTGAATATTAATTTTGTATCCTGATACCTTACTGAATTCATTTGTCAGTTCTAATAGTTTATTGGTAGAGTCCTTAGGGTTCTCTTTCTGTATATAGTATCATGTCATCTGCAAATAATGGCAGTTTTATTTCTTCCTTTCCAATTTGGATGCTTTTTAGTTATTTCTATTGTCTGGTTGCTGTGGCTAGGAATTCCTGAAACATCATTTTCTATAGGGTCAATATAAAAGTAACTGAGTCTTTCTCCTAGTTAGTTAATCAAATTTTATATTTTATACTTGAGAATTTAGAGTAATTTCTTTGAGAATTTAACCAGCAGCAGTTTTAAGTTCCACTATGATGTAATAAAATAGTTTTGACATTTTGAAAATCTGCTGGGTTTTTGTTGTTGTTGTTGTTGTTGTTTTTCAGTTGGAATGTCTGGTTTGCACAGGGATATTTTCTGTCTGTTGTATTTAAATTTTAGCAAGATAAAATAATTCTGAAAAAAAAGCAAAAAAATAATGTGAAATTAAGGCCTAAATAAGAGCACTTCGAATGCATACCTCACATATCTCTTTGTTGCATTGAGCTATTCAATTTTGTAGACAAATCACTCTTACACAACACATTTTGAATTATTGACACAAGTGTTTAAGAGTTTTGCCACTGAAACACTTGTTTCTTCAGGCTGTTTGCAGCATTAGGTGTCGATTTTACACATTTTATCTGAAACTAAGAGACTGCATCAAACAAAATGTGTTAGATATAATAAGACATAATCCCTCTACATAAAGCATGAGACTTCACATACAGATGTATTCAGGATTTGTACTGCTGCTATATGTCTGCTCTTACTCTACAGATACAGTAATTCTGATCATTTCTATTTTGTACAATTTCCATTAAAAATAAGGTGCATATATAATTGTATTTGCCCCTTAAGTGAATATATTCTTGACAGAAGAGGATTTCTGTTATTGCTAGGCATTGAAGCAACTAAAATCTCCATATATTTCGTGTATACAATGACTAAAAGAATTTTCCACAGCTTTGTTCTGGTTCTGGTTCTGTGTATTTTAAACCTCGTTTCTCCTCCACTGCCCTCCTCGCAACACACTCATATGTCTGGTGCTAGGAGATCCTGGACACATTCATGTGGCAGTATTACCTCAGGCATGCATCTTTATTCATCAATGTGTTGCACCTGGTCAGTAAATGTGGTGAGTGGTAGGAATCTTTCTGAAGTCCTTTCTAACTGTGGCTAGCAATAACTTTAATTATACATAGAAATGACTGTAAATCAAATAATAATGTTCTATTAAACCACATTAACTTTCATTTCCACTCAATTTCCCTTTATCCAGATCCAAATATGCCTGTGACCACTCCAAAGCCAACGATCATAAGGGAAGTATAACAAAACCAAGGTCAAAATAATAAAATGTATGAAATTGTAAGCCTATTATGTATCAGCTATACTCGAATATAATTGTAATGCATAAAAAAAAAAAAATGAGTTCACACCCAGAGGAGCTCAACTTTTGTAGCACTGCTATAGATTTATGCCCTACAAATACAGGAATTCTGGTAAAATGTAAATTGTATAATTACATAAAAAAGGGGAAAAAAGACAGTGCATTTATAATTACAGAACTGCATATATAGCAAATGCACATATTGTGGCATTTTTCTGGCCCTATATCTCACAATGCCAGGTGAATCAGCATGGTGGAAGGAAAGAGTCCACCTGGAGGTGTCTACATCTTCCTTTAGTGCTTGGAACTACCTAGAGTCAGTAGTGTCGTCTGGGTAGAGTGCCCCAAGTCAAAAACACTCGTGTCACTGTTCTCTTCTCACCCAAAATCCCCTTCCTCCCACCCCAGCCCCTCTTCCACTTATGTAGTAAGGCAGATACCTCATGCAGCTCTGGAAGTCATGCCTATTGGGTCACTCTCATGTATTTTGGCAAACCCCACTTCTAGGAGTAGGGCTGGCAATGGCAACTGCTGGCTAGAATAATATTTTTGTCGTAGCATTACATGAGAGAAAGCCACTAGAATGGTGCTGATGTGCTGAGTTTTGGTGCCTCTCACTCACATCACACATAGGACCAGTCACGGGCTCTGGATTACCAACAGTGCACCTCTGAACCTTGGGCTTCAGCTCTATCTAAGGGCCTGTATGTCAGTTTCTGTGTTCGACTCTAGATTACAACCATGACCTCTGGTTTATGGAACATTTTTGATATTTACTGTTTCGTATAAATATTTTAATTGATTCATCAAATTTCTTTTTTTTAACGAATTGGTTTTGTAACTACCTTTTTTAAAAATATGTATTTTTTTGTTTAAATTCTTTATTGGGGAATATTGGGGAACAGTGTGTTTCTCCAGGGCCCATCAGCTCCAAGTCGTTGTCCTTCAATCTAGTTGTGGAGGGTGCAGCTCAGCTTCAAGTCCAGTCGCCGTTTTCAATCTTAGTTGCCAGGGGTGCAGCCCACCATCCCATGTGGGAATTGAACCGGCAACCTTGTTGTTGAGAGCTCGTGCTCTAACCAACTGAGTCATCAGGCCTCTCTCGAATTTCATTTTAAGAATTCTTTTGGAATTCTTAATTGTAATTGCCTTGAATTTATTGGATTTTAAAAGAATGAGTGATACCACCCATGAATATATCTTTCCATTTATTCAGATCTCCCTTTATGTCCTTTAAGACAGTTTTGGAGTTGTTTTCATTTTCTTAACAAATTTACATTACTTACTGTGAATGGCATGTTTAAACTATTGTATTTTCTAGTTGGTTATTCTGGTAACTAAAAGGACTATTGATTTTTGTTTGATGATTTTGTATCTAACCACTTTGCTGAAATGTTTAATTAATTCTAATATCATGTCATTAATTAATTTGGTTTTATATGCTAATGCATATTATCTACAAATAACGATGGTTTTATCTCATTTCTTCTGCTTATTATATTGGCTGGGACCTCAAATACAATGTTCAGTAATGACAATGAAAGCGAATGTCTTCTTCTTCTCTTTAACTTTATATCTAATGCTTGCAGTACAACTTTTTGTTAGCTTTGGTTTATCAAATTAGAACCATTCTGACAAATGTTTTCCTGTGCATCTAGGAAGTTCCTTTTCACTTCTCACTTATGACCTAGTCCATTTAGGATTTCTTCCCCAGGGTTAGTTTTTCCCAATGCCGTGATTATAAAGCATGATTTTAGAGGAAGAACTTCAAGTTGGAAAAATTGAGGAAGAGCCTTGGAAAAAAGAAAGCACAATGCAAAAATTAAAAAAAAAATAGTGTCATTTGTCAAAATAATTCTGAAATTTATAATCAGAAAAAGTATAAAACTATAAATGTTACAACATGACATCTTTCAGAACATGTGGCTCTCCAGATATTAAATCCAAATGTCATTCTTTTTTTTCTCTAAATAGTATCAGAATCCAGATGAAATTCATGTCAAATAACATATTTCAACCTATTTTTAATAATTTGGTAAAGATTAATTTGAATATTTATGAAGATCGAGTTTATTTTTTTCAGTATATTGTTCATAGACCTAATTTTTTATATGACCAAAGATCATAGGAAGAAAATCAAGGATCATAGTTTTATCTACTATTATTTACTAAGTCCGAAAAAGAACAATTTTCTGTAAAAGGATGTTTTGTATTATGGACAATTGTCAAATGAGGTAAATTGACTTAAACGTTCTAAGTACCTTGATTGGCTTAGTCAGTTTGGGCTACTTCATAGACTTGGTGGCTTAAACAACAAGCTTTTATTGCTCACAGCTCTGGAGGGAGAGAAATTCAAAATAAAGAAGCCAGGAGATTCAGTGTCTGGTGAGAGTTCACTTCTTGGTTCATAGACAGAATTTGGACTTAAAATCTTTCTTTTCTTTGTGTCTTCACATGTCTGAAAAGGGAAAAGAGCTCTCTGGGGTCTCTTTTACAAGGGCACAAATGCCATTCATGAGGGCTCACCTTCATGACCTTATCACCTCCCACCCCCTAATACCATCACATGTGGGGTTAGGATTTCAACATGTGAAAATTTCAACACATGAACATTTCAACACGAATATTCAGTCCATTACATTTATTTTTATTTGTGATGCATCTTCTCCACACATGATATGCACTTATTAATTTGATTTTTTGTTCAAATTTTGAATCATTTATAGATGTTTGGCTTTAACAAATATAAACTTCCCCACACCAACATGCAAAAATCACCAAGCATTTAATACAATTTTGTTATAAATAAACGTTTTGACCACATGCCAATCTGCTTGCCAGAACCAGAAACGTTACAGGATCCATCTTTGATAATGATCATTTTTGTACTACAAAGTATGTCGCTCTCATTATGATCCAAATGTTTTCATTCTCTGGCCAATATCATGTTTTTGAAGTTTTATCTTTCAACATGAAATATAGATAAGACGAATGTGAGAGGCTGGCAGAAGAAAGAAGTTTAATCTCAGTGGATTTCACTCTTTCCCATAGTGTATCCATATCAGTCAAAGTGCCAAAATCTAAGGGTAACATAATATTAATACCCATCCTTAATGGACTGTGTACCAGGTTACACGTACTGGGCAAAGTGCTTCATACATTTTATTCATTTCTGACTCAAAAACCACCAGAAAATAGGTTTTTTTACTCTCTTTTATAGCTGAGGAGTTTGATTTATTATAAAGTTCAGCATGAAGCAGGTCCTCATTTAACTTTTGCTTTCAAGTTCAGGAGTCTGTTTTGCATTCTTATTACAGAAGTGTTACTGGTGTGGAAGACAATTAGCAAACGCTTAGTAGTGTATTTGAACTAAAGAAATGAAATGAGTCCAGATAAGAAGACTATCACTAGGAATTTATTTACTTTTGTATTTATGAATGTAGGTAATGTATGATATCCTCGTGAGTTTATGTATTTAACGAACATGATATAACACTTGGTCTTCTAAGCCGTTTGCAAGCATTAACTCATTTAGTTCTCATACCAACTTTCTGAAGAAGTTTTCATTATTATCACCATTTTCAAGGTTAGGAAAGTTAGATAGAGAAGTTAATAATTTGCCGAAGTCACATTGCTGATTAAGTGGCAGAATTGGAATACCAAACCAGGTGATCTGGCTCCTGCACTTTGCCCTTAACTGGTGGTGCCCCCGGCAGATATGGAGGGAGCCCCATACGTCCTCATGTCCTCATCTCCTTTTTACTAGGCTGAAGTTCCACAGTGAATCATTGTAACCAATCCCATGCATATCAGTTTTTCCCTACTTGATCTTTCACATCAACTTCCAAACATGTTTTCATATATCCTCAGAATCAAAACTATTTTTAAAAACACCTTACATTACTCCCATTTCTGTTTGCAAATGCTGTCCCATTATCCTACTGGTCTTTATAGTAAAATTCTTATAAGGCATTTTTCTATATTCATAGTGATTATTAACGGTGATTCATTATCACCATTTTTTTTTTTTTAAATCCAAGTCAGGTCTTTGGCATCAGTACTCCGTCACAACTGCAATTACCAGCATCACCACTGACTTTTGTATTGCTCAATCCAAAGATTCTTAGTCATCGTACTTTTTGACTCATCAGCAGTTTCTAATATTTAAAATAATTGATTTTTCACTTTTTTTTTCCAGGGGAACTACCCTCACTTGGTTTTCCACTTAACTTTCTGGTAGCTCTATCTTAGTCTATTTTTTTATTCCTCCACATCTCCTCCCACCTTTAAGCAGTGAAATGTCCCAAGGCTCAGTCCTTGGATATCATCTCCTTATATTTATATTTTTCCAGTTATATTTATTCCCTATGTTAGTCTCATTTCATACTAACATCTCTATATACATTATTCCCAAATTTTATTTCCAACTCATACCTCTCCTCTGAACTGCAAACATATGCATCCAATTGTTTACTCTGTATCTGCACTTAAACATCTAATAGGCTTCTCAAACTTAACAGGTTCACAACTGAGTCCCTGGTTCTTTTCCCCCTGTACCCTGTTCCCACTCCTCCCCCCACAACTTTCCTCTTCCTCCCTATCTCCCCTACCCCCACCCCCCTCCACTGTCAACCTACTCTACCCATTGTTGTCCCATCTTAGTATATGGAAACTCCATCATTCCTTGTCTGTTTTTTTTTTTCCCAAGACTCCCACAGAATATCTTGTTTGCTTCAAAATATAACCATAAACACACCATTCTTCATGACCTCCCACTTCCACCTGATCCATTGGATTGTGCAATTTTCCTGATTGTGTCCATTCTTCTTTCCTTGCCACTATAGTCTGTTTTCCACTCCAAAACTGGTTATCCTTTTAAAACACAGTTAGATACTCTGCTAAATGTTTCCATTGGCCCATTGGTATCCTGACTCATTAAAAATTTAATTTCCTGTAAGGTTTATGAGCCCTATGTGACTTCTTTGACCTCCTCTCCCGTGACTCTCCACCTGGTTCCCTCTTCTCCTCCCACAATGACTCATTTTGCTGTTTCTTGAACATGTCATACATTCTCCCACAGCGGAGTCTGTTTACCTGCTGTTTACTCAGATGAAACAACTCTATATTTATGGCTCATTTTCTTACCTCGTTCAGTTCTTAATTCAACAGCTGTCTTCTCAGTGACTCCTCTCTAGGAACTCAGTCAAACATTCCAATTCTTCCTCACCTTCAGGCACTCACTGTACCCCTTTCCTACTTTAGTCTTTCCCTTAAGGCTTATCACTAGTAAGCATATTATATATTTTATATATTTATATTTTTAAAAAGTATCACAAAGGCATATAAAAAAAAGACACCAAGGGTAATGCTTTAAGAAAATTAATAATTATTATGCTTCAATAAAGGATATTGGTAAGTGACACTGGCCATCCTATGAGTGCCTGGAGATGAAGAGTCCAATGACAACCACTATAGTTTTGGGCCACTGCCTTCATTCCTGCGAAGGTACCGCCCTCCCATTGCTTTTGTGGTATCAGTGGGAGTGTCAGTACAATGAAAAGATAAACAGTATCTTAATAGTATTAGAAAAATAGCTTTGACTCTGTGGATGTTCGGAAAAGTACCCTGGAAACCACAGGGTTCTGCAAACCACACTTTGAGAACTGTTACTCTAAGTGCTTTGGACATTCAGAAAAAAATGTAAGGCAATATAAATATAGTAAGCTTATAATTATAATAACTAGGTTGATACAACCAACAAATTTAACAATCAAATATTCAACACAAAATTCAATTAAGTAATAAACATTGTCAGATGCAATGTTATCATATAAACACAAAAGCTCAGAAAGTAAAGAACAGAAGGTCAGAATTTCAAAAACAAAACAAAGACATTTCTCAATTCATGGGAAAAGGTTATTTTAGAGGGCAAAGTTTAAAAAGTTTGCATGCACAAGAATCTGTCACTATGTATATAATTTTGCTGTTTATCATCCATTCTTAATTATGACTTTGGGATTACATGGAGTTTTGCATATCACCACTGCCTTGGAGCATTTGATGAAAGGATCAAAGTAGTGAAACTTCTCTTTTTTTCTCTAGCAATCTGTTTTCCCAAAAGTTCTACCTAATATTGTGTTTCCCTGAACATAAGTCCGGGTCTTATATTCATTTTTGCTCCAAAAGACGCATTAGGGCTTATGTTCAGGCGATGTCATCCTGAAAAATCATGCTAGGGCATATTTTCCGGTTAGGTCTTATTTTCGGGGGAACACAGTAAAAATACTGTGTATTTGGGTCTGCCATATGTATCGCTAGTCCTAAGTACACTGGTAGGTGACTAGAAAGATTAATGTCTGAGGAAGTTGACAGGCTCAAATACCAAGGAAATAGAACTTACATATGAATCAAACACCATAAAGAACAATAGCTTTCAAGTTGGACATAAGATGCTTCAAGTCACTGCTCCTTCACTTATAATTTAGGCGATTTAATTAACCTTTCAGAAAACTAGTTTATTCTTTTGTAAAACAAGGATCATCCCTACTAACATAGTTTGTGAACACTGAATTTAATATATAATCATATATTTATATACATATGTGTATATATATATCTATATATACATACATACATATATATACATATATAATTTATTACTTATTATATCCTATATAGTTAATATAGAATATGATGTGTACTATGCCATGTCATATTTTGCAGTAGATATGCAAAATATGTAAATACTCAAAAATAACTACAATTAGTTCCAACTTAAAAGTTTGGAAAAGCATAAGACATTTTTGTAATTTGAATGTAGGTTTGCTAGTACAGATTAGCTAACAATGGAACGAACACATCCAAAGTCAAAGAAGGCAAATACTTATCAAATATTCAATTGTTGACTAGAATTTAAACATAGTTGAGTAATAAAAGTTATCTGTAATGTGTGGGTAATAATTAGCAAATTTGTGGATTTTAATAGTCTATATACTTTTTTTTTTAAGATTTTTTTTTTCTTTTTTTTATTGGGGAAGGGGAACAGGACTTTATTGGAGAACAGTGTGTACTTCCAGGCCTTTTTTTTCCAAGTCAAGTTGTTGTACTTTCAATCTTAGTTGTGGAGGGTGCCGTTCAGCTTTAAGTTGTTGTCCTTTCAGTCTTAGTTGTGGAGGGTGCAGCTCAGCTCCAGATCCGGCTGCCATTTTCTAGTTGCAGGGAGCACAGCCCACCATCCCTTGGGGAGTTGAACTGGCAACCTTGTGGTTGAGAGGAGGCATTCCAACCAACTGAGCCATCCGGGAGCTCAGGGGCGGCTCAGCTCAAGGTGCCATGTTCAATTTTTAGTTGCAGGGGGCACTGCCCACCATCCTTTGCGGGATTCCAGGAATTGAACTGGCAACCTTGTGATTGAGAGCCCGTGCTTCAACCAACTGAGCCATCCGGGAGCTCAGTGGCAGCTCAGCTCAAGGTGCCGTGTTCAACCTTAGTTGCAGGGGGCAGAGCCCACCATCCCTTGTGGGACTCGAGCTACTGAACCGGCAACCTTGTGGTTGAGAGTCCACTGGCCATGTGGGAATCGAACCAGCAGCCTTCGGAGTTAGGAGCATGGAGCGCTAACCGCCTGAGCCACCGGGCCGGCCCTAGTTTATATACTTTTGCTTTTCTTTCTTTTAGTGATGGGATTAATTTTTTTAAAAAACTTGTTTGTGGATTTTAATAGTTTACATACTTTTGTTTTCTTTGTGTTAGTGATGGGATTAATTTTTTTTTTAAAAAAGTTGTAGTGGACAAAGAACATAATTATGTAGATCATTCCCCATGGTCTACAATCCACAGAAGTACACAAAAATAAGGCCACTTGAAGAGCAATTCTATCAGAGATGATGAAACAGTGAGAATTGGAAAAACTTTGAAATCTAACAATGCAAAAAGTACAAGGTTTGGCACCAGTTAAATCTGTAGTGATTCTAGCATTTATATCAATAGCATCTTTGATCCACAATTAATTATCTGTGCAACATTTCAAAAGTTATTTCATCATTTGGGCACTTCGGTTAAATCACCTTTTAAGGTAAAAATCAAATTTCTCTGATCTTAAAAGTTGTCTTTTGCATTGTTAGATTTGTATTATTCTGTTAATGTTTATACCAATGTTTATGAAAGAGTGGTAAAATTTATGTTCTTAGTTAATAAGAAACTCTTTGGGACATTTTTGAACAATATTTAATAGTTTTTTAAATATTAAATAATTTCTACATCTAGAGATAACTTTAACATTTTTTTTCTTTTTTAGACAATACAAACTATTCATCTTAATTACTTTCAATTTTGTGAAAATGAATCACTATACTAAATCTCTCAAATCAAAGCAAAAACATTTGTAACATCTAGCATAGTAATTGTTAAGCAAATAGTGAATTACCACATTTGCATCAAATATGTTAAAAGATACAACTGTATTCTATTTCACTGAAAGCTTTAGGGAATCTGAGAGGACTGCTCCATTGTTTTAAATTTCAACTATATAGCAGGTGATATTGTGATGAGATACCCACATCGTTGTTCAGTTCAAAGGCAACTATAGCCCCAATAGTCAAGTGTTCACTGCAGATGGCTCAAAAGTTGCAATGCTCTTCAAGACCTATTCTCAATCAGAGGATTTGTCTTGCCCAAGTTTGTGCCCCCTCTTGGAGATAATCTATATCCAATAACTTATTGATGCTGGGGTCCAATGGACCAGCACCTTTTCCTTCATTCAAAACAACACTGAAGGGTCACCTCAGCTTCAGAGCTCCTCATTGTATCAAACAAGGCCCCGATGCAACTGCATGATGGTTCAGCTTCTTCCTCTGCTTAATCCTACTCCCCTCACTCTTTTACAGTATGTTTCTGAGAGAACGCCTCACAAACCTTTTGCACGCAAATATCCAACTCAGAATCTGATTCCCTGGAAACCTGACATAAGATGGTTCATTTCAGGAATGCTCCTGAAATGCAGACACAAAAAATGGAGTTTTGGAGATGGAAGACCAGCTGGAAATGAGGATGCCATCACAGATGATAGCTGACAGCTCCTAGCAGTCTTTTGTGGTATAATTGCTAGAAATGCCACTGATGACAAACTAGGATGAGATATGCATGGAGGGGACAGGCTGTGGCTGTTGAGATATCTCATATGACTCTTGGGAATAAAATGAAATCACTTTCTAATGTCTTTTTCTTTCTCTCATCTTACTTCACTGGCTAGGATCTTCAGTGTGATGTTGAATAGAAGTGGTGAGAGTTGACATCCTTATGTTGTTCCTGATCTTTGAGGAAATCTTTCAATCTTTAATCATTAAGTAAGATGTTGGCTTTAGATAGTCCTGTAGATGCCATTCTTCATGCTGAGTCAGTTCCATCCTGTTCCTAGTTTCCTGAAAGTTTTTATTATGAATAGGTATTAAATCAGATATCTACATGCAAAAAATAAAACCTGGATCATACCTTGTACTTTTAAGCCTCACTTTGTCTTTGACCTTTGGCATTTTAATTATGATGTGTCTTGGTGCAGGCCTCTTTTGATTCATTCCTGGGTTTGTGTGGCTATTTCCTTCTCAATGTTAGGGAAGTTTTCCATCATTATTTCTTCAAATAGGTTTTCAACTCCTTGTTCTCTCCTTCTTCTGGTACCCCTATGATGCAAATTTTGGTATGTTTGACGTTGTCCTGGAGGCCCCTTAAATTATCCTCATTTTTTTGGATTCATTTTTTTTCTTTCTTTTCTTTTTGCTGTTCTGATTGGTGTTTTCTTCTACCTTATCTTCTAAATCTATGGTTTGATTCTCGGCTTCATCTAATCTACTGTTGATTCCCTCTAATGTTTTCTTCATTTCTGACTGGTTCCTTTTTATCTTTTCTATCTCCATTTTTACATTTCCTATCTCTTTGTTGAACTTCTCCTGAGATCATTCAGCATTTTATAATCCATGTTTTGAACTCTGCATCGGGTAGATTGCTTTTCTCCATTTTGTTTAGTTCTCTTTCTGGAGCTTTGTTTTGTTCTTTTATTTGGGACATGTCTGTTTGTTTTTTGTCTCCCTATTTTGGCTGCGTCCCTGTGTTTGTTTCTATGTATTAGGTAGGGCTGCTATGTCTCCCAGTCTTAGTAAAGTGGCCTTCTGTAGTAGGTGTCTACGGGGCCCTGTGGCCCAGTCTCCCTGGTCTCCTAAGTTTGATGCTCCAGGTGTGTTGTTTTTATGAGTTGTGTGTGCCCTCTTGTTGCAGTTGAGCCTTGGTTGCTGTTTGCATGTCTGTGAGAGGGATTGACTCTCAGGCTGATTGGTTATGAAGACTGGTGTGACTACAGTGAAAGAACTATTATGCAGGGATTGATCCTATGGAGCAGGATTCACTTTGGCAGGATGCTGGTGCCTGTCCTGTCTTCCTTTGGGTGTGTCATCCTCAAAGGCAGCCAGGTGATGTTCTGGCTCAGTCTGAAGCTAACCACCGGGTAAGCCAGCCTGAGGCCTCCTGGAAGTGAACCTGCCACAGGCCAAATTCAGCTTCAGCTTGTGCTTCACCAGAGGCCACCTGGCATGAGCCTCAAAGCAATCTGCAGATGTCTGCCACCTGTGCTGGGCTTGGAGATGCCTCAAAAGACCAAGCCACTATCTGAGGTTGGCTGCTGCTAGTGCTGGGCTTGGCACTGCTCAGCAAGGAGTACTGGACATGCTGAAACCAGGGGTTGCTTTTTTGTGTTTTGTGAACCTTTCAGAGATTTTAGGAACGTTTGCAGCATAAGCCAACACAGGCCATTTGTATGGAAAAGCCACTGGAAGTGGCTTGGGTATGCCAGCATATTGGGTGGGGCAGGGTTTCAGGGAATCACCAAGGAGGGGCCAGTGGTGTTAACCAGGTTGATGGAGACTTAGATATGGCAGCCACCTATGTCTTTATGTCATGAAGGGGGAAGGCTCAACAAAGAAACAATGTACTCTGCCAGCAATTCTGTCTGGGAAAAAGCTGCCGATCTTGTCCTGAGGCCAGACAACTAAGTTCCTCCCCATAAGTCCCTGGTGTCTTTGAGCTGCTATCCCAGTGCTGGAGCTCATAGTGAGTGAGTCTATCAGTGAGTGAGTCTGTGCACTGGCTATTTATGGAGCATACCTGGGACTTCACCCACCCTCCATCTCACTCAGATGCAATCTCTGCTGGTTTTCACACCCAGAAGTTATGGGGACTTCTCCTCACCCCCCAACCCCCAGCCCTGAAACTATGGGCTGGGGAGCCTGGTGTGGGGCTTGGACCCCTTGCTTTCCTAGGAGGACCTCCACAGCTAAGAAATCCTTCCCAATTTTTAACTGTCACACATGGGTGTGTGACTAGCCTGTTCCACATGTCTGCCTCCCCTACCAGTTTTGATGTAGCTTCTTCTGTAATCCTTGGTTACAGGACTTCTGTTCAGCTAGACTTCAGGTGTTTCTCAATGTTGGTTGTTCTGTAGTTTAGTTGTAATTTTGATGTGATCATGAGAGGGGGCAAGCACAACATTTGCCTAATCTACCATCTTGACTGAAAATCTATGTGTCTGAGCTAGTGCTGTTAAAAGGCAGTGAACCATGTATTATTATAAGGAAAAAGAAACAAGGACACCACTACTCCACTTCTGGTTTGATTTCTCTGACCTACTGTTTTTCTGTTGTCCACTGGTACTGCTCCTGTGAGTCACAGTGTCTATTCCTTTAGAATCAAGACAGCAGGAGCTTTTTTACATTGAATGTTTAGCAAGAAGATCGTTGGTTTAAAATAAGATTTTGTTTTGGTTTTCTGTGTTTGTTTGTTTTAAGAATACTTACATGTCTTTCTCCATATTATTATGAGTTCTTGTCTAAAGCCAGGAAAATAGAATCCATGACATGTTGAATTAATGCAGTGACTCTGAATCTTTGCGTAGACTGCACTCAAGTGTATGTATATGTGTATTTTACTTCATCTTACATTATATCCTTTCTCCACAGCCAAACAATTAAGGTAATTTTCAGGTTCAATAATTTTTTAAAGAATGTTTGGCAAGAACTCTGTCATTCAAATCTACTTAACTACCAATTGTTGCTTTGTTGATCCCTTGGATATAAAACCAATTTCCTTTTAAAGTCTGCATAAGTACTCTAGAACTATAAGTAGGAAATAATGCCACAGGAAAGCTCATATGGCAAATGAAATATTTCTTTAACTGAATGCAAATGTATTCATAAAAAAGTAAGATTTATACTAGGAAATCAGAGCTGAGGCCAGCACTTTTCCAGTGGGAAATTTCTTAATGACCATTTAGCTATTCAGAGAATAATCTTTGTGAAAGCTTGATAATATCCATAAGTATAGAGGCCCTCTGAGAAAAATTTACCAAGACTTTAAAAAAAAAAAAAGTGTTTCTTTTCTTTGGATACAATATTACCTGAATCATCATCTAAACCAGGGTTTCTCAACCACAGCACTATTGCCATCTTGGACTAGATAATTTTTTGTTGGTGGAGGGAGAAGGTTTTTCTGTACATTGAGAGATGTTTATCAGCATCTCTATCCACTAGTTGCTTGTAGCAAATCCTCTTACTCTAGTCATGACAATCAAAAATATCAGCTAACATTGCCAAGTGTCCTCTTGGGGGACAAAACTGTCCCCAGTTAAGAACTACTGTTTTAAATATATGTCTACCCTATTCTTCTTATAACATGCCAACGGTATTTATTTTCAAACCTGGTTACCAAAGTCAATCATTTTCTGGAACTTTAGAGCATTTCTGGATGCTGAAATGGTAAATCAACTTCAAACAAAGTAATGCAAGTCGTCATTGATGAAAGTGGCTATTATTAGGTAAAGAGTCTTTAGTAATTTTTATTTCTTCAGTTATTACTGAAGCTACACATTCTTAATATTCATTGATTACATAGTGCCTTATGTTGTGAATTACCAGATCATGTTTTGTGTAAATTTTGCTATTGTGGTATTTGAATTTTCTTATTAATTTGTTAGAGCCCTTGGTAGAGGAAGGTCATTAGCTTTTGCCTGTTATATGTAGTACATATATTATTACTATATTTTTATATCTCATTTATTTTTATTTTTCATATAGAGCTTTCCTCAAAAATGTGTGTACTCCACAACATTAATTTATTGCTGTTATTTCTCCAATTGCTTTTAAGTCTAGTAGCTCTTCCCTATAATTAAAAAAATGAACAATCCAATTAAAAAATGGGGAGAGGACCTGAACAGACACTTCTCCCAAGAAGACATACAAATGGCCAACAGATATATGAAAAGATGCTCACTAGCTATTAGGGAAATTCAAATAAAAACCACAGTGAGATATCACTTCATAACTGTTAGAATGGCTGTTATCAACAAGACAAGGAAAAACAAGTGTTAGAGAGGCTGTGGAGAAAAAGGGACCCTCATACACTGCTGGTGGGAATGTAAATTGGTACAGCCACTATGGAAAACAGTATGGAGAGTCCTCAAAAAATTAAGAATAGAATTATCATACAAATCAGCAATCTCTCTTCTGAGTATCTACCAAAACAAATTTAAAAACATTTATTTGTAAAGATATATGTACCCCTGTGTTCATTGCAGCATTATTCATGGTGACCAAGACATGGAAACAAGATAAATGACCTTTGATAGATGGTTGGATAAAGAAGAGGTGGTACATATATACAATGGAATATTACTCATCCCTAAGAAAAGATGAAATACTGCCATTTGCAACAATATGGATAAATCTTGAGATTATGCTAAGCTAAATGGATCAGGCAGAAAAATTCGAGAACCAAATGATTTCACTCATATGTGGAATATAAAGCAAGAAACAAACAAAAAAAACTCAGACACAGACAACAATTTAGTGGTTGGTAGAGGGAAAATGGGGAGGAGAGGAGGTAGAAGAGTTTAAGGAGGGTCAAATATATGGTGATAGAAGGAGAAATGACTCTGGGCGGTGAATAAACAATGCAATATACAGATGATATAGTATAGAATCATATAATTGAAACCTATATAATTTTATTAACCAATGTCACCCCAATACATTTAATAAAAAATTTAAGTATAAAAAAACACTCATATATGTGTGTGTGTGTATACATATATACATATATATAATCTGCTTGTTTTTAACTTGTACAGTAACTTTTAATATTCTATCTGTAAATTCTGTAGGATGCCATGCTGATGAATCTTGGAAAAAGAGGGGAAAAAAGTCTAACTGAATTGTTAGAGCATCAGTAAACTAAAGTTTACTGTCTGCCTACAACATGTCTGACATAATGCTGAGTGGTTTCAGGTTGTGCAATACATTACCTTATTTCATATAACATCACTTTTAACATGGTATCATTAGGCTCAGTCTATAGATGAGGAAATTGAAGTCCACAAAGTATAATATTTAGATCAATGAGACAAAGTTGTTAAGTAATATGGAAGAAATTTAGGCCGGTTCTGTTTGACGTCAAACTCATGTAGCTTCTATTAGCAATAGTTTATAAGCAATAGGGAGTCTCTTGGATTTTCGAGTGGAAAGTGACACGATCAGAACTGTGCTTTAAGAAAATCAATTTAGCAGTAGCTGACATGGGAATATTTATTTATTTATTTATTTATTTATTTATTTATTTATTTATTTATTTTTGTAGTAGAGTCTGGAAGTTATTGAAGTAGACCAAGGCAAGGTTAATGAAATCTGTGTATCTGAGTGAAAACGGTGGCTAGAAATTGAAGCATAAAAGCTAGCGAAGAGATAATATTGAGAAAGAATTGACAGGACAGGATAACTGATTGAATGTGGAGAGAAGAAAGTAGATGTGTTAAAGATGACTGGGAATTTTCCGGCAATTCAACTTGAAAGAATGTACGAGTAATTTTTCAAATATAAAGTTTACCTAAGGAAGATTATAAGGTCAATATTGGCCATCCTGAGGTGCCAAATGAAGAGAGAAGGGCCGGTTGATGGTTTAAAGTGTAAGACTGCATCTTGAGAAAGGAAAAAAAAAGGTTAAAATCGAGTTACAGATGTGGGGGATCATCTGCACTGATATAATAGAAACCATGAAATTGCCAAGAGTAAGAATTGAAATGAGAAGAATCATGGGCAAATTTGGGGGAAATCTTTATGTCTAAATAGTGGTGATAGGAGAAGAATATAGGCATAAAAATAAAGAAGTGAGTAGACAAGTAAAAAGGAAAACAAGGCGTTCTTAATCAAAAGAAAATTGTCATCAAATGCAACATTAAATATTTTTGAACATTTAACATCTTTAAACATATAACATACACTGTTAATACCATACGCATACTCCTCACACTAATCAGATTAGTACGTGGCTTCAATTCCCTGTACCTGCATTACTTTGCCTGAGAGCTTTCTCTGGTCAATAGACCCTGCTTACTCACAACACAGGCTAATAGTGTTAGAAAATATTCCCTTAACACCAGCGGCCCTAAACCAAGGTGTGGATTAGAATATAAGTATCTTGGCCCGCTGGTCCCTTGAGCAGGGTAACTGGGCACATCTATGCCAGTTTCTGAGCATGCTTAACTTTAAGTTATTCTCTGGGGAAACTTGCCTGATAACAAAGCTTTATTTACTGTCTTCTCTTTTATCATTGCCCTGATTGTGTTTCCTGGAATCATTTACAAAATAAATCTCTTGTGCTCTTAAACTCAAATCTGCCACAGGATCCTCTGGAAGATCACAAATGAAAGCAGAACATGCAGAATGATAAAATATATTGGTCTTAGGGACGGACAGAGGCATCATTGCTGACTCAGGGACAGCCCTCACAGGTGAGTGGCAGATAAGCTGAGTATAAGAAAAGTGGAAATGAGAGTGCTTGGAGATGCCAGGTAATTTGAGGTGATGTAGGGAGAAGTTGAGAGTAGAATGTAATCTTGGTCTGAACCTAGAGTTAGTTTGAGCCTTTCTTCTTGCCTAGAGGAAGAACATCTGAGAAGAATAAATGAATTTTGGGCAATTGCTGCAAATAACATGATAAGCTATCAATCAAGGTTAAGAATATTTTAAGATACTGTTAGGTAATGAAAATAACTTTTTTTTTTTTTTTTTTTTTTAAGGAATGCTGGCCTTACTTCATTGACTATGTGACCATAGGCAGGGTAGTTAACCTCTCTGGCCTCATTTTCTACATCTGTGAAATGGGGATAACAACATTCATCAATCAAGAATCCATGGATGCAACAAGTAGGGCTGCCTGGCACATACTAAATAATAAATGTGAGCTGTTACCCTATCTGAGGGACGAAAAAAAAAATCCAGTTGAAATTTGACTGCATAAGTTCAGAGTGGCAATATTTAGCTTGGTATTATGTACCTTAAGGAAAAATCAGAATGTTCGTTTCTATTACAGAAATCTTGAGATAAGAAGTACATATTTGTTCCAAGTTTTTCCTTTCCCAGGGGTTGTAACGAACTCACAAGTCCTATTTTGATAACCTCCTACATTTGTCTCAGCAAGCACTTAAAAAGGTAACAAAAAATAATAGTTACTTTAGTTTCAGCTTGTGAATGTTTTACATGGGTATTATTTTTCAGACAATGAATGGTATCTGATTATTCTGAGACAATCAGACTTGACTTGAGGTTTCCTTCTCAGCTTTTATTTGCAAATTAAAACAATGTACTGAATAACAAATTGAGAAGAATTTTTCAATCACATTGTTATGTTCCCAAAAGGAGAAGCTACAACCTCAAGTGAACTTCCTTACTCTTAATACATATTCTAATTTTTTACAAAGTTTTTATCTCTTAAAATTAGATTTGCCATTATATTTTTTAACATTCTTTTTATTAGAGTTCATTAGACATGGTGCTGCAGCAGCAAACACCATTTTATTATTATTTCTGTAACTGTGAATCCTGTGAATTTTCTATGTACTGTATTTCCTAAGCAACATGCAAGGAAAATATTCACATGGTCATTATACGCAAAAGTTTATGGGGGGTCAATTATACATAATAGACACTAGCAAGGACGAAGCAAAATGTTTGAGTGTCATCTATGATGCTTTTGGCCTTTGAATAGGAATATTCTGATCTACTTACAGATCGCAAGTTTCTTATTTTTACAAATCCAGATTAAAGTAAATTTCAACGTAGAAAAAAAAATTAAAAGGTTATAGAAAAGATTATTGATTGCATTGAATTTCACAAGAAATTATATAAAAATTGTGCAAAGAAAATTCTCCTTTTGGCAATCATAATAGAATGTGGATTTATACCATTGCGTTCACTTAAATTATTCAACATTGACTTTTTGAAACTTATTATTTCATATGTTCTATATAGGACACAAAAGTCACAAAAAATAAACACTTGCAGTGTCTTCTCTCAAGTGTTTAACCACCCAGGAAGGTTATTAACCAGTCCACTTCCCTTTCTGAATATAAATTATAAAAATAAATTTTCCTTAGCCAGAATTCAACCAGCATTAAAAATATTTTTGTTTCTTTCTCTGATTTTCTGACATCCAGAATTGTGTCATCAAGCTAAATCTTGAACTGAGCCACCTTGTATGTAGCCCAGACTACTAAAATAACCTAATTGATAGCACCACTGAAATAATTCTAGACGTCTTAAACTTAATGTTCTCCACAAAACCTTTTCCTAACCAAGATTTTTCTATTCAATTCAACATTGTGCTCAGGCTCAAAACATAGGAATCATTCTTTATCCCTTTCTTAACTTCCCTAATCCAAACCATCAGCAAGTATGTCAGTTCTAACCACTTCTCATCATGTCTGCTATTTACCTAGTCCAAACAGTATCAGTTCACACCTTGGCTAATATAATAGCTTCACAACTGTTGTCTTTGTTTTCACTCTCATCCCTACATCAACTCAAACACTAGAATAACTTTTCAATCATATAAATCAGTCATATCCCACAAAATATTATCCTATATCATTGGCCATATCCGCCCCCAAATCCAGCCTGCTTTAAATATTCCAGTGGCTTCTATCAAAATTAGTATAAAATTTAAACTCCTTATTACATCCCACAATCTATGACTTCACCCATCTCTTAATGGCCTCTCCTCTCACTCTTCCATCTGTTTTCTCTGCCACCTGGTCTTATTTTTCTTAAGAATGCCATTGCTTTTCTTCTTTTTTGACATAGGCTTTTCAGCTGTGATTTTATTCTCTAGCACTGCTTTAGCAGTGTCCCATACAATTTGGTATATTTTGTTTTCACTTCCAAGAATCTCAAAATATTTTCTTATTTCCCTTGTGATTTCTTTTTTGACTTAATGGTTATTTAAGAGTGTGTTGGCTAATTTCCAAATATTGTGACTTTTATTAAATTTTCTTCTGTTATTAATTTCTAACATTATCCTATTGTGATCACATAACATACTTTGTACAATTTTAACCCTCTTAAATTTATTGAAACTTGTTTTATAGTCTCTAATGGAGAATGTTTCATGTGCAATTGTAAAGAATGTGTAGTCTACTTAGTTGGATGGAATGTTCTAAGATGTCTATTAAGTCTACTAGTTTACAGTATTGTTCAAGTCTTATTTTTCCTTTGAATATCCTTTGTGGTTGTTCTATTCACTACTGAAAGGGGGGTATTGAGATTTTAAGCTATTATTCTTAAATGTTTCTATTTATCCTCTTAATTCTGTCAGTTTTTGCTTCATATATTTTGGGGCTTTTTGGTTAGTAATTGTTAATAACAATTTTTGTCTTAAAGTCTCCTTTCTGTAATACTACTTTGTCCCATATTAGTATAGCTAATAATCTTTTGATTAGTCCTTGTATGGTATGTCTTTTTCCACCCTTTTACTTTCAACCTCATATAAACCTTTGAAGTGATGATTTTTATAAATCCATTCTGTCAGTCTACCTTTGATTGGAATGTTGAATCCATTTTCATTTAAAGCAGTTAATGATAAGGTAGAATTTACATCTTTCATGTTTGCTCTTTGTTAATAAAGTACTTACAAGGATACAACATTAATTCCCTTAACATTTCTTATACAACATTTTTTTTTTTTTTTCTTAGTGGTTGACTTGGGGAGTACAATAAAAACTGCAATTTATAATAATCTAGTTTGGATTGATAGCAACTAATTTCAGTATTGTACTAAAACTTGGCTCTTATATAGATTTATTTTCTATACATTCCTTTGTGATCTTATTGTCAAACAAAGTACATCTTTATGTATTGTATGTCCATGAATATAGATTTATAATTATTACTTTATGCAGTTGTTTTTAAAACTTAGGAGAAAAAAGGAGTTACAAAACAGAAATACATTTATACTATCTTTTACATTTTTGTATGCCATTACTTCCTGGTGCTCTTTAATTTTTTCATATCAATTTGTAACACTGCATTGTTTCCTGTCATTTCAACCTGAAGAAATCCCTTTAGTATTTCTTATAGGTCAGCTCTACTAGTGATAAACTATGTTGTTCTTTTTTTTCCTAATCTGGCAATGTTTTATTTCTCCTTCATTTTTGAAGAGAAATTTTCCTAGATATAGAATTCTTGATTGACAGTCTTTCTTTCAGCACTTTGAATATGTCATCCTAATGCCTCTGCATTCAATTTGCTGATGAGAAACCATCTATTAATCTTATTTAGTATCTCTTTTATGTGATGAATCACTTCTCCCTTGCTGCTTACAAGACCTTCTCTTTTTCTTTGCTTTTTACAATTGGATTTTGATATGTCCATGTGTCGACCTCCTTTAATTTATCTTCATTGGTGTTTGTAAAGCTTCTTGGATGTGTAGATTGTTTTTCACCAAATTTGAGATATTTTTGCTATTTATTCTTCAAATACTCTTCTGCTCTTCTCTCTTTCCTCTCTTTCGGGGACTTCCATTATCCAAAGGTCTCTGGGCCTCTTTTCTTTCTTTCTTTCTTTCTTTCTTTCTTTCTTTCTTTCTTTCTTTCTTTCTTTCTTTCTTTCTTTCTTTCTTTCTTTCTTCCTTCCTTCCTTCCTTCCTTCCTTCCTTCCTTCCTTCCTTCCTTCCTTTTCCTCTCTCTCTCTCTCTCTCTCTCTCTCTCTCTCTCTCTCTCTCTCTCTTCATTTGTTCCTTAGGCTTGATAATCTCACTTAACCTATTTTCAATTTTACTGATGTTTTCTTCTTCCAGTTCATATCTGCTGTTGAGTTTCTGTAGTATAAATTAATTTGGTTATTATATTTTTCAACTCCTGAATTTCTATTTGGTTTTTGTGTGCGTGTGTGTGTATGTTTCCTAAAGTGTTTGCCCAATTTATGTATTTATTTATTTTTGCCCCCCACCCCCCAGTTTAAGCCATTGTTTCTCAGTCTAGTTGTAGGGCAAAACTCCCTGGCCCATGCTGATATTATGAGCCTTTGTGCTACACTTGGCTGAGGCAGTAGGTCACCGGTAGTTGGTCGGCTGCTTACAGCAGCTCACGGCAGCTCTTGTTGGCTGCTGGCTGCTCACGATGACTGCCAGCCACTAACGCTGCCCGCCAGCTACTCCTGGCAGCACACAGCAGCCCACAGCAGCACACAGCAGCTCATACCGACCTCCGGCTGTTCACAGCAGCCCAGCCCCAGGGAGAGCCATTGTTCACAGTCTTAGTTGTAGAGAGTGCAGCTCACTGGCCCATGTGGGAATCGAACCAATGGACTTTGGCTCAGTGCTCCAACCACCTGAGCCACTGGGCCACCCTCTATTTTTCTTTTTTTTTTTTAATAATGTCTATCTCCTTATTGACAGTCTTGATTTGGTAAGATACTGTTCTCATACTTTGTCTTAGTTTTTGACTATACTTAATTTAGAGTGTTTTTCTAGCAGTGGAAACAAATGTGCTTTCTCAGGGTCTCTGGGACAGTTTCTATGGATTGCTTTCTTGTTTCTGTATATGTGCCTAACTTTCATGTTGCTTTCCATGTCATAAATTTTGTAAAAAACTGGATATTTTTAATCACACAGTGTGGCAACTCTAGAAATCAGATTCCTTTTCCCAAGGTTTATTTTTATTGCTATTTTCTATTATTGTTATTGTTGCTATTTATTTGCTTAATTATTTTCTTGAACTAATTTTATAATGTCAGTATTTATTGTCATATGTAGCCATTGAAGTCTCTGTTTGGTTAATTTAGATATCAACTAATAATTAGACAGAGATTTCTTTAAATGCCATGTGCCAATATGTCTCCTAAACTTTTCCAAGGGGCTCAGTGTACGTTGAAGCATGCGTTTGATGCTCAAGTAGTCAGTTTATAAATGTAACTCAATCTTTACTTTCTGTTTACCCAGTGCCTTATAGTCATCCAGAGGTGAGAGCTTAAGACGTTCTCAGATCTTTCCTGGGCACCTGCATAGTCCCATGCATGAGTGTGCCTTCCAGATTCCTAGGAATATATTTTCACTTCTCAAATCCCCTAGGGACATGTTACCCATCAGATTTTCCTTTTAAATTTTCTCATCAGCTTGTTTGCCCCATATTACTGCTGCCACAGGCAGCTGCAATGTTAAACAGTCACTGCTACCTAATTATTTTCCATGAATGCCCAAAGGGGAAGGTGTTTCAACTTGAGTGAGTTCTCAATCAAATAGAGACATGGCCTATGTGTGCAACTTTCCAGGGAACTAAAAGCAGATGTCTGGAAGTGGGGCTTTAGATGAAGTCCAATCCTATTCTCTCCTCTCTAATTGAGGATGTGTTTTCATTCTGATTGTACAGTTGCGAGGTCCAAGTCTAGTATAGAACTGGAGAGTGGGAATAAGGTAAGTTACAAACTTACCCAAGAGAGGAGAGTGGAAATAGGGTAAGTTACAAACACCACATAATTTGATCTACTCACCTAGATTTAGCCATTAATGTTAAATACATTCTCAAGGATTATTGCAAGTTTATTGCTATCTTCCAGAGTTCCCAAAAAGTTGATTTTGACTATTTTTTATTAAATTTATTGGGGTGACACTGGTTACTAAAATTACATAGGTTTCAAGTGTAGAGTTCTATAATGCATCACCTGCATATTGCATTGTGTGTTTACCATCCAGAGTCAATTCTGTTTCCATCACCATATATTTGACCCTCTTCACCCTCTTCTACCTCTCCATTTACCCTCTGGTAACCACTAAACTGCTGTCTGTGTCTATGAGTTTTGCTTGTTTGTTTTGTTTTGTTTATTTGTTGCTTTCAGTTTTATATCCCAAATATGAGTGCAATCATTTTGGTCTCGACTTTTTCTATCTGACTTATATTGCTAAGCATGATAATCTCAAGATCTATCCATGTTGTCACAAATAGCACTATTTCATCTTTTCTTATTTCTGAGCAATATTCCATTTTATACATGTACCACATTTTCTTTATGCAATTATCTATCGAAGGACAATTCGATTATTTCCATGTCTTGGTCATTGTGAATAATGCTTCAATGAACATAGGAGTACATATATCTTTATGGATAAATGTTTTCAGATTTTTGAGTTAGATACCCAGAAGAGGGATTGCTGGGTCATACAGTAATTATTCTATTCTTAATTTGTTGAGGAACCTTGATACTGTTTACTATAATGGCCGCACCAATCTGCATTCTCATCAGCAGTGTATGAGGGTTCCTTTTTCTCTACAGCCTCTCCAACACTTGTTATTCCCTGTATCTTGTTGATAGCATTCATTCTAACAGATATGAGGTGGTATCTCATTGTGTTTTTGATTTGTATTTCCCCAATAGCAAGGGAAGTTGAACATTTTTCCATATATCCGTTGGCCCTTTGTGTGTCTTTTCATGTCCTCTGTCCATTTTTTAATTGTATTTTTTGTCTTCTGTTGTGAGTTGTGTGACTTCTTTATGTATTTTGCATATTAGCCCCTTATCAGAGGACTTGTTTGCAAATATCTTCTCTCATTCAGTTAGTTGCCTCTTTGTTTTGTTGATGGTTTCTTTTGCTGTGCAGAAGCTTTTTAGTTTGATATAGTCCCATTCATTCATTATTGCTTTTCCTTCACTTGTCTTTGAGGTCAAATTCATAAAATCCTCTCTAAAACCAAGATACATAAGTTTGATACTTGTGATTTTTTCTCTATACTAGTTATCGTTTCAAGTCTTATATTTAGGTCTTTGATCTATTTTGAATCAATTTTGGTGTGTAGTGACAGCAGTCTAGTTTTACTCTTTTGCTGGTGGCTTTCCAATTTTCCCTGCACCCTTTATTGACTAGATATTTTTTATCCATTGTATGCTTTTGGGTCCTTTGCTGAAAATTACCTGGCCATATATATGTGGTTTTACTTCTGGGTTCTCAGTTTTGTTCTATTGGTCTGTGTCTATTTTGCTGCCCATTCCATACTGTTTTGATTATTGTCACTTTGTAGTATAATTTGTAGTATGATACCTCTGGCCTTGCTTTCTCCCCCCCCCCCCCCCTTAGGATTGCTTTGGCTATCCAGGGTTTTTTGTGATTCCTTATAAATATGATGATTTTTTTTGTTCTATTCCTTTAAAAATGTCATTGAGATTTTGAATGGAATTGTTTTAAATCTGTATATTGCTTTAGATAATATGACCATTTTAATTATGTTGATTCTGGCAACCCATGAACATGGAATATCTTTCCATTTCTTTGTGTCTACTTTAATTTATTTTAATGTCTTATCTTTTTCAGGATATAGGTCCTTTACAACCTTTGTTATGTTTATTCCTAGGTATTTTATTGTTTTCTTACAATTGTAAGAGGAATTGATTTCTTTTTCTTTTTTGTTTCTTTTTCTGAAATTTCATTGTTGGTATGTAGGAACAGAATGGATTTTTATATATTGAATTTGTGTCCTGCAACTTTACTGTATTTGTTTATTATAACTAATAGTTTTTTGGTGGAGACTTCAGGGTTTTCTATATAAAAGATCATGTCATCTGCAAAAAGTGACAATTTAACTTCTTCATTCCCAATTTGGATGCCTTTCTTTCTTTCTTTCTCTTGCTGGATTGCTCTGGCTATGACTCCCAATATTATGTTGAATAACAGTGGTGAGAGGGGACATCCTTGTCTTGTTCCTTATCTTCAGGGAAAAGCTTTCACTTTTTCACCATTAAGTATGACATTAGCTGAGGGTTTGTTGTGTATGGCCTTTATTCTGTTGAGGTACTATCCTTCTATACTTATTTTATTAAGTGTTTTAATCATAAATGGATGTTTTATCTTGTGAAATGCTTTTTCTTCATGCATTGATATAATCATATGTTTTTTATCTTTTATTTTGTTTATGTGTGTATTACGTTAACCAATTTACATATGTTGAGTTATGATTGTGCCCCTGGGATGAACCTCACTTGGACATGATGTATAATCTTTTTAATGCATTGTTGTATTCGATTTGCTAGAATTTTGTTTATGATTTTTTCATCTGTATTCATCAGCGTTATGGGACTGTAATATTCTTTTCCCATGTTATTATCACCAGGTTTTGGTGCCAGGATAATGTTGGTGTCATAAAATGAGTTAGGAAGTATTGTTTCTGCTTCAGTTTTTGGGAAGAGTTTGAGATGACAAATATTAAATTATCTTTCAATGTTTGGAAGAATTCACTAGTGAAGCCACCTGGTCCTAGACTTTTACTATTGCATATATGAAACTTTCTTTTCCATAAACTTAATGGTAACCACTCAGAAAAAGAAATCCAGAACCTTAGACACATACCGAAAAAAAAGAGGAAAATGTTATAGAATATCACCGAACTAAAATAACACAGAAATACAAAGGCAAAGAAACAATGGAGACATCAAGCTACCAGAAAATGAAAGATAAAATGGCTATAGGAAATCTTCATGTATCATTTCAAGGATAGACCATATACAAAGTAGCCTCAGTTAATTTAAAAAGATTGAATCACACCAAGCATATTCTCTGACTACAAGGCTTTGAAATTAGAGATCAACTGCAGAAAGAAAGCAGAAAATTTCACAATCATGTGGAGATTTAACAACATACTACCAAAGAATGTTTGGATCAAAGAAAAAAATAAAAGGAGAGATCAAAAACACATAGAAATAAATGAGAATAAAAATACAGCCAATGAAAATTTTGGGGATCTAGCCAAAGTGGTGATAAGAGGGAAGTTAATATCATTACAGGCCTATCTCAAGGAACAAGAAAAATCCCAAATAAACAACCTACATTGCAGCTTAAAGAACTAGAGAAAAAAGAACAAATGAAGCCCAAAGTCAGAAGAAGGGAGAAAAGAATAAAAATTAGAGCATAATTAAATGAAATAGAGAACAAAAGGACAATAGAAAATATTAATGCAACAAAGAGCTGGTTCTTTGAAAAAATTAATAAAATTGATAAACCCTTGGCTAGACTCACTAAGGAAAAAAAAGAGAAAAGACACAAATAAAATCAGAAATGAAAGAGTAGAAGTTATGACAAATACCACAGAAATATGAAGGATCATACAGTAATACTATGAAAGACTGTATGCCACCAAATTCAACAATCTAGGAGAAATGGACAAGTTCTTAGAAATATGTAATCTTCCTATGTTGAATCACGAACTGGAAAATCTAAACAGACAGATCAACAGCAGGGAAATTAAACAATCATCAAATACCTCCCAAAAAGATTTTGACTATTTGTGCCAATGCTTTTACTAAGTGAATAGACCAATTTTGAGTCCCATCTTAACACAAAGAAAATTACAGTAAGTTCATTGTTTAATCTTCTTTTGCTCTGAAAATAACTTTACAGCGATCTATAAAAGTTTTAATGTGATTTGTCTTAGACACATTAAACTACTATTAATATGTTTGAGCAAAAAGAGAAAAAATATCAGGTCTAGGAAGAGGTCCAAAGGAGAGGAATATATATAGTTCTGAAATCAAAGTAAACTGTCTCCAGTGAAAGAGAGAACATATATTAATTGAAATAAATTTTTAAAATAAAAATTTAATAAAAAAGAAGTCAAAGTGTTTAAAAAAAGAGCACATGATAAATGGTATCAAGACACTGCTTAGAGGTGCAATTAGACTTCGTATTTGTCAAGGACACATTGCCACATGAGATTTTTACTGTTTGACTTTCTCTGAACATACATGCATTATCGTCATTTAGAATTTTTTAAGTGAAGATGTACAATAACTAAATTCAGTGCGCATAAGGATAAAAATGGAATAGGCACTCTATGTGCAAATCTCTTCACTTGCTGAATTACTACAAATGCTGGGACTTAGGAGCACAGACTTTAGAAAGACATATAACTGAATTCAAATTCTGCCTTCTCTACTAAATAGTTCTGTGACATTAATCAAATTGCTTACTATTTGGAAACCTCACTTTCCTCGTATGTAAAATGTAGAGTTTGTGAAAAATAAATTAAATATTGTAAATAAAGCTCTTAGCTTAGTTTCTAGTTCATAGTGAGTGCTAAATAATTGACAGCTGTGGTTAGTATATTGTCCATATTAAATATCTGTTCATATAAATGAGTTCTCCCAATTTAGCAGTTTTCATAATAACCGAATTTAAGTAGGTTGATCCACACTTGAATGTGAACCCACAAACAACTTGATCAATAGTTAATGTATATAATTAATAAGTGAGCATTATGAAAATATGGTTCTATCATGCCTACTTCCATGTGTTATTGGAGAAGACAATGCAGAGTTGTTTAAAATAAAAGGCTAAATAATTCTGTTCATTATCTTGTTTTATTGCTGTTTCATGTCCCCATGATAAGTGTGAATTGTTTTCTAATACAGCATAGTTCTTTCCTTCTTTTTATACCATGCTTGGTTTCGTTTGGTACTTTTGTTTGGTACTTTGGAAAAGTATTACCATAATTCAACTTGACTTCTGCGTCATTCATCATTCAAATTCAAATACATAATTTACATCTACAGCTATTGCTATTTCTTCCCAATTTCAATTTCAGAGATCCATGAAATGCATTTTCTCCTCTACAATAACCACAATAATAATCATCACTACCATTCATTGAAGATTCTCTATTCCTAAGCACAGCCTCAGGAATAATAATAGCAATATCTACTGTTTTGCTAAGAAAGTCCTTATTCATAGCTCATTAATCTTCATAACAAATTTATTATGAAATTATTGTTCCTATTTTATGGATGAGAATACTGATATTCAGAAAAGTACACAGGTATAAAATTGGACAGCTTTAATTTGAATTTTCTGTCTAGTTCTAAATACATGTTCTTTCTATCTTAACATATAGCCACTTCATATAAATACATCCGAAAATATTTCCATTGAAATCATGACTGTTACAAAGAAATTCTCCAGTGATGTTGAATTGACACCATAGGTTATTGTTAAATGTAGAAAAAAAAAGTTTTCAAATTATGTATTGTCACTAAAATTTCCCTGCATTACTCAGAACTCTGTTCTCATTGATTGATTTTTGCTTCCTCCTCTCAAGCATACCTTGACTTTCCTACAATGATCCTTTACTCACAACATCTGAGGTTAAATATATTTAATCATTTTATGGTCATTAACATAGAAATTACACTATATTTCTTTATTATGTTTGTTTGTTTGTTTGTTTGTTTTATAAGTTCTCAAATAATTTCCAGTCCTATTTTGGTATGGACACATGCACACACACACACACACACACACACACACACGCACATAAATACATGAAATGCTACTGAACAAACCACCCCCAAACTCAATGGGTTAGATGACATTTTCTCACAGTCTGGGGGTTAACTGAAGATAAGTAAGCTTGGCTGGATTCAGCTGCAATGCTGTGTTGATCTCAGTTAGTCATATCCATGCATCTGAAGACAGGGTGATGTATGTTGGACTCCACTGTACTCGTCTGCCTTCCTTTTTCTACAATAATTGACTTGCTGGGCATATTGTGATAGCATATTCACAGGAGTGGGGTATCAATGATACAAGCACTTTTAAAACCTGTGCTTATATCACTTCTATTAAAATTCTATTGGATGAAGCAAGTCACATAGCTGAGTCCATGGAAGTAGGAGGGAGGAGAGAGGATAATTTTTGAGGTTTAATCTACCGTCAGCCAGAAATGCTGGCTGGCTAATTAATATACCTCTAAAACCTTCCCTAGATGGTCTGAGTTTTAGATAAAAATGTAGACTGCTATGGTTGGCATTACATTTCTCCAATCTGGATGATACCTGACATACAAATCTACTCTGGGGCCCATTTACCCTTGGCATAGTCCAGGAAGACTGACCTTCAGCCTCATCTAGCAAGAGAGAAATATGTTCAGATATTTCAGTCTCCTTCCCTATTAATTAATGATGAAAAAAGATAGGAGTATCTCATCAGTTTATTTGTTTACCACACAAATAAATAGACCATCTCTTTCCAGTCCACACCTTTGATGGGGGTTTGACATAAAGAGTACTTACTTCAGTATAAACTCATAGATGGACTAAAGATATTTGAAATTATCAGTCATCAAATTACTCCGGTTAGTGCAGAAGTACTTCTCCAACTGTATGGAAGATGTTTTCTAACTATCTTATATTTTCTGTCCCCAAATAATTTATACTTCTGTATGTTCTGCCTATCAGGAACCATAAAAAGGTAGTAAAATAAGACAAAATGGTAAATTTTCACTACAGAAAACTTGTAGTGATAATTTGACTTAAGATAAAGTTTAAATAATTGTGTTTATAAAACAGATTATGTGGATACTTTTCCTTTTGGAATAGTATGAATCTAATCTTCTAAATTTGTTTAGCCTAGAATTAGACTGTGTTTTCACAAAGTCAATCATTATCAATAATATATGCTTAGGATCATGTAACAATAAAATCATTCAATCATTTATATATTCCTAGGTTATGTATACATTCATCTTCAAAGCATATATGTAGAGATTTTATGATACACCGAATAGTTTTACATCTTTTTCCATATGCTAAATATGTCAATAACACATATACCAAAAATATACCATTAATAACCTTATGAATGTATAATTTAAATAGCTTTAAGTAATTAGTCATTCTTCCATTTGCTAGTATCTCTTCAAATATATAATCATCAGGTTGTTGCTGTAGTCTGTCAGTGTTACCAATGGCAACCAAGAAAAGCAGCCTTGAGGTTCAGCAATAAAAAATAGATTCAATAGAAAAAACTGGAAAAAACAACACATCAGATTACTTCTACAATATTATGAAAAACGGCAGAGAGAACATCTTGGAAATAAGCGAATCTTGTGTCAATTTGTTAACATGGTCAATTTTCTGAAATTGAAAACTGTTTGAGTCAGAGAAATTACTGAAATACGTTTTAATTTTTATCCAAATGTAGTTGTTCATTCATAATTTACATCATCAGAAGCAAGATTACATAATTTTTGATAGCTTATTTCATTTTGTAAATTATGTGTTTCTCTTACAGTAGAAACACATTTCATTTCATAATAAAATCAATTAATGCTGAATACAAATTATACCTTTGATTTAAACCATGCAGTTTATTTCTAAGAACATATAAGAACTTATTTCAGTCAATAAAATTTGCTTTTTAAAATATTTTAATTTAATTAAAAGATAAGGAACATTGTTCAATTTCTAGATCCACTGTTTGAAAATTTTAAATGTGTTTGGAACTGGAATCAGAGTACAATGAAACCTGCCTATCTATAGGCTAAGAAGAGAAGACAGTGGTGACTGGTGACGTCATAGTCGTTGTGTGTATATGAAGGTCGAACAATTAAGTTTGCGAACTTTCCACCGTGCACTTACACATGTGTGAGTGGTGAATGGTATGTGAGTGTGTGTGAATGTGCACAGATGAATTAGATGAGAACAGTGCGGAAAACATATATTCATCCAATTGTCCTCAGCTGAATTACTTGCAGAGGTGGTAAAATTTAGTTTAAATTATGTTCGAACCCCTGATTATCCCTGAAAATGTATTCCAGATTATGCTATGGTGCATTCTTAGAACAAAAACTACTGTGTATCCTAGTGATTTTCTGCCACAAGCCCAGCAAGTCAGTTTACAGAGTAGAAAAAGCCAAGCCCCTTCAGAACATAAGGGAATTTTCAAAGCTTAGAAAGATTGAAGATTCATCGATGTGTCACAAAAAGCTATCACTCGGATATTGAGGAGGTCTGCCAAACGTTTTCAGATGATTTTTGAAGAGAAAGTGTTTAACTTCCAGCATTGAAAGGAAAAGTATTGGGTGGGGGGGTGATTACCAAAGAGAGCATACATGTAAAATTCTCAAATTCATTGATACGCTGTAAACTGAAAGTCAGTTCAAAATGCAGATAATTTCGAGATCGTGAGCACGGTCTATCAAAGCAGCAGTCACCTGATATTGTGTGTACATGTAGCAGTGAATCATAAGACCATCCAGACTGAATAAGGAAGCTATTTTATGGTTAATAAAGATTAAAATGGTCTGTAGTTATGTGGAAACAAATATCTACTGTAGTTGTCTTTTAAATGTATTGTATATTTAATGGTGTGCTTTGTCTTTTACATAGAGCTTCCAGGAAATGGGTGATGTGTCTTACAACTGATACTCTCCATGAATTGAGAAAATATGGTACGTATACTTCACAAAGCAAACTGCCAGCCCAAATTACTTTTTTTTTTTTTTGGTAAATGCTCTTTCTAAAATGATGAAAATCACAATTTGCTATCTTGAGAAGGCAGAAATTTTTCATATGATTCTGCTTTTATCTATTCATGCATAGAGCAAAACTTCTTTTATCATAGATAAGTACTGGTTAAATGTTATTGAATTTTATTTTTATGTTACTATTACTAATTCAGTAATATATTCCTTTTCCTACTACTTTGTATTCATCCCTCAACTTATAAGGCCTTCAGTACTATCTGCTACTTTATATTTCTTATTGTAGTAAAAGGCTAACACTACAACCATTCCAGGCCTTCTCAACCTTAGCACTAATGCTATTAGGGGTCAGATGATTATTTGTTATGGAGGACTGTTGTGTGCTTTGTAGGATATTTAGCAACATCTCTTGTCTCTTACCTGCTAGATATCAGTAGCAATCCCCACTTCTCCCAGTTGTTGACAGCCAAAAGTATTTCCAGACGTTGCCAAATGTTCTCTGGAGAGCAGTCACTCTGGTTGAGAACCACTGATCTATCATAATGCTTAAGCGACTTAATGAAGTTCACCAATGGAACTATGATTCAAAACTCAAGTTTATCCATTATGTACAGTTTGTGTGACCTTGGGCCTCAGTTTTATAACCTCTGAAATATTAATATAATAACACATTTCTTATATCATTGTTAGTAGAATTAACTGGAATAATGTATGTTTTAGAATAACAATTGATACCTTTTACCATAAAGAAGATTTGAGAGTAGCATTAAGAGACAAAAAGAAGAGCGATCATGTTAGAATATATGTATATATTATTATTTCAGCTCTAATACTGAAAATTGTTTGTTATATCTTATAAAGTCATTATCATCATATTTTTTCTCTCACCTCTTTCTCTTTTCATGCATTTCCTTAGATCTAATATTTTGTAAAGGTACAGAACACTTGTATGTTTATAACAAACACTTTTTTGTTATAATTCCTTATGTAATTAAGTAGAATTCTTGTGTCATACCTTGCATCTACCATAATTATACTCATTGAGGCCTGTTATTTTATTATCCATCCCAACTTCCTATCCTAACTTTCAATCTGATGTATTTCTCTTCATGCATTGGCCACTGGAATTTGTTTCTGTTTAAGAGGGAATTGGTTATACGCTGGAAGTGGTGTCTATTTGGTTATATCTTAGCTTTTATTGATCAGTATAATAAAGCCTATCCAAGTTCTTATTTTCACCAGTCTTAAATATTAGTGAACCTTTGGTAGCCTGGTCTGACTCAGGTGGCATGGAAAGAATGGAAGTAAGGAGAACTATTAGGAGAACATTTCAGTAATCTATACAAATAATATTGCAATGAAGAAGAGATGGCTATAAGATGTGTAGATATAAATACGACTGAATGTTGGTGATGAACAAGATAGTGGCATCTGAGGTCATTGAAGGTTGTGGAATGTCTATGTCTTGTAAGATTGGGGAATTATAGGGGTAATGAATAGCCAGAAAGGATGAGGTGTTTAGTTTTGAACAAGCTAAGTTTGATGATTAAATAGTCCAGGCCAAATATCCAGTAGGTAGGTAGACTAGACATACATAATATATAGGACTTAGAGAGTTTTCAGCCTAAGCTAAATATATATATATATGAGAGAGAATATAATGTGTTATGTAGGTATGTATGTATATCTATGTATTCATATACACATGTGTATGTTTATGTAAATATAGTAGTTAACACTTTAAGATGGTTCATAAAAACATCAAATCCTCAGGCATTGGAATTATTAGCATCGTGTTAGTCTTCTCAAATACCCCCCTAAGTATTTAAGTGAATGTTACTTATGAAAAAATAACAGCCATCATGATTGGTAATGGCAAGAAGATGACACTGTACTCTTAGCACATATTATTGCAATCTACAGACCATGACTTTGTGACAGCTGTATAATTTTAGTGAAAATATGAAGTAGAAGAAAGCTTTGTAATGTTGAAAAAAATGCTTCCAAATCAGCCTTTGAACTGAAAGACATTACATAATAACATAGTTGCTACTGACAAACACCTTCCTCTCATTTTTTTTACAGTTTTTACTGTCATGTGTTTAATCTCTAACATTAATTTTTAACCTCATACTAACATAATTAATTATATTTGAATAGATGACCAGAATTCATTGTACCTCCTTTCATACTTCTCAAAATGTATTTCTAATAGGTTCATTGAAATTTTGGATCATTCTACAAAACTTAAAATTTAATCTAACATCTTTCAAATGTTTTTATTTGTGTTGGTCTCTTTCAATAATTTGATAAGAGCTTATGAAAGAAACTGACACAGAAGTTTAAAATAATACTTACCTTAGGTGAACTAACAAAATGAAATTTCAAATTACAGTAGGATAAGTTAGTTTTCAATAAAAAGCAAATAATATGATATTTTGAAACATTCTTTTAAATTAAAGGAGATTTGCTAATTCCATGATATTTATAGCTTCCCTTTACATAATGTGATCATACATGTTTTGAATTAATACTATGAAAATAAATCTAATATGTAAAATAAAATTAAAGTCTGCCGTTGTAATGCAATGTATAGATAGACACACATATATTACAAATTTATAGTAACCATTGGGTGAATTATAAAGAAAAACCCAGTTTATTTTTAAATCTCACAGACCCTTTGAGTCAACCTATCAGGGAGATTTTTTTCCCTTGCCATGGATAAAAAGTGGGATATTTCCATGACTTTTGGTTTTGGTAATTAAAGTGCCCAGTCCCATGTCACAGTACAAACTTTAAACTTGCTGTTAAGTTAAAACTTCTCTCTCATCTACAAGGAGCTTCTGCTAATGGAAACAAGGAAGACAGAGTACTTCTTTTACTTTGTCTTACTGTAACCTTCCATCCTTCCTTTTCTATCTGGTTTACTTCAATGTCTGACTTTTCTGTAGATAAAGTAAGTAAAGGGCAACTGAAAAGCATAGGATAAATGTTTTTACTGTCTGTATAGCGTTTATAAAATGGCTTAATGTTCTCAGAGTCTGGTAAGTGTTTGAAATGGCTTCATTTCATGGAACATATTTTTCCTTTTTTCTCCTTTTGCTCATTCTTTATTTTATTTAAAATAACAGATTAATATAATTTTACATACTTGATAGATATTCTGTGTATAACTCTGCTTTTTTGAAAGTATTTTTTCTACCTCTTACTTTTTAGACAAGAACATCCCTCTTTTGCTTAGAAGTGCGTGCATGCATTCCTAGACTTTCATTCTTTATCCCAAACCTAGAAAATATGTCTGTAAATTAGACAACTGAAAAATTTTAACTGCTACTTACCTTTCCAGCCCTAAATACTCTATGTAGATGACTCAGCAATGTTCTAGGCTATGATTCATTTTCTCCAAACCTTTGTTCCTTTCACTGGGAACATTTTGGTGTGTTTTCTTTCGGGTAGCGATGAATTTTCTTCACGATGGATGCCCCATATCAACATCACAAAGAGTCTTATTGCCAGGATACCATTACCCTCCAAATGATGTTCTTGGGCACAATTTTAAATGGCTAGGAGACAGTTCTTTCACATAGCTCATATTTGGTCAGTGGAAAACACTCATGCATTCTTTCCCCCCATCATTGTATGAGTAAACTCTACCAAAATGCTACAGATCATTTTCTTCTTTCTGGATTTTTCCAGGCACAAGCTAAACAGTAGTTCACTGTGTCTTCCTCATTACAAGATGTATGTATCAAGTACTCTAATGTTCAAACTTTGCTCCCTTATCTATAAAAAGGTGAGCACTTTCTCTTCCCGTCCCTCAGTCGAAGGAGATAGCTATCACAACACAGATATCTCCAAAGAATTCCTCCTCACAGATCCTCTTTCAATTCCCATTTGTTGGCCATTTTGTTGGTATTTTTATCTGGATGAAAGATCAAAAGTAGTGAAGCCAATCATTGGCCTTCCCTTTGGAGATATGCTTCTTGTTCTGAGTGGTAATCTGATATCTGGGATCACATATAACTTGGTATATCATTCAATATTTCTAATTCAACATCCTGTTGCATAGGTTACACAATGAGACCATGGCTAACAGACACCAAGACATGACTTGTACCTTATAAAGTAGGAAATAATTGATGTGGGATCTGAAAGAAATGTTCTTCAAGATACCTTAGCATCTGAGCTTAAAAAAAATCTGAACTTCACTCACAATAATTTAAGTATCCTTTTAGTTTAAGTCAGTAAAAATACCTGTTAAAATATAAGCACAAAATTTATCTGCAAATAATATAAACAATTATTGTTACCCACATGATTTTGCATTACATTTATTTTGTATGTTATCCATAAGTAATTTATTGTAAAAAATGGTTAAAATGGTAATAATAATAATAATTAAAATAATTAGAATCCAAGAAAGAACACCCTGCATGGGAGCAAGAGAATCATGAAACACCCAAAGTTGGAGCAGTGTCTCAGTCACTATAATAAAGTAGGATGTCCCTATAAAGAGCTTCGGATTGACAACCTGCATCGTGAAGGCACTCTTATATAAGAGGATGTCGACTCAGAAAGAAGGATAGAAAAGATGATGGACACAGTGAATTTCACTAAGGATAATCTGTACTTCTCCAACAAAAGACAAGATTATAAACAAAGGTTTTTTAGAAATATGTTTTTTCTCATAAAATAATTTCTAACAGGGACAACTCCATTATATTTAGGAAATTCTATACTAAATAAGAGTATGGGGAAAAGTTAACTATTGTTCTGGAATATCCACCAAATATATATCCACTAGAATACAATATACCATATCTATATCTATAGATATAGATATAGATATACAGGTATAGATAGCATACACACACACACACATATAGTTATGTTAGAAACATGAACTGAACTTGGTCTGAAGGTTTGAATATATATATATATATATATATATATATATATATATATATATATATATCCGGATAATTAACTTTGCAAACTTTCCACTGTGTAAGTGCACCATGTGGATATGTGTGTGTATCCATCATTTATCTATCTATCATCTTCTATCTATCTATCTCCAAAATTCCCAAAATGAACTTCTTAGGCAGTTCAGCCTAAATCCTGTAATAGCAATTGCAGTTCCCAATGTTTTAACAAAACACAGTTAATAGCTCACTCATGTGATTACTGGGGCTCTGCTTGGCACAGCTATTCGGGTCCCAGGCTCCTTTCTTCTGATGACTCCATCATTCCACAGGGTTATTGAATCCTCCATTGGATTAGATTGGGATCCTCAGTAACTTGTTGGCACAGGATGGAAGAGAGAGAATAAAGACAGTATGAAATACTTAAGGAACTATGTCTACAGATGATGTACTTCAATTCTACCCACATTCTATTAGCTAAAGCTCACACATATGAATATAGCCTTCCCGTTTCCAGGAAGAAAATTAAATTAGGTGTAGTAAACACATAGTATTACCTCTGCCATAATGAATATTGACTCCATTGTTTGCAAAAACAGTAAATTAACAATTAGAAAACAAGTATTAAGGAAATGTTATAATTATGTTAAATGATTTTATTAAATTTTCATTATAAAAGGAAGGCAAAAGTGCTTTAAATTGACTTGGAAAATATTAGGGGCTTTTAAATATTTTGTTGATGTTGAAAATACAAGAGTACATGTGTAAAAATAGAAATTAAGGATAGTTTTCCATTTTCCTGCATTCTATATTTTCTGTTAAGTGATTATATTACTTTTCTGATAAAAAGTAATTATATTTTTAAAATTCTGAAAAAGAGAAAGTACAATATTTTCACTCTACGAAAAAAAAAGCAGTCCTTTTTTTTTAATTTTCAAAAGACTTAGGAGTTTTCAGTTTAAAAAAAAAATTTATTATTAAATTCATTGGCGTGACACTGGTTAATAAAATTATATAGGTTTCAAGTGTACAGTTCTATAATGCATCATTTATATATTGCATTGTGTTTTTCTTTTTTATTGCTATATGAATGTGGGTTTTTTTAAAGCTCAATGTCATGACTGAACATTTGTCCCACACATCTTGTCATCATGTCAAACTCCACAAAATAAGAACAGTCAGAATTTCTATCAAATTAGCTCTTACTACTAAATTACTTCTTTTGTGTTAATGATTCCATCATTCTCTTATACATTCAATAATTTTCATATGTTGGTCTGTCTTATTTCATTCCATTATTGTATGCCTGGAGCCCAGCTGTTATGGAGAATACAAAAAACAGATGAACTTTGAGCCTTACTGTGAGGGGGAGAATTTGATGATTAACCAAACATGCAATGCTAAATTATAAATTCTCTGGTCATGGTATGGAAAACATGCTTAAAAAGTACATCTAACAGGGTGTATACATCTAAGAGGAAACTAAACTAAAGGGTCAGAAGATCCCTCTAAATTCTATCCGGATGATCTTAGACAACTTGGTTTTGAAGTTTGTTAGTGTGTCATCAAAAAGGGATATGGGAAAAGAAAGAGCTTCCCTGTAATAAGGAATAGAATTTCTAAAGACATGGAGTCGCTTGAACATGAAACATTCTTAATTCAACTCCTACTCTTCCCTTTCCTCCCATAATCAATTTGTCACAGAGTCCTTTACTCTGACTTCAGAACATTCATCTCACCTTTTCCATTTTCTTTGCCACCACTTGGTTTAGACTTTCATTAACTCCAATCTGTACTTATCTCTTGGATTTCTAGCTGATCTTTCTGCCTTTCCTCTCTTCTGATTCTACCTATCCTACACACCAAAGTCAAATAACCATAGTTATGTTAGAAACATGAACTGAACTTGGTCTGAAAGTTTGAATTACAGCTTGTCATTTTTCCAATTCAAGAATCATTGTATGTTTGAGTCCTCTAAAATACAAGAGATAAGAAAAATAAAACTTGGTACTTGGTGAATGTAATATAATTCGATGAGAGATAGCTAGATAGATACAGACAGACAGACAGAAAGATAAAGATAGATATAGAAGAGAGGACTGTATCATTCAGCAAAATGAGAAGGGAAAGTTTATCCTAGAGTGTTCAGCAAAAGTCACAGAATGGAACTGCCATCTGAAGGGGATTTAATGACTGGGCAAAAAAAACAAAAAAAACAAAACAGAAATAAGAAAAATAAAACCCAGACAGGGTTAAAAGCATATGAAACATCATGGAGCTTTAAATATCTTATATATAAATATTTTATATATGAGTGTCTTATCTATAAGATATTTGAGGATGATGAATGACCTGCTTATGTTACAAAAAATGTGGAAACCTGAATGTTTGGAAACAATTTTCAAAATTCCTAAAGTGAATGCTGAGCTTTTTTTTTTTTCTTTTTAATTAGTTTCAGGCATACAAAACAATGTAATAGTTAGACATTTACACCCCTCACACAAAGTGATAAACCCCCTCCCCCAATCTACTACCCCTCTGACATCATATATAGCTGTTACAGTTCCATTGACTCTGTTCCTATGCTGTGCTCTATATCTCATGACTATATATATACATATACATATATATATATTATATAATATATATATATATAATATATATATATAAAATTATAGTTGACATTCAATATTATTCAGCTTCAGTTTCAGGTGTACATTGCAGTGGTCAGGCATCTACACTGTCCTTGGATGCTGAGCTTCTTAACTTGAAATCAAAGGTATTCGCAATGGTCTTAGTGACTTTTAGTTATCTCTTCCTACTTCTTTATATATATATATATATATATATATATAATTGTATTACTTAGGGTTTTCCAGAGAAATAGAACCAATAGGATATATATACATATATATATATATATACACACACACATATATACACATGTATATATATATATACACACATACATATACACACACACACACACACACACACACACACACACACATATATATATATATATATATATATATATATATATATATATATATATATATATGATCTCCCTGTCTCTCTGAGGGAGGGAGGAGGAGAAAGAGAGATATTTTAAGGAGTTGGCTCACGTGATTATGGAGTCTGGCAAATCCAAAATCTGCAGGCTTAGCCAAGGGATGGAGACCCAGGGAAGAGCCAGTGTTGCAGTTCAAGTCCAAAGGCTGTAAAGCTGAAGGCCTGATTTATTAGTCAGCTGAGAAAACCATAACAAAATACCAAAAACTTGGTGTCGTCAGCAATAAATATTTATTTCTTCATAGTTAGGGATGCCGAAAATTCCAAGATCAAGGTATGGCAGCATTTGGTTTCTAGTGAGGCCTCTCTTCCTGGCTTGTATATGCCTACCTTCTTGCTAAATTGAAGAGCGAGAGACAGACAGACAGAAACAGAGAGAGAGAGAAACATATCGCTCTCTCGCTCTCTCGCTCTTATAAGGCCACCACTCCTATCAGATTAGGGCCACGCCCTTATGACTCCATTACCTCTTAAAAGTGCTATCTTCAATTACCATAATTATATCTTAGAATTACCCTAATTACCTCCTAAAATTCCTATCTCCAAATACAGTCACCTTGAGGTTTACAGCTTTAACAGATAAATTTTGAGGGTACAACTTCAGTCCATAGAACCTGGAAAGAGCTGATGCAGCTGCTCAAGTCTGAAGGCTGGCAGAATTTCTAAGGGAAGTAAGTCTTTTGCTCTATTCAGATCTTCAACTGATTGGACAAGGTCCACCTTCGTTATGGAGGGAATCTGCTTTACTTAAAGCCTGATGATTTAAAGGGTAGCTTCATCCAAACACACCTTCACAGAAACATCCAGAATAATTTTTGACCAAATTTCTGGTGCTGTCGCCAAATCAAGTTGACACATTAAATTAACCATCACACCCATGTTTCCTCCCAAACTGTTTTTCTCTTTTCTTTGATATGTTTCAAAACATCATTCCCCTAAATGTTTACTCACATGGAATATGTTATTTTCTTACCTCTAACTAGGAAATTTCCACCCATTTGGTAAGACAAAGATCAAATATGATCGCTTTCATAAAGATTCCCTTGATTATTACCAGAAATGATTGCCATATCTTTTTGTTTTAAAGTCTCTAGTAGTTTGTGTTCTTCACGTATTTTTTACCACAAACAGACTTACATTAATTTGTGTGCATATATGAGTTTCACTACTAGATGTTCACTTTTGTCATTAGTCTCTCAAAAGCAATATAATATCTTCTGCTATTTTATATCTACTCATATTTCTTATTTCTTTCTATTGCCTCATGTTGCCAACACAGGGATCCTATGATTGAATTGGGTTCAGGTCTTTTACCCTGGTGTAGAATAATTAGAGAGAAAATAAAAGAAAGAGTTGGTGAAGAATCAAACGTATGGTGGGACTATATTATAATGTTTGAAATCTTTAAAATTACACAATTATATACGCTTGCATTAGAATATGAGTTAATGAACAATAAATCATCATGTGTGAGATTAGAAATGGGTTTTAGCAATATTTAGACTCTTTTTGAAAGAAAGCTATTTCTGCATTCTAGAAGCAAGGGAGAAATACTCTATAACATCACATCTTTAATAATGTAAACATTTAAAAAGTAATTTAAACATGATATATCAGTTTCCTAAGACTCCCTTAACAAAGTATCATGAAATGAGTGGCTTTAAACGGTGTAATTTATTTCCTCACCATTCTGAAAGCCAGAAGTCCAAAACCAAGATATCCGTGCTCTTTCAAGACTGTGTGAGAGAATCTGTTACAAGCCTTCTCTTTGCTTCTGGCATCACCAGTGATCCTTGGCATTACTTGATTTACAGTCATGCAACCTCAGTGTCTGCCTCTGTGGTCAAATGGTGTTCTTTTCCTTTATCTTCTCCTCATCCTCTTATATTGACACCAGTAATATTTGATTAAGATATCAGCCTGTTCCAGGATGACCTCATCTTAACTAATTACATGTTCAAAAACCCTATTCCAAATAAGGTCACAACCTGAGCTCCTGAGGGTTAAGACTTCAACATATGTTTTCAAGGGACACAATTCAACCCATAAAAATGATCAACCACAGATGTTTGGTTTTACATTCAGAAATATCCTTAAACTTTAAGAAGCCACATTTTAAAATGACTATCTCAATAGACCTGAAAAGTATTTGTTCAAGGTTAAGATCCAGTCCTGATTGTAAAAACAAAACCAAACTAACAAAAGACCAAAAAGCAACTGTTAAAAACTAGGAGTTAAAATATATCAATATTTGCAAAAAAATATTCTGTTAGATTGACTAAGACAATTAGTTAAAAAACTATTTGAATTCATAATGATGCTGAGTATACCTTGGACATAAGATAAGTATAGACAAATTGAACATTTCCATGTATAGCCCAAAAAACATTTGGAAAATATGTAAAAATAACTTTCACATCTAAAGAATGGTCAACTTCATACTGTACTAATATATATGCAAGCAGATTTGAATAAATTAAGTTATAGATCCTATTTCTTGATAGGGAGGCTGATTTCAATATTTAGAAGCTGATGTCACCTCTACATAAATCACACTTTAAACTCAATACAAAGCAAACTTGGCAAAATGATTCTGCAATGGACTAAATGTTTATGATTAAAAATAAACAAACAAACAAATACATACATAAATACACACATAAATAAATAACCCTCCCAAAATGATCTCCAACATTTTTCTGATGGTTTCTCAGATCAAAAATGCTTAGTACAGTTTCTTCCTCCCAAGCCTCCTTGGTGTTTTCATGCTGACTCTGTTGCAAATGATTCTTATAAAGTCATCCCTTTCCCAGACACAGCTAAACTAAACACCACTGCTACTGTCACTCTGACCTACATGCTCATCCTTTTTCTGTCTGTTCCAAGAAGACAGGACCTTGCTTTAAACTGAATGACTTACAACTGCTTCTCTTCCTAAAGTCAGGCTTCTCTCCCTTTACCAAGATAAATATTCCACATCTCCACACTGTAGAGTCCAAAATAAACATCCACTGACCTTAAAGAGAGAAAGATAGTGGATTAGTTTTATTAATTTCAAATGAATAGTAATCACCTACTAATCAATAAGTACTATTTTAACTTATGCTCAGCTAGTATTCTGCAAAGCACTTTGAGGAATACAAAAATCAAAGTTAGGATCCTGTCTTTAAAGAATGGAAAGGATGAGACTGACATATAATTACACCTAGAGAAAAAATGCAAATTGTATATAATTAGCTGCTAAATTGCATGGTTTAGAATATAACTGTAATAAAAGGAGAGCTAACGCAGGATGATTTCTAAGCGCCTTGACGATCCTTAAATGTTGGGCTCCTACCATTTGTGTGTAGATATTTCAAGGGACAGAAATTACTTATGTAGTTTGAGCACCCCATGCTAATGGATCCATACTTTTCGAAATCTGTTTCAAAATGGAACTTCATTCTGGACTCTGTATTTTCATTAAAATGGTGTTTATGGAAATCCAATTGATTATTCCCATCTTTTGCTGTACAGTGTGCAGAATCCCTGGTAATGTTTATCATTTGTTAATGCACTATCTATTATCTCATATAACACTACCCACAATCTTATAATGTGGGAATTACTACCTTTTGTCACAAATGTTGAAAATGAATCCAGGGAGTTGAAGTAGTTTGCCTGATGCCTGGAATTGGTTCCTAGAGTAAATGTTACAGAACGGAACGCTGGTCTGGGCGGAAGCAGGGAGCAGTGAAGGCTTGTTTTCAAATAGAAAATATTTTCTGGAGAGTAGCACAAGTACACCAGAAATAAATCTGAGTTTGGGGAAGCAGAAAAAAAAAAGGTTCATATTAAGTTTTAAGAAAAGATAACAGACGTGAGAAATCTGTTTATGTCAAAGAAACAAAACATGATCGAAGATAAGTCAACTAAAAAACCTTAGAAAGTAGTCATATAAGAGAGAAGAACTCATTCAATATCTGGCCTAATCTTATCTCTCATCTCCATTTCTTACCACTTCTCTTCCCAGGTACTCTAGTCAAAATGAACATTTTCACATGTCCTGCAAGTTACAAACTCTCTTGATGCGGAGTCTTTGTACCTGTTTTATTTTGTTTAGGTGCAATTATCTTCCCAGTTATAACTGTAGTATATTTCTACCATGAAAGGAATAGGCCATGAAAAGGGAAAAGTCAGATTAAAAGAAAGAATCTTTATAAATTAAGAATATACTCAAATAAATTTGTAAACAATAACAATCTAACTTTAATGCTTACACATACGTGGTCTGACAAGTAACTTTGCAAGCTCATCCTAGAAAAAGTGCTACATACCTTGTTGCTGAATATCACTATGGTCACCTTTGAAGTACACCTCTTGGGAAGCTAGGCACTGATACCGATGCCTAGTCCACCCTTCAAAGCAATTTTGGAACTTTTTCTGGAATGGTCATCAGAGCTGTCATCGTATTACTCTTGATGTCCTGAATGTCATCAAAATGTCTTCCTTTCAATATTTCCTTTATCTTTGGGTAAAGAAAGAACTCATTGAGGGCCAGATCAGGTGAGAAGGGAGGGTGTTCCAATACAGTTATTTGTTTACTGGCTAAAAACTCCCTCACAGACAGTGCTGTGTGAGCTGGTGCATCATCCTGATGCAAGAGCCATGAATTGTTGGGGGAAAGTTCAGGTCGTCTAACTTTTTCCCACAGCCTTTTCAGCACTTCCAAACAGTAACTCGATTAACTGTTTGTCCAGTTGGTACAAATTCATAATTAATAATATCGTTGATATCAAAAAAGGTTAGCAAGATCGTTGCAACAAGTTCGCAAACATAATTGTCAGACCTCCTATAAGTACTACTCCATGCTTCCTCAAAGACACACAAAACATTGTCCAGGAAAATCTGAATTTCAAATTTAAAAGGAACTACTGAGTACTCAGTAGCATCTGAAATTTTATCCTGGAGAAAAAGAGAAGTCTCTAAAAGATCCAAAGAGAGAAAGAGAATTTTCAAAAGGTGATGTACAAAGGTGTGTGAATGGGAAAGATATAAGGTTTCTGAACTGCTGGAAATCCATGAAATGGTGCCTTCAAAATGCTGAAAAAAAATGAATTGCAACCTAAAATTTTCTACCCTGTCTAACTATCAACTTAGTAGGGGACTATAACAAAGACATTTTCAAATATGTGTTGATTTTTTTTTTAAAGATAAAAATATAACTTTCATGAATATATGTCAAATATTTTATTTTAACCATTAATTGTTAGAAAAAGTTCAATGTATAATTTTAATACATATTTAACAGGAAGGCAACAATTAATTTACAGTTATGAAAATTATTAATAACAATATCAGTATGATGTAATGTTTGAGATTATTTCTCCAAGGCAAAATCAATTATATCTCTACTGCTAGACAAAACTCATTTGCATTACTATGGAGAAGATCATTTGAATGACTATCAGTTTTATACACCTTGACTTATACCCCAACCCAGTTATATAGTTTAGTTAGTGGGAAGATTATCAAAAGAGCACACTCCTATAAATCAGGCCATCCCTGCGTGGTCTCCTAAATACTGCTCAGAGCTCCACTGAAAAGTCAACTCGGTAATCTCTTTGTCCATTTCCATGTGACATTTTTCCTGACATAAGAGAGGTTTCCATCTTTAAATTTCTAAGCATTTAGGAAGCCATTGAAAGATAATCTTCAACACAACAGGAAGTAACCCAAGATAGAATAATATGAAATTTCTGGAGGATAGGTGATCCATCCAGATCCCTTGCTTTATTACCGCAGGAGAGCAAAAGAAAACTCCATGATAGCTAAGCATCAGTCACAGTGGGTAACCATTCAGAAACAGCAACATGAAAAATTTTAAAGTGCAATTATATATTATCTATATATGGAATCACTTGAGATAATTATTCCAATGCTTTGACTGATTTGTTGGTGTATTTAGAAAAATAAAACAGCAGTAGATAGCAAGCTAAACAAATGAGAAAATACAGTAATAATGTAAAGAAGAAAACAATTTTTTATATAAAGAAAAATAAATACAATAGAGTGTTTGGATTAATAATAAGCCATATTTATATACCATAATAAAATAAGCACTGTGTATCCATTTAATGCATACTTATGATGTAACTAAATTGGGTGAATGGGTGGTGGGGAAAGGTGCTTGATATAAGAGGCCTAAACCATCACATACAATAACAGGAAATTAATAGGTGATGTCTTAATTTGATATTGTGTGAAACTGAACTTGAAGAATAATTTTAAAATATATATTTTAATACATAGAAAATAGATTGAAAATGAATATAGTTGTCTCTGGGAAGGTCTAGGTCAAGTGAAAACTGAAGAGTATGTTCTTAGTTTTTATTAAAACTTTTTTAGTTTTATTTGATTTCTCAATTTTGTGCATTTATAATATTGATAGAGGAAAAAAGTGAGTGGGTGTAGCAGAAACAGGGTTAATACAGGTGGGCGAAGTCAGGGAATTATTCTTAGTTGAGATGATATTTGATTTGGTACCTATAGTAAGATTCAACAATTCCTTGATGAAAAAGAGAAACAAAGGCATTTCACCAGAGAAAATATTACATGAGCCGGTCTCTACCATTCAAATGAGTAATTTTATTGCATTATAGATATAACTAAGTTAGGAATATAATTTTGTATTCAATTATCTCTAACATTTCCAGACTACTTACATAAAATTTAAATCTATATATAATGAATGCATACATTACATAAATTTAATTCTTTGTATCTTTGCTTTATGTGTGTCACATAGATTTGTCGGTGTCCTTATTTTTCTGATGTTCTAGTATTTGAACTGCTATTGTTCAGGAGAGAACAGAAAGAATGAAGAATGAATTACATATGGATTGCAGTAAAGAATTTTCACATTCTTGTATGGACAGCAAATCTTTAATATATGCAAGCATATATTTTCTTATAAGCAGATGTTGACATTACAAAATAACAAGTAATTGAGCGCAGATGGTGTGTTTGACATACTAAGAAGCATTAGCACATAGCAGAACGAGCAGATTTCTTTTTCAGTTAGGATTCTTTTGGCTCTAAATATTCCAGATATCTTTCTCACTTAATGCTTTTTGCAAAAGAAGTATTCTGGGCCAGTATGAAAATAATAATATATCAAATATTAATGATAGATATAAAAGTGATTATTCAAATCAACCTTAAAAGAACAATGCTACATAACAAGTGCAAATGATATTTTACATTTGTATTATGTATGAATTACATTTATGTCTTCTGTATCTTTTATTTCCAATTTTTATTTTAGTGATATGATTACTACTCTCATTTCTATTAGTCATTGAGTAAATTAGTCATTGAGTAAATTAAACTTGCTGCAGTGATGACATAGTATTTGTGATCATTGCAGTGAATGAGACCCACTGCAGAATAAAATAGTGTCTACTTTTTCCTACTCATGTTTCCTATCGAAGTGTTTTGAACTACTTTACCAAAATACTAATGATGATAATTGAGGGAGGAGATGGGGGAAAAAGCACTCTGAATTCTAGCTAATGTTTTAAAATTAGCGTTTGTGTAGCAAAATAACATCAACTTTCTTTCTTTCTTTCTTTCTTTCTTTCTTTCTTTCTTTCTTTCTTTCTTTCTTTCTTTTTTAATATAACACTAAGATATTCACACCATGTGCACAGCATTGACTAAAAATGTTAAAGATTAAAGTTTCTGTTTTCTTTTCTTTTTTTTATAAAAGAGGTGAAAGGGCAGATTATATCTCAAATTTCTGGGCTGTGCCCAATTTTTTCTGTTCAATTGAGAAAAGACTTGAATTACTTTATCCCTCAGAGGCATCTCTTCCATACAACGGTGTTCCCATTGACTTCAAAGTAGGAACCACAGGAGTGCATATTAATATTGAATTAGATGAAAAACAGATTTAAATTTTTGAATGAGCATAGCAAATTGAAAGGCAGGTAATAGATATAGTAGATCAGGCAGGCTGACAGACCATTTGAATTTCTGCTGTATTAAAGTAAAATGTAAAGGTGAAGATAATTTTTGCTGTGAAGATGGAAATTTTCAAACAGTGGCAATGCACATTTGCAAAAGGGGAAAGAAGGAAGCATTTAACTCCTTACTTACAATGAAATATTACTATGACTTAAGAAAGCGGGCAGAATTATTTACTCTTGCCAATTTACTCTTGGCATCTTGTGCTAAATCTCAGGATAAACAGGGAGTTTGGTGACTTAACAGTTCTTAATAATTCCTACAGATATATATATTTGTAATTAAGGATCCTAAAAGTGATAACTCTGGTATTCTCTTCTTGAGTATATGTTACTTTTTGGAGAAGAGTGTGACTCATATAAATCTTTTGAGAGGCAAGGGGATAGTATTATTCTTTCTATATATTTCACAATTTCCTTTTAACTCTAGGGTAGAGGATTACTGATTAACTTGATTCATTAAATATTTATGAACGTGATTCATTAAATATTTATCTCCATGAACATATTTCATGGAGAAAGATATTTTGAATCTGTTTTGCTTTTGGCTGGTCTAATAAATTAAATTGACATGAGACAAATTAATAAGAGAAAGTAACCAAATTTAATTATATATGTACATATGGAAACACCACATACATAAGAGGTTCTAAGACAGAAAATTCAAATGAGGTATATATGGCATCCTGAACCTAGGAATGAGGTAAGATGCCTGAGGTTTCAGAGGGCAGGAGGAGAATTCATAAGATGATAAGAAGAGCAGATGTTCAGTAATTAGATGCTTGTCCTGTTGTATAGATAGGTCATAAAAAGTTATATCTGGTGACAACTCTTATTATGGGCAAGGCCCCCAATTTAAAGTCTTTAAAGGAGAGGTAAAAGTTTCTATTGAGCCCACAGGGTCTTTATTGCCTTCAGCTCAGAATAATCCATGTGCCAAAGTAACACATTGTGGGGAGGCCTGTTCTGGACCCCTGGAAGAGTGAAATAGTTGCTGCAGAATAATTAGTGGAAATTCCATGCAACAAAGTCTGAGGCTATTATAATACTGGAGAACAGAAAGTGTTCCATCAACAGAACAAAAAATTTGAAAAATTCCAAAGAGATAGCTAATGGGTTGGATGAACTCTTAAATCAGAACAGAGGAATCTGCAGTGAAAGACTCCAGGAGTGAGGGATTTCAACCAAGGGAGTTAGTTCCAGAAAGCTCCAAGTTGAGTATCAACAAATACCAATTGCAGAAACAGCAATTATTAAAGTTTTCATTAAAAAATTCCATTCTGAAGAGTTGTTATCCTTTTCCTCCTTACTGCCATGGAAAACGAAACAAATGCTGTTTATGATGCATAGATTATAAAGCAATGTGGCTCAATACTCTTTTAACAGTGGTTCTCAACTATAGGGGCACATTAGGATTAGATTTGGGGAGCCTTCCCAAAGTATTAATTCTCAGTCTGCACTCCCCAAATATTTATTTATTTATTTTTCTGATTCAATGTCCTTGCAGAATCCAGAAGTCAGTATTTTTAATAAAACTTCCAGATAGAAGTTTTTTACTGTTTGGTCACTGTTGAATCTCCAATATCTAGAACAGTTCCTAACACATAGTAGGAATTCAGTAAATGTTTCAGAGTGAATGAATAAATGAATGAGCATCAGATTGTCTTTTGGAAAAATATCAATAACTAGATAGTTGTATATAATTGAAAGATAAGATCACAACTCTGAAGGGAAAAAAAAGTGATCCTAGAATTTTATTACACACTTAAATTATCAATAACGTGAAGAAAAATAAGCATGCTTTGACATATGCATACATAATTTACTAACAAAGCAAAGTATATGACAATGTGATTCAAGTCCATACTATAAGCAAAAAGAAATCCAAGAAATAGAGCACAGAATATAAAAAGTCACATTTGAGTACAACACAGACATTGTAAATAAAATCTAATATAATTAAGAGAACCTGGTAGATCTCACTATTGAAAGATTATCACTACTGCAGGAAATATTATTAAGATCACATTTCCTTTATATGATCTCCAATCACACTATTGGTTTCATAGTGAAAAAATGTTATAAATAAATTTTAAATGCTGTTTATTGCTTTTGAATTATTTAATCAAATCAAGCCATAAATTCTTAATAAAATTACCAAATTGTTAATAAATTGTTAATAAATGTATAAGAAATATATTCAGTCTTTGTCCCTAGTTCCTGGCACAGAGCTCTTAAAACCCTTGGAATTTTCTGGAAATGTCTTTTGTTATTCATAAGAACACCCATTTGATCACACTTTAATTTATGCTAATGAGGTGATTTAGGGTGGGGTCCTTAGGTTGTCTCAGGATGGCTCTGGTTACTATAAAGACCAAGTGATTAGAGGACTGGTACTTTCAGTGCCACCCACCAACCTCCAGGAAGAGAGGTGAAAGAAAGTGGCAATTAAGCCCTATAAAATCTCTTTAACAATGAGATTTTCTGTGATTCTAAATTGATGAACATGTTCATATTATGGCAGAATGAGGCACCTAAATTCATGGGGAAATAAGACTCCTGCACTCAGGACCCTTCCGGACCTTTTCCTATGAACCTCTTCATCTGGCTGTTCATTTGCATCCTGTATAGTAAATCAGTAAATGTAATAAAGTGCCTTTCTGAATTCTGTGAGCCATTCTGAGATAGGATGTGGGGCAGAGCCTCCAAGAAAACCATTGACCACCAGTTGGAGACAAAGGATGAGAAGAGACAAGGAGACCAACCAGAACTGGCCAAAACCAAGATGGCAACAAAACCCACCTCCAAGTAACCTCCAGACATTTTGTATGGTCATCATAATACCATCCCCATGATACTTCCGGAGAAGACCATATGAGAACGAATAAAGGAGTGTATCTCTAATTCCTGGAAAATCCCACCCTTTCCAGGAATTAATAGGAATATTGCTCCCCCTTACTCCCATAGTAAAAAGCTTCACTAATAATAAAACACAGCCACAGGAAAGATCATGGCTTTCATTCACTCAGAGGCAACCTCTGCTCTGCCTATGGAGTATGTAATTTTTCAATAAACTACTTTCAATTTATTTCCTTCTCACACTTGAATTCTTTGTTACCTGAAGCCAAGGACTCTCTTTTCTTTTAACAATTCTAGCAAATTATTAAACCTGAGGAGGGAATTGTGGGAACACCCAATTTATAGTGGATTTATAGCAGTACTTGTGTCAGAACTTGGGGCCCAGAACTGGTGACTGGCATCTGAAGGTGGGAATAGTATGTGGGACCGAGCCCTTAAATTTTGTAGTTTGTGCTAACTCCAGGTAGTTAGTGTCAGAATTGAACTGAGGTGTTGAACATCCATTTGGTATCAGGAGAATCAGAGAATTGGTTGCTGGTTTTGGAACCATAACCTTAAAATGTTTAAAGTAAGAAAAATTGGAATAGTAAAAGGAAGGTTGATAGAGTATTGGAAAAGATAAACATAATAATAGCATCAAATTTTATATTAGGGACTTAATGTATACTGATTAAAATTGTTATCATATGGGTATAAGTGCAATATTTAAATTCATAAACACTACCATAAGAAAACAAAATGTAAAAATAACCATAACCTAAATGTGTGATGGGAAGGTTGGCGAAAGATAATATATCAATTATTCAGCTTCCATAGTAGGCAGCCAATAGATATAAAATTTGAAACAATGAAAGCATTTCATTTAAAGTTATATAGGGAACTATCAATATAATAAAAGCAGACACTGTCTTGTTAAAAGTAATAACCTCTATGGAGTTGGGTGATCAGAGAGAGTATATTTTGTTCAACATTCTTATGTTCTAATTGTTTTCATGTGTCACTTCTACAATATAAATGCTTAATTTAAAATATCTTGTGAACCGCAAGAGAAAGTATCATTATCGATAATAACGTAAAATCCAGAGAAACATCTAATTCTTAATATTTTATGATCATGCCTTTATAGGATGAACACATTTGAAAACAAAATATATATCCCTATGTGTGTTTTTTAAATTCCATTACACTATATATACATTACATTTTATACCTTTTATATATTATAGGTCTCTCTGTTTACTTACTGTTAAAGCACTACCTTCCTATTTCAAGTTTACAGATAGACATTTTGACCTACTTTTTTCAAATATATTGGGGAAGATAAAATTTATTAAAAATCTTTCAGATTTCGTCTTGATTCATCCACGTGAATGTTTTCTTTGGATTATAGAATTATTCATAGAATATTATGTAGTATAATGCTATTAATCCTTGAAATATCTCCCTTTTATAATTCATTTTGTTGCATTTGAAGAGTTTTTTGTGAATGTAGCTTTAAGAAAGTTACACAGTGTGTAATTAAGTTAATCAAGGGCCATCGATGTGGTACAGTGAGTTACTGAATAAGAGAGGTTTAAAAACGTACTTAGAACTCGGTTAATTTTAATTAAAGATGCATCTCTATCAAATAGAGTGACTAAAGTAATCACTGTCATGAATAAAATATGAAAACTTCAGGGAAAGAAGATTGCAAAGTGCTCTGAAAAACAATGTGTTCCCATTTGTATTTGCATGTACGTGTATGTCCAAGCTAGAACCTGTCTTTGCAATTTGTGCTCTATGTAGGCACCAGCATCCAGACTGAAGTTTCCCTTTCATGAGCTCTAATGTGCAGCGAAGGAAACACCCCAATACAGATTTATGAGAATGGTCTCACTTGGATATAGAAGTTGCTCTTCTACAAAGGATTTTTGTGTCTAAAACAGACTCTTTAAGAATATGAGACCAACGTGAGAAAAAACAACAACAACGAATTTTATAAATAAGTAAATTATACTAATTATATACATAAATAATAGGAGTTTCCTTGATTGTATTTCAGTGGTAATAGTTCATTGATCTGGGAAGGTTATGTGTTTATCAAACATTTTTTTTTTTTTTTTTTAATCTGCGGGTTTTTTTTTTTTTAGGTAAATTATAAAAATCTTATATATTCCCTTTGCAATTTAATACCATTTATCTTATAATTAAAATGTGTTGCTCACTTCCTCACTTCTACTCTTTAAATGCATTGCTATACTTTGCTCTTCTGCACGACTTCTTATTGAGTGAGCTCTCCATGGCCTGCTATTTTGATTATTATAGCTCTTTTTCTTTCTTTGCAAATAGCTTTCTATTTTTCTGCTCAGCTTTATTCGTGCTACTATTATTTCCTAGGACTAGATGATCACTCCAAGTCTGCTTTTTAAATTTTATTTCTGGCTTCTGACTATATTCTTGGGAGGTTTTATTTACTTCCCATAGAAAACCCTGCAGATGATCCCACGATCCCACTGTCATCCCAGAACACAGCATGAATATTCTTTTTTTTTTTTTTATTAAATGTATTGGGGTGACATTGGTTAGTAAAATTATATAGGTTCAAATGTACATTTCTATAATACATCATCTGTATATTGCATTGTGTGTTCACTACCCAGAGTTAGTTCTCCTTCCATCACCATATATTTGACCCCCTTTTCCCTCTTCTGACACCCTACCCCTTTACCCTCTGGTAACCACTAAACTGTTGTCAGTGTCAATGAGTTTTTGTTTCTTTGTCTTGTTCCTTTCAATTTTTATTTCACATACGAGTGAAGTCATATGGTTCTCAACTTTTTCTGTCTGACTTATTTCACTTAGCATGATAATCTCAAAATCCATCCATGTTGTCGCAAACGGCAGTATTTCATCTTTCCTTATGGCCAAGTAACATTCCATTATCTAGTATATGTACCACTTTGTCTTTTCCAATCATCTATCGAAGGGCACTTTGGTTGTTTCCATGTCTTGGCCACTGTGAATAATGCTGCAATGAACATAGGGGTACATATATCTTTACAGATACATGTTTTTGGATTTTTGGATTAGATACTCAGAAAAAGGATTGCTGATATTTGTTATAATCTTTTGATAATTCTATTCTTAACCTCCATACTGTTTTCTATAGTGGTTGTAATAATTTATATTCCCACCAGCAGTGTTTTTTTCTCGACAGCCTTTGCAACACTTGTTATTACTTTCCTTGTTGATGGTAGCCATTCTAACAGGTGTGAGGTCATATCTCGTTATGATTTTGATTTGCATTTTCCTAATGGCTAGTGGACTGTAGCATTTTTTCATATATCTGTTGGCCATTTGTATGTTTTCTCGGGAGGCATCTGTTCAGGTCCTCTGCCAATATTTTAATTAATTTTTTTGTTGTTGTTGTTTAGTTGTATGAGTTCTTTATATATTTTAAATATTAGCCCCTTATCTGAGTTGTTGTTAGCAAATATCTTTTTGGTTGCCTCTGTTTTGTTGATGGTTTCTTTTGTTATGCAAAAGCTTTTCATTTGATATAGTCCCATTCATTTATTTTTGCTTTTATTTCACTTGTCTTTGAGGTCAAATTATAAGAATCAACATAATTAACATGGCCATATTACCCAAAACAATATACATATATTGCAATCCCCATCAAAATATCAATGACATTTTTTAAAGAAATAGAACAAAATCATCAGATCTCAATGGAATCACAAAAGACTCTGAATAGCCAAAGAAATCCTAAGAAAATAAAAAAGGCCAAAGATATCATACTCCTTGACTTCAATTTATACTACAGAGTAGCAATAATCAAAACAGCATGGTATTAACAGAAAAACTGACACACAGACCAATGGAATAGAATTGAGAACCCAACAATAAACCCACCTATACATGGGCAGATAATTTTTTTACAACAAGCCAAAAACATCCAATGTAGAAAAGAAAGCCTCTTCAATAAATGGTGCTGGGTGAATGGAAAGCCATGAGCAAAAGCACGAAACTAGACTGCTATCTGTCACCATGTACCAAAATTAACTCAAAATGGGCCAAAGACCTAAACATAAGACCTAAAACAATAAACTGCATAGAAGAAAGCATAGGTACTAAACTTACAGAACTTTGGTTCAGAGAGGATTTTATGAATAAACATTCTTTTAATGGTGCTCCCTGTCTTCTTCCCTTTAAAGCATTCACTAAAAATACTAAAACGTAGTCAAAGCTTTGACCCCCACTAGAGTGATAAAACCTTTGGACTCTTTCTGTCCGGTGTTATAGGCTATATCTCCACGCGTAATCTGGTTTCTCTCTTAGTACTTCACTTTCTCATCATCAAAAATGAGAATACTAGCCCTCACTTTTATAGTTTAAGGATGAAATAAAATCAACACACATTAAAAACTCCTAGCACAGAGTCTGATGTACTGAAGATTCTTTGGGAATCTTGAAAACCTTTGCCTAATAAGTATTTGTGAAAGGCCTTTTGTTCTGTTCTTTTAATTCTGAGAAAGGGAATTTATGAGTTGCTGAACAATCTTTGGATGCTTTTTCATTTCACTTTAACTGAAGCTATGACATAGTGCTAGGTACATCTGCCGTCCTATACTTTGCACTTTAGAAAAATAAACAAAAACAATAAAATTAAAAACAATCCCAAGTATCTTACCAAGGACGTTGGTTGATCAAGTTTAACTGAAATGATGTGGTCTAACTGGAAGAGCTCTATTGGGTTTGGAGGGAGGCTCACCAACAGCATCACATGCACACTCCCTGATTTCTCCTTTTGAGCTGTAACTTTTGCATAACTCCGTTATGTGAGGATAGCCATAGAAAATTCAACAGCAATAAATCCAGCCAGACTTTTATGTTATACCTCTGGTAAAAATCAATAAAGTAATTTTTGAAAAAAATTCAGCTGCTTGGCTTTCCCTACAGTGTAGTATGGGTTTTTATACCACATGTGACTCAATAGACAAAGCCCAGGATGTGGAAAAATAGAAGTATATTATTTTAAGGATTTTATTCTATGTAACAGAGAAACTCTTTAAAAGTTAAATTGGCATCTAACGTTACCCAGATGAAAATATGTTTGTACAAAACTTATACACAAACGTTCATAGCAGCTTTACCTATAATAATTAAACCTGAAAACCACCAATTGCCCTTTAACAGGTAAATCAATAGATACGTTGCACTATATTCACACAATGAAATACTACTCTGCAGTTAAATAAGTAAACAAACAAATGATTAATTCACCAAAAACATAATTAAATCCCAAAATATTTATGCTGATGGAAAGAAACCAGCACAAAAAGAGTAAATATCATATGATTTTATTTTTATTTCATTTATATAAACTTCTATATACATTACTTCTATATACAAACTTCAATATACATTAATTGATAGTGACAGAAAATAGATAACTGGTTGCCTGATGATGGGGGTGGGGAGCTCTGGCAAGGGCAAGAGGGAGGAATTATAATGAAGCACTAAGAAACTTTTGCATGGGTGCGAATATGAGCATTATCTTGACTCTGCAGGTGGTCAGGGGTGTGCAATAGTCCCCCTCCCATCCTTAGTTCCACTTTCTGAGGTTTCAGTTATCTTCAGTCAACTGCAGTCCAAAAAGATTACATAGGAAAAACTAGAAATAAGCTATTCATAAGTTTTAACTTGTGTGCAGTTCTGAGTAGCATGATGAAATGTCGAGCAGCCCTGCTCCATCCCATCCAAGACATGAATCATCCCTTTGTCTGGAATACAACTATATATATGAGCCACTCTTTAGTCACTCAGTAGCTATCTTTATTATCAGATCCACTGTGGAGATATTGCTTGTGTTCAAATAACCTTTACTTTAGTTAATAATGGCCCCAAAGTGCAAGAATAATGATGCTGGCAATTTAGATATGCCAAAAAGAAGTCATAAAGTATTTCCTTTGAGTGAAATATTTTTAGATGAATTATGGTCCAGTAAAAATAATCACTGTAAATATAAAAAGTATAATGGAGAAATCATTTTTATTTTATCCAAGCAAACAATAATAAATTTCACTGGAGTAACAAAACAAGTTATTGGTTTGTAATATTTTACTTCATATTTATATGACATGTTTTATATCCCTAGGTATTAAAATTCATGAAAGACATATTCTCCATTTTTAATTCTTGAAAATAAATACAGAAAATGATAGTAACAAGTTAATTCATTAGATTTATTTCTCAAGAATTTAAAACTGCTAATTAAAAGCAAATCATATTATGAAGGATTTTACAAGAGCTTTTTACATTTATAAAATTAGTATAGTACATTTATCTTGTAGTGAATTAAGATTAATTTTATCCTAATGTTTATTTTCAAGAGCACTTAAAATTCTAAATAGCTGAATTACGTAAAGTACTTTCTTAATAAAAATGAGTAACTTTCTCATTATGAAGATGATAAAAGAGCTATCATTCATCATCGTTACATGTATTATGATAATGGTAGTCTCTGAAATGCTTGACTGATTTAAAGTGGTGTTTTCGTTCTTTGGAAAATTAAAGTAAAATCCAAAAATTTTATCCATCTCAGAAAGTTATAGCTCTTAATACCCACCTGTACTAAGTTGGAACACTTTTTTATGTTTGATCAATTGACCGTGTCATAGGTCTTTCAAAAGGTAATTATGACTAAGAATGATTTAGTAAAAGCATCTTAGTTACAGCCTAGAATATTAAATTATAAAAAATCCTCCTCTGCTTTTGGAAATATTTTTAAAAGGCAAGAAATCATTATCATTTTTTTTTTAAATAAAATGTCTTTTGTATAAAAATAATCAGTAAGACACTTTTTTGCCAATATTTAATATTCCCATTTATCATGATGGCACCAAATATCTTCTTTCTCACCAAGTAATTTTCAACTTTTTATTTCTTCATTACTCACATTGAAGTATAAGATGGATAGTGTTTCTCATTTAAGACAGAAAAAGGATGAAATTCAGAAGTGAAATTGGTAGAAACATATTAATCATAGGATAGAGGAAATAAGATAAGGGAGATTTTTGTAAATCATCTTAACTTTGTTCATTCATTCATCCATTCATTCATTTTACAATTACATATTTAATGTTAGATGGATGCTACGCTAGATGCTGATGATACGAAGATAAAATACGACGTGGACGTTGACTTTGTAGAACTTTTCTGACATGCATACTGGATATGTGTAAAATATATTTTCAAGCTACAATGTATGTGTGGATGTATCTGACTAGATGAGTCCCCTGTTTTCATTATCAAGGAAAGAAGCAGTAGAGTCATCTTTCTGCTTTGCCTAGAGATTGGAATTTCGATTCATTGTAGACTTATTTAGAGTACACTAGAAATTTCAAGGACACTTAGCAACAATTAAGAGGTATTAAATTATTTGATTAGGATCACATATTTATTTGCAGTAACAAAATTGTACTGTACTTCTCATGAACCAAGACATGTATAGTTTCCTATGTCGTGTCATAAAAGAATGGACTTAGCTGATTATATTACTGTTTATACACCTTTTTTTCCTGATATGTTTTAAAGGAAGACGGGGAAAAAAACTTTTTTTTGTTTGTTATATTTCTGCAGTCAAAAGTTGATAGATTATGAATTTTAGGTTGGGTTCATAAATATTCTCACCTTTCTTCAGCTTTCCCTGTGTTGTTTGACATAAAAAACAAAAACGAAAACTAAAAAACACTCAATTTCATATTCTAACAATAAAGAAGTTGGACACAATACTCTCTACATTTAAAACTTTAAATAACAATATTTGAGGAATCTTCGACATTATGTATAGTGTATATGTCATTCATAATAGAAATTTAATTTCATTGATTTTATTAGAATCTAATGTAAATTGCCTTTTATAAATCACTTTCATTTTTATACGCTCCTTTATTTATATTGTTTTCTTAAGCTTAAAGTTTAAAAATATATCTTATTATATTCTCCAGTTCTTTGTTTGACTTATCTATGTTTAAATTTATGAGCTATATCAGACAAAATGAAGAAACATGCTATGGCCTCTATTTAGTTTACACTATTGTTAAAATAAATATTATATCCTAATATGACCTATATGCCTCTCATAGTTGTTCAAAACTGGATGGACGCCTTATTCCTTATTACTTCACACTGACCTGCATTTCTTCTATCATTAACACCCAGCCTTCATTTTATCATTTCTTTGTTTCAACAGGTTGCCTAACTACCCCTTCTATAGTTGCCTTTGTGTTCTCTGACTCATTTATTTAATTCCCAGTATAGTACCCATTTTTCTTATTAACTACTTTATCTATTGTTCAAATGTCAAAATGGTTATTTCTAATGATTTTCCAGTCCCACCCAAAATTTTGAGAATTATTTTGAATTTAAACTTATTAGTTTGTGCTCATTTTGAACAGAATATTTTTGAGATTCTTTTTTTAAAAAAATTACAATGTTTAATAAAGCTACACTAAAGTATATCAGATACTTTCTATCATAGTTATTGTACCCTTAATGAAAAGTTGCTATTTTGTAAAATATACAAAAACTGCATCTAGAGGAAATCCAGTACAATTACTAAAATTTATGGAGAATAAATTTCCAGTTAATAGAGTACATCAAATTGGTATGTAAAGTTTATAGAAAGGAGGCAAAGCATAAGCAATTTATATTTTGATCTCAACAAAATGTAAGTACCTCTGTATAACAGAAATAATAGCACATACGGCCATTTATGTCACATTTTAAAAAATGTATAGTTTTTTGAGGAAGCCACTTGTTTTTGTCTAGAAAATTTCACTACAGGGCTTTTCATAAAGCTTTCTAACTTTATTCAAAAGTTCAGAATACTGACTCCTCTCTTACTACTCTCTGCTTTTAAACTATTTTGCTCTCCATGCAGCTTTATTGCACAATGCTTAACTATTGCTTAACTATTGCACATTTCTTAACTATTTTTTGTGATTTCACATACTGTATCTCAAACTAGATTAAATAACGTGATGTCCTCTTATATTTCTTTTTCATATAAATGTAGGTCCAATATCGATACTTATGGGTTGAGATCTACTGGGCATCCAGTACAATTTGGGAAGGGACAAAATTATCAGGTTGGTGCAAAACTGATTGCGGTTTAAAAGGTTAAAAATAAATGCAAAAACCGCAATCACTTTTGCACCAACCTAGATGAATTGGGAGAAACATAGATAGGAGCAATACAGGCATTCCTCATTTTATTGCACTTCATTTTATTGCACTTTGCAGATAATACTATGTTTTTTACAACTTGAACGTGAGATCCTCCACCAGCAAAACGATTACAACTCCTGAAGGCTCAGATAACAGTTAGCATTTTTTAGCACTAAAGCATTTTAAATTAAGGTATGCACATTTTTTAGGTATAATGCTATTGCACACTTAATGGACTACAGTAAACATAACTTTTATATGAAATGAAAACCAAAAACATTCTATGATCTGCTATATTGTGATATTTGCTTTACTGTGGTGATCTGAAACTGAACACTCAATTATTTTCAAGGGATGTGATAAATTTGCAGGTGAAAATAATGGGAGTAGATTTGTATTGTTAAGGTTCAGGTGCTTGCATTACTATTAGGTGGTAATGACTAATAGGTAGTAGGAAATACAGGTGTAGCAATGAGAGGAAGTGATGACATAGATTTGGTAAGACCTAGTGTTTGAAGCTATTACACTGGATTAAATTCATTGGGAGAATCTTAACAAGAAAGAGGGAGGGAGGGAGAGAAAGAAAGAAATGACTTAGGAATCTGACTGTAAGATTAGGAGTCAATTATTTTAAGGTCAGATTAGTAGGCGTAAACCTAAAGGAGGGCACAAAATAAGAAGTATAATCCATGAAGAAGAGAAAAGGCAGTATACGAACATGATTTACAATTTGTGTGGAGTCTGAGACTTGAAGTTTCTATCCAAAACATAGGAGAAGCAATTTACTGAAGTTCTGATGATCAACTAGAACCATCAAGTTTATCTTACAACAATTAATAGTATCCTAGCTAGGAAACATTTTGAATTCAGGAATGAAATATTTCAGCTAATGAATGAACTTGGGAAGGAGATAGGAAACAATAAAAACTGAGTTCAGATAATAAAGAATATTAAAATAGTTATCAGAGAAATTGAGTTTCACCTAAGGGGCTTAGTTTAAAGAAAAAGAAAACAAAACAAACTCCACTGTACATGCAAAGACAGAACCCTGTAGGAGTTCCGATAAAAACCCCTCTATGGCTCTCTTTGTGTCGGTAGTGCGGCTCATTAAGGCAGAGATGAATATAGTTAAGTCATTTCAGCTGACAGTTCTATGGAAGTAGGAAGCCAGGCTTACCCACGTAGTCACAGTCAGGGGGCACACACGCCTCCCCAAAAGGAGAGGAGTAGACCCAAAGGTGGTGTAGGGTCTCAGGCTCAGCTCCTTTCAGGTTCTCCACTCGAATTAGTCACTCTTCTTCCATGGGTAGGACGGAAAGGCAAGTAATCCAACTCCAGGGAAATCCTTCCATATGAAAATGTGAGTATTGAGCACAAATCATTTTCCCCTAACTCACACTTGAGGCTTGTAATCTCTCTGTTCTTCTTCCAGGAGTTACTGCTAAAGATAATGAGGACTTTCTATTATTTCTCCATATCCTTCTTTTAAAAGTTTCCCCCTTTTCCCCACAAGAGCAACTACACGTGATCCAACAAAGATTCCCCCTTTTTTGGTGCTGTTCTAGAGTGAGGTTCATGCTATCTTCCACACCAGAGCTAAGACACAGACCAAGGCAGTTCGGATTTGGAAAACAAGAGGCTAAATCTTGCTACCCTTAAGTCACTAGAGTATGCCCAAAGAAAGGTTAGTATTAGCAAGAGCACTGTTCCTCTTAACAGTTGTTTCATTCTGATGGTAGGACCGGATATTTCTCTTCTTCACCACCTTCTAGGCATTAAAACTCTAAAGAAAGTGATAGATTTTTTCCTCAATAAAGGGGGAGATGGGGTACAAGTCGATGAGTGAGGACCTGCTTCAGAGGAAAATTGGGCTGCAGATTTCTGTTTTTTTCCAAACTTCCAGTGTATAGTTCAGTTGTTTACGTTTACATCTATAAAATATACTCTCACCAGAAAAAAATGTTAAGTCTACTCCCTGTCCTCTAGGTATGCTTTTTTTTTTCCTTCTCAATTTTGGATTGAGACACCACTGTAGCCCTTTTGCTGGCGTAGGTCTCAGAGCTTTGGGTGGTTCCATCCCACTGTGTTTGAGGTATTTACCATACCAATTTCTGTGAGTTCCTTCAGAGCCCTCTCAACAACTGTGTTCATTTTAAGGTGTATCAGGAAAATTACAGATAATTTTTTTTTTAAACAAAAGAATATTGTGAAGAGATTTTGAAAAATAAATTTATTGGATTTCAATCCAATATTCTACATTGATTATTTTTTAGTTTCCATATACCGCACTGTACTCAAAAGTCTCTGATAAAGTAAATTGCATTGTCTATTCATACTTCAAGATATTACCATGTTTCCCCGAAAATAAGACCTAGCTGGGCCATCAGCTCTAATGTGTCTTTTAGAGCAAAAGTTAATATAAGACCTGGTATTATATTATATTATAAGACCAGTCATATTAAAAAGACTAGGTATTATATTATATTATTTTATATTATAGTAAAGACCTGGTCTTAATATAAGACCCGGTCCAAATTTTTGCTCCAAAAGACACATTAGAGCTAATGGTGAAATCAATCAAAATCTGGACCTACCTTGTTTTCAATTTTATTCAACATTAAAAAAAAAAAAAAGGAAAATATGAATTGGAGTCTGAAGATCTTAAATAGAATTCTTCTTAATAAAATAAAAATAAAAGAAAATTTCAATATGATAACTAGTTTCTGCTTAAAAGTTCTTGGTTACATTAAAATTGTTTTACTCATCCTTCTCCAAATAAACAATCCAGGCATTTTCATCAAAGGATGGGATGGGCCACAGGGAAGAAAAGTGTGGAATAGCTCTAGAACAAAATGAGTCATGTGAATTATTTACCATGTTCTGTAGAACACAGATCGTGGGTTGCTGAGATCATCACAACGGAAAATATTGATTTACTTATAAGAAAGTAGAAGGTCAGAATGAGTCAACCCTCAAAGAATACTACAGAGTGATGCCCTATAAAATCCTACAAAGAAAAACTGCATTGTTAGGCAGCCTTCACACCACCTGGTTTTGCAAGATGCCCTTGACTGATACATAGAGTCAGCTATCCTAAATCAACAGAGTATGTTAATAGTGAATAAATAATTTTGTAACTGCTTTTGTTTGTAGCAATTCCATAGAAATCACATATTGCAAAATGGGATGAACTATTAAATCATACTCCAATGACCTATAGGTCATTGCTAAATGACATACAAAGTTTCTGTTTTGCAAGTCAATGTAAATAGTATGGCATGCCACATAAGGGATGCAGAAAGTTCTCAACTAAGGATATGAGCTTTGGAAAGACAGACATACCAGAAGACATTGAAAAAAAAAAAAATGCTGTCACCATCCCTTCCAAAAGAATGCAAATTTGTGTGATGTGAGCGGGTGCATTGTTGTGACACAAGAGCCATGAATTGTTGGTGAAAAGTTCAGGTCATTTTCATCTAACTTTTTCATGCAGCCTTTTCAGTACTTCCAAATAGTAAACTTGGTTAACTGCTTGTCCAATTGGTACAAATGCATAATGAATAATCCCTCTGATATCAAACAATCAACGTTGTTTTGACTCTTGGTTTGGACTGACAGAACTCTTTTGGTCATGGAGAGTTGGCTGACTTTTATTGTGCACTTTGATGTTTGGTTTCAGGGTTGTGTTGGTACACCTGTGTTTTGTCACCATTGATAACATGGACCAAAACATTGTCTTGCTTCTCCAAACAGTCTTGGCAAACTTCGACTCTCCTTTAATTTTGTGTATTGGTGAGCTCCTTCTGGACCATTTTTGCACACACCTTTCTCATGCCAAGATTTTCAGTTAAGATTTCCATAACTCTTTCTCTATTGATGTTTAGTTGCTCTGCTATGCTTCTCACAGTTAGCTGATGATTTTGATACATAATTCAATGAATTTTTGCAACGTTTTATTCAGTTCTGCTCGTTACTGGCTGTGCTGCTCTTTTCATCAGTGATGCATTCTCTCCCCTCAGAAAAACGTTTAATCCATTTGTACTCAGCCATTTTCTTCATGGCATTATCCAGATAAACTTGGACTAACATATCCCTGATTTCACTTCCACTCTTGCCAAGTTTAACAAGAAATTTAATGTTTGTTTGTTGTTCTAATTCAAGATCATACACTCTCACAATGGTACACAAAAACACACAACAACAATCATGAACACCACTCAGCAAGATACCGCCACATGTCGACATGAACACAGCTGTGAGACACTGATATACCATTTGTACTCAGCCATTTTCTTCATGGCATTATCCAGATAAACTTGGACTAACATATCCCTGATTTCACTTCCACTCTTGCCAAGTTTAACAAGAAATTTAATGTTTGTTTGTTGTTCTAATTCAAGATCATACACTCTCACAATGGTACACAAAAACACACAACAACAATCATGAACACCACTCAGCAAGATACCGCCACATGTCGACATGAACACAGCTGTGAGACACTGATATACCAAGGTTATGAAATCTAACCGAGCTGTTTATGCAGTGCTACCAATCTAAGTGCATGGTGGCAAGTTCACAAACTTAATTATCAGGCCTCGCAATTCGAAGTAAATGTATTAAAAAAAAAGGTCAATTGCACAGGAACTGAGAAGAACAGGTGTGGAGGTGACAGAGTTATAAGAGTGGATCTAGGGCTTACATATTATCTCTAGAAATTTTCCTACCTACTCACTCTGTTTCTCTCTGTATTTTGACCATACTCTGTTAATACGGACAGGCTTCCTCCATGTGTTGGAGAATATGGACAATGATAGTGCTTAGTTAGCATACTTCTTACACTGAATCAAGAAGCAAGAGAGTAACTTTTAACCCTCCAAACAAAGAAAGCATGTCCTAGTCTAGTTTAAATTATGTGCCCATCTTTTAAACCAAACACTGTGGACAAGACAATGAGTCAGTTTGAAGGACTAAATGAGGGCCTACATCTGGGAGTAGTTGAGATGATATGATTGACAGCCTCACTATTACATTAAGAAATGGAAATTTAAATATTTTCCAGACAAGGAGGGTTAGTTGGCAGACCAAATTAAGAGATGATCACTATACCATACAGCAAAGTATGCAGATTTGATTTCTGGTACTCTTTGCTTTCCTACAAATGTAAGCACAATTTTAAAATTATTTTCCAATTTACACAGGAATAGCTGATGAATATAGACATCATATTTGTTTCAAGTGATTTTCATAGGTTTTTGTCACTTGTTGCTGAGATACCTAATTCACAATGTTGTAGTGGACTTAGTTTTCTACATTTAGTTCAATTAGTGGTAATTACGATTATTCCAAATGAGAATACTAAGATTTAGAGATATTTATCATGTACCCATGATGGATGAGAAGTATTCTATTTCAGAATTTCAGATAGAAATTAATGGGTTTTTTTCTCTTCCTTTTTTTTCAAATTTTGAATGAAATTGAAAAGAAAGCTGGTCCAGATTTCAATTGATTTCACCAAGTCTTAATTCACTGAGTCTGTAGGATCAATCATTAGCCTGCATTTTGAGAGCAATCATGTGCCAAAGCAAGTAAGAATCTAAGTGTTGCATTCATTTCAATAAATATTTATAAATTACTTTTTGGTGAGTTAGAAACAATGACTCCTTTTGCACTACAAGACTTCCTTGTTTTTGATTAACTTTCAATTTGTGTCAATAGAAACAGAGAGTCATCCTGATTCTCACAACACTGTTAGGTGAACATATTGCTCAATTTTTGTCTATTTTGTCAAAGAACATCAGAATGCTATCAGCTTAAGACTTTATTCGAAAAAGCTGGGAACAAGAATGCTCACTAAGATCATTTTGTCCTGGAGAAAAGAATTCTACAGTGCTTTAACAAGAGGGGTTATACAAAATGGAGCTAAATTTGGGAATGGTTAATCAAAATCAGTTCTTGGAAGAGGGAGTAAATGTTTGTCGATTAGTTGTTACTTGTTGGTCATTTCGAATATTTGAAGAAGGGTGGAGGAGGAAGACTTAGGGGCTACGTTCATGTGCAAGTAAGGTGGGAAAAAATAGCTTTAAGAGACAAGGACAAGCAGAGGAAACAGTGGGAAGTTATGTCTTTCAAGGTCTGTTACAATTTTGTTCTAAATTATGGAGTATGGACTCATCTCCCCTCACTTACGTTTAGGTAACATTGTTTTGGCTGTATATGAATAGAACTCTGTTAATGCATCTCCTTATTTACTTCCAGAAGGTCTAGCTTTTTGGATTCCTTTTCAAAATAAGTTATTTGTATTCAACCTGGTCAAAGCCTAAAACCTAACCAAAACAAAACAAACACTAAAGACCCATATACTTTTTGTCAGTAATAAATAAATAAATAAATAAATAAATAAATAAATAAATAAATAAATCCCTCGGTAGCAGTGATCTGTATTCTAATATAATCTATAATTTGATAATAAGAAGTATGAATATAATATATATAATGCTATACAATAGTTAAAATATGAATTAATATACTAGATTAATGCTAATTCATTTGAAATTTATGTTACCTCTAAAATGCATTATGTGAAAAATAGTATTAGTAATTCTATTCACTGGACACCATATAACAGGACCCCTGAAAATGTATGACTTGAATTACATTTATTTTCTAAATTCATTTTTTTAAAATAATGAATCAAAGCAGTGCTGTCTGTCATATAATATGTTCAACTGGTGTACAGTAGGCCTCCTTGTATAACAGTTATCCAGTAATACATAGATAATAAATATATCAGCCTAATTTGAAACTGCTGATTACTTTATTTAACAACATAGTTAAAGTATGTCCAATCTGTTGGGTATTTAAATGTATTAACATGGTGGCAAACAGGTTTAGCCAAAACAACATGGAAGTAAAAGCCAAAAAAACAAAACAAACACACAAACCAAAAACCAAGAGCTACCTGTATGCACAATGTGTTCATCTGATCTATTTATTTTTGGGTGAGGCTGTTTTTTAAAACAGAGTGTCTGTATAAATAATAAATAAGTACACTCACTACAATAGAAAATCTCTTTGTTATGAGAATAACAAAAAAATTAAACTATGTCGGTTATCCCATTTCTCCAGAAAACACTGGACTAATCTGGGAAGCATAAATGTTTCACCTTGTCAATATTTCATTGTCAAAACATATTTTAAACAAGCATTCATATAATGCAGAGTGCCATTGTGCCTATAATGCATAGGAAAGCATTTTCATAATTCCACTCATTAAGGTTTACACAAACACAACTGCCTGCCATTGGATTAAATTGAAAACGTACAGTAAAAATTATCTGAAGGAGGAAGTGTGTGACCACATAGTTAATTCCTTACGAGAATAAATTTAAATATTATTGTCTTTCCCAGTGGGGAGCCTCCCAGGAATAAATGCAGCAGGTATATTAATTGCCTCACTCCAAAATAATAATTTTAAATGTATCAAAGCCACTGGGCACCTTAGTGCACAGCTTTCCCCATCCTGAAGAAAGAAACCGAGTGGCATTAAAGTCTTTCCTGTCAAGGGGCAGAATTCCACTGTGGTTAGGCAAATAGATTCCAGAGATAGCTACCTGGATTCAAACCTCAACTTTGCCACTCACTGCCTTCGAGACTTAAAATATCTACCTTTGTGTATTTCCCTTTCAAAGGACAGAAATAAGAAATGAAAACCTACCTCACTCATAGAATTGCTGCAATGGTTAAATATTTGGATATGTGCAAAACACTTTCAAATGGTGCTTGGTTCAGAGTGTAAACTGTGTATGAGTTCATACTGTTTATCCCTATTCTGGGTGCCTCAAACATCTTTCTATGGAGGAAAGCCTTTAAATAAAGTTTAAGGCATAAGTCTGGAGTAGAGACAAATAATTTGGGTGACTAATGACCAATTTGAGGATCTCCAGAGAGTAGACTCCACCAGTGTGGTGAATCCCATCAAAATCCAGCCTTCCAGGGACGTGAAAGAAGATAGCAATTAAACGTCAGACTTTTATTTTCTAGCTCTTTTTCCTCTTTCCCTGCGTGTTATTAGAGTATTCTGAGCCCACTTTCAATGCAGTTTTGGTTAACAGTACCAGTTCTCAGTCTGCTCCAAGCAAATATTCAGAACATGTTTGAATTTTGAAGGTAATTTTAGTTATCACTTTACAGATAAAATAATTTAAAGAGAATTGTTTGTTCTTTCTTAGGTCACACAACAAATCATAACAGGTAATCCCATATTAGAATCAACTAGTAAGGCTTCTGTGAATAATTTCATATCCTGTCTAGTGTTCTAAGACGAATAGTAAAATTCAGAGATAGAAATACTTCCATTTGGAATACCTCTATATCAAACCAATCAAGAACAAATTCAATAAAAAGATAATGAAATGTATGAAGTTCAAAAAAATGTAATACATTAGTACTAGAAACCTACTACGCTGTCCAAGTTGAAGTCAGAAGGCAAGACTCATGATCCAAATGTTTAATAAAATTTCATATTCTGAAGTCATCAAAAAGGATGTTTTCCTAAGTCAGTTATGTTTGCTCCTCTGTTGTTCTATTTCTCCATGTCAGTTGTACCATTCTCTCAATGTGAGTGGCAATCTGGGGATCCATCCTAGATTTTACCTTCTCTCTTGTCCCTACTTCTTTGTAAAAAGCCCAATCATTATACTTTAAAATCCCTTTTCATTTCCTCTTTAGCTCTTTTTCTTACACAACCTCAGATATCACTTCAAGCTCTCACCAATTTAGCCTCAATTGTTTCCTGGTCTCCTTTCTCAATTGTCTCCCATCAGTCAGGGAATTCCAAAACAATAGCTTGAAATATACAGGCCCTGTATAATATGACCCAATCCATATTCCCAACCCGATTTCTTACTATTTCTCACCAGCATCCAAACTGCTTCACTGCAGCCCTACATAACTGTTTTGCTGTGCTCCAGAAGTGCTAACATGCCCTCATGTTTCTATGCCTTCAATACCCTTTCTTCCTTCTCCTCGTCAATTCTTAGGATGAGATTCAAATATTTTCTCTCCTGAATTTGCATATTCTGGGTTATCCTTGGGGGTAATTATTGTTTTGTTATTATCTGTTCGGATTTCTTTCCTCTCATAAGTAATAGAACTTCAACTTTGCCAGTCACAACACCCTACTCCACTGGTAATAGTTATTGGCTCAGGACAGATTTAGTCTGTCTAATCATAGTCCCTTTCTGATATTTTTCTTACTCTATTATCAAGGAAACTCTCTATTCTTCCTGGAACATCGAATAGGAAACACATGAACCTAGGTCAGCTAGTGGCCACACTCTCCATCACATGAAAAACCTGTCTATCGGATAAAGAATGCTTCTAGGTAGAGAGGAAAGGCAGAGTGGATTTCCTCTTCTAAACACTCAGATTCCCAGTGATGCCAGGATTGTTACAGAACTTCCTTTAATTGTGAAATCTTCTTCTTTGTTTTTCTTTCTATCTTTTCAATGTGTCTCCCTTTTTTATATAAGCAAATTAGTTGCATTTCTGTCACAAAAACCCACAGAATCCTAACTAATGAAAGTACCCACCCTGGACCACATATATCAGAGCACTCTCATTTTATACTGTATTTTATTTGCTTATTTTATTCCCCAAACAGTCTGAAAATTTGAGGGGAAAGAAGAGGGTGGTGCTTCATGGCTGATTCAGCAAACTATTAGCACAATAAATAGTACATAATTGTTAATGAATATGTCAACAGCAAAGCTTTTAATATAAAGCAAATTTAACATCATAAACAACTATTAACTTTGAAATTATTTTTTATAAATTATTCTTAAATTTTTCTCAAAATAAAATAAATTATAATACCAAGGTGCCAAAAAAATGTATACAAGTGGACACTTTGGTCAGCGTTGCTCAAGCTGTAGTTCACCGTAATCAGAGGTGTTTCAATGCTGATAGTAACCACTTTGAGCACTTCTTGTAATTACAGAAGTCAGACATGACTTGTATTCATCTTTTGTTATCGATATATATTGAGTATTACAATTTTAATACAGTTTTCTTTTCTTAAAATATGTATATGTTTTTTTGGCACCCTCTGTATTTGACTGCAGTGGTCATGTAGCCCAATTATATCATTTTGCAGATGAAAAATATAGGCCCCCAAATGAAGAGACTTTACTAATCTTACAATCTTCTCTAGCTTACTGTGGAAAGAGGGAAAAAATGGTAAAAAAAAAAAAAAAAGAAAGAAAGAAAAAGAATATCTAAGAGAAAATAAATTAATGAGTTCAGTTAGATAAAATTACTTAGTTATCTCCATTAGTGTCATTGCTTTCATTTACTTACAGCTTCTTTTATTTATATTTATTGTTTCTGCTTCCTTTATTTGTATTTACAATAAATTTCTCAAAAATTAAAATTCTAGTCACTATAAGAAAATAGATGGTTTTCTCTTTTATATGTTTGTCCAACAGAGAGTAATCAATAATAAATAAGAGAGTGAGTGAGTCTGCCAATATGATGTTCCAGGATACATGAGTAATTCTTTGGCCTTTGACACTTGCCCTAAGTATATACTGTGAGCATCATCCATCAAGATGTTTTAAAGTTTTTTTCTTTATTAGAAATAAACAATGAAAATTGATGTGAATCAGTCTTACAAAATTTTCCCTGAAATAGGCTTCTCACAGAGTACTTAGTGAGAAAATAAATCTTTAAAAAATATGCATAAATGTTTCAGCATTAAAGTTGTGAAGCATTCTAAATCAGATAAACAACATGAGAAATGTAAAAAGGCAACATTCATTTTTTTCAGTAAAAAAAATATTAATTCTTTTAAGAAACATCTAGTTTAAGCTCTTTATATGAAAATTCTGTTAGCAAATGTAGGGATTAATTTCATCTCTTTAGTATCATCAAAAAGCAAAACAAAACAAAACAAAAAAACCCTGACTTTGTTTAACTCAGACACCACATCTAATTTTTCAGTAAAGTTCGCCATAACATCAAAGTACATGCCAATTTGATGACTCAAAACCTCCACTGCTCCCACCTTCATTCAAGCCACTATCATTTTTCTGCCTGAATTGTTTCAATAGATTCTTAACTAGTCTCTGTGTTTTCCTGTCCTATATATTCCACCTCTTGCTTTCTATTCTGTTCTACATATCATATCCATAGGGATTCTATTAAAACATACCATGTTTCCCCAAAAATATGACCTAGCCAGACCATCAGTTCTAATGTGTCTTTTGGAGCAAAAATTAATATAAGACCCAGTATTATATTATATTATATTATATTATATTATATTATATTATATTATATTATATTATATTATATTATATTATATTATACCGGGCCTTATAATAAAATAAGACCGGGTCTTATATTAATTTTTGCTGCAAAAGACACATTAGAGCTGATGGTCTGTCTAGGTCTTATTTTTGGGGAAACACAGTAGCTTAGATTTTGTCCTTCCTCTGTCTTTCCAGCCTACCCAGAGAAATGGTAGCCAGTATGATGACCTACCAGGCCTACACAATCTAGCAGTTACCTCTCATAATTCCAACTACTAAATACTCTGATCGTGCTTCAAACCACCCTGTCTTCTTTACTGTTCTGTGATCACATCACACGTGCCCACAATTCAGGATAAGCACATTCTCTTCATCCTGAAATGCTGTTATTTATATATATCTTGTATATTTATTTCCTTCAAGTATCTGCACAAATGTTATCTGTTTAGAGAGACCTTGAGTGACCATTTTATATAAAATTAGCCACACTCCTGTAACATTCTTTGCTTTCTCATCGCAACTATAATTGGTTAACATGTTGAATGTTTTTTGTTGTTGTTGTTTATTTTCTATCTCCATTCATATAAGGTGCATGAAGGCAAGGGCATTATTTGGTTCATAGCCATCTCGTAAGAAATAAGTGAGGGCTCAAAAATATTTACTGGATGAAAGAATAAATGAAAGAGAATAAATAGAACAGCAACATCAATAATCTACAATTATGCATTCAAGAATATTTGTAATTCTTTGAAAAGATTTCCATTACTTCAGTGATTTTCATTTCAAAGTTTGTGGTTTTCACTTTAAATAATTTTGACAAATCCTGCAATTAAAATTAGAAATGTGATTTTAAAGTAAATACAATATTTTACCCCTTATATTCGGTTTCACTTTCCATGGTTTCAGTTACCTACTGTCAACCATTGTCCAAAAATATTAGATGGAAAATTCCAGAAGTGAAAAATCCTAAGTTTTAAATTGCCTGCCATTCTGTGCAGGGTGATGAAATCTCTTGCTATCACATTCTCTCTTGCGCAGGACAGTAATCATTCCTTTGTCCAGCATACACATGCTGTGTATACTCCCCACCTGTTAGCAGCAGTTGGTAGCCATCTTGGTTATCAGATTGACTATTGGTATCACAGTGTTTGTATTCAAATAATCCTGATTTTTCTTAATAATGACACATTCACTAGCTTTTATTACTGTGTATTGTTATAATCATTCTATTTTATTCTTAGTTGTTACTATTAATCTCTCAAACCTTGTCTAAGATAAATTAAACTTTATTATATGTATATATGTATAGGAAAAAACACACCACATAGCCTGTTTAGAGTTTGGTAATATTCGTGGCTTCCAGCGTCCACTAGGGTTCTTGGAACATATTCTCCAAGAATAAGGGAAGATTATTGTATGACATATAGTTATATTTCTTCCAGGTTAGTAAGCTTAAGATTGTATCCTTCCCAATTTGAGCCTTCAGATGAGACCACGTCGACTAGTCTTGTAAGAGCTTTAGAAAGAGAGGATCCAGCTCATCTGTTTCCAAGTTGCTAACCCACAGAAACTGTGAAATAATAAATTCATATTGTTTTTAGGTTACTGAATTTTGGGATAATTTGTTATGTAGCAATAGATAACTAATTAGATAAATTCCATGAATTTATCTGTGCACAGAACTTGAAAGATACATTTTTCTGGTGTATCCTAAAGATGTTTCTTCTTTTTTTTGCAGTGCAATAATTTATCATCAGCAAAATATGAGTTCTTCCAAAATAAATTTTTTTTAACCCTCAAAGACATCATCACCATATGTAAGGATAATAAAAACTTCTTTAAGCTTTATTTTTTTTGATATAAGGAGATATTAGAGAAATCATTCCATCACATATTATATGTAAACGTTAAATATGATTTGATTTTTTTTATTGTGCTCAGTTGGTTTCTACATACTCTATTTTACTGTTTCTAAAATAAGTTGTTTATCTATATAACTTTCCATTTCCTATCTCTTGGAAAGCTTTTTTGATCCTTTATTCTGTTTCTGTTTTTGGCATCCCTGAGATTGTTCTTTGCCTACATAATCTCTCACCTAATTTTATGACCACTTTTTTTCTTTGTGACTCATTATTTTCTTTTGATTTACTAGCATTTTTTCCTCACAGTAATATATCAAGTTTTCTACTTTAAGTAATTAAGACATTGTATTCCAAAACAAACAAAAAAACAATACTAGAGACCACCAAGGCTTTAGGGATTACTATTATACTTCAACAAAATCACCTTAGCACATTTGTGTTACAACACAAAAGTAGATCATTTATAAAAGCGAGAAACTCAAGAGGAGCTTTCTTTAAGGGGAAAAGAATTGGCTGTAGCTAAAGATAATAGAATTTAGAAGTCACGAAACTGGAATCATTAACTTCAAATTTCTGTCTCTAAACCTCCATGAAAGAAGTAGGTGGTCAAGATCTTGACTAGTAAGAGAATCATGGGATCAAGGAAGGTATACTCAGTTTTTAACAGGTGAAAATTGAAATAGAGTCTTATTACTTTAAGTTAATTTCATCCTAGGAAGAAAGCAATCACTGTACCCTTTTCTCCTACTAGTGAGTTGCATTTCATCTCTATATAATTAAATGTTTATTGTAATCTGGCCTAAACCCTTTATCTCATTAGAATCCTGGAAGAAAACTACTGGATTTCTTCCTCCTATCACTTCTGTCTCTTTGTATAACTATGACAACCTGGAGCTTAATTATGTGTCTGCTAAATAATGCAACTCAAGCTATGAATTATTCATCCTTAGAAGTCCTTATCATCAGATATCAGAAAATAAGAAAGGGAAACAACAGAAGGGCTTTTCAATCCTGAATAACAAAAGCACATATTTTCCTCTTTCAAGTTATTTTCTACTCAGGAACTAGTCCTCAGTTCAACAGATACATTCTACAAGATGCGATAAAAAATACAATAAAAATAAAAAAACTTGACCACATGTTCCACTGATCACAAGAGAAGTTCTGTCCTGGCTTAAAAAAGCTGATTCATGTTCCATAGCAAATTACAAACAGACAACTGAAACACAAATGTGAACCTGCACCAGCTACAGGTACACACCTCGGTCAAGAGGTAATTTATTTGGTTTTATATATAATACCGTGCTATCTCAATTCTGAACATATGCTGAAAAATGTGATTATGATTGAATTTGGAAATGATAATATCTCATATGCAAAGGTGTTCAATGGGTTTTAAAAATGGTGCAGGAAACAAATATTTCTCTCAAGTAGACAATAACCCAAATGTAGGTTAACATTTCTTAAGAGAATCATTGAAATCAGGTATCCTGTTAGGTTGAGCAATATAAAATTACTGCTATTAAATCTTTTTTCACTTAAGAAACTATTTCATTTAGCTCAAATTAGAACTTAAACTTGCATGTGATTAGGATGTCAACCACTCACTATATGAGGTATGATAAAAAAATATGGTGAATGTTTATATATATATATATATATATATATATATATATATATATATATATATATATATATATAATTATTACAGTAAAAGACATATTGACATTAATCCCCTTCAAAATACTCCCCCTCAGGTAGAACACACTTATCCCATGGTTCTTCTCACTTTCTGAAGCGGTTCTGGAAGTCCTCTTTCATGAGTGTCTTTACTTTTTCCTCCATCATGACAATGCTTCATGTCACACATCACTTTTTGTATATGGCAATTTCTGTCCCATAAAAATATTATGTTGTGTCCTCATCCACATGAGTCACTGGATCTGGCACTGTGCGGCTCCTCGCTCTTCCTCAAAGTCAAAATGACCATGAAAGGAGAATGTTTTGAATTGATTCAGGACATCGAGGCAGCCATGACAGTGCAACTGAAGACACTCATGAAAGAGGACTTTCAGAACTTCTTCAGAAAGCGGCAAGAATAATGGATTAAGTGTGTTCGAACTGAGGGGAAGTATTTTGAGGGGGATTAATGTCAATGTGTCTTTTACTGTAATAATTTTTTTATATATTTAAACATTCACCATATTTTTTGATCATACCTCGTATAGTGAGTGGTTGACATCCTGAGGCGGTGCGAGTCTGGCCTCAGGATCTCACCAGCAGCAATCCTTCCGCATCTACCTCCTCTGGCAAGAGCCTCCTCCTGCCCTCCGACTACATATTAATTTGAATTGTAGGCAATGTTTTCCAAAATGTTTTGTGAAAGGCTGTTTTAGGGAACCTGTTAACCGGAGTAGTAGCTCAATCCTTTTGCCCAAGCAGAAAAGAATTAAAGATCAGCAAACGTGAAGCTATAGAGTAAGGGAAGTTTATTAGGATGTGTTCTAAGAGTAGAATGGGCCAAGTCAAGAGAGACAATGGAGCAGAAGGGCTTGGGGCTTGAGCTTTATATTGCTGGCTCTGGGCCAGCTCTGCCTGTACAGACTTGGGTCATTTGATTGACATGTGTAGGTTATATAATCCATTCCTTTCTGTGCAAGTTCTTACCCATAATGCACACAGAAAAACCCATGGGAGCGGGGTAGGGGTGGTGACGTTGGTTAAAATCACAACGCTAATTTATTGTACTTATATTATAATAAGGCTAAGGTTAAACCAAGGGTAAGTTTTAATATTCTGCTCAGGCATCAAAAAACAGGTAATTCTAGATGGATTTCACTTCCCTCTTTTCAGGATGTTCTAACCATAGAATTAGTCCCCTGGGAATGGACCTGGGGGTGATCCCTGGGGAATGGACTTGGGCAGTGCAAAGCACTGGTCACATTATGGCCCACCCTTCCTGTCACTCATGCCTACCTTCTGCCCAACAGTTTCAGGGATATGAGTGGATCTTATGCAGATGTAAAAACTTCTTTCAAGTCCTTGAGCCAGGTATGCACACATGTCTGAAGTAAACAGAATCATCAAAACTGGTGTGCATAGTAAACAGAACCACTGAAACTGGTACGCATAGTAAATGTATAGTAAACAGAGTCATTAAGGTTTGGGAGGACACTGAAATGAAAAACTTTCAAAAAGTCCCACGAAAAAGTACTCTGTTAAATTTAATTACAGGAGAGATTGAAATCTCAAAATAGAAAATATAGTGTCACAATTATAGATCTTTTTACATGTAACAGAAAAAAGTTCAGTAACCAAATAAGTTTGAACATACTGAAATGAAGCAGGTTTGGTTGTTGTCATTGTTGATTATTATTGTGTATTTATTTTTGCTTGTTCTTAACACATTCTCAGATCTTTTAATGTGCTAATGTACATTGCAAACATCCATAATAGAAAGTAGGATACGATGTTTACCAAAAATTTTGCCGGCGAACTCCTTCACTTCTTTTATTTAAAAAAAAAATCTGACTAGTATTTCAATGAAAAATTTCTGACAAATGCTTATATAAAAATATCAGAAGTGATTTTCCTCGAATGCTTAGCATGTTGTTCTTATTGTAGCTTCTATTTAGTGGTCTTTGTAGACTAGACTTTACAACTTTCGCAAATTTTCTAACATGTGTCATAGCCTCACATGCCTTTAAATTCTTTAAATTTAGTGACCTTTACTCCTTTGACTCTTTAGTGCTCAAAGTTTGTTAACATCAATTTCTACTGCTTATTGTTACACTCTAAAATATTTCTCTTTTATCACCTCCTCTATCCTACTTCTTGACTTGATTGAACAAATTCCCAACCAATAGAATCAGTATTTCAGTGCATCTCTTTCTTCTTCCCCCCACTTTGACTTCATCAATGTAACCAACTGGAACTGCAGGTTTAACCATTTTTGTAATATGCTTACAGTATTTCTCTGGAAATAAGACCTAGCCAGACCATCAGCTCTAATGTGTCTTTTGGAGCAAAAATTAATATAAGACTTGGTATTATATTATATTATATTATATTATATTATATTATATTATATTATATTATATTATATTATATTATATTATATTATATAAGACTGGGTCTTATATTAATTTTTGCTCCAAAAGACACATTAAAGCTGATGGTCTGGCTAGGTCTTGTTTTCGGGAAAACACAGTATTACTATAAAATCTCTCAGAATATGTTGACCTTTTATTCATTTCACCTTGTCAATTTTTAAACAAGTGTGAGTCATACAAGTAGCAAACTGGTTTCACAATCACCTTATACACAACTTCTCTAAGTACAGAGCTTTACTGAAAGATATCTCAACTATGCTAACAAGGTTTACCACAAATTCCTGTTGTGTCCTCACTAAGCCTCCCCTGCTACTCTGCAATGTGTGTGTGTGTGTGTGTGTGTGTGTGTGTGTGTGTGCGTGTGTATTATTGATAGCATTACAAAAACTCGCACATAACATATTCCATGGCTTCTTGAGTCTCTTGAAGGTGCCTATCATAACTTGAATCCTTAAGAAAATGATCTTGTCTCCTCATTTTCAAAGAATCCCACCATTCTTCCTGTATAATATCATTTCCTAAGAACAGAACTTCTCTATTTGCCAGGCCTAATCATCTGCATGTGTTTTGCTTCTCTTTGCTTCTTATTTTCTCCAGGACCCTATTTCATCAGTATTTTACATGCATCTTCAATTTTTCTCAAAATTCTACTTCTTTTCCTTTAGCTTAAAATGTTCATAGGTCTACCATAATATAAATTACCACATTCCTGCAATTCACTTTTTCTCTTCCTCAGCTCCCAGACCATTTCTTTTCCAAAGACTTGTTTATATGAACTAAATCCTTTCTCCAACATCTCTTCTCTCACTCAATTGTAATATGACCCCTGGATTCCTGAAGCATTCTCTAATCGGGAGATAACTTTCTTATCATCAAACTTGAAACCTTCTTTCAGTCCTTATTGTAATTGTGTCTGAAGACTAATTGTCCCATTGACTATCCTCTTCTTATGTGACTTCTTTACCTGGCCTTTGAGATCTTGTACTATCCACTTTTTCCTACCTATCTGTTGTCTCTTCTTTTCTGTCTCCTCTGCTGACTCAGATTTCTCCTGTGAGTATTCTTTACTCACCCTGTGGGGATCTCATCCATACCCACAACTTCAAATCTCACCCTCTATAGCTGTGTTTCTCACTTTTGGTGTACATGGAAAGATTTAAAAATGATTGAAGATGATGCCCACCCCCAATTATTCTGTTTTAATTGGTCTGGGCACAACCTGGATATTGGGATATTTATAATCTTCTGAAACTCGTCACAGAGAACATCCAAGCCAAGGCATAATGCCACTGCTCTGAGGGTTTTCTCTTAGTTATGTAACTAATTTTTTAAAAAAAATTATAGCAATCCCTCAAAATCAGCAAATCAGAATCTTTCATCCTTTATCCATTCTTGATTGTACTAAGTCCCAATTGATTTATAATATTATTTATTTTTTATCATCTTCTTCAATCGTAACCCACATTTTCAAACACTTTCTTGGCGATAATATTGCTGAGCATCTTTATAACTTTCCTTCTGTAATCCCTACTACACCTTCCCTTTGTGCTTCATTGTCTCCTGCCTAAACTTTTGTAATAGCAGTTATTCAATATAACCTTCCAGAATAATATTCTCAAGACATTTTTGAACATGTTATTGAAATGTATTGCCTATTCAAATTCAATACAAGCGAACACAATATTTATTACCTTTCTTGTCTGTTTCCTTTAGCTAGACTAAACTCCTCAGATCTTTTGCTTCTTCATTCATTATTTTATTCATTTGCTTATGATGGTCTTTTCCCCTTTACTTATAACTTTCTGAGTCATTCAGAGTCCAAAATAAGCTCCTTGACATCATTCATTTAGTTTCAAATGTGACTACTTTTATGGGAAATTTGCTTATCCACTTTTTGTATGTTTTTAAAATCTGTATGATCAAAGTGACAATATCTCTTAGCGTTGTAATTGAAATAAATTAATGATTGCAAATTCCTTAGCTAAATATAGATTCTCAAAAATATTAGGTTTCATTCCTGGCTGATTTTCCTTTCCATTTAAGCCTTCTTTAAATTTCTGTCATGTTACTTTTTATTATAGTCATCACTTAACTCTTCTATGGCTATATGTCTTGCTTTCTTAATAAGCTCTTAGAGACTGCACCCCTTTCTTGAATCATACTTCTTTTGTGTTCACCACAGTACTTAACATGTATTATATTCATTGTTGGCATCATCAAATATTCAATGGATTTTGCTAAATAAATTATGAAATCTTCTATTGAAGTACAAATCAAAATCTTTCAGGTTTAAATTGTGAAAGATTTCATGGGAACTCCTAATATATAGACTAAAAAAATAAATCTACCTTTTGGTATTTAAAAAGAAAGGGGGGGTGAGAGAGAGAAAGAGGAAAGAAAGAAATAAAAAATTAAGTTTTTTTTTTTGAAAACAAGATTTGTGTACAGTTTAAGACAAGATATTGATATGAGCAAGGCAGAAAACTAGTTTTATTCTCTGCCTACAATTTAATCTCAGATATTGCTGTGAGGAAAATGCTTCAATGTGCCTCAGTTTCAACATCTCTAAAATGTAGAACATTCACTTTTAACTCTTGTCAATGTCAATAAGGATAACAGGATAATATCATACATGGAAATATTTTGGGGTTTTGTACAGGTTCAAAGAGCTACATATATGAAGTGAGATAATCGTTATCTATACTGTAAATATTGTGTAGGTATGTTTCTTCCCAGATTTAGAATGTTTGATTTATTCTTATAATTTCTTCTTATTAGTCATGGTTTTGTGTTTACATATCATTCCCTGTACATGATATGATCTACTCTTTCTGCCCTGCCTCTCTGCTGAATATACTGCCTGAAGTTCAGACCTATCCGAATTCATCTTCCTCACTCATCCCTAGAGCTGTGTACATCAAATTTCAGACTAACGCCCAAAACATCTTTATTATAATTAGACTACAGTAAACTCTCAATTATCTATGATAACGGATTAGTGGGAGAGCCTGGATAAACAGATTGGTTTGGAGATTTTTCACCTTGAACTCTCCATGCTGTCCCTTGGGAATGGCAGAAAGGCAAGGGCAAGAGAAACAGGCAGGTTGACTCCTCACAGTGATTGAGGCTTCAGAGATAATTCTGGAATACCCCTGTCATTCTCTTCTCAAAGATAAAAAGACTGACAAAACTGAAGGCCTCTAGCTACAAATATTTGTTGAGGAAATGAATGAATGTGAGGATTTAATTCAGTCGAGGAAAGCTGTCTTCTTTCACTTCCATCACAAGCTTGGAGTAAATCAATGCATTCGCAGAAGAAACACTGTGGTGGTGCAAACTCTTAATAAGGAAGGTATACTTAGATGAGAGACATATCTCTCAAGTGTTCTATAAAATATATTCAAAATATATTACAATAGAGCAACAAACAACAGTGCAACATTTAAAAATCAATGATAAATATAGAATAATACTTCCTTAAAGATTGCCAGAGACTTCTGACATTCAGAAACAATTCCTTTTCTGCTCCTTTGGAAACTGCTGATTTTCCTCTAGTAGATACAGAAAAATGTAAACTGTGTGTTGAGAAAGGTGAGAATGTACATACCTTCTAATTGTGCAACTGGTTGTCAAATGACTGATATAATTTGAATTCAACAGATATTCAATAAATACTTGTTGGTTCCAGGCATTTTTCTAATGACTAAGGATGAAAAGATAAACAAGATACACCTGTCCATTTGTTGCTTCTATGTAGATGTTGGGTGAGTTAGAAAAGCTCTTCTGGGACTACATGATAACTTTTCTATCAGTTCTGTTGTTTTTTTTTCCAAAGAGGGAAATGACAGTAAGGAAAGCTGCAACTAAATTAGAATATTAAAATTAGAGCATCAAGTGTTACCTTAACACAGAGATTGTGGGGAATCCACTTTCCTAGAGACAACATGTGGAAAGAGAGAAAATAATTCTCTATTGGGAGCTCAAAGGCCTGATTCTCAGTCCCAATTCTATAATAGTAAAATTCCACAATTTTACCTATCTATAAAATTTCAGCTGTCTGGGACTCTCTTTCCTCTTTTGTAACACGAGTGATTTGGAATATATAAACTCTTAAAGTTCACTCAGACTCCAGGTGCAATAAGACCATGATAAAAGAAAGATGAGACTTTTGAAAAATACATGGATGGCAAAAGTAATGAGACTTGGAGACATTGAATATAAAGATTTGGTGTGAGGAATCTAAGGAGATTCTGAGGACTCCAATTTGGATAATTGATGTCTAGGTAACAGTTTTAGAGAAATTTGTTAACTTTTAACTCCCTCAAAATGCAGGCAAAATAAGGCGAAAGCAGCAGCCAGGGTGATTCATATATTTGACAATTCAGCACGTTTGCCTGGGAAAGCTATAACCTATTTTTGTTTCCCTTCTTCCCCTGACTTGTATATTCTTGTTCTACCCATCTGGAAAAATTCCCCTGGCATTATGCATAAAAACTCGTCACTCACTTAACATGGAGACAGCATACACACTTCAAGCCTCATTTAATTTGTATGTACAAGGAATGATGAATACTAAGCATGGGCTCTAATTATGATTTTAAGATAGTGGAGTAAAGCATAAAGTGGTGACCACCCATGATCCCAGCTAATGGTAGTATTAAAAGCAATAAGGTGGAGTTGGAGACTTACAGAGCCAGTTTCAGCTGAGCTTCCATGGTGACAGAGTCCTACACAAAATGCTGTAATAGTCTGCTTGGAATGACACATCTCTGCATTAAGGCTTCAAGCATTTAATTCATATTACATACTACAATTCCATTACAGATTGAAAGTTGCTTATTTATTGGTATGTCTATATTTGAATAATTTTAAGTTCAAAATAAGCTGATAATTTTATCTTTTTGTAGTAATTTGGGAATTCTTCATTCTTAATCACTGTAATTGATATGTAATATAATAGCCATGAATTTTTTCCCCTATGGTATGTTTATCACTTGTATCTCCAACACACTGATTGCTAAAACAATCTTTTCAAAACTGTAACATTAAGATTAAGGTCAGATCTGATATTTTCCCAGTTGTATCATGACCTTCATGTAATTCTTTACACACCATGTTCAGCCACAGATGGCCTCCTTTCTAGCTCAACTAAAGTAAGGTAAAATTACAGGAAGATAGCCAACAATCTCTTGCTGCTTTTGGAAATTGGGATCTTGATTTTGTCATACTTGATGTTATCTGTTATAAAATATTTGCTATAAAATAAAATGTACCATACAGATAATAATGCATATTTGCTCACTAATAGTTTCTTTTAGGAAAAAAAAAAAAAAAAAAAAAAAAAAAAACAGAAAAAAACAAAAAAACTCTACATGCTATAGCATGCTTAGCCAACAATTACATCACTTTCTTTTTCTGTTATAACAGGAATTTAGGTTTAAGTTTTCACATTAAGAATCCCTAAATTATTCTGCATCATTTCTGAGCATTGGCAATTATGACTAGTTCATATGTATATAAAATACTGGTTTTCAGACCAACTGCCTACAAACTTGATCTCTTTATTTTGAGAAAAATCTCAGAATATAAATAATCAGCACCTCTCTTCTGCTTATAACTTGATTCCTTAACATAATTAAATTATATATTGCTGGAAATTATTTCTTTCCTGAAAATCAGTCAGATGTTTTTGACAAATTCTTATTTGGTAACTGAGAGGTACTTTTCATGACACACAAATAGTTCACTACAACATCTCTTTAAAAATTCTGTGGTCTGTTCTGAGATGCTTGGCATTTTTACTACCTTTAAGTGCATCATCTGTTTTGTGAATAAGCAATCCCTTAAGAATGTATTTCAATAACCAAATCTAGTGCACCTTTATCTTATTAGGTTTTACAAAACTTTTGGTCATTACCTCAAATGAGTACAAACACATAATCATTCTCCAAAGAAGAATGCATGCATTGCTTGTAAAACTTTTATTTTATAGCTATTTGCGTCCTCTTTTATACCACACACATGAATTTTTAATTTCAATGATGGATGGTGGTAAAATATGTTAATTTTTATGATGTAGTACAAATTGTATAAATACCCAGCTGAAATGGCAATGGGATGAAAAGATAGATATTCTAAATAATCCCACAACACTGACAATAAAAACAAGAGCATAATTTATGCTTCAACCTGGTGAGCATTTAATATTTTTAAAACATAAGTGGAATGATGCATGCTTCTTTTATTATCATTAACATACTAAAAAGTAATAAGATCAAGAAAGTATTGCAATAGCAGCTGCTATAATAATAACAGCCTACTCTATGCCAGGTGTGATACTAGGTATTTTTTATGCTACATCTCTTATCTTTAAAGAATTTTAGAAAATCAGATATCGTTATCTCAGTTTTCCAGTTGAAGAAATTCAGACCCAGGGTCGCTGAATCATTTTACTAAAATCAGAGGTAAAAAATGCTGGAATCTATATATGAACTGAATCTGCTGAGTTTTTTGAATGAGAGCTGCCCTTGGTATTTTGTAGAAGAAATCACATTTAATTTGTCAAGAAATGGCAACACTTTGGGACAGTTTATTATTCTCAACATGCAAACACTCTTTATGACACATTTGAAGAAAAGAGTGTAGGAAACATAAAAAAATACCTGCAGTACTCATATGGCCACAGTAGTTTCATAACTCATCATTTCTTCTATCATATTCACCTCAGATTAAGCACTATGTAGAAATGGGACAGTAAACCTTCTGTACCCGGGCAGAAATTTGCAGTCTCCAGAGCTGCCTTTTCACAAATTTCTGTCTGTTTCCAGATGGTCTTTGGCTTCAGAGACCCTGGAACCCTTTAGATCTTTTCAAAGCCAGTGATCTCTGTCGGTCATCGTGAGAACGCTGGCTTTTCACATCTATTCATGTTTGCTTCGTCAAGTCCTCAGTTACCCCTCTGCTGGAATTAGTAAACCACACTTGAATGTCATTGCATTAGAAATAGTTGGGTAGCTATTTAAAAGCATAAAAGTTGGGGCCACAAGCCAGACTTTCTCAGTCAAATTCTCCAGGGTGCAGTTTAGGAATCTGTATCTTTAATAAGACCTCTTGTGATTCTGTTGTGGAGACAGATTGGGAACTAGCGCTGAAAGGCTCATGGCTCACGATGGCCTAAGAGTTAAATCTCCAACCCAGGACATTTTCCTCTTGTAGTCTGTCCTACTTTAGAATTATAAATCCCAGTGAGTGTTACCCCCACACCCCATTCCCCGGTGAAATTGCTGTTCCTATCAGCGTTTGACCTTTGTGTATTTTATAAGCATTTGGAAGATGACCTCAGGAGTGAGTGGTGTGGGTGGATGCTGAAGAAATGATATATAGCCTTCTTGTCCATCTTTTGGCTTTTTCCCCTTCGGGTAATTTAGTTTTTTGATCAATGATCTATACTTGAAAAGGAGAAAAAAAATAATTGACAATCACTATGTCAGATGCCTGCCCTTACTAGAGGAGAATGATTCATGAAAATTTCACATACCTAAAATGTAATGCTAAGAAGCATTTAAAAAATCTTCTTTCAGTTCTTAAAAAGTATAAAACTTTCTCTATTCTCTTGTCTGGGTTACAACAAATGCTACTTAGGGTGAAAAAACAAACAAACAAACAAACAAAAAAATAGGAAAAACACACCTTTAAAAATAGGATTTAGAATGGAAAACCTTATCTTGAACATGGATGTGTATGAGTGCCATGGTGTTTGTTCTGAGTGATAGATGCTTATGACATATACTTTCAAAGATACTTAAATTATAATTAAATAATTTTTAGTCAGGGAAAGGGGTAGTGTTCATTTTCCATATAGTTGTACACACATTTGGATCAAGGTTAGGAGCTCTGCTTTTCTTTCATTACTTATAATAATAACAGTTAACATTTATAGAATAACTCCTAATGTTCCAGGAACTGTGTTAGCCCTTTCGTTGCATATCAGATTTTATTAATATTTTTTTGGCAACTACTAAGTGCTAATCTCTGTTAGACACTGGAGAGGGATAAAAATAACAAATACAGGTTACTTTCCTCCCCACCTCTATTTCCAGCATAGTTTTTCTGTTCTGGAAACACAAATGATGTTCTTTTTTCCTGGCCATATATTGTTTGGCTCACATAATCGTGACTCCTTTGTGTATCAAGGCCCATTCTAACAGCCCTACAGCCCTACCCTAATTTGGAAAGAAATGTGAGATAAGAGTGAAAATGTTGGGAAAGGCAGGGTTTTGAGTTTCAATTTCCTCTTTGTCAGTTACTAGGCTACTTCAATTTAACCTTGTGTAGGTTTAACCACAGATAAAATGAGGAGAATAGAGAGAAACAAGACCAATAAGTATCTAATATCTGTTGTGCATGTACCAAATCCATTTAATGCATTACCTTACATAATTTAACCAAGCTAAAAGGACCTTAACTATTATCTATTTTTTTAACATTTAACATTTCTTTATATGTGTGTGTGTGTGTGTGTGTGTGTGTGTGTGTGTGTATATATATATATATATATATATATATATATATATATATATATATATATATAATGTTGTTGTTTTTTGTGTGTTTTTTTGCCAGTGAGAATCTGGCATAGTCGATTCAAATGGGTTTGTTGACAACATTTAGGCTTCCAGTTCCCAGGTGATCTTGTCATTATTCATCACTCTCTAGCTGTTTGATATTCATGAAAGTCTTTTGAGAGCCTCAGCAAAGAAATAAGAGAAACAGAGGGATCTCATATACAGGAACATTTTTAATATGTTTAAATTATAAAGATGCTATATTTTGAAATATATTTGTGGTAAAAAGAAATATATTATGTCTCAAATTACTACTTTAAAGCAAAAACTCTTAGCAAAAATTATGCATTCCATCTACATATACACTTGCTTTTTGCTATTCTTGGGTTTTCATAATCACATTTTTAATTCCTTTCTTTTAAACTAGATTTCACTGTTGTATGGTTTCATAAACATCAGTATTAATATTTACACATTTCTCACACAAATAATACCTCAGAATTTACTGAACAATTCCTCTATTATCAGGCTCTTAATTTGCTATTGTATAAAACTATGATAAATTCCTAAATTCTTTTGGGTTTTCATAAATCTTGGAATATTTTCTTGCCATATATTATAAATGATGGGAATATCGACTGAAAGCTGTGAATTACTGAGGTTGTTGATAGATACCAAGACAATTTCCAAGTTATTTTTCAATGTGTTATATCAATCTCCATTACTAAATCTAGGTGACTATCAGAGAAAACCATTTCTTTTATTTTATTTTCAAAGTGGGAAGTTGATCAGTGATGTGAATGGTGGAGATGGTATGGTACCAGCACAAATTCTAACAATGTCAAGAAACATAAGAACTAAATACCTGGAATCCCAGTACAAAACAGTGTCATTGAAGATATATTTAGTAACCATGCTATCTAGTTTTTTAATCTCTATATTTTTACTTTTCTGTCTGGCCATTGTCTGGTATCTTAAAGCCTTATACTATTCCAATGTGGCCAATTACCCAAAATCAATGGACATTCTGTTTTTATTTATCTTGTAGTCATGGTCATTACAAATATTGTCAGTTACATTTCATATACTCTGTCTTACATAAATGAGTAGAAATGTTAGACTTCTTCCATTCAGACTTTCTTTGTTCATACTATTTTTGGTCACAGAAAGTATTTTTCAGGGATAAAATACACTGCCAAGTCAATGGAATGGTACAGAAAGTTCAGAAATAGATCCCAAAGTTATGCCAGTGTTTGATTCACAAAAAAGTTGGCATTTTAAAACAGTGGGACAAAATTATTTGGTTAAGTGATGTGAGATAACTGTAAGTATCAAAAAGAAATTGTCTCCTTACTTTTGAACACTGTAATAAAATAAACTACAGATAGTTTAAGTGTTTAAATGTAAAATATAAAACAAATGCAGTATAAAGAAAGCATGAGAGAACTTTATTTTTGAAATTAGTTATTGTGCAGTGAGAAGACCTTTTTAGGGATATGAAATAAACTCATGAGTTATTAATGAGAAAAATCCACAAATTTAAATTCATAAAATTAAAAAAATAATGTTGCATTAAAATTAAAAAAAAAAAAAAGTAAAAGAGCACATGCTGTAGAGGGAGGAATATATTTCCAACTCAAATCATAAAGGGAAAATTTACATAAAGAATAATTCGCAATGTTGATTAAACTTTATAAAGTCCATTTGACACAGCATTTTACATCTAGCAATCTAACCTCACAGATATGCAGTGATAGGATAACATTGTTTATAGTAGTAAATGATTGAAAAGCACCTAAATGTCCATCTGGAGAGGACTAGTGAGATAAATTATGATAATTAATGCAATGAAATACCCTGATACCATCAAACAGAATAAGTAATTTCTATATTATTAATAATAGTATAGGACCATTTATACATATATACCTGTATATGTATATGTATAGAACAACTCATGAATAATACTAACAACTGATATTTCTGAGGAGGTTACCTGGGTAGTTAGGATATGGGGTAGTTAGGATATGGTGTATATTTCTTTAGTAATTTATTTAGAGTAATAATATAAATAATAATGTATATTTATAGTAATAAATAAACTCAATGGTTATATATATTCACATTAAATGTAGGAAAATACTTAATATCCCTCTGTAAAAATGTGTCTGATATTTCTATTTAAGAAAAATATAGAATTGACTTTTTAAATAATCAAGGTAATCATGTTTTTACTTTCTGATGGATGCTATTAATTATGGAACTTACAAACTGTAATTCAAGATTCTCAATTCTAACAGTTGTTGGAAACAAATTAATTTTTAATGAATAAAATACTGTATGTGAGACATACACTGTTGAGACATGTTGGCTAAGAAAATAGTGTTATTTCAATGTGTTATTGGACATTATACACAATCTTTTAACAGTAATTTCAGGGTCCTTTATAGAATAACCAATTAACTTTTTTTATTTTTCAAATGATTTAGTTATTAAAGACAGTCAAAATTAAAGTCCTATTTTGAAAAATAAAGGTAGTGACAAACTGAATAATAGCAGGGGAGATTTACACTTCAATATTTTTACATTAAAATGGATTTCACTTTAGAAAGCAAGACACCAGGCCATAAAACCAGTCATCCAGTATAGTAGGTCCTCATTATCCATGGTTTCCTTTCCAAGGTTTCAGCTACCTACAGTCAATTGTGTTCTCAAAATATTAAATAAAGAATTCCAGAAATAAACAATACATACATTTTAAGTTGCACACAATTCTGAGTAGCATGATGAAATCTCACACTGTTTTGCTCTGTCCTGTTCTGGACTTGAATCAATCCTTTGTCCAGGATATCCACGATGTACATATATGCTACCTGCCCGTTAGTTTCTTAGTAGCTGTCTTGGTTATTAGATCAACCATTTTGGTATTACAGTGCTTGTGTACAAGTAACCCTTATTTTACTTAATAATAGCCCCAAAGTCATTCATATAACTTTAATTACAGTATATTGTTACAATTGTATTTTATTAGTAATTGTTGTTAATTTCTTACTGTACCTAATCATAAATTAAACTTTATTCTACGTATGCATATTTATGAAAAAAATATATATATGCACACACACACACACACACTCACACACAGAGGGTGCCAAAAAATGTATACATATTTTAAGAAAGGAAAAACTATATTAAAATTGTAATACTCAACATATACTAATAACAAAAGATAAATACAAATCAGGTTTGACTTCTCCAAGAGGCGCTACAAGTGGTTACTATCAGCATAATTTGAATACAGTATCTTCCTTTCTTAAAATGTGTATACATTTTTTGGCACTCTCTCTCTCTCTCTCTCTCTCTCTCTCTCTCTCTTTCTGTGTGTGTGTGTGTGTGTGTGTGTGTGTGTGTGTGTGTGCGCGCGCGCGCGTCTGTGTGTGTGGTTTGGTAACATCCACAGTTTTAGGTATCCACTGTGGGTCTTGGAATGTATCCCTCATGGATAAGGGAGGGCTACTGTATAAAAGTGAGGAAATTTTTTATCTTCAATGACAAATTGAAATAAATATTTATGAAACCTAATAAAAAGTCTTTTTAGAGCCCATTTGCTATATATTTATATTATTACAAAATAATATCTGATTTTCAATTGTGTGTATTAGGTAAAAAATTATGTAATTCCAACTGCTATAAAAATTCATTTGCTGTAATAGCCAAGGAACACACCCAGAAAGATAAACGATATCACATGAAAGGGTACAACTATTCTTTTTTTTTTAATTCTGAATCAGTTACACTTGAAGAAATAATATATACTTTATATTTGCCACATCAATTTTGTTAAACCAATTAGGAAGTATGAAAAGAAATAGCCTAATATTAAAAAAAAAAACAAAAAACCTATATCTGGATTAAAATGTATTCTTTTTGTCACTAGAAAAATGCATTTTAAATAAAACATAATCCTACTCTGAAAATTATAAAATGCAACCACAGAAATATAGTGTGTCATAAACAGTAGATGTTTAAATAAATATAAAAATAAATTTTAATGAGTTAGATAGAATAGCTTCTACCATTCACATGGGGCCATTTTTTTAATAAAAGGAAAAAATAAAATAGTTATTTTATTCAGGATATTGATAGTTATTCTGTCTACCATTTAAAATTCAGCTCTATAAAGTACAGTTTCTACATCCATACAACGCAGGGAAAAATACCATAATTTAACTATAGATAGGTTTTTTAAAGACAATATTTGCATTGCTTTAAACCAGTAACTTTGCAAATTAAAAATAAAATAAAATAAAATTATACCACATTAAATTATTTTTCACAATAACATGAAGATTTAGTGCTCCCTTAATTTATAAACAGAATTACTATTAATATTTTAAGACTGTTAAAATGCATATTTATGTATAAAATGCACAAGCATCATTTACCATGCTTAAAAATAATTTTTCAAAAGTTCACAATCTTCAAAAATTTAGCAATTCAGTTAAAAAATTGAGTAGACCAAAGAGGTTGATTGGAGGAAATGAAGTTAACACAATAAAAGACAAAGTAATAAGAAATAAAAAAATACATTGAAGGAGGGAAGTCAGATAAGTATATAAATAAATATAAGCTAAGCTAAAATGTAAATGTTCCTCTATGAAAAATACACCTAAAATATTCGTGGGTTCAGAGATAAGATATTAGAACTGGTTGAATGGAATGATAAACATTTCATAGAAGAGATAACACTAAAGACTGAAAATGGGTAGACTTTTAATGTATCGCAGATGGAGGAAAAGAGATATATTAACTAGAATGATGAACAAGGCACAATCTGTGAAAATCTGTCTTGTTAGAAGAAGGAAGACTAATCAGCTTTGCTCTGCTATTTCTAGCTGCATATAACAATTGCATAGTTAACCTGGCAGCTTACTCGATAATTTATAAACACTTTATTTTAAAGCTTCTATAAATAATTAAAACATTAAAGTTTATATCAAGTTTTATATTCATAATTCAAATTTTCACTTAATTTAATAATGACTAGCTCAGTTTACAGATGAGGGCATTGTAGTTTAGTATTTTTATTTGTATTAATATATTACTCTAAATTAGAAACTCATCATGGTAACTGATTATTTAACATTGTAATGAATCAAATGCTCAAATAACTAAAGAACAATTAGAAATCCTAATGTGAATTCAATAATCAGTGGTCCCACTTACAGACAAGAGTTTTTAACATTGTTTAGTGTAAAAATATGGAAGAATTGGCCCCTTAGACTGTATCACTGTGATGACCAGTATAAACACCATGGTTAACTGTATAAAAGCAGAAGTTAATGCAGTCTGTAAAATAAAATTATCTGTCTGGTCCTATTTTTTATCAGAGCCTCCCATGAATTCAGATAATTAAGCAAATTATATAGCAGATAAGCATTTTTTTAAAAGTATTATTATTTTCTCACTAAAGAGTAATCCAAAGAGATTTTCACTTACAGAAAATAATATTGTAATTGGTTTGTCCTTGATAATCTTCTGAATTTAATCCCCAGAAGTAGCAATGAATATGCCAATACAATGGCTTACCATATTGCTGAGTAATTTAATAGGACACTAGGCAGATAAACTTCCCTTTCTCAGACTACTATTCAATTCCCTCATTTTATTTTTTTAAATAAACCAATATTAACATTGTTACTTAGTCTATATCACTGTACTTGCCCTGGAATGGAAATTTCTATTTTTCTTACCAGCTGACTTCAATTAAGGCCTTCAGCAATATGTTGGTGCACGAAATAACGTAGATGGTTCACTAAAGTGAAATACTAAGAAAATTCTAAATATCTTCCCAAAGATTGGTAAAAAGTATGGGGGATGGGGGAATGGAAAAATAGATTAAGAAACTGAATTAAAACATGTGCTATAATAAGCATAAGAATAAAAGGGAAGAAATGAGAAATGTTGGGGATCTTAACCAATATCCACATATTAAAACAAATTAAAATAATATGTCTACTTACATGTACACTGACATATAGGAGAGATGTCAGCTAAAGAAAAATAAATATAGCAGTATTCATTTAACAGGACAATAAAATTGTTTTCAGTATGATTATATCATGTGTTCACTGGCAAGAAGCAAGAAAGGGGGAGGAAGAGGAGGAGAGAAGGGAGAGGAAGAAAGGACTTCCTAACTAAAAATCAAGTAAAACCAAGCACAGACTGGCACTTTGATTGTCAGTCAGGGTAGGATATAAATAATCCATTTGATTTGTTGGATATTTACTAGCATGCTTGGGGGGACGAGGTGCAGCTAGTATTTTTTTCAGTTTGCACCTCAGGTAAAATACTACTGTACAAAGACAGTCTGAATTACAGCAGAATGAAAGTTTTTTTTGTCCATGTGAGTTCCTCTCTGTATGTTCAAAGACAAAATGCTAATACTTATGGTATCTAGAACTCTATTTTACCCACACAAAGGACTCCGAGTCTCATCCCTTCAACTTTTATATGTTGATAGGGCATGAACTAACAGGACTATGACTCAGATATTTCCTCAGTAACCCACACCATACCTCATTCAAAGAGTGAACCTGCACAGACCATTGGTTTGATCCAAATATTTAGGTTGTCAGATAGAGAAAGCCTATACATATCTCTTAATAATTTTAGTCTTCTTTAGAAAAGATGCTGTTGTATGCAGCATTTGGCCCTTCCTCATTTATACCCCGTTCTGATCCAGTGTTGGTATTTGTACACGTCCCTTCTCACCTCCTGTTGTCCAGGCATAGACAGATAGAGGGCTGCAGGAAGTGACAGAGATGATGTACATTCTAAGTATAATGAGAGAAATAATTTTAAATTAATACAATTACAATAATTAATACAATTACAATAGAGTAGCTGTCATGTACTTAACAAATTTAAAAATTTCAATGATACAGCATTGAAAAATATATTGTAGCACATTTTAATTTTAGTTGTTCATCTGTATTGTTTCCATATATTGACTGTCTCATATTAAGAATTAGTTTTAAGTTTGTATAAATTATTTCTTGTAGAAGCTATGGGAGACTGTAATTCCCACCAAATTATTTGTTGTACACCTGCAAGCTATTGTGCCGCATTCCTAAACACAATTCTTCTTTTAAACTTGTCATAATTAGGTCACATTGGAAATCTTAAAACAAAAACAAACTTACAAATTTCTCTAGTTTTTATTAACTACTGAATACTTTAACATGATTTACATATTTTTAGAATGTAATATTTAGAATAAAGTTTCCTATTAAATTAAACAAACATGAACGACACTAAAGTAGGTCAGAAAGAAGCCATTCGAATTATGTTGACAACAGCACCACATCTCCGACAGTTGTTTCTGAGTCCTGACTGTGGTTAGAGCTGATACCAGTGTCCGAGTCTGTGTCATTTGTATATATGTTAAATACTCTTTGAATACAGGAAGGACCCTCCCCACTGCTGTTGGGGACCTCAGACTCCCCTCTGTTTTCCTTTAGCTGGCATCCATCTTTATTACTAATATGAAGTGAACCGAACTCCTTGGCCAGGAGCTCATATTCTTTTGCTTTCATCTGAAGCAATGAGTCACTATATTTAATCTCTTTCTGGACGCCACTCAAGTGAGAGTGGATTTTCAAACCAGCTTTCATGCTTTTCTCCAAATCACACTTAACACTTTCTAAATTAGAGCTTTCAAGTTCACTTGCAGCTGCCCCTTCTGCATCTTCATTTATCTGAGTGCAAACACTTTTGACCTCTTTTTCTATTTCAGCAGAGAGCTTATCAATGAGCATTCTGTAATATGTTAGTCGTTCCTCCAGCTGTATGATTCCACCACTTTCACTCAGGTCCTCCAGAATTTGGGTGTCATCACACTGTAAGTCTAGCTTTTGCTCAACTTCACTGAAACTGGGCATTAAATATGCATTTTGGACATAATTTTCTCCATCATTTTCTACCCGATCAAGATGGAATTTGGCCTCACACTTTTCGATTTCCAGATCCAGTTCTTTCATTCTCTTGACTTGTTGATGGATAGTATGGTCCTGGGAAATAATCAGATGAACTAAGGTCTCCATACTATCTCGATCATGGGAAACTGTGTCCTGTTTAATTTTAGCCAATTTCCGGAAAGTTTTTCTGACTATTCTTTTTTGCTTATCTGGTGGTAATGTCTTCATGTAATTTGCTGGGCTGAGCTCCCACAGTTTTTCTGTGTTTTGCACTAATTTAGCTTCAGCTGTCCGCCACAAGGGAACCGGTAGAAAAGCATCCGCTTTAACCAAAACAAATTGCATATTGGGCTGCTCATCCCCCCATGCTTTCCAAAGCTTCAGAATTCTAGTTAGTGGAGGAAGAACCCGTTCTGAGCCTCTCCACTTTTCTATGATACAGTAATCACTGGTCTTCCCCAGAAGAAATCGTTTCTCTCCAAATGTAGTCTCGTGTTCCTCAAGCAAAGCCTGGATGACATCAGCAGAGGTGGTGCGTTTAGTTAAACCACAGACAATCTTCTCTTCTTGGCAAACCCAAACCACAATTTCCTTCTCTTCTGAATCCATGTCTTTAGTTGGAGATCTGAAAGAAAAACAAAGCACATTATATTTCTGTCATCACCTGTGTAAACTCAGAAAGATGGTTTAACTTTAATACCCTTAAAGAAAGGTGCATTTGAGGTTGACACTACATAAGAATCAGAAGTTTTACTGCAAGAAAAGAAAAAAATCTTAAAACCATGGGAAATATCTTCATTTCCTTTTTATTTCCTAGTGGGTTCCAGAAAGAGCAAATTGTCTTCAAAGACACCTGAGGCTAATTTATCTTTAGAAGGCAGACACAATAAAATTACAGTTACAACTGTTAGAGTTAAGACAATAATCAACATGGAGATGAACAAGAGGAGATAAAATAAGACTTTTATTGCTGGAGACAGGACTGGAGAAGCATTTGGTAGCATAGGTAGGAATGGTGAAATGATATTGGAGTAATAGAATCAAAACTAGTCCACTATTAAATACTGTCATTCTTTCATTCGACAAATGTTTATCGCATGCCAGATACATCTGAAGATTCTAAAGATACCACAATAAAGGAGATGAAAACACAGACACCAAGTGTGTAATTAACATAATATCAGAGAGTGGTAAATGCTAGAAAGAACATTAAACTGTATAAAGGGATAGAGAATGACTTGGAAGGAGAAGCCAGTTTTATTTAGAGTGTTTAGGAAAGGCTTCTCTAAGAAGGTGACATTTGAATAGGGGCATAAATCATCAAGAAGCAATCAGAGGCCTAAGGGAAGAATTCCCAAAGGAGGAAACAGAATTATCAGGGTCACAAAGTGTGTTCAAGGGACAGAAAGAATGTGAATGTAATCGGAGGCTGCGGATAATGGAGTTGGGAGTTGTTGCTGGTTTAAGTTTTAAGCAGAGGGAGGATATGATCTAATTTATGCTTTACGTATATCTGCTTTCTGTTTATGGAATGGACTGTAAAAACGGTAAAAAGTAATGGCAGGGAGGCTCAGTTGAAAACGAGCAAAATTGAGTAATTGTCAATTATCAATTTTATGAGATAATGGGACTAGCTATGACACTAAAACTAAGGACATCTTTATTTTATAATATGCTTTAGTGTTAAACTTTAAAAGAAATCTTTTAAAAAAATAAGCACCAATAAAGATCATAAACATCAATTATAAAACATTAAATATGTACCAGGCACTGTTCTAAGCTCTTACATATATTAAGTCATCTGATCCTCACAATTCTGTGGGGTAGGAAATAATATTACCACCATTTTACAGGTAAAGAAACCAAAGCACAGGGAGTTTTAGTAACTTTCCTAAGGTCACACAGTTACTAGTGCACTGAGGATTCAAACCTAAGCAAGAAAGCTGGCTCCAGGTGCAGTTCTAACCATTACACTATAAACACAAGTTTACAAGTTTGATGATTTAGACATATGGATTAAATTGGAAAAAGAAATTGTAAAATATACTATATTTTAAAGAACTTCATCACATAAATTAGTCTTTGAAAACAATGGGAACATAGTGCCCCATGTGAGCAGTCAACTGTTCAAGGAAGGACTTTTCCCAATGGCCAGCTGTGAAGAAACGTGTGTGGAAATGTGTTACTTCCTATGTCTTTTCCTCATTCATCTTGTCCCTGCTCTGATGTAATAAAAGAGATTTCTGATCGACCTGGGTGCTGACAAAACTCTGATATATATATGAGTATAAATGTATATGTGTATCTATATACATATATATGTGTATACATATATATGCCGATATTGTTGTCATAGAGTGGTCTCTATATCCTGTTCCATTTTCTGGCTGGGAAAGATCAATTCTGGGTCTGTAGCTAAGGATGACACATGATCTATAAAATCTTCATCCCTACACGATAACTGTAAAGAAGACTGGGAGGCAGAGATCAAGGAATTCTTTAGTATTGAATAATAGTAATTGTGTATATGGAAATTCTCCCATGATCCCTACTCCAATTGGAATCCTTCTTGTTTTGGAAGGATCAAGTTCTTGTATATTATGACTTTCCCTAGAGATCTGTTTGTTTTTAGCTTATGTGGATAATGTGGCACTAATGGTCACTAGGCACAATCTAGGAATATATTTTTATTTCCATATCACATATGAGAAAGTTAGTGCTTTTATTAGTAACCTCACAGTCTAGTTGCAAACCGTTTTTGTTATTTATTTATGTGTGCATGTATGCATGTATGTATGTATGTATGTATTTTAGGTCTACGCTAAATGTACTTGTATTTTCTTGGCTCAGTTATTTCTAAATATTTTGAGAAATTTTCACAACCATTATTCAAACCAGATAATTTTTTAAAAATTCAGCCACTTGACTAAACATGTTTAAGTAATGACTGTTCATTACTGAGTTTAGACAATAAATCTTTCATACGTAGTATAAGCTTCATCATGTTTAAATTCTACTTTGTAGCAGGCTTAGGATTTTGAAAACTGTATTTATTTTGTCATATGGCTTCAATTGAGTTTCTGTATATTAATTGGACAGATATTTTCTGAGCACTTCCCCTGTGTCTGGGACTGTCATGGACATGTGGGTGATATAAAGACATATATGATATATAAGACAATGTCCCTGGCCTATTGTGGGAAAGAGTGCTAGAGTTGGGAAGGGAATACTTGAGTGTCAATTCCAGTGTCAACTTTCTTATTACATCAGTGGTTTCCAGAAGCTCGACTGATGACCTTCAGCTTCATTTCATTTTTTAAAACAGAACATTCAAATAAAAAATATAGTAAGGATGTAAAATAAATATTCATCAAAATTAAACCAATTTACAAATCTTAATCATTACTTTTTAGAAATAATTACTTTTATTTGGTCATAGACCCATGCAAACCTAGTCATCTGATGTAAAGGCTTTAACATTAAAAATAAAATGTTTCCTTCTCAACCGTTGGAAATTTACTATCTACAAACACATACACAAAAAAAGATTAAAACTACAAACTTAGACTAGATAAAATGGTTTGTCATGTAACATAATGAAACAAGCAGTTCTTACCTAATTATTTAAATCTACTAGTTGAGACATATAACCTCCAATTCTGATGCAACAAAATAAAAATACATACATTGCTTGCTTAAGAGTATAATTGGTTTTGCTTTGCTTTGCTTTGTTTTCTGTATGTTTCTTAGGGATAAGTTGAATAAGATTATGGTTTTGTTTTGACTTGATTTGAACTAGTTTGTCTAGTTCAAGAATAGTTCATAAGAAAACAAATAATGCTCTTAATATCTAAATTATACTCCCATCAACACATAACTGTTTCACACAATCATCTTTTACTATGTTTCACTCATTTGAAAATGTATTAAAAGTAATTTGAAACACTATTCAACAGATTTTACTACAGATTCTAAATATATATTATACTATATAATTATGTAGTATACATTTACGACATTGTTCATGCACATACTTTTTAGTTATATATTTATTTTAATACTTTATTAAATTTGATAATATTTGTGTACAACGTGTTCTGCATTATTCATAATAGCCCAAAGTAGAAATGACTGAAACATCCACCAACTAATGAATAAATAAACCAAATATAGTATAGTCATACAATGGAATATTATTCAGTCATAAAAGGAATAAAGCACTGATACAACCTGGATGAGCCTTGAAAATTTCATGTTAAGTGAAAAAAATCTAGTCACAAAGGACCTCATGTTATATGATTCTACTTGTGCGAAAGGTCCAGAAAAGGCAAAATTACAGAGAAAGTAGATTAGTGGTTGCTTAGGGCTGGGAAGGATGAGGGATTTGGGGATTACGGTTAAAGAACGGTGGGTTTCTTTCTGAGGCAATAAAAATGTTCTAAAATTGATTGTGGTGATGGTTGCACAACTCTGTGACTATAATAAAAAACAGTGAACTGTACACTTTAAATGAGGAATTGCAGGCTATGTGAATTATATTCAAATAAAGTCACACACACACACACACACACACAAACAGTTTAAAAACACATACAAAAAAAACTGATAATGTTGAATATATCCTAAGGTACTCATGGAAATATTATTTTTTGTTGCTTAGCAATAAAATTACTGTTATTATTATTTAATGCAGAGCAGGGTGTAGTCTTTTTTGTATTGTTATTCAGTAACATTATTGAACTTGCTACAATAGCTAATAATATTATTTTACAAATACTTTCCAACCTATCCCACAATATTTTTTCACCTGTTTCAACCAGTCAATATTTTTGCATGTACACTTCAATATAACTCTTGAGCTAATAAGAGACATTTAAAAACATTATTAATATAATCTGAGATTTTAATCTTCTTCTGATTTATAATTAATTTAATTAAGATTGTGCTAATGAAGCTCATTGTACCAATATATATGATTATTCTTCTACAATTATCTCATTACTCAGTTTTTCCTTTTTATAACACCCTCATCAAAAATTTAAGAAAACTTAGTGATAAATAAAACACTTTAACAGCATGTGTTACCCTCACTTCAAGTTATTTTCCATATTCACTCTGAAATAATAGTGAAAATTAAATATGATACTTTTTGATTTACTCTACTGTCAATCAGAAACTTTAAAATATTTCCCCATTGATAAATAATTTTAACACCTCAAAAACAATTACAGAGAATTAAGATGAACTGGCGTGTAAGTACAAATGAAACATTCATACAAATATTTCTTCAACAAACTTCCACTGATTATCTATTTTGTACAAAGGATTAGGGAATAAGTAAGCCATTTATATCTGGAAGTTAAGATGAAATATTAAATATAATATTTCAATGCCAAATTGAAGATCCCATAACACATATGCGTCATATATTTACAGGAAACGGATTCTGGCAGAGATAAATGGGTAATATTGGACCATCTTTATTCAGTTGTCCAGAGGAAAAAGACGTTGAAGTTGGGAGGCAGGAGAATAAATGAAGAGCAACATTTCTTCCTATATATAATAGACATTAAAGTTCCATTGAAATTTGATGGATAAACTTATCAGGACAAATACTTCATATTAAGTCTTACTTTCAAACAAAAATCATTAAAATGATAAATTACTAATTAAGAATAAATACTGGATGCTTCTAAAACTAGGTATATGAATACCAGAATGCAAGCTATAGATATTTATAGAAAATATTTGGATCTCTGAATGTATTTTTCCAGAGAACCTGATACAATCATTTCCTAGGCCAGCCTGGGAAGTATGATACTGGCACTATCTAGCTGCCATGTATAGGAGTGATTTGATGGGAAATGGTTTTTTTTTTATTGTTTGACTCTGCGCTCTATGCTTGAAATCAAAAGGTGGAGCTTTTTCATTTCTAAGCTATTGGTGGTACCTCTGCCTGGAGATTTAATGGAACGATACATCAAATCGAAGAAGAAAATAACTGAATTTCTGGGGAATTATGTGTCTTGACCCACTGCCCAAAGACTTTTCTGTTTCTTTTTCATTACCATTACTTATTCATTAAACTGAAGATTCTCTCCTAAACCAGTGATTCTCTACCAGGGGTGAGTTTTGCCCCCCCAGGAAACATTTTGCAATGTGTGGACACAGTTTTGGTTCTCACATTAGAGTCTGAGGGTGCTACTAGCATCCAATGGGTAGAAGCCAGGAACATAAACATCCTACAATCCACAGAACAGCAGCCTCATGACAAAGAATTATCCAGCTGAAAATGTCGATAGTGGAGCTGTTGAGGAATTCTGTTCCAGATTTCCAACAAAACATACTTTCATTGCAGCTTCACCTTTATGCTTTTCTCTTTACATCTCTGGAGCAACTAATAGTAAAATATATGAAAGCAAAAATTACAAGCAAGGGAAACACTTCCAATCTCAAGTAGTCTAAAATAAATGATGAAAGTTGGCGTTCTACTTCATGCAATACAAATGGAACTTTTTTATTCTTCTTCCAAGCCATAGGCAATCCTTACACTTGTTATCACTAATCCTGCCCAACTGGATTTCTCTCTACTAATCCCACAGCTGGTCCTAATGAACACTGATATTTTCATTTAGATGCTACAGAATGCAAACTTTATTTAGAATAGGGTTGATTTTAGCTCAGAAAAGAACTTAGATTCATGGACCAGTAAATCTTCTTTCTTCTTTAATAAATAGTATTTGAACACCTGGCCGCCACATATGGGGAATGGATTTTGGGGTAAAAGATGTGTAGATGAAATGACATGATGGGAATGGTCAAGGAGACCAATGCCATGCCAGGGGCGTGGTGGGGGTCTGGAGTCAACAGAAGGGGTTTTCATTTATTTATCTCTTACTCCTTCTTTATAGTCTATTCAGCGCTCCACAGAGGGGACAAACAAAGTCCAGAATTAGGAATGGAGTTTTCTAAACACCTACAATTTGGGGTAAGAGGAAGCCAAGACAATACCTGCAGTCTTTACAAGATGAAAAAGGAAGTTCCCAGAGACAACTATGGGAAATGAGAGAAAAATCTCAGCTAGTTAAGGCTGGGGAAGTTACAGGCATATAAGATATGCCTAGATAAGTCAGGAACAGCCTTTAAAAATGCCTTGTCAATAAAAGTACACTGAATATAACATTATCATGTTTTGGTTATTCAGAAGGCAATCTATACTCTAATACTATCCTGAAGTCACTATTCTTCAAATGAATTGGCATATAACACAATATAAAAAACAAACAAACAAACATGCAAACAAAAAAACCTGGTTATCGGTGCTTTCTGATTGCTGAATACAAAGCAAGGGCTACTAACTATTTTACATTTTATCAGCCTTTTGGCCAAGTTAAGATATTGTCATGTTTTTTCCCATGAAGCTGAAAGTAAATAAATGTTTTTCAGTCAAAATTCTCATTCCACAGGGAAATGAGAATTGTGTCCCTAATATTTTCTTAACATACAATAATTCCCTTCAAAATTTTGATTAAACCTCAGAACACATGTATACTTATCCTCAAAAGACAGAAGTTTATTTTATTCTAATATCGCTATGTAATTCAAAGCCATAGCAAGGAACACAACCAGAATACAATATGCTATTTATAAGTTTTCACTAAACACAAACCATTTACATTTTATTAAAATATTTTTAAAATTGGAGTCCTTCAGAAAATTAATTGTCCTATGAAAAACTGGGAGCGTTAATAATTAATTAAAATTAACCTGAAAATACTACTATATATATATAATCTATATCTATATATATAATCTATATCTATATCTATATCTATATCTATATCTATCTATCTATACATATATATCAGTAGTTTTATTCTCTATTAATGCCAGTTTAATTTTCTAGAAAGTAATAATATATGTCAGTCATAGAGGATAAAATCCTAAATATTCCATAATTGCAGGGTAGCTATAATACATAATTCCCATAAACAAAGAAAAGGGAAGGGAATGTGTAAAGAATGTGAATTGGAGACTACAGGTGGTTAAACAAACTAAGTTCATAGTTCAGATTCCGGAAATTGATTATAATCAAAATGCAAATATTTAACATGTGGTTTTTACCAGATCAAATGCTAAGAAAATATCTAATCTCATTGGAAAGTCTAGTGCTTCCTTCCCAGTGTTACCTGGGCCTGGTAAATACCTAAAGTTTCCTTATTGATGTGTACTTTGTAGACAAATATTTCATAACAACAAAGCATAAGTATATTTATTAAAGGAAAGTTACCTAGCCTGAAATTTAGTTTAATGATAGCTGTAGTTATGTCAACAATTAACATTTGTTTTCCTTTTGGCAGCTAAGTCTGTAATTGGTTTTGACTTCTTAGTGGAAGATATTTCCTAATGATGGAGATTTTCAGCTTGTATCTGCCTGCAGCTACCTACTCTTTCCTCTCTAAATGTGTTCTGAGATATCTTGGCATATTTGAATAGCATAGAAATATGTAAGAATTTGAATTATCTGTAGGATAACGGGAAATGCAAGATGAGCTCCTTTATCCCTGACTTTTGATTTTCTGAACATACTTTATAATAAACTGTAATAAAATGTGATCTCCAATTGGAAAGCTCATCTAAACTAAGCAGATCTTCACATTAGTCATAAACAAATTACTTAAAGGGCAACAACAAATTAATAACTTGTAGAAACAAGAATACACCAGGGCCTGTGATGCCATTTTGTTACAGAAAAGGAGATACTTGAAAAACATCATCAATAAGAGAAAAACATTGGTTTTCTGTATCAAAAGTATCTAATGGCCATTTACCTACCCCAAAATTTAAACTCTTAAATATGCTCTGAATTTCACTGCCTCCACCTCCTCTAGGACTTTGCTTCGTAATTCATCCTTTCTCAAACTCTTTATCTTCTACATGTTCCTCTGGTCCTTCCTATTATCCTGTCACATTAAATTAATAATAACCATCATTTGATCACATATTCACCTCAACTATCTTTCCTTCACAAACACAAATAGCAATCCACCGTCACTTTCACTAGTTCAGCACTTTACAATAACAACAATCCACCATCCCCAACCACGCCCAACAAATACATTTTTTTCTTAGGTTTATCAGAGATTTCCTAATTGCCAAACCCAATAGCCATTGTGGCACTGATCTGATTTAACCTTTCCATAATATTATGCACTGTGACCCTTCCCCTCCTATTCTTGCAGCAAGCCATTGCTTGACTTCTTGATTTCACTCTCCATGGTTCTTCCTTTATCTTTCCAGTTCCTTCTCAGTTCCCACACGAGTCTTGCTTCCTTTGCATATTCAATAAATGTAGGTGTCATGTAGACATGGTCAAAAATTCCTCACAGCTCCTTCCATCAAGAGATGGAGTTTATTTCTTTCCCCTTGAATAGACCTTGGGATGTGCTATGTATAGCCTATAGAATGTGGTGAAAAATGTGTATTAGTTCTGGAGTCCAGGCTTCAAGAATTCATACAGCTTCTGCTTTCTTCCTCTTGGAATGCTGTTCTGAGACTGTCTGATGAAGAAGCCTGAGAGGAAAGACCATACAGAGACAGAGACCCAGCCATCTCAGTTGTCCTGTCTGAACCTAGACCTCAGTCAATCCACAGCTCATGAGAGCCCAGGTAAAGCCAGCAGAACCACCCAGTTTACCCACAAAATCATGACAAATAATAAATTTTTGTTTTTAGCCATTGATTATTAAGATGTTTTATTATGCAGTAAATGATAATTGATACGACTGGCATCCCCCATGGTTTCTATGACTCATTTCTTGTCTCAGTATACATATTTTATGGGTGACTGTAATAGCTCCCACACCTTTATCAACCAACTACATGATGATACTTCCCAAATCTAAGTATTTGCCCTTGAACTCTAGACCATATTCCCAACTTCCTTTTTTTTTGCATTTACCTGATATATTTGTATAACCCACAGTCACTTCAAATTTGACCTATCAAAACTAATTCATCGCCCAATCGTCTCATATCCCAAACCATTCCATCTCTTGATTTCTCATCTTACTGAATGTAATCACTATCCCCCTTTCTCTCAAGCTTGAAGATTGGCAGTATTCTTAGATTCTTTTTCCTATCACTCCTATTTTATTCTTCCTCCCAAATGTCTCTAATATGTGCCCTCATATCTGTCACCATTACTACAATTCAGACAACTCTAAGTTTTACAACAGATTACTGTAGTAAGCTATTACATATTGTATTATAAACTCTTGTCCACTTCACATTTGTGCTCCATAATATTGCCAGACTGCCCTTTTAAACTGCAATCTAGTTGTCTACCTTCCTTGATTAAAATCTTTAAATGGCTCCCAAGTCCTTCATTTTAAGTCTCTTTACTCTTTTCCTCTCCCTCTCACCCCTTCTCCTCTCCTCTCCTCTCCTCTCCCCTCCCCTCCCCTCCCCTCCCCTCCCCTCCCCTCTCCTCTCTTCTCCTCTCTCTCCCCCACACATCCCCCACCTATCTCTCCTGCCTGATGCTAAGATCTAGGATTCCTTACATGATTTGATTCTTCCAGCTCATATCCAAGCACTCTCTAATATGCACATCCATCTAGCATTCCTAACTTCTTGCTGATCGCTGATCTCTGACAGATCTAATATGAGGATAACCTGACTGACATATATATCACACTATTTATTCCTAGACTGGATTGAACTATATCTGCCATGCTTTTGTTTTCACACTGGGCTTTTCCATAATCTGTTTCCTTGGCCTGAAACACCCTTTTCCTCCTTCTCCATCTGACTAACTCTTATTCTGCTTCAAATATTGTTTCCTCTAGGAAAATTTCCTTACCTTCTCTGAATAACCCCACTTTCACCATTCCAGATGGAAATGGGAGTCTATTTTTGACGCTTCTACAGAACCCAGTAACATTCAGTAATAGCTTTCTACTTTCTTTTTTGCTAGTTTTCCAGTCAGGGCCTGGACTGAGTCTTTCATCTTTGAAGTCTAAGTGCCTAACATACAGATATTAAAAGTTTAAGTTTTGGAGTGGGGTAGGGTGGGGGTAGGGAGATAGGATTATAAAAGGGGTTGGAGGTAAATGAAGGGAATGTCTCAGTTAACTATGGCCTGGTGTTTACAACTGTCCCACCACCTCTTTTTGTAAATAAAGTTTTGTTGTAATATAGTCATGCCCACTTAATTATGTATTGTCAACAGCTGTTTTCACACTACACTGACAGAGCTGAGTAGTTGAGAGGGTGACAATAGGGCCCCCCAAAAACTAAAATATTTATTATGTGGCCTTTTACACACACAAAAAAATATTGCCAATTTTTGACATAGATAAATTATCGCCACTAAAGGTCTAGATTTTATTTATTTAAATACGAAAATATTCTTTGAACTCCAGTATCTAAACAATAACTCTGTGTCAGATTCTCTAGGGGATAAAAAGGTAATTATAATATGGTCTTTAAATAGAATAAATTTACACTCCGTGGAAGTGATGGCCATGTTTGGAAGCCATTTCAACCAAAGGTAATGATTAAAGGATCACTAAAAGGATGGCTGCTAAATGCTTCATAGAGATTGAGTGGGTTTAACATAGGATCAGTCAGTTTGAAGGCCCTGACTGGAAAACCAGTATGTTTTGTCTTTAAAGACCATTCCAGGTGCAGTATGTCCCTTATTAATCAGCCCCATATGGATTGTCAGGAGGCAACAGAGTAGGTTGGATGAAAGGCTGCTTTCACAGTTCCATCTCAGCTGCAGCATGTTCAAACACCAGGTGTTTGGAGGTGGACTATTTGGAAACAGTCAAATGATACCTTGAATTTTTTTCACTCTTCACCTTGATGTCCTTCCCTCCCCAAATTTCCCTTGCCATTTTTTCTGTTCTTTATGATGATACACTATATTCCCATGCAGACCCAAACTTGTAGTTTTCATTGATTCTTTTTTCCATCCTGATATTTTCTACTGCCCCTGTTCACTCAATTTTGAATTCCTATAAATTTGGCCTCCGTAGTGACTCATAACAGTAGTTGCCATTTGCAATTTCCTGTTTGAAATAACATTTGAAAAAAATTAATTGTTTCACTTATTGTTTATTTATTATCTGCCTGTCCACCACCGCACTCTAAGCTCATGCTACTATAGCATTTCCAGACTTCAGAAAGTATTATATAGCACAAGCTGCCATTGTACTTAATCCTCTAAACTGTGATTACAGCAAGTTCTCCTAAGTAAAAGTAGAACCACTAAAAATAATCAACATTCTTTTTAAAAGTAACTTAGTCTAAGTCTCATGCGTGTTATCAATAGTTCTAGAAAGAATTTTGACTTTCAATGCTAGAGTAGAAGAGCAGGCAGTCAAAAAACCAAGGCTAATACTTTAAGGTCCACTGCTATAAAATGCCTAACTTCCTGTACAATTAAAAACAATGGAATCTCAAAGGTCCAATGTGGTTTCATAAGTGCTTTTTCTAATTGTGGACAACTCTTTTCTTCATATGAGATTGTAGTATTATATGTCTACCCCATGGAAATACCCACATTTGTTTTTTAATAGCACCTCTCAGAGCCTCCAGGCAAATGTAAGGTCCTATGTGCAAAACTAAAAATAGGTATCCTCAGGCTGTACTATGGAAGACTGCGGTCTCCCCAAACTAATGTACTGCTATTAGATCATAAATACCCTCATTTAACCATAATGTAGGGAATTTCCCAAGGGATTGAAAAAAAGGTCAGAGTAAATAAGGAGCATTAGAGTAACTAACAGTATTTATGGTGGCTATAAAATGTCCTAGTCATTGGTCAAGAACAACAAGCATACACTGTGCAGTATACCAATAAGCCTCAGACACAAAACTACTATCCATTACACACCATAATTAATGAGCATGAAAATTTGCCGAAGTTGGACCACTATCTGCATTAATAAAATTAAAATGTAAAAGAGCCACAAAATAGAATAACTCAATTCTATGAAATGATAAACTGACCAATTTAATGATTATGAGAATGAACATCAGTCAACAGTTGACTAAGTCTAATAATGTTATATAAACACATCCTTAACATTTTTCATACACTTCCAGATTCTTCTCTTATCCTATCTGAGTCAGTCTTAGCTTTGTGTGTTTCAGCCCCCTCCTACATCTTCTTATGTATCTTATTGTGTTCCCTCCTCTTGTCCAAACTTGTCACCTAACTGTGGGAGTTTAATAAATGTTATCTAATTATGATTATGCTCTCTTTATTTTCCTTTACCTCCATTTGCTTCTCTCTTATATACTACTACTTAGAGTCAATCAAAAACATTTATTGAGCACCTACCCTAGAGAGAAACAGCTTTCCTCAACTCCAAGAGGGTATATTCTCATTTTAATGGTAGCATAAAACTGTGCTTTTATCTACCCTATCAAAGATACTTTCCCATGGAAGAGTGATTTAAAAATAAGTTCATGCATGATATATTTAACTATAATGCTGTTTCTCAACTAGGAGTTTAATTTCTTAGGAATGGGGTTGTGTCTTTGCATGCCTGGTACAATACCAAAGCCAGAGAAAAGATAGCTACTCATAACATTCATATATTTGTATTACTAAAATTAAGTAATACTTAGAAAATAGTAAACACTCCATAATTCTTAGAGGTTATATTTTATAACTTAATCACATCTGTTTATAAGTAGAAATAAACACATTTGACTTTTACCATAATGCTACCTTTCATGATAGATGTTATGTGACAATACATCATGTTTTAGGTAAAATAAAATCACACACAAAAACATCTTTATAATTCTATTTTTTTAAAGTTATCTTGAAAAGGTAAACAAGCAGAACAAAATAATTAAATTATACTCTGCAGAGTATAGAAGCTTTAGAATTATAGAAACTTAGACATGAAAGAGACCTTAAATAGCTAATTCAATTTCTCACTTTATTAGACAAAAATAAGGTTAAAACATTTAAATTATGTATCCCTTCTTTTTATCAAAACTCCACAAAGACATGTAAGGCAATATCTTTTAAACTATGCTATGCTATGCATTGCTAAATCACTAACGGTCTCACAACTGGGCTCAAAAAAAGTGTGAGAATTAAACCTAAAAGCTGTTAGAATTCATATATGTCATCACGATTCAAAGTAATTTTGTATAACATTTCTAATTTTATTCAGTAATTTACTTCTTTATATACAGGGAGGAAAGGAGATTAGTGGTAATACAGAAGTTCTAATGTGTCAAAGTTGAGATTTTCGAAACCCAAAATACCACACCATGCTTAAGTGTTAAAAACTTAGATTACTTCATAGCATTTCTAATCAAACAGGGCTGAACAAGGAGGATATATTTACTGAGATTTTATTATCTCCTAGCACTCTGTTAAGTCTTTTATATAAAATCAGATTACTGGATGGTTTAGGATTAAGTCTATTTTAGAGATGACAAAATTTAGTCCTAAAAAGCCATACACAGTAATGGTTAAGAGCATGAATTTAAATCCTGTTTCTACCACTTAATAATTATTGTACTCCTCTGTGTCTTAAATGCCTCAGATGTAGAATAAGAAAAATAATAGGACTTTCTTCACAGCATTATTTTAAGTACTATATAAATAACTTAAAACAGTGCTTGGCACATAGTGTTATAAAAAGTGTTAGCAGAGGTGGATTTACCCTGAAGCTAATGAAATAAGCATAAGGGCTGCCTCATTTGCACAATCAGCTTCTTAAGAATGACCTTCCCCAGAATGACCTTAGCAATATTTTTGTGCATAATTGTGCATACTTCTACTTAAAGAGCACCCCCTCCAATTGTCAAACTTGGATTTATCCTTGCATGTTATTATTACTGTTGTTGTATTAGGAAGATTAAGTATGTGCCCGAGGGCACACAACTAATAATGACATAGCTCATTTTGACCTAAGAGCAATGTGACTAAGGAGATGGAATTCTTAATCAAGATATTTTTCTGTCTATTTCTAGCATATTTCCCTTGTTTCATAACTGTAATTATTTTATACAAGAGGATAAATCCTTTTTTCATGTGAGAAAACAAATATTTCACAATCATGTTGGGGGTGCCCCCAAAAATGTATATACACATGACTTGTATTCATCTTTTGTTATCAGTATATATTGAGTATTAAAATTTTAATACAGTTTTTCCTTTCTTAAAATATGTATACTGGGCCTGCCAGATGGCTCAGTTGGTTAGAGCGTGAGCTCTGGGCAACAGGGTTGCCGGTTCGATTCCCACATGAGCCAGTGAGCTGTGCCCTGCACAGCTAGATTGAAGACAACGAGCTGCTGCTAAGCTTCCAGAGGGGCGGCCGGATGGCTCAGTTGGTTAGAACGCGAGCTCTTAACACAAGGTTGCCAGTTCAATCCCAGCATAAGATGCTGCAACTAAAGATTGAAAATGGCAACTGGACTTGGAGCTGAGCTGTGCCCTCCACAACTAGATTGAAGGACAACGACTTGGAGCGGATGGGCCCTGGAGAAATACACTGTCCCCCAATATTCCCCAATAAAGTTTATTTTTAAAAAAATATGTGTGTGTTTTGTTTTTTTTTGGCATCCCCAGTATTTCCATTATATCAAAAGGAGGAAATGCCACACAGTCTGCAATGGGGTGTACAGTAGCCATCTACCATTCTCCACCAAACCTTACTGGTTTATATACTTGGTTGTCTTCAAGGAGTATTAAGGGAAGAGTATCCCTGGTAAAGAATGAGTTACCTTGGTTTGCTTTCTACAAGAAAAGCCCAGTAAAGTCTCTTACAGTACAGTGGTACCTCGATTTTCAAACGTAATCCATTCTGGAAGACCACTGGAGTTCTGAAACGTTCGAAAATAGCCGACAACTAGTCCTCAGAATCTTACAGTTGGCAGAAACCACATGACATGTTCGACTTCTGAGGCATGTTCGAAAACCGAAGCATTTACTTCCAGGTTTACAGCGTCCATCAACCGAAATGTTTGTCAATGGAGAAGTTCAAAAACTGAGGTACTACTGTATCTATTTGTCAGATGTGACTCTTCACTGTTTGAAAGAAAGGAGCAGTTAAGCCTAGGATCAGGGATGGTAAGAGATCAACCTTGAATTTCTGGATTCATGCTTTAAGCTACCCATGCATCTATTCAACACAAATGTACTGATCTATTATTCTGATCCAAGTACTGTATGGGGACCAGCTGTATTTGGAAAGTGTATGTTGAATTTATTTATTCAATCAACAAATATTTATTGAGCACATACTCACTTTACAAAGAAAGGAACAAGAAAGGTAAGACCCTGGCTCTCAATAAGCCTATATCGAATAAGAATTTTTGTATAGCTACCTTAAGTCACTTCATAAAAAAAAAACCAGAGGGTACTCTAGCCTGCATACATAAACCTTTGAGAAAAAATTTTCTTTGTTCATCAGCATATTTAATATCCACTGATTTTTTTTTTAAGCACAAAGTTGATTATAGCAACTTTTTTCACAGTGCTGTAGAATTTAAAACAACTTACATTTCTAACAGTTTGGGAACAGTTACATAAATTATGATAGCAAATTGACATATTGTCTAGCCATAAAAAATTATTTTATACAAACTTTTTCATCACAAGGTTAAATAGTTATGATCCATTGATAATTTTTATCCTGGAAATATCTTGCTTAACATATTCCTAAGACTCTACTGAATTCACATAAAGTAATTACTTCACCCTTTACCATTCACATTAGTAATGGCTTTAAATTACAATCAACAAGTATGCAGACTTTCTCTAGAAAGTGTAATATTACAACAGGCTCCACAGGAGTAGAATCAAAATCTATTTTAAAAAGTAAATAATTGACTCTTAAGAAATCAGTGTCGTATGTGCTGTGTGTGTTTAGACAAAGGGAAGTCTTTAAAAACTCCTAAGCAAATATGCATTAAAGAATATTAGGACACAGAAAGAAGCTGAACTTTTTCCTTTCAGATATACATGGTGCAGATAACATGTTGTCTCACTGTAGAAAACCAGTATGCTAGACAAAGAGACTTCTTTTCAAGAACTGGCATCCACATGTGCATAGAAGAGGTAAACGCATACCCCTACTTCAGCTTTCTTCCACTGTGAGAACTCAAATAGAAAGAGAGCCACATTTTTGTAAATTATTTGAAGCTGCTAACAAATCTCCTGAAATCACATACCAATAAAAACTTTCCAAGTTATGCCATCCAACTAATAATGACATTACATAAACAAAATTATTAACCAGCTACAAACATTTTAAAACTCTTTTTTTTTTTTTCCAAAAAACCCACTAGAGAACTTTTCACGTTGACATGTGTCATGAATTGGCACGGTGCACAATAAAATATCTTATGTAGTGGATTTTAAGTTGCCTTAGAGTTGTTTGAGTAACAATTTGAGGTTTAACCTAGAGCTCAATTTCACAGCTGCCACTGCTCCGAGGGTATTTTTGCCAGAAATGAAGCATTCCAGTCATTGTTCCTAATAAGCTGTCTGCTGCCAACTAGTAACTACTTAAGTTACCAGGTATCCTCAAGGGAAATCTCTTTCAGGAACTCCTGGGAACTAAGAAGATATGCATACTCAAATATCTGGCATTTCTCAATCCACTTTTGGGAACATTTTAAATATTTATTGAAGGTTAAACAAAATGGTACATAAAAACTTTCTATTCTGAAGAATTCATAAATTGCCATACTTCTAATGACAAAGAGAAAACATCCATCTTGCCAGCAACTTTTACTCTAACCACAAATCTTTATTCTTCCTTCTGATAAGTGTCCGCGGCATGATGTACTTACAGGAGTAATATAAAAATATAAAGCCCCTGGTTTAGAAAAAACACACAAAAAACAAACAAACAAACAAAAAAAAAACCTTGGCCAGATAAGTTCTAATTGATTTAAAGCAAATTTTAGTGCAAAATTTATGTATCAATTTTCAACAGCAGAACAGTGTTTTTACTTCTAACATATTTATTACAAATATGTTTTTGGAGTCTTTAAATTTCAAGGTAATATTATGACAAAGTTTGTTATCACCTATGATGGATAGACATATGTCCATAGGTATAGGAAAAGCCAACGGAAAGTCAAGAGTTGACTGAATAGTACTTAACAATAATTATAAAGGCCTTATTAACTAGAATAGATCTTTTCATATCCATTGTTAATTTTCTGTTCTTTTACAAATTACCTAAATGAACTCTTCTATTTTATATTTCCAATAAATGCATTACTACTTTATTATGACAATTTTCTGCTTCTAGCAAGGTTTGATAAAAGGTTCAACCAATTCTTTGCCCGTTTTTTTTTTGTTTTTTTTTTAATTAAAACACCAAAGAATCATAATTTGCAACTAAGTATCCTCAAAAACTTTAGAGTGACATTCTACTGTCCTGAACTTTTAAAAAAGTTGCTGGTTGCTATTTTGTAGCACTAGTTTTTAAAACAATCATTATTTTGAAAATAGACTCTAATATAAAGATGATCACATTCACAAGTGAACCTCTGTGAATATTTGAATATATTAATAATCTAAAACCAGTTATTAAATGTCCACATGAATACCAAGTGAAGTTATGCTTCATTATTTGCTTCTTTGGATTTTATATGAGAAACAATATCCACCTAGTAACTCTTAGAAAATATTTTCAGAAACTTGAATAGTTTACTGAAAAGAAAATATCTAGATTTTCCAACGTTTTTATTCTTCTTGTTAAACAATAAGTTGCATAAGAAGATACTCATCAATCTTTGGGATCCAGTAACAGAACATTGTATTATTCTGGAATCAAAGTAAACAATCCATCTCCTGCAATTAAATGGTTTTCTGAAAACTATACTCTTCATATTAAATGCTACTACAGTTAGAAAATTGTAAAAGATTAATTGTGATAGTAAACACAAAGGATTTTAGATTGGCGCCATTTGTTTTGTTTATATGAAAGTTAGAAATGAAAAGCATAAAAATGTTGTGTGATCTAGTACAATCATTTTGTGATCATGTATTATTCTCAAATTTCCTAAAGACTGCTTCCCAAATTTTTGAATTAAATACGTTCTAAAATTTAGAAAATATTATCTGGTAGGGTAAGATTAACCTCGGGTTGAAATCCATATAATTATTTGTCTAACTCCTTGGGTTTGGATTATATTAAATGTCAACCAAAGCTGTATAAAATATTCAGTTGTATAATACCAGCTGACATCAGATGATGAATAGAGAGTAAACTAATTATTACATTTCTACTTTGGGTATGAATTATAATTTTAGTTATCAAAATTACATAAACAACTGTATTACAGTCCATCACATGCCAGTCCTGTGTGTAACAACGCAATGATGACTAGACAGATATGGCCTTAGCCACTCCAAGCTTTACAGGTTGTGTCTTTTCAAAGTTTTTATGCCTTATATTTTGAAGTTTCATTTGTGTCCCATTTGTCTCTAAAACTCTCAACTATCCATGTATTATGGAATATTTACAGAACTATCTCAGGATGTTCAATCTTGGGTGATTTAATATTACTCTAAGAGTGAATAAAAATGAACAGAGAATAGGGTGAAGAAAGTGCAACAAACAAATTTCTCAAAATTTTATTATCTCAAATTCCTAATATTCCTTCTAATAATCCACGTTTTTTCCTGCTGATAAAGATGCAATTATGCTCAAGGGGTTCTTTTGGTTGTATAAATTATACACCACAAGATATACAAATACATTGCTCAAATCCTTCCTTTACTTTCTACAAGAAGTTTTATACGATATGTTTGAGGAAGGTAGTGGCTGTTATCAGAGTACTGTTTTATAATCCATCGTATTTTCTGTTATAGATGAATTACTCATCATTTAACAAAAGATAATTTGGTTTCTATATGTCCGAGTAGGATTGTTTAAATCATTACAGAATCCAGTAAAAGGAATACCGGTAGATACACTTAATTATGTAACTAAGTTTCACCTGTAGTTTCATCTTTGAAAAGATGAAAAAATAAAACAGAACAAAACAAAAATGCCTCATTCATAGCAATACGAAACACACACAGACACGCACACACAAGTTATATTTCAATATACCATATTACTTATTAACTGCTTAGTTTGAAATACCCATATTTTTATGTCCTCGACTACCCCGCTGGTTTACATTTTTCTCAAGGATTGGAAAACTACAAATCTGTAAAGGAAAGCCCTCAGTTATTAGAGGAACTTAAACATATCCTCATTATTAAAACCTTTGCCCAAGCATGCTTCTAATAAAGCATCACTTTTGGGAGCACCATTCCATTTTCTCAGAGTAACTTGAAATATTATGAAACTCATTTTTTATTGTTTTTTTCTTTCCACTTTTTCATAATTTTGCACAGAAAATGTCATATAAAAAAATATATGAGTACTCACCTCCTTGAATGAAAGCTACTTTTATAGGCGGAGTAGATTGTACAGCAGCAAAATTGAGGTAATGAAACTGGACTCGTACTCCCCTGAGGGAAACTCATAGGGGTGCATGCCAAGTTTTATTGCACTGCTATTTGGCATACCAATGACAAAATTCTTGAATTAATAGTACTAAGAAACAAAAAACAAACACACACGTAACAACCCTGAACTATCAGAAAAATCAGTATGTCAGAAATATAACTTGTTTTATAAAACCATAAACTTTCCCAAACTAATTTTCAAATATATTTTGACAACATTTAAACAAACATATTCAAAAATAATGTTACTGAATAATCATTTAAAAAATAGTAAAGATCTTCTTTTGGCAAGGGGAGTCTTCTGAAATATTTTTTAATGCACTGACACCGCTAAGATGAAAACCTATTTTTAATAATTATCACTAATGTATTTTTTAAGAATATACAAACAATTTCTTTATTTTAACAGTTTCACTAATTACCAGAAATACCATATGTGTAATATATGATCAAGTTATTAGCAAATAAAGCTAGACAGTTTGATAGTATTATCATTGCTGTTTTAGTTTCTTAAGCAAACTTAGTCTAACTCAATGTTTCTACTTGAAACATTATTTTTAACTCATTCCAATAGATTTGGAATGAGTTAATAGATTTGGAATGAGTTAAAAAGAACTCATTCTACTGGAATCAGTTAAAAATAATGCTTCAAGTAGATATTCGTGCACAAAATAAAGTGTGGAGATGTACTTTAAAGGTGTATCACTCTACATGGTCATGAAGACACTCTAAAATAATTGTATCATTTCCTACCATGTAATTGGATATTTTTAAATGTATACTCAGTAAATTATGACAAGTACAAACAGGCATGATTGAGAGAAGAGTTGTGGAAAAGCCCTTATGCCAAAATAAATGTATTAAAAAACTGAAGACCATGTCTAAAATTATCGTCACTTTTTTCCTGCAGGAAAATGTAACATTGGAGATGTTAATAAAATATTTAATAGGATTAAAACACACATACTGACTCAAGAAAAATCTGTGTGTGTGAGAGAGAAAGAGAGACAGACAGAGAGAAAAGGAGAGAAATGTACTTATTTATACTACGGGCATTGCAAGGTTGAAATAACAAATCAGATCAAATCAAAATAAAATATTAATAATAAGAATTAAGGAGGGCAGCTGGTTGAATCCTCCTTTAATGCCTAAAACCACCTAAAGTTCTCAAAGATTTTTGAAAGAACCAGTTCACAAAAAGTTTCTCTACAGGGTATTTTCACTTCAGGAACTTTCCATTTCAGGAATGCCCCACTCTAAGGGGTGCCAAAGCATCTTTCCAGGATTGTATCAGCAGCTGTCTTTTTCATTTTAATTAACGGCTGATGCATTTTACTTATATCTTCATCAAAAATTTAAGTCTTCCTATAATACACTAAGATTCTGTCTGAAGCAAAATGAAACTTGCCATCCCACACTCTCAAATACGCATGGCAACACAAAAGAGAGATTTTGGTGATGCCAGTTGTGGAACAAGCATTGGCCAAAAGAAACAGAACAAAAAATTCAAAGTAATCATTATTTTCAGCAATCTTTGCTCTGGCCACAGCGGTCATTGTTGCTTGAACAATATCCACCCCTCCCCGACTGAGTATAAATAAAAGACCTAACTCCCTACAGCTTTGTTCCCCAAGAACAGTTTTGATCAAAATCTAAACGCAACAGAACACATGCCTTCACACAGAAGGTCGGGAGCACACACACGCTGGACTTTACCTGTTTTTATGCCGAGTCTTTAGCAAGTTCCTTCCAAAGGGAGCCATGGTCCTCCAGGCGCTGGAACAGCAGCAATGGCCTTATCTCCAAGTTATCTGAGGGGTGGGGGTGGGGATATCTGGATTTCTAGGGTGAAAGCAGGAGGACGGGAAGCTTCCTCTTCACCTCCTCAGATGTTCCTGGCTTCCAGCTCATTAGCAGCCGGCTAAGAGAGTTGTTGGAAGTTGTGCAACTGCTGCTTCACTTTGAACTGCCTGATTGTTGTGGCTGCTGCACCTTTGGAGACCTGCCCAGCTTCAGGCCCGAAGAAGGCGTTTGGAAGCAGGAAAAGAAAAAAGAAAAAAAAAAAAAGGAGAGGAAGGGAGGGGGACTCTATTGTTTTCTGTACTTATTTGCAGACTTGCTAAACTTTAAGGACTGCCAACCTCACAGGCATGGTAATGCCCATGGAATGGGAATTTCACTGGATTTGGAAACCACCCCTCTCCCCTTCTTTCCACACCCAGCCACACAGAGTGAACTGAGCACACATGAAAGGATCTCAAAGTAAATACCCCCACTTCCTAGGCAGCTCCAGTCTGTGCACAGTAACCTGATCACCGCTAGCAGGAGCGAGGGCCCAGAACCCTTGCCCACGGATTCGACACAAACAGCCCCAACCCAGGCAATCTGTGCTGTAAAATTGAGGAGGAGGAGCGAAGCTGGAGACGGGATCCAGGTGGTCACAGACCATTTGGGAATCTGAGCCCCCGAGTTGATCCTAAGAACTTCCCCCAGCTCCATTCCTCCACACCCTTGAAGTTCATCTTCCAAAAGTTGAAGGACCTGAAGCACCACAGGGCTGCAGATCACAGCATTGGCATAGGACCCAGCGGGCGTTTGGGGTCCGGCTCCCGCGGCGTTTACACCGACTCTTGCTGCGTCTTTGGCATTTACTGTGCCTTTCGGGGCGTGAGAGTTTGAGGGAAGAGCCAACTGTTTGCTCCCGCCCCTCCCTCAATTTAGTCAAGTCGGAGATTGTAAGCACCTGGAGGACGTCAGGCAATGCCAAGCGTGCAACGGAGGTCGAAGGGGGGCGGGCATCACTGGGTTCCACATAAACTCGAACCCACGACCCGAGCTACCGGGGCAGAGCAGGGCGAGGGGACTCGGGTGCCGGCGGCCCGCCCAGCGCGGACCAAGCTTCCCCAAGTCCGCGAGGCCATGGGAAAGCGCTATCCACGGGCGAAGGCCCGGGGAGGGGTTCCCAGGATGTTTTAGCCTAGGATTTCGACCCCCTAACTCATTTCCTTCCTGCCCCTCCTCCCCCTCCCGCAGCCAAGCTTTGAATCATTGGCTTCCGCGGCAAAGGGAGGGAGGGAAAACTAATCAAAGGACTGTGGGTTCATTCTGAATCACACTTCAAGCTAGTGGATGTCTGGGCCTCGGCAGAAAACATGAATGCCTTCACTTTCTTTGGGAGCCCACCCCTACCCCCAGCAACATCAAACAAAACAAGTAATCTCAAAGGTTACTATAATTTTATATGCACTGATTTACTCAGAATTCTAAAGAACTCAAAAAAAAAATCATTTTTCCAATATTTACTATGGTAATTCTTCTCTTGTGTTCTATAATGCATATTTCTATAGATATATGTATTTTATATAGCATATGATTTATTATTTAAAACATTTATTGTTTATAATTGTCCATAAATATTATATATAAGCCATATATCTCTCAAATTGTTACAAATTAGAAGACATTACAATAACCAATTCTTTAAGTCAGTTACCTTTTTTCTAGTCCTGGAAGATAGGATAATTAAAAAAGATATATAACCAAATTTTAAATAGTAGTAGTATTTAAAGTGGTAGTGGTAACAAAGAAAACCTTTAAAACACCGAAAGTAGTAATGATATATTTTGTTTTACATGTTTAACATGCTTTGTGTGTGTATATATATATATATACATATATATATGATCATATACCCTTTACATGCAACATAAATAACAATCTTGGGTATACTTTAGTTTCAGCTCTTGATTTTATTTTACAAGCACATCACAAAAATGATTTGAACTATTATGGAAGATTGCCCAGTTATTCTAAGTTGTTTAAGATATAATCCCCTAAAGCTATACCGTTTACTTAACAATATAATGACTGCAGTCAATTTGCAAAGTATTATGCATTTACAAATATCCCAGTTTCCTGTAGTTTCGGTTCTCCACCCTTATTAACATTATTGTATATATAGTTTTCATATAAAACATTTTTCAATAAAGGAGTTTTAATGGATCAAGAGGAAACATTACGTCTTTATTAGTATAATCTTATGTTTCAAGTTAGCACAAATGAGTCTCATTTATGATATTATTATTCCTCACATAAAATATTCTATTAATACTATTCATGACAAGCTCTTTGATGTGCAAGAATTAAATACAAAGGGTTAATGTCCCTCCCATAGTAAAAGCTAAAAGGACTCAAAAAATGGGCGCTAATATTTAAATTTAAAAAATAAGCAAATAACAATTATAAAAGAAAATAACCAAAGAATGTTTATTTTTAAATGATCTTTACTGGTAACCAGATATTGTATAGGCAAATTGAAATGAGGTTTTGTTTTGCATCTACCAAATTGCCTGATTTTTAAAACTCTATCATATGATGGTCAGAGTATACAGAATATACTATTCTACATGAGTAGTATACATTGACATATCCCTTGTAGAAATGAATTTGGCTATGTACATCAATAACCTTCAAAAATATTTAAACTCTTTTATTCAAGACTATTCTCATAAGACTTTTTCCAAGGAAATAATCCGTTTCATAAAAAGGTTCATGCTTATTGACATTCATTTGAGAACTAAACGAAATATTGCACACAAAGTGTTTATACGAAATATTAGACAAAGTACTACTTTTTTATTACAGGGCAGAGAGTAGTAGGAACAATTATCTCAACTTAACTTACAATTTAAGCAAACTAATGATTGTGTGTCTTGTCAATGATAAAATACAACTGAATAACCTCCCAAAAGTTATCCAGTTTTCTGGAAGAATGCATTTTGGAAAACCTTTTTTAAACTAATTTTTATTAAACTTATTGGGGTGATATTGGTTAGTAAAATTATATGAGTTTCAAGTGTACAATTCTATAATACATCGTCTATATATTGCATTGTGTGTTCACAACCCAGAATCAGTTCTCCTTCCATCATTATATATTTATCCCCCATTACCCTCTTCTATCATCCCCCTTCCCCCTTTCCCCTCTGTTAACCATTAAACTGTTGTCTAAACTAACTCTTTACTGTTAGTTAGGCCTATACTCTGAAAAATTAGATGTTAAATTGTAAAACAAAAACAGGTAAGTTGCAAATTATTTTTATTCAGGAGCAATACAAATGATTTTTCTCTACTAGAAAGATAACTCAAAAAGTTATGGTTTTATTACCCTGTGGGACGTCAGACAATTTTATATCTAATGTAATTTTATTTAAGTGTTCTTTCTTTAATTCACTAACTATATATAGTACTCATTTTGGACCAGCTTTATAATTCTGCTGGATCCTTCATTATTAAATTAAGCCAATATTTGACACTCACTCACTATATATTTGTATGAGATTCATACATTTTAGTTTTTTGGAAAATTATAATTTGAAAAATTCTGAGAATGCATCAGTTCTTTTCTCAACCAATAAGAAATCTTCATAGAAAAAAATGTGGTTACTTATATACACAATCCCTACCTTTCTTAAAAGATAAAGTGTGTAAAGTGAGTTTTGATGGTAAAAAATAGTTTAAATGTCCTTTTGCTCATCCATGAGTATGAAACTCAACCAAAGTAGATAGAAAAGGTATAGTTTCTTATTTATTTAGACTGACATATGAAAAATCAACATGGAAGATGGTACATTACACTTGATAATGAAAAAAATGAATGAATATTCTCCTGAATCAAATGAAAATTATTTAATCTGTGGTTGAGTTGATCTCAAAAGGGAAATAGTATTAAAGCATGTCCTCATATTCTGACAGAAACCCCTGTTTTTGAAGGAGGTATCACAAAGAAAAGAACCAACCTCTCTTTATATTAGGACATCTTTTTTTTTTTTTTTTTTTTTTTTTTAGGAGGGCACAGCTCACAATGGCCCAAGTGGGGATTGAACCAACAACCTTGGTGTTATTAGCACCATGCTCTAACCAACTGAGCTAACCAGCCACCCCCAGGAAATCTTTTTTTTATTATTGAAAATTTTTTCCCAGTTTTATTGAGATCTAATTGACATACATCATTATATAAGTTTAAGGTGTACATCATAATGGTTTGACTTACATATATTGCAAAATGATTACCATGGATGCTGACTAAACTTACAACGGTAAGTTTAGTCAGCATTTATTAACTCATATAGATACAATAAAAAGACAAAGCAAACAAATTAGAAACATAATGTTTTTCACTTTTAATGGGAACACTTAGGATTTACTCTCTTAACAACTTTCATGCATATTATACAGCAGTGTTAACGATAGTCATCATGCTGTAGATTACATCCCTAGAACTTATTTATCTTGTAACTGGAAAGATGTACCTTTTGACCACCTTTCTTCAATTCCTCCTCCTCCCACTTACCAACTCTGATAATCACATTCAAGGCGTTTTATTGTCTGAACTTTTAGCTTTAGAATATATGACTTCACTAAATGGGTAACAGATATAATACACAAGTTAAAAGCATGAGTTTGAAGCTATGTAGACTGGATGCATGTCACAGCTCTACCACCTCAATTTATCTTGGATAAATTCTCAGTTTTCTGATCTGCAAATTAAATAAATAAATACATAAATAATAATAATAATAATAATAATAATAATAATGCATTCTCTTTTTCCATTTAAAATAAGTTTAAGAACATTCTTTTCTTTAAAAAAATACTGTCTTGTACTGATGTGTTGCATTCTTATTACTAGAAATTTGCTCTTCACATTTAAATGAATAAATTGGCTTACTGCTATAATTATTATATGTGTCTGTGCTGGTAAGAGTCTGTTTACCCCAGAGCCTGCAGATCTGAGGTTCTAGATCTTTGACTCTGAGCTAATCTTTCACTACCCATATGGTAATCTGTGAGGGAATAACATACTACATAGTTTGTTATAATCAATCTGATTTACTCAAAACTCCATTCTCAATTAAGAGAAAAATAGCAAAATACAGAACCTGTTTTATTGGGGTAACAGAGAAGAACTCATAAATAAATAAAACTGACCAGAAAGGTGGGATCAGAACTTAGGTGAGAATCTTTGGACAATTAAGATCTAGCTAAAGGGCACCGTGTAGAACAGAGGTATTTGTTTATAGAAGAAGGTAGAAAACCTCAACAAAATTAGTAGAGTACAAAAGGTTAAATTGGATTCCAGAGTTGCTATATTATTATTATTATTATTATTATTATTATTCCAATGAGTTTCTATCTTCTGAAATTTTTTTCTGTCTTAAGTTTGCTCATGGTAAAAGAAATCATGTCTAAAAATTGGAATGGATGTGCCTTTTCTCATAGGATTTTTTAAATAATGGATGTATTTATCATAGGTGGTAAAATAACCTCTTTAAGAAGTTTGAGCATAGAAGAAATAACTACTATCTTGACTGTTAGGAAAAGCCCAGTAGCAGAGATTCTATTTGAGCTCTAGGATTTTATGGTGGCAATGTTCTTCTGATTTTCAAAACAAGGTTTAGAGTGATACTCCTAAGCTTTTGTAGGACTCACATAATCATGTATCTAATTAGTCATACAGCTTCAATAGGCTTTTAATTAACTAAACAGTATTTGAATAGCTCAGTGGTTGGGTGTTGGCTAGATACCTGTGTCCTAAATAAAAGGCCAACGTGTTCACTTAGAAGCCATGGTTTTTATTAACTCTAGGGAGATAAAGTGGCAGATCCCTATAAGAGTTGCTGCTACTATAAATTGCTCACCTTCAAAGAAAGTGTTGTGGAACACAGATACTTTAATAAATTAAATGTGTGCCTATGAATATATGAACACCCTCAAACATATAGTCATCTGCTATGCTAAATAATAGAACCATATATTATACTGTAGTATTTTACACAAGGCATTTTCATGGGTGATAACTCTTTTGATCCCAATATGGTCAGCAAAAACTAATATTATTTCAATTTTATGAATCAGAAAATAGAGGTGTAGAGCCATGGGATAATTTAACTATTATTCAAAACAACAAAAAACCCCAAAATAGTCAAATTGGAACCAAAGATGATTTTAGAGTAAGAAACATCCATATTCTGTATTTCAAATGTCCCATTATATAAATGGACCTGAGACTCAGAGATAACTACACTTTCTCAAAGGTATGTGTTAACATGGAGTAGAACCAAGAACAGATCTTGTAGATTATGTGAATGACTCAGATATAGTTTTTCAATTAAAATGGAACAAAATAAAAACCTAGGGACTAAAAGAGACCTTAGAATGCACTCATGCAAGGACTCACTTTACTGCTAGGCACATCAAGGGATAAATTAATTTCCAAACTCTGCACAATAGTAGGCTTGAAACACTATTTCCCCAATTTAGTATTACTTTTAAACTATGTAATTGCATATACTCAATCTATTTATCAGCATTTAAATGATTTGGGTGCAAATCTCACAGGCCTACGTGACCTCTATTTCACATAAAGAAAGTAGTTTTAATTCAGTGACAAGGAATTTCATGAACTCATGGAGTGCAAGCAGAATTTCTCTTGCAACAGTAGTTAAGTCTCACAGAGATGTGTGATGTGGTTAGTACCAGAAATTTAGTCTTCAAGTTTTAGTGTGACAAAGACTAAAAATTTTAAAATTCAGCACTCTCCTTTAACAAAAATGGAATGGATAGGAAAAGAAAAGCTGAACCCAAGTTTCCAGTCATGACATTAAACCCCACTTTTGGCAATTCAAGCCAAACAAGGTTTGAGAATTGGTTACAAAGGTGCTGGCAATTATAGAGAAAACAAACACAGAGCACCAGAAAGCCACTACCATGCTTGTGCTGGAACCATGAGCCAGCAACAGATTCTCAGCTACTGGAGAAGCTTCTTTGAGCAACCACACCTTTGAGAACTTCAGGGCTGGTGTTGGCAAAAAACCTGAAGTATGCACTCTAGTGGTGCTGGGTCAATATTTGCAAACCTCCTGGCTCCTCCCGCTTTCCAAACGTCTGCCCATATTTCTCAATGTCAGAACTTAAGAGAAAGTTGGCACTTAAGCTACTAGCTTGGCAAAGGGTCTCAGAAATACTGTTTGCAGCCTTCTCCCTTGTCGGCACTGTGGAAAATATAGAAGGATGTGGACTTGAGAACAATTGAATCATGCATGATTTGATATTACATAGTTTGCCAATGTACAGATAGCTACCTGGAAGATTGCAGAGACAAAAGATACACTTACTGTGTATAAACTAAGTGTAGGGGGATAAATGAATTCAGGGACATGATACGTAATGCCGAGAGAGAGTCTGAGTAAAGGCAAAGCTGCTGAATCAGTCCTATCTTATGACTGATAGAACCATATATATATATATGTGTATATATGTGTATATATATGTTTATATATGTATATATGTGTATATACATACATATATATACGTACATACATACACATATATACATATATACATAAATATATATATATACACATATATTTATGTTTTATATATATATATGTGTAAAACAATAAGTGTTCAGGACTTGGCTCATAATAGTGATAGAAAACTCCCAGTCCATATCCCCTTCCCTTAGAAAAAGATCAAATGCTCTAAGAAAGTTAGGGAACTACTGCCATGTAATATATTCCTACTAACCTAGACCGTGAGTTCTGGAATCAGACGTATCTGAATTTGAATTTAGCCTCTGCTGTTTACTAGTTGTGTGACATTGGGACATTGATTTATTTAAACTCTCTGAACCTTAATTTCCTACCTAAACTCAAATGGATAGAAGCCATACCTAACATGATTGTTTTGAAAAGTACAGTATGTACCATATACAACATTCCAAGTACATGATACATTGTCAATAAATGTTAGCTCCATCTCCTAGTAGTCCCTGCCACTTGGGCTATGTATGATTCAGGTAAAAAGTATTATGCTAGAATGGATTATTCCTAGAAGAATTAGGACCATTTCTTTTTTTCCCATCTTCTCAACTACTCAACATAAAATCGTTAGAATTATTACTTGTAAGGAATTAAAGTTAGTGTGGTCAGTGTTCAGGTCTGACTAGGTTATAGATATTATTAGTAAATATTAAAAAGGAGTCAACATGTAGCAGAAAATAATTAGAATATTCTTCAATTTAGAACATTTAAAAATGTTACAAAGGACAATCATTTATTTGTTTAAATTGCTAGGTTTGCCTTAAATATTATTAATGACAAAAATAAAAACCTTAAATTTAGTTTCTACCTTTGAAATGCATTATGTGAGTGATTTAAACTAATCTGTGGTAATTTGAAGAAAATTTTATGTAACAACAAATGTTGACAATTTCTAATAAAGGTAAAACTAATTAAATTAGTGTTAAAAAGACACGTACATAATCTTAAAAGTTTGCTAATCATATTCTTTACCATTTATGTTGGGTTCATTTTTAACAAACACATTGACTTGAAGCTAATTAATTCTTTGATACAATAAAGTCTTTTGGATGCCTAGATTGTGCAAGGCACTGAATTAAAAGCCTACTATTCAAAGATTAAAAAGTACAGTTCTGGCTTTCAAAGGGCTTGAGTTTAATGGAAAGAAACAATTATAATATAAAGTATTATTCCTCAAATTGAGCTACACAAAAGTACAGTGGTGATATGGGAGAAAAGCAATTAAATCTACCAAGGATAGTTGAAGAAAATCATAATAACACTGGGAAATAGCTATTATTGCCATTTTATAGATGTCAACAACAATAATGGTTTAGAATTATAATATAATCACTTACGTGCTCTTTAAGTGATAATTGATATTAAATTAAGTAGATTTGAAACTGTTCCCTTTTTAAAACATATTTTACCTGTATTCAAAGAATATATTAGCCTCATATGTATCAAAGCACTAAAACCGATTGTTGTGGATTCAATTGTGTCCCACCAAAATTAATATGTTGAAGCTCTAACCCCCAAGATTACTGTATTTGAACAGAGGGCTTCTGAGGAGTTATCTAGCTGAGTTCAAATGAGGTCATAAAGGCAGGGTCCTAGTCCCAGGTAGGTACTAGGGCTGGTATCCTTATAAGAAGAGGAAGAGACACCACAGATCTCTCTCACTGAGGACACACAGAGGAAAGGTCACGTGGGCACAGATAGAAGGTGGCAGTTTACAAGCCAGGATGACTCCTCACCAGAAACTGCATTTGCCAGTACCTTGATGAATGACTTCTGGCCTCCAGAACTTTGAGAAAATGAGTTTCTGTTGCTTAAGCCATCCAGTCTGTGGTCTTTTGTTATGACAGCTCGAGCAGACTGATATACCACTAATATAAAGCAAATGAACTCGGACTAATTTTCCTTGGATGGGAACATCACAGTACCTTTTGCTCTTTGGATAAAAAGCTACCTCCCTCAACCCCTTTGTGTTCTGGGAGAAGAGGTTGGTGAGTTTGCACCTGGATCTGGGAACCTTTTTGGAAGTTTTCAGGATCTCAGTCCACATCCTCCCTCTGAAATTCAATGGTATAGAATTTCTCAATGAATACAGGTGCCACTCTGGACTGAAAGGGTATCCGGGTTGCTAAGGTTATTCAAATCATAAGGAGCTTTGCAGGTTGCATCTTTCTCCCTATGTAAGGTTCGCTAGAAAAACCTATAGCCTTGTGAGGGAGGACTCAGTGTGGAAAACTTTCAAGACACAGCCATCACACATTTTCATATTCTAGCAAAGTTTGTTAGTGTAGCTTAGGAAGAAATGTGTGACCCTCAAGTGCCTTTTCTGCACTTGCTGGGATCTGAGCTTCTTAGGGCAGTGGGTACAGATCTGACTTTATGGATCTAGTTTTTGAGACTGAACCCATGTGAAAGCAATAAAAACAAGGGCAGCTCAAAAGGTAGAACTGCAAGTAAGCTGTTCATATTTTCAAAATTTCCTTCCCCATATTCTCTGTAAGCAGGACAGCTTCGTTTTATCGATAAGGAGGAGGGAAATGAAGAAGTAAGGGAGAGGTAATATGAGATTTCCTGATGAATACAATTGTCCCCCTCTTCCCCTTTTCCACGGTTTTGCTTTCCAAAGTTTCATTTACCCACAGTCAACCATAGTCTGAAAATATTAAATGGAAAATTCCAGAAATAAACAATTCAGAAGTGGTAAATTGGCCTGTTCTGAGTAGTTTGGTGAAATCTCATGCTGTCGTGCTTCATCCTGCCTGGGGTATGAAACATCCCTTTATCCAGAATATCGGTGCTGTATATATTATCTACTCGTTTGTCACTTGGTAGCCATCTGCTATCAGATTGACTGCTGTGGTATGTAGTACTGGTGTTCAACTAACCCTTATTTGACTTAATGATGGCCCAAAGGACAAGAATGTGATACTGGCAATTTGGATATGTCCCACAGAAGCCATAAAGTGTTTCCTTTATGTGGATATGGGGGGAGAGGGGAAGCCCAGTATACTCGTATATAGGGTTCGGTTTTATCTGCATTTCAGGCATCTACTGGGAGATATAATAGACATTTACTCTGTGACTGATGGGAGAAACATAGAAAATATTAAAAATATACCTCAATATAGTGGCCTTAGATCTTGTAGATTTTCATATGTAGTGGAGCCCTAATATCTACGGTTTAAAAATGGTCACACTTATAAACAGGCAATTCACAAAAAGATTAAAGAACCTCAGTGCTGAGGTGTTAAAACTATGTCCACAGATTATTTGAGCTCTTCCCTTCTGTAGGTGAAGCTTATTTCCCCACTCCTAGAGTATAGACAGGTCTTAGTGACACTCTTCTAATGAGTAACTAGCACTAGGGTAGACTTAGTAACTTGCTTCTAACGAATAACAGCAGAAGTGATGGTGTGTCTTTTTAAATATTAGGTTATAAAAAGACTGTAGCTTCTCTATTGTTCTGGGGGAAGTCATAGTATGAGCAGTCCTATGGAGAGTCACACATGCTGAGGGACTGAAGCCAAATGCCAGGTGCCCCATGAGTGAGCTTAGAAGCAAACACCCAGCCCCTTTAGATATTGCAGCCCTGGTTGACAGCTTGACTGGAACCTCCTGAGAGACCTTGAGACAGAACCACCCAGCAAAGCTGCTCCCAGATTCTTGAGTCTTACATAATGGCTGAGTTAATAAATGTTTTCAGCTGCTCAGTTTTGGTGTCAATTGTTACACTAAGTATTTGTATCCTAGTCATAATTCCAATGTGTGAGATAAGGGGGTTTTCCCCGAACACCACCAACTAGTGCACCAGCTGGTGTCCTAACAAGTTAACTCAATTCTGACAGTATCTAGCTGGAGATAGCATCAGATTCCACGGCTTAAGGATTTAGGTCCTACAAGACTGTTGTCCCCACCATCTTCAGCCTCCAATAGCAAGTTCAGGTGGTTACCTGTGCTTCTGACTGACTGGCTATAAATCAGAGGTTGCCATGGCCCTGTCCTAAGGTTTGATTAATTTGCTAGGGTGGCTCAGAGAAACATTTTACTTAACAGATCACTAGTTTATTATAAAAGATGTGACTCAGGAAAAGCCAAATGGAAGAGATGCATTAAGGAAGTTTGGGGAAAAGGTGCAGAACTAGAATGTTCTCTGAGAATGCACCTCTTGCCCCACATCTCCATGTGTTCACCAAGCTGGAAGTTCTTTGAACTCTGTCCTTTGGGGTTTTATGGAAGCTTTTTTGCATAGGCATGATTGATTAAATCGTTAGCCATTGGTGGGTGGACTCAATCTTTAGAACCTCCCCCGCCCCTCCTTCCCGAGGTGAGAGGGCCAGGGCACGAGATGTTCCAACTCTCACATGATTGTTTTTTTTTGGCAACCGGCCCCCCATCTTTAGGTTGGGGTCAAAAGCCACCTCATCAACATAACAAAAGACAATTTTATTACTCTCTTACTTAGGAAATTCCAAGAGTTTTAGGACCTCTGTGCCAGAAATGGGGACAAAGACCAAATATATATTTGTTATTATAAAACACAGTATAACATAGTATTAAATAACTATTACAATCAGACTCACTCGAGGTCAGAGAAATGCAAAATAAAATAACAGTCAAATCACTTCTCAAACATTGGATTTGCCAAATTAAAAAATAATAATAATTCCTGGTATTTATCAGGGCATACACTATTGATTGGTATTTAACTGAAACACACTGTTTGGTGGATAATTTCTCAATTTACTGTTTATAAATATTTAAAGCACAAATATCTTTAACTCAGTGGTTCTTCTTCAAAAAAAAAGAAAAAAAAAGTGTTTCCCTGAAAATAAGACCTAGCCAAACCATCAGCTCTAATAATGCGTCTTTTGGAGCAAAAATTAATATAAGACCCGGTATTATATTACATTACATTACATTATATCATATTATATTATACTACATTATATTATAAGACCAGGTCTTATATTAGACCCGTTATTATATGATATGATATTATATCGGTCTTATATTATATTAAAATAAGACTGGGTCTTATATTAATTTTTGCTCCAAAAGATGCGTTAGAGCTGATGGTCCGGCTAGGTCTTATTTTCAGGGAAACACAGAATTAATGTAACAGAGAAATTATAAATATCCAAAAAGGTGCACTTTGTTCATTGTGTGCAATGGTAAAGAACAAATTATCTAACAGCCACTTATTTTATGTCAGGCACTTTCCTTAATCCTTGTAAGAATCTATGAGAAGAGTTCATTTTTAAATCACCATTTTATAGCTAAGGGAAACTGGGATACAGAGAAGTGAAATAACTCCCTTGAGGTCACAGAGCTACTAAGTAGCAGGTCAGATCTGAAAGCTATGCTCTTAACAATTACAATAGGCTGCCTCTCACAAAAAGAAACATTTTGAATGTATTTTAATAGGACAGTGTTTAAATATACAATGCACTCCAATTATAGACAACTCTAATAGTATTAAAAACAATAAGTTAGATCCATAGACAACTTGATGAAATGATATCAGTCATTATTTTTCCTTCAAGTTAAACTACATATCAAGGATTGCTAATGAAAATATCTGAAGTTGTTAAGCAGTTGATGGTAATGAATATAGTGGTCTGGACAGCTCTAGCAGATTGCGGCTATGTGGAATGTGGCTTTATTATTTCTAATTTTCTGATTTTTTCCCAAGACAACCCATGAAAATCTGTATTTTTTAAAATGTGAAATTGTGCCATATTAATGCATGGTGTCAAATTAAATTAAAATATATGTATACTAAAACCAAGTACAATATTCCTGAAAACCAACACTCCCACAGTGTTCCAGGTTGATATCTCTTTATAAATTTACAACAATGGATTATGAATAATTATCCAAAGCCACCTGACAAACTTCACAAAAGTATGATTGAATTCATTATTATATCTAAAGATATTATGTTTTAATCGGAGATCTTAGCCAGCCACTGAAACAGAACAATAAAGAGAAAGAAGTGATGTTTTCAAGCAATCCCAGCACACGTACTAGCCATCTCAAAAACCAATATCTGAGACCTTGCTGTGTGGAATTCTGCATAGCCTTGTAGCAGAGCAGTTGAGAATGAGACTCTTGAGCCAGACTTCATGTGTTTGCATCACAGCTCTACCACTTACTAGTTATTTTACTTCTCTGTGCCTCAGTGTTTCAATTTGTAAAACAGGGATTAAAATTTCATGTACTACATTGAAATGCTGTGGGAAAGTAATGGCTCAATAAATATTAGCTATTAGTATTGTGGAGATGAAGCTTTAGTTTACCAGAGTCTGGTGCCAGAAACCATTCTTATCATTTAACAGTTTTGTGCTGATGTTATTCTCACAAAACAATACCTAATTGTAATAGTCTTGTATACAGTGAAAGAATGTCTTGGCCTGAGGGCGTGAGAGCAGACAATGTGGTAGTTAGAGATCTTAGTATAAATTAGGAAATTGCTAATCTGATTAAAATACTTTTTACTCTGTTGAGTTCAGTTATAAATTAGTTGCTGAGAACTTGATTGTATGAGGCTGAGATATAATTCGTTTTCTGGATCCTAAACCATGGTGAATTCACCAAGATAAATCCCAACTAAACAGAAGTCTTGGCATCTAGGTCATTCAAATGTTTATTTCACATCAGACAGTTATCTCTCCAAACCATAATAAAAGAACGATGTCTTTCTTATTCATTGTCCAATCCTCAATCTTCAGCTCTGTGTTTTACAAAAAGTAAGTGTTCAATACAGATGAATAGAATGAATGAATTAAAAATGTATGAATAATAGAAAAACAGATTTCTTTATAGCTTGTTTGTGGCCATTTATCTTGTTTCAAAGTGTTGCTCAAAGAGTCATTTCTGGTTCACTGATATTACCCTTTAACTGAGTTCCAAATATTAAATATTTTGCTGTGTCTTTTGCAACTGAAACAGGAATTGGAGAGTGGGAAATGAGAATAGAAAGAAAGGAAAAGTGAGTAGCTTTTTTTTCTTTAAATCAGTTTCTGGTGTACAAAACAATGTAGTAGTTAGACATTTATACCCCTCACAGAGTGATACTCCCCTCCCCCAGTCTTTGGTAAACACAAGTCTACCACCAGGATACACAAGTAGCTTTTGAAAGACCATCATTCATTCAGTTGAGGGTAAGAAGCTACAATAATGATGACTATAAACTGCCAGTTCTGGACACAGCAGAGTAATGGATATCTGGTTTATCTTCCTGCCATAACAAAATAAGATAAAATATATGAAATGACTCTTTTCAGGCTTTCGGAAAAGCAGTGCCTACAGCTATAACTCCTGAAAGAAGGATAACACATGAGCTGAGGGCCATGTCCTCCCTGTTTTTCTGCCTGGGTACTTCACAAGCTGCAGCACAAGGAAGAACAGCCCCTGAAGAAGACAGCAGGCTAGCTGGGCAAAAAACAACAACAGTGATCTTATTTTGGAACTGCTGTGGCTGCTGTATTCTGTGTCACACAGTAGCAGAGAGGAGGGAGTCGCACAGAGAAGGAGCCTCAGAAATCTGCATAATGGTCCTGTCTGATATTTGTATGAACACAGATCAGTGCAGTGCAAGACTGGACTCCACAAGCCTAGAATAACTGTTGGAACGATGAGAGCAGAACAAAGATTCTAGAAGTAGCCAGGGGTTGGAAGAAATTGGATTTCCAAACTGCTAGAGTGAAAAAGCTCAGAAAGGCCACACCTTAAGAATAAGAACCATGCCTGAGAACAGAGGTGCCTCGAGTCTGGTCCTCAGAAAAGCAGAATTTAGCAAGATTTCAGTATACAATGACAATATACAAATATTTATCTGGTGTCTATAAGGTAACAATAAGCAATTAAAAAAATAAAATTTAGTAAAATAGACTTCTATCTGAAAGTTTATGCATTGTTGAACTTCTTCACTATTGTTGAGAGTTGAGTTTTAAAAGACCTTGATAAATGGAGAATATATAATATTGAAGATATTTTGAAGATATCATTTATCCCCAATTTGGTCTTGAGGTTCTCAATGCAATCCCAAACAAATGATGCTGGAGCAACTGAATATCAAAAGGCAAATTTGAATTTTGACCTCTATAGCATTCACAAAAAATAATTTGAGATGTTTTATAGATCAAAATTCAAAAACTAAAATTATAAAGCTTCTAAATGCAACAAAAGAATACTTTCACGACATTGGGGTAGGCAAACATTTCTTAGGATAGTAAGAGTACTAACCAGACTAGATAAAAGGATAAATCATATTTCATCAAACTTATAAACTTTTGCTTACTCAAAGACAATCTTTTAAAAATATGCAAGTTGCAAACTGGGAGAAAATATTTGCAGTACATATATTTGCAAACAAACAAACAAAACAAAACAAAACAAGACAAAAACCCACAACAACCTTGTAATGCAACAATTAAAAAGACAAGCAATTTCATTAAACAATGAATAAAGACCCAAACAAACACTTGCCAAAGAAAAATATAAGAATGTTTGCTATGCACATGAAAGAATTAAACATAATTAGTCATCAAGGAAAAGCAAATTAAAATCAGAAAATGCTTTACACCTAATATGATGGACAAATTTCAAAGGAATGGTAACACTAAATGTTAGCAAAGATATTGCTGGTGGGATTTTAAAATAGCACAACCACATAAGAAACCTACAATTCCTTTTTATGTTAAGCACACACCTACCCTAAAACCCAGCAATTTTATTTCAGTTATTCATATAAGAACAATGAAAATGTATGTGCAGGAAAATACTTACATCTGAATGTTTATAAGAGCTTTCACAGGAGAATGTATAAACAAATTATACTATATTTCTGCAACAGAATAATACTTGGAAATAAAAAGATACAAACTGCTGATATGTGCAATAACACTCCAAGACATTCTGTTGAGCAATAGTAGACATCGCAAAACAGTACACCATGTTTGATTCCATTTATATGAAGATCTAGAATAGTAAAATTAAGTGTTTGCGATGTCAGAGGAATTCACAGAGAAGGTGCATGAGAAAATTTTGGAGTGTGAAGGCATTGATCTTAATTTTTACTGGGTTTTGAAATACACAAATTCAAATATTTGTTGAAATTCATCAGTCTTTATACTTAGGATCTATGCTTTTCATTGTATGTAAATTACACCTCAATTTAAAAAGCAAGCCACAAAGGGACAAAGTTTATATGTTGGACTACCATAAAGCGACCTTGAAACTAGTAAGCAAAGAGGCAACAGAGCGTTCAACTTTGGAAAGAAGGAAGAAGAATGATGCTCGCATAGAATCTCTGAGATGGAGTCTAATTTAATATTTTGTGAACAGATAACTGAAATGATTTTAAAACATTAAGAAATATAAATCTAAAGTAGAAAGAAGACGAGGGAAATAAGACTAAATGGGAGAATGTAAATACAGAGAACAAACTGATGGTTTCCAGGTAGAAGGGAGTTGGGGAGCTAGATGAGAAAAGGGGAAGGGAAAAGAAGTACAAATTGGTAGTTACAAAATAGTCATGAGACGTAAACTACAGGATAGAGAATATAGTCAATGATATTTTAATAACTATATGTCATGCCAGGTGAGTACTAGACTTATTGGGGGGATCAGTTTGTAAGTTATATAAATGTCTAACCACTATGCTGTATATCTGAAATTAATATAATATTGAATGTCAATTGTGATATAAAAGTGTAAAAAAATAAAAAAGAATAAATGGGAGGAGTATGAGTAGTTTACAATCAGATGCACAAGCTAATATTTACTGAGTGCCCGTTGTACACACACTTTGTGATATATGTGTACCATATAGAAACAAATATAATCCACATTACCATCTTTTAGACAGTAATTATTATTTTTATTTTACAGATGATGAAAGAGGCTTAGAGAGTTAATATCTAGAGCCACAAAGTAGAGAGTTATAGGAATAGGATTTAAACCAGGGGCCAGCAAAAGGGTGCATCTTCAGGCTGAATTCAGTACACAGACATTTCAATTTGTTGCTGAGTGTTGCAAAAAGGAAAACTGAACTGCATATTTGCATCTAAAGACTATGATGTTTCCATAAAAATCTGAATTTCTGGAAAATGTTGAAAAATTGGAAGATCTGCCATCTTGGGTCTCTGTTTCCACATTGGGAAAAAAAAAAAAAAAAAAAAAAAAAACATCTGAAGCTTGGTAGCAAGCAGGTGGCCCTTTAACTAGGACTTAAATAAAACATGTTACCTGCCTGGTCCTTGAGTATAGAGTTCTGATTTGTAACCATGTTTAGCTGACTCCAGAGCCAAAGAAGACAGAAAGAAAGGTGATAATATTATACAGTGAAAGGGGGACAAAATATCATCTGAGTAAGGAATCCATGCTTTAGGAGCTAAAAGATTTATATTTACTGAAAGGCAGCAATGAAAACTGATAATTCCAAAAGCAAGACATTATATAACAGAGAAAGACAGAAAAAGAGAGGCCTGTCTAAAAAGAAAATCCATTTTATAGTGACTAATACCCTTTGGAAGTATTCTAATTTGTGGGGATGCTATACTAATAATTGAGAAACTCCCCGAAGATAAATTAATTTCTCAAAATAGCTTGACATGTTAGCGAACAACCTTCCTCTAGTATAAGAAGTGAGGTTAGACTTGGAGTAGTTAGTACTAATGTGATGAAAAGTTGGAAGGCGGAGGAAATTTGTAACCCACTTAGTGTTTCTAGGTCTGTGTTTCATCTCTGTAAAATTAAAGTACAAGACTAGTTCTTCCTTATAGCCCTTCTCAGCTCCAACATTTTTTGGCTTAATGAATTAGGATGGCAATAAAATGTGACCTAGTACTTCAAAAGTGCTTGTCTGGTATTCTCTTTTTATACATACTAGTGCCTCCAGCTGGAGTACAAAGTGGGAAGTGTTCTCTTTCCCAGGCCACTCTGATTTCCCTTGGGCTGCAACCTCACTTTCTTCCTGAGTCTTCTCTCATATTTTCTAATCATCCACCCCAGTTAAAACAATTCAGTGCATGCAGAGCCCATTTAAGTTCCGCATAATCTTTATAATAAGAAGGGGGATTCTGAGATAAATACTTTATTTTTTTTTTAAATAATATAATATGTCTAAGCATGTGAAGGGAGAAACAAACAAACAAACAAACAAACACAACACCACAAGGTTAAACTGATGAATTAAGATCAATTTGAAAATAGAATCCAATCTGATTTTTAACTAAATGTACTTTTAGGTTAAAAGTATTGACCTGTGCTTTACTTGCCATAATGTTTTCTATAACATGTTAATGCAAGATTTTCTTGGACTTGTTCTTGGATCAGTGTTAATATTACAAAGACTAACTGTTGCTTCAGAAACAAAAGCACTGTTTAGTCCTATCCAAGCTCCGCTTAATAAGTCCGCTTACCCTTATTTAAACTCTCTGCACTTCTTTTTATTTATTTATTTTTAACCTACACAATGGGAATAGTATGAGTCTGTGAACTCTGCTTCACAGTATGTTATGCTACGTGAAATCAAATTAATCTGGCACCATGCCTGTCATAGAGTAGGTTTTCAATAAATAAATTTCAGGTTCAATCTTTAGATTACTCTGAAGCCTGTGGTGTTAGTTACAGCGGCTGTTTCTGGACTCAGAATGCTGTATTGTTCACTCTACTCTTCTGCCTCTAACAACTTTCCCCTACCTATTCATTCTGCACTAATTAGCTCACCAAACTGGCAACACCAACATGTGCCTTAAGGACCACCACACTTCCACATTTCCTTAATAGTAACTTATGTAATGTCAATTGCAATTTAAAATAATATTCAAGACTCCCTTGAAGGAAAGCATTCTCTCATGCCATTTGACTAGGAATCTCTCCAAAAGAGATTTGCTTCCTGGGTTTCACTGTTCACAGATTGGGCAATAAAAATATCCTTGGGCAATAAAAATGTGAGAGGTGAGGGAGAGATAACTACCCTAAAACCATCAGGGAGGGGCACTTAGAATTTCATTAGTTCATTAACTTATTCAGTTAACAATATTTACCAAGTGCCTACTATGGAGAAGCATTATTTTGTGTTTTCTGAGAATAGAAGAACTAAGAGGAAAAAAATCCTGCTTTTACTTAGAAAATGTAAAAAATAAATGTACAAATAAAAGCTACCAAGATTGAAAGGAGTAGCAGTGGGATGAATTTTAAAATAACGGCTGTATCAGTCAACTATTGCCATAAAAAAAAAAAAAATGCTGCATAACACACCAATCTAAAATTAAGTTACTTAAAACAAATCTTTTAATCTTCTCTATATGTCTTAACTCACAGCCAGGGTGAGCTTGCTTTAAGCTGAGCAAGCTTAGCTTCACACTGCAGGTTTGCAAGACAGCTAGTTCAGCTCCAATTCATATTTCCCTTCATTTTAAGACCACCTAGGAAAAGTTCTTGTGGCAGTGGCAGAAGAACAAGAGGGTAATTCCCACGCAGCAAACATATCAGATCTCTGTTTCCTTATCTCTGCTCACATCCCATTGGCTGAAGCAAGCTTCACTGCCAAATCATGGTCAGAGTTGAGGAGCATATTCCACCCACAATGGGAGGAAAAAGGGAATGAGTATTTAGTGAACAGTAATATAATTACAGTGTTTATCTCTGAGGAAAATGTTGGCATGTTTGAGGAAAACCCAGAAAGCTAGAGTGCTTGAAATATACAGACAGAAGGAAAAACAATGGTAGGATATGACCGTAGAGATGGGGGCAGAGACCCACTCAAAATAACATAGGCCATGATCAGGAATTTGTTCTAAGTATAATAGGAAACCTTTAGAGAGTTTTAAGCAGAGACTAACCAGAATAGATTTACATTTTTAAAATAACCTTTCTGGCTATTGTATGGTAACTGTATTAAAATGGACCAGGACTGCTGGTTGGGATGCAATTCAAGTGGTTCCTGTTGCAACTCAAGGGAGCGATGATGGCTTGGAACTGGTTGATGGTAATGGAATAAGAAAAAGTACTTAGATTTGGAATATACTTGCTCCCCAGAGGGTTTTGATAGCTTAGAAGTACTGGGTGAAGAGAAAAAAAAAAAAAAAGTAAATTGTTCTAGTTTTTGGATCTGTGCAGTTCAGTGAATTGAATTTGCAACTCACTGAAATGGAGAACACTAGAGGAGGAGAATGTTTTTAGAAAAGGTGTTTGGAGGAATCTAAAGTTTTATTTTGGCCAGTAAGTTTGCCCAATGATTTTTCAAGTAAAGCTGTTGCAGATGTGATTGGTTATACAATTTGGGTAATCAGAGATGAAAATTGGGAGGTGGTTAGGAAATAGATAAAATTCAAAGGCTTGAGACTTATCAGGGTTACTAGAAAAATTTCTAAGTTAAAAAAAATAATAAGACAAATGAGCACTAATAATATAAATTATTCTGTTCTAAATTCAACATCTAATATCTTGTTAAGGTAAAGAAAGAGGGTTTCATTTAATCTGCTTCTGGTAAATTGTAGCTCAATGCATCTGTTCTGTTTTGGTATATAGGTGCTACAGAACTTTTCTTAGATTTTTGTAACATGAAAAGGGAGGGAAATTTTTTTCCCAATGAAAATTCATCTCAGTTTTTACTCTATATACAAAATGGAATACTATTCTGCCTTAAGACGAAATAGTGTCATTTGTGACAACACGGATTGATTTTGAGATTATTATGCTAACCGAAATAAGTTACACAGAAAAAGTCAAGAACCATAGGATTTCACTGATATGTGGGATATAAAACTGACAGCAACAAAGGAACCAGACAAACAAAGAAACAAAAATTCATAGACACAGTGGTTACCAGAGGGTAAGGCGGGCGGGGATGGTAGATAAGGATAAATGGGGTCAAGTATATGGTGATAGAAGGAGAACTGACTCTGGGTGGTGAGCACACAATATGATGTATAGATGATGTATTACAGAATTATACACTTGGAACCTATACGACTGTACTAACCATTGTTACCCCAATAAACTTTATATATATATATATATATATATATATATATATATATATATACTCTAATTTGTAAAACTAAGAAAAAGAAAACTGTTAGGAACTTTTTTTCCTCTAATGCTTTCATGTTGTTCTTACACAAAAGTGAGGCTGATAAGGACAATTACTTGAGCATTACACATAGTGGGTAGTAATTTTGTGGACATCATATTTTTTTTAGATAGATATGAGAAACAAGATTATAAGTGAGATCAGCAGTAACTACAATATGGATCAGCTTTCCTTAAATATGGCAACTCGTTACCATGTGAATCCCAGGCAAAGCTTGTGCTATAATTGGAGTTTAAGTTACAAAATATGTTTTGACTACAGAAATCTATGACTAATTTTTCCAAGTTAATTACCTATAAAGATGCAAAAGAAGAGACAGGAAGAGGCAAAGGGAAATGAACTGGGAATTTATAGATATTATGGGCAGATTATGGTTACATATAGATAGGGAAATTGGACATTTGGTTTACATTTAACTAAGTCTCCAAGGACAGGGTCATATGCATTTTATGTGCAAGATAATATATGTGGGTGTGTGCATGCAGATCACTATTTCTATGTCTAGAAATAGCGAACAGAAACATCAATTAATTGAATAGAAAAATCAACTGAGTTTACAAAGAGATTTACATCACTGTTTGTTCAGATGAATCAGAGGTATATTTCCAAACCAGAAACTCATTTACAGGAATGGAGTAAACCCACAATTTATCCTAAGCACTCAGCTGATGAATGGATATAATCTTAGGGCACTGTTGTTAAATAACTTTTTAAGGTTGACTTTCCAGTCATGGAGGAAAAGAATGACTGGAGGAAAGGCTGAGAAAACTGATTTGGTTAAAGGCTTACATCACATATTAAGATTAATGATAAAAAGGAGTTTTACATAATTGAAATTAAAGTAGAAATGTGGCTAAAAGAAATGTTACAAATGAAAACATGGGAAAACATGTTATAAATTTAAAATGATCGGTATTCCATTGGATTTGTTCAATACGTACTGACCACTTAAGGATTATAAGCCTTGGAAGAAGAGGATCTACAACGATGCGTGAGAGTCCTTTCCTTCCAGAGGTTTACAGTTGTAGGGGAGGAAAAATAATTTTCCCTCTGTCATTCTAGGTTTTTGGCTGAGACCCTCCCTGTAATAAAAAAGAGAGATTAACAGGAGAAAAACAAACAGAAAGTTTAATAACATGTATACCTCTGTATACACGGGAGATACACAGGAAAACTGAGTAACTCTCCAAAATGGCCCAAGTTACCACCTTAAACACTATCTCCAGCAAAGGCAAAAGAAGATGTTGGGGGTTGGGGGAAAGCTAGTTATGGGAGGTCACCAGGAAAAGTACAGTAAACTAAGGTATGGTTATTATGCAGATTTAAGTCCTTGCCTTCTCCATAAGAGTTTCTAGATAGCTGGTCATCTTTCTCTTCCTTGTGTAGAGAGGTTGACACCTTACAAATGGAGATTTCCTTATTGATGTAAGTGATCCTTATAAAAAGGTAACTTCCAGCTTCTCCTGTGTTTTCTGTTTCTTAAAAATAACCAGCTCAAGATAATCAATATGCCAAAGAGGTATATTTGGGGTGGCAAATTCTGTTCCTCTTCATAGTTTACCAGAAATGAATGAGCATTTAGCAGAAATGGGACATAATAGAAGTAGATGAGACAACTTTTCAGGATTCAAACTTAGAAAAGTTTCCTTTGATTAAGCCATAAAATACAATCTTTTAAAAATGAGAGAGAACGTCAGAAATTGAGAGACAGGGAAGATGGAGGGCAGATTCCAAATGGTAGAAACACCATAGGTTAAGATTTAGGTATTAAGGTAAAACAAACAAACAAACAAACAAACAAACAAACAAAGTTTGGAAAGCCCAGGAATCTGTTACTGGGGAGAGGAAGACTCTAGAGGTATAGGGAGAAATCTGGGACTGAAGAACCAGTAACATGGAATAGTTGTTGACCTTCCCTGTCTCCAAATGAAAGGAGTTCACAGACAACTCTTTCCAATTGTCAATACTTAAGGTGTCTCTTTTTTATTATTTAATCAATAATCTCTCGATTATTTTAAGTCTTACCTAATAAATGTCTTAATTAAGTCACAGTAGAATCTTAGAAACCTATATATGATAGAGATGCTGCAATCTACAGATAACCAGATAAATCTTAGATAGATGCATGCCTAGATAAAACCTAGAATTAGCCACTCCATGGTGGCTTCAGACTGGAAAGCCGACAAATAAAGCCTATCGAAAGGTAATGTTCAAACTCTTTATTAGTTATTTTAAGAATTAAATGACTTTTAGAAGGATTTTAGGTATAAAGCCTTTAGAAAAAATATAGTTCACCCATCTTCGTAGATAGGTGCCTAAAATCCTGCATTAAAGGCATCATTTGGGTACTTCTCAGAAAACTTTTTAAAGGCAAATATCCACACATAACCTATCTTCTTAAAAAAGGTGTTTAATTGTTTTTTCTATATCTTGAAGTCATTGGGGGTAAAAAGGAAAGGAGTAATAGTTTTTTGTTTTGTTTTGTTTTTTTTTTTTTTTAATACCAGTTAGAAAACAAATAAGGTTTATATACATATCACAACTTTATTCCCAAAAGTTACCCATCCTTCCCCCCAAAGAAAAATAGTGCATATTATCCATTTGATTTTGAGTCATTTGACATTTCCCCCCACTTTTTTTCAGATTTGTCATATATTTAAAGCAATGTTTACACTGACAGCTAATATCCATGTGATATACTTAAAACAAAATAAATTTCCTTATTCATTCTCCCACTATTTTCTAATTAATTAGGAATAAATTTTGTCAACGTGTCCCTGAGCTTCATGTATTAAAGAAATAACTTGAGGAAAACAGGAATCACACTTCCTTTTTACTGTTCGAACTCTATCACACATTTAAAAAGATTATTCTTTGTATTTAAATTCAAAAGCAGATAAAACAACTAATTTAATTACCATGTAAAGAATATATAATTTGTTACAAGTGGCTTTAAAAGGATTCTATCACAAAAATGCTCTGACAGAAGAAATTAAGTATAATCCTCAGAATTCTACAGTGATCAATTAAGTGAAAACAAAGCCTTTTTAAACTTCTATTGCGCCACCTCGTGGCACGAAAGCAAAAAAATGTAGACATATGTCACGTTTCTTTGTCAATTACCCGTTATATAAAACTTTCCTCAAGTGAGTAATGTTCAATATTGTATTCTACGTAAGTTTGTAAAACAAACTGAAAGTAATGAAAACATCAGCTATTGTTAAATTTCTGAACATTAAATTATATGAATGACTGCTAATTTAAATAATTCTTAAATGTTTCAAGTCAACTCATTTCTTTAAGTTCAGGGCAAAATGCAGACATTAATCTCATAGACATATATCATATAATACAAATCAACTCTATAGATGTCAATCCATTTAATATAAATCACCTCTATAGAAATCAATCTTTTCTTGATTGATACTGCATAATTGACATATGTAAAAGTGAACAAGTCTCAGGCACTTTTATCTTCAAATCTTCACATCCCTGACAGCATACTTTTTTCAGATCATTCCATGCATCATGAAACAGTTAATATGAGAAGAAAGCTTCACTCCAAAAGACATTATAAGCAATTTTCTTCTGAGAATTTAGAGAGGGAATGAGTATCATTTTAACTTCTGAAATACTTAAACATATTGTCTGAGAAATGTCACTTTGGTGAATGCTGGTTATTTAAGATTGTCTCATTTCCGGCAGTATAATCTAATTTTTATGACTATAACAGGGAAAGAAATCTAGTGCAATGGTGAAAAACGGTGAGAAGGAAACAACAGTGAATAGGATATAACATAAAGAATGACCGAAAAATAAGAAAGTATCAAGAAAACAGCAAGCAGTGACACAATAATACATTTTCCACCTGCTAATACCTAAATAATTTATAATTGGACTTTATAAACCTGAAATTGTTTTTCTACAACATTTAATCAAAAGTAAGCATACATATTTCAGTCATTCTCCCAGTTACTTAAAATAAAATTTTTTCAAGTTGTTAGCAGAAAAATGTCCTATTCCTTAGAGCTGCTAGTACTTTTTAATTGTTTTATTTTCCTTTATCAAAGTTATTTGCTTAACACCAATATTGTAACGAATTCCTTGCTTATCTTTCACTTTCTTCCTTCTTTTAGCATATATTTTCTAAGACCTGTATTAGTCCCAAAACTACAAATTATTTGCTCAAAAGTGTGAGTTATCAGAAAGGAGTCCTAACTCTTGAAGAACTTTCAAACCTACAGAATCACTGAGTTCATGCATTCATCCTGGAGATGTTGCTTATTTTAGAAATAACAGATCACATGCTTCACAAAATCAAAATGACTTCTTAGAGTCAAGGAACGAGAGGAAATAGAGAGAATGGTACTGCAAGTTCTTTTCCAGTATGCTCTCTATGGAATTGCTTTTGAATGACTCTTTCTGTGAGTCAGAAATCTGGAGTAGCAGTGGCAATTAGGGAAGATGTTACTTTCAGTCCAGGTTCAGAAGTGGGAGAGGAGAGAGGGGGCAAAGGAAAAGGGGAGGAGGAAGTGGGGAGAGGAGGAGAGGGATGAGGATGAAGGGAGGGTACATCCTGAAAAGGTAATCCCTGTACTATCATGACATCATCCTCCTGCATATATACACACATATATATATAGGGGATGGCCAGAGCATCTCTCATAGTTCAGTCAAAGTCAGCTGAAGGCAGGAGGAAGCACTAGAGAGAGTCTCCCTGTTCAGCGAGTCTCTGCCGTTTATGGACTTGGCTCACTAGAAATCTCAAGGAGATGATGGCAGGAATGAAACTCCAGCTGGTATGCATGATGCTCCTGGCTTTCAGCTCCTGGAGCCTGTGCTCAGGTAAGCGCAGCAGCTGCTTTTCACAACTCCCTCAAGTGGTTTATTTTTCCTTTTTTTTTTTGCAGTGTGTTGCTACTTACATTAATGTATCCAGGGAGAAGCGTTTCTTCCTTATTCTAGATTTGCATTTTAGTGATAGACACTGAATATTTCTTTTTCTGTCTTTAAGATTACAAAAACTGAGAGGTTTGTTTTCTGTTTTAAAATCTGCAAGGCAACCAAAGGGATTTCAATGAAACACTTTATGCCCTGCTATAGAATGTAACTACTAGAGGGGGAAAACAAACAAACAAAAAACATGAAACTTCAACTAGATGGGTCACTATGTATCTAAGCAGGAGTACAGAGGTGATGTCTGTCAAAATAAAAACCCATAATTAAAACCCATTTCATTCAAAGTGGTTTTTTCCTCCTCCAAATTATTTTTCTTAACTGTGTGTTAAGATAGTAATGCAAAAAATGATGATTAATGAATAAATGAATGAAGCATTATTTATAGAAAATTATTTCTATAAAAATATGAAAATATCCCATCTTTCTTGAGAATATATTTTATATAGTCTTTCTATGTGACAAATACACATCTCATTAATTTAATTATTTTATTTGGTTGCAAGTCATTTAAGTTGATACAAAATGCATTTGGAAAATTGGCATTTTGATACTAATGAAAATTATCTATAGACTGTTTTCCATGTGATAATTAAGGAGAAACTATTTATTGCTAAATATCTAGCAATTTTTCATGTTGAAAATAAGATTTAAATTTAGAAGAGTAACATGAAATACAATGACTGTAATATACTTCAATTGATGTTGAAAAATAATTAAATGTTCACATCAAAATTAAAAAGAAAACAGGGAATAATTGCAGGAAAAATCATTTAACCTGTTTTATACATTTTTGTCTTATAAATATGACATTGAAATGTTTAATTCAAACTCCTGCTGTAATTTATTTAAATTATGAAATTAAATCTATCAGAAGATACGTTATTTAGCAAAATTTTTAATTTCTTCTGATCTTTAAAAAAACTACCTTGAACTTCTAACTTTGCAAATATTTTAATGAAATAAATACCAAATTTTCTACAGTTATGGGTTTATCTAACAGCTACATGGGGTTAGAAGTATACTTAAAACATGTGAGAAAACTGGGTTATAGATTAAATACCTTATAAATCTTGAAACTTCTTGCTGTGATAAGCCAAAATTTCTGAGGATTTTGGTATACATTTTTTATAAATGGCTAAAGGAATTTTTTATTCCTTTTGAAAAAAAGATTGGACCCCTAAAATAGGAGAAAAAGATCTCTGGTGTAACTTGGTTCCTAGATACAACTTGACAAATGGTTTCTTCAAGTGTGACACTTCCTTTTAATAAGAGTATGTTGTGCAAGGACAAGTGAATCATTTTAACTTCTGCTTTTTTTTATGACATATAGATCAGTGAGTTTGAATTAAATCATCTTATTACAATGTTCTATAACTTTATTTTTACCACCTTATAGTATTTTCTTAATTTTTCTTCTCTATAGAATATCCATTAGAGGAAACTGGAAAGGATATTCTAAAACAAGATTGATAGACATCTCCACTTTTGCTTAAATGATTTCCTTAATGGACTATGATAAAATCACTAAATACACATACTTCTAAATTCTTGGTTAAAGTAGAAAACAAATTCTTCAAAGTCTGTTTTGTAAAATAGCAGTTCAACTTAAATCTAAATGTCTTATTCTAAAATTATCACTAAGCAATTCTCTTTGTTTTTTTGTTGTTTTCTTAAAATGTCTGTAGTACACATCTTTTCATTATGTTGTGTTTTTATATATCATTATGCATATATTCTATATATGTAAACTATTGTTGAAAGTTTACCAGCATATTTGATGACTTCGATTATATGATCTAATCTTTCTTTTTTTTTTTTAAATTCTGAGATTTAAAGATTAAACAACTCTAAATAGTCAATAGCCTTTTTGGCATATAATCACGTGTTTATTTTCTTAGAAGTGCTTCTTATTTAGCTACCTATTAGCCTGAAGTAAAGCTATATATTTTTTTCTGAATACTATTTTAAGTTGAATAGAGGAAAGATGATAAGCCTCTAAGACTAAATTTATTTTTGAGATTAATCTAAAATCTCCAGGTTACAATATAATTATATGATATGTGATTATATAGTAAACATATGGTTTTGATTTTACTCAGATTCAGAAGAGGAAATGAAAGCGTTAGAAGGAGATTTATTGACCAATATGCACACATCAAAGGTAACTTTTTCTTTTCTTTAACCAGGATTGAAAAACATATGAACTCTCATTATAAACATGGTGTCCTTTTCCTATAGTAATAACTTCCCATCATGACTGAAAAGTTCATTGGGAGGCATTTCCTTTCTTGAGAAACTTTTCCTTGAGTTCAAAGGAGTTAAGGGTGTTGATGTGACAGGGAAAGAAATTATAGTGACTATCAATCAGTATATTGTAACTTTAATTAAATAGTCACATATTATTTATGTGGACATGTACATGTGTTTAAAAGAATCCCATTTCCATTCTTATCAAATTGTGTATGATGAAAGGTATATTGTCCTCATGTTAAATACATAAATGAAAACTAAGTGACATTTTTGCCTTTTTTTTATTACATTGGGGAGAGTAAAATGGAGTTCCTAAATGAAAAATGAAAGTTCATGACAATACATGAAAGAAATGTGGTAGAGTATAAATAGCAGTAGACTGGCAAACACAAGCTTTGAGATCTAATCCAACAACTGTGACTTAAGAATTATTTGCTTTTAAGCAAGAGCTTGCCTCCATTTCTTTATTATTTTTTAAAGATTTTTATAAAAAATATAGTTAACATACAATATTAGTTTCAGGTGTACACCATAGTTATTCAACATCTATCTATCTATCTAAAGAAGGGATCTCTGTGATAAGTCCAGCAACAATCTGATATTGAATTATGCTGTCACAGTATCATTGATTATATTCTCTATTCTGTACATTACATCTCCATGACTTATTTGCTTTATACCTGGAAATTTGGACCTCTTATTACCCCTCACTTTTTTCCCTGCTTTTAAAATTTTTCAATTACACTTGACATTCAATATTGCTGTATGTTAATTTCAGGTGTACAACATAGTAATTAGACATTTATATAATTTGAAAATTGATTCCCAGACTAGTCTAGTACCCACCTGGCACTATACATAATTATTACCATATTATTTACTATATTTCCTATGTTTTACTTTATATTCCGATGACTATTTTGTAATAACCAATTTGTACTTCTTAACCCTTTCCCCATTTTTACCCTGTCCCCCAACACCCCTCCCATCTAACAACCATCAAAATGTTCTCTGTATCTATGAGTTTGTTTCTGTTTTGTTTGTTTATTTTGTTCTTTAGATTCCACATATAAGCAAAATCACATTGCATCTGTATTTCTCTGTCTGACATACTCCACTCAGCACAATACCTTCCAGGTCTATCCATGCCAACTCAGATGACGAGAACCCATTATATATTCCATTGTGTATATATATATATATATATATTTCAGCTCCTCCCCATCCATTCATCCATGGATGGACAAATGCTGGTGTTGGATTAATGACCTCCAAGACATTTACATTAAATCCATGCCTGGATTTAAATTATTCCTATAACAGGAGTGTTATCTGTACCTGCTCATTGTTTTTATTGAATCAAATGAAACTTTGTATACTGGACCCTATTATTCCTCGCTTAGAGGTCTTGAAAGCAAGATTCCTAAATCCCAACCTGTACTAGGGGAAAAAAATTCTCAATTAGGATATACCTGTCACCATACTATCACACTATATTGATTTGTCCAGAATGAGTCAATCAATGCTATCTAAATGTAGAGTTAGGGAACAAGGTTTTCAACCAAAAGATGTTTCTCAAAGAAAACCAAATCTTGAAGCGAGGCAGTCACCTGGTGAAATCACTGTTATAACACTGGGAGACCAAGGCTGAAGACTCAACTGTTGTTAAGGTAAGAAAGCAGTGCTCAAAGCCCCTGCTAATTTCTGAAGCAAAGCACCAACTCAGGTCTTGACACCTTAGGTTTGTCTTCCCTAATTGGACGAGCTTGTTTTTGGTGCAACTATCCTTACTATATAAGTAGAATTATGTTTACTTGAGTTTGGTATAGTTTATAAAGAAAGAGAACCTAACACTATGTTTGGTTAAGGCTCTGAAAAACTGCTGGAATATTTTAATTTTCTATGATCAAAGTCAATGCCTTGTATACAGTAGGAATTTAATAAATATTTATGAATTAGCAGTGGAAATCTAGGCTTCATTATTAACCCTCACCTTTCGTATTCAACTATAAAAGCTGTAGAGCTCCACCCCAGACGACTTTATTTTCAATTTAGTGAAATGTTTGAATTTACCATGTGCTGAACTCATTTGAGTTCAGTATATTACAGGTAGTGATTATTAGTCATATTGATTTATTAAAGCAATCGAAATTTGACTGGGACCTTATTCAGTATTAGAAAGTTAAATCAAATAATGGTAAGTAGGAACCACAGATATTCTTGTTTTCTTCATCTTAAAAACAAGAGGAGACAATATTCTAACTTTCTTATCTACAGGCTTAGGTCTATTATAAACATTTGTATACAATAATTTAATAAGAATGTTTATTGTTAAAGAAAAAATTCATAACACTTATTAAAGATAGTAAGGAAGACTACTGCACTGTGGATTTTGCAGAGATTGGACTCAACTCTGAATACAACAAAGACAAATGTGGATTTACAGCTAAGGAGTGGGGGGAGTCAGTGGATGGAAAATTACTAAGAGGAAACATTAAGGCTAGGAGGATTTTTCCAAGACAACTCAGCAGGATTCTGATATTGAGGGTGGAAAATTGATCCAGTATCAGATATTTCTAAGTGATCAGATACCAAGGGTGAGGCATTGTCACTAATTCTAGCAGGATTTTTGCTAAAACATGACTAAATAGAACAAGGACAGAATCCAAGGTTCAGACCTAATCAAGAAGAGGGCTCAGAGGAGTCTGACTCAGATTTAGTTGAGGAGAGGGTCTTGGTTAGTTTCCTGAGTGAAACAGTTTAAACCTTGTACAAAATGTTTTCAAATACATGTCTACTCAGACATCTTTTGGTCAAGAATGCTTTCTCTGCTGTGCTTCCTAGAGATGACAGGGGTGAGTTAATGTAACATTAAACAGTTGAGTGATGTAGTGCCTATTTTAACTGGCAGAAGGGAACAAGGTTAACTCAGTTTTCCCATCCAAAAATAATCAGATAACACTAGGCCTGACAGATACTTTATGAATAAAGCCTTCTGTGCTCAAATTAGTTTGGGAAACATTGGAACTGTATTGGCACCACTGAAAAGTTACAATGAATATGTGCAAGTAAAGAGCCTTTAAAGTTTCTTTAAATTCAAGTTTTCCAATTTACTTGACAATGGAACTGCTTTTGTCAAAAAAATAGAGTGCAGAACTAGTGTTCTAAGGAATACACCCTCCCTAGAAAACTACTCAGTTAGATGATCTCTAAAGAGCTTTCCCAATGAAATATTATAGTACCCCATTCGTTGGAGGGACATTAGATATTGTTGTCACACAATATTTCCTCTCAGTTTTCATAGCAGAAAATTTCAAACAATGGCTACATAATCATATGCAAGGGGAGTAGTTGAAAGGATTTCTAAACTGTTGAAAACATTATAGTGAACATCTTTGTACTTAGATTTGCCTGTCTTTAGGATAATATCATAATCAAAGGATATGTACATTTGCAATTTTAATACATATTGCCAAAACACCCTTCAAGAAATTATGCCAATCTGCACCCAGACCAACATTTAGGTAAGGAAGTGTCTGTGTCCACATGTTCCCATAAGTACACCACTGAGTGTACTTGTACTTTTTAAAGTCTTCAGTTTAAAGTCTTCAGATCTAATGGTAGCCAAGCTGAACATAATTTCACATGTTTCTTTTATATATTTCTTCTTTGATAAGAGATTCTGTGACTAGTCTGTTCATACTACTTATCCAATTTTTAAAATGTTTAGTTTAGTTTTTTGTTTGTTTGTTTGTTTGTTTTGTTTTTAATTTGGGTATTCACCACCTTCTTTTTGAAGTGTTCCATCAGTGTTAAGGATATTAACATTTAGTGGCAGCTTTTACAGTATAGATTGCTTTCAATTTTAGTTCAGGCTGTTATTTTTCCAGAGGGATAATTTACATATTTATGTATTTAGAATTATCTTTTTGTTTATGGATTCTAGTTTGGGTATTTGCTCAATGATATCTTTTGGGGTTGATAAAATAAATTCTACATATTTACACACTATTTAATTTTTATTCATATTAATACATCTGAATATTATTATAATATATGTTAAGAAAAGTTATAACTAGATCTAAATCCAGATTTAAGTTCCAAGGATTTCAAATGCAAACTTTGCTATACATTACACACCCATATGTACTTGGATCTATTTTTGAACATTATCTTCTCTTGAGATTTATGTTTATTCTTGCTCTATTAATTCATTCCTTTGATTAGTGAAGCATTAAAATACATTTTAATATCTAGTAAAGTTCCTGCTCGTTACCTTTCTATTTTTCTATCTCTTCTTGGTTATTCTCACACATTCATGTTTCCAAATTAACATAATTATTTTGCCAAGTCCCCTCCTCTAACTTTTAATCTCCCCATATTTTGCAAATTAGAACTTTGATTTGCAATTGCATTACATTTGGAGAGTAATTCAGAGAGAATTGACACCTGATACTACTGTTATTTAGTCTTCCCATCATGCCTTTGTGATCCTCCAAAAAATTTTTTATGGCCTCTGGGAAAAATTTATGCTTTCTTTCATTGATGCCCTTTGACATTTTTGTTAATTTTTACTAATTATTTCACATTTAGTTTATCCTAAGTCCTTATGTTTTCTCATTGATTATTGTTGGTACATAGGAAAGTTGCAGATTATGGTAATAATGGTTTCTGACAAGATCTTATTAGAAAAGAATGGTAATTCTAGAAAACATTATAATTTGTAAATCAATGGGTGAACTGTGACACTGCTTATGACACCTCTTAATGTCTGAAAAAGATTAGTGGTCTCTTACTATTGTAATTGTCTAAATCTATCAGTATCATCTTAGTCCTTGCTCCATTAGACATTACACCGCAGTGCAGTAAAAAGAGAATGGCATTTTTACTATTTTCATCTGTGATGTATACATATATATTTATTATATATTTCTACTTATTGTCATTTATATTTTCTTTCTGCCTTTGTCCATGTAGGTGTGCATGTGTACGTATAACTTTATTGCATTTTTTAAAATAGATAATATGAGGTATTGGCACTATTCAAATTTGTGATATGAAGTTACTAAATTAAAGACAGTATATTTATTAGTCTAGGGTAATAATTAGGCTCGAAAATGTAATGGCTTATCACAACATAGATTTATTTCTTATTCATTTCAGTTGTAAATGCATTTTTTAAATATATGTATTTCAGACCAGTAAGGCAATTGTTCCCTCTTGGAAAATGACACTGCTGAGTGTTTGCAGTCTTGTAAATAACCTGAACAGCCAAGATGAGGAAGCAGGAGAGTTTCATGACGAAGAGCTTATGACAAGAAGGAAATTTCCTGCTGCCTTAGATGGCTTTAGCTTGGAAGCAATGTTGACAATATACCAGATCCGGAGTATCTGTCGCAGCAGGGCCTTTCAACACTGGGAGGTAAAACAAAAACAAAATATCATATAATTATGGTTAGCTCTCATTTGTACCAAGTTTTTTATTCTGATCATTATCATAACAGAAAGACTTATAAATATTAAAGAAGAATAAACCGTATGTTGAGGTTAACATTCTTTCAGGTTTTCAGAGCGTCTTTCAAATATTTGGAGTTTAGCAAAATATTTTTTTCTTTAACCTTAAAAGGGGGATATGTCTTAAAGAAGATTAGATCCACATGCTTTTATTGTACTGAAATAGATGGCAACTTTTGGTGGTGGTGATGGTACAGTGCCTAAGCAAAATAGGGAACTCAAAATGTTTTCTTAGAAAGACTAAGTCATGTGTTTTACCTATAAACAAGCACAAAACACTAAAGATTCCATTTGTATTTGAATATACTAGGCAGAAAGATAGGGATATATAAATGTAAATATACATCCTTATCCTTCTGCCTAATATATTCAAATGCATATATTAATCCATATAATTTAATATATATTATATATTAAAATTTGTTATATAATATATTACATTAAAATAATATATTATATTTAAATTGTTATATATTATATTATATGCATATATAAGCACCATATATAATACATAATATGTCCTATGTCATCTATCATATATATACATATATTCAAATGCATCTAAAATATCCATATATTTTATTTCAATTTCAATTGAATGTGTGGATTTCAGGTATCCTTAGCAGCTAAACCAGGGCCACCATAGCCAAGACAGCCAAATCCCATTATACAGAACTACAGTGAAGGACTGGATGAATCTGTTGTATTAAATATGACACTGGTGACTCACCACCTTTGGTTTGGGAATGTTTGTTTGGAAGAGTGAAAGAGACTTTAAAGTAAAAAAAAAAAAAAAAAAAAAATTAAAAAAGATTTGCCCAACAAGGGAAACGTTTCTTTCAGATTACCCTCTAAGAGAAATGTGCTTAATGATTTATATTCTGGGCTTACACCAACACTGGGGACCTGAGGGTGCCTACCCCTGCTAAATAACAATCTCTGTAACTATCACAGATACCCTGTGGAGAAGAGGAAATGCAAAACAGAACTTCTAGTGTTTATTTTAACTTATAAACAAAAGATGTTTTCTAGGTGAAAAACCAAAAACCTAGTTTTAATTTTTACTTGTTGGACTATTCATCCCTAAATTCCAGTTCCAGCTAAATTTTTAGTCTTTAAAATATTAAGTCATTAACACTTGAAAAATACTGACTTTTACATTACGGAATGTTAATTATGTTCTATTTATCCAGGAAAGAAAAATAACTCAATGAAGTGTTATACGGACAAATCACATGAGATTAGAATTTTTGCTATTTTAAATGTTACTGAGTAATTTAAAATAAAATGATAATATCATTCAGAGCACAGTACAAGTAATTACAGACTGACTATGCAGGGAGAAACAAAAGATTAAGAAATTAGATTGTCTGACAGTAGCTATTTTTCCTTCTCTCAAATTGAATAGCTGTGGGTTGAAATAAAGTACTACTTTGTGTTACGATTCAATGCATATGCATTAAGATTAAAAACTTAGCCTTCTGTCAGTATTAGTTATAGTCACCCCAACATTTAAAAGACAATAACAAATAATGAATCCAATTCTTATCTTAAGTATTCATTTTTTAAATTTCACATAAAGTATGTGCAAAACTCTAAAAGGAATTCTTAAATATTTTATGCTAGCTGAAAGTTTTGAATAAGAACAGTATTATCAGAAAAAGTGTTTGAAACTAATTTTAGAATGGGGTATACGCCATGAAATATTAGGCAAGATTCTACCTGGAGAGTAACACTCTTGAGTTACTGAATCTGAACTTGCTTTTAATTATTAAGCACCACAGTCTGAAGAGACCCATACCATTTATACCTAGCTTTCACAAACGTTAATTTCTATGAGTAAGTTAGCAAGGTGTCCTCTCTATGACTGAGAAATTGATCTTGGGATGGCTTTCAAGTCAAGTCAGTAAATAATTTAATTGAATTTAAAATATTGTTGACCTTTGACGCCAATCTTGTTTTACTAGAGTCAAAGCTATTCGTTTTGATTTATGATATATTTTTACAACATTTTGGTCTAACATAAGTTGAAATACTCAAAGTTTTATTAAGTGTTTTCCTTTAGTTGGAGGATATTAGTGTATAATCTTGACATATAAAGAAAATGTTTAACAAGGCCAGCCTGATGAACTAGGAAGAAAAACGGAACAGAGAATCAGAAAAATCACGTTCTCCTTCTTTCTCAGCCATTTGATAGTCATCTCTGTCCTTAGACAAAACACTTCATTGCTTTGGACCTCATGTATCTCATTCACAAAGGTTTTACTGTCAGAATAGCAAATGAGATAAAATGTAGAAAAATACTCTGAAATGGAAGACTTCATGCATGTAAGTTTCATTCATATTTTGTCTGTCTTGCAGTTAGTTCAGGAAGATATTCTTGATGGAAATGACAAAAATGAAAAGGAAGAAGTAATAAAGAGAAAAATTCCTTACATTCTGAAACGCCAGCTATATGAGAATAAACCCAGAAGACCCTACATACTCAAAAGAGGGTCTTACTACTACTGAGATGGATAAATATTTTATTTACATGTGATTGTGACTTATCGTTCTTTAATTAAATATCAAATTACATTTGTGTGGAAATGTGTCAGAATATAATTATTTTGTCTCCTCTACAATTGTGGTTTATTGGATGTGATTTTTCTGCATTAATGTAAATTGGCCTCAATGTTTTCAAATAAATTTAGATCTTGAGCATGATGTGTTGTGTATAATTGGAGTAGATGTTCAGTCACACATAAAATGTTTTGTAATTTTGTAAAGCACTTAATGGTTATTTAAACAGTCAAAATGTTTGACATTTTAAACCAAATTGTAAGAGATTTTAACAGTCCTATGGCAAAGTCTAGCCTACATATCATTAACCCCAGACAAAATAATAGTACTTCTTTTATTATTTGACTGATTTTTTTTTTCAATTGAGAGAAATACATGCTCTTTTCTAGACTCACTCCTGAATCTCTCAGCTATGCGGAGGTAAGATCATATTAAAAGAATGATTAATGAACTATCGATAATTATACCTAGCTTAATGAATGATTTTCAACTGAATTTCTTTTTCTGTTAAATGAACTTAATAGTTAATAAAAAGATAATAAGCCATCAGAACCACATGCTTCTCCACAGATTTTCATCTATTAGAAGAGTTACCCTTTATTGACTTTTTCCCCCTCACACTTGATTTAGTAAATGATAACTTTATGTTTAACTTCACTGAGGATTATATGTGACTAATATAGTTCCCAACTGGGAGGAAAATTTTGAGGCAAAAGGAATACTTAAAATAACTCCTCATATATTCTGTTTAAGACCAGGCATACTTACGGTGGGTCTCATAGCCGGTACATTCCATTAGTAGTGGCATCCTAGACTCTCATTCTTATATGGATCTAAGACCTCTTGTCACAGAGCTGCCACTCAGTCCATAGTCATCTATGAAATAAAATATCCGGGTATGAATTATTCTGGAATTAAGAAGCCTTTAGAACTCCATGTTCTTTTGATAAGATTACCCTCTCCCTTAGGCTAAACCCCACTCCATAGGATTTAAGAGAAGCCCACTGACCTCTGAGTTTTCGTGATAAAACCATGCCTTCTCACAACCACCACCCCACCATCTTTCACCATCGTATTATTTTCAACATTAAAAAAGTGCCCAAAGCAGTGATCCTAGGAAGGAAAGTGATCCTAAGAAGGAAACTATATCAGAGTGATTGATTATGAGTGCGTACTTTGGAGTCAAAATGTCTGGATTTAGCTCCATTATTCACTAGCAACCTTAGTCAACTTATATAACCTCTGTTACCTCAGCCACAAAATGTGGAAAATAATGGGGTTTGGAGGAGGATTAAATGGTCCAATATATGTAAAATGTTTAAAATGATGCATGGAACATATTAATAGCATAAATTTAATAGTTCTTCTGGCCACTTTCATACCATTTTTCCTTTTTCTTTCAAAACTACAGAGCATGATGCAATTTCACACTAACCTTCTGTGTTTTGAGCAACTACTGATCTCCTAACTGCTTCCTTCCTTCACTATCCTTGAAGAATTCCACATAAATGTACAAGATCCATTCAATAATGTTCTTTCCCGGTTCCTGACATCTTCACTTCCAATAATAAACATTTTATCCATTTCATCTCATCCATTCACTTCCATGGTCATACCATAGAACTTTCCACTACCAATGAGTTAAACCTCTCCAAAATCTCAACATAACATAATCTAGCACACCTACTCCAACATTTATTATCTCGCCTATCTCATCCCATTGCCCTCCCCCTGATCTGTTTTCACTCTTTACCTTCTACTCATGCCCTCACTTTGATATTTACTTGGCCTAGATTCTATGACCCAAAATTAAAATCACTCACTTGTAACGATGAACTCACTGTCCTATCTTATATGAGCCTATGAAAAAACACTGTTAAACTGAAATCTCCCCCTGATTCTGACCTCACCTGAGAAGCTAAACATAGCTGGAAAAAAGCAATCAACCTTGTTGAAAAGTCCCACTTAAAACTCATCACACGCACCAAGTGGGTTCTTTGTACTTCCCAGGACTCTTACTACATTTGCCTGATCATTTTTTTCCCCCCTAATTTTCACTGAAAGTTGTTTTATACCTTCTCTTCTTCTTTGAAATGCAACACTTGTCATTCTCCTCATTTTCATCAGATGACTTTCTAATTACTTCACTAAAAATTAAAAGAAATAAGAAAATTACATCTTTTTCTTACCACCAAATGTAACACCCACCCTGCGTTTACCCCTCACTTTTCCGTTTCAATAGAGAAAGTGTCTCTTCTCTTCTGAGGCTTACCCCTTCACTGCCGCATCTCAGCAAATGGTCAGCCTGAAAATCTAGTAGTCATTCTTAACTCCTCTCTTTAACACACACCCACCATTTCATCAACTAAGAACTTTTGTTGGCTTTGCATTCAAAATACATCTCAAATCCATCTACTTCTGGCCACATCCACCACTACTGCCCTAAGCTACAAGTTCTCTCCCTGGGATTATGGCAATTTCTTCCCAGCTGCTCTCCCTGTTATAATTTTTATCCATCTGCATTCACCTAGCAGAATACAGTTTTAAAAAAATATTAATTAGATTATGCCACACACCTCTTCTCAACATCTAACCATGTATTTCCATTGCACTTTGAATAAAACCCAAATTCTATCTTAGAAGCCCTTTAACCATCTGGCATTTGCTTATTTCTCAATTTAGTTTCACTTATTCTCCTCCAGTCACATTGTCCTTCTTGCAATTCCTTTAACATATGTGGCTTGTTTCTGCTCCATAGCCTTTAAAGCTGCTGTAACCTCTTTTCTGGAAAGTTCTTCTGGCAGAAAATTATTTTTCCTGAGTATATAGGACATCCAGCTAGAGGCCACATTTCCAGCCTTTCTTGTCACTAGCAATGACAAAGTTGGAGATAATGGGACGTGTAGTAGGAAAAAATGTGCACAACGTGTGGCTGTTTTAAAACAAAGAGAAATCTAATTCCTCAAATTTTTAATTTTTCCTCATTTTTTTGTCTTAAATTCCAATTTATCTTAACCACACAAATGGATATCATTCTCTTGAGTATGGCACTGATAAATAGAGTTTAAGGCCTTGAGCAAAGCTCCCTCACTCTCCTGGACTAACCAGGCTGTCACTTGAAAGAGAAATGCATTTCTAACTTATTTAACACACTGTACTTTTCAGACTCATTGGTACAACATCTCAACCATTATTTTAATTGTTACCATCTTCTCTAGGCCTTTCCATGGTTTATTTCTCCACATCATTCAGATCTCTGCAAATACATACGTACAATGAGGACTTTTCTTAACACCCTATCTTAAATAACATTTATCCCTGAGTCAATATCTCCATTTAATTTGCTTTATTTTTCTTCAGATTTGAAAAAGAAAAGCAGCCATTGACAGCCATCACCTGGGAGTTGGCCTGGCACCAACAGCTAGTGCATGGTATTCTCCTATAAACAAGACCACTCTGTAATCATGTCTGAGCAAAAACAGAAACAAAAACACCACAAACCACAAAAATGATCAAACATGCTCCTTTTCCATATAATTTGAGTGACTGCTACTTCTTTACTAACTACTGCTTTAACTCTGTTCCATTCGCACCTCCTGGATAAAAACTACTGTAATACCCAATCCTAGAATTCCCCTCATTGTCACTTAAGCCAGAGAAAACCCACACTTCCTGGAATATGAGGTTGGACAATTAAGTTCACAAACTCATCCTAGAAAAAGTGCTACATACCTCACTGCGGAATATCACTATGGTCACCTGTGAAGTACTCCCCTTGGGAAGCTATGCACATTGATGCCAGCATGTAGTCCACCCTTCAAAGCAATTTTGGAACTCTTTTTCTGGAATGGCCATCAGACCTGTTGTCGTATTACCCTTGATGTCCTGAGTGTCATCAAAATGTCTTCTTTTCAATATTTTCTTTATCTTCGTAGGAAGTCATTGGGGGCCAGATCAGGTGAGAAGGGAGGGTATTCCAATACAGTTATTTGTTTACTGGCTGAAAACTTCCTCACAGACAGTGCCGTGTGAGCTGGTGCATTGTTGTGATGCAAGAGCCATGAATTGTTGGCGAAACGTTCAGGTCATCTAATTTTTTCATGCAGCCTTTTCAGCACTTACAAATAATAAACTTGGTTAACTGTTTGTCCAGTTGGTATAAATTCATAATGAAGAATCCCTCTGATATCAATAAAAGGTTAGTAACATCGTTGCAACAAGTTCACGAACTTAATTGTCAGACCTCATATTCTCCAAATCATCTAACACAAGCCCAAATTCTGCACGAGGTCTCTACTTGTACCCTACTATTGAGAGGCCCCATGACGTCCCCCAGAATGAGATCTCCAGTACCACTAAGCGTGACTTTGTGTGAGTGTGGTCCTGGTGGTCTTTGGCTGGTAGGTATCAGTATAGCACACAGCGTAACTTGAACTTGTATAGTCATTTATTTACTTAATTGTTTATAGTCTACCACCCCCTCCTTGAATGTGTAAGCTCTGTGAGGACAGAGATTTTGTCTTTCTTATTAATCATTGTATTCCCAAGGTTGAGCACAAGGCGTGGAAAGTGTCAGTAAGGATTTGTTTTGTGAATGAATGAACTAGCATCAGAAGGACTCTTTCTCTTATAATAAGAGGTACTGGATATACTTTCTACAGATTTTTAAGCCCCTACTCAGAGATTACCTGTCACAAGGTTTGGTATGAGCTCAGATATCTAGAAGATGTACCTGTTTTTTCTTTATGTGAAGCGACACAGACTCTGAGATGGTGAAGCTCATCTTCATTAACAGTGGCAGCTTGAGGAAATTATCCTTTTTTTCTTTTCTTTCTTCCTTTTCTGTCTTCTTTTCTTTTCTTTCTTTCTTTCTTTCTTTCTTTCTTTCTTTCTTTCTTTCTTTCTTTCCCCTTCCTTCCTTCCTTCCTTCCTTCCTTCCTTCCTTCCTTCCTTCCTTCCTTTTTTCTTTTTTTTCTCTGTCTCTTAGATCCCTTGTGAGAAGAAAACAAACAAAAATTCCTAAGTGAAAATGGTACTAGTGGACATGGGAAGAAATGGATTTGTGACACATAAAAAGAACTAGCATAAACTGGTCCTTGAATGTAGAAGGAAAGAAGGAAGAAATATTCTAAGGTTATTTTGAGATTTCAAGTCAAGAACCTTGTTTAGTAGTCATACTTTTTGAGATCCCCAGTCACTGCTGGGATAATTTGAGCTTGGGGAGACTTGGATTTACATCCAGCGTTGCTCTGGAGATGACCACGTTGGTGCTATAGAAGACTCCTGATCTCCTCCTCCCATAGACACCCTGGATTATGCAACTACACATGGAGCAATGCCTTCCGAAGGAAATCCAGACAGTAGCTGAGCAACTCTTGCACATCAAGTAAATGAGAAAATACCCACAGTGAAACAGGTAGGAAGGCTGAGACACACTCTTGCCATAAAACCCAGCCCTGGAACAATGTCATACCATTGGGAGGGAATGCCCAACTCCCAGTCACCCTGAGGAAGAAATAATTTGGACTGAATATCTGGTGCCCTTACTTTTAAGACTCCCATCTAAGGGATAGGGCCCCCAAAACACCTGACCCTGAAAGCCAATGTGACTTGTGTCCATGAGACCCATGAGACTATAGTAAACAGAAAAGCAGTCCTTTCCTTACCAGGATGAGAGCACTTTGCCTTGGCTGTAATCCCAGGGCTCAGTACAGAGAGTGCGGCCAAAATGCCCATCTCCCAATCTTGCCCTGAAAGGTATCTAGTCTATCTGCATATTGTACAGCTGCTGCTTGAGCTCTGACTTCTAATTTTAACACAGGGCTAGGTGCTGCTTGGATCCTTCCCAGAGATCAGGGAGACTGCAGGACACTTCCTCCACCTTCACCCTCCAGCCTGCTCCAAAAATAAAACCAAGTTGCCATCATCCTCCTGCAAAGAGTTTGGGGACATGTCTGGTGCCTCAGCTTTTGCCGTTGCCACGTGGGGACAGGCTCCTGGATCTCTGTCTTCGATAGCCAACGGGGTTTGCATTCCTGAGTCCCAAAGGACCTTAGCAAACAAGCATTTTCTAAAAGGTGTGAGAAAGGCCATGGCTATCACCCCAGTGCTCAGAGAAGAAGGAACAGGCAAAAACACCCATCTCTCTGTCTTTCTTTGAAAGGGATCTGACTGCATACTGTATAAACTGTTTCCTGAGGGTACAAAATCTAATTTTAGCACACATCTAAGCCAGCTACATCCTTCCCAGAGACCAGGGAAGCTGATGGACACTTCCCCAACTTCTCCTTCTGGCTTACTACAATAATAAAACTAACTTGTCAGTAGCTCCCTTGAAGGCTCTTGTACACACATCTGGTAAGGGAAAAGGAGTCTTGTCCATAAATGGTGCTGGGAAACTGCATATTCAAATGCAAAAATTGAAACTGGACTCCTATTTTACACCTCTCACAAAAGTTAACTGAAGATGGATTCAAAACCTAAAATTAAGACCTGAAACCATAAATTTCCTCGAAGAAAACAGAAGGGAAAGCTCCTTGACATTGGTCTTGGCTATAATTTTTTGGATATGGCACAAAGAACTAAAGCAAAATCACAAAATTGGACTATATTTAACTAAAATGCTTCTGCAAAACAAAAGAAACAATCAACAAAATAAAAAGGCAACAATGGAATAGGAAAAAAATATTTGCAAATCATTTACCGGATAAGGGGTTAATAACCAAAATATATAAGGAAGTCTTACAGCTCAATAGCAAAAAAAAACTAAATAACCCTATCGCAAAATGGGTTTGGGCCTGAATAAACATTTGTCCAAGGAAGGTATGCAAATGGTCAACTGGTACATGAAAAGGTGTTCAACATCACTAACCACGAGGGAAATGCAGATCAAAACCACAATATCATACTGCACCTATTAGGATGGCTATTATCAAAAAGCGAAGGGATAAATACTGGTGAGGATGTGTAGAAAAGGAGACCCCTGTCCACTGTTGGTGGGAATGTAAACGAGTACAAAACCATGGAAAACACTGTTTTCTTACAGCTGCCGAAATGTTTATTCCCCCGTGCCTTTCCCAGGATATCACAAGGGAGTGCCTCAGCAAACTGAGGCCTGATGGAAAGATATCGGTAAAGCTTCCTTGAGGGGATGCCTCAGCAAACTGAGACCTGGTGGAATGATATCGATCACTCCCCTTCAATGGATGGTTTCAGAACAATGACTCCATTCCCTGGGGTTGTGCATGGATGTGAAGGCACAGTACGTGCTGGAGTGCAATTGGGACTTTCAGGAAGACAGCCAGCAGGCACGTAACTCACAGACTTTGAGATTAACAAGCTTTACTTCCTCATCGTTAACTAATAAAAGCTATGCATTGGCTCCATTCTGGGCTCAGTCCTGGAGGCTTGAGTCCCTTGGCTCCGCTTACACTTTATTCTTGGCTACTGTCTTTCTTAACCCTGCACCGCCCTCCTTGCTCCCCACAGCTCTTGTATTGCAGGACACAAGGAAACACTATGGGGGTTCCTCAAGAAATTAAAAACAGAACTGTCATATGGTCCAGCAATTTCACTACTTGGTATGTACAGAGGGTGCCAAAAAAATGTATACACAGTTTAAGAAAGGAAAACTATATTAAAATTGTAATATTCAATATATACCAATAACAAAAGATGAATACAAGTCATGTTTGACTTCTGCAATTACAAGAGGTGCTCAAAATGGTTACCATCAGCGTCCAGACTCTTCTGATTAGAGCAAACTACTGCTTGAGCAACGTTGACCAAAGCGTTCACTTGTATACATTTTTTGGCACCCCCGGTATTCAAAGAAAACAAAACCATTACCTAGTAGAGGTATTTGCACTCCTGTGGGATATTTTGGGGTGATGTGTCTTGGGCCCCAACAATATTATCACTTACATTTGGAATCTAAATGCAAAAGTTGAACTCAGACACAGAGAGTAAGATAGTGGTTGCCAGAAGATGGGGCAAATTGGAAGAGGTTGGTAAATCGGTACAAACTTTCAGTTATAGGATGAATACAGTTTGAGGATCTAATGTATAATATAGTAACTATAATTGATAACAGTATTATATAACTGAAACCGCCTAAAAAATAAACAGAGAAAGAAAGGTAGATATATGAGGTGATGAACACATTAATTAGCTCAGTGGGGGCATTCCTTTTAGAGAGTATATGCATATCAAATCAACATGTTGTACACTTCAATTATCTTTTAGTTTTGTCAATTTTACCTCAACATAGCTGAAACGATTTCATCGAGTCCTTATGCCTCCTTTGGAGCCTGAAAGCTACAAATCAAGTGTAAATTTTAATGCAAATTATATTGATAATTGTTATATTGCATGAAATATGTGTTTTAGAAGCAATAACAATATTTACAATATAATTTACAAAATTAGAAGTCCAGTTATGTTTCTGGGATTTTATTTGTATGTTCTCTTATTGTAAATCTATGTTTACAATATTACATAAAGGGTACAACATTATATAAAAATATACAACATTATTTAAAGATAGATATTATTAATCCTATTTTATAGATAAGAAAACTAAGTCTCAGGGGAGATTAAATGACTTGCCCTATTAGCAGTGGATAATAGAATTAGGATTTAAACTCGAATGTGTTTAACTCCAAAGCCTGTGATCTTAGTCTATCCCTGTGTGTTTCAGCAGGAACACACCATTTGGTGGATGAAAAAAATGAACATAATATTCTTAAATATGTTTTCCAATTTCATATTAACTTGCTAATTACATAAATTCTCAAACTAAACATTTCAATACACTCTAATGTTTTTTATCATAAAAATATCAGTAATTGAATGAAGAGTTGTTTGAATACTTTCTGCATTATCTTTTTAAGTATGTTTGCTACATTACGCATAAATATTTATTTTGCTGCTTTCTTCCGAATAAGTTTCTATGTTTTCTGTGCAAACTATAATCATTAAATGGCCATAATGAAATGTCTTTTGTTTTTGTTTTTGTTTAAAGTTTTTTGGGGTGACGATGGTTAGTAAAGTTACATAGGTTTCAAGTGTACAATTCTGTAATACATCATCTATATATCACATTGTGTGTTCACCAACCAGAGTCAGTTCTCCTTCCATCACCATGTGTTTGATCCCATTGACCCTCATCTACCACTCCCCTCCCCCCTTCCCTTCTGGTAACCACTAAACTATTGTCCCTGTCTATGAGTTTTGTTTATTTATTTGTTTGTCTTGTTCCTTTGTTGCTGTTAGTTTTATATCCGACACATCAGATAATTTTCAACAAAGGAGCCAAAAACATACAATGGAGAAAATATAGCCCCTTCAATACATGGTGCTGGGAGAATTGGAAAGCCATGTGCCAAAGAATGAAACTGGGCTGCTATCTGTCACTGTGTACAAAAACTAACTCCAAATGGATCAAAGACCTAAATATAAGACCTGAAACAATAAACAACATAAAATAAAACATAAGTACTAAACTAATGGACCTTGGTTTCAAAGAGGATTTTGTGAATTTGACCTGAGAGGCAAGGGAAGTAAAAGCTAAAATAAATGAATGGGACTGTATCAAAGTAAAAAGCTTCTGCACAGCAAAAGAAACCATCAAAAAAGAAAGGCAACCAACAGAGTGGGAGAAGATATTTGCAAACAATGCCCCCAGTGAGGGGCTAATATCCAAAATATATAAGGAACTCATGCAACTTAACAACAAAAAAACAAACAATTCAATTAAAAAATGGGCAGAGGACCTGAATAGACATTTCTCCAAAGAAGGCATACAGATGACCAATAGACATGAGAAAATGCTCAAGATCACTAATCATCAGAGAAATACAAATAAAAACTACCATATCATCTCATACCAGTTAGAATGGCTACCATCAACGAGACAAATAACAAGTGTTAGAGAAGCTGTGGAGAAAAAGGAACCCTCATACACTGTTGGTAGGAATGCAGATTGGTGCAGGTGCTATGAAAAGCAGTGTGGAGCTTCCTCAAAAAGTTAAGAATAGAATTACCATATGACCCAGCAATCCCTATCCTGGGTATCTACGCAAAAAATCTGAAAACATTTATCCATAAAAATATACGTACCCCTATGTTCACTGCAGCATTATTACGGTGACCAAGACATGGAAACAACCAAAATGTCCTTTGATAGATGATTGGATAAAGAAGATGTACTTATACACAATGGAGTACTATTCTGCCATAAGAAAAGAAATAGTGCAATTTGTGACAACATGGATGGATCTTGAGATTATTATGCTAAGCGAAATAAGTCAGACAGAAAAAGTCGAGAACCATAATGAAATGTTAACAAAATTTTTTTTTTTATATTTTTATACTTGTTCTACAAGTATGTAAATCTTTTTGCCTTTTTAACAAATGAAAATGTTAGTTATTATTCATTCCCATTTATTTGCATATGAAAAGTTAATTCAGCTTTTTATCTTTCTATTTAATGCCTAAAAACAAGGTTCTTGAGAAGAAAAGCCATTTGTTTTCCCCAAGTGTCCACTTTTGTTGTACTAAAAATAATATAAAAATTAAACTGACCTTTTACCAACCATTTTTATTAATTGTGAAATGTAACAGTTAGTATTATAAAACAAGTATCTTTCGAAATCCTTTACTTAATTTAAAAATCTATTAAGAAAGTTTTCAAAAACTTTATACTCTTACTTGCATTTTATCGCCGGTTAAGATGTACATGGCTCTCGTGTGCCACACTACGGGAGTGAGGAGGGCAGCGCAGGGTTAAAAAAAGACAGTAGCCAATAATAGATTATAAGCAGGGCCAATGGACACCCAGTCTCAAGGACTGGACTCCAAATCAGGGCCTATGCATTAGCTTTTATTAGTTAGGTGGGGAAGTAAAGGAGATAAAGCTTGTCAATCTCAAGATCTGTGAATCCTATACATCATAATAGGAAACTGATTCAAGCCAATCACCCTTGCCTGCAGGCAGCAGAACCATAAGTCTCAGGACTTTTGTACTTCCCCAAGGGACAAAACCTATATGCATATGAATAGATGGAGGGCACATCATTGAATCACTTCCCTTGCAGGTTTTGGGAAGGAATGCAGCCACAGAGGCTGAGGGTTTCCTTAGCCTGGGGAAGGTGGGGGGCTGTGCCCACCTCTATGAACCCCGTGGGTTCTCCTGTTGGTCCCCACTTGACTGTGCCTGGCTTGAGTTGTCCCCCCTGTGGGAAATCTTACTCATCATTGGCTGACAAGCCATTTTTCTGGGGCCAAACAGGGACACATAAGGTGCAAGTACAAAAGTGAAGCAAAGTCCCTGAAAGGATCCATCTCACAGACTCTCCTTTCTTTAGGGGCAGGTACACGGAGACAGATGGGTAGGCTGCTGCGTGGCAACACATGGCAAATAAACAAACTCAGTTCGTTTTGGATTAGATCATTGGAATACAAAACACTTATAAAGACCAAGGCTACTGTGAGGCTAAATTACCCAGTGGACATAGCTGTGTGACTGGGTACAAAACCAGAATATGTGTCCACCTGGCCTCTCTTCTGGACGTCCTTGTACAGGACACATTCTTTCCATATGCAGACACTGGCCATGTTAAAGAACTTTGCCTGACAATTCAAACATCAACTGGATACTAATTTGATTCTTACTTTATACTAACAGAGAAAAGAAGGCGTTTTTCTAAAAGTCTGGCATTTAGTGTTTAATAAGTATTAACTTACTGATTAATTGACTAAAATGACAAATTAGATTTTAAGAAAGAAACTTAATTCCAAGTCTATCTCTATGCTATACTTATTTTGAGGAGTTAGAATTAATCCTGGACAACATTGGAAATAAGTAATTTTCCCTGATTTACTTTCCACTATCCATTTTTCATCACTTTTTCCACCTCTGAGTAACAAATTTATAATGAGGTTCTCAGATCTTTTTATTCTCCCTTAGTCAGTTTATTAACACAATTTTAATTATTTCCTTTTGGAATCAAACCTTAACCTTTAAGAAGGAATCTTATTTCAAAATCATTCATAGCAGCGAAAGAAATCTTAAAACAAATTAGCCTCATTTATTCAGTTAGTAAACAAATATTTCCTGAGCTTATACCAAGTATTGGAGTAGGCACTGTGGACAAAGCTGTGAACAGGACAGTTTTCTCCACTAGGAGCTTGCGAGCTCTACTGAAAACTCCCTCTTCCCTGGCCTTTCAGGTTCTGCTTTTATTTCCCTGTCACTGATCCTGTATCATGACGTCTCTGATAAATAGTTCCCTCTGAAACAGCTTCTCCTCCTGTTGAGGAGGGATGTGTGGTGATAACTACTACATATGTTCTCTTTGGTTGGCTGAAGAGGAAGGAGATCGGTGACCACTCCTATACAATATATTTAACTTCTCAGATATATTTGAGGTACAGAGTAGCAAAGTGATATAGCTTAGGGACACAGAGCTAATATATTACAGAACTGGAATTAGAAACAAGGTCTGTTTATTCCTTATGTAAGCTTTTCGCCAAGAAAGACTTCTTGGGACAAGTAGAGCTACTCCATTACAAACTATCAAATGAGTTGGCTAGGTTGAGTTTACTTAGAAATAGAGAGCAGAAGTCCAAAGTTGGACCAGGGAATTTGAGTGGAACTTTCTGTTACTGTGGACCACAAACTCTATACTAGCATTTCTCAAATGGGGATTGTTTTTTTCATCTGCATTAAAAATATAGGTTCTATGATATTATTGCAGATTTAGTAAATCAATCTATCTCTGAGAATGAAGCTTGATAGTTTCATTTTTAATAAGCTACACAGATGATTTGAATACACAGTCAAATTTGGAGGACACTTTGCTATTACTCATTTTTAGAGACTATTTTCTACATAATAATCTATGTTTGGTTTACATAGATTTACTTTGTATCAAGCTCTAGGCTAAAAAATTACAATTCAGCATTAATTTGGATGAAGAAAATTAAAGATGTACTAAAATGTCCTAGTTTTTCTAACACTGTTATGAAAAGATATATGTGAAAGTGCTAGAAATCTTAAAATCATTAAATAAAGTTTTAATATGTTGCCCTTTATTACCACTCATGAATGTAAATATGTTGAGGTGAGAATGGGAAGACACCATTGTACTTTAATTTCTCTTGCCTGATTTCTTACTCCATGAACCCTTCATCCCACACTGAGATGGAAGTCTGCTATGGTGCCACATCTGGGGCAAAATTTAATTCCGTTAACTGATTTTTCTGAATCAACTATCTGAATGATGGCTGAATGACTGTTGATGGTATGGAAGTGCACTTGAAGTCATGGGAACTTGATAAAAGGAAGCATTCAGACACTTTATTTTGCAGGATCAGAATAGTACAAGACTTTAAAACTGTGTACACTGAAGAAACTTAAAACTGTAATGAAAATGAGCCTGAATTTGCCTTCTGCCTTGGATTTGTTTAAGTATAAAAACATACCTGAACAAGCTGCTGTAAGGACAGAGTCCCAGAGAGCAGTTTCCAGGCTCTCGGCCTCACGTGAAAGGTGCTGGCTCAGTTATTAGATGTCCACCAGTTGTAATCAGATAGCCATCCACTGTGGCTGGGTGGCCATCAGCTGCTACCAGTTAGCCATTAGGCACTAATATAACTGTCATGGCTATGCTAGGGGGTTGGTTGTGTTGGTTGTTGCTAGAGAAGCAGAGGGTGGATTGAGGCTATCAAGTGGGGTTAGCAAGCGTGGATGGCAGATTGATCGTGTGGATCCTACTTCCTGTGTCTTGCCCGGCCACCAGCAAGACTGGGGTGCAGGAAGACCACTTGTTGGGGTACTGGTGGATGTTTGCTTTTGTGTCTCAACCAGCTGCCAGCAAGAATATCATGGTATGACTCCCCTATCCATGGCTCCGTTGTTGTTCCTTTCTGGCCTCACCATATCCTGCATTCTTGTTCGGGGAGTGGGGCCAGAGTCCCTGCATGACAGCTGCACAGTCTCTAGGAGGACACACACAATTATGTAGGATATGGCCTATCTCTCTGGCTTCATTTTTCCTTATTTTCACCCTGTGCATTTACAGCGATGTCTTTCTTGGGCTTTCTGCTCCGCCCCTTTTCTAATTCCATTTCTTCTACTTAGAAATTACTTCTATCCTTGTCTAATTGATCGTGTCCTATTCTTTTTGAGACTAAGATGAAATGCCACTTCTTGGAAGCATTTTCTACCCTACCAACTCAACACTCAAAGCTCAGTTATGTCTCCTCTGTGTTTCTTCTCTGCGCTGCCGTGCTATCTTCTGTATGTTCCTTTTAGCATATTCACCATGTGTTATGACAATAGGCTGCACGCTTCTCTGAAAATAGTTCAAAATTCACTGAGTTAGATATTATGCCTTGCTCAACTCTATATGCCTTCACAGTTCCTGGCACATAGTACGCACTCATGAAGGTGTTTATTGAATGAATACATCATCGCTTAGCTGAGGAAGGTGATGATTATTGCGTTTCACTCTCACCCTCCTCCTTTGTGGATAACCCTCTAAAAGATGCCCTCTAGAAAGAACCAGATCTACCTACTAGTTTAGAGACTCATCTACAAGAGCCCCTGTGGATACAAAGAATCTGCTTATAATAGTTCTCAGATTCTTATTTCAGAATGGCTATGGAGTTCTCCCAACACTTGGAGTGCCATCAGCATCTTAATGAGCTTGTGGCTTCAGGGATTCACTTATCCAACTCAGTGTGTGATCAGTAGCATACACAGCAAAATCTTTCTCAAGAGAGAGTAGTCCTAGCTGTCTGATATCCATCCAGGAAGCATTCAAAGCTTAATATCTTTTTATAAAGCCTAACTACCACAGTCAACAAATTGATTGCCTCCACCAGGCATTGTTGACCAGGACTAACAGAAACCAGTTTTTGTCTGATGAAGAACAACAACCTAAATACAGTTAGGCTTTCTGTGACAGGAAATCTTTCAGGGCTTCAAAGCATTTTACAAATGATGACATCTGATTTTCACCTTGTTCCAATTTAAATTACTTCAGACTTTTTAATAGGGCATTCAATATATGGATTTTTCACTTTAGGAGAATTCAGACGAATACTGAAAAACTGTCAGTTGTAATTATGTGCAAATGAACCTAAAGAAGAGTTTGTAAGTGTTCTCAGTAAGGTCCTGGAGAAAAATAAAGTAAGGGAAATTAGTCATTTCTTGCAATCTTGTTGGTAATTTTTAAAAGGAGGTGTGAAGTAACATAATGTACAGCTGTGTTTATCACATTGCAGCCTAATGAAAGTGAAGATAGCTGACATTTACGAGAAAGCATTCATGTTGCTGGCTTTTTATTCAATGAGTGTTAAAACATTGTCAGTGCAGTGCTTATAAAGCCAATTCCTGCTTACTTAATAACTTACTGCTCTCTAGTAGATACCATGTTTCCCTGAAAATAAGACCTAACTGGAAAATAAGCCCTAGCATGATTTTTCAGGATGACATCCCCTGAACATAAGCCCTGATGCGTCTTTTGGAGCAAACCTTAATAGGCCAGATCTTATTTTCAGGGAAACATGGTAGAAGCCTGTTGTATAACTGTCTTCAAGGAAGCAATCTGACTCATTTACTGCCCCTAACCAGTTTTTGATCAAGAGAAAGCTGCCTACAGACAGAGCAGTTTAGAGCTGTTCAATTTATTTCTTCCTGAAAATTTTCCTGATATCTAAAATGTGCCAAAGTAAAACTGACAAAGGACTTCCAAAATATTTTCATGCAATCTCTGGGAAACAGTCACAAAGATAGGAGAGTGAGTTCCAAGGCTATATTAGCTTTCTGAGAATATTATTCTTTTGGGTTTAAAGTCTTGAAATTGTGTTTCATTTTCAGAAATTTTTCTAAGAATTCTGATCCCTATTCCATCAATATAGAAGACAGTGTAGTTTTTAAAATTAATTTATTTATTATTTTAGTTAACAAATAGTTCTTGAGTACATACTCTTTGAGGCACCATACGTACTATTGGGAAGACCAAGTTAAAGACATACTTCTTATTTTGCACAAATAATATCTTTCCAAATCACACACTATGTCCATGTGACTAAATTTTGCCACAGGGATATAAAAAGTATTAACATGGCAACTTCCTAGTATTTCCTTGAACTAGACAACTGAAACAAATTCTTTGTACCTTATGTTTGATCTTTCCTCCATCCTGCCTCTTGGAACACAGATACCGTTTCAGACTTTAATGTCTAGAGAAACATATTAAGTATGGCAAAACAGTGAACTTGAAGGAGCCTGGGTCCCTGAGAAACAGCCAATTTACCAGCCCTGGATCATGTACTTCTAGGTTTTTACTTGAAGAAGAATTAAATATTTATTTTTTGTAAAGCTGCTTGAAATTTTAATGTTTTCTGTTACTCCAGCTAAAATCAACTATGATCCAATCACTTCCAATCCCCTGTTGCTTTATAAATCCTTTGTGGAGTAGATCAGAAATTACCCTGTTTCCCCCAAAATAAGACCTAGCCAGACCATCAGCTCTACTGCATCTTTTGGAGCAAAAATTAATATAAGACCCGGTCTTATATTATAGTAAAATAAGACCGGGTCTTCTATTTTTGCTCCAAAAGATGCAGTAGAGCTGATGGTCCGGCTAAGTCTTATTTTCGGGGAAACACAATATTTCTCCAGAAAGCATTTCCTGACCAGGACCAACAAAATCAACTAAAATTTAAAGAAATAAAGATTATCCATCATGCAGAATAGAGAGAAAATTTGACAGAGAAGTTAAAAAACATGGAGTATTGAAAACATGGGGAAAGACTGAAATATTTGAAGAGATTTTCAAAAATTACCCAAAAGTTCAATGATTCTCAAGTAGGATAAATAAAAAGTTATGTAGACAATTACTAGTGAAACTTCAGAGGCACAAAGAGAAGGTCTTAGAGGTAGTAAATAATTTATATCTCATCAAAATAAAAATCACCTAAGAGATGGCAAAAAGACTGAGCTGAATTCTCAATAGCAATGATAGAAGTCAGTGTATCAAAAGAAATAATCATCAATAATATCGTCAATGTATCAAAAGAAATAATCCTCAGCTTAGATATCCATGTCCAATTATAGAACATTTCAGGAGCAAGTGTAAAACAAAGATAATTTATTTAATTTAGAGGTTTTGATGCCATGAAAATAATTTCGGAAAGACAGTAACCCCATACAAAAGGTCTGAGGTGGAAGAAGGATTGGTGAGTAGAGATATTGGTAAATATGAAAGTAAATCAAACCACCAACTAAAACTACTAATGGCCTAAATGCAAAATAAAAGGGATACTTCCTTTACTTAATTCTTATATCACTTTTGAAACTCAACTTTTGTTTTTATTTTGCTGTTTGGAGTTGTCTTTTTTCTTGTCTTAATATCAATCTCTGGCATTTCTATTATTCCTCCTCAGTTCTATTCATTATCTCCTTCTTCTCTATGTGCTCCAATGTTTCCATCTTTGGTCCTTTTTTTTTTTTTTTTTTTTTTTTTTTTTTAATTCTAGTCAGTCTTCTTGGGTATTCGCATCTGCTATGATTCTACTGAGACCTATTATGCTCACCATCCCAATCCTACATCTCTAGCCCAGACTGTGTCCAGTTCTCTGTGGTGTCTGAGGATGTAGGGACTGATCAAGGAAGAGATAGGATGACAAGAGGGCAGTGATACCCAAGCTTATTGGGAAGTGTTGGGCAGGGTTGCACATAAGGGAAAGGCCCTTCCAGAAGACCCTCCGGCCACCATCTCACTTGGCAAGGAAACTCCAAAAGAGGGAAATTGGAGAGAATATTCATGTTTTTAGTTGATATGCAGCAGAAAGGTGGAGACTGTCTGGGTCAGACAGCTCTGAAGGGTAGTGACAGTTTGGGAGACAATACACAGGGATCATCTTTGGCCCATTTACATAACAGGTTCTAGACCCATAGTTTTAACTGTTTATGGGATCTTTCCATCCCAAATATCAAACAGATATCAGGAACAAAAATTTCTCCAAACAGACCACACAAGCTTTTCGTGAAACACCTGCTATTGTTGTTTATCTATTTCTAATGAAATGGTATCATTATAGTGACAGACAAGCTAAAAAGGTGGGCATCATTTTATATTCGTCTTTCATACTCTATCATCTCTTCTTCATTTTTACAACTAGGAAAGCTTGTATCTTTTCCCTCCAAATTTTTTCCTGCATGTTTTTTTCTCTCTCTTCCCCATCCCATTGTCACTGCATTTGGGTCATTCCCTCTTTATTCATCATTGCTAAGTAACTCCTTGTTTCCAGTCACACTTCCATCCAACTGATTCTTCATATTTTTGAACTGAGATCTTCCTAAAAGACAGTTCATATTACTTCTCTGTTCAAAGTTCTTGAATATGTTGCTTAATTAATTTGAAGGGGAAAAAAGCTAAAGCAAAAACAAAAACAAAACCATCCATCGTACATGTCAGCTTTGCCTAAGCCGAATATTTTTATATTACTTTGTGCTGTTTCATGAATGGACCATATTCTCTATGCCTCAATCCCATTAAATGTGTCCTTTATCACATGCTCTTAAACTTTATCTGACCCTTACATGTTACTCTTTGTAATTCAACTTAGGTTCCACTATCCCAACGAGCCCTGTATTAGCAACACTGTTTAAATAAAGTACAATTTCTCTGGACACTCAGATACTCTGTTCACATCTTTTTGACAGAATCTTTCATACTGTGAAATTATAAAATATGTAAGGAAAACCTAACTGGGATTAGGTCTTCAATGTAGGCTTTCGTAAGGTTAAGGGAAACATTTCAACCCATAAACAGTAGGAAAGTCATGGTTCAGGAGTTAACATTGATTCATATTCGGTTTTGTATATGCCTGAGACATCCTTTGATATTAAAAAATGTCAATTGTCTGGCAAGTGGTTTAATATAGGAGATAGTGCTTACAGGAGAGATCAAGCTGGAGGTACACATTATAAAATTAAGAATCATAATCATATAGATAATAATTGATGCCAGATGCATTGCTGAAGTTAATTAGGGAATGATAATAAAGAGAACATAAAACTGCACATTGAGCTTTATTGAAGGAATATGAGTAGAATCACATATATTCATAATAAAATTATTCAACTCTGTAAGAGTATATTGGGAAGTACTATGTGAAGAAAGAAACATACAAATTATTAAGCACATTACCTTTTAGAACAAAATAGGAGGTAATATAGACTGAAATTCCCCATAATATATCGTCACTCTCTCTCATTCTAATAACAATCCATTTAAAAATTAATTTCCTACATCATGTGCATATTTATGTGTCAGATGGCTAGTTATAGAAGTGAAGATTTGGAATGAGGGTATTCTGAATGGAAATTTAAAACAAAAACAAAAAACAAAAGCAACAAGAACAAAAAGAACAACTTGAGGTTGGAGAATTGCTAGTTTTTCCAAACTAATTTTGTTTTCCACTAGCCATCCAATGACTTTTTCAATTTTTGTTCAGTTTTTCAATCCTATTTTGAGAAATAATGAAATAACTAAACGTGCTGAGACCAGAGTCAGAATCTCTATGTATTTATGAACAAACAACCAACATATATTTTGGAAACTTATATGAACTACAAAGACACATGACAACCTAAAGAAAAGTCATGATTTGATGCAGGGAGACTATTGTGAATCTTATTTTGCCTTCTTCCCAGGAACTCAGTCTTTGAAATAAGTACACAGCTTTATTTGGATCCTTCAGCAAGATGCAAAGATGAGAAGTACCCAATACGTGGTTGTCTACCTCTTTGAAACTAATCTCTTCATCTCTTTGTGGTGGGCTATGCTTCAACCTAGGTCATCCCTACGCTTTTGGAAATAGGTGATTTCTGAGAATCGTTCTCACCATAGCTCTTATTGAAGCAATCAGCATGCTGCATCAAACCAGAGTTTTCAGTAATGATGCAAAACCTTCTGTTGCCTCCATTATTTGTGGCTAAAAGCTAGAGAAATGGCTCCTAGAAGCGTCCTGCCTCTGCAACAAGGCCGCATTCATTAACTGATGAAAAGGCGTAAAATTGTACATTTCTCCGAGTGGGTCAGAAAGATTGTCATAAATATGTAAAGGAAAATAGCCTCTGATTTTACAAGGGAGTAGGAAAATTTATGCCAATTCAAGAGTGGAGAACAAAAGCTTTTCTCCTTTCTATAATAGCTCAGTGACAGGAAGTGATGAAATTGCTCAACTTTACAATAAGAAAAGGAAAATTGAAATAAATACAAAGTTCAGTATATTTTGAAGCTTTTTTGGTTTTTATTTTTCTCCCTAAAATAATCAAGATTAACCAAAATTTTACCTCTAGGTTGGGATGGCCTGAGAAATATCAAGTTAGTTGATATTTACTATATTTATTATTATCTTTATTTATTATTTTCTCTGTCCCAGGTCTAGAATATAAGATATATATATATATATATATATATATATATATATATATATATATATATATATATGAAAATTGAAACATTGTCAGTGTATTTTCACCCAAGGTTTAAATAAATTTTCAGAAAAAAAAATCAGTTAATGTATAACATTTATTGCATCGCCTAGCTGAATGTTTCCAAAATATTTACATGTAACACTAGTTCCATTCAATATTAAATTTTTTAAGGGTTCTCTTGTTGGAGGAGGCCAGTGGCCTTTATGGTCCTTCCCTGCAAGACATTTCTTATACACAATTGTACATGTCCTGGGATTGCTATCACGTTATAGGTACAACAGAACTCCCAAATGTTGATGCCTGGTCACAATTATAAGTATAGGCCATTGGAAGCACTTATACCTCAAACCCAGATGTGAGATCCAGGAGCTAGAGCTTGTAAAATGTAGTTTTCCTAACCATATACAGGAATTATGCTGAGGTTTCATGGGGACATGTTTAAGATGTAAGAGATTTGAAAACACCCACACTCAGTTCTAGTGACCTGAAGGGCATCTTCCAGGGTAGGCAGAACCTCAGAACCAGCTACACCACTGTGTCTTCCCTAAGGAATTGGGGACTTGAGGAGCCACTCTCACCAAATAGCCCCACAGTCTGAGAACTGCTGTACGCTTTGCTGAGTGTGCCATAACATCTTCAGGATTTATTTTTCATATTGCTCATTTTGAGCAAGACTCTGGCCTGTGACTCTGAGGAAACATTTCACACATGCTTTGGAAGATGCTCTGATCAGCAAAGTTAACCAATTCACTTCACTTTAGGATTCTGTACAGCCCTTGTTATGCTAACGTACATTGACTATCACCATGAGTAAACTATAGGATTTCCCAAACTTACTGAAACAGAGCACTTTCTTTAATGTTATATTTTTTGACAATGTCCATGTATGCATTTTGAGAAATGTCCCCTGCACCTACATTATTAACTTAGCAAATATTTCTTGAACTCCTAGTATTTGCCAGACAAGGTTGTAGGTATCATGAACACAAAGAGAACAAGCTACCCTGGCTCACTGCTTCATGGAGCTTATTTTCTAGACCTGGGAACAGAGATAATAAATAAGGAAGCTAATAAATTAAGAGAAGAATTTAACTTAGTAAGTAGGTCTATGAAGAAAAATAAAACAAGACGGCGTGGAGAAATATGGGGGGGTCAATTTTAGGTTAGGTGATTAGATACTCAGAAAGGATATGAAATGGCTACTTCCTAGGTTAAACTTTCAAGTCGAAAAACTTCATTATTCTTGGGTTAATTTTATAAATCTTTGGTTTTGACTCTGATGAATTTGTATTTTTCTTAGTGAATGCAAACAAGAGCAAAAAGAAAATCAACATATTTTTATGTTTAAAATTTTACTGGGCAATATGACACATAAGCATACATAAAATCTAAAAGTACAGCTTCATGACTTATAAAGTGAAAACATGTGTAATCACTACCTAGTTGAAGAAAGAGAACACTGCCAGAACCCCAGGATCCCTAGCCATGACCTTTCCTTAAGGGTAATCTCTGCCCTGACCCTTGGTGATCACTGCCATATTTTCTGTTATATATTTGTTATCACGAATGTATGTTTCAGTAAACTCTATCTATATCTTATCTATGTTCTTAGAATCATGCACAATGGACTCACTTGTATCCGGCTTCTTTTATGAGAATTTATGAGATTCATCCATATTGTTGTATGCGACTGTAGTTCATGTATTCTTCTTGTTGAATGGAATTCACCAATTATGTCAGCTATGTTTCCCTTGATGAACACTTGGCTTGTCTGCATTTCTTTGTTACTGCAAGTAATGCTGCAATGAACATTTCTGAATGTGTTTCTTGGTGCACACCGTTGCATATTCATCTAGATTAGAGCATATACCTAGGAGTGGAATTGCTGGCTCTTAGAATATGCATTTTTTCAGTTTTCTGCAGAGAGCCAAACTACTTTCTAAAGAAGTTATACCAATTTCTAATCCCACCAGCAATGCATGAAAATTCTACATCCTCACCAACACTTTTTAATTGTTATTTATTTATTTATGTGCCTTAGCAACTCTCATATATTTGCAGTGGCATGAATTTTTGTTTTTAACTCACATCTCCATGATGACTAATGAAGTTGAACACTTTTCATATCTTTACTGGTCATGCAAAATATCCTCATTTTGACAGTTATAGCCTGGAAATCAATAATAAGATAAAATAATTATATATATATATATATGTATATATATATGTGTATATATATGTATACACACATATATACATATATATTTATATATATATATATATATACACACATATATATATGTATATATACATATAGCACATATATATATATATATATAGCAGCAAGGGGCTACGTTTTAAGTGGCCACAGAATTTGGGTGTCAAATACACATTCACCATATACACTGAGACGGAGTTGAGACAGCAAAACACTATTTATTAAGTGAGACAATAAGTAAGATAGACAGAATAAAGCAAAGTAAGACAAAGAGCAACAGTGAGTTCTCACCACCCGAAGAGTGTTTCCAAGGCGCTGGGAAACCGTGACAGTGCCTTGGCTTCAGGTGTGTCCGGCGAGTGTCCTCATCGCCGAGTTCCAACTAGGGCTCCCCCAGAACACCATTATATAGGGAATTTTCCAATAGATTACCAGTCGGGAAAGAATGCTAGGCCATAGCGATTACAATCAGCAAGCATGGGGACAATGAATCACAAGTTTCAGAGTAATTATCTAGGGTAGAAGGCAGAGGGACATGATTCCGGCAGTTTCACAATGTACATGAAGTTACTATGGCCACAGGGCAACCTACGTGATCCTATTCATGCGTTTCACCGGAGGGTCAGCTGTTGTTCAACCAGGGGGCCTGGCAAGGCCTTCCCGAGTTTACTCCTGCTGACTGGGGAGTCAATGTCCGGGGACCACCTGGACAGAGCCTTCCCCTGACGCAACAAGTGGAAGGCACAAAGGGGCACCTAACTCACATTATATTTAATTTACAATATATAGCCCTAACTAGATATATACACATACACACATATACTATAATGCATCGCAATGTAAATATATCTTAATACTATTTGTGGTGTCTTACTTTCTCATAATGGTGTTTCTAAAGAAATAATTATTTGTAATTATATTATAGTATTATAGTCACGTTTGTCAATATTTCTTTATGATTCTTCCTGTGTTTAAGAAATCATTCATTGTCTTGTGATTTTTATTTTTTACAATTTTCTAAAAACTTTAGTATTTTACCTTTCCTATTGAGATCCAAAACCACTTTTAAATGATTTTTGTACAAATGTGGAGAAAACAATGAATTTCCTTTTTTGCCATGTGAGTATTCATTTTTCCCAGCATCATTTATCTTTCCCCAGTACTCTAAAGTGCCAAACTTATCAAGAATTAAGTGTTCCTTTATCCTTGGATTACAGTCTAGAATCTCTATTCCATTCCATTGGTCAGTTTTCTCTCCTTGAAGAAATATCAATGTCATAATCACTGTAACTTTGTAATATCTAATTAAGCAAGTCATCCCATGTTATTTTCCCTCTGCAAAAGGGTTAGTCATTGTTGGGCCTTTGAATTTCATTAAAAATTTAGAGTTAGCTTGTCAAGTACTACACACACACACACACCTGTAATAATTTTTTATAGGGATTGTGTCAAATCTAGGTCAATTTGGGGAAAAATGACAACTTTATAATATCGAGACTTCCAATCCATGTACATTGAGTCTTCCAATCCTTTTATCTAATTATCCTTTAATCCCTCTTATTCTTTATTTGACAAAATTTTTACACAAAGGTCTTGCAACGTTTTGTAAATTTATTCTTAAATATTTGCTATACCATTGCTCTTATAAATAAATTTTTTTATTGTTTTACTGTTTCATAGAAATATAATTTTTGAAATTATACTGACCTATTCAAGTTTTTTGTCATTTTTGTATCAGATTGCTTTTTGTGAGTTTGAGTTCTCTATAAGTTCTGATATTAATCCCTTATGAAATATGTGATGGGATTCTATTATATCCCATTGAGCTGTATATCCGTCTTTATGCCAGTGCCATACTGTTTTGATTACTGTATCTTTGAAGTAAGTTTTGAAATCAGGAAGTGTATATACTCAAATTTTGTTCTTCTTTATCAGGATTGTTTTGCCTATTCAGTGCACCTTGAAATTCCATAAGAAGTTTAGGAAGTATTTTTCTATTTCAGCAAAAATGTTGTTGATATTTTGGTAGGGTTTGCATTGAATATGTAGATTGTTTTGGGTAGTATTGACATCTTAATAATATTAAGTCTTTCAGTCCATGAATATGGATATCTTTTCATTTATTTATGTCTTCTTTAATTTTTTTTGAAATGTTGTGTGGTTTTCAATGTACAAATCTTTTACCTCCTTGATTAAGTTAATTCCTAAGTATTTTATTCTTTTTGATATTATTGTAAATAGAATTGTTGTCTTAATTTCCTTCTTTGTAGAAACAACAGATTTTTTGAGTTAATTTTGTGCCCTGACTCTGCTAAATTCCTTTATTAGTCCTAACAGGTTTTGTCTTTCTTTCTCTCTTTCTTTCTCTCTCTTTCTTTCTTTCTTTCTTTCTTTCTTTCTTTCTTTCTTTCTTTCTTTCTTTCTTTCTTTCTTTCTTTCTTTCTTTCTTTCTTTCTCTTTCTTTCTTTCTTTCTCTCTCTCTCTCTCTCTCTCTCTCTCCCTCCCTCCCTCCCTCCCTCCCTCCCTCCCTCCCTCCCTCTCTCTTTCTTTCCTTCTTTCCTTTCCTTTCCTTTTCTTTCCTTTTTTCTTTTTTCTTTATTTGGAAATCTTTAGGGTTTTCTATGTATAAGATAATATAATCTGCAATAGGATTGTGGAGCCCAACAATTTACCCTGAATGAGTCTCCACTTTCTTCAGTACTTTTATAGTAGTGAAACTGGGTTAACTGAATATTCATAGGCAATTTTAAAGGAATAATAAATAATTTAAAATAGTTTGAGGTATGTTGGAGTAAGTGTGACACATTATCTAAACACATCTGCCTTGCAGGTTAAGGGGATTAATGTCAGTCACTTTAAAATCTTTGAGCTCCCTGACTGTGGAGTACCTGTGTTCCTCAGATGACTGGTGCTCTGAGTCACTGTGACTCCTGGGCCTAATTCACATGTATCCTGGAGGGTCCCTAAGATGAGTTAAAGGAGATAATATACTTATAGCTTTTCAAATTATTTTGAAAAATAGTCTTATGTGATTAATCTCTTAAAAACCAAGAAAAGATTATATACTGCCATTTGTGACAACATGGATGGATTTTAAGATTATCATCTAAACAAAATAAGACAGACAGAAAAAGTCAAGAACCACATGACCTCACTCATATATGACATATAAACAGAAAGCAACATACAAAGGAACAAAAACTAATAGACAGACAGCAGTTTAGTGGTTAGCAGAGGGTAAGCAGGGGATGGTAGAAAACGGTAAAGGGGGTCAAATATGTGGTGGTGGAAGGAGAATTTACTCTGGGTGGTAAACACACAATGCAATATACAGATTATTATAAAATTGTACACTTGAAAACTATATAATTTTATTAATCAAATTCACCCCCATAAATTTAACAAAGATAAAAAAAACAAAATAAGAAATACAAACTCCATTTCATAATCTTACCAGAAAAGAGAACTTGTAAGTTATCTTTACACATTCTAGTATTCTTTGTTACATTATTATTGTCACATTTTAAAGTCATCATTAGTATAACTTTTGTTGTTATTACGTATCTGAAAATAATTTCAGGGTATGAGGCAGATGGTTTTTCTGACACTTTGCATAATTTTAAGGATTTAGCAGGAAGAAATAACAATGCAAAAATGAGTGTATAGATTGTTTAATAGGACGTTATTCTTGAATTAAATGTAAACTTCAGAGAAACACAGAAAATACTTATAAGACTGTGAAGAAAAGCACAGCTAGAAATAACTTTTTAATACTTTATTTTTTGCATTATATTGCCATCTAATGGTTACAAGTGGTATGAAAAGCCAAACTTTTATTACTCTGACGTCAGGATCTCTCATTCATAGTCAATAAATTGGAAAGAGTCAAGTGATAAGTATAATATTCGTATTCGTTTTGGCAGATCATGCTAAACTTAAGTAAAGAGTGGTAACATATTTGGAAATTGGTTGGACAATTACTCAATGTTAGGTCCCACACATATTTATAAATATGTTATTATATGCTCACTCTTAACAGTTTATTTTAAAACTAGATCCCCAGAATCTTGGCCAGATCCAGGAAGGGGATAGAGACAGAGATTAGAGGAGCCTGAAAACATGGTGATACCACATTTGAGGTTTAAAGCTTTCCTAACACTTCTGAAAAACTTGCTTTACTGAAAGATGAGTGGATTGCTATGAAGTCTTTCTTGTTATGGCAGAGAATAAAATGGATTTTCAGATAAAGTCAAGCTTTCCAGTTGAGAGCTTATTATTAGAATTAAAAGCTTGATTAATCAGCATTCTGGTTAACTAATTGTGTATTTTCCTTTAACTTCTTTTTTGCCAGGCATCTTAAAAATATCTTGTTTTAAATATATCATATGTTATTGAGTTTTACATTTTTAAATAGAGTGGACCTTAATCCAAAGTTTTAAGACACATCTTTGTGCCACACAGAGCTTTTCTCACTTACCTTTAGAACAGACAAAAGGGAACATTAAAGAATGGGACTTACATTGTCTCAGGCAAGGGATTCTGTCCTTTCTCCATGAGGATACCTGAGCCCCACCATGTTCCAACAGGGAAGAGGTCAGCCCCAGTTGTCCACCAGCTGATGAGAGGGAGCTCTGACTCTGTTCTGAGTACCTCATCCTTAGACACAAACTCAACTCAGACAGAAACATGAGAAGTTCTTAAATGAAGGGTTAATGTGAGCACTCAATGACTGCATAGAGTAGATTTTCCAGTCAAGATGGTATAATAGGTAAATGCTGTGCTTGGTTCCTCTTATGACCACATCAAAATTACAACTAAACTACAGAACAACAATCAGTGAGAATCACCTGAAGTCTAGCTAAAGCAAAGCCCTACAACTAAGGACATACAGAAAAAGCTACCTTCAGACTGTTGCACAGGGTAGAGATGCAAATAGGCTGGTCCCACACCTGTGTGTGACCATTAAAAATTGGGAGGAATATCTCAGATGTAGAGGTCCCCTGGAGCAGGGTGAGGGGTCCCAGCACAGCAGCCCAAGGTTCCAGTGCCAAGGAGAGAAGTCCTCATAATTTCTGGTTGTGAAAACCAATGGAGATCGTGGTTGAGTGAGATGAGGGTGGTTGTTGTCCCAGATGCTCCTCTTACAGGAACCGCACACAGAATTACTCACTGATAGACTCATCCACTCTGAGACCCAGCTCTGGAGCAGCAGCTTGAAACGTGCGAGGGACATACAGGGAGGAACTGAATTATCTAGCTTCAGGGTGAAGGCTGGATGGGCAGCTTTCTCCCACACAGAGGAGTTGTCAGAAGCCATTGTTTCTTTGTTGAGTCCTCCCCGTTCCTAGCGTGCAGGTGGCCACCATATCTGAGTCTCCATTAACCTTGCTAAAAACATTGGCTTCACCCTCATGATTCTGAGACCACACCCCACCCAACTTTTGGGCACACCCAAGCCATTTACAGTGGCATTTTCATACAAATCACCTGTCTTACCTTATGCTGCAGACTTTCTTAAAGTCTCTCAAAAGTTCATAAAACCCAAACAAGCAGTATCTGGCTTCAGAGTGTCTCGTACCTCTGTCTGAGCAGCCCTAAGCCTCGACTAACGACAGTCGGCCTGGGTTCCCAGTTTGGATTCTCAAGGCACCTCCAAGCACAGCATGGGTGATGGCCACCTGCAAATTGCTTTGTGGCTCATGCCAGATGGCCCCTTGCAGGGCACAGGCTGTGGCTGAACATGGCATGCAACAGGTCCCCTCTCAGGTGGCCCTGGGGCTGGCAGGCCAAATGGCTAGCACACCCAGTGGCCACCTTCAGACCAAGATGGAGCATCACTTGGCTGCCTCCAAGGACCACACACCCAAAGGGCAGACTGGGCAGGCACCAGATCCCTGCTATAGCAAATCCTGCTCTGTAGGGTCAGCCCCTCAACAACAGCTCCTCCACTATAGTCACAACCAGTCCTCACAACCAATGAGTCTGAGGGTCAATCCCTCCCATTTATGCATAAACAGCAGCCAAGGCTTAACTACAATAGGAGGATACACACAAACCACACAAGGGACACACCTGGAGCACCCGGTTCTGGTGAGCAGGGAGACTGCACTACTGGGCCTCACAGGACACCTACTGTATAAGGCCACTATACTAACACTGGGAAACATAGCAGCCCTACTTCATACATAGAAAAAACACAGGGAGAGAGCCAAAATGGGGAAATAGAGAATCATGTCTCAAATAACACATAGAACACAGCTCCAGAAAAAGAACTAAACAAATGGAGAAAAGCAACCTATCAGATGCAGAATTCACAACACTCGTTATAAGGATGCTCAATGATCTCAGGAAGAACTTCAACAAAGAGATAGAAAACATAAAAAAGAACCAGTCAGAAATAAAGAATATAGTAACTGAAATGGAGAATACATTACAAGGAATCAATAATAGATTAGGTGAAGCAGAGGATCGAATCAGCAACTTAGGAGATAAAGTAGCAGAAAACACCCAATCAAAACAGACCAACAACAACAAAAAGAATTATAAAAATGAGGACAGTTTAAGGGGCATCTGAGACAATATAAACTATACCAACATTTGCATCATAGGAGAATCAGAGGAGAAGAGAGAGAACAAGGAATTGAAGAAATGATGACAGAAAAGTTCCCTAACCTGGTAAAGGAAATGGGTACTCAAATCCTGGAAACAGAGATCCCAAACAAGATGAACCCAAAAAGGACCACACCAACATACATCATAATTAAAATGCCAAAAAAGAATCTCAAAAGCAGAAAGAGAAAAACAGTTAGTTGCATACAAGGGAGCTCCCTTAAGCTGATTTATCAACAGAAACTTTGCAGGCCAGAAGGGATTGGCAGGAAACGTTCAAAGTGATGAAAAGGACTTACAACCAAGATTACTCTACCCAGCGAAGCTATCATTTAGAATCAGAGGACAGATAAAGAGCTTCCCTGACATTAAAGAGCTAAAGCAGTTTATCACCACTAAAACACTATTGCGAGGAATCTTAGGGGGACTTCTTTAAGACAAATACATACAAAGACACACACATACACACACACACACACACACACACACACGAAGGACTGACAATTAAGTTAGCAAACTTGTTGCAGTGATATTGCTAACTTTTTTTAATATTAGAGGGATTATTCATTATGAATTTGTACCAGCTGGACAAACAGTTAACCAAATTTACTATTTGGAAATGCTGAAAAGGCTGCGTGAAAATGTTAGATGACCTGAACTTTTCACCAACAATTCATGGCTCTTACATCACGACAATGTACCAGGTCACACAGCACTGTCTGGGAGGGAGTTTTTAGCCAGCAAACAAATAACTGTATTGGAATCTCCATTCTACTCACCTGATTTGGCCCAATGACTTCTTTCTTTACCCAAAGATAAAGGAAATATTGAAAAGAAGACATTTGGCTGACATTCAAGATATCAAGGGTAATAAGATGACTGCTCTGATGGCCATTCCAGGAAAAGAGTTCCAAAATTGCATTGAACTGTGGACTAGGCACTGGTGTTGGTGCATAGCTTCTCAAGGGGAGTATTTCGAAGGCAACTGTAGTGATATTCAGCAATGAGGTATGTAGCACTTTTTCTAGAATGAATTCATTAACTTAATTGTCTGACTCTGTGTGTATATATGTATGAAAATAATAAAATGCTAATAATGACATATCTATCAACAATTACTTTAAATGTAAACAGATTAAATGTTCCAATCAAAAGACATATGGTGGCTGAATGGATAAAAAAAGACCCATACATATGCTTCCTACAAGAGACTCACTTCTGATCAAAAGATACCCACAAATTGAAAGTAAAGAGATGGAAGATGACACCAGACAAAATAGACTTTAAAATAAATGCTGTATCAATAGATAAAAAAAGATCCAGTAATCCCACTTTTGGGTATTTATCCAAAGAAACCCAAAATGCTACTTGGAGGGGACGTGCCCATCCATACATTCATTGCAGCATAATTTACAATAGCCAGGATATGAAGGAAACCTGGGTATCCTGAATGGATGAATGGATAAAAAGAGATGGTACATATATGCAATAGAATATTACTCAGCTGTAAAAAAATAATGCAACCTGCCATCTGCAACAGCATGGATGGACCTAGAGGGTACTGTGTTGAGTGTAGTAAGTCAGACAGTGAAAGACAAATGTCATATGATTTCACTTATAAGGGGAATTTAAAGAATAAATTAAACAAACAAACAAAGCAGAAATAAACTCATAGATACAGAAAACATTTTGGTGCTTGCCAGATGGGAGGAGAGTTTAGGATGGGTGAAAAATGGGAAAGGATTAAGAAGAGGGGTGTCAACTCATCCTGTCACATTGTGAACCACCATTTCTTGTGTAATATTATAGGTAATAAAATTTGAGTTGAACGTGTACTGACCACAAATCACATGATATAGTTTGAATTTTAAAATAAAAATATTGCTTTTTGCATCTTCAGTTGTATCTTTACCTCAAATTTGGAATAAAAATAAGGATTTCCACTTAATAACATTTTAATTGTACAAATCACACTATAAAATCACCATCTTGCAGTTGCTTAACTCCTTATTCAGTAGTATAGAAAATTTCTGTATTATATCTATGATTTTCTGATGCTTAGAAGAGAAAGAAACCCTGGGAATTATAATATACTCAGAAAACCTGGTATGTGTCCAAAGAAGATTTTGATAATACATAATAAGGCTTTATTAAATATTTAACAAATAAATGAAAAAAGTTACTAAATGAATAAATGAATCGATGGATGGACGGATGGAGTGGCCAACACCTATAAAGAGGCTTTTTCCCTACATGAGTTCAAATAGTAGGCATAAAATAATTAATTTGCCCATGAATGGAATAGTTTTGTTTGTTTGTTTGTTTATGTCCCTGCTTCTTTAAAAGCCCAGTGTTGTTTCTGAAAGGAATTCTTTGGGGAAGAGTTGCCGCTTAAAATGGCTGCAGTCCCTAATTGCATTTGGACAATTCCCTGCATATTTATACCTATATGTATGTGACTGTATCTATATCTACATCTGCATCTATCATCTCTATCTCTGTCTCTGTCTCTATCTCTATCTATCTCTAGCTGTTTCTCTGTATCTATAGCTATCAGGTGTTCAGCTGAGAGACAGAGAAAGAAAAGTGGTGCAAAGGTCTCTGGGTTCCTCAAGTGCGAGTAGTGATGGTGGTGGTGATGTGTATGCATGCATGTATTTATAGGCTTCTTATGTCTTTCTTAAGTCCATTTCACAAGACCTTCCAAATTTATCGTATTCTCTACTTCTAGTAAGCAGTTGCAATATGCGGTTGTTATCTGCAGTGTAGGGTTTCCTAAAGCCTCTACTGATTAACTCCCTGTTAACCTGGACACTGTCTAACAAGATGGACTATGGTACACAATAAGGGAAGGATAATTGGTATTTTTGGGATGCAAGGTGGGCCCAGGGCCAGTGAGTCATTTCCAGTGGAAACATGCTAAGAGAGCATTTGGAGGCACATACTAATGAAGACCCTCTAGCTAGAACATGTAAAGATAACTAACAATAAGAGGCAGTGGAATTCTACCAACATTTGCTCTCAATCACACCAATAGAGAACTTACAACTTCAAGGTAAAAAAAAAAACTTTTAAGTTAAATGCTTTGTAAGCATTTTCCCCCCCTAATGGAATAAAATGACTAAACAGCAAAATCATTGCAGAACTAAACTCAGTGAAATCTCAGGGCTATTTTGGCTCTAATGAAAACAGTCATCGCTCTACAAATAGTGAACTCATGATTTGCAGCAAAGGACTTGTGTAAGTTTTCTATTGCTGCTGGAGCAAATTACTGCACATTTAGTGGTTTAAAACAACACAAATCTATTTTTTCACTGTGCTGAAGGCCAAACGTCTGAAATCAATTTTAGTAGGCTAAGTCAAGTTGTCTGCAAGCTGGTTCCTTCTGGAGGCTCTGAGGGTCACTCTGTTTCTTTGTCCTTTATAGCTTTTTAGAACGCAGTTGCCTATGTTCCTGTGTGTAGCCCTGCATCCCTTCTCTGCATCTTCAAAGCTCATCTCTCCACTTTCTGTGTCCATCATCAAATCACCTATTCCTTTGCCTTCTACTCCTTCTGTCTCCCTCGTATGAGGACTTCTGCAATCACATTGGGTCCAGACAGATAATGCCGGATAGTCTCTCTACCACACCATCTTTAATTTACTCCCATCTGGAAAGTCCCTTTTGCTGTGTAACAGTCACAGATTCTGGGGAGTAGGATGTGGACATATTTGAGAGCCATTATTCAGCTTCCCATAGTCCCTATTTTGCTGAACTATCTATCTATCTATGAAGATATCTATGACTATTTTTTTAGAAGGCAATAATTCTTTGTCAGTTAGAAAATTAAATAATCATGGAGATATTTATGAATGTTAATAATTTTCAATATCACTCTCCTATTCAAATATTAAAAACATAAACTAACAGAGTGTGAACACTTACATTTACTACATTTTTGTTCAATTCTGACTCTCTTTCACATTTCATTTTTTATTACATCAAAATTAATTCATCTAAACTAGAAGTGAAAATTAAAAATATGTATTGTAAAACAAAAGAAAGAGCTCTTCGCATCAATTTGTTTTATATGTTCTCATATATTTCTGCCATTTTCTTTTCAAGTAAACATGTCCTCATTGTCTTTGAAGATGTTTCCTTTACTTTGATTAAAAATTATAAGTTCTAGAGAGAGTAAGAATATAAAGAAAGAAAGAAAATGAACAAGGAGTAGCCAGATATGAGGCAGCTACATTAAGGAACAATTAGGGAAGCATAAATATTTTCGACCAGTAGGTGGCATTCCTAATCCACAAAACTATATAACGATGATTTCTGAAGATCTCATTTCTTTTGGAAGTGTAGCCGTTTTATTGTTTTTGACCTAATTTTTAATGTAAGATTTAAATTAGTCAGTCAGTGGTTTCTGACACAAATAGCTAGCCATTGAATTTCAATATTACATACACGTATTTAATACTACACAACCATGCTTTCAAAATGCAAGAATTAGACCAATGTATAGGTGACATTTCCTGAGGTTTTTTTTCTTTTTTTTTTAATTTTAAGTTTCTGTTTTGAAGGAACATAAAGGTATAGCAAACTAAAGATAGTTATCCATTCTCCTTCTTTTGAAGATGTAAATATTAATAGAGAAAAATCAGTATTTAAAAAAATAATCTCTAATGCTGCTAATTTTCCATAATATTGAACAACATCTATTTTGTTGCTCCAAATAGATAATTTTAAATCAGATAGAAAAACACATAGTACCTTACTCCAATATTTTCTCAGTTTTAAAATAATGCATTTAAAATAATAAAACAATACATATTTACAATAGATCTTTGTGCTACTGTTAGAGCATTAATTATCACATTTTTATACATTTACATTGCCAAAAAGAATTTTGGACAGTAATATCAGCGGAGCTTCATTTTTTAGGCCATAGTTAGTCTTATCATCTCTGCCAGGAATAAATCCTTTTGCCAATACAGTTATGGGTATTTTTTCCTACTTATTATTTAAAGGATGTTTTCTGCAAATTCAGTTAATGAAAAAGAGAAGCAGGTGGAATATCCTGAATGAGAACGGGATGAATCCAACTGGTTTGTAGTTTTGAAATATTTTATTATTTATTTATTTATTTATATATTTATTTATTTTAATTTAGGCAAAGCCTTTAAATTTGTGAGAGGAAGATCGATGGAAATTGCACTAATTTTTCAATTGAAACTCTATCTCTGCTTAGGGCTCTTTGTGAGATAAAAATTTTAATCAAGCTACTGTGACTCTGACTGAAAGAGAACTGAGAAAAAATAGATTTCTTCACCATAAATTTGTTTGGAAGAATTGCAGATGAACTGCTGAAACAAATGTTGGAAACGATCCTTTCTTTGGTGTGAATCATAAAGAACAATACCTAACTATGATCTGTAATATATTTCTGTTTCAAAATAAGTTTAAAGAAAGAGTCTTGAATATAGAAAAAGTCTTGGTATAAGTTGCTAAACCAAATTTCAGTGATGTTGGGACACGTGATTCAAAGATATGAGAAAATGTATGCACTGTTTTCTGATTCAGTTTCATTTTTCAACAACATTGAGATGTTTTCAGCTCAAGTGTCAGGCAATTCTGACTGTCCCTCCACTAAAAATAGTTAGAAACACAGGAGCATGAAAACCAAACGTATAGAAAGGCTAATATTACAATGAATATTGAGCAAAGATCTAGGAAAAATAAGTAAATAAATAAGCCCAGAAAAGTGAGTGTGGTTTGGGAATTATTTTATTCTGGGGATTTTTCTCCCCTAGGTGCTACACAATGCCAGGTAAGTACCCTGGACGTTTCTTTCTCACCCTGATGGACTACGCACTAGAAGAAAGGATAAACTTGAAACAGACAGACTTTCACAGCTGAGATTTCATACTTCTTGATCTCTTGTAAGTCTGCGATCTGGGATTCATAGAGCTTTTATTAACATGCTGGAAGTAAATATAAATCCTCTTTCAGGGAAAATGACATTATTCCAGGACTCAAAACATCTCTGGATTTTTTTCTTTCTTAATGCCTAGTATGCAACACATTACCTTGGGAAATACAGACAGGAGAGACCTGAATGATAACTAAGAGAAGCAGAGACAATTGAAAGAGACCCACAACAGAACTGATGATGGAGCCAACATGGAGAGTTTGAAATAAATGTACTGTATATGTGCAAGGAAATATTAAATGAGATTGAGAAATTCAACAGAGGTCTGTTATAAAAAAACAAAGAAAAAACCCATAATTCAGATTAAAATACATGAAATAATACAATGGATTTTTTTTTTTAAGTAGATGAGAAACAGCTTTATCAGTAAAAATCAATACAGCTCAGAAAAAAATGTCCAAATTAAAGTACAGAGAAAGAAGAGCTTGAAAATGTAAGGAAAGAACAAAAGAGACACAGGAAATACAATGGATGTGTCTAGATGTATATAATAGGAGTCTTCGGAAGAGAGTACAGGAGAGGGAAAGAAAATGATCAAGAGTGCTATACACATGGGAATGCTCAGGATTGCTTTATGACATTTTGTTTCTCCTTTATCTGTTTGCTATGTATTCACTGCATTGAGACAGGGTATGGTATTCTGGATCTTTAAAAACAAAACAAAAGAAACTGAGAACTGTTCTATTAGATTATGACATTCACAATGGCAGAGCCTAGATTCGTTCGAAAGATATTAAGTTTTCATTCGTCTTGGCTGCACTCATGCAGGAAGCATTTCTCAGTGAACCAAAGCGATTTTTAAAATTCCTTGAACATAAGGAAGTGGGCAATAATAACATCAGGAAGGTCCTTTGCATATCCTGTAAAATAAATTCTAAATGGAATAAAATTTAAATGTTACCTTGATTAATAACTTCATGTATAACAACTTTATCCTAATTACAATAATTTGTAATAGATGCTAAAGAGGTATTTCAAGTGTTACTTTAGCAGCAGGATAGGCATCTTCAGACACTTTCATTGCACAGATTTATTATTTGGCCTTGCGGGGATGAGGCGAGGGGGTTGTGTTCCTGATAAGCAGCAGGCTGAGTGAATAACAAAATCCAGTTGCTTAGTGGTATCTGCTACTGAACTCCAAGTCAATCACTCCCAATCTTGAATAACTCATAAAACTATAGGTGCGGGTTTTCCCTGCATTATGTGTTTCAGAGTTATAGGCATTGAACGTTATCAAAAAGATAGTAGTCAAAATTGGATTGTCCTTTCAACGACAGAACTTTTTTGACCTTGGTTAAACGACATGGCATATGGTGGATCTATTCCCAGAAATCACTCCTTGATATGTTCACACGATTTAACTTCTAGGTCCGCTCTAGCTGCTCACCACGACTGAAAAAGGTACTCATGATTGTCTGGGTCCAGTATTTTTTCCTCCCTGATGCTCCCTTTAGCCAGAGACACCTCTGACCCCACTTCTCCACAGAAGATTCCATGCGGTATCCACTTACTTCATTCCCCTCCACCCCTCACTGTCTATTTGTAACTGACCCCTTTAGCTATGACTTTGCAGTCACTGTCTAGTTTCCTAGAGACATCTCTAGACTTTTAACTGTTCATGATTTTCTGGATTTTCTATGTCAACGTACTAAATTTGGGTGTAAAAGTTTTTATTTTCTTCAAGATCTGTTTTAAATATAAGCATGTTAACTTCAAGTTTGTAATTTTATGATACTCTTTTTACAAAAAGTATTGTCACTGTCATTGTCTTCATTGGATTTGTGGATTTGTGACTGCTTAAGAATTGAAATTGATTTCTAAATATGATTAGGGAAACAAAGATGTCTCTGTCTTCCACTGAATGGAGATAATGTCTAGCTTTATTTATAGAGTAATTGCAAAATGCTATTTATAAGGGCTTTGGCAACCATAATTTTATGAAAGTATAGAATTTCTATAATTATAGTAATTATAGAAGTACCATTACTATGTAAATTGATCTGAGACTGGAATTAATGAAAAATAGCTTGTTGATCAATAAGTATTTTTATCTTCTTTCAAAACTCAATACTCTCCCTAGCTAGTCCCAAGTAGGACCACAGAATGATATCGCTAGAGCAGATGTTACTTTACAGATGGAAAGTGAGGCCCAAGGAGATAATACAGCTTGTCCCATAAGTGGCAAAGACAGAATTGGACTCCGATCATTAAACAGCGGAATGGGGGTGGGGAGGCAGAGGGAATAGTTCAGAATTTTAAGAATCCCAGCTCTGTTATTTAGTACTGGTGACACTCAGGACTAGATTTCTTATTTGTAAAGTAAAAATACCAATATTTCACAATCTTGTGTTGAGCATTTAACAATAGACGGGTTAAAAATCAAAACACTACACATACAGAAAACTAAAACATCATCACCATATAGTGGGCCTTCAGTGAATCAAATAGCCTCTCTTCTCCCCCTTTCCTCTTTTTTTCTCTCACCTTTCTTCTTTCCTTCCTCCTGCCTTCCTTTTTTCTGTCCCCTTTATTCTTTAATCTTTAACTACTAGTATCTTTCTGTTTAACTCACCACTTTACAGATAAAACATGTTTTTTCTGCTGAAAACTCTTTCTAAAGTGATAGGAATTTATTCTTAAGCTGTTATGAAAGAACTTGAACCAAACATTTCTGACTTGGGTGGGTTTCCTTCATTGTGATATGAACGTGACCACGCACCCCCTAAGGTCTTTCAAGCAAAGGTAGTGAAATAGAAATAAAAAATAATAATAATGATGACAATAATTGGAAGCAATATCAAGCAATGCAGCAATCCTCTCACTGGTTTGATTGGTAGTAAACCTGTCAATTTTAATGTAATAGGAAGCTGTGGTAGTCCTTCTCATAATACTATATTTTATTTCACAGTAAAGTGTGTACTCATTTTTTGAAATACAGAAATAAATTCAGAAGTACTCCAATGAATTTCTTATTATAAACTGGAAAACATTATTTTTATAGTTTATACATGCCACAAGGCTTAGAATTAAAAACTGGGAGCTGATAGGCCTTATTATTACTTTCATTAGTATTCTAGTCCTGTTAAAGCCATATTTAAAAAATGTGATATGCAGCATCCAACTCCATTATTTTTCAGTCATTTTTGAGGCCAACAACTATATGGAAAATGAAAAAAAAAGAGAAAATTATCAGGTATTAATTTATGCAAAGGCATACAATGAATATTCACGAATCTGCTGGGAGTTTTTTCTTCTTCATTTGTTAAAGAATTAAAGAACTAAGGGCTCACTACTATGAAGACTGTCAGTGGATACTGGTCAGTGGATACTGGTCATTGCTGGGGGCTTCCCCAGAGCATACCTCATCTCCCAGCTGCTGGGAGTATTGGTAAATACTGACTCACAAGTGCCCCCTGTCAGAGAGAATTGCCCTTGGCCAAATGAAGCCTTGCTTGCTTGGGGGCACCCTTACACCTGGCAGCCTGCAGGCAATAAGTCGTTGACATCCAGAAAAGCAGAGGCCAGATGGCAGCACTTGCTTCAACGCGGGACCAACTCCCAGGTGTAATTTTTGCTCTAGATCTCCTAACAGGATCGAGCTGAAGTGAATCTCCACTTGAAATCATATCCTTGCTTAGCTTTCTTTCCCTGCCCTTGATTTTTTTCCTCCTTTTTTAAAAAATTATTATTATTATTTGTTTATTGAGACTAATTCCCCAATAAGTCACTTGCTTAAGAACACCTATTTCTGCTTCTAGGAAACCTGATCTAAGACAGTAAGTACCAGGAATCATTCTAAGAAGCAGACTAACGACAGGATCCTGGAGATGAATCATGAGATGGCCAGATGGTAATTTTGCTAAAAAGAGATGAAATAACAGATGCAGATTTATTAATTAACAATTTAAAGCCGACTTTCAGAGTCAGAAAACTTCCTTCAATGCGTTGAAGAAAATGTTCTTCTGAAGCCAAAGGACAGAAAGAGTGAAGGCCTAGTGGTGATAGTGGCAGAATTTCAGCTAAGAATGCATTCTCACTCTTGGCAAGAAGTCTCCTATGCCAGAATGAGTGCCCTGAAGGGAAAGGATTTGAACCCTGAAACCTGGGTTAGATAGATATGTTTGAGATCCCCCAAATGCTTCTGAATTGTCTTGCCTACAGAAGCATCCATCTTCCTTTTCAGAAACATACTGCTGCCCTTGCTTTTATTAGATTGGTGCAAAAGTAATTGTGGTTTTTACAATGATTTTTATCCTTTTAAACCGCAATTATGTTTGCAACCTAATTGTTCATGCAGAGGTCCTAAAAATAGCATGTGCCTTAGAAGCTAACACTTGCTTTTTGTCCTAACCTCTCTTCCAACTATCAGGCCCATAGCTAGGCTTCACACTCAGCAAGGTCTCATGAGAAGAATGCTGAGCCTGCTAAAGGAGGACAGGGAAATTATGCCAAAGGGGCTAACAGTGCATATGCAGAAATCAGAGGATATGATTAGATGTGAAGCTTGGGGATGCTGGACAAAGGGGGCAAAATAAACTAGGATGAGAGAGCTCATCATTACATGGGACTATATGCATGAGACTTAATAGCCTGGCAAGGGCCCAGGAGTTGTTTTTAATTTTCTGCTGGGATAATTCTTGGAAGCATGGAAAAAGTAATGGCTCACCTAAATGACATACAGATGCCAGGACTGCCGTGGCATATTAACACGAAAGGGATGAAAAGGCTCAAAGAAAGGAGCATGCTAGGATCAATCTACTATACAAGACCAAAAATCTCACCAGATGCGATGTTCCTTGAGATGGTGCTGAAAAAGACACACATTAATTGAGGAGATAAGGAATATTCTGGGGAGGGGCAGAACATTCTAGCAGAATCATTGAAAAGCTCAGTGTCCATTGTCTTCTATAATGTGGGTTGAAGGTAGAAGATGCTGTTATCATATCTAGGACCATAAATAGCAATAACGATGAGAGGATCCGGGAACAATAGAGGCCAAGTGGCACCACTTAAATATCAGCAAAACGTGGGTGAAAAATTCTCATAATAATCAGCAAATTGGAGTGGTTAGAGGGACATATATGCCAATATATGGAACACATATAGGATACATACTGTGTTCCTGAGTACAAGATTAAGAAGCAGTCTACAAAGTGTAACTTAAAATATATTATTAAAAGAGATTCAAGAATAGATGAACAAAAACCAGAGAAAAAGTTCCACAATAAAATGTCCTGATCTCATGCCTAGGTTCCAGACCCGAGTCAGTTATCAGATCCAGAATCTGTCCACTGAATAAGAACCCTGCAGTAAAAGGCCAATCTATATTCCTTTCCATCTTTCCCTAAAGGTTTTCCAGACATCTACTCAGATAATCCTACATTGAGGAAATAGAAATACCTGTCTTCTGATTTGGCACAAGTTCTGATATGATTATGTACTGAGGGTATCCAAAGTACTATCATAACCTCTCTTGCTAGATAACAGATGTGTAGGGGCCAACTATTATTGGATAACTGGCCCAATACCATTACACATTAGGTCCAATGGTTCTACAGAGCTACCTGGTGGGAATTTCACAAATAGCCAAATGGTATTATCAATAGATGTACTTTACAGTTGACAGAATTCCCACATTGATTTCTTGCTTTATAGACTAAGAGCTATGGTAGCAGTGAAGTGCAAACTCCTGAATCTGCAACCTCAAGGCAAGATGGCAAATCAAAAATAACACTGCAACCCAATAGAAATGACAGAAAATAGTACTATTTTCAAAATCATAAAGAATACATGGGGTGGGGGTTTTCATAAAAACTCCAATTTAATTCACCAGTTAAGTTCCTCTAAGAACTCTATGAATTTTGAATTTTGGCAGATAACATTGGACCACCACAAATTCAACCACGGGGTAGCCTCAATTACAACTGCAGTACTGGATGTAGTATCTGTATTAAAACACATTAAAACAATCTTTGAGACATATGGTAAACATATTAACCTGGCAAATGTGTTCTTTTCAATACTCATCAGGAAGGAAAATCAGAAGTAGATCATATTCACTTGGAATGGACAAGTATATATTCACGGTCTTGCCTTTGGACTGTGTTAATTCATCTAATCTCTGTCAAAATATATTCTGCAAGACATTGGCAATCTGTATATTTCCTTGATTATTAGGTTTATTGAACAGTAAGTGTTCAATAAGGAACAAGAAGTCATAAATACTCTGGGTGCTGACAAAATACTTGCACTCCAGTGGGTAAGAGATAAACATTTGAAAGATTCAAGAGTCTACCACATGCGTGAAATTCTTAGGGTTCAGTGGTCTGGGATATTCTGGGACCTCTTTTCTAAATTAAAAAGTGAATTATTGAAACTTAAAACATATAAGAACAGAGATGCACAATGATTGGTAGGTTTCTTTAACTTTGGAGTAAGTGTACCCCTCTGACCTGTTCATCAGGTACTGTGGAAAGCTAATAGATCTGAGTTGCACCCAAAACAACAAAAGGGTTCTGTAGCAGGCCCAGAATGCTGTATACGCAGCTAGGCTACTTGAGCCGTACAACTAGGCAGATCTCATGGTGGTACTAGACATATTAATGATAAAGAAAGTTGCCATCCAAAACCTTTGGAAAACTCCATTAGGAAAATTTCATTGTAGACCCTTAGTTTTCAGGAGGAAGGCAAAGTCAAATACAGAAGTGAACTATGCATTATACAAATAGCAGCCCCTTGTATGATACTAGATCTCGATAGGTATAGAGCATCTAACCATGGGTTGTTAACTGACCATATGTTCATAACTGCTCATTATAAGCTAGACATTTTAAGACTTACTAAGTCACAAGACATAGACATCAATAAACTGTCATAAACACTGTAAAATGGACATGACATATCTGGGACCAAGCTTAAAAAGATCTACAGGGGACATGTAAACTTCACAAGGAAGGATCCCAGACTCCCATGTGACATACCATTCATGGCCATTATATAGTACTGTGTTATCAACAGGAATATCCGGGATCCTAGGGTTGATATTCCTTCTCATGATTACTTCCAGTTACCCATTTTTTATTTGGGGAATTTATGCTTTCCATTCCTGCATAGATATATTTTGGTCAAGAAGTCCTGATCTTTGAAGGAAGAATGTTTCCAACATGCAACACAGTAAGACTGATACTAAAGTTAAAGTTCTGAATTGTACACTTGAAACCGATATAATTTTTCTAACCAATGTCACCCTAATAAATTTGGTAATTTTTTTTATTATTTTTTAAGTTAAAGTTCTGGATAACACTGGTAACTTTGGGATCCTTGTAGCAGTAATCAGCAGGCAAAGTAATGATATTGCCGAGCGAGATAACGACTCAGTTTTAAGAGGCAGTAGGACTGCATCTACCTAACGAATGTGCTCTATTGATGCCCTGGGGCATTTCTTGGTATTGATACTTGCCCAGTACAACTTCAGCAAGCACGAACTGACAAGAACATGGGGATAAGGGCCTCAGCCCCCTCAGAGAAGGTTTGGGTCATCCCACCAGGCAACCTAGACTACCCAGTCTAGTAGAATTGCTGGTCAAAGGGGAAAAGGGTATTTATAATAGGTGGTAGAAAAAGTAGTTAAAAATCAGTAGCCTCTCGGAGAGCTAAGTGGAAAATTAATTCATATCTTTAACATTTGGATACGTAGTCTCATTTATTGGTGGTTAAAAATAAATTAATACTATGAAATGTTTTAAGTAGAGCAGAAATGGATATATTTCAAAATGAGGGGATATTATGTGAATCATTTGAAAATGGGAACATAAAACTTAGATGAGATATTTGAGTAGATTAATACCATTTAATCTGGAAAAAATGTTGTCTTTTAAAAATAAGAATTTCAAGGATTTCCTTATGGAACCTGTCATATAATTATTTAATAACTCAACCAAAGGCACCTAATGAACGCGTTTGGAGCATAGGTCATTCAATAATAGTCTTAAAATCTGGAACATCACCAAGGTCATGTACATACTTTATATTCAAGCTTTTGATGGGAGGCGAGTCAGTAGGGGAGAGCAGGAAGAGATGGAATCTCTATGTTCCTGTCAATCCTTTGAACATACAGTATATTAAATATATCTTTGTCATTTCTCAGTTGAGTTTAGATATATTATGTGGTCCATATCAAGATTATTTGCTTCCATTCACTTTGTTTTAATTTTCACAGTTTACAACTGTGTCTTTTCAGGTGGCTAATCATTATGGTTATTTCTTAGTTTAGTTACAAAGGTAAAAACTGCAGTCACATAAATTGAAATTATAAAGTAAAAATCTTGATTTTATTAACTATCATAATTCATTACTAAATTCTAGTAATTATAATCCAATAATCTGCAGTTTTAAAATGCAACCAGAATATGTTTTATGTAGATTATAATTTAATAGAAAAAATACTGAGAATTGTATTACTACAATACAATAAGGGCTTAAGTATTTAAAACAGTGATAACTAAAACAAATTTATTATTATTTTTTCTTTCCTAGGGTGAGACATTAATAGTTGAAGGTGCTCTTTTCTTGACAGGAACATAATTTCATATGGATATATAATTTACAATGTCATTTCCTCATGTAATGAATTTGTCTTTTGTTTAAAATTTCAAAGGGAGTTTCTAGAGAGAACATAATTAAAATAGTGCAATCATTCAAATCAAAAGTATGTTAGCTTCAATTATCTACACTTTCAGAATAAATGTCTACTACATGGTCTCAATTCTCTACTTTAATTTCATGTGAAAAAGAGAGTAAATTCTCTCAGAAGATTTAAGCAGTAATGAAGTAGAATGCTGTTATATTATTTATTCTCAAGTGTGCTTTATCTCCCTTATTCATAATTCAGAACTGTGTCCCCTGACTCCCTTTGTTGACTGGCTTCCTGTTGGGCTTAGCCAAAGAATATTAAAAATAACAATAACATTATAAAATAAATTTTTGTTTTCCAGATTAACTCTGCTGTGATCAGAGAGTAAATTTTGCTTTATTTCAGTCCTTTAAATTCAGTGAGACTTGATTTATTGTCAGTCTACTGTGAGTAAGATAAATGTTCTACAGAATGTTCCATTCCAAGAAATGTTTCTACGTTTGTTAGTGGGCAGTTTTATTAATATAATCATGGGTCAAAAGAAACAAGATGGAATTTTCTAACCAGTGATGTGAAGTGTTATAATCCGACAAAATGATTTTTAGCAGTAATGTTTTTAGTCCTTGTCTGTATTGTAAGATACATGTTAACAAATTAGAAAATATGCAGAAAAAGATGAGGCTCTAGAAAACCATATGCTTTCTCTTCTACACATATATCATGGAACTTAAATGTATGTTTAACTTATATAATTTATTTATTGTCTTTTATATTTGTGAATGATATACTTATACATTTTGAGTATTTCATGAATAACATTGATTTCATAACAGAGTGGCACAGTATTATACATGTAGATACATTTTTATCTTCTGGAAAACATAAACTTCAGAAATTATAGAGTACAAATTCTAAAATATTTGCATTATCATTTTGAAAATTTATACTATCTACCCAGTCATTGTAACTAAAACTACATACACTAATATATATTATAATTTTCTTTGACATATACATGATTGCTGATAACTCACTTTTAAAAATAATGATTTTTAAACATGAGTTATTATTGTCAGTTTCAAATTATGAAAGCTGAGTTTATTTTACAATTGAAATCTCTCATATACATCTTTCAAATAGATGACAATGATTTATGTGTACAATATCACTCTAAAGTCCTTTTAAAATTAATATTTTAAAAGTTAAAATATTATGCAAGGAAATAGAAAACAATACAGATTTCAGTATTTTTATTAACATGGTGAGGATCCCTAAGCCAAATAAACTTTTTTTGCTCCGTAGGTTGAAAGTGACAAAACTGGGTTTGAAATTCAGGCATTTCAAACAGAGAAAATCAAGCTTATGTCAAATTCACAACACTTAATCTGATTTGGCTTTTCTCACAAAGGAAAAGCCTTAATTATCAGGGGTTTCTATTTATCGAGTTGAGAGAATCAATTTAAACAAAACACATAGAAGCACCCTTAGGTATTTTTGTTTTTTATTCATCTGTTAAAATTAAATTTCATTATAATGAAGGAATTAAACTTATGAAGAAATATTTTCCATGTGGAAATTAAGGACGTTGTGTTGTAAATATTCAGTTATTCTTGTATACATTCAGAATACACATTTTCTTGTAACATTCATTTTGATGCAACTATCTAAGGTTTACTAGATGTAATAGTAGTTGTCTAAATGTACACACAAAAACTCATAAAACCATGGGTCATATCATGATGTCTGCATTATGACAAGGATTCACGCTTTGGATGGTCAGTTGTATAGGCAAATTTATTGATAGTATAATAAAACTGCCATGTAAAATTTCTGCTACATGTGTAGAACACTGTATAATAAAAATAATTAAGAGGTAGAAGACTAAACGAAAGACAGACAATGGTTTTAAAAGTGTAAAGATCTAAAAGTCCAGGTATAATGGAAAATAGCCTCCAAATAAAAATGAAAGTTAACAGTCAATAGTAACTTTGATAAGAGCATATGCCAGTCGTTAATATTTATTCTCTAGAAACAAGTCCCCACTGTGTCTTCGTACCAACAAAACAGTTGGTTCTAAGGTGGTATTCATATGTGTATGTTTGCTCTTAAAATAGAACATCAACATATTTAAATGACTTCTCATTGGGAATGTCCAATAAATATTTCATTGGTTTGCTCTGTGGTATTTTGAGTTTTACTATTTTAAAATCTGTTTTGGAGTGTGAAAAATCTGTGGATATAAGGAATTATTGAAAGTCTGAAGGAGAAAAGCAGACTAGAACTGTGTAACACAATATTATGGGTCTAGCCTCAGTCACTAAATATTGCGTATACATTTATTCATTCACCAAAACATGTTTGAGTGGAAAGTCTATCCATTATCCTTACCTTCAACTTTGCTCTCTCAATCCACAATTAGGACAGATATGAAACAATTAGCACATTATGAAGCCATTGTCTTTATGATATACTAAGTCTCCTGAATTATAATCTGGGAAATAATATGGCTGAGATAACTTTAGACACTCAAAATTAATTTAGTTAGGCTTGATTCTTATCTGGTTTAATATACGTCACAGTGCATCATTTAGAACTTTCGGGATTAATACAATAACCAACACCATGATTCACTGAAGATTTATACTTCTGCTTCCTGAAACTCTAATTTATTGTCTGAGACTGATGAAGTGAGCAAAGAACACAAATCATTCTTGTCTACAGAGAGTGATTAAAATATAAGGAAAGCAGGCTTGCCTACTGTTTTCTACAAAAGCAGTGGATTCCCTAAGTTTAGGGTTCCTCAGCTGCTTTACAAACCTACTACATGTGCAGCTTCTATGGGGGCCTTTCTATGTTGTCATCAGGGAAATTGAGGGGCATAGCACAAGATGTTTACATGCTAATATTCATGCTATTAGCAATGTCTTGTGTTATAGGTTCTTTATCTCTGAACCAGGAATCTCATGCTTTCTGCCAGCATACATAAAACAATAATTAGCTAAAATCATTAACTTAGCTTGTAAGGAAGATAAAATGAAATCTCATCCCTGGAAAACATAAGACATTTTTTTAAAATCCCCAAATCTAAACTTCTTTATATTTTCAGAATAACTAAATAATGTAGTTATTATCTTTCTAAAGATTTCTACCTGAACAACCAGAATCTCCCTGGATACATTCCTTTTATAACTAACATTAATATTTGTTGTACGAAGTCAGACAATTAAGTTTGCAAACTTGTCCTAGAAAAAGTGCTACATACCTCATTGCTGAATATCACTATAGTCACCTTTGAAGTACTTCCCTTGGGAAGCTATATACTTATGCCAGCACCTAATCCACCCTCTAAAGCAATTTTGGGACTCTTTTTCTGGAATGGCCATCACAGCTGTCGTCGTATTACCCTTGATGTCCTGAATGTCATCAAAATGTCTTCCTCTCAATATTTCCTTTATTTTTGGGTAAAGAAAGAAGTCATTGGGGGCCAGATCATGTGAGTAGGGAGGGTGTTCCAATACAGTTATTTGTTTACTGGCTAAAAACTCCCTCACAGACAGTGCCGTGTCAGTTGGTGCGTTGTCGTGATGCAAGAGCCATGAATTGTTGGCAAAAAGTTCAGGTCGTCTAACTTTTTCATGCAGCCTTTTCAGCACTTCCAAACAGTAAACTCGGTTAACTGTCCAGTTGGTACAAATTCATAATTAATAATTCCTCTGATATCAAAAAAGGTTAGCAACATTGTTGCAACATGTTGGCAAACTTAATTGGCAGACCTCGTATATGTCTCAGCAACATAGAAGTACCGTATAACAATCATTTTCTTGATGGGAAGGTGACTCAAGAGACTACTTTTAACTTAAATATATACTATAGGGTAATTTCAGGTTGAGGCTAAGATGATAAGACATTAAGTATCTCAACTACTTATTTTGTCATATAATGTTGCTTACTTTTTCCAGTAGCTTCAGTTTCTTTTCCAAAAAGAGGCACATGTGTCACTAATATGTAAGCAAATCCATTGAGTTTATTAATATGGCAGTAACTGCAACCTCACATAGGTTTTACACATGCTCAGTAACTCCTGGTTATTTTGTGATAGTAAAATCAGTTAATCGTAATCCGGCAACATAGAGTATGGTCACAGGTGGACATCTTAAGTGGTATTTAAATAATTTCTATGAATATTAAGCATTTGACAAAAATATAAAAAGGACAGAAAAAATGGTTTCTTCCTTTGGTGCTTAAAACATGGCATGGGTAGTAGAATTCTGAATGCAGATAGCATTTTTTAAAAAATATAAAACAAAATAATACAGCAAAGGGAGTTGAGGGAAAGGAGTACATAAAGGCATTGCATTAGATTATATAAGGTAGCCATTTTTATTATGAAAAGTAAATATATTAATATATTTCTATTTAAGGTAATTCTTAAACATTAAAATATTTTAAGAAATATTTATTAAATATTACACATTAATTATTGAAGTGAAAATTTAATAGACTAAAATAATTTCTCAACTAATACAGAATAAATTGACCCGCTTTTAAAAAATCTAATTATTTTATCTTACTTTGAAATTTAGTAGAAATATACTAAATTGAATCTACTTTTTAAAGACCAGAAGTATATTTTGTGTTTCAATAGTTTTTTTTTTAATCTGCTAATTTACAAATGTGATGAGTTATATAGTCAGGGATTCATCATTCAGAACGAACACTATCAGAATAAAAGTTACATCATTAAAGTTCACTTTATCCAAGGATACAGGTTATACCTTATACACCATTGTATAAAACTTCAAAATAAAGAATAATAGCATTTACTTTTCTCATGGATAGTTTCTCCACGATGTGTTATATACTCTACCCACAGTGACTTTGAAGGAATACATATTTCAGAAAGAAATCAACGCAGAGCTTTTTCTCTAAATAAAGAGTCTTTGTGACTTAAAAGTGTCCCATACTATAGAAATGATCCCTTAAAGTATAATCTTACTGGACTTATCAAGGGGATCATGTCATAGACTGTGTTGCTGCATGACCAATGCTCTGTAAAACTGAAGCTGAAGCAGAATAATATTGTATGTCAGCTATTATATGTGTATGTGTGTGTGAGTGTGCATATGTGTATAGTCGTGGGAGGTGGAGTACAGCATAAGGGAAGATAGTCGATGGTATTATAACAGTTATATAAGATGTCAGAGGGGTAGTATGGGGGGGTTATCACTATATAAGGTGTATAAATGTCTAACTATTTTGTTGCTTTTTATACCTGAAACAAAAAAATAAAAAATAAATTAAAGTTTTTCTTTCAATTGTGGTAAAAAATAAAACAACACATCACAAAAATTCATAGATACAAATAATAGTTTAGTGGTTACCAGAGGTTAATGAAGAAGAGGGTAGTAGATGAGAGCAAAAGGGGTCAAATATATAGTGATGGAAGAAGAACTGACTCTGGAGGGTGAGCACACAATGCGATATATACAATGTGATGTATTACAGAATTGTACATTTGAAACCTATGCAATTTTACTAATGATTGTCACCCCAATAAATTTCAATTAAAAGAAATAAAAAAAAAACATAACATGAAAAAAAGTGTCCCATAAAACTAAGTTGTAGGACTTCTACCTATCTGTCGAGTTTCTGTTTGATTTATACACCACATGTGAATGCCATTTTTATCTATATACATAGCCTTCAATAACTTTTTTCCAAAAGTAAGATATTTAAAAAAATCAAGATTGCCTCTTGATCATGTATCATGCTTTAAACTAGACAAAGGAAGAAGCACACTGATTGACCACATTGATCCTTGCTTATTTACCTGGTGGACTTTCCATAGTACATACCTGGATTAGAAAAAAATGGAAAAAAAATAGAAATAAAAAATAATCTTTGATTGATGTATTTTCAGTTTTTGAGGAAACTCCACACTGTTTTCCATAGTGGCTGCACCAATTTGCACTCCAACCAACAGGGCACAAGTGCTCCCTTTTCTCCACATCTTTGCCAACACATGTTATTTGTTGACTTTTTATAGCCATTCTGACTGATATGAGGTGGTATATAATTGTGGTTTTGATTTGTATCTTTGATCAGTTGCTCTAAAGTGCTGTTATCAGTGTCCGTTAATCGTGGCTAGTAAAATTCATTGCACCTGTGTTAATTTTAGTAGCAATGAAACAACTGACTTCTGGTAATAGCTTGTAGGAGTCTTAAGATCAGTGTCAACACATGGAAATTACAAGTACCATATAAGTGTTACTCAATAGAAAGGCCTAGATTTTAAGATTAAGGAATCTTAGAATTTACACTAAGTGCATAGCTTCAAGCAACTTTTCAGCCAGCAACTGTGATCTTCTGGAAAGAGCATGAGGATTGTGAATAGATGGTATTAGAAATTTATCATATTAACACTTAAGTGGAGCAAAGGGTGCCAAATGGTAAGCCTCCATTCATACACACAAAAAAGTTAAGTAGAAAATTTTATTTTTCACAGGTCCTGGAGGAAATACCTGTCACACCTCAAGGGGTCACATGGGGAGGTGAAGTCAAAGCAGAGAGAGAGAGAGAGAGAGAGAGAGAGAGAGAGAGAGAGAGAGAGAGAGAGAGAGAGAGAGAACCTGGGCACATAGGGAGGGTCCGTGGGTGCAGTGCTTTGAGGTTCCTAGGCTAAGATTGGTCAATTCAAATCAAGTCCAGATTGGACAATTCAAATGAAAGCGGGGCTTTTGATAAGCTTCACAGGTTACCTAAGTGGCACATATGGAGAAGGTGCTGGTCAGGGGAGACTATTCACCACAGGGTTGTTTGAAAAGGCATATCAGAAATTTATTTACTTGTGACTCTGTGTGCTGCTATCTAGGGCATGAGCTTGCATAAGGGACTAGTTAGTACCTATTGATTATGTTCAGTGCAGGCAGCTTGGCAAAATAGAATGGATGCCAAAGTAACAGTAGCATGGAGTAACTTAGCTAAACTCTTGACAGAGGAGTGGTAGGAATGGCTCTGTGGTGCTGCAACGTGTTATTCCTGATTGAGAGGGGTGGTATATATATGATTGTGCTTACTTTGAGAAAACTAATCCAACTCTACACTTATGATTTATGTACTTTTCTGTTCATATGTTAAACTTTGATTTTTTAAAATATCACATGAATTTATGAAATGGTTATTATTCAATTAGTAAGCCTATACGTTTTTCACTGTATAAAATGTTAAATGCATTTGAAATGGACATTGTTAGGTTGGTACAGAGTGGATATTTTTGTTTCTGTTTTTATTTTTCATGAGTCATTGATGTCCTGTTCTTATTTTAACTAAGTCTCCTTAACCTTAGTTTACTGAGTAATTCAATGAATAAACATGCTGAGATTGGAGGCAGAAACTTTCTTTTTCTGTAGACAAAGAGTTGACAAGTTTTCTGAATATTTCTGATGATCAACAAAGAAGCATGACAGCTTCAAAAACATCTATGAGAGTTGATGCAAGTGGGGGTGGGTATTCTAAGCCTTTTCTTTCTTTCTTTCTTTCTTTTTTTTCTCCCCATCTTCAAGGCAAACTCAAGCAGTCTTTGAAATAAGTATGCTGCTTTGTTTGGCTCTCTCAGCAAGATACAAAGATGAACTATGCTGGAACACCATTGTTTGGTCGATTTGAAAGGAATCCCTTCATGTTTTCTTCATGTACTGTGCTGTGAACTAGGTCATCTCATCACCTTTTAAGCAGGCAAATTCTAAGAGTGGCATGCATAACTCCTAGAATCATTCTAGCTCTTCATCTATGTCAGATGAACCAGAATGAAAACAGTTAATTCATTTTATGTCCTTAAGAACAGAAAGGTGACCCTGAATCTAAAGAAAAATGGACTTCTATTTGGTTTTACAAGGTAGGTGGAGGAATTTATACCAATTTAGGAGTGTTAAAGGAAGGCTGCTCCCACCTTCACTTCTACATAGGTTTCAATAAGAGAAGCTTTATGTAAATATCAAAATTTTTATTAACAAAAGGATAATTGAAAGAACATAGTTGGGAATATTTTGAATATTCCTTATAATAAAAAAAAATAACTCAAAAATTACTTATAGATTTGTTGGTCTGATAAATAATTTGCTGCCATTGACTACAGTTGTAGGATGGCAAAATAATTATATGAAGACTATAATATTTTGTCAAGTTTATTTTTATTTTTGTCAGTCAAAAACAGAGAGCCCTACATGCTCATTGCTCATAGTGCCTAATTTACAGTTCACATATTTTTCCTAAAATTCTAATTCTTTGAAATATTGTGTGCTCTTTTTCTACACACCATTTTACACATTCTCTCTCACATATATGCACCACACACACACACAAACTGTTTTACACACATTCTCACACACATGCTCTTTTACAAACACACATTTGCATGTAAACACATGTGCATACACCCAATTTTCCTGATGGAGTAGATCCTGCTCTGGTCTCTTAAAACAGTATGCATAACCGATTGTACATGTCCTTAGACTGGTAGCAGTTACATTCATCCTTATATAGCTCTAATGTTATTAAACATGTGTGGTGCTCACTCATCAATATATTAATACATTGTGGGTAACAGTTGGTGCCATTGAACAAGTAACTTGTAACTTGAATCTTCCTTCAGATCCAAGTAATGTCATTTACTAAAGGCAGTTTTAGAAACCATAAAAAACTGTTAAACTGGAGTTTGTGCATGAGATGATAGGGGTATAATAGAATCTATAAGGTCCTGTTGAGTTAATATACCTTTTCAGAACTTACTCTACACAGGCAGAACAACACAGCTGCTAATCTCGTCTTAAAAATCACTTTCAGAGCATATCTTCAGGCCTGGGAACTCCTGTTTTACTTTGCTGGAAATACATAAATTCATGCTTATTTTCACAGCAAACTGTCATAAAATTTACAGGTTAAAGACTTCCTTTTCCAAGCCTCCAACTCAGTGCTCTGTCTACTATATGTGATAAAATAAGTTGAAAAATCCTGGGCTAAACAAAGTCTAGCAAGCCTCTTTTATTGTAGGGCTTCTTAGAGCTTTTAATATATGAATGGGCATTATGAAATTCCAAGCAGAGTATATAGCATGTAGCATTAGCCAAACTCACTTGCAAACATATCTTTTCTTTAATGGGCTCCTTCCAATACTAATGTATGGTTAAAGACATTTTGAGAACCAGGAGACTATACAGTTATTAATTCATCAAATATGGTCAAAATGGAGTTCTTTAATCTTAAAAAGAATAAGAAACTTGTCCCAGGTGTAATGTCTAGTGTGTTTTAATTTGAGTGAAATAAAGTTACAAAAACATACTAACAATTCTGCCAAATTATCCAGGTAGTATGTAATTTGATTAAATGTATAATACATTGATATTATTTACTTATTGACAAACAACTTAAAATCATTTGCAAAAGTAATATTTAACTTGTTTAAATGCTGAAAAATAGCATGTGTGCATTGTAGATGCTATTGACAAAATATTCTTGTCAAGTTGTAGTGAATAAGCTATCAATTTAGAGTCAGTAAATGGCACAGAATTACAAGAATGCATAGGACTCACAATAAATGTGAATTTATCATTTATCCTTTCAAATGTGACTCTCTATTACTGCTTTTGCTTTATCTGCTTCCATTGTCTAAAGTCAATTATGTTTACCAGCATGATTTTGAGAAGGACCATTGCAATGTGTGCAGCTGCTGGTAATACCCTGAATAAGTCTCCTCCATTTTTTTGCATACTCTTAAACCAATGAAGTAAGATTAAAATAAACATTCACAGAATAGTTTGAAGAGAAAAGTAAAAACAAACAAACACACAAACAAAAAACATAGCTATACTTTTAAGAATATGTGGGGAAACCAGGAAAGTTGTCCAAACTTTGCTGTATGTGATAGGGTGGATATGGGATCTATGGAACGAGGAGCTCAATGAACTCTGCAGACCTTTTTCCCAGGCTACAGCCTGAATTATTGTCCATCCTGAGATCCAAACCCACAATTCTTAGAGTGTTTGTGTCATACCAAGTTCCTTGGAATTAGCAAAGATGAGGTCCTACTTAAGAAAATGATATTCTTATTGCCTTTTAATTCTTTTGAAAAATAAACTATATGTGGTAACACAATTATAAAATGCATTTCCTTATTCTAGAAAAGAACAATATGTATATATACATATGTGTAATTCAATAGTACATATTTCAACTATTCTTTGGATTACAATATTTGACGTTGAAATGAAAAATTACAATGAGTATATTGTGATCAAATAGCAAGAAAATAATTAATTGTACCTACTTGTATACAAACCATTTTTTAATAATTTATGATAATAACATAAATGACTTCATAGGATGATGGTGAATATAAATAACAGGGTACCATTTATGAATCAAATATATAGAATTAAAAATATATGCTTGTGAGAAAATGAAAGCTAGAGAAACAATCTACCAAGTAAAATTAGTTCCTTAATTTTTCCTGGCTTATAATTTGCATTATATTGCTATCTAATGGTTAAACAGATATTTAAAATAAATATTATAACAACTTAGTATCCAAGAGATAAAAATATAATGTTTTATATTATTTTAAGCCCAGAATCCTAAAATCATATTTAAAGATTAGGAGAAGGAAGAAATCCTTAGACACAAATACAGCAGAGCTGCAAGCAAGGACCTCAATCAGTCTATCAAGTACTTTACTTTTACTGGTTCTATATCGGTACTCAGTGCTTACTGTTTATTCACAAGCTGCCTTCCTTTGCTTGGAAATGTGGCCAGATTTAGGTCGTGTCTCCTTACACGGAATATAATTTTTTGACACGATGATGTTTTAGTGCTTCATAGTTTAGCTAACTCCATGAAAGCCTCATGTCTGGCAAATAAAGAAAGAAAAAAAAAAAGAAGAAAACAGAAGAAAAACAGTTGTCTACATTGGACTTTTCTAAGTTATTGTGTGGTTGCATAATATCACAAAATTTGTTAGATAAGTTAATAAGAGATATTCTTAGAGTTAAACTTAGTCATCTTCTTTCTAGGGAAAATTTTGAGAAAAGGCAATCTAGTTATCCAATTTTGTTTTACTTACATTAAATTCATTTTGTGGGGTACACCTTGTTTAAAATAAAATTTTATATCAACTATGTGAGAACTCAAACATCACTGAGCTTAGTAATTCGTCAAATTTTGGTTGAGTGTGCAAAACAAAAATCATATAATAAAAACTGAATGTATAAAGGATATTCTGACTATTAGTAACATATTTGTATTTTCCTTCTGAAATTTGGATTGAAATATGGAAGTTTAAATTTGATTAATATTTTATTTCATTACTAGTGGTAGCATCACTCCATCTTATCTCCTTATTTATGAAAAAAATCTAAGAGCATTCAGAGAGAGAGGGAGGAAGGCTGGTACGTATAAACTGTGAAATTCAGTGCTATTCTAAAAATCAGGATGTATGTTTATCCTAGGAATGGCTCACATTAACACTTTCCTTAATATATTTTGGACTTACACATAAGTTACTTCTTTGAAACTGTGTTAACTGTTACCAGTGTTATATCAAACTAAACAGTGTGATTTATAATTTTCTGCCCAATACTGTAATTTTCCCAAGTCTAAATGATTTGTGCCTTTGTTGACACATGGTTCATTGATTGACTTGTTCAACCATTACTTAGTAATCATTCTCAGCCCTGTGAAATTACTGAGAGTAGACAATTTTACTCTGGAACGTTAAAGCTAGTATGTTTAGTATCTACCAGCATATTTAGACCATCACTAATGAGACATGTATACTTGAATATCATGTATGGTCTTTGGGATAATGAAGTTTTTATAATTTTATGTTTTGTTGTTATTTACTTGTTTCATTTTTGATTAAACAAGTGTAGTTAAATGTCACTTGTAGTCTGGAATAGAAAGAAGACAACATAAAATTGAGGATGAGAGAAGAGAGATATTATTTCCAGGGCATGAGGCTTTAAGGCTCTGTGTGGGGGTGTGTGAGTGTGCGAGTGTGTGTGTGTGCTTCCTTTTGTCTTTCTCAGAACCAGGTGGCTTTTATCCCTTTCGCTAATTTCATGAAGCAATTATAGCTCTTGGTGGCCTCAGAAATTCAGGGGTTTCTAGTTTTTCTGATTGGCCTCATTTGATGAAGCAGAAAGTCTGTCTGTGTTCTATTTAATGAGTTGGACTCTGAAGACAATAGGGAAGGAATAGGACTAGATATGCCTAAAATTCAACGCGATTGAATGAATCATTGGGGCATTACTTTTTGGAACTTGCTAAGAAAGAAAGAGAAAGGAAATATTAGTCATTAAGAGAGCATTATGAATTTGACCTCAAAGGTAAGGGAAGTTAAAGCAAAAATAAATTAATAAGACTATATCAAACTAAAAAGCTTCTGAACAGCAAAAGAAACCATCAACAAAACAAAGATTCAAGCAAAGGAATGGGAGAAGATATTTGCGAACAACATCTCCAACAAGGGGCTAATATCCAAAATATATAAAGAACTCATAAAACTCAACAATAGCATCAACAAAATCCATTAAAAAATGGTCAGAAGACCTGAACAAACACTCCTTCCCAGAAGAAATATAAACGTCCAACAGATATATGAAAAAAAAAGCTCAACATCACTAGTTATTAGGGAAATGCAACTCATAATGACAATGATATACCAGCTCACACCTGTTAGAATGGCTATTATCAACATGACAAGTTACAACAAGTTGGAGAGGTTGTGGAGAAAATGGAGCCCTCAAACACTGCTGGTGGGAATGTAAATTGGTATAGCTACCAGGAAAAACAAATTCAAAAAATTAAGAATAGAATTGCCATATGATCCAACAATCCTTCTTCTATTTACCCCCAAAATCAGAAAACATTTATGTGTAAAGACATATGAACTCCTATGTTCATTGCAGCGTTATTTACAGTGGCCAAGACATGAAAACAACCAAAGTGTCCTTTGAGAGATGATTGGATAAAGAAGATGTGGTACATACATACAATGAAATATTACTTGGTCATAAGAAAAGATGAAATACTGACATTTGTGACAACATGGATGAATCTTGAGATTATAAGTGAAATAAGTCAAACAGAAAATGTTGAGAATCATATGACTGCATTCATATGTGGGATATAAACCTGAAAGTTACAAATGAACAACACAAACAAACAAAAACAAAAAAAATCATAGACACAGACAACAGTTTAGTGGTTACCAGAGGGTAAGGTGAGAGGGGGGGATTGTACAAGAGGGAAAAGGTGTCAAGTACATGGGGATGGAAGGAGAAATGACACTGGACGGTGAGCACACAATGAGATATATAAAGGATGTATTATAGAAATGTACATTTGAAACCTATATAATTTTAGTAACTAATGTCACCCCAATAAATTTAATAAAATTAAAAAAAAAAGATATAGAGCAAAATGCATTTTTTTAATCTATGTTTTCTACAGACTTAATGAATGACAATTGATAAAATTATATGCTTATTCATTGATTCATTCAAAAAGTAAATTAATAAGAGTTCCGGTCAGGATGGCAGGGTAGGTAGACACTGTGCTTACTTTCTCTTATGACCACATCAAAATTACAACTAAACTACAGAAAAACCATCAACGAGAATCACCTGAAATCTTGCTGAACCGAAGCCCTACAACTAAGGACATACAGAAGAAGCTACCTGTAGACTGGTATGAGTGGCAGAGGTGCAGAACAGGCTGGCCCCACACCCAGGTGAGACAATAAAATTTGGGAGGGATATCTTGGCTGTAGAGGTCTTTGACCAAAGGAGCAAGGGGTCCCAGAGCCACACCAGGCTTCCCAGTCCAGGGTCCAGTGGCAAGGAGAGAAGTTCCCATAATTTCCGGTTTTGAAAACCAACGGAGATCATGGCTGAGAGAGACAGAGGGCTACTGGAGTCTCAGGAACTACTCTTAAAGGGACTATGCACAGACTTACTCACCAACAGAATCACCGGCTCTGAGCTCCAGTGCTGGACCAGCTGCTGGAGAGGTAACAGGGACACATGGGGGAGAAGGGGACTGAGTTTTCTGGCTGCAGGATGAGGGCTGGGGGGGCAGCTTTTTCCCAGATGGAGGATCTGGTGGAAACCATTGTTTCTTTGCTGAGCATCCCCCTTCCTTGCATGCAGACGAAGGTGGCTACCATATCTGAGTGTCCATCAAACAGACTGACACCATTGGTTCTCCATGCCTTGGTGATTCTGACACCCTGTCCTACCCAACCTTCAGGCACACCTAAGCCACTTCCAGTGGCTTTTCTCTACAAACCACCTGCCCTGGCTCATGATGCAGACTTTCCTGAAGTCTCTCAAAGTTTACAAACAACAAACAAGCAACATCTGATTTCAGCATGTCCTGTACTCCTAGCTGAGTAGCCAGCTCTAAGCCTGGCACTAGCAAAAGTTGTCCTTGGTTCTCAGCTTGGCCTCTTGTAGCACTTCTAAGCATGACACAGGTGGCTGCCATCTGTGGATTGCTTTGTAGCTCTTGCCAGTGGCCCTTGGCAGGACACAGGCTATTGGTGAATTTGCAGCTGGTCCCCTCCCAGGTTGCCCAGGAGCTGGTGTAACCAGTGGACAGCTTTAGAACAAGATGGAGCATCACTGAACCACCTCCAAGGATGACACGTCCAAAGGGCAGAGTGGATAGGCACCAGAGCCCCACTAAAGTGAACACTGCTCTGTAGGTTCAGCCCTTGAAAAACAGCTCCTCCTAATCAGAGCCAGTCCTTACAACCAGGCAGCCTGGGAGTAAATCCCTCCCATTGATGCAAGCAACAACAATCAACGCTCAACTACAATAGGAGGACACACACAACCCATACAAGGGACACACCTGGAGCATCTGGATCAGCTGACCAGGGAGACTGAGCCACTGGGCCCCACAGGACACCTTACTATATAAAGCCACTCCACTAAGATTGGGAGGCATAGCAGGCCTAACTAATACATAGAAACAAACAAAGGGAAGCAGTCAAAATGGGGAGAAAAGAAACATGTCCCAAATAAAAGAACAGAACAAAGCTCCAGAAAAAGAGCTAAATAAAATGGAGATAAGCCACCTACCAGATGCAGAGTTCCAAACACTGGTAAGAAGGATGTTCAGTGATCTCAGGGAGAAGTTCAACAAAGACAGAAAACATAAAAATGGAGATAGAAAACATGAAAAAGAACCAGTCAGAAATAAAGACTACAGTAACTGAAATGAAGAACACATTACGGGGAATCAACAATTGATTAGATGAAACAGAGGACTGAATCAGCAACTTAGAAGACAAAGTAGCAAAAAACACCCAATCAGAAAAGAACAACACAAAATAGAATCCAGCCTATATCCAGGGAGGACAACCAAGATGGTGCAGTAGGTAAACAGTGTGTTTATCTTCTCTCACAACCACATCAAAATCACAACTAATCTACAAAACAACCATTATTGAGAATCACCTAAAATCAAGCTGAACTGAAATCTTTCAACTAAGGACGTACAGAAAAAGCCACCTCCAGACAGGTAGGAAGGTCAGAGACACGGAACAGGCTGGTCCCACACCCGTGTGTGACCATTAAAGATCAGGAGGACTATTTCAGCTTTGGGGGGTTTCCCCATCTCCTAAAGGAGTGAGAGATATCAGTCCCACCCCAGCCCAGGGTTCCAGTGCTGGGGAGAGAAGTCCCTATAATTTTTGGTTATGAAAAACAGTGGAGATTGCGACTGAGTGAGACTGAATGTGGCTGCAGTCCCAGGTGCTCCTCTTAAAAGGGACCATGCACGGACTTACCCACGAGTGGAAACACTCGCTCTGAGCTCCAGTGCTGGGGCAGCAGCTGGAAAGGCAGCAGGAACAAATGGTGGGGAATTGAGTTGTCTGGGTTGGGATGGGGGCTGGAGAGGAGGCTTTCTTCTGGACGGGGGAGCTGGTGGAGGCCATTGTTTCTTTGTTGAGCACCCCCCCACTTCCTGGCGCGCGAACACAGGTGGCTGTCATTTCTGAATTTCTGCTGATCGTTCGCCCCGCCCAACTTTTGGGCACACCCAGCCCACTTTGGCAGCTTTTTTATGCAGACAGCTTGTCTTGGCTCAAGTTGCACTTTCCTTGGGTCTCTAAAATTTGTTGAACCCAAACAAGCAGCCTCTGGCTTGAGCGTATCCTGTACTTCTAACTGATCAGCCCTAAGCCGGCACTTGTGGCAGCCGGCCTTGGTTCATGGCTTGGCCTCTCAAAGGCACTTCCAAGCACAGGCCAGGTGGCAGCCATCTGCAGATTTCTTACTGACTTCTGCTAGGTGGCCCAGGTGGGGCACGTGCTGTGGTGAAGTAGACCTACAGCAGATCCCCTCTAAGGTGGTCCTCAGTCTGGCACCCTCAGTGGCCAGCTTCAAAACAAGCTGTAGCATCCCCCATCCACCTCCAAGTACAACGCACCGAAGGGGCAGATTGGGCAAGCATTAGCATCCTGCTCAGGCAGATCCTGCTCTGTAGGATCAGCCCCTGCACAACAAAACTTCCACTATAATCAAGGTCAGTCCTCACAACCAATGAGCCCAAGGGTCAGTCCCTCTCATTGATGTGCAATTATCAACCAAGTCTCAATGACAAAAGGAAGGCACATACAACCCACACAAAAGAATCCACCTGGAGCACATAGCTCAGGTGACCAAAAAGACTGTGTCACTGAACCCCACAGCACACCTACTACATAAGGCCACTCTACTAAGACCGGAAGGCATAGCAGCCCTACCTAATATATACAAACAGACAAAGGGAGGCAGCCAAAATGTGGAGACAAAGAAACATGTCCAAATGAAAGGACAAAAAATGCCCCAGAAAAAGAACTAAGTGAAATGGAGATAAGCAATCTATCAGATGCAGAGTTACAAACACTGGTTATAAGAATGCTGAATGATCTCATAAAAATGGAGATGGAAACCATGAAAAAGAACCAGTCAGAAATAAAGGATACAATAATGGAAACGAATAATATATTACAGGGAATCAACAGTAGATTACATGAAGCAGAGGATCCAACCAGCAGTGTAGAAGATAAGGAAGCAGAAAACACCCAACCAGAACAGCAAAAAGAAAAAAAGAATCCAAAAAAATTGAGAAGAGGTTAAGGGGCCTCTGGGACAATAGGGGTACCAGAAGGAGAAAAGAGAGATCAGGGAATTGAAAACCTATTTAAATAAATAATGACAGAAAACTTCCCTAACCTGGTGAAAGTAATGGACTTACAAACCCAGGAAGCACAGGGAGTCCCAAATAAGATAAACCAAAGAGGCCAACACCAAGACACATCATAATTGAAATGCCAAAGGTTAAATACAAACAGAAAATCTTAAAAGCAGCAAGAGAAAAGCATTTAGTTACCTACAAAGGAGTCCCCATTAAACTGTCAGCTGATTTCTCAACAGAAACTTTGCAGGCAAGAATGGAGTTGCAGGAAATATTCCAAGTGATGAAAAGCAACAATATACAACCAAGATTGCTCTAACCAGCAAGGCTGTCATTTAGAATTGAAGGACAAATAAGGAGATTCCCAGACAAGAAAAAGCTGAAGAAGTTCATCACCACCAAACCAGTATTACAAGGAATCTTAGAGGGACTTCTTTAAGACAAAGAGAAGAAAAAAAAAAGAACAAATTTATGAATAATAACATGGCAATAATTACATATCTATCAACAAATATTTTCAATGTAAATGGATTAAATTGCTCCAATCAAAAGATAGGGGAATATAATGGATAGGAAAACAAGACCCTTACATGTGCTGCCTACAAGAGACTCACTTCAGATAGAAAAACACACAGAGACTGAAAGTAAAGGAATAGAACAACAACAGTCAAGATATGATGGGAACCTGGGTATCCCTCAATTGATGATAAAGAAGAGGTGGTACATATATGCAATGGAATAACTGCCATAAAAAATAATGTAATCTGCCATCTGCAACAACATGGATGGACCTAGAGGGTATTGTGTTGAGTGTAGTAAGTCAGACAGTGAAAGGCAAATAAATGTCATATGATTTCACTGATAAAGGGATTCTAAGGAATAAATTAAGCAAAGGAAACAGAAACAAACCTATAGATACAGAGAACATTTTGGTGCTTGCCAGATGGGAGGGGAGTTTGGGGAGGAGGAAAAATGGGAAGAGATTAAGAATTGGTTGTTACACAGCAGTCATGAGGATGTAGGGTATAGTATAAGGAATATAGTCAATACTACTGTAATAACTATGTATGGTGTCAGATGGGTACTAAATCTATCAGCGTGGTAGATGGGAGAGGGTTAGGGGGCAGGGTGAAAAAGGTGAAGAGATTAAGAAATACAAATTGGTAGTTATAAAGTAGTCATGGGGATGTAAAGCATAAAGAATACAGTCAATAATATGGTAATAACTATGCATAATGCCAGATGGTACTAGTAACGGGATCACTTCGTAAATTGTATAAATGTCTAACCATAAAATAGAATTTATTGAACTCGAGGTTACTGGATTGAGCTAATAGCTATTAATCTTTATTGCATAGATTGAAAAGAAAAAATGAGTGGTTAAGTGGATTAATGAACGTTATTCTCTGAGTCTATGACAAAACTAATAGTTCAACCCACGTAATTAGATTTCATACATAATGTTTTTCTCCTAAATGAAATGTGAAAAATTTCAGTGAATTTTCAGCATTCATCCTTGCAATAATTTGTTAAGAATGAAAAACACTATGTCTGGGTCACCACTATCATATGTACATATAATTAATAATATATTATTTTTTAATAAACTGGCTTTGCAATATGTGGAATTGAAATTGAATTAAAAATATGTTATTTTTATTAAAAAAGTAAAGTAGTAATCAAAATTAAAGATTCATAAATATGTTAATAAATGACAATAAAAGATTGTATAAATAAAAAAAGAGAGCTAAGTTGATCATTCTGTAGTCATTTCATATAAGAATAAATAATTGGAATTTCTTAGTAGAAATTTCTTTGTTAACATCCATATGGACATATACTTTTTCTTCTGGAATATTAGTGATGCAATTTAACCTTCAATTTAAAATTTGATATATTGCTAAAATTTCCAGTTCAAATTTGTCTTCCCCTATACCTACCCAGGGCTATTTCTATTCAAACAAAAACAGCCATAGCTTCACAAATGGTTGGTCCACGACTTTCAAGATAAGTCACTACATACATTAAATAAGATTACTTAATATCATTATCTAAATAAAAATTCTTTATGATTCAGCTTACTCTTCATGAAGCATAATTACCTTTATGAAATTTGATGAATAGTACTTTTTGATATCAAGCATCATTAGAGTTTTCATATAAACTTTAATGGCATTGACCAGAATGTTGTATGCTTTTACCTTTTAATATGCTATTTTTTTCAGATCATACTCTTTTTCACATTTTTGTGATTTAAAAAAAAACATACTAAAATGGTAAAAGTGGAAATGTAACAACAAAAACTTTGTTACACATGAAGCAATTGTTGGTTTACATATTTATACTTTTCTTTTTTACGTATGTATGTGTTTATAGGGTTAGACTATTTTTCAGACTCTTTTCTTAAAAAATTCAAAACTTCTGAAACAATAAACTAAAAATATATTCAGAGTAAAACACTAAAAATATTATTCAGAGGTGTTTGGGGCAGTTTTCATAGTGGGAGGTGTGAAATTTGACCACTAGATGGTGGACTAACCCAACTATCTATTATTGAATAGTCCTCAAAAGATCTTCCCATTTCTTTAGGAAGTTCAGTCATTTACTTATTTTGAGTCAACTTGTGCTTTTTATTTCATATAACATTCAATGAAACATATTAGCCATTTCTGGTTGTATATATATATATATATATATATATATATATATATATATATACACACACACACATATATCACATATATATTATATGTGTGTATATATATAATATACATATATATAATATATATGTGTATATATATATATAAATCAATTTTACTCTCATGTAGGAATGTTTGGATTTATATATCTACATGAATTAAAAGAACATAGATATATTCTTTCCATTGTGATTCATAAGATTCTCTCACTGATCACCTTTAAAGTTTTGCTTAAGACAAATAAATGTCACCTGCTTTTTTTTTTTGTTTGTTTTTCCTTTGGGGGCAAGTACAAGATTCAGTTGATGAAAACAAGCATTTATCAAAAGTCAACATTTTTTTTTTTTATGCTGTTTAGTCTTCACAATTTTGAACAATTCTCAATTTGTTGTTTCAAATAAATAATAAATTGCAAGCACAGGTATGAAAACAGCAAGCATACTACCACACCATGTTACAACAGACTTTCAATTACAGGACCAAGATTTACAATAAATATTTGTGCTATCTAATGAAAAAACACCTAGATCATTAGTTTATACATATTTTATACAATTCAATCAGTAAATGTTGACAATGAGATCAGTATAATGACATTCTTTAAAGCACAATGATTAATTCTGTTTTTGATGCAATTAAGTCCATGAACACATATATGAGTAGTAAAAAGTAGAGATTTTCAAATAGCTTAACAAAAGGCTGATTTTTACAAAACCAGGTTCATGGAAAAAAAAAAAGCATACACACAACTAAAATCCCTTTCAAATAACAAATGATAGATCTAATAGTAGGTAGTTCTGACGAATTGGATTTGTTTAAAAATTGGACATAACCTTTAATTTTGTGTGGAGAGTAGAGGGAATTGCAGTAATTTCCAGAAAACTCTCTTTGGCTATGCAAATATACAAACACCAGATTTTCAATCAAACCAATTGGCTGCCACCTGTGACATTGGCAGAGAACTGAAATTATAGATTGCCCTATTAATCACTTTTGCTGAAGAACCTTGATGAGCTGTTGAACATGAGAACCCCTTCTCAATAGCTTTGGTATTTTGTTTGTGCTGAGATAACAGAAATAATATATGCAATATGTTTGTATTTCAGATATCTCAAGGTACATTTTTTCAAATCGTTGACTTAGAGAAAATTCACAGACCACTGGATAATGTTTAGCCTTTAGAAAAGATCTAATTCAATCATACAGAAATAGTTTGTATAATGTAGAGAAAACGAAATGTCATTAAAATTTTCAGTTTTCAACGTGTGTAATGTTTAACCCAAACCACTGGGACAACTTACATAATTAGAAAATGAACCATGATGCCCAGTTCTATCATCAGCCAATGCTAATCATGCAAATATGAAACAAAGTCAAAGACTAGGGAAATATAATATAGGACATAAGATTGAAAATGAATCTGAAGCCAGAGAATCATATTTTTCTTTTATCACTGCACAAATTATGTTTGGAATAATCTTACTTAGTAAGCTTTGTTGAGTTGACACAAAAAAAGTGCACTTATATAACCATAGGAAATTCTAACGTCAATTTTGAAACAAGTAACAAACTGCTCAATGGAGGTCTTCCTATTGTGAAAGCTGATTTCATGGTTACAGGTTTTGCAAGCAGGCATGGAGTCACCGTTCAGTCACGAAAAATGATGACAGAATATAGGTGAAAGCATTTTGCCAGTGTCAAAGCTTAAAAAAAAAATAAAAAATAAGCAGCTATTTTGTTCTCATGTAAATTTATTTATAGTAGATCACTTAAAGTCTATTATTCAGAATTCAGGTACTTATCAAAGAAATAGTGATAACTTTCTACCCGGTTTGAGGCAGAGAGATGAGCTATGTTTATGCTGAATGTATTTTTGTTTTCTGAGTTATATTTATGATTAACCTTATTTACTTACTTATTTTTCACCTGTTTTTTTGTGAAGGACCAAGATCAAGGATATTGCAGGTTTTTCTGCATTGCGGTCATGTCACTTTATTCATTGCAAAAATTCCAGAAATTAGTTAAACTTAGTTATATGTATAGAAATTGTCCTTCCAGCCTTTCTCTCACACACATATGAATTCCAGTAGCAGCTAGAAGGGAATTAAGAGTTTTGGAGGTTGAGCAACAGTTCTTAAGAGGTACTTTTAAGAATACTGCAAATATCAGTTATCTACGAAAGAAGAAGGAAATGGACTTTGTTACGGGAGAATCCTTACTTTAAATATAGCTGAAGACAGCTCTGTTGTGTCAAAGATAACCACGAATTTTCCTTTTATTGCAGAGTTGAACGAGAAAGCAAAAAACCTAAAAGTCAGGAAAAGAGTGAGTCCAGAGAGATCACATGGTAAAGATACAAATTGAAATCCTTCAGCTAAAGATTTCATCAGTTCCGGGGAGTGCAGATGGTGCAAGGACTTTCAACATAGTTTACGATATTAAAGAATTCCATGGGTAATGGAGGGCACCATTGTTTATAGGCTTCTGTTGCTTTTTTTCCATGTAAATTTGGAACTTATTCACTTGGTCTCAATCATTTCACTGGATTATGTTTATTCAAATGAGGGACTTGCCATTAACCTATAGCAAAATCAACAACTCACCAGTCTTCCAAATATGAGACTGAACTGAGTGTACAATTTTTTTGTTGCTTCATATCATGTAAGTTTAAGTCAAACCTACTCATGTCTCAAATTCATTTAACTTCTTTATGGATCAATTTTCTTATTTCCTCAGAGATAGAAGTTGTCATAATATTTCACATTGAGTGTCTGCAATAGAATATATACTGTGAAGAACAGAATTATATGTAAGGGACAATTGATTGATATTTAAAAACTAACTGGAAAACAAGTCATTTGTTAAATAAACAAGGATAATTCTATTTAATTGTCCAGTGAGTGTTGGAAAGTACTAATAAGTCTTCGAAATTTTTATTTAGAATTAACAATTTTATAGTAACTTATTACTACATTGAACCTCCTTCAAAAACTGACAAATATACTTTTGGGCTTAAAACCAAGTGGTGGTAGTATAAATACTCAATTTAGCTAGGCTTAATTAACTAATGCCCAAATCCACTTCAGATTGTCAAATTGTACAATCTTACAAAATCTATGTTTTAGTACACACCTATCCTCACATTTTGAAATAAGAAAAATGCAAACAAACGGGGTAGAGGAAAATGTTCAGTTACTTTTGCTATGTCATTACATCTCTACTAACCATTTAATATAATATATGTAGACTCAGTACGCAAATTATATTCTTATTCTTCAAGTTCTACCTGATAATGTAGTAGAATAAAGAGAAACTTCTCTATAACTTTGTTTAATTAAAATCACATGATTCATACCCAAGCAATGAGAATCCTTAAGCAACCTGAATTATTAATATAGAAGTCAGAAAAGCTGGAAAATCTCATTAGGACTAAAGATTTACACTTCTAAGAAATTATTTTAATTACTTTAGGTATGCTAATAAAAGAACAGGTATGAAATCTAAAGTTTGGCAAATGTAATTAAAATTTTTGCTTTTCAGTCTTCAAATTACTTTTCATTTTTCCTTTTCTCACTCCCTCCCGCCTGCCTGCCAACATTCCTCAATCTCGTTCTCTCTTTCTCTCTCTCTTTCTCTCTCTCTCTCTCTCTCTCATTTATATGTATATTATGTATATATGTATATATATGTGTGTATATAATTTATATAATATGTATTACATGTTATTTTTTTCTCTGTCCTTCCTTTCTTCCTTCCTATTTAATTTTGCCATTGCTGTGGGAGATCTTATAATTTTAAACCCTGAACATTAGATTGGATTTAAGGAGGGAAATCCATATGCAGCATTGGTCCAAATTTATTTTACTATTTTAGACAAATGGAGAAAACTATATTGAAACATTTCATTGAAACCATGTTTTTAAATATGACACAGACTTTTGAATACACATTTTAAGTTGTGCTTTAGTTTCTCAAAGTAACCTCTGCCTGTCCTTCAGTCACTTTAACCATTTCTCATAATGTCTGGATTTTTCTATTTTTTGCTTGCTGAATTTGAAATTGGAATTTATTGTCTTCAAGTTTAACTCTCTTTGATGTTAACTGAAACAATTTTGGTTTTGTTACTTTATGAAATTACTTTTAAATAAAGTATTGATGTTGATTTATTGATTATATTATGTCTTGTGCTTATCAAAGGATTAAAATTTACCTCTAAACCCCTTTAGGTCAGGGCCAATATTTTACTCCTTTATAAAATTGTAAAAGTAATATCCTTCTCTCCTTATCTTGAAATTTTATTGCAATAAGTGTAATATTGCTTTATGAGCTACAATTCAGTATCAAGGGAAATTGCTGCATTGACTACATTCATGGGAGTTTGATGTAAGTGAGATGCAACTTGTTGTTTCACTTATTTTATTTTGCTGTCTCTGGAGCCTATCCCTAGGTAACCCCAGGAAGACTTACAAAGGGCTACCCATTCAGAACAGAAACATAATACAACTGGAAGATATTTTCATCAAGCGTCTTTGTACTATCCTCTGTTTACACAGACGAAGATAGTGAGGACCAAAAAAGAAATGACTTTCTCATAAGTGACACAATTAGAACGAGCATCCAGGATATCTCTCTTTACAGGAGAAAATGAGAGAGAGAGGAGGTAGAATCTTAAGTCTGAATCCCATCTCCACTACTAAGTGCTGTATGCTCCTTGGTAGAATAAGGACAAAACTTACCATACAGATTTGTGATTTGAATCAGGGAAAAGACATAGATGAAAAATGTAGAACAAGAATTAGCATAAGGCAAACTCTCAGCAAATCAAACCTCCATTCCTTCCTCTCTCCCTTCTTCTTTAACTTTCAAATTAATTTAGATAATGATTATTGTTCTGTGTGCAGCCCGTGATTCACACACAGGTTGAGCTGTATTATCCATATTTGGAAATACTTTGCAAAGTGAATAATAGAAAACCTACTTTGAAACCTGTCCTGAATGATTTGGATGGACAACTTTCAATAGTTGGTGTTTCTTTGCATCTGACTTGAATGGACCTATAACGTGAATGTTTATTAAACTGAATTGCCAAAAAATAATAATTTGATGTAAAAGTCATACATTGGGAAACAAATTCTCTTCTACCACTGGTTTGACTTTTCCTGAACCTCTAAGTTTATATTTACATTTACATATATTATAATTTATATAAGATATGAGACTTGATTTTATAAAACTACACTTAGCTTAAAAAGAAATAACTTTATTCACACAATTTTCCAGGCTATATGCATTTTTGAATAATATAATACACTTACCTTCTAGTTAAAAAAAGAGTCATAGTCACTCCAATGACTTTCTGATTATAAATTAAAAGACAATATTTTTTCTGTAATATATGTGCTGCCAGGGTGAGAATCACAAGTGGGGAGCAGGTAAGGAAATGGTTGCTGACTTTGATTAGGATTCTACTTCTGCTTCAGTCAGATTTACAAAGTGTGACCTATAGCATCTAATTCCATCATTTTACAATAATTCTTCGGAGTGTCAACTGTATGGGCATTGGTTAGCAGCCTCAAAACACCGAGAATTTTACTGTCTTATTACAGAGAAGAGACAATTAAATGACAAAATAAACTTTTATGACCTCAGGAAAAAAATGCCTAACATGAACATTTAGCCATACCTTTTTTTTTGTTAGTCTCAGGTCAGAGAGTGAGAAAAGTTAGGAAACAAAGGGGACATGTGTGGGGATGATACTAGCAAACAATAGAATTATATGACTTAGATTACTATCAGAAGAATTTTATCTATATAGTTTAATTTTTAATTTACAGTCATGCGCCACCAAATAATTCCTCCTATATTCTCTTTTTTCTATGTCTTAATAACTCATAAATATTTCATCTGCTGGTCTCTATACAAACTGTACCCTAAGGAAGTTTCTATGCCAGCTACAATAAAAGCAATTAAAGAAATCAGCAAAACACAGTATCTTATTTTCTTGTATATTTTTTGTTTTGTTTTTTTATTTCTTTTTTTGTCTGACTTTGCTTATGTGAGAATTCCCGCTTCATATTACACATATACAAATTGATATGCATACTATTGTGTAATATAAAGTAATGTTTAAATGCTGGCAGGAGACTTGGATTGGTAGCATTAAATGCAATTTAAAGCCCCAGGAGTTCATTAGGACCTTAAAGTTATTCTGAGATGATGGAGCTCATGAAGTAAGAATTGATGAGCTATTGTCAAAATCATTCCCTATTATCAAAACAGAGTAGTAAGACTGTGAGTTATGTCCAGTTTTATTCATTCTTTTGGATACCTGAATGAGGCATGTGGAAAACACAGCAATGGAATATACATACAGTCCCCTTAGAAACTTTTAAAACTGTCGTCTGTAAAAGTCATCCAAGGACAGTAAGAATTGTTTAGGAAAGAATAAGTTTCCAAGTCAATGAGCTTCATATGGTCCAGATGGTATCAAAGAGAATATTGAAGACTTTCCAGGGTTAGTATAGCAATGTAGTGTGCTGTCTCAAGAGAAGTGGAAAATACCTTCTTACCTGTGGTACTACCATATATTTTCTTGTCTAAATTACCACCATATCTTTTGTTATTGAGATCTGCAGATCAAAGTCAACATCTGAACTTAGATAAGACTTCTTTGACTATTTTAATTTAAACATGTAATTACTAACCAAATGGTTTAAATAATCAAAACAATTTGTAAGGGCCAATGAAGTAAAATTGCATTATGTAATTACTTAGGTAATGAAGTATTCACAATAATTAAATATTGACAATTTGCTTTTTGATCACAAAGATTCAACATTATATGCGTTATTATTATTATACCAATTTTACAAATCATATTTGTCAAGTAAGTAATGAGTGGATTAAGAGGTTGAATGAAAGAAGTAGTGAAAGATGATAGATTGTGTAAATATAATCAATTTGGAATAAACTGTAAGTTGTACTTGTAACTTATTAATTTTGTGTGCCATTAGCTACATTTTACATAGGCTAAAAATAAAATATCATTACGCTAAATAATTACAAGTTATTTTATTTCTTCATAGAAATGAAGTAACATCCATTTTAAACACCTTTACTTTTACTCAATTTACTGAAAAACATACTATTGTGTAATTGACCAAATAATTAAATCAAAATATTTAGCTGTTATATTAATATTGTGGAGTATTTATTTGTTAATTAAACTATTTTTACCCCTTACCTTTGTTCACAGAAACATTGTGAACAAAGCTGAGTATTTACTAGAGTTAAAACATTGGTCCTTTCCTATAGCAAACTGACATAAAATTAAAGTAATATACACTTAATAAATTCTTTAACACAGCGTCCATACGCTAAAGTAATATTTATTTTGTATTGCTATTGAAAAAATAATTGTGCTTTCTCGGCTGTAGACCACTTTTTTAGTATAATTATTTGTGTACTTCCAAATGGATTTTGGAGGGATTTACAAAAACAAATCCTAAAATTTTAAAGTGGGAGAATTTTACAAATTGAATTTTTGATTTTTCATTATTATTTGAAAAGTAGAGATTGTTTCGTGTCTTTTGTTTGTGGAATAAATATATTTTTTTGTGTAGAAAAATATTCTTGTAACATGACTGACATATACTCAGTGGTTCTTAACCATTTTGGAGTCCTGAAACTTTTGATAATGTGATGAAAGCACAGACATGCTATCCAGAAACACAAACAAACACACACACACACACACACACACACACACGACACACACACACACACACACACACACACACACACACACACACACACACACAGTTTGTCATAAGTTCAAGAAGTTTAAAGTTCCACTAAAGACTGTGCTTTGATTTACCTTGAGACATAAGCACCAAGTAAAAGACCTTAGAATTTGACTCTCAACAAATACTTGTGGTTGACAGAAAAAGAGATTAGTGTTGGCATACCAGTCTTGATATGCTTTAAAATATAGTTGTCAATGAAAACATGTCCATTAAAAAGATTTGAATAGATATTACCAAGGTTCAAAATTGTTTGAGGTAGAGAAAAACCTTGCTTTAATGTATACGTGGGTGCTGGGAAGCAAATATGAAATAAAAAAATGTGTTAAATCATCTAAATAGTAAAACCAACAAAATCAGTAAAAAAAAAAAAAAAGGAGAAAGTGGAAAGATAGGAGGAACTTTGTTTAAAATAACAATGCATACAAAAATGAGATTGAAAGCCACTGGATGTACTAAAATAAATTGAATGCATATTACATTAGATACATAGTATTCATACAATTGCCTTGATGTAGATGTAATACTCCTAAAGTACCAGTGTTTTGTGTAGTTCTCAAGTTATAACTAAGATTATGGTTTAGCAGAATCAAACAATCAGAAAATAAAATTATGGGATAAAGTCAAAGTGACGTAAAATAATTACTGGTGTTGCAATAACACAAAAGCAACATTAATATTTATAAAGTACATGGAAATTAGGAAAAGATAAAATTAATGATCAGACTCTGTGATTATAAAGATGGTACAAATCTTTATATTTAGTGATATTAAGTGATACTACTAAGAGGTACTAAGAGATATTAAGTGATACTACTCTTCTTATCTGTTGTGCCAGTGACAAAATTCCTCATAGAAACTTGCAGATTTAAAAATTAATTTAACTCCAGAATATTCAATCAATTTTGTAAAATTTTAAGACAATTTGTGCTATACTTTCTGTATGGTTACATAAGGATTTAATAGTCACATTGGCCATATAATCATAGAATCCTAGTTTTGGAGGAAGTTTTCGAGATTTCTTTATAGGGATGGACTCATAGTATCATTCTATTCCAGAACCTTAAGCAACATCCCTAAGACTGGCCACTTATTTTGAATAAACTATTATTTTAACCACAAGAGAATCTAGGTGAAGGGAATTGACTAGATTAGGGCAAATATATTTACTGATGAATATAACATTATTTATGGAAGATAATGTATCCTTACCTGATATACAGGCCAGAAAAACTACAGCTTCTCTGAAAACTATAATTATTTTTTCCCAATATTGTGGCTTGGTGTTAAACTTTCACCTACTGTTTCTTCTGACTCTTCTATGGCAAAGGAGAACAATTATCAGCAGTAATATATATTTTTCCCTACAAAGTCAACCATATGGAGAAGTAGAATTAGTTGCCTGCTAGGTAATGTGATTTGTTAAAAGTCCTCCATTCCAAAATAGATATCCCACATGTGGGTTGAAATTCCTATTATTATACTTGCTGTTCAGGTAAGAGATTGAGGCTCCAGAAAGCCCTTGAGAAATGCAGAACAACTATCACTGATCCTCCTTGGATTATTATATAGAGCTGGGGCATTTTATTCTCTGTCAAATGTAGACGTCACAAATCCTTCTTGGGACCTAGGGGGAAAGCTCATGAAATGTGCATTAACCGCGGTAGATAATACATTTTCTTCCATTTAAGAGAGTTGTTGAACATTGAGAAAGAAAATTCTTCATATTGCTTTTTAAATTTCTTTTTGCTTTCTTACTTTGATGAGAACCACAAACTTAGCAAAAGGACGCTCTGGACAAATGGACAAGAACCATACTGAGAACCAGAGAAAGAATACTGAAGAACAAATGTGACTTTCATGGGTGAAAACTTGAATCTCAAACAAAACTTGTGTAGTCTGAAAGATTAGAACTTTCAGCTATGTATTAATGTAAATTCATTTAAAATTGACAAATTTTGCCCAATTGTTTGAGCCATGGTTCATGCCAAATCTACAAATTGAAAATTATTAATCACCTTTTCATTTATCTGAATTGTTTCTGCATTTAAAAATAGACAACATTTTATAGAATGTCTCTATTTAATAAAGGTGCACAAAATTGACTTGTAAGGCTATGGTAAGAAAGGGACATGCCTGGAACATAGAGGGCACTCACTAAATAGCTGCTAAATAAATAACATTTAGTTGTTTTGAGCAATTGAAAGTATTGTTGAATACTTTTCCAATTATCCAGAACAAATTTTTTTATGGTTATATTGTCTATGATCGTGCCCAAAATAATTTGTAAAACACTTATTTTTTACAAATAATCATAAAAAAATCTAAATAATCATATCATGATAGAAAAAAGTTATATCTTAAAATGTAATTATTAATTTGAAGGTCATTCTCTAACTATTCCCACATATTTACCTAAATAGGACATGTTCTCTCACTTTGGTTTTTTTGTTTTTGTTTTTGTTTTTGTTATACTTATGGATAGAGCTGCTGGTTTTTATTTTTCCAAAACTGACAACTAGCTATATGTATCTGTCTATTAACTATCTACCATCATTTATCATGTTATCTATCTATCTATCTATCTATCTATCTATCTATCTATCTATCTATCTATCTAATCTATCTGTCATCTATCAATCTATCATCAACCTATGTCTATCATCTATCACCTGTCTATCATCTATCATCTATCTATCTATCTATCTATCTATCTATCTATCTATCTATCTATCATCTATCTATCTATCTATCTATCTATCTATCTATCTATCTATCTATCTATCATCTATCTATCATCTATCTATCATCTATCTATCATCTATCTATCTATCTATCTATCTATCTATCTATCTATCTATCTATCATCTATCTATCTGTCTATCTATCTATCTATCTATCTATCTATCTATCATCTATCTATCTATCTAATCTATCTGTCATCTATCAATCTATCATCAACCTATGTCTATCATCTATCTATCACCTGTCTATCATCTATCTATCATCTATCTATCTATCTATCTATCTATCTATCTATCTATCTATCTATCATCTATCTAATCTATGATCACCCACTACCTACCATCTACCTAGTTTGAAACTTCTGGGGTTGCATAAGAATATATGGATATTTAATCAAAGTAATCTTTTTATTATTTGTTAGTGAACCTATTAAACCCAGTGTTTTATTCTACTGTGCAACCTAACCACATAACCAAAAGTAATTGTTTGTTCTTTTTTCTAATCTTAGTTCTTTGAATGAGGTCTTTCCATTTGCATAATAAACAAACAAACAAAAACAAAAACCTTCATTTTAGCTGGAGATCCTGTGCAGAAAAAAATTACATTTTGGAATAAGACAAAACATCAAAATATGAACGTTTTTTTTGATTTCCAAAAGAATGTGACCAGTTTTTTACAAAATTAATTTAATTAAATGGACATGTTTCTCTTTAGCCAGATAATATTGAAAATTTGTCAGTTGGAATTGATGTAGGGGCTCATTTGAACTGTGTGTGAATGTGTGTGTTAATGTCTGTATGCGTGTGAGCGTGATTTATTCTGTTCATTGCCTTTATTCTTTCTGACTCAGATTGCTATCAGTAAGGTTTCTGACACTTTACAGGTATTTAGGTAAACACTTTAATTTTTCTGTTGGATTATATATCAAGGCATGTATAAATAATCTCAAACTCTCTAAACACTCAGAGCAAGTCAGTGTGTTCTTTGCTATCTGAATTTTGAAAACTTGACAAATGCATTTTTAAAGTACCCAATCCCAGGGGGAAAAAAACAAACAATGCATTTGTATAATATGGGCTATGATGGCATTAGGAAATTACATATCTATCTATCTATCTATCTATCTATCTATCTATCTATCTATCTATCTATAGAGAGAGAGAGAGAGAAAGAGAAAGAGAGACAGAGAGACAGAGAGACAGAGAGAGACAGAGACAGAGAGAGACAGAGACAGAGACAGAGAGAGACAGAGAGAGACAGAGAGACAGAGTGACAGAGAGAGACTTAGAGTTATGAAAAAAAAAATCTACCAAAGTTGAAACAAAGCTAAACTAAGTCTTAGTTTTTCTCCCATTTTCTTGAATAAGTTTAATTAACGGTGAGAGGAAGGTAATTTAGCTTACACAGTAGTGGGTTGAAAAGCATTGCTATTTACATTCTTTTTTTTTTTTTTTTTTTCGCGAAGGGGGTGCACCGTTCCCGGAAGTACTGCAATACCGGGTCGATGCGCGGAGTGGACGGAGCAAGCTCCTATTCCATCTCCCAGCTCCAAAAATCCATTTAATATATTGTCCTCGGATAGAGGACGTATCAGATATTAAACTGATAAGAACAGATACTACACTTGATCTTAGCCAAAAGGCCGAGAAGCGATGCTATTTACATTCTTGTATTTTAACACACTAAAAAGGTGGCACCATTAGGATTTATATATTAAAATGAAGACTGCTAGTTTTTCATTGATAAGATGTGTATGTCAAGACCCATTAAAATAAAAGACTACTTATGCAGTTTCCCAAAAACCAGAACCCCAGATTTAATAGGAAGGTATGTATGATGACTAACAAGGCAATAGAAAGTTGGCTGAAGCTTTTATTTTTCAATCCAACTATAATAATATTGAAATAACAAGTGCAAGAACAATAAAGGAAAATCTATACCTTCCATCTGGTCTCCTAATCTATGTCCTTTGCAATTTGGATAAGTTTGGAATTTTACTGTTGTACAGTGACTCTCAATTATACAGTGGGTCCCAATTCTGGTTGCATATTAGAGTCACTTAAGAAAAAAAATAAAATACTGAAACCTGGAAACACCAGAACACTTATGATAGACTCTCTGAGAATGGGGCTCAGGAATGGGTAAAACGTTTCCCTGGTGAAGCTAACAAGCAACCAGACTTAAAAAAACAAAACAAAACAAAAAACAACAACAAAACAAAAAACTACTAATTTAAATAAATACAAATAGAGAATAATAGTGTTCAGAAAAAACTGGGTTTAGGCTTTCACTAGCAATATCAGAGTTTTGATCCATCTCTACTGTGTGACCGTGAGTGGATTACTTATCTCTAACTCTGATATACCTCATCTGTGGAGTAGGAATAATAGTCATTTCTACATGATATAGTTGTTGTAAGGATTTAATACAGTGGTTTTGAAAAGGAGTTTATGAACCACCTGTATCAGTGTTAACTGGAATACATTAAAAATACCAATTTCTAGACCCATCCCAGATTTATTGGTAAGAATCCAGTAGTCTGATTTATCCGTTTCAATAAACTATCCAGGTGATTCTTTTGCATTTTGAGTTGTGATTACCATTATTTCATAGGTAATGGCAGTAGCCATGAGGAGAATACCCAGTACATATTAAGCACTCAGTACATGTATGCTACAGGCTGATAAATGCAGCTTTATAGAGTTTGTTAATATATTCCAAACTTTACAAAATATTAACTGAAAAACAATTTGTTTTTAAATATCAGTTAATCAACCAAAAATATTTTATACATATTGCTAAACTACCAATTTGGCACTTTTGGGGCTGCAATTATGAAGGACCATCATATAATGCATTAACTCAAATTTACAACTTTTGGAATCCTTCAGCGTCTTCAGAACCCACGAGTTTTGTTTATTTCTTAAATAACTAAAATTAGAAGAAAATAAGTTTCAAGGTGCAGTTGAATTCAGTGAAATAAATTATAGAAGCAAGTATCTTAGATGGTCACATTTTTTAAAAAAATTGAGAAAAATATTTCACGTGAAGGAACTTCTAACAATCTAAATTCATTTTTAGACTTTTTATATTGTTTTTAACATAGTCACATCTTTTAGATAAACACTTCATAGCCAAATGAGTTATCAATGAACTCATCATAATTAGGAAGTGGTATACACTTGTGGTCAGGAGTATGGAATTTTGAATGACACAGACCTGGGATAGAATCCCCTCTAAATCCCTCATTAGTTCATATGACATTGCACAAATTACTGAACCCCAGTTTCCTCATATGCTGCTAGGTTTAATGATATACTGATTTCATATGATTGTTTCACTTATTAAATAAGATAATTAAATGAACACAAAGTCTTGGCATTGTGTCTCACAGTTGCTCAGAATATGTCATTTACTTGTTAGCAGTGTTTTAGATGCTGAGTCTACATAAAGTTATCTACAAATTAGAGATTTGTTAGTTTTGTTTCTTTTTCTTATCAGCCCAAATGCCTTTTCTTTGGAATTTGATAACAGTCTAACTCTGTGGCCTCCTCTTTTACCCTCCAGTAAATATGAATTATTAATATTGTTATTTAATAACTCAATGTGTAAGGAAATATTAATTCATTAACATTAATTGTCAGTAGATGGAACTGAATGTCTTTCATAGGTCACTCAAACTAATTAAATGGGATAAAAGTCAATAATTCCTCTAGTGGTTTTGCTTGCATAATGACTGGTATCTGATTTTTTATATTTTACTTCTCTTTAATAGATTGACGGTCACTTTCAATAAGGAGTAAATCAACTGGTAAATTTGAGTTATCTAGTAGATTTGTTAGCAGAATCAATAATATAACTTGAATTTTTCACAAAATTGACAAAATTTGTTTTTTTCTTATATTTCTTAAAAGTATAGCTAAATTGTTGGGTCAAGTCAGTGAAAGTGTTCAAGTCATTTTGTAAGTAGACACATTATTTAAAAATCCTCCTAGGCTACTTTAAAGTCTAAGAATTGTTAGTCAAAATAATCCAGCCATAACACTACCATATATTTTTGTATTTTAAAGTCTGTGTGGACATAACTCACTTCCTCATGTGCACTTCTTTGACTATATTATTTGTTCTAAATATATTAAGAAAATTAGTAATTTAACTAATTGGATTTACGGTATTTGTACTACTCCAAATTTCCAGTGCTTTAATAATCCAGATATTATTTTGCTTTGAAATCAAAGGGAGAAATTGTAAGGAATTTAAATAAAAAATGATTAATATTTCTATCATATTTTATTTGGTAAGACCAATAAATTCACTAATCAAGAATATTGACATAATATGTAGATCTAATTTTGTAACTTACTAAAAATGTATTTTTCTGTATAAATGTATAAAAACGTGTTTTTGAATAAATGCCTATTTCTATGACTTCTAAAACCATGAGTGGCTAAAAAGCAAAATTAATCACATAAATTATGAAATTAAAATAAAATGAAGTAGAGGTGTGGGGATTGCTCTTCTTGCTAAGTAAAATTGTGCCTTATAAAATCTTATATTGTCAGAGCAATGTGTAAACGTCATTGCAATAATTATTAAATTTACTAATAAAAATTAGAAAAGTGGTGAAATTTTATATATTTATAATAAATTCAACTAGTCATACAATAAAATTTACATTAATAGCAATACAAATATATTTGTAAGAATAAAATAGGTATTATCAAAATAATTTAATGAATGTCACTTCCTTCTGATAAAACAAAATACTAAATATTAGGGTGACACTGTATGAATGGTATTTATGATAGCTATTTTTAGTGGTGTTTCAGGTTATTACTTATTAAGAACTTATTTGGTGATATGTTGCTTGATAATATGTAGATTTATCTACATTAAATTGATGGCCAATAGAGAGATTTGTCAGAAAAAAAATTACAAAATATCTTTTTACATTTCAAAGATGATCAGTTTAGGTTGCTTAACTAGAAGGACACATACATTTTTTTTACTGGTTTTATTGGAAACACGTGACTCAGATGTATCACTTCTCAAATTAATTCAGACATCTTGTTGTAGTATCCCATGGCAGAAAACAGTTTATCTATTTAGTAAAATTGTGTAACAAAATAGAACTTCTGGTCTAATCTGGAATTCTGATTTCTATAAGAATAAACTTAATCTGTTTGGTCAGGTAAGTAAAAGCAATAGATTTTCACCTAAATTGTATTTTGACACTCATAAGAATCACATTTTGATTGGAATAAAAACTTGAGAAGTAGTACAGACTGAAAAAAGTTAAGCCATGTTAAGCTGTAATGCTGACAGGAAAGGTAACTTCCTCTAGGCAAAAATCATGAAGTAAATTTTTCCGTCTGAGTCCTTCCAGCTCCTGTATGTAACATTTCCCCTGTTGTAATTTCTACACTTCCTGGGCACTCAGCAAACTCTCCATACCACAATATTTGAAAGGTGCATCTCTTTAACAGAGTCAAATTAGTGATATATTGTTACCATTAATTTGATAGCTATGTATATAATAGGGAATATTTTGAGTGACTGTTTTTTGCCTACTCTGACTATGGTTAGGAATGGTTACAGTAGATCAGCAGAAAATTAAAGGATAGAAATTTATAATTCGGTTTATAGATTTAACTGAAGATATCCACAACCATTAAGTATAAATACTTCAAAGATACACTTAAGCCTCACAAATCTTTTTGACTGTTAGTGAAAATTTTTCCAAATGCTTTCCCAAAATAATTGGTCCTTCTAAGTGATCTATAAAGACATTAATGATTTTATCATTGATGACCAAATTATAGTGGATAAAGATCACACACAAAATAAACAAAAGTTTTGTGCCCAGTTCCATAAAATTTAGAGCTCAAGAAATGTTGAGAATAGAAGTTAAAATTGTATTAACAGGATTTACAAAATTTTAATTTGGATATTTACTTCAAATGGGAACACTTTTTTACTGTAATTCTATACGAAGTTGAGGATACAGACATTTTCATTTAGGGAAAAACCATCATTCATTCTATTAGCAGAGATCAGTTTGTCCTTTTAAAAATAACTGACTTAGGCTAACATCTAAATCAAGGACATGACTTTCTAGGGAATTATTCTTCTTATGTTTATCGCTTTCCTAACAGAATAATTAATTGTAGGTAAGGAATTATACTTAACGAATAGATCCAATGTGATATGAAAAAAAAAAAAAAGATATAAACCCTCAATACCTTTCAATAGTACTAAATGTTAAAGTATAAGATGTAGGTTAAGTTATTGATTTTATTTAGTAGTGAATAACTTCTGCCAACTATTAATACCTTCTCATGTGGTCCCATAATAACCAATAACACTCAATTGTAAGATTATAAATGTAACCTACTGTCAAAACTAGATTACTGTAAAAGATGGGCAGTGGTAAAGGAATCAAGATCATTATAACTTTTTGGAAATGTACTCTCACGCACTGATAAAGTAAAAAATGTGGGATACAGTGTTTATGGTGTGATCAAAAGATATGGTAAGTGTTTAAATACAAAAAAAACACACATTATTACAGGAAAAGACACATTGCCATTAATCCCCCTCAAACTACTCTGCCTTGCTTCAAACACACTCATCCCATCATTCTTGCCACTTCCTGAAGCAGTTCTAAAAGTCCTCTTTCATGTCTTTACTTCATCCTCCATCATGACAACGCTCCTTATCACACATCACTTCTGATATGTCCATTTATGTCAAATAAAAACGTTATGGTGTGTCTGCCTCCACCTAGTCTCCTGATTTGGCACCGTGCAACTTTTGGCTCTTTCCCAAAGTCAAAATGATTCAGGACATCGAGTCACGACAGTACAACTAAAGATACAAAAGAGGACTTCCAGAACTGCTTCACAAAGTGACAAGAATGATGGAATAAATGTGTTTGAAGTGAGGGGGAGTATTTTGATGGGGATTAATGGCAATATGTCTTTTAATGTAATCATTTAAAAAAATAAACATTCATCATATTTGTTGACCACATTCTGTATATATTTAAAAGTATGAGGGAAGTATATAGATTATTTAAAGATGGAAAAATAAAACATGTCAAATAGTTAAACAAATATGGGGTTGTTCATGGGGATACACATACATGTAATATTTTAAGAGCTTTTGTCAAATAGTTATGGACATACTGCAGAGAAAATGATAGATTATGCAATAAGAAAATTGACTCAGATGAAATTACAATAAAACATTTTTTAAATGCCTGGTTTATAATAGAGTTTAAAATCTTGGTGAATGAAAAGGGGGTTGCTGTTATGTTTTTTACAGAACTGCAAGAACTGTGTTTCCTTGGTGACTGATGGTTAAGTGAGGGAGGAAGTAGAAGACAAAAATTCTCTACATCTCTTCCAGAGCTTTGATCATAAATTAAACATTTTAAATGTTTTTGCAATAGTTAGGTTTCCATTATGACTGCTAACAGCCTCCTTTGCTTTATTTATACATTGATTTTTGATGACTTTTATACATCAAAATTGTATTTATCTTCAGCTAGGCAGAATTATTTTAGGTTACATTGGCTATTGTGGTTTAACCTATAGTAACACATAATACATTGAAAGTATAGACCAAGATTCTGAACTTTGTTTATTCACTGTCATTGTGCACCATTTAGCAGCCATTAAATAAGGTGACAATTTTCTGCATTTTAAATTTAATGAGGGTATGCCTCATGGAAATTTTAGGACAAAAAATATTGAGAATCCTATTACTGTATCTTTGATTCATCTATTTTAAAGAAATAGCTATTTAGGGTATTCCTTTTCCTCCTATAAGACATGAAATTTGACATACTATATTCTTAATATGATTATATTTTGTATGAGCATATAAAATTTACATATTTTCTTTTATAATGAATTTAGCTTTGGCGTAGATGTCTGAAGAGAATATCTAGAGAGAGTGAAAGGGCAAGCTGAAGCAATAGTTCAAATAAAAAACTACTTTGGTCTCACTATGTATGTTTTTTCAGAATAAATGATTGTTCAGGTCCAATTATTTAGAAAATGGTCTCAAATCTCCATTTAAATTTCAATGTACAAAATAGAACATTAAAACATCTAAGGAGATTTTAGATTTAATAAAATATGTTCTATTCTGGACTTAAATCATAGTAATTATGATAAGCAGATTAATGAGGTAGAAGGGACTGGAATTTTTGGACAGTGTGACCTTATTATCATAGTATCTTTAAAATCTAGAAAAAGAATGCCTTGCAACTCATATTTTAACCTTCAAATGTTAAGTTTTCAAATAAAATAAATATAAATCTGAAATTCTAAAAAGGCAAGTCCTATTTTCAAAGATATGGGATTCTCTAATAAATTCATAAGCTTTTAAGGGATTTAAGGAAACTGAAAGGACACAAAAATGTCTAATGAGATGATTTTCAGAGAATGTTATGTCTAAAGTATGTGAGCAAGGACACATGTAAAATATGTAAACCAAAGCCAGGTTAGAAGGAGGACAGTGTGTCTGAAAGTTAAAGCCAAGAATAAGTTGAGGTGTGAAAGTTTAAAAAATAATGCTAAGGACACGTCTCTCTCTCTCTCTCTCTTTCTCTCTCTCTCCCCCACTTCCTTTTTCTCTCTCATAACTAAATATACATATACACAATACATATATCAACACACACAGATATAGACATGCACAGACATATATACATATATGTATATACAGAGGGTGCCAAAAAATGTATACACATTTTAAGAAAGGAAAAACTGTATTAAAATTGTAATACTCAACATATACTGATAAAAAAGATGATTCCAAGTCATGTGAATACATTTTTTTGGCATCCTGGTATCTGTATACACACACACACACACACACACCCCAGAGGGACAGAGACAAACAGAGAAAGAGATCTATATGTAGATCTATATGTACCTATATGTAATGATGCAATGAATGTGGAGCAATATTAAAAAGATTTTTTTAAAAATGATGTTTCCTCTGCTTGGGGTAAATAAAAAGAAATGTTAAAAACAAACAAAAAACAAACAGTGAGAACTAATCAAATTACATTTCGTTATAACCTTTTTCCTCCTAACAAGAATAATCCCAAAATGAACAGAGACAAAATTCAAAGCAGTAGAAATCAAAACATTGAAGGTAGAAAAAAAATAAGCTGCTTATTTTCAAATTTGAACATCATGGCCCAGGTAATTTCTAAGCCAGTGCACTGATAGCTTTACTAGTAATGGAAAAGATAGCAGAGAACAGGAAGTTGATATTTTCCAAAAAATAAAAAAATTAAAAAATAAAAACAAGATTCTGATCTGTGAATTTAATATAGATTCTGCGGAACATTTTAGAATTTATGAAAAGCCTTTCTTTTCCTTTATTTTTCAAAGTAAATTGATTTAGATTTCTTAAGAAAAAGGAAAGATCATTCATATTTACAATGGGAACATTAGGAAACAATTTATAAATTTTGGATAAGATTTCTACAGTTATGGATTAAAATGACAGGAATATATTGTATCTTGATTTTTAGGAAGGCATTTTCATAATTCTATATGACATTCTTTAGAACAAAATATAACAAGTTTGGCTGGATGACATTTCTAATGGGTAGTAAAGTTTATGATTGCTATTGATCATGGGAAAAGCTTCTGGTAGTGTTTTGAAGGGTCATATCCTATTACATATCACTAAGATGGCATTGATTGCTGATTTTGTTATCCCATTTCTAGTCTAACAGGCTACAAAGGTAAAATTATTCCAATTTCACAAATGAGGGAACTGAGTTTCAAAGAAGCTAAATAACTTTCTTCATATCTGGAGGCTAGTAATTGCAGAACTGGATTTCAAACTCAGGTCTGTATGATCCTTTCATTGTATCTCCTATGAGGACAAAAGGTATCATACTATCAAATTTGTGGTAATGTAAAGCTGGGAAGCTAGGTTAAAACAGTGAATGACAGAATCAAGAGATGGAAAGTGGGGATCATGGAATTCTCTTGAAATTATAGAAATGTACACTTGAAACCTATATAATTTTACTAACCAATATCACTCCAATAAATTTAATTAAAAAATAAGAAAATTTAAATGAGAAAAAAAATCAGTTGAACATGTACAGAATGGCAAATCATGTTTTATCAAGAGACCATGTAACCTAACAAAGTCTGATTGTGGGCTTTATTAGTCAATAGTATGGTGATAAAAATAAACATAATCTTAGATTGAATTGATGGATATATTGACAAGGAAAAAAGGGAAATTTGACTGTTTTTTTCAATTTTTTTCAGTTTGAGGACACTAAAAATTTTGTTTACTATGTTAATTCTGGATGCCATGTTCTAAAAAACATGTTCACAAACTGGCAAATTATGAGGGATGTATTTGTTTTCATTTGTCAATTATTATTGTACTGCAGAGTTTCTCTATGAGAGCTTTATACAAATTCCCAAAGACTGCTGGCTCAGTTAAAAATGAATTGTCTCAGTCTCATAGATGTAGCTATATTAGAGAAATGTTCTAAATGACACGTTGGTTTCCAAATTATATTCTTATACCTAGAAAACATCTACTTTATAAATTACACAATGTTATAGTTTTTCAATGAGAATGCAAAGGTGCTTGCATTAACACTTTTTATATCCATACCTATTATTGCTAAAATGTGTATTTTCCAAAAATGTATATATTTATCAAAATTTTATTGTGCTTTTACAAAATACTTTTATTTGATGGCCATAAATGCTGAAATGGTTTCCTTAAGGAGAAGAATTTTAAGTGTAAGTAAGCTTTTTAGTCAGTTTAAAGTATACAAATAGAGACATTGTTTAAGGTATATACCACATTTTGTGCTTCAAATCTGTCAGCATCTTATTTTCATAGCAATTAAATAACTATTCGTGAGATATTACTGTCTTTTTCAATGGATATTTATAACGAAAATAATGTATTTTTTAAACTTACTGCAGAGAGATCACATAATGCTTACTTAATAATAGATTGAATATTATTAAACCTAATAACTGTCTTTTTGTTCTATGCCTATGGGGAAAGATTATGAGAGTCTCATTCAGAATTTTTTCACATAAGAAACACAACATCAAGCTATGAAAAGCATGTTTGGTCAGATTTTCTTTTGGTCAGAAAATACACATTTGAATGACAAGGGTTATTTGCCCCCTGTGCCCTCTAATGGAAAAGCTTTCTTTTTCAAAGTCTTTTCTTTAGAGACCTGACTCACAGTTAACCTAAAAAGAAAATACAGAGACATTCTTAGATGATCGATCAACTTCTTCAAACCCGATTTCTGTAATGAAATGATCCAATTAATAATGAAATTGTGACCTGTTTAGATCACATTTACATTTATAATTCTCTAACAAACATCCAATTTCACTGCTATTCTCAGCAATCTTTCTTGAAACATTTTCTAGAAGTTGGTGTCAATGGCTGGTCCTTGTAATCCAGCCATCTTTTGAATTCTTCCAGAAGAACATGTAAAAGTTTACACATCACTTCATAAAGTCTGCCTAGGACTTGATATTATACATCTTTGTTGTGTATATTTTATTATTGGTAGTGCAGGAAAAGGACTTTTTTGTAATTTGTAATTTCTGACACATACACACACACACACACACACACACAGAGGGTGCCAAAAAAAGTACACAAATTTTTAAGAAAGGAAAATAAAATGTACTAAAATTATACTACTAAATATATACCGATAACAAAAGATGAATACAAGTCACATTTGACTTCTGCAATTACAAGAGGTGCTTAAAGTAGTTACCATCAGTGTCCAGACACTTCTGATTATGGCAAAGTACTGTTTGAGCAACGTTGTCCAAAGTGTCCACTTGTATACATTTTTTGACACCCCGGATATATCATATATATATATATATATATGATATATATATACGTATGTTTTTTTTGTTATTGCTATTTATGATATTATATATATATATATATATATATATATATATATATATATATAGTACTATACAACTAGCCAGTTGATAAAAAATGGTAAGGGAAGCCAATAAAACAGAATATCTTTAAGTGTCTGGCAAGTATTCTCCAAATCAAGGTAAAGATAATAGTTTAGTGGCTGTGTTCATCTTTTCTATGAGTTTGAGATTTAGATGTACCACAAAATATTAATATTTATAGGTTCACATTTTCTCTAACACTATAGCAACTGGGTGCAAAAAAATACACAGTAGTAATTGTATCCATAAAAGAAAAATATTTCCCAATTTATTTATCTGAGTTTCTAATTTAATCAATTTGAATAGAATGAGTGAATTTTTTTTGGACTGTAATTTTTTTTGGACTGTAGTATACCAGTGAGTCATAAGGATTATGTTTCAGGATGAAAGAAAGAACAAGAATTTATCTTTTCTTTTCAGTATTACAAGTCTAGTCTTCACACACACACACACACACACACAGATCCATATTCATCTATATAAACATATATTTAAGTCCCTCCATACACACACATGAAGTACTCTTCATTTCTATTTATCATAAACCCCTTCACCGTTGCTTTTTGTCAAAAATAGAAGGGATGAGACAATCTCAGGACGGTCTGAAAAACCAATGCTTTTAGGATGCACTAAGGTGCCTTGAATTGCTTTAATGGACAAATGGTGTAGTCACAATTGTCCAGTCTCTTGTAGTAAAATTTACTTAAAGTCTGCTTACCATTTGGGTGCATATACCACAGGAGTATTATTTAGGATATTTTAGGATTACTCCACAGAATGTTAATATGACTTATGGAAGAATTACACCATTTCCAGCTAGCATAACTTATTGTCTAAGACTCATATAGCAGACAACAGAAAGCATAAATTATGTGAGGAGCCATCTCTACACAATGGAAAAGGTATGGTCTGGATCTCAGAACACGTGATCTCTCATTCTGGCTTTGCTATGAACTAGCTCAGAGTTTAGAAAAGTTAACTGATTCCTATGTTTCTTACTTTTATCCTTTATAATATGTCCATTTAAACTCCAAAAAAGTATATGATAAATCACAATGATTTCAATCACATGAATTTTAATACAAAACATATAAAATCAACTTCAAAAAGTTTTTGCATATACTGAAAATGTTAGTAAGAATGAACTAACTATTGGCCTTGTCTAACTTCTTCTATTAAATGCAGGTATCCAATGTAACCTGAAAATATTGGGCATAACTATTATTTTTTTTCAAAAGGGAAACTAGAAAAAGACTGTTTCCCACCAAAAATGCATTCATATTAGGTGCTTAGTTAATTGTTTTTTATACAATGACCAGTGTCCCTTTTCACATAAATAATCAGGGGAGAGATTCTTTTTAAAGCCTTTTTTTTTTTTTCTTTTTAATCGTTCCACCTACACACAAATTCTGTTGTAAAGACATCACTTCTCTGAGAAGGTATTCATTGTAGATGTACAGAAGTCTATGGAAACCTAAGTAACAAGAAAAAAGCACAGATTATCATTCTAACCAACTGCATATTCACACAGATGCTTAATAAAAGTTATCTGATGATACACTGAATTATCAATTCTTGAGGAAGTGTATACAGTTGGCAACTATTTTTCAAGACTCACCATCCAACAAACAAATTTTTCTCATTTTAAGTCTTTCATGTCACCTTTTTGACATTCAGTTGAAATTTTGAAACTAACATAATATTAAAAATAGAAATAAAAGTAGCATGAAATATAGACTGATATTCAACTTCAGAATTTGAAATAAATACAAGTGTATATTAGAGTAAAAGTATGATGAAAATGTGTAAATCAAAACTGCCAACATGATTGACTTTTCTTTTTAAAATATCCCATCTGTTGTTTTACCTCCATAGGACAAAGGTAGCAAAAGAGGTTGTTAACAAAAAAGTAAACAGGAAGACCTGTTTCAGTGACTGGACATATTGATTTAATTGGTTAAGAAGTCCAAATGCTAATACTCTTAATAATGAGCCATTCCTTTTGTGTTTTGGTAACGTATATCCTCATACACTGTATATCAAATGGAATTTTTTGATTCACATCTGACATTTCAAAGTTTCCATTTTTGAATTCCCCTAGTCTTACATAAGTATCACATTGTCTAATGTGTTTGAAAAGTATAACATTTTCTCCAACATCCAGGACTCCATGATGTAAAATGTCATTTTGCCGATCTTCTGTTCCAGTACTGACTTTAATTTTTTTAATTACAATTGGATTTTCAAATACAATCACAAAGCTGTCTCCTGTTGAAGGTGACTTTCCCCAAAAGTATTCATCAACGCTACTATAAGCCTTGCTTGCTTCATAATTTTCAAAAACATTCATGTTAGTGTATAGACTTGCAGGAGGGTTATCAGGGATGTCAGGTGACTCCTCTTCAAAATCATCGTCCTTCAACTTATTCTCAGTACCTTTATATGATGAATAATAACCCATGTGCTGAAAGAGAGATGGTTTAAAACGGATCACATTTTTCTGAGCCAAGAGACCCCGGAAATGAGTCAATAACCAATCACAAGGCATTTCTTGATAAAACATTAATAAAAAATGTGCCAAACGTGGGAGGTCATGTGAATGATAAAGTTTTCCAATGTAGCCAAGTTTAGAAAACTCAAGAGTTACCCAGTAAGTTCCTTCTAGGGATGTAATGACTTTCTTGATGGCAGTTAAGAAGTTCTTTGAACATCGAACATCATCTTCAAGCATTACATAATAGTCTGAAGTATTGGCACAAAAATTAAGCAGAAAAGCATAATCTACATTTTGCTTGGAACGAAATTTGACTCTATCTTCTGGATCATTGTAATTTCTTTTAAGGCCATCCAGGATTGGGTAATATTCCTCTGGTGCATGTATAACAATTAATCTTCCTGCAATAATATGGTGGGCAAATTTCTGTGTAATATCCTGGACCATGACCTCACGCCAGGATGAATTAAAGTCTGCGAGATGAACAACCACTGAGATTTCCTTCAGCTCTTCATAGCTGGATTGCTCAAAAATTGACTTAATTGTCTCAAGTAAATAGTTTCCTTTTTTTCTTTTCACAGATGAAAGTCCAATTGTAAGAAACCCTGAACAAAAGAATTCAGAAGGAAGACAAATTAAATGTGAAATAGGTTTTTAATAATACAGAAAAAAAGGAAAAAAAAGTTATTTACCTCCTTAGGCCTGCTATCATATTAAGTAAAGCTAGTGAGTGATTATGTTCAGAATATTTTGTGATTAAAATGTTATGCTGAACACATAAAGGCTAGAGTATTTTATACATAATTGATATTTTCTATGGTAACAAATGCATCTTAAGCGCAATGATGTATGAGTTTTATTGCTGTAAACATTTGTTTATGAAATGAAAAATATGGTTCAAAGTGTTCTGCAGCTTAATGTTCTCATATATACCCATTAGAGAAGATAGATAGATATTTAGATAATATCCATGCTATTTAAAGAAAGAAAAACTGCAAAAGGAAAAGGAAATTCACAGTTAAGGATGACAAACTAGTCTCAAATGATGAAAAAAAAAATAAGGATAACTCATTCTTTTAACAATCTTTAAATTTTTCATAGGACACATGTTATATTTTCACTTTTTGTTGATCACTGTCATTGTCTTGTGTCAGAAGAGTTCAAAATTGGACTTTAAAACTTTATTTTGAAATTCATCTAGTATATTAATTAGAATGTAAACAATATCATAAGCTATTTTTCAAAAACTGCATTATTGCTCAAATGTACGGCACATTATTCCAAGAAATAAATATTAGTTTTCTTTATTTTGAAACACATTTATATTAATTTTGTCTGGAGAAATTTTTATTCAGATACTAAAAATTTAAACTTAAAAATTAGATATTTTTAAGGAATAAAATAAAACCCAGCAAAGTGGCAGTTTGCCTTTGAGGAGTGTTCGGTGTCTTTGTATAGAATTATTTTCAGTCTTTAAAGTTCTCATTCTCACCATGACTGAGAACTGAAGAAAATTTCATAACCACCATTTGGAAAATAGGAAAATATTTATATTAGCCGAGATCACTGTTTTAGTACAGACACCTATGGTATGATTTGCTTAATAATGAAAAAGTCCCTTCCAAGAAAATTTATTTTTACTTGTCTATCAGAGAGGTAGAAATTTACACATTTTGCTTAACTATCTGGGCTTACAACCTTGACTTCTGTTGAAAACCTACTACGTTATCTGGTATCATTAAACTCAAGCCACCAGCCTTCACTATGCTTAGTGATGGCTATGCTTATAGAAGAGTTTCCACATAAAAGACAGAAATCTATACATTTTACCTATGTATAATACTCATAACAGTCTTTTGGGATACCTTTGCACTTTTCATCCGTCCTATTTTATAGATGAAGACGCTAAACCACAGTAAGATGAGCTAACTTGTGCAAAGTACAACACATGGTAAGTAGTGTGATACCAAGATTCAAACTGTCCTGTTCTTATCCTCCATTTTACATTGCCTCTTCAGTATAAAGCAATTGTCATATGCACTAATACACATTAGTAAACTTAGCATGGAAAAGTAAAATTATTAATGTTTGAATAAAGGTGGTGTAACAGATGTAGATAAAAAAAAAATAATGTCAGTCTTAAGCAATTAGAAGGAAGCTGAAGAGCAGTAAACCTTAATGAAAAAAGAAAAGAAAAGAAAAGAAAGATCTAAAGAAACCTGCATTGAGTTACAATTTCTTCAATCTGGTGATCACAAAGTAACTTGCATAAACACTTCTTAACAGAGGACTCAATTTTTGTGTTCTCCGTACAATCTACTGTGTTTTCCCAAAAATAAGACCTAGCCAGACAATCAGCTCTAATGCATCTTTTGGAGCAAAAATTAATATAAGACCTGATCGGTCTTATTTTACTATAATGTAAGGCTGGGTCTTTAATATAATATAATATAATATAATATAATATAATATACATAATATAATATGATATAATTTAATACTGGGTCTTATACTAAGTTTTGCTCCAAAAGATGCATTAGAGCTGATTGTCCAGGTAGGTCTTATTTTCGGGGAAACACGGTATTAAAAATTTTATGACATTAGTCTATTTCATTGATTCTAAAATTTATATTTTTCATACAGAAATATTTTAAAATCAGGTTCCAGATTACAGTTGATGGCATCTTATAATTAAAACTGATAAATACTTACATTTTCTTAGTACGTAGTACAGTACTTAGATCATGATACTTTCTGTAATCTATTGTGTCTTGAAATTCATGAAATGTAGTATGTTACTTCTTGGATTCAAACTGCCTGTGGTGAGTTGAATAATTTATTCCAAAAATTCAAGTCTACCTGAAACCTCAGAATGTGACCTTATTTGGAAGCAGAGTCTTTGCAGATGTATTTAGTTAAAGATCTTGAGGTGAAGTTAAATTAGATTTAGGGTGGTCCCTAAATTCAATGACTGATGTTGTTATAAGAAGATGAGAGGACACAGAGAGACAAAGGGAAGGGGGCCGTGGAAAGACAGAGGAGGGCTTGTGATTAAACAACCACAAACCACAGAACACCAAGGGTGATCAGAAGCTGGACGAGGCAGGGAAGGATTCTCCCCCTGACTCCTCTAGAGTGTGGCACTGCCAGCACCTTTATTTCAGACTTCTGGCTTCCAACAATGTGAGAGCATAAATTTCTGTTGTTTAAAGCCAACTAGTTTGTGATTAGTTTGTCATAGAACCTTAGGAAACTAACACAATAACTTCCACTGCTTCAAAACTGGTGGCAAGTCACAGCAACCAAACCATTAAAGTTTTAAAATGCACCAATATGGGAATAGCTATTTTTAAAAGCTAACTTTTAAAATTTAAAAGAAATTGAATTTTCCTAGTCCCTCTACATGGTCCTACAGCAAACTGTTAATGCTAAGTGAAACAAGTCAGACAGAAAGTCGAGAACCACATGATTTCACTCATACGTGGCATATAATACTGAAAGCAACAAACAAACAAGACAAGCAAATAAACAAACAAAAAAATCATAGACATGGCAAACAGTTTAGTGTTTACCAGAGGGTGGGGTGAGGGGATTGTAGATGAGGGTAAAGGGGGTCAAATATATGGTGATGGAAGGAGAACTGATGCTGGGTGGTGAACACACAATGTGAGATATAGATGATGTATTACAGAACTGTGCACTTGAAACTTATATAATTTTACTAACCAATGTCACCTAACAAATTTAATAAAAAATAAAATAAAATAAAATAAAATAAAATAAAATAAAATAAAATAAAATGAAACCAGTCAAAAAAGTTCATATTCCAATTAAGCATTTATTTTTTTTGTTATTAATAGATTTGGATCAGTGAGTAATTGTAATCTGTGAAGAAACATTGAAATATTTCCCCTAAAATATATTGTATGAATAAAACCTATAAACTTTTGTTGGTATATGGATGAAGCAAGAAATCATTATTTTGAAACAAAATATTTTATGTATTTTTGATTTAAAAGTGTAAGGATACTTACGCTTCCTTTGTAAAGGTGTAGAAGCTAAGTAGCGATAGGTGACATTGATGGCTCCTGAGAAATTAGATAAATCTTTGAAAGTGTGCACATAGCGTTCTGAATTCAGTTGATGTGTGGATGTTTCCCTTATAAGTTGTTTGTCTCCTTCCTGAATGCCAAGAAAAAGGGCAGAGAAAATAAATAAATAATATATTGTCGTAGATTAAATACAGTTTCTATTTATACAATGAACATATGTGCCACATATATAATGAGTATCATATACACCTCTATTGCTGGCACCACAAGCTGTAGATAATTATCTCTCACCTGCCTCCCTACCTAGACTCTCTTCTTCAGGCTCTCTCTATGCTATTCTACTCTTTATACCATACTTATATTTTCTTTTTTACAGCAGACATAATAAAGGCATTCTCTTGATTTTAAAAAAAATATACCTACATGAAAACCCCCACTGCCTTTATGTTAAAAATCAAATCCTTTACAATACTTCATGGATCTTAAAATTTGTCATTAATCTGTTCTTATTCCATGTAAAGTAATTGCCACTTAATTCCTCATATTTGAATCATATTAAGATATTTACTGTTATTCAAGTAGTGTCAAATACAAGACCACACATTATTTCTGATTGGGGAAACTTTAGGAATGCTGAGGAAGATGCAGCACTGGCCATAATAGTTGGATTTTGGATAATTTATTAATCAAGAAGTTTTAATCAGTCACTTATATGGCCACTATAATTGAAGACTTGAGAATGGACAGCCATGGTCCTTGCGACAGGGCAGTGTTTTCCTCAAATGTCTTTGAGAACCTCAATTAGAATACATTTGTACCAAGTCAAGGAAATGGCTTCAGACCTTGCACTAGTCTTTCCCATGATATGTGTGCTGTTGTGTGTTCTCGGCTCTCGTGGTGTGTGTGTGTGTGTTTGTGTGTGTGTGTGTGTATGAGTGTGTGTGTGTGGTATTCTGTTGGAGGTGAATTCTGGTCTCTCTATGTGTATGTGTATATTTAAGATCCCTTTTATCTATTTGGCAATGGACTTAAGTCAGTCAATCTGCAAGAATGTTTACGTTCAGAAGACATATTCATACTCAGGTAAAATATATCCTGTTAACCATTAATTGCTTCCTTTTTCCTCCCTTCTTTGATATAAGTTCAATTGTAGATTTTGATTGATTATCTAATCACCATTTGATCAAGTCTTTATTGGTTATATATTATTAGCAAAATGACAACTTGTTTGGCTTTTGTATATGGTTTACTATCATTGGTAGAATATGTTTGAGGACAATCTAATTAGAAAACAATGTTTCTTTTATGGCAAGGTGTCTACTGTACTATATGGTGTTATGTAGATCTAATTTGACTATTTAACATAGAAAGGAAGGTCAGTCATGTGAAAGCCATTAAGACTATAGAGAAAGTGAGTACATTAAATAAATTTGGTCCTCCTATTATTTGGCTGTGAGCAATACAATTTTAATTAAACCCCTGTTGGATCTTGAGATATCACGCAAAGTGAGTCAGACAGAAAAAATCGATAACCACATAATTTCACTTATATGTGAGATATAAAACAAAGCAAAAAAACAAACAAGACAAACAAGCAAAAACTCATAGACACAGACAACAGTTTAGTGGTTACCAGAGGGTAAAGGGACAGGGGAAGAAGAAGAGGGTAAAGGGGTGATGGTAGGAGAACTGACTCTAGGTGGTGAACACACAATGTAAATATTCAGATGAGAATTATAGAATTGTACACTTGAAACCTATATTATATTATTAACCAATGTCATATCAATAAATTTAATAAAAAAACATTAAAGTAAAAGATTAGAAAGTATTCAAATACAAAATTTACCTCAAATGGAGCATTGACTACTTTGTGTCAAATTCAAATGCCAATGGAAAAGGTGACTAACTCATACTTTTAAATCTACGGCCAGACTAGAAATGGCTTAAGATTAAAATTTAAATAGTAAACCATGACTGGAAAGAGCTTTTGGTCTGGTCCTTGCTAAATCAAGATTTATTCTGATTATCGTTTCTATGTTTGGTTCTGTTTATTAACCTATATTTGGTCTTTAACACTCTATTTCTGTATTTTATATAGTCTTGATAATTTGGACAAAGAAAAATAATTTAGTCTTTTACAAGATTTACAATATATTTGCCAACTGTAAGATATAGATTTTCAAAATATATGCAATTATACCTTGGATACTAGATTTCTTATAGATATGAGTATACAAGTTAAATATCTATTAAATCTAATTATTTAAAATTCTTTAAATATAAATATTTTCATCATTGTCTTATGAAAACTTATAAAACATCATTAAAGTTTTTAAATGAACTAATTTAGGATTGTCAAAATGTAACTGGTACTCAGTTTAGCATCAACTACTTTAATAATGATGTGATGGTGTTCATAATTAACAAGGTCTAGAAGATGCAGCTATAAACATTATAGTGGTCGCAATACTGAATTCCTTTTACCATTCTGTTCTTAGGTGATGTCACATTCTAAAGGAAGTGCAGGATATTGAATATCTCTTTAAGAATTCTATCTTGAACACGTAAAAATCCAGATATTTTTCCTGTGATAAGATAGAATACATGCATCCTCATTGAAGGACATGACAGAATATAAAATAAATGGAACTTACATGAAATCACTTTATTAAATTTTCAAGAATAAACTTTACACTTTTCAGCATAAATAATGCAACTTCTTCCTGAGTAGTCATGTTGGCTGCTTTCCAGAGGCATATACCTAAACGGCCAGGCTCTTCCCTTCTTTCTGTAGCTACTATGCTACAGAGTGTTTCACAGTAATAAGACAAAGCTTTATGACAATCATTTTCTGGATGGGAATGCAATTCAGGGGACTAGCTACAGACTAAATATATACTCTAGTGGCTACTTTGAAAATGCTCACAGCCCAGAGGCTAAGTTGATTGCAGCGTCTCTTCTAATTTTTTTACCTTGGAATACTATGTCTCTTATACTGATCTTGGCTTCCTTTCCCATTAAAAAGGCACATATGTCCCTAATATGTAAGCAATACATTAAACTGTTATATGCCCTGGATCTCGAACCACCAATGGATTTTCTAGCAAAAAGGACAGCATAGAATGTGCTTGGTAACTCAAGAGAACTTACTACTTCTAATTGTTTATCTGATTTCTCCGAATTATAACTGTTATTTCCCCTGAAATAAGGAAGACAGAAAAAGAAAGACTAAAGTCTAAGCTTAAAAAATCATATGCATTATGGCATTGTGGAGTTAAGATAAAAATCAAGTCAGACGATTTTATGAAAAATGAAATAAATACAGATAAAAAGGTCAAAGGGAAAATTGTTAAAAAACAAAACAAAAAACTGTTATATCCTAGTAGGGGACAAGTTTTCCAAGAATATTTAACAATTTTAGAAGAAAAATTTTAATGTAAATTTACATTAATGATTTAAAGAACGTTTCAAATTTTTATACATATTAAGCAGTGGGATAAAATTTAGCTCAAAATACAAATTAGGTAGAGAATATAATCTAGTAAATAGTTAAAATATAATTAATAAAATACTTTCATTGAATTTTCAATAAGGAGGGCTCCCTATACTTAATCATTTTAACTTGTTTTTCCTAACTTAATACAGTTAAAAATAATTTCAGTGTTTAAAGCTAAGAAACAATCTCTGTTGTGCTCCTGTGTTAATTTGCAAATTTGTCTAGACATATTCTTAATAAAGCCAGAGAAAATTCCTTTGAGAAAGTACTCTTTAGTAAGAGCTAATTCATTAAATCATACCCTTTACATTAGGTAGCTAGGAATGATGCATCGATAGGAATGCATAAAAATTCATAAAACAGGGCAATAGTATTTGATCTTATGGGTATATGCCAATTATGTCTTACACATTTTGTAGTGAATTTAAAGAGCTTTTATTCCAAAACAATATAAGGATGCTTGTTGCATACAGTGGTCTTTTGTCTGGGTAAAGTGAAACATAGAAAGTGTACTTGAAAGTGACTCATAAATACAGCAAGTCATTGAATAAACAAGTATCCTGCCAATACCATGTGTTTGATTTACAAGATATGATTTCCTTCTGCCAGTAACAATGCAAGAAATAGATTGTTATTCCAAAATTAAATCATTAATCAAGAGCTCCTCTACTTAATTGATGATCATTAATTCTATTAAAAAAATTGCTGGATCACATGGGCCTTGCTGTATTGTCCTTAAGTCTTATAAATCTAATAATCAGGTTTTAAAAAAATCCAAAAAGTGCATTATTAGTAAGTTTCTCCAGTGCTATATTTACCTACATCATGCCTGGTCAAATTCTATTAACCTACAGTGATTTCAGCTTTTGTGAATTGACGTGGATGGTAGAATGAAGGGTCTACAAGATCAAGACGTCTACGAGAAGGTAAAAGGCCTAGACAGAGTCAAGATATAGGAATCTGCATAATTTCACCATTACAGAGCAATGCTAAAGGAAACAAAGTGCTTTACAGAAAACCTTCTAGGGATCTATACCCATGTAAGATCATATAGTTGGCTCATATACAGCAGTGTCTGGAAAATAGCAGGTAGTTAATAATTCATGTTTAATTAATAAAATAAAACATTTTGAGGGTTAAATGCTCTTTATAGTTATTGTCAGATTCTCTCTTGCTAAGATATTAATTCAAACTTTCAGCATGGTCGCATAATAGAAAGTACTTTTCAGTCCTCTGTACATCAAAGGTTTTGATTTTCTGAAATATGTGAATAGGTATAATAACATAAAGATTAGGATTTTTCCAGATATCTTAAGCTAGGAGCAGAGAGAAAAAATGAATAAGCAATAATATCCTTATTATTCTTACCACACATCAAATGATGTGATAATTACAACAATAAATAATAGAAACAAATTGAGTTCTCATAATTCACCAGAATAAGTCCTTTTGAATATTTCTGTAATTCATTTAAAATTCATCATATATTAACTACTATTTCAATCTTTTTAAATTACTAAATAGTTTTCACATCAATATCTTTAGTTCTTGAGATTCTATGTTACTTTTCAGTGAACATAATTACATAACACGTGGACTTTTAGGGTTATTCAAAGTCCAAATGAGGTGTCACACATTGCAATAAAATATTATTTCTCAGCACAATAACACAATTAGTATCATTAATTATACAGAGAGAATTTGGAAACTTTGATAATATACAAAAGCAAAGAAAGTAAGGAGAAATGCCATTAAGCAAATTTTGTTTATTCTATATATTTCAAATTAAAGCTCAACTATTGAAATAGTTTTCACAATATTAATTCAGCATAGTGATGAGAGTCAACTTATTTCTAATTAGATGTACATATATGAATATATCTAGATCTAGATCTAGAGAGTGCATTAAAGAAAACATTGCAACATAAATTAATTGTAAAGTTGGTAATATAAAATTAATACAAAAATAAGTGTATGTATAATATTTACATATATCATATATATAAAACATATATATATATATAAAACATATATATAAAATAATAATTTTGCTCAAACTAGTTCTATTCCAACAGCCTGAAGTTACACATGAACTAAGTCTAGTTTGATTTAGGCTATTTTGAACAAAAATAATCAACCTCCAAAACTTACCAGAACATAGCTATCTTCGATGTACAAGTTCATAAATAGAAGGAAAATGACAAGAACTCCCAAGAATGACACTGTAGAACGTTTTCGCAGGCATCTCATTTTATCTAGTATTTCAAAAATATGTTTCACTTGATGAAATTTAAACATTCTTTCCTGTGGAAAAGAGGCACTGAATTACTAACAATTAATTTGGATGCAAATATTTCCCAATTAAATATATATATATTGAGAGCCAGTCCTTTATGAAATCTCACTCATCAAATGTCTGAGCTAAAATTGTTTCCAATTTTACACATAAGATTGGAACAAACTATTAATACATCAGCATAGGTCAATGAAGAGATTTATATTGATGTTAAGTAAATCAAACTGAAAAGAAAATGTCAGTTATTTATGAACAAATGAACATTGGTGACAATAATGTAAGAAAAAAATATGCTTTTACCAAGAAACAAAATAAAAATAAGAGGAAAAAAGGCACGTCAGCTTTCATTAGTGAGGTATAGCATTAAGGTGATATCTATCTCCCGATGTTATAATGTAATAAAAATGAAACCAGAGAAATACACATCCAATATTCATTCCAGATGCATTGAAGGCGCACTGAAAAGAACAACTGGGAGGGAATCTGAAGGAAAGAAAGAGAAGCCACAAGGGAAGTTAAAGTTTTGGGGATCAGTCGAAACATAGATTTGAGAACTTCTGAGTTGTAATTGCTCTGCTTACCTAACCAGAAGTGGGAAGCTGGTTTTGGAACTTTTGCTCCTAAACTGGAAGATCCACTCTAGAGACACCAGGTTGAGTTCCCAGCCTGCACAGAGCTCAATGGAAAGATACATTTAGACCTGGAGGACTTTCCCTGCCATCTGGACCCCAAGATGAATGCAGTGAAAACTGTATACTGCATTTCCCTGAAAATAAGTCCAGGTTTTATATTAAGTTTTTCTCCAAAAGATGCATCCGGGCTTATGTTCAGGGGATGTCCTCCTGAAAAATCATGCTAGGGCTTATTTTCCGGTTAGGTCTTATTTTCAGGGAAACATGGTAGTAGCCAAATCCAGTTGGTCTGTTTCAGGCCTGTTCTTTGCAAAAATTGGGAAAAGGAACCTAATGCCACTTGAAAAGTATTTTAGTTACTTATTTTTCAAGTTCTGGAATTAGTTGCACTTCAATTTGTACTCTGCATTTCATGAGAAAGTGATACTCGAAGGAGAGCTTAGGTGTACTTGGACAGGTAGAGGAGACAGACAGCCTGAACAATTGTTTTGAACCAAAACAATTTCTTCATTCTGTGTCTTACTTCTACTTACCACTTCAGAGGTGAAATAACCAAAGCTTGTTTTGTAATAATAAGAGTAGTTCTATATTAAATATATATATATATATATTTAATATATATATAGTTTGTATATATATATATATTACAGGAAATAATAATAAAAAAGCCTGGGCCCACTATGGTAGGAGCCCCATTGCTTCAGGCACTTTCTCCCTTTGCTGCCTCCCTACAAACTGGTTGCTGTAGCCATGCCAATCAGCTGGACTTAGAGGAGGAGCCAAAGGACCAGCATAGAATATATCTCAGGACTTTTGGACAGTATGGAAGGCGGAGGTCTGGAATCTTCTGTTTGAGGACAGTGAAGTTTAAACAGCTACGTTTATGCCTCAAGTCACCTAACTGGAAGAAGCACATTGCAAAGTTGCCACCACAATGAAGCTTGGATTGCTTGAGGCAGAGGTTTCAGTAATTGTTTCAATAACTGGAGAAAGGAATATGAAGCGTTAGTAGTTTCATCTAGACAATTTCAAGGTGGCAACTCAGCAGATATGAGCTGCCAACTCCAATGGCCTCCCTCTGACCTTTCATGCTGTTAAAGTGCTGTCTCCTAATGTTTTGCTTGTATACAATGATACATTTTTAAAATGCAAAGCTAGTGATCACAATCAAAGGCTATTACTCAACTAACTTTATCACTTTAAAGTTCTACAAGATTGACCAGTAGTTTGTTTTGGATACATCAGAGTGTGAGTGGTTGTAGGGACATAACTCCACAGAAATGGGGTACACCCTCCCTCATATATGCAACCCTTAAACTACTGTAATTCTATACTAAGTGCCAGTGGATTTATAATCTCCCAGGCAATCCAGAAAAAAAGAAAAAAAAAAAAGAAAAAGAAAAGAAACAGATAAGGAATTAGATTTGCTTGAAGGATAGATAGATGAAAAGAAAGGATCAAACAAAATTTAAAAACAATAAACTTTCTAGAATTGGGTCCAAAATCTTTGATGAGCTTCCATCCACAAATCAACCAAATGCAGAAGAGCCAGTCAAGTCAGACAATACCATTTTAAGAAACAATTGTCCATATAGTGTATTGGAACTCTCTATTCTAAATGTCTGATGCTCCCGCATCATCAAGTTTTGTCAGAGTTGAAGTCTCCTATGTCTGGATAATTTTAATACCTGAGGATATTTTAATATTCTGGTTGAACCACAGAAAGGTGGCCTGGTATCGCCAGGACTTGGACTTACTTGGCAAAACCTCTAGTTGAGGCCTGGCCCAAGCTATGGAAACTAACATTGTGTGCAGATGGGGTAGTTCCAGGCAAACTAAGAAATTTCCCAAAGCCACCATTAGCTTTCCCGTGCCTGGATTTAACCTCTGGGTATATGCAATAGGTCTCCATGAAAGCTCCGTTGGATACTCCTTGAAACTCAACCATTGAATAAAGTCAGGCCTGTATTAGAGGTAAAACTGAGTAACATGAAAGTCAAAAATAATCTGCCTATTAGTTCTGGGATCCCTACCCCTAGAAAAATTTATGAACTGAAATACTTAGAAATACATAGGCCAAAAAGGAAGTAATTTGGTGCAACAGCATTCATTTTATTTCTCAAAGGAATAACTATAAATTGTTTTTTGTTTGGATATGTTTTCCTACATAATTCCTTTCCTTCTTAGGCTCAGTATAATCTGTGCATAAGTTTAAGAAAAGCATTATTCTCCACATCTGCCTTGCATGTCATCTCCATGGATTTGCTTTCTTCTATTACTTATTATGGATTTGGGGATTTTAATTTTTAGGTCACCAAAATGCTACCATCTTGGAGATTTTTCTGAACCCATTTTCAGTCAAAATTGTTTTTCACTTTTTTGAACTCTTACCATTTTGTCTATACTTTCCTTTTGTATTTATGTCTTATTTCCTTTTGGATTCTGAGATTTTTATCTATAGAATTAAAGAAAAACTTCTTATCATATCACTTAAGTACTTAGTGAAGTGTTTTTAAAAAAGAGAGTAAATAACTACTTCCCTTGCTGTGTGTGTGTGTGTGTGTGTGTGTCTGTCTGTCTCTGTGTGTGTGTGTATGTGTGTGCGTGTGTGTGCACATTTTGCATTGCAGAAATCTTGAACTTGGAGCTACAAGAAAACTACCAGCTGATGAATAGTTGTTGTTTTTTTCCTACAGCACTCTTAGATCTTGCCTAAGAATTACCTTGCCATGACCCAGACCTACCATGTAATTAATCTTTAGGCTCCTTTGTTGCAAAAAATGCAAATGAGCATATCAAACTTAACTTTGTCCCTTATCAAAGTAACATAGATTCTTTTTTGTTTATTTTAGAATTTATTTAAGTGTAAGTAAGAATGATTGATGCCACTTCTTATTTTTATTTTATTTTAAGGGATTGAAATACTTTATAACTAAGAGAATGGGAAATCTTTTAGGATATTTATGAAATGCAGCATAAAAAAAAATAATGTTGACACTGTGGACACTTAGAGCAGCCGTAACAAAATAGAGTAATTAGTTTATTCCAGGGAAGCCTAAGATAGATATAATCTGATCTGTCAAATATCAAAATTCAGATATGGTGTAAAATTTTAGAAGCCATGCAATTTGTGGACAGATATTCTTTGATCTGTTGGATCTTTGCTACCTCATACATATGCATATATATGTATATAAATAAAGATTCTGTCATTGTAACACTATGAATATGCATTATTTATCTAAAATTTTTGCTCATGGAGGCAGATAAAGTATTAGTTGTACAAACATTTGATTACATTTCTTCTTGGGAAGACATTGAGAATTTGTGTGTTAGTTTTTATCAACTCAAGAAAAATGCTCATTTATTAAAGAATTGATGCTGATATGAAGTGACAAGTGAATTACTATACTGTAGAGCTGTTTGCTTAGAGTGCACATGCTTCAGCATGTTATCACAAAATCAACATGTTTCCGGAATATTACTTGGACTATATACAACAAACCATCAAATGTTAATGAGCTTAGCTCTATTGCCCTTCCATTCTTTAGGGTAAAATCATACTTCCCCAGTAGAAACTATCCCATGGCTCTTTAAAGGATGGAAGAAAGGAAAACCATATTTCTACCCATCTGAATGAATGTGGCTACATTAATCTGTGTCTAGGCACTAAGCTGTAACTTTTATTTTATTTAATAGTCTATTTTTAAATCAACAGTTAGAATGCAAAAGTAAATGATAGTGCCCAAAACACATGCACTTATATTCAACACTTAATCTCCCATCAGGGAGAACATGAAAGAAATCTTACAGTCAACTGTTCATCCGTCTCGGATGTGTACCACTCTATGTACCTGACTTGCCTTTTTAAATACTTGCTCAATTTGTTTTTCTACTTTGTTTATGGAAGGTTGCACATGCCCTCAGGGCAACATTCAATACATTCTGATGAACAGAAAGAATGTTGCTGACATAGCAAAAGCTTCAGGAAACCACAAAAATAAAAAGGGTTTTACAAAACATGATTATCATTACATTTTGTACAAAAGGTTCAGATATTGATAGGAGTAGATGTAATTGTTTTTCCATTTAAGATTTTTTTTTTTTACAGTCTCAAGTTGTACTATTTGTAGCTATCAGTGGTAGCGAAGTGGAAAATTATAGAAGCTAGACTATTCCATAGTGCTCACAGTGATGACCAGCAAGATTTCTTTTCTGGTTCATTCTAATCTTCAACACAGATAGAAAATGTGTAGCATTGACAGGCTGGAGGTTTCCTGCCACTGACTATAAAAACAGTAAAACTTAAGATAAGAACTGGGAAGAAAGAACAATCTTTTTGAACACCGAAATGAACTAATACAAGAAATGTACTTTATTTACTAACTTCTCTTTTAGACTATCATTCTCTTACAGATTTCAAGTTTCTTTTCAGTGAAACTGGCTAGAGGGGAAACAATAACAGCAAACATGGAACTAACTGCTTTAGCAAGAATGCAGGAGTCAGCACTAAGGAAAGTTACAGTCAGGAAAGCTGTTTGAAGTTGTGATGGGGAAGAAAGTAATCATGATGATAATGGTAATAACTAACTCATTCAGAGGGCTGTAAAATACTTTTTGCTAAATCTTCCACAAAACTCATGAGGTAGATGAAAATATATGTAGAATTATTCTCTAATTACCAATACAGAAACTGAAGATCAGATAGGTAAAGTGATAGATTAAGTACCCCGGTATAGTATATAGCAAGTACACTATATAGGTATAATAAATGACAGATCTTCTTTCTAAATCTCTGACTTTTTTATGCATTTCAGTTTACTCAGTTTATTAGGAAAATACACAAATTAGATGCTTCCAAATCATATTTAGTAACCATATTTCTATCACTAATGTGAGGAGACAATATATAAAATGATTATATTTCCCCAAAGTGATTGTGCAAGTATTTACGCACAATTACTGGTATAGCATACATGACTATAATAGACATTCTCAATAAAATAACCACATATTTATGTAAAGTTATAAATCAGGTAAACTTTAACTTAGAATCAGTAATACCGACTACCAATTTGAGTAGATAAATATGATACATGCATAAATATATTTCATTATTTAAATAATATGCTCCGTTAGAATACTGTTTTCCTCTTTAAGTAAGAATTGTACTTTTTAACCTTGCCATTAGATTCTTCTATAATCAGAATGAATGAGTCTGTTGCAGATAAGTCATTACAACGTACATCTCCTTTCATTCCAACATAACAGTTCACACTAACAACCAGGTACTTATGCCAGGAACAATGACTGCGATTTTGTATCCAGCTTAACTAAAACTTACTGATAGACACAGACAATGGTTTAGTGGCTACCAGAGGGTAAGGGGAGAGGGGGGATGGTAGAAAAGGGAAAAAGGGGTCAAATATATGGTGATGGAAGGAGCACTGACTCTGGATGGTGAATACACAATGTGATATATAGATGATGTATTACAGAATTGTACACTTGAAATGTATGTAACTTTATTAACCATTGTCATCCCCAATAAAGTTTAATTAAAAAAAAAAGAAAACTTACAGAGGAAGTTCAATAAAAACAAATGTTGTAGTTAGAAATACTTTCCTGGTATCTGTTATATAATTTTTAGAAACTTCACTAGTGATTATTTAATCTGGGATGCCCTAGATGTTAGACACTCCTTTTTTCTTTCAATGTTTCTTGAAGCTTCACAATGCATCTGATATTGTACTAGGAAGAAAAGATTGATAAGTCCATGTTCTTGTACTACTGTTTAGTAGTACAAGGTAAATGGAAGGTAAAAGTTTCAAAATTAGATCCATGAAGTGTTACAAGTAGGGCTTTAGAAGTGTGCACAGATTACAACAGAAACACCAACTAGAGAAAGAAAGTAGTTGTTCTATTTACTTGGAGTGGATGTCTTCAGGAAATAGTTCTCAGAGGAGGTGATGGCAGACAGGAAGTGGGGTAAGGATGGGGAGTTTCCAAACAGAGGGTACAGAGGAAAGCGGCATGTACAGTGCAACATTTCTGCATTATGAAGTTGTGTTTTTTTTCCCACTTCTTTCCTTAAAATCTTACCACATTCTAAGCAAAAATAGTACAAATTCATATAATACAAAGATCTTGACAAACAATGAGCAGGCTGGTTTCAAATTTCTGCTCCATAAAATTATTATTAAAAAGGAAGATAATAAGAAAATTTCTTGAGACTTTTGAAGGGAAATGTTACTGTCCCACACCTGCAGTTACAAAAGTTATCTTTAATTTCCAGAGGCAAAATAAAATACTTTATTCTGACATGTAAGGACTTGGGAAACAAACACTGAAGTATTTTTGTTAAAAAAAATACTTAAAGATATCCACTAAGTCATTTTAGACATGAATTAAGAACCAAGAATGGAGAGACATGGTGATAAAGAACTGCAATTCTTCTTTTATTTAGTTTTGATTCCAAATCCAAGAAATCAATAGGATTTAGGTATTCTCATGCAGATTCTGAATCTGAACAGTGAAGCTGGACTTCTTATTAAGTACTACAAAGCTCAGTTTCTCTTTTGCATCTTCAAATTTTCTGAAATCAAGAAATATGTTAAGAAAACTGTATATGATATTCAAATAGAAGGTACTGTCCATTGTTTACAGTCACTTGGAACAGTGACTGGATTTCTTCTATTCACAAATTGCTTACAATGGCTATGATATTTACACAGTCTGGAGTTCTCAAGGGTAATTGCCAACAAATTTTGGTTCTTGTTTATTCTCCTCAGAAAGGTGAGTTGATTTGGGTAACTTAAAGGTCACTTCCATGTCAAGAAACTTGAGTAATGATTTTTTCCCTCTGTATCTTTAATACTCTTCCTGAATGAAAACATCCAATATCATTTGTCAATAAATTACCTCTGCATATTATCTTGTTTCAGAGACCTGTGCATGTTCTTATATATTGACTATTTTAAGTACACATACAAATGTAACTGTGTAAAAATGCATAGGAGAAAAATGTTCAAGAACTACAATAACATTAATATAGGTTGTATGGCTTTACGACAAATATGGATGGTTGTTTCTTCTTTATATACTTCTGTATTTCCTCATTTTCTTTAATAGGCCATATTAAACATATTAAAAATATAGATTTGTTAAAAAGGACCTAAATTTGACATATATTGTCAAAATTATGCAAAAGAGTGTGATGCAAAAATCCTAGAGGGGATTAGTTCTAAAGGTATAAATTGTGTTCGGAGCCTGAGTTTTTCAATTGTTCTTTCTCTTTTTATATTTTGTAAAATGATTGCTCTTATATTAATTTTATGAAAGATAATTTTCATTTCAAAAAATTAATTCATAACTTTATGTACTCCAATATCTAAATGGACGATTTAGGCCATAAAATTCTATCATAGTGCTTGATTGGTAAATAATTTGAGGTTTACTAGAGGTAGTAATTCAGATATAAGAAGACGAACTATCATTATAAATCCTACAACTTGCTCTTGGTGAAACTGAAACATTTATTTCCATTCTTAAGTGTTGAAATGGGAAGCCTGTAAGCATCTGTGGCCTAGGGATATTTATAGCAGTAGTATAATTGACATTCAAAAAATGTATTTTAAAGTCTCAATTACTTTATTCACCTGTTATCAAAAATATTAAAATTTTCTAATATGTCAGTTTAATGTTGTTTTTTCAGTTCTCAGACTCTTAAGGTCAGGATTAAGCCTAGTAATATTAAGTTTTCTGACAATTTTAGATCACTGGGTTTACCTCAAATGCACACAGAATCGAGACTTTGTCTTTTTCCTCTGGATGCCAATTTCTTAAACTATATTGTTAAGTGGACTTGAAAAAAAAAGAGAAATTTAAAATGGACATATTAACTTAGATTTATTACCAGTTCTTTAAGCACAATTTTTATATCAAATTTTCAGTCTCCCCTCCTTTTTGAATCTCCCATGATATGAGTTACTTTATTGATTAGGAAGCTGTGGTCTGAGTGCACGATGAAAAGCTGTAAAGGAAAACTCATTTCAAAAAGAAATTAATAATTTCAACGGTGAAAAACAATTTTCCTATGTTCAATCCTGTGATCTATTTTGCATTATTTCCCACATGTACTCCAAACATCACTATTTCATGGCACTGGGCAGATCATCAATTAAAATGAGAGAATTACGTAAAATATATTTCTCCAAGGCTAACATCCAGGTCTCTCATACCAAAAGAGTCATATTTCTATATTCAATAGCTACAGATGTTATTAGACAATTAAAAAGTTTTGAAAATACATTACATGTTGAAAATTCATAGAATACTATTTCCATATGCTGCTCCAGGAATTACATAATTTATTGAGAAAAGCAGGATATTAATATACACTACAAAAAAATCACAAAAAATTTCTAAGTGTGAGGGGGAACTTATCATATGATAGACACAATGCTACAGGACTTCTATGTGCATTATCTGTTTTAATCATCTGAGGACTACAATAAGCAGGTACTATGATATCCATTTTTTAATTAAGGAAAAAAATGAGGTTTTAGGGAACAGTTAACAAACTTGTCCAAGATCTCATAATTGTTGAGATTCAAACCAAAGGTCTATTCTGACTTTACATACTGTGCTCTTAAACATTATACGATCTTGTGTGTCTTCATATATGAAACTAATTCATCAACTCAATCCTAAGGTTTAGGCTTCTTTTATGATATGGTAAGGACACAATGATAAATTAGGGGATTACTGCTTATAGTACCATAGATATGTTCTCCAGTTGTGATGGCATGTTTATGTCACCAGCCCTGAAATCTCATGTTTTTGTTAAATATAAAAATAAAAACAAATGCTGTAATCAACAAAGGAGTGTACAAGTCCCTTTCACAGGGAGTGGGTATAGAAAGAGTAACTATGTTGTTTTCATCTTTAATTACACAAGTAAAGCGAGAATATATTAAAAATAGAAGCAGTGAATATTCCCCTCTAGACCACCCCTAAGTTCCTACTAGAGATAATCAGGTTCCCCCATAAATTAATTTCCCCAGAGCCTATTATACACACACACACACACACACACACACACCTGTTTAAAGTAACACATACATTGAACTACATTATATGTACTGCTTTGTGTCTTTCTGTCTCTATATATGTTGGAAGTCTCTCAATGTCAATACAAATAGGGTACTTTATTCCTTTAAATTGTTGAAGTGTCTAGTGGAAAGACTTGTTTATTTGACTCTCTTATAAATAGATATGTAAGTGGTTTTCTAACATTCTCTATTACAAAAAAATGTTACAGTGAAAATTCTTGTAACATCCCTTTGTGCATAAATTTGAATATAATCCTACAAGGCAAATTACTGGGTCAAAGGGTAGTGCATTTATGATAGTTACTGTCAACTCCCTACACACTTGTAATGTATCTCTGAGTATTAAATGTAACACTATTAGAACTGGTCCTGTGTTTATTGTCAGCATTTCAAATAGAACTCCACACCTTCCAATAAATTTAAGCAGATCAGAGAGATTGTTGTTGACAGCTTAGTTAAATTAGCTTTCTTAGCTCTTCTATTTTGTGTTCATAATTCCTCCAGAGCCACAGACATTGCTAAAAGGGGTCCTTTCTAATTAAAGTGCAACAGCAATTGCCTTTGTGTATGGCATCATTTACTAAGTACCGTGTTTCCCCCAAAATAAGACAGGGTTTTATATTATTTTTTGCTCCAAAAGACACATTAGGGATTACGCTCAGGGGATGTCATCCTGAACAATCATACTAGGGCTTATTTTCCAGTTAGGTCTTATTTTCGGGGAAACATGGTAGAAGGCGATCTCTATAGACATGTCTGTGTTTCAATTGGCATTGGATTTGGTTTATAAAATCAGTTCTCAGTGTATTTTAAATAAATGTATCTGCATTCTTACAAGAAAGATATTAACAAAACAAAGCTACAATGAACCATTATTAGGAAACCTTCAGGAAAGAATTTTTAACTCTGACAGGACACCTCATCTCATAAACAGACTATATGGCATCATCACAGAAGGTGAAAGGAGATGCAAGGAGACCCTTGAGAAGCATTTGCATGGTTGTTTTTCAGACTGTTGCCCTTCTTATAACTAAGCATTAAAAGAAGACTTTTCCTGTCTTCCATGTATCCTCAAAAACCATTGACAGTAAGTTGAACTACCCTAGCAAAAGGCATTATTTAATGATAATTAGGAGTTTTTGAATTTTTCAATAATTTTCTTTTTATTTAGCTTTTATTTTGAAAATTATACTTTTAAAATCTCCAGTTTTTCACGTGTCCTTCTTTGGCTACTCTCATATTTACTATTTAATTAATTACTTAGATAAAATATTATAGCATAATATATTTCTTATCCAGAATTTTTAAATGTACCTGATTTTCCATGAAATTCATATGATGAAAAATATTAACTGAGAATATAGGTCTTCACCGATTGCATGTTTTAACTGTCTTCTATCTAGTTAAGAATTCTGGCCCAGTAATATAATATTCTGGTTAAAGGGGAATTATCCATTTCAACTATTAGTCAAAATTTTGGAACTTATGTGAATACATGTAACACTGAAACTATGTTAAGCATAACTTAATATTTCATGATTCATAAAAGAGTTTATAATCTTTCAATGCTCCATGGCCATCGTTATAGCTTTGGTAAAATTTTCCAGAGATTTGACTAATTCTAAAATTCACTTCATTTTGCTAATCCCATATTTGAAACAACAGTTTAGACTATGTGCTTACTCATTTTTTTCCTAGAAAAATATTGTATATGCGCAGTAATAATTCATCAAAATAAAATATTATATAGTTCGTAATGACTTATAATCAATATAATATTTGCTCATATACATTCTCCATTGATCCAAGATATTTAAATTTTCCAGCCTTTTGAAAGTAAATGTATCCAGTCCAGAAAGTATCAAATACATGCTGTTAAAACTGTTACATCAACTGCTGTCTCTAAAGAATACCTTGCTTCTTTCAGATCCCTCTGCCACACACTCTTCTACATAGTCTTTCTTAAAACAAATCTACATCACACTCAAACATGAGACATCGCATAATTCCATTTGCGGATGGCACAAAGTTTTAATTCTTTTGCATGTCATTATAAGCTCTTGTCACCTTCTCTTGCTCTACTAGTTGACAGCGTTCCATCCCAATACCACATTCTATGTCTGCTCTAATACTCCACAGTCTTCACCTCAGCAGTTCACATGATGCTCCCCCTTGGAAACGTTGCCTGACTTTTCCCTCCCCTAGGTAGATATGACCAGTACTTTCTTTGGGTCCCATATGTGTGACATGTGACTTGTCTATCACCTTTCACATTTTATTGTAATTATTTATTTACACAATTCCCCCCCTTATAAACTATGGCCTCGTTGAAGGAAAGAAAACTGTCTTTATATTTACTTTATTTAGAAAAATGTACACCTCAGAGACGTTCAGGCCACCAGTGATTTCCTAGCAAAAAGAGCAGAATAGAATGTGCTAGGTAACTCAAGAGAACTTGTTCTATAGGCAACCACTATTCTGCTGGGGGTTGGAGACAGATGCAGAACCAAGACTGAATTGTTTCTGCTCTAATAAAGCACACCATCTATAGAAATCAATTTCCTAAGCCCACCGTCTCTACCTGGACGTATAGATATCTGTAATTTGACATGTTCTCAATCAAATACATTTTCTGCCCTTCCCTTCAGCTGTACCCACGTGTCTTGGGCCCACTTTCTTTCTTTGGCCAATGACAACACAAAGCCCCGCATTGCCTCCTAAAATCACCAGGAATCTCAGCATCACCCCTGACTCTTCCTTCCTCTGTTGTCCTCAGTGTGACACGCTCCATCCCACATACAATATGTAATCAAGTTCTGTTGAGTCTATCTTGGAAATGTATCTGCCATTTTCTGTTAATCGTTTTTACCAATATTTTTTGACTCTCCTTCCCCCTCTAGAATATAAGCCCCTTGAGAGCAAGAACTTTATCTGTTTTGGTCACTGCAGTACTTCTAGTTCCTAGAAGATTTCCTGGCACATAGTAAGCCCTCAAAAAATGTTTGCTAAGTGAACAAATTGATTCTTATTTCCAAATCACATAACAATAATTAATATTTTTGGAGGATCACTAGGCACATGTGCTTTTAAAAAATTATATTTAGTCCTCAAAATTACTTTAGAATGGATGAGTATAACAAGGCTGTTTAGACTCAGGAGCCGTGTTCTGAGCTACAGGGTTTTACTTATTTGCCCCACCCAAATCCACTCATTCCTAAAGTTCTTCATACTTTATTAGCATTATCTTTCTAAACATCTATTATAATTCTATTTGCCTATTAAAATCTTTCTGTGGCCTACAGCTTCTTGCCATTCCATGTTAGGTGTCTTAGAACTTGGCTACAGTCTGTATTTCCAGTGTATTTTTCAGAGATTTCATTAGGAGAATCAATATTACAGCGTGAGGGTCTATTCTCTTCCCAAATGATGCCATTTACTTCATCAACTGTGCTTTTATTACTATTGTTTTTTGTGCCCGGAATTATTTGTTTTTTGCCTGCTTAATTAACACCTATTCATTTTTTTTAATTCATGTATTTATTTATTTTTTATTAGTTTCAGATGTACAAAGCAACGTAATAGTTAGACATTAGCTTATCCTGTATCTACTTTAAAGAGATAATGTGGAAGCCAGATACATTTTAATTTGTATCCTGAATTTTCTACCTACTGGCTGTATGATTTTAGGCCAGACGTTAATCCTCAGCTTCTTCATTTTGTTTTATTTTTATTTATTTATTTTTTGTTAAAGTAAAGTTGGCATACAATACTATATTAGTTTGAAGTGTGCAAGATAGTACAGATTCTTCATTTTAAAGTGGGCACACCAATAACTGACTTCAAGGGTTATTTCTTTGATTAAATGAGATAACAAAGCAACTAATCACAACTTGGCACACACTCAAAAAAAAAAGTATATCAGATCAATTTCTTACCCTGGCATCATCAGTTGCATAAACTGCTCTCATTTAGTTCCCATTTATATTTCATAACTTGTAGGAATCACATATTTCTGAATTTCCTAATATAACTATATGCCAGTCACCAAATACATTGTAAATGAGTAAATGTTGACGTTATTGATGAATCTGGTATACAAGTAATAAAATATACCACACTTTCCTAAGTCAAATGCAAATTGTGTGGATTATTTTTATTACTCTCTACTGTTAGTAATGAAGAGTTGACTGACTCTGTGCTCACATAAGCTTTCTACACCTTTCACATTAATAGTACCACACAGTTTTATTTGTTCAGTATTACAGTTAAACAATGGATTCAATAGAAAGAATCAATAGGTTAGTAAAGGTCTGCAGCCCTATCAGGAATTATGGTTTAAGGCCAATGTAAATGTCAATGTCAGGTCCAAAAAGAGAGTTGAAAAGTAGAGTGAATCATGGGAAAGCTAGGAGTCTAAAAGCCAGTGCACAGCCAATGTAAGTATGGGACTGGATCTGCTATCACTTATGAGGACAGCTACAATGGAAACACTGCTGATAAGACGCTAATTTTACTATGCTTTGTAAATAGCCTATTTGAATACATACAAACTGCTTTTCAACTACGTGGGCAGAGATCTGGACTGGTAAAAATCAGCCGTCTCCTACCAGTGTGAGAAAATAAAATTTCCCTTCTGCTTCTTGTGGCAATCATAATTTCCTGCTGTACAAAACGTCAGGAGGCTGAGTCTCAAAAGAAAAACAGAGAAGGAAACTTGTGGAAATATTTTTTGAAGATTATTAATTAGTGTATTGTCTTCTTTGGATTCATTTTCTTCAGAGAAGACAGAGCTACTTATCTAATTGAAAACTATCGCCTTTGATATTCATGATGACATGTTATTTACACTTTATAAGGAACTTTACAAGATAACAATATTGCAATTTGATTCTGGCTCAGAGTTTTTCTTTTATTCGCTGATGACTGTGTGTAACTCTCATTTACATTAAAAAGAACCGTGAACATGTAATGACTACAGATTAGAACGTCTCTAGGGATTAATTTTATTTATGTATAACTGCATTTGAATGGACAGTTTAGAAACAATCATTTAATAATGGTAATAACCAAATTTCTTAATTATAAGTAGCAGTTTTCTTGGGCAAATCTTTTTCTTGCCTGTAATTCTATTAAAAATATCATTTCAGAAATCCAAGTTTATTTTTTCCTGTGTGGGAAATATCATCTTTCATGACAACTATTTGTAAATAAGGGAAGGAAGGAGATGGCAATAAATGTATGTCATGTGCCAACTTAAAGAAAAGACAAAGGAGGCCAAGCGATTTAAATAATTTGTCCTCGTTCACACATCTATTAAGTTAGAGAATAAAAAGTCATACTTAGGTTTGTATATTTTGAAATCCCACGCTAACTGGTGAAAAGACAAATTGCTTGTGAACAATTTGGATGATATTTGTGTACTATGGTCTAAATGTCTGTGTTTCCCCAAAATGCTCAAGGTGATGACGGTATGAGGAGGTGGAGCCTTTGGGAGCTGATTAAGTCATGACAGTGGAGTCCTCACAAGTGGCATTGGAGTCCCTAAAATTGATGTCTCAGAGAGCTAGCTTGTTCCTTCTGCCATGGCAGGATCTGACGAGAAGTTTGCAACCCTAGTTAGGATCCTCACTTTTGCCCATATTGACACTTCGGTCTCAGACTTCCAACCTTCGGAACTGTGAGAAATAAATGCTGTTGTTTATAAGCTAGCCAGTCTGTGGTATTTTGTTACAACAGCCCGAATGGGCTAGGACATGCCTGTAGGACGATACTAAGCTGAAATCAGTATGATTGTAGAATAAAAAAGATGATAGTCTTTGCTAGAGATTCTTCACTTGGCTATGTATTAATGAGATGAGGCTTGTAATATGTCATAAAACAGAGGGTGCCAAAAAATGTGTATACATTTTAAAAAGGAAAAAAAAAATGTATTAGAATTGTAATACTCAATATATACTGATAACAAAAGATGAATACAAGTCATGTGTATACTTTTTTTTTTTTGGCACTTCCAGTATTAGTGAGTATGACTATCTGTACAGAAGGCGTTACACAGGGTAAAGTATTTGAAATGGAAGAGTTCACTGGTATCAGTGACCAACAAACACTTGTTGAGAAATCTACTATGCACAAAGCATTGGGTTGTTTCTTTTTAAAAGAATGTTGAAGAGTCAAGACTAAAAATTAACTTGATGCAATAAGTACTTATGAATTGCTTTCTAAAAGAATATCAGTTATATTATAATCTAAAAAAATGTTTATTATTTACTCAGTGGTTCAAAACATACTTTTTATTAAACTATGAAAAAATGAACTAAAAAAATTAATAACATTAATAATCATAGAGTAGTCAAGCTACCAAAAAATGTGAAGATCATTTGTCCAACCATAATTTTATGACAAAAGAAAAAAAATCACTACTAGAGAGTACAGGTGACTGATTTAACTTGTTATTGATAGAACAAAGACTGGCCTGAGGTTTCCTGATAATCAATGTAACATATTGAAAGGATTCAAAATTAACCTTTGAATCTAAAATATAGTTTCATGTAGCCATTAAATTCAAATTCTATTAACTAAAGCATAAAACATGTATAATTAAAAACGAGACAAGTAGAACTTTCATGCCAAGCTTAAGACTGATACTCTACCTAAAACTGTATTCACCAGTCAGTGGTTTTCCTCACATCTTAAATGATTGTGCTTTTTCTATTGCGTACCAACCAGTGGAATCTATTCGGGTTAGGCCTCATGTATGAAACACACGCATCTTAAACATTAAGCTCACATCCTGTCTGGTGAGTAAGATGCTCACACATATGAACTAATAACTGAGAGAAGAACAGCAGGATTAGATTTCCCATTTCATTCTCAGGTGCACGGTGGGGTACACCAAGTGAAATGGTGGGGAAAGCTGCCTACATGCAAATTTATACACATTGTCATTTTTGTTTCTCTCCCATCGTCTCTCTCACTCTCTGGTTTTTGGTGACCTTTTACAATTTTATTTAAGTTTGCTTAAGATGTCCCTACACTTTTATACATAAGAGTAAAATATTGCATATAGTTTTAAAGAGAGATCAAGACTAAATTATAAATATAAATATCAATATTCATACATTAATAACAATGTGTGTGAACATCAATAACAAAGCAATATATCAACAGAAACAGGTCTAAAATGCAGGAATTGTATGATAGCACTTGCAATGTTCAAATGATGCAGGTTTCACAACAATAGTCGCCTGAGAATCTAGATTCTAATAGGATTGGTTTAGTCCATGAAATGTGTAAAACAAGAAGAATTTCAGATAAATACCCAGTTATATATATATATATATATATATATATATATATATATATATATATATATAATTAGACTTTGCAGTAATAAGGGCTTTCATCCTCACACTGTAACAATTGGCTGGGACAAGTAGTAGCTAATTCCATTTAGATGGTGAATGCTCTCTCCAGTTTCCTACAATCTCTTTTCCCCCTAATTGCTTCATATTTTATTACTGAACTGCATTACTCATTTATGATACCTATATAATTCTAGACAGTTGAGTATGCAACATCTGATCCAGGGGAAAGGGAACACAACCTGTAAAAAAAAATTGGTACTTTTGTTTTTAATGGTATGGTTATCCTTGAGGTGGAGAAAGATACAAACAAAAATCTTATCATTAGATGTGGCTTTCTTAGCTATTATAGATATCATTAAATCTTTACTCATCTGACCTCCTATTGTATATTTTAATAATCAGAGAACATTCTGATTTATATATGTATATAGAATATATATATATATATATATATATATTCTTATAAGGAGGAAGTGTGCTCAAATTACGTGTTTTGGCTATTCTAGTCTCTGTGAAAGTGAATGTTTAATGGCATTCATACTTTGCTTAATATTACTTGGCAATAGCAAGAGATTTTGCTAATTATTCCCACACATATATTTCCAGCTTGTATAATATTTGTATTTCTCATTATAAATTAAAAAAATTAGTAAAGTTATCGATTTCAATGTCTTACACATTATAGTTAGTCTGAGCTCATCTCTCAGGGCCAGGTTATGTTGTGGGCCTTGGTCACACATGAGCATTAAGAGTGTAGGGCCAGAACTAACGGATTGCAGATGACAGCACTATTACTTCTAAATTTGTTCTTACATTCCATATGTAAGCAAAATCACATCGCATCTGTCTTTTTCTGTCTGACACTCCACTTAGCACAATACCATCCTGATCTACCCACGCTGCCACAGATGGCAAGAACAAAATAAACAGACAAACAAACAAACAAACAAAAAACAAACAGCAACAAACTCATAGATACAGGAAATATTTTGATGGTTGCCAGATGGAAGGGGGTTTGGGAGTGTGGGTGAATAAAGGGGAAGAAATTAAGAAGTACAAATTGGTAGTTACAAAACAGTCATGAGGATGTAAAGTAAAGCACAGAGAATATAGTCAATAATATGGTAATAACTATGTATAGTGCCAGGTGGATACTAGACTAGTCAGGGGGATCATTTCTTTAATTCTATAAATGTCTAACCAATATGCTGCGTACCTGAAATAAATACAAAATAATATGGAATGTCAGCTGTAATTAAAAAATTAAAAAGGGGGAGGGGAAGGTGAAGGAGAATAAGAGATTCAATTCTAGGTGTAAAACACATAATTCATGGGGATGTAACGTACAGCACAGGGAATATAGTCAATCATATTGTGATAGCATGGTATAGTGTCAGGTGGTTGCTGGACTTATTGTGGCAATCACTTCTTAGGTATATAAATGTTGAATAATTATGGAGTACCCCTGAAACAAATATAATATTGAACAATTGAATAGACAGAAGTCTGTTTCCCACACTTGGATGTAGGTTAACTTTTAAATATATTTTGGCTAAAAAAAAAAAAAAAAAAAGCTGTAGAATTATTAGTGTGCAATTCTAAGCCTAGAACTCAAGAGTCCTTTCATGTATCAGCTCTCTCTCCTGGAACCCTCATTGCCATGGAAACAGCCAGGCTCTTGACAGAGAGGTAGAGTCTAGGGAGAAAGGCACCGTCATTTCATCCAAGACTCTCTTAGAACAGCCAATTTCCAGACAACCCATCAGCTGACTATAGAGAGCTTAGAGAACCCCAGCCCAGACTGGTAGAATTGCCCAGGTGACTTGTAGACTCATAGGGAAAACTATATCTATATTATTTTTTTTAAGCCACTAAGTCACGGGTTTTTAAGGTGTGGCCCTGGGGTCACCTGAGGATCTCCAATACCTTTTCTGGGGAACTGCCATATCAATTACTTTCATAATTATATTAAGACACTGTTTGTCTTTTAATTCTAATTCTGTCAAGAGTATACGGTGGAGTTTTCCAAAGGCTATATAATGTTTCATATTAAAATAGAGTGAATACAGAAGTGGATATAAGAATCCTTCAGTCTTCTATTGAACCGTACATAAAAAGACATTAATCAAAATGTGAAACGATGCTACCTTTCTCACTAAATTTTGCTTTGTTTGGAAATGCAGTCATTTTTCATTAAAAATGATATTTACGTTATAATATATTTTTGTTAATGTCAAAGGAAATGATAAATGTCTTAAAATTTATATTTTAGTTTCAAATACTGTAAATGTCAATATGAAATCCAACTAAACAAATCTGTTTGGAGTTCTCAATATGTTTTAAAAAAGTAAAGGATTCTGAGAACACAAAGTTTGAGGACCGTGACACTTTTTTATTTGTGTGTTATGAGAATAGCGTTTGTTCCTCAGATAAAAATCACTATACTTTGTGCCACATGACATAATTCCCCTAATACGTACTATGCAGTTCTAAGCCTTGAAATCCATAGACCATAGATATACTTTCCTTTCTTGAGTGTTATCAAGTCATTCTCAGCTTTATTATATTATACTTGAAAATGGGGTTTATTCTCTTTCTAAAACACATGCAGTGATATTGATCAATATTGATTTATCTAATATGTAAGCAAACATTTACTTGATGATTTTATACAAAGCAATAATTTCCATGAAACGTGGAAATATAGAAGCTGAAATTTTTAACTAAGAAAGCATCCATTCAAAGTTGTGCCAAACTAGTGTGAGGTTGACGGTTGACAACTTCTACTGGAGTTGTGATGATGTACTTGGGAAAGTTAAGTTGCTCATAAATTTTATTATATTAAGATCAAAACTAAGACATTTTGAACTGAAAATGTCTCACTACTCCAAAGTTATACAAGGAAATGAAATAAAAAGTGAGAGAATGACTACTAAATTCCTGAGGAGTCCAAACTTATTAAAAAATGACAGACAGGTAACATGGGATCACACATCTGCTGTGATGAAGGGTTATGAAGAGTCAAAATTTTCTATAGGCTAATAGTGTATCATACAATGTACAACAGCTCATTAAAATATCTGCTATGAAGCTGGCCAATTCAACTGTATTTGAATAAAATAGTTTCTTTTGCTTAATGTTTTGGTATTCACTCTTTGGCTTAGTGTTAGGTAGCTGGAGTAGTGGAAATGCAAGAAGTACAAAATATAGTTAAAGAGGGTTACCCTTCAATGCGTTAATAGGAAATATGAACCATATGCACAGTAAGCATTTGGGAAGACAGAAGTTACTGTGGATTCTATTTAATTCCTACTGGACACTGTTGAAAAATAAAAATTAAATAATAAAACAGCTTATAAAAACAAGTTCAGTCCTGATGGACTGAAACTTAAGTTTGTAAATCTCCTTTATTCTCACTCAAAAGTAGCGTCTTATAAATTGAATGTTTTTGTAGTGGCACTTTCACTTGATCTTTTTTGAATTAAAAAGCAAAAACAAACAAATAAAAACAACCCAGGAAAACAGCATGTGATGTATTTCAAAGGAAAAAAGGTGGATTTGATGTTAAAAAAAAAACAACACATGGCAATGAACAATATAATACTATTTTTCTATAATTAAAACTGGCTGATTTAAACAAATGAGAAAGTGTCAGCTTCCAAAAGGAATAAACCGATTTTGGGGGGGGGGGGGGGATGTTTATGCCATAAAATGCCAACGACAGCTGTTTTATATACACATCTTTTATATGAGTAAAGAGAAGAATAGACTTACATACATAGTCTATCCAATTTTAGCTTCCTTTTCCAACTACTATATGGGTAACTTCACTAGTGAGTCCGAATGTTCATTTTATGAATTGCCCACTTAACCAGTAAGCGGTAATGATAATTACAAGAATCCCAAAGACAATAAAATTAATATTGTATGTTTGGGAATTCTACAAGATTACAAGAACACAGATTATGCTTTTTTACTTTATTCAGAAGCAGAATCAAAGACTAAACCCATTTTCTCTGTTGACAGGGCTTAATAGTTTAGCAAGATTAATGTGATAAAGTCCTTGCTTTAGGGCAGAGAAAGACATAACAGAAGCATATCAGAATTGTAGAAGGAAAAGGTTGAAGAGGTACAGAGATAGGAAATCAGTTTGAATTAAAGTTTTAGCAGAGGTCAGTTATTTACAATGAGTCAAGAGAACAATGTCACTGTTTACACTGTCTGTAAAATGTAAAGAATTAAGTAAGTGTTAGTGTCTTTATAGACCCAAAACATTTGATTTTCTGCTTCCAGCCAATATATTGGGTCTGTATTGTCAGAATAAACTTCCTGATGAAAAGATAAAAACAATTACAATAAAATTATGTACATACACGCATGTAGGTACTTTTAGAGAATTTTGATCTGACATGAAAGAAAGAAATCTACAAAGACTAAGATCAAAGTAAAAGCAGGAACCCTAAAAGTGATCACCAAGACGGCTTTCAAGATGAGAACATCTCTTGATTCTTGGAAGCTCGGGTTTCTCTCCTGACTGCTTCATGAGGCACAGAGTAGAGAGTGGAATAGAAGACCTTTCTCATAACATGAGAAACAATCCATTAAATGTTATAAACACTATGATATGTTCATACTAATTTTACTCTAAAAAGTCAGTTATCTTTTTTTAAAAGTCTAAATAATAATAAAAAAGAAAGAAATGTCATGGAGATAAAGGGTCCTAAAGAAAATACAGTCTTGTTCTTAGTGCTGTCTGAAGGGGAAAAAAAGAACTTATAATAAGATGGTCCTCTCCACAGATCTGAAATCTGAGTCAATGGTATTTCTTTGCTCAAAAACCTATAACATTCATCAATAATATTCTACATGTGTGAGCTCATAGTCAAAGCCAAAAACACACAAGGGAAATAAGATTTTATGAGTGAAAATAAGTAGGAGCAACAGAGAGTGCAACCAGAACCACAAAATAAAAACAGAGGCTGAGATGGAACATAAGGATAAGAAAGAAGAGATTATTATATTTGTGAAATACTTAAATGGAATTTCTTAATATAAAAATTAAAAGAATAAAAATAGATTAATTTAAAATAAGTCACAAATGCAGATCAAATTAGTGAACTGGATGGAGAGTCAAAGAATGTGGCATTAAGAAACTATGAAATTATTGGGGAAAAAGTGACAAAAGATAGAGAAAAACACAGGAAGTCACAATAAGAGAGATGACTAAGGAGTTCCAGCATTTCTGGAAAACATCTATCCTCAAATTCAGAAAGACCAACAAATCTAAAGTGGGATACATGAAAACTATATCTGTATCGAGACAATCATAACCAACTTCAAAATACCAAGGATCAAGAGAAGATTTTAAAAGCAGCCAAAGAGAAATAGTAAATCATCCAGACAGGTGTAGCAGCTAGCCAGGCAATTGATGTTCCATTAATAAATGGAATCAGAAAACAACAGAATAAAATCTTCAATGGTATCAGAAAAGTTGCTGACAATCTAGACTCACAGTCCAGGGAAATACTTTTTAAGAACAAGAGGAAAATAAAAATACTTTCAGACAAAGAAAAACTGAGAAGTCTTGACTAAAGCAAAGTCTAAAGAACATACAGAGGGGGCCCCCAAAAAAATGTATACATATTTTAAGAAAGGAAAAAAAAACTGTATTAACTGGATACAGTCACGTTTGACGTCTGCAATTACAACAGGTGCTCAAAGTGGTTACCATCAGCGTCCAGACACTTTTAAATACGGTGAACTACTGCTTAACATAGACAACATCTCTTAAAATGTGTATACATCTTTTGGCACCCCTGGTATATACTTCAAGCAGATGGATAACGTGGAAGGCCTGATAATAAGGAACAGCAAAATAAATAATAAATATGTGAATAAATGTAATATAATATTAATTTATAATATAATAGTTATGATTTCTAACTCTTGGAATAATAGAGCAAAAATATCCACAGCATTAACACAAAAATGTGGATGGATCTTGAGAATTAAGATAGTCTAACATACTTGTATTTTAAAAAGAAGCTAAAGATATTAACATGTGTGTGTGTGTGTGTGTGTGTGTGTACATTCACTCTAGAGATATCTTAATTGAATTAGTCACATTGATATATTTTTGTTCTATGACTTGTTTTTTCTACTAACATTAAGAAACTTCCAAATTTTAATCAAAATATCAAGTCACATGCTTTCTTAAACTCAGAAATTTCCAATATCCTCTATAGTTCACTATGAAAGTAGTATTGTTGAACCAAGAGATGTATGCAAAACTAATGAGCAAATACACTCAATTTAGGTATGTGTAGCTACCCTGAATCATTTGACTTCTGGAATATCTTTGCTAATATATAAAAAAAATGTATTTCCCCTCAAAGTTCTGCTGTGAATGACATACAATCTCACCTTAAGAAAGAAGCTGTCATTATCTGTCCTGTACAGAAAATAGTGATACACTGGAAAAAAAAGTCCAATATTGCTAATAAAATCCTCTGGTTTATTATTGATAAAATTAAATTAAGTATTCTAGATAATTTATTTCCAAGCAGTTGCATTATGCTCATATTTATTAAAGTTTATTAAAGTTTTCTAAATTGACAGAAAAATATAGAATAAGCATTTTAACGTACTTTATATAGATAGATAGATAGATAGATAGATAGATAGATAGATAGATAGATGATAGATATCACAGAACATTCCTTCATATTGAGTTAAATTATTCTTAAAAATAGTCAAATTAAATGTTTGAAGTGTATATTATATAACAAAGATATGTACACTAATATTTTAATATTACCATTGATTTTCTTTGTGCTAATAAATAAATTTGATATATTTTATCATATTCCACTTAAGCCCTTAGGAAGTAATTTCAAGTCCAATTACCTAGATTCACTTCACCTGTAGGCTAGTTTGTTACATGTTTACCCATGTTACTGATTTTTCCATCATATATAAAGGCTTACAACATTCAAGAGATTGTTCCTGCAACAACATTATAATTTTATTGCCTGGAAGAGTTTGCTGTCGAATGTCTGCAAGACTATGTTAACAAAAGTATTTAGGAGAAAACTGTGCCTCTATAACACAATAGATACATGAAGAAAAGTCTCTGAGGATAATTTCTTTAAAGTCCTGTGTGTATTCTTTAAGCAAAGATAGTTTGAGGATTAAATATGTAAATATGTTGTCATTTTGCATTCATTTTCTCCACTATATTTAAAAGTACTATTTATATTTTTAAAAATTAAGTGTTACTATGAGCTATTTACATGCCTGTAAGGAACCAACAGGGTTATTTTCTGAAGTTTGATGCTATGTAAACATTTATTCTTTTAGACACCGGTTAATTGTGAAAATTCATATGCTCTTCAGTCACAGATTTCTCTGCCCCTCCCAACATATACATCAGCTTTTTTAAAAAAAATTACAGTTGACATTCAATATTATTTTATGTTAGTTCTAGGTGTACAGCATAATGGTTAGATATTTAGATAATATACACATTGATCCCCCTGCCTAGTCTAGTACCCATCTGGCACTATGCATAATTATTATAATATTATTGACTATATTCACTATGCTGTACTGTACATCCCCATGACTGTTTCGTAACTATCAATTCATACTTCTTAATCCCTTCACATTTTTCACTAACACCTCCCTCCCCCAATCTGCCAATCATCAGTTTGTTCTCTGAATCTATGAGTCTGTTTCTGTTTTGTTTGTTCATTTATTTTGTTATTTATATTTCACATATACTAAGTGAGATCATATAGCTTTTCTTTCTCTATCTGACATTATTTCAATTAGCATAATGCCCTCTAGGTCCACCCACACTGTTGCAAATAGTAAGATTTCATTTTTTTTATAGGTTGAGTAATATTCCATTGTGTGTGTGTGTGTGTGTATATATATATACACACATATATATATATATATATATATACATACATATATACATATATATATACATGTATATATATCACATCTTCTTTATGCAATCGTGTATTGATGGGCAATTAGGTTGCTTCCATATCTTGACTATTGTGAATAATGCTGCATCTTGGCTATTGTGAATAATGCTGCATATATCTTTTTGAATTAGTATTTTGGATTTCTTCAGATAAAAACCCAGAAGTGGAATTGCTGTGTCTAAAGGTAGTCTACTTTCAATTTTTTGAGGAAGCTCCATATTGTTTTCCACAGGGGCTGTACCAATCTGCAATCCCACGAACAGTGCACAAGGGTTCCCTTTTCTTCATATCCTCACCAACACTTGTTTTTTGTTAATTTATGGATGATAGCCATTCTGAAAGAGGTGAGTGATATCTCACTGTGGTTTTAATTTGTGTTTCTCTGATGATTAGTCATGTTGACATCTTTCCATGCCTATTGTCCAGTTATAGGTCATCTTTCACATCCATCAGCTTTTATTATCTCTACTTAGATGCCCTGTGATCAACAATATCTTCACTGTGATTCTGTATTATTTCTCTATTTTCTTCTGTAGCTTCCATGTATAGCAAGAATAGTTGAAATTGGAGATTGATATTTTAAAATAGTAAGAGTCATTTGGAATTCTCATTTTAAATAAATTCATTTCTCAATATGGAGCTATTAACGTTATAACTAATTGGTTATACTCATCACAGAGAAGTCAGGGTGACAACCAGACTCAATCATTGGGGTAGCACAGAAAGGGGGTAGGCTAAAGGAGGTCTAGCTGTGGATTCCAAGATATTTAATACACAGAAGGCTGTAGCAAGAATGAGTCCAAGCTTTGATGTTTGGCCACAGCAAGGCGTTTAGTCTATGGAGTTTATGTTTTCAAACTTATGGATGGAACACAGTGATGAAGGGAGTCCAGACACTAGAGGAGGTAAGCAGACGATCAGGCAGTCATGAAAGAACTGTATGGGTCTCAATAATATAACATCCTTCAAGAACAGATGTCTTGTAATTGACCTGTGTCTTCTGAGTTTTCCAACTTACTAGTGAGGTAAATTTAAATATACTTTAAAATATGTTTTTATGACACATCTGATTTTTTTTTACCATAGTGTTGATAAATTTAAACACTCTGTAAGCACAGGATATTAGGAACCCATTAGTGGTTCACAGAATTATATTTGGCTCATAAGTGTGCATGTACACTTATGCACCTGAGAAAAAATATCATTAGGTGTGTACCTGAGAAAAGATACATGGAACAAGATATTCATTTAAGTAAAGGGTAATTAAGCAAAGATATGTTTATCTGTTAAGTCATATATTTTATTTTTATAAATATTATTTTCATATAAAATTAGTATTATAAGAATTTTTCCTATTTAGACAGAGAAATAAAGATTACAAATGAAAAGATTATTTTCTGATTATTAATGTTTAGTATATAGTATATTAGATGGCATTTCAATGTGAACAATTCTAGTAGGTATGATCTAGTTTTGTTTACTTATATTTTCAGTGATTGTCTTTCTAAGACATTATTATGAACAATGCTTAATTTTATATACTTCTGCTCTTTGCATCATTAAAAATATTTTGAATTACACTGCAAACAAGTGTTAGCATAAAATGTTCAAATAATTTAAAACTAATTGGCTGATGTAATTATTTTATTATTTTCAAAAAATTTCCAATATCCAAACTTCAAATATTCAAATGTTTAATATTACAGATACTTTAACATAATATATAAATATATGTTTATAAACATATATAATTACTCAGATCACTATAAGAAGAAAATGATAAATTTCTACGATATTAAAATTTTATGTAAATTTTGTTTCTGTATAAAATGAAAACATGTTAGAAAAGAATCTCAGGGTAATGGTAATTGACTAAGCATTCTACAAAGAGATAATAAATCTAAAAATAATTATAAATTTTTAATAGTTATAGAAGGATTTTTCAAGATAAAATCTCAGCAGGTGAAAAATATCTGTACATTGGCTTTCTGAAGAATACAGAGTCCTTTGTCAATGGCACATATTTGAATTACACATTCAGTACATCCCTAAATTTTGGATACATGAATTGCTTCCATCACATAAATGTCAACTATTACAATATTGTATGTCAAATTAAATAATAAGAAATTTGTATTTTCTGTATTATTCTCAAGCAATTTCCTTTATGAACACACGGACAGCTTTAAGAACCAAATCAACAACATTACATCAATCACTGAAACATATGGCAGATAAGGAACACAAAACATTAGAGAAAATGAATAACATAAAAATTACCTTTCTCAAAAAAATCTATGCTCATCTGAATCTTAAACATGTATTCTTTTCCCTTCATACCATTCTTGATGAAAATCTTCCAGAAAAAAAATTAAAAAAATAAGGGGTTAAATTGACTGCTTCACTGTCAAGAGAAACCTATGGCCAGGGATATATCTAATTCTCAAAGATTTCATCATTAATATTTTATGAGTCTCACTGATCTGTCCTATCTAGAAGAAAAAATTATTTTTCATTTGTGCAAGCACTGCCTGCCGAGTAATAGATTTCATCTTTGTAAGCTGAGTGACGAAATGCAAATAGCCACAAAGGTAAAAGGAGGCGAAGCGTTCACTTTATTTCCTTTCCTGGAGTCTGGCTGCACTTTCCTGGAGTTGCAGCATCAGCTGAGCAATGTGAAAGACCTTTGGGGACCTACGAAGAGTGTCAGTTCTGTGCCAACATATTTTGTTTTACACATGTGAATGCCCACGTGTTTAAGTGGACTTCTAAATGATGAACTACAGTGACCTTTTTAAACTTAAATATTTACAAGGAAGTTTGGCGCCTACAACAGGGCAAAGTCATTAGCTCAGCCTTGAACATTCCTGTCATAATAGATGGGAAGACTAAAAGACAAATGAATGATCTTCGAACATTTCAAACTGAGAAGGCGGGACATCTTGCCCCTTGAGCGTGGCTTGCCTTAGCTGAACATAGGATGATCCTGGAGCTGAATATTCACTGGGCACTATCCATCCCCAGAAAAGTGAAACAGACAAAGAGAGTCCAGGACTCTCCTACAGTCAAGAATGCATTAGGCATCATCCGTCTGTTAGGTCCACCTAGACCACAGGGTCCCTCTGGGTTCACAGCAAGTGGAGTGGGGTTCCCTCATGTGGTTGAAAAGATAATTTCTACAGAAATGTATTTAGTAGTGTATAATCAGAAGGAAAAAAAAAGTCCTGTTTTCAAATGCTTATTTTCCTTTGCTAGAGAATATAGAATTCAAAACTATATAAAGCAATCGTGTTTCTATTCTTCAGAGCGCTTACCTTGATGTGTAATTATATATTAACGAGTATGATTAGTTACCATCTTTCTGATCTCGGAGAACATAAATCAGATCCTATTTAATTTGGTGAGCAGTTATATCCCTGCAGCCTTGTACACTGTTGACAAACGTGAGGTGTTCATTAAGTTTTTGTTAAAGGATTTGCATATTTTTATTTTCATCCGTATCTACTAGCATGCTCTACATAATAATAATTTTGTGGTAAGGTAATGATTTATTCAAACTACTGATCATAAATTTACATAAAACCCTGTTAGAAATTGGGTTTTATTTTAACACTGTTAAAATGTTTAAGATTAATTTTGGGGCCTCAAAGAGTTGACCATCTATTTGAGGGAATAAAGTATATCTATAAGAACTATAAAAACATGAAATATTAAGTAATAATAGAGCATATTAGTTAAAATTGTACATAGGTATTAGACACAGAAATGAAAAAACATTTCTGATAAAGAGAGCTATGTGAATAAACTCATTAAAATTAAAAGAATATTAACCACAAATATTAATGATGTTAAGAATGATATAGCTTAGAATAACTAACAGTAGGACACCAGCTATGGCTTAAGAACCATATGATTTCACTCATATGTGGGATGTAAAACTGAAAGCAACAAAGGAAAAAGACAAAGAAACAAAAACTCATAAACACAGACAACAGTTTAGTGGTTACCAGAGGGTAAGGGAGGAGGGGGGATAGTAGAAGAAGGTAAAGGGGGTCAAATGTATAGTGATGGAAGGAGAACTGACTCTGGGTGGTGAACACACAATGCAATATATACGCAGATGATGCATTATAGAAAAGTACGCTTGAAAACCTATATAATTTTACTAACCAATGTCACCCCAATAAATTTAATAAAAAATATTTTTAAAGTATCAGAAAAGAAATCTAAATCTAGCTCTCTCACTGAATTGTCTATCTAATTTTTGTAGTAAGAACACATGTTTCTCATGAAATGAAAGGATCAACATTTAACACTCACGCTAATAAAATAATACCAGAACTGTATGAGAATGTTTCTTTTTTCACACTCTAGTTGGCAGCTAAGTGACTTCAAACTTTTAAAATCTTTGCCAAAATAGAATGAATGGGGGCAGAGGGAGAATGATATCTTATTTTTATTTGATCTTTACTTATGATTTGTTATATATATATTATATATCATATATATATAATAAATATTATATATATATATATTTCTCTCTTCTCTAAACTTCAGTTCTTTTTCTATTCCCCATTTCCCTAATTTGTTTGTCCAAGCCCCAGCATCTCATTCAGGCTATAGAAATGGGCGTGGAGAAGACAGTCACTTTTAGAAAAAAGTAGCCATTTGCAGATATTGTTTAGCTAAGTAAAATGGTTGCTAGTTGTTACCCATCAATGGTTTTGCTAAAATACTAGTTTCAGCAAATAAGTTTTTTTCTTTAAAATTATTTCAGGCATATTTCCGGATAATTTTAATCAATTCAGTACTAATTTAAGGCTCTGTTTTACCAGTAACTCACAAGCTCTATTATGTCGTATCTATTCTTAGTTAAATTTGATGTCACTTTGTGAAAACAATTTTTAACCAAAAAAAATGCAGTGAGATGAATAATCTATTTAAAGCAATAATATAAAAAAAATAAATTTAAATAAGGAAATATGACATTCTAAGATTGAGAATAAATTTCCAATGTCTTTGATTTTCAAATAAAAGTACAATAGTTTTCCTTACAGCTAATATTAAACTAATTGAATGTATATAATTTTATTAAAAATAGAATGTGCTTTATAGTCCCCCAACCTTGAAAATCTTTTTGGTGATTCCATAATAATTTTTCTCTGAAACTATGTAAACTCTTTCACTAGTTGTTTTTGTTATTTTTCCATGAAAACGATTCCATGGCTTTTCTATGGATATAACCACTTGTAAACCCCACAGTCTTCTTTTATTCCAAACATCAATCACCTGAATTTAGTTTATAAACCTATTCACTTTTTTTCTTTCATCATCTCTATCACTAATGCATGACTTTTTTAAAAAAAGTCATAGTTTACTAAATAACAGAATGCTTTTTGTTATTTGTTTCTGTGCTCATTGATTCAGTTTTCTTGACTTTTAGGTATCACTTAGCAATACCTACACGTTTTTCAAAGACCAGAGGAACTTTTTTTTTTTTTTTAAGTTAAATTAAAGTATGAAAACTGGGGACTTGACTAGGTATATTCTTCTCGTGACTTATTTTTGTCCATCAGCCAAAAGCCTTTAAAATGTGTGTACAAAATTACTGCAAAATGTGAACTTTCACACTTTCAATTACTACTGCAAAACCGAGAATATTAAAATCACAAATTCCAGAGAGGAACCACAGAGTCAAGCCCAGGGAAGGGCAGGGAGGTCACTGGTGAATCAGGGATGGAAGAAAAGGGATTAACATCTGAAACTACTCTTTTGTGACATGATGGCATATAACAATGACATTGGGGAACAGTTATGAATTAAGGAAGACATATCTCACTATAACTTTTGATAGCTGTCTCTTCCAAAGCATTCAGGCTCCAAGTAATGTCAGCAGCTACCCTTTTGGCTTTTCAGTCTTATCTAAATGATATCTATTGTCCCTTCCAGCCAAGTAGATAAGTGAATCAGATAACTCTGCTGCCAAAATAATGTCCTAAAATGCAAATGTGGTCAGATCACTCTTAATTCTGATTCCTTTATGGGTTTTTCATTGTCTGTTTGGTTAAATAAATTTCTTCGCCATATATTTTACTCCCACCAAGAATCTTATGCCTCAGACACACAGACCTACCTGCCATTTTTCAAACACATTTCATGTGAACTTTCAAGCTTCAGTGCTTTTGAACATATATCCCGTTTTCCTAGACAAAACCCTGATCAAGTGTCACCTCTGTTAGAAGGTATGTAATCTCTGCAGCAATGTCATCCTCTTCTTGAGACTACAATTAGAGGACTGACTGCTAGACATCTTACTGCATTCTTTCTGTGAATATCTGTATCTTCCCAATGCTGTAAATGCAAGAACAGAAATCATATCATGTCAGCTTTGCGTTGGGAATATAAAAATATGCAATAGTTGCCAAATGGTTAATATATTGAATTAATATGAATTCATATGGCATTTTCCCCACTAATTGGAGCTTCAGGGAAAATACTTTAATGCAACAAGCTTTCTCTAACAGACATAATTTTGAATTCTATGCATTGAAATTTGAGAAAGTGTTTTTGATTTGGCAGGTATTTCTGGACCTCTTAAATAATGGATTATTATAGATTTCTTTAATGTAAGGGCTTTTAAAAATCTAGATTTTTAACCTACATTACCTCACTTTGCTTAGTCGTTAACTAAAGCTTTGCTTGGATAGGTATTTTTATAAGACAAAAGAGGGATGAAAGAAAAGGGATTAACATCTGAAACTACCGAAATGAAAATCCACATTTAATTAACAGTATGTATTTCTTATATCTATATATTTTAGTTAATAGTAGCATGTTGGGGCCTAAATTATCCAGGAAACTATAATATGTCCTCACAATAACTGACATAAATAAGTATTATAATAAATCTGCTAGAAAAATAGTGCAAACTATAAACCCTTGTTAGAGAGATGGCAGCTCCCTTTCTCACCATTCCTTTGAGTTGTTTTAATAATATTAAGTTCCTCCAAAATCTGTACAAATATTTTGTATCATGTTTAAACTCTTCTCATAACCTATTTCAGTAAAACAAAAACAAAATCAACAACAACAAAAAACATAAACTCAAAAAGAGTCTAATAGTGAGAAATATTTTCTCCAGTAGTTTATATAATAATTAATAAGACAATTAAATTATGCTTTAAAATTTACAGTGTTTTAAGTCTGAAAAATGCTTTAAGCATATTATTATCAACTATTCTTAAAACAGTCTTATTGTGCAAACTTGAGAACTTTTGATATTAGTTTTAATTTTCATATTAGAAAAGTGAGGCCACAAGATACTTGGTAATTTTCCCAAGGCAATAGAGAAAATGTGTCTTCTAGGTTTGCATTAAAATTAATTCATTATATGTTATGTGGGAGAATGCTTCTCTGAAATATTTTGCATAGTCTTTCCAAGATTTTAATAAAAAGGTAAGAGTGCATTCAAATCTAACAAAACATGTTTAGGCATCTAATTTAATATTTTATTTACTTTTTAGACATAAAAAAACGTATTTTCATGTTTTCCCCTCAAATTCTTCTTAATTGCAATTTCATTAATAAACAGTCAAGTTTACGCAATGCATTTATAAAGATATGCACATTATTTTCTAGAAATACCATTGAATTTAAAAACTAACATTTTACACAAACATTCATTCAATTCATATGACACAGAATTCCAATTTTCCTGGAAAATTGAACGTCTTTCCATAATTTTCACATTAACTCTCTCTTCATGGTCTGTTCACCCTTTGCTCACATTTCTTCATCCCTTTGTTGATTTTTTTGTCCCTTATGAAGGAATCATAATTTTTTTGAGGACCTGGGCTGAGACCAGTGTTTATAGTCTCCATTCCTATGGTTGGAAACACTTATCCACTCTGTTCTCTGTGAGATGCAGACAGCCCCATGCCCTTCATCCCTCTCTCCTAGAAGATACAGCTATACTGCAGGGGCAAACATAGGATAGTTAAAGTTTCAATCTTATGTGGTCTATATAGTTGTTAAAGGCTATTCTACCTAGGCTGTAGTAGCAGATGCGTTTACTTCTCTGACATTGAGTCACAGTATGAATCTTCGATTTGAGCTGATTACAATAAACTAAAATGAGAAGGCTTCTGTCCCTTTCATTCTTGCTCCTCTGACTTGACCATCTCTCTGTGTTAAAAGCAGCAGGCCCTGAACAGGACTCTAACACTCATCGAATAAGTTATCACCCTACACTGTCTACGTTGTGATACAAATCAGTATACTGAAACCGACCAAACAAAAATGGGAGACAGAGGTCTTACATGACATAGAAACAGAAATAAAACAGGAAGCAAGAGAATGGACATGAAGCATTGTCTCTGAGAGCTATCTAAAACCCAAGAAGTTTTTAGATAGTTATAGTTGTATGTTTCCCCTCTCCAACTTGAAACATGGAACTATGGCTCTCTACTTTGAATCATTTAGTTCAGTATAACATAAAATGAGACCTACAGCTTCAGTTTTCTTCCAAAGGAATTAGACACCTCTGAGTATGGCAGACCCATTAGTGGCTCAAGGCCTCTAATCAGATTTTTGATACACAGAGGGAGGTATCTAGAGAGACAGAATCTTCTAAGTCACTTCATTGAAAAACATAAAGCATTGTTTTTCCCTTATTGCTTTTTCCCAGAGGTCTAAGTATTTTTGTTTATTTGCTTGTTTTAACCATACAAATTATTTAGACAAAGTTTAGAGAACATTCACAATTGTCTTATAAATTTGTAGGAAACAAAAATGGTCTATGAAGTTTAAAATCTATCTAGATATTTAACTACTCATGTTAAAGGCCTATTATAGTTTATGTTATGGTTGGGTATTTTATCACATCATAATGTAATATTTACCAATCTAGAGAGTCCAATAAATTGTAAATAATTCATGCAAATAATTTTATTTAACAAATCACCCGTAACTATGAAATTCTGTTCTAAGAATTAAAATTCTATCAAACCTCAAATTAAGCAAATGTATAAACACCAAATGTATATCTGTTAAAGTAAACAAAAGAGAAGCAAGGTGATAGAAACATTTTTTTGTGCTCAAATTCTGGATTTCAGAAGAAATTCACCTGAAAAAATGAGCTCAAAGAGGGACTCATTCTCTCAGGAAACAGTTGTATGGAGTGAAACCCTGGGTTTGGATAAAGCTGATCAGGAAACCTTGGTGAACAGACATTTCTCAATGCCAGTGGGGGATGGGGTTGGCTAGGAAACCCACCCTGTAGAATGTAATGGAAGGGGGAGAGCAGTCTTTATATGCTTCCTGGAGGAAAACTGAGGAAGAAAGGAGGTCATCTCTCATCAATTTCCCCCATTGTTCCATTTTCAATATGGGCCTCCAATTTGGTGATGGTGTTGAGGAAGAAAGCGTGGGTCAAGTACTTCACTTTCAAGTAAAGAGACAGCGAAAATGTATATTTCCAAAAGCTTCTTTAGTATCTGCTCTACAGACTCCATTTATAAGGATACTGAACCATCTGTTCCATCGACAGAAGGCATATAATAGATTATGAGTCCTGCTGGTCCAGGTTGACGAGCAGAAGCAAAAACAGGAGTGAACTTTCTTGTGAAGAAGGCCAGAGCAGGAGCAGAAGTGGAATGCTAGCTGGTTGACACAGGACATAGATCCTGGATCCACAAGTCCGCTCAGATTGACATGTTCTTACTAAAAATTAGGAGGATTCCGTGGTCCTCTTGGACCTCTACCAAATGCCACAATGGGATTGCCTCTCTAAAATTTCAAATTTAACATCCACTTTAGTTAATTTTGGTCTTCTATGTGTGTTTGTGTGTTTTTTGGTCTTAAGTCATTGAAGTTTCTCAGACCAGCCTGTGCTATTTACCATATTTCATATATTTTCTTACCAAGGACAGCGTGACGATTTTTAAGGAACAATTTATTCTTTGTTTTTTTTCTTTAAGTTTGATTTTCTGTAGGTGTTCTACACTTCAGGGTTACAGTTCAAGTCTCAATCTGCTTTGCAACATTATTATTCCTCTTTCTAAAGTGTCCCTTCCCTCTACAATTAGATTCCTGGGGAAGTGTTTTTTGGTTTTGTTTTGTTTTTGTTAATTTTTATTTTTTTTTATTTAATGGTATAGTTCAGTCATTAATTTAAATTTCCAAGGAACCTTTTTAACCTCACTTTCAATCTCTGTATTTTCTGATTTCTAAGATTCATTCTTGTTTTGCAGTTTTGATGTGTGTCATATTTAGTATTTTTTTAATTTCTCCATCAAAACACACACACACACACACACACACACACACACACACACATTCCCTGAAAAATATGATCCTTCCTCTGTTTTACTGTCTATGAGACAGCCTGAGCCAATCTAATCCATAGTTGAGTGGGGTATCTGGGATTTGTGGATTATTGAGGCATTTCTTTACTATCCTCATTTTCAATGCATCTGAAGATCTCTCTCCACTCTACTGTTCTGCCACTAACCAAGCATAACAGTGCAGTGGATGAAAGGTCTGTAGTCCTTGGGGTGGGCTTTCTTAGCCTTCCTACGCTACCCCAATATTCATCAGGTCATGACCTTGTACTTGGTAAATCCCCTCCATGAAAAAAAATTGGTTAATGCTACAGAATTGGTTTGTGATGGAGACTACTTGGAATTCTAACTCATTGCTCCAACCCACAAGTGTTTTTTATTAACTTATTAAAAATCGTGCTGCTTTTTTTCTCATTCCTATCTATGGCAGAAAGTCCTCTGCTACAGTGCCCTTAGGGATGAAAGCAGTCATGAGATTCTTTTATTCTGGAAAGGCCATCTTTTTCTGCAATTTGGTCATTTAATTTTGTGTCTGCAATTCTCTGAGAAGTTAAAAAAAAAAATGACTTGCTAGGTTATCTATCTTATTTTCAAGCATTCTTTTAATAAGCTTCTCCCCACAAAACTCCTCTTTCTCTTGATGAGGCAACCCTAGCTACAAAGATTTAATTCAAGTCAAAGTTGAGATAATATAGATTTACTTCTCCAATACTTAAGCCATCAGCATTGCTGATCCTTCAATAAATGAATGAGTCAATGACAGCACCCCAAATTAGAAAATACTTAAAAGTATACGTATGAGTTTTAGATTTTACTTTGTCTGAAATCTAATACATGTAGAAGAAAAACTCCAATTTCAATATTCCACATATAATGTGGCACTGAGAGGAGGAAGTGAACATGTATAAACTATAGGATGTCGAGTAAGCAAATTAATCTATACAATATTTTCATTCTCAGTGACGTCTACCCTATCCTTCCAGTTCTCCAGGTCAATTAGAGTCATTCTTCACATTATCTTATAACCCATATCCACTTCATCAGGAAGCCCTGCTGGCCCTAGTTTCAATAAACATCCATTTTATAACCATGGTTCAATAAAACTACTGCTATCACCTTGGTCCAAGCTACTATAATTTCTTACCTGGATTTAACTTAATGGTTTTAGCTCATCTCCATTCTTTCATTTTTGCAACCTTACCTCCTTGCCTACCCCTAACCCATTTTTAGGGTAACCAGAGTAACCTTATTAAAACGAGAGTCAGGTGATCTAATTCCTCTGCACAAAACCTTATAATATCTTCTCATTTATTTTGAAATAAATACCAATTACAGTGTTCTAAAGGGTCCTCACTGATCTCCTATTCCTCCCTTTTCTTCCTTCAACTGCGGCCACACTGTTTTTCTTATTTTGTGCACATGCTTGTGAAACTCCTAATGTAGGAACTATGCTCTGGATGTTCCTTTTTTATTTTTTTTCAATCTCTTCTAAATATTTTCATGGCTCTGACACTTACCCCCCTTCAAATCACTGTTCAAATATAACCTGCTCAAAGAGGTCTATCCTAACCATTAAACTGCAAAATCCTCTCTCCAAATGGTCATTCTAATACCTCTCAACTAGTCCTATTTTCTATTTTTTTTCTATAACATCTATCATATTCTCATATACTATGTAATTTACTTATTTATTTATTATTTATTATTTTTCTTCTCAGATAAGTTTGCAAACTTTATAAGAATAGAACTTTTTTTCCTCCCTGATGGCTTGCAAGTACCTGGGAAATAATAGATATAATAAATATTTGTTGAAAATATTAACCAAGAGGGAAAATTTTATAAATCAGTCTCTTTCTCGTGCATTGATTCATCAAGACATTCTCCAACAGATATTTTCCCCAAATTTCAACTTTAGTATAAATTAATGATCTGTAGTGAAAATTACCTTAAATAGTATTTATTCACATAACCATGGTAAACTATACCATGATTTTCTTGGTCTTCTAGCTTTCAGACAGAAGATCATAGAAATTCTCAAATTCCATAATTGCATAAGCCTGGTAGGTACTTTTATTGAGAGAGCGAGAGGGAGGGAGAGAGAGAGAGAGAGATTTCAATGCTCTATCTATCCTTAAAGAGATTTTTTAAAAAATAATAAAACATTGCTAGGACACACAGAGTTATAATTAGCAGGACACACCTAGAGTAGTTACCTTCTACCAGTGTCAGAAACAATCAGATTTAGAATTATATTTTTGTGCTGAGTTCTAATAATGCAGTTAATTGACTTTTTTTTTTTTTTTTTTTACATTAACCAACTGAAAAGCAAACTCATTATTTGGACAAACCCATGGGAAAGCATGTACCTAATTTCCATATTCAAGGATATGCTAGCGTTTATAAACAAGCATGAAATTTAGATGATCATGTAGAATATTGCCATTTGCTCTAAATTGTAGCTAAAGAAGAAGTTCAAAACTTATGAAATAATACAGATAGACCCAAGGTAAAATTCCAAAGTAATATACTTTTAAATGCAGTGGCAGGTAATGGAGAACATGACATGACAAAGCACAAAGAGTATAGAGAAGTGCACTTAATCATTGTAAGTGCATAATGAAAATAGAACAGCAAAAAGCTATTTGACTTTTGGAAGTAAGTACCAAAACATCATGGGAATATATGGACATGGGAAAAATACAGACCCAAAAGAAAGTCAAAGCTAAAACAGTCAATCTCTTTTAGAGAGAAAAAAAATCAAATAAGCACTATAAAGCAAAATTCAGAGGCTCAAACAAGGCAGAAAAAATTCATAGAGATAACCCCAATTCTTTTGGAATAATAACATAGCTATGTAAATAATTTATAAAATATGCTTTGCAATTGGCTTTTAACAGTTTCAGTTAGGCCATGCAATATTTATTAACTCTACTTCTGGTTATCAATAGCAGTAATAATGGTTAACATTTCTATAGCTCTCAAAAGAAGGGCTGCTGGGTTATGCAACTCTAGGGAGCATATCCTATCACATATAATACCACATGAATGATTTCCCTTAGCATCAGGTGATGTACCATGTTTTCCCGAAAATAAGACTGGGTCTTATATTAATTTTTCCTCCAAAAGACGCATTAGGGCTTATGTTCAAGGGATGTGATTCTGAAAAATCATGCTAGGGCTTATTTTCTGGTTAGGTCTTATTTTCAGGGAAACATAGTACTAGCAATAGCACTGTGTGCTAGGGATTTACATATGTCATTAATTAATTTAATCTCAATAACTGTACAAGTTAAAAATTTTTATTATTAGCGCTTATTAGATTCTCTCTAGAAAAACAGGGCCAACAGAAAATTTCTCTCTCCTCTCTCTCTCTCTCTCTCTCTCTCTCTCTCTCTCTCTCTCTCTCTCTCTCAATAAAAGTATCTACCAGGCTTATGCAATTATGGAATTTGAGAATTTCTATGATCTTCTGTCTGAAAGCTACAAGACCAAGAAAACCATGGTATAGTTTCACTCTATGTCCAAAGACCCGAAACCAAGAGGGCCAATCGTGTAAATGCTGCTACCGTGTTTCTTCTAAAATAAGATCTGCTGGACAATCAGCTCTAATGCGGCTTTTGGAGCAAGAATTAATATAAGACCTGTTATTATATTATGTTATGTTATGTTACGTTACGTTACATTAAGTTACGTTACATTACATTACATTATATTATATTATGTTATATTATATTAAGACCTGGTCTTATAGTAAAATAAGACCGGGTCTTATATTAATTTTTGCTGCAAAAGATGCATTAGAGCTGATTGTCCGGCTAGGTCTTATTTTCAGGGAAACACGGTATGAGGGTAGGAGAATATAGATGCTCCAGCTCAGTCATCCATTTCAGGCCCCCAAAGAATTGAATGAGGCCCACCCATGTTGTTGAGGGCAACCTAGTTTACTTATTCTACCAATTCAAATGCTAATCTTATCTGGAAACATCTTCACTGCACTCCCAGAAACAACGTTTTGCAAAATATCTGGGCAGTCAGGATCCTGTCAAGCTGACAAAGAAAATTAACTAATGCATCTCAATTTTACAGATTTGAGGACTAAACAACAGAGTCAAATTACTCGCACAAAAAATAGCTAATGAATTGGAGCCTGGATTTTAATGTAGGGAGTCTGTCTTCATGACTACTGTTCTTAACTAGGATACTATACTGCCTCTTCAAAACAAGACTCATTTAATATCTTCAAAGTTTTGGGCACTATTTTTAGTGCTAGGAATTAGCAATGAACAAAAAAGCAAGTCTCTTGCTCTTGGGAGCTTTCATTTCGGTAAGTGTATTCAGACAATAAGTAACAGCTAACGCATAGGGTGTTTATTGTGTGCCAACCACTGTTCAAAGCTCTTTATAAGTATTAACACACTCAATCCTCACAACAGCCCTATGAAATAATCACAATTATTATCCCTCTTTTACAGATGATAGAACTGAGGACAAAAGGATTCAGTGGCTTGTCCAAGGTTATGAAGCGGGCAAATGGTATTTCCTCCACTCTTCAATACTTTGCTATACTCTCTTAGTTCTATTGAAACCACCCAAGAACACTCATGTCATTACACTAACTATTCAAAAAAGACTTTCTGAAGTAAATACAAATTTCTAAAAATTTCTGATTTTCTCTTATCTGGTTTTGTTTCCCACCATACATTTAAAAATCTCAGGTCAGACCAATGCTCTTGTTATCGTTGTCCGTGTGAAAGAGGAGGAGAAAATGATATCATTGCAAATAAATGATAATGAAAGTAAAGAGCTACATGGAGTCATAGATAGATAGATAGACAGCCACAGAGAATGACGCATATATATATATACACACATATTATTTTCTCTTTTTCACTTCATATATCTCACCTTATATAAAGCAAAGGGTGTTTGGAAAGATGTTTGGATATATGGGCAAATAGTGATGGGTTGATTAGATGGGTAAAAAGAAGTAGGTAAGTAGGTTGGTGAGAGACAGACAGACAGAGAAACAGAGAGAGAAAGAGGGAGACAGGGATTTACGTATACTAACAAACTGAATATAATAAATATATAACTGAAGAGAATTAAAATTGAATTTGGAAAAGAGAATACTGTGCCAATATATTTACCACTTTTTTTCCTGAAAATGGATTTAAAAGAATTACCTAGTTTCCTAAGCCTTTATTCAGGTAGTTTTCTTCTTTGGGGAATAAAAATATCTAAGACTCCTTAACCTTAACCTGAAGTCTCATATCATTAATAGTATTATGGTATTAAAACATCAGAGAGAAGTAGGAGCTGCATTTCCATTCCTTTATATAAAGCATACTTCAAAACAAGTCCATATAAAAGGTTAAAAAATTAGTCCATAATTCCATTTTTGAGGGTTATGAAGAATCTTAAGAGACCTACAGAGCACCCATATACTCAAATTGCAACACTGGCTTTTTTTATAAAAAGGTGGATTATTCCACAAAGTACAAACTGCACTTACTGATTATGACATACTATTCAGTAATGGAGATGGAAAAACAAGTATGTTGAATAGGTACTTTTGCTAATGAAGTTCTTGAGGTTTATCTGAGTGATTCCAGTTGATTAGGAAATATTTTCTCTTATAATTATTTAATACATTGAGAAATGTGCATTATATTATTAGAATAAAACAATGGCTCAAATGGAAATGTAAACACATAATCCAGAACTCTTATTTCTGTTACCATTTCTGTCTAAAATCATGAAGGGAAGAGTAACCTTTGTTATTGCAGTTTCTGAAAATAGAATATATATATCTACTAAGTTCAAACTTCCACCTCATATTCCAAAGTGGAGGTCAGTGCAGATCTATATCTTCCTTCTGGAAACTGTTATACAATTAAATAGAGGAAAAAGGCAAATTTCTTAGTAGTGAACATTGGTTCTTTTGATTTTAAGGTTTAATTTGGCATTCAATTACGTGTGTGTGTGTATGTGTGTGTGTGTGTGTGTGTGTGTGTGTATTATATGTGTATATATTAGGTTGGTGCAAAATACTTGCAGTTTAAAAGTTACTTGTAAAAAACACAATTTTGCACCAACAAACATATCTATCTATCTATCTATCTATCTATCTATCTATCTATCTATCTATCATCTATCTATCTATCTCCTCTAGCTGTTAATGACAAAGAACTTTATATTAAATAGATTAAATATCAATGGTCTTTTATATTTTTTTTCTCCAGACTGAAGAGCACCCAAAGGATGTTGAATGATGTATTATCAATTCACCAGACAATAACCTGATTGTCTTATTGTCCTTACTTCTTCTCCCTGACTCTATCACACTTATTAATGGTAAAATAGTAAGGTATGATTTTAACAGTTCTCCCAATGAGTGCCTTGATCAAAATGATTTCCCAAATGACATGAAGACTTTACATTGAACTACGAAGGGGACCATTTCTTAAATTTATTTCCACCCAACATATCTGAAAGATAGTATACACCTCTCTCAGTAATAATGCCAAAGCAAGGATTTTGCAAAGAGTGAGAAGCACATACACTGAAGAGTGAAGTTTGAAATCCTTGAGGAATAGCTGACATTCATATTATCCTTAGTTTATCACCACTATTAAGTACAGAAGATTTTTTTTTTTTAATTTAGGCAAGCACTCTAACTGATTTTATTAAAATTTTTCATAAGTGATTCCTTTTCTAAATTAGTTCTCTAGGAGACCAGTGCTCAAAAGGAAGATTCCACAATATAGAAGAGGTTTAATAAGAAAAAAAATATAAGAAGAACTTTTTTCGTTATTGTTCCGGAGAAGAGAAGATTTATGTTAGTACAGTTGTATGAACAGATGGGAACCCCTTGCTGACAAGGCCAGCATTTTTATATTGTGTATCTAGCTAAATCATGGCAAGAGATGGTACTTGCTAATCTTTTTTTTTTTATAAATGGGATTAAGAATAATTCACTCAGGGAGATTAAAGAACACAGAAAACAACCTCATTGTCTCTTATAATTGTAAAGGAACTGAGAGAGTGTCTCTCTTTTTCCATTTAAGAATTTTGCCTAAGTATAACCAACACTAAGGCAAAGATGAGGAACTCATAGGTGACGTGCTGAGAGTTCAGGTTACAGAAATGCTGAACTGAAAAAGCAAAAGGAAAATGTCAAGCAGTGATGAAAGAATGGTACATTCAGCAGTCTCCTTTTTAAAATATCTAAGAACACCCAATAGTAATTACTAAATATTACTATATAGTAAGGTCTTGTCTAATAGAGTTTAGGGGTTAGAATATAAAGACAGCAAAAAAAAAAATAAAAATTGATGGATAATTACCCTTAAAACATTCCTGTTTACTTAAAAAATATAGTACACACACACACACACATACACACACATATACACACACACATACTGTTTAAACATTGTGAATAAAGTGAAATGGAAACTACTGAAAGCATGTTCACAGCTGTCAACTCATTCACTGTCAGCTCATTCTTATTCTGTCTCTGTGTATGTGCTCATTAAATGGAATGGCTAAGTCACGAGCTTTCTCTCTTTTTCTCTTCCCTTTGCTTCTCTTCATTTTTTTCTTTTTCTTTTTAGTTGATTTTCTACCCCATTACCACCCAAAAGATGCTTTGAAACTCTTCTTGCCATGTTGTCAGTTCTATTACACTAAGTGGTCATACCTAAACCCACCCCCATGCCTTGAACCTTGGATATGACTACTCCTCTAAGCTTCAAAATGCTTGTTTATTAAGAATGACTCATGAGAGATCCAAGATGGCAGAGTAGTTAACACTGTGCCTTCCTTCCATAAGCACATTAAAATAACAACTAAATTACAGTAAAATCATCCTGGAGAACCATCTGAAATCTAGCTGAATATTTGTTTTCTGACTAAGGATATAAAGAAGAAGCCACATCAAGATTGGTAAGAGGGGTGGGGAAGTGAAACAGGCTGGCCTCAACCACTGTGCAGCAGTTGAGAATCAGGAGGGCTATCTCTGCTGTGGATGTTCCACCCAGAGGAGTGAGCAACACCAGCCCCACATCAGATTCTCTGGACCAGAGTATTGGTGCTAGGAAGAGGAGCCCCCACAACTTCTGGCTATGAAAAGCAATGGAAATTCTGACCAACCAGGTGGGGTGGAGGGCTATGGGAAACTCAGGCATCCTTTTAAAGGACCCAAAAAAGACTTACTTGCAGGCATTCAACCTGGGCTCCAGTGAAGGGGGAATGACGTGAGGGCATTGGAGGCACATGGAGGGGCAGACTGAGTTGTGTGACTTCAGGGCAAGGGATGGAGGACAGTCACAATTTCCCCTGTGTGGGATACTTCTCTTGTGCAGCCAGGAGGTAAGCACCATCTTTCCTGTGTTGAACTAGCACACACAGGCCAAATCTGAATCTGATTGGCTTGATGATTTACACTGGGACCCTGCCCCACCCAACTCCCTCAATGCCCAATGCACTTTCTCAGGAAGCAGCCAGCCCAGTTCTCATTGCACTTTTTCTCAGAAAACTATCAAAATCCATGGGCCCCAGGTAGGTGGCAACTGGCCTTGATGTGCTATGAGACATTTGCTGAGTAGCTCTGGACTCAAACTGGCACCAAACCAGAATCTATATGAACCTGGTGACCACAAATCTTCCCACTCTAGTGACTCCCTGAGGACCTGCCTCATCCAACTTGTGGACTGCACAGGCTTTATCAGTGGCTGAACCTTAAGGGAGGCAGCAGGTAGCATCAGGCCTCGGGGTGTCCTGGCTTTTTGAGGAGCTATCCCAGACCAGGAACTGGTAGAAGATGTCTTTGGTTCCCAGGATGGCCTCTCCCATGAACCTCCAGGTTTAGCACAGGCAGTGAACTACTACAGATCATTTTGTAGCTCCCACCAGGTACTCTCTGGATGGTAACAGTCAGGGGGTGGCCTGGGACTGCATCAGTGACCTTCCCAAAAGGCCCCAGAACCAAGATATTAGAGGTTGGCTTCAGACTACAGCAGAGCACCACCCAATTAGTCCCATAAGCAGCACACACAAAGGGCGGTCTCAACAAGCACCAGAGCCTGTGGGGGGGTGAATCCCACTCAGTGGGGTAAGCCCCTCTCACAGCAGCCATTAATCTGTGGACATGACCAAACCCCACAGCCAGTCAGGCTGAAGGTGAATCTCACACATTGATGTGCTAATAGCAATCAAGGCTCAGCTATAACAGGAATGCTCACACAACCCACAAAAGCGACACTCCTGGAGCACCCAGTGTAGGTGACCAGGGAGACTGTGCCAGGACCCTACAGGGCACCTACTTCATAAAGTTACCAAGCCAAGGCTGGGAGACATCAGATATACCTAATACATAGAAACAAACACAGAGAGACAGCCAAAATGACGAAACAAAGAAATGCATCTCAAATGAAAGAACAGGAGAAAACTCAAGAAAAAGAAGTAAATGAAATGGAGGCAAGCAACCTACCAGATACAGAGTTCAAAACACTGGTTATAAGGATGCTCAAGGAACTTAGTGAGAACTTCAACAAAGAGATAGCATGCATAAAAAATGGCATAGAAACCATAGAAAGGAACCAGTCAGAAGTGAAGAATACAATACTTGAAATAAAGAATACACTACAAGGAATCACCAGCAGCCTAGATGAAGCAGAGGATTGAATCAACAATTTGGGGAAGAAGGTAGCAGAAAACACCCAATCAGAACAACAAAAAGAAAAAAAAAATCCGAAAATTGAGGAGACTTTAAGAGACCACTGGAACAACATAGGGTAACAGCATTCATCTCATAGAGGTACTAGAAGGAGAAGAGAGAAAGCAAGGAATTGAGAATCTATTTGACACAATAATGACTGAAAAATTTCCTAACCTGCTGAAAGAAATAGACATACAAGTCCAGGAAGAGCAGAGAGTTCCAAACAAGATGAACCCAAATAGACCCATACCGAGACACATTATTATTATTTTTTTTAAAGGTTAAAGACAAAGAGAGAATCCTAAAAGCAGCAACAGGAAAGCAACTACTAACTTATAAAGGAGCTCCCATAAATATTTTAGCTGATTTCTCAACAGAAACTTCACACCCAGATGGGATTGGCATGAAATATTCAAAGTAATGAAAAGCAAGGACCTATGAGGTCTGACAATTAAGTTCGCAAACGCATCCTCGAAAAACTGCTACCTACCTCATTACTGAATATCACTATGGTCACCTTTGAAGTACTCCCCGTGGAAGCTATGAAGTGATGCCAGCACGTAGTCTACCCTTCAAAGCAATTTTGGAACTCTTTTTCTGGAATGGCCATCAGAGCTGTCGTCGTATTACCCTTGATGTCCTGAATGTCATCAAAACATCTTCCTTTCAATATTTCTTTTATCTTTGGGTAAAGAAAGAAGTCATTGGGGGCCAGATCAGGTGAGTATAGAAGGTGTTTCAATACAGTTTACTGGTTAAAAACTCTCTCACAGACAATGCTGCATGAGCTGGTGTATTGTTGTGATGCAAGAGCTCCTTCAGGACCATTTTTACATACACCTTTCTCATACCAAGATTTTCAGTTAAGATTTTCCTTTTTCTCTATCAATGTTTACTGGGTCTGTTATGCTTCTCACAGTCAGCCAACAATTTTGATGCACAATTTGACCAGTTTTTGCAATGTTTTCATCAATTCTGCTCGTTACTAGCCTCCCTGATCTGTCCATCAGTGACACATTCTCTCCCCTCAGAAAAATATTTAATCCATTTGTACACTGCCATTTTCCTCATGGCATTATCCCCATAAAATTGGACTAACATGTCGCTGATTTCACTTCCATTCTTGCCAAGTTTAACAAGAAATTTAATGTTTGTTCATTGTTCTAATTCAAGCTTAGATATTCTTGTGATGGCACACAAAACTTGCAATGGTAATAATGAACATCACTCAGCAAGACACCATCACATGTCGACACAAACACAATTGTGAGACACTGATATACAAAGGTTATGAAACCTTCCAGTGCTGTTTGTACAGTGTTGCCAATGTAAGCACATGGTGGCAATTTCTGGAACTTAGTTGTCCAACCTTGTATAGTCAATAGTATCATAATACTTATGTATGGTGTCAGATGGGTACTATATTTGCTAGAGTGATAGATGGGAGAGGGCAGAGTGAAAAAGGTGAAGGAATTAAGAAGTACAAATTGGTAGTTACAAAATTGTCATGGGATGTAAAGTATAATATAGGGAATATAATCAATAATATAGTAATAACTATGCATAGTACAGGTGGATATTAGATAGGGAATCACTTCTTAAATTATATAAATGTCTAATCACTATGCTGTACATCTGAAATTAATATAAAATAATATTGAATGTCAAGAAAATTAAATTAAATTTTAAAATTAAGAAAAAAACAAAGCAAAAGACTGATACACAGTGTCCATTGCCACACTGCCATGCCACTGTTTGACTCCCATTTTGGCAGATGCAGTTGACCAGGCATCTTTTCTTTTTCTAAGCAGAATGTAAACTGGATTTGTTATCTCTCCATTCTCTAATCTTCCTGTCTGGATTTCTTTCTCTCTCTCTCTCTCTCTCTCTCTCTCTCTCTCTCTCTCTCTCTCTCTCTCTCTCTCATCTTTTTTGCCACCTGATAGATCTAAATATTCTGGCGTTATCTAAAGTTACTGCTTTGTCTTGCCTGATCCAATTCTTTTCCTTTGGCTGGGAAAGCAGATGCACTCACACTTATGGGTGATTTATTTGGGCTCACTTAACATGTGGAGACTGACTCAAGCTTTATCATATACTTAGGTTTTCTTTTTCTGTTTTTAAATTATAATTTATATTTTTGTTACCATGTTAAAAATATTTCGAATTATATGAAGTGTTATTAAAACATCAGAAGAAGGAACTTAAAGAATTACCACATCTGTCTAATGACTTAATCTGGTTATGAACATATGTTAGTGAACACACATACACACACAGACACACACACATACACACACACACACACACACACACACACGCACACACTTCAAATGTATCATGAATTTAATAGGAACCAAGACATTGCAACCAGAGTTTCATGTCTACTGCTATAATAATGGCAGGTGGTTAGAGTTATATATTCTACCCAAAATTATTAGATATGGATAAAAAGAAAGGGGAGCTTATCAACAAGAGTGAGGACATATAAAAATAAATATTCTGTCCGATAATGTTAGCTTCCCAGTGTGAGTATGATTAAGAACACAAAGATGGTTTTCCATTACCATAAAATTTTTTGTTTCACAAAATGAAAGTATTTAATTTTTAGAATAGGCTTATGCAGTTAGCATGGAAATGTCTGCTTTTAAAAGAAATTATACACAAAATCAAAGCTATACATAGTATAGATGTTTTCTGGACCTTCAACTTAAGTAAAGGAAAAAAATTAAAAGTGAATGAAATTTAGTTGAAGTGAATAGAAATCACCATTGCTCCCATGTCATTCAATAGAATAAGGACAGAGGGAGTGTGTGCTGTGATGTAAGTTTTAGTACACCCCATGAAAGAAAATATACACAGTTATTGTGGGTAAGAAAGCATTACTAATGAAATATAAATAAACAAACAAACAAACAAACATTTGAAAGTCTCCCAGATGATAAATTATGTTCCAAATACACATCCTAAAAATCTGTAGATGTTAAAAAACAATAATATATTGTTTTCATTTTTATTGATTTCTTGCTATGGTGACTTCTGGCAATGATGGGAAGGCAACACAGTCCAAGTGATTTAAATCTGAGAGTCTGTGACCCAAACCAGAAATGAGTATTTATTGGACTGAAATTAGGAATCCCATTTTAATTTTCTATATATCCTACTTATTATGGTTTTACACTTATTTTGATAGCTTTTTTTTTTGGCCACACACATTTGCAAATTCACCATGAATCCAGTTATCGGTAATAGTCAAGAGATAGTGTTGATTCAGCACAAATGATAACACTAAGGAACAATGCTTGCAATGCAAAATGGAGAATATTTGCTATGGGGATTGAATGAAGTCTGGGAGTGACATCTCAGTGATATTATCACTATTGGTGTGAATTCAGCTTTTACATTTAAGCTTTGCTCAATTGCTCAGTTACAGAAAGGGCCAGAGAGATCATGCTGATTTCTAATAGGAAAAAGAAAAAGAAAAAAAGAAGGGCTCTACAGAAATAAGGCCAACTATTTTGAAACATCTCTTTCCTGTTGTCCTAAAACAACATGGTTGAGTGTGAAAGGCAATAGTCTCTGTCTCATGGGATGTAGTATAGAGAGTTAGACAACTGAGATGCTTACTTACATTTTTCATTAAAAAAAGTTCATATTGTGAAGCTTACCTGTCACTACAGAATGCAGACATTATATAGCCTATTACAGTTAGTGCAGTGTACTGTCTAGGGACCCCTTACCCAGTGGGAGCTCTTTGTAGCAGAATCCTCACCAAGCATTTTTCTGCAGGCAAAGCATTTCTGTTGGAAATGCTGTGAGTCATGCACAACTCTGAAACTCTCTTTCAGAGATGTCACAAAGTAGACCCCAGAAATAATATAATAAAAAGAGCACTAGACTGAAAACCAAAAGACAGTATATGTAATTCTGGTAATGCCATTAAACTAGTCACGTAACTTTATGCTGGCCTCAATTTCCCCTTCTGCAAAATGAGTACTTTAGACAAAATCATCGTTAAGGTCTTTTCAACTCTAAAATCCAATGCTTCCTTTCAACATTGCTATGTGTCTTTATTTTCCAAGAGGGATGTTTCCTTTGACTAACTAGAAATAAAGTAAAAGCTTACGCTGGAAAATGTAACTGGTAGGGAACAACTCATCTTTCTTACTACATATCTTCAAAGACATTCTGGAGCATTTTGTGTGTTTTTTTGTCAAATGTTAGATTAAAAGAGATTTAGTACTAACATATATCAACCACAGTTTATGCATCTTCTCAGAAAAAAACACAATTGTAAATGGTAAATCATAAGTTTCAGTACACAATTATCAAAAAGTAAAGTTTAATATAAGTATCACATTGTAACAAAGGATACAAAATATATTTAAAACTCTTCCCCTTTCACCAAGTCAAGATGGCAGAGAAGGTAAATGCTATGCTTGCCTCCTCTCACAATGACATCAAAATTATAACTAAACTACACAACAACCATCATTGAGAATTGCGTGAAATATAGGTGAACTGAAGCCCTACAACTAAGAACATACAGAAGAAGCCACCTCGAGACTGGTAGGAGGGGCAGAGATGCAGAACAGGCCAGTCCCAGGCCTGCGTGTGATCATTTAAAATCGGGAATAATAGCTCGGCTTTAGAGATTTCCCCTGAAAGACAGAGAGGTCCCAATCCCACACCAGGCTTCCACAGACAGGGAGAGAAGTCCCCAAAACTTCTGGCTGTGAAAACCTGCAGAGATTGTGCCTGAATGAGAAGGAGGGTGGCTGCAGTCCCAGGCATTCCTCTTAAAGGGCCCACAAAATGACTTACTTGCTGATGGACTCACTTGTTCTGAGCTCCAGCACTGGAGCAGCTATTCAAAAGGTTCCAAAGATACACAGGGAGGTACTGAGTTGTCTAGCTTTGGGACAAGAACTAAAGGGGCAACACTGTCCCTGATGGAGGAGCTGGCAGAAGCCATTTGTTGTTGTTGTTGTTGTTGAGCCCTCATACTTCCCGGTGCACAGAAGTGGGTGGCTACCTTATCTGAGTCTATATGAACCAGGACAACACCATCCGCCCAACCCTGGTGCTTTCCCGAGACCCTGCCCCACCCAAATGGCAGGCCTACTCAAGTTGCTCCGGTGGCTTTTCTATACAAATGGTCTGTCTTGGCTTTCTAAAATCTCTCAAAAGTTCACAAAACCCAAACAAGCAGTATCTGGCTTTGGCATGTCCTGTACCTCTGGCTGAGCAGCCCTAAGGCAAGCACTAGTGAAATTCAGCCTTGGTTCATGGCTTGACTTCTCAAGACACCTCCAAGCCCAGTGCAGATGGTGGCCATCTGCATTTGCTTTGGGCTCTTGCCAAGTGTCTCTGGGCAGGGCACAGGCTGTGACTCAACTTGGCCTGAAGGGGGTCACCCTTTAGACCCCAGGTCTGGCATACTAGGTAGGTAACATGGGACCAAACCAGAGCATCACCTGGGCACTGCCAAGGATGAAACACCCAAAGGACAGACTGGGTATGCACCAGAGTCCCACTAAAGTGAACCCTGTTTTGTAGGGTCATCCCCTGCATGTATCCCCTCCACTGTAGTCATAGACATTCCTCACAACCAATCAGTCTGAGGGTCAATTTCCCCCTTGTCATGCAAACAGCTACTGAGGCTCAACCACAACAGGAGGGCACACACAGCCCACACAAGGGACACTTCTGGAGCACCCATCTCTGGTAACCTGGGAGACTACACTCCTGGGTCTCACTAAACACTACATAAAGCCACTCTACTAAGATTGGGAGGCATAGGAGCCCTACTGAATACATAGAAACAAACGGAGGGAGGCAGCCAAAATGGGGAGACAAAGAAACATGTCCCAAATGAAAGAATAGTACAAATCTCCAGAAAAACAACTAAGCAAAATGAAGACAAGCAATGTACCAAATACAGAGTTATAAACACTGATTATAAGGACACTCAATTTTCTCAGGGAGAACTTCAAGAAAGAGATAGAAAACATAAAATTAGAGATAGAAAACATAAAAAAGAACCAGTCAGAAATAAAGAATAAAATAACTGGAATGAAGAATACATTACAGTTTGTTCACTTAGTGCAATGATCTACCTGAAAAGTTAAGTATGTATCATCTCCCTTTCCTTTCTTTTGTAAAATGTCACATAAGTAACAAACCAAACAAGCAATCCATAAAAATATCAAGAACCAAAAGGAAATAATTTAAAATAAATTAAAATGCTATATAAGGAATTATTCTAATTCTTGGTTCTGAAATAGGAATATTTTATAAGAAAAAACAAAGAAAATATTGCCTCACATTTTAAAAAAAAGATTTAGTATGCAGGCAAGAAGAAAAGCAATAGCCTCGAATAACAGCTATTTCCTAACAATTGAGTAAATGATGCAGAAACACAAAATCTTGATGTGTAATCCTAGAAACTTCTTAACATGAATATAGTGATGGGTTGTTAACCATTCCCCCCACTGACTCCAAATATTAGCATTGCTATGAGAATCCTTAGGATATTTTGTTTTATATGAAGGATTAACACATTTTATATCACTAGTCAAATGCGAAAGAAAGCATAGCATAAAATGGCTAATCAGGCAGGAGGAATTTAAGTATCAATGACAGTATCTAGAGACTAGTAGATTTTGTCCTGAAATGGCTGAAAGTATAAGGCAAATAATATATAGCAAACTCAAAGCAATAATGAGAGCTTGGAACTCACAGTTTTACAATTCCTCTCTTATTTTATGTGATTCAGCTGAAAGGTGACTTAAACATAGAATTGCAAAAAATAAAGTGATGTTCCTTGACACAAAGATCTGTTTCCGTGTCTCTCTAAACTCAACGGAGAGCCTTTGAAGTGCATCATATCTCTGTGCTACCACAGAAGTGTCACATAACCTGCTAGTGCCTATCTCTGGCATCCACCAGGCACACAAAGACATTATGAGAAGGAAGGTAGCCTTCCCTTTATCTAATAACAGCTCCCCAGAGAGAATCCAAGAGGCATTAAGGCATGCTCACTGGTATCACAGGAAGAAGCAGAAATTGTCTATCCTTTCCTTTTTAATTCCATTCTCTGTAGCAAAAAAAATAAGCAGTTTTTTTTCTTGTCATGTTACAATAATCCTTGGTCCTGTATTTTCTCTGATATATGAGAGGATTAAATACTTACATGAATGAAAAGGGACCATTGTTGTTGTTTTTTTAACCAAAAATCATAACTCTCTCAAATAACTATGTAACCACCTCATGGACACATAAAAAAAGTGATTATAGTCCCTCTTTACCCTCTCCTACCGCCCCCTACCCCCCTTCCCCTCTGGTAATGACTAAACTGCTGTCTATGCTGATGAGTTGTTTCGTTTGCCTTGTTCATTTGTTGCTTTCGGGTTTATATCCCACATATGAGTGAAGTCATATGGTTCTTGATTTTTTTCTTTCTGACCTATTTCGCTCAGCTTGATAATCTCAAGATCCGTCATTATTGTCACAAATGGCAGTTTTTCATCTTTTCTTATGGCTAAGTAATAATCCATTGTATGTATGTGCCACATCTTTATCCAATCATCTATTGAAGGACAGTTCCCATGCCTTGGCCACTATGAGTACTGTGTTTCCCCGAAAATAAGACCTAACCAGAAAATAAGGCCTAGCATGATTTTTCAGGATGACATCCCCTGAACATAAGCCCTATGCACCTTTTGGAGCAAACCTTAATATAAGACCCGGTCTTATTTTGGGGGAAACACAGTAATGCTGCAGTGAACATAGGGGTAGATATATCTTTCTGGATAAAGATTTTCAGATTTTTTGGGTAGATACCCAGAAGAGAGATTGCTGGGTCATTTGGTAATTCTATTCTTAAGTTTTTGAGGAATCTCCATACTGTTTTCCACAGTGGGTGTATCAATTTACATTCCCACCTGCAGTGTATGAGGTTTCTTTTTTTCTCCGCAACCTTTCCAACACTTCTTATTACTTGTCTTGATAATAGCCATTCTAATAGGTGTGAGGTGGTATTTCATTGTGGTTTTAATTTGCATTTCCCTAATAGCTAGTGAAGTTGAGTCTTTTTTCACATATCTGTTGGCTATTTGTATGTCTTCTTGGGAGAAGTGTCTGTCTAGGTCCACTGCCCATTTTTAATTGGATTGTTTGTTATTTGTTTGTTGACTTGTATGAGTTTTTTATATATTTTGGATATTAGACATTTATCAGAGACGTTGTCCATGAATATCTTTCCCCATTTGATTGGTTGCCTCTTTGTTTTGTTCATGGTTTCTTTACAGTGCATAAGCTTTTTAGTTTGATATAGTCCCATTCATTTATTTTTGCTTTCACTCCCCTTGCCTTTGAGGTCAAATTCATAGAATTCTCTCTGAAACCCAAGGTCCATACATTTATATCTATGTTTTCTTTGGTGTAATTTATTGTTTCAGGTCTTATGTTTAAGTCTTTTTTCTGTTTTGAGTTAATTTTGGTGTACGGAAACAGATAGCAGTCTAGTTTTATTCTCTTACATGTGGCTTTCCAATTTTCCCAGCACCATTTATTAAAAAGGCATTTTTCCCCCTCCATTGCATGTCTTTGGCTCTTTTATCAAGAATTGAGAAATAAGCCCATATATAGACGGCCAGATAATTTTCGAGAGTCAACTTTTCAATTTCTAACAACCTGCGTTACAAAATGTTATTGCAGAATGGTTTTAAAATTCTTTTTAGTAACTTTCCAATTGATCTTTTCACTCTCTCTTGAAATTCTTCTTAAAGATTCCTGATTGTACTCCATTGCTTGCCTATATATAAAGTCCAAACTGGCATATAAAACTCTTCCAAATTTTGCCCTAGTATTCCCTTCTCATTTCATCACTTGTGATGACCCTCCATGAATAGTACAGCTCCAGGCTTCTCCAAAGTTACCATGACTTTTCATAAATTTCTAAATTTGTTTTTTTGTTTCTCTCCATGAAATACTTTTAGCAAGACCTCTTATTTGCCTGGGAAATAGCTACTTGTACTTTCTGAATACTATGTCACCTCTTTAAAGGTAGTCTTCTTGAATTCCTCAGGCAAAGTTAGTTGCTCATACTTGTGTGCTTCTTTGATAGACTGTGAATTTTACATTTATTTGATACTCTTATAATTATAATTTTACTGTTATGTTTAACTCATATTGTGAAGTTTGATTTGCATTCAACATACTTATTAACTTCTATTTCCAAGGTGAATAAAGTAGTGCTTACTTTAAAAACTTGTGTAAGAAAATGTTCAATGAAAGGAATGAGAAAGAGGAAAATAGGTAATTTATTGGCATGGGTGAAATTTCACACAGTAAAAATGTGTGAATGATGAAAGAACAAATGAACAAATGGGCGGTATGATACACACACGTACACACCCCCCCACACACACACACAAAGTCAAGGGAGAAAATGAAGTTGTAAAACTACACTGGGTAAGAGAATCTTGAATATTGGCCTACAGAATGAACTATGATGTCAGTATACTATGGTTTTTTTATCCAAGCAATTGACGAAGAAGGTCAGTACATAAATTACTTTTAAATGCACTCATTTGGTAGGGAGGAAATTTAGTATGCAGCACAATTTTCCTCAATTGAAAAAAATATCTTTGACAATGACTATGCTCTATCTTTGTAAATACCAAGTATATGTTACACTGATATTGGTAATTGTGAACATGTACACACACAGATAAGCATGTCTTATACTAAATATTTTAAATACTATCCTTTTAGAAATAAATGTATAAGTTTGAAACTAAGCTATTCACTAATTCATTGGCAGGTATTCCCATCTTTTTCATTCCTTTTATTATATTAAAAAAGAAAAGATTGTTACAGAGCTGCCTGCGCTGCTAAATTTTACAATAACACTTTCTTGACTATGATTTTTATAATCATTGGTCTTTTACTTTCCTTTTCTCTCTGTTCTTCTCTTTCCCTTTCTTTTCTGAATATGACACCTGGAATTTGTTGTTGCTTGTTTGGTAAAATATTATGTACTTCCTGTGAAGAATGACAGTGATTTGTTCTTATAAAGGCTCAAACAGCTGACCACCTCTAAATCCGTTTAAGTTTCCTTGCACATTAAACTGTAAATTAAAGGATTAGATAACCATTCATTTCCTGACACCCAGGCAAGACAGGAAGCCCAAGTCACCTGCTCACTGCCACCGCGGGTACTCAAGAGTCGTGGTGGAAGAGAATGGTAGCTACATACCCAGTATCCATTCTCCCCTCTTTCCTTTTCCTCTAGTTTCAGAATTCCTATTTGGAGAGGTAGTGAAATTCTGCTCAGATTTAATTACAGTATATTACCTAGATTTACATACTGATAGAAATGACACATGTTGAAGTTCTGACCAATGAGATATAAATGGAAGTTGTTGGGTGCAGTTTAAGGAAAAGGTTTATTTATTTATTTCTTTTTGAGACTTAATAGCTAGTACATCGTCTTTTAATAGTGAAGTGATGGTTTGAGTTCCAGCAGAAATCTTGGGAACCTAAGCACAAATATTCTACTTTAAAGAGATTGGAGGGAAATCCTAGTCCTTTGTGTATGTAGCAATATGGATATTTAAGATCACTTGAAATGATTTCTTCCGGTGTGATTGTCAATATACATTTAAGTTAATTTTTGTCTTACTTTTGATTTGACAGAATTTTTTTTAATTGCTGTTTTCGTAATAGTGTACAAAATTTATCTGGTTTCAAAGTCTTAGATGCTATTCTAACCCTTTAAACCTATTTCTTCTTATTGGCAACTGTTTTTAGAATTTTATATATAAGCAAATACATTATTTAGGAATGGTTGTATTTTGTTCCAGATGTTACCTATACACTATACTGATAATTTTAGAATACTCTACTTTTAGTTTCCTTTTTTGGAGGAGTTTTTATGAAAACATCATAAGGAATTTGACTAAGATAAAATACTACAACTTCAGTTCCTCTATAGAGTGGATTCTTCGGCCTAAATCCCAAATAATGTATTTATGCTTCTCTGTATCCACAATCATATTTCGGAAACAGTTTTCTCTGCCTTTCCAGGCTCTTAATTGTCTTTGTAGTATCTTTGACTTGTCTTTGTTCATCTTTCATTACTTTTCCAATTTTCTACTAACCTTCAGAATCATATATCCATGTACCAACCCTTGTGAAAGCAAACCAATCAAATACTAGTTATCTCCAGCTGACATATTGATCTTAAAATTTCATAGTCTAAATGGTTTTGCCACCAAATCAGTCTTGATTGAAACAGTCCTTTGCTATATATAGTGTTACAGTTTTTTATGTGGATGTTTGAATATTTTATTTAAAAAGTCATAGATAGGAGGAAAGTGTACGGAGAAGTAGAACATATGTAAGTTTTATGGAAAGTAATTGGCTTAAATTGATCATTTATTTACTAGAAAAGCTTCACATTGACTTTAAATAATAATGCAATTAACATCATTGCTACTAACATAACATGGGTAGTTTTACTGTTATCCACATCCCTTCAACATCTTACTCTTTTTCACACCACAATGCACAGAATTTTATTATATTTTTACTTTGTTTACTATAAATAGCTGTGACATTGAGATATTGCATTTACAAATTAAAAAAAAAATATTTCCATACAAATGCACACTGAAAATACAATAAGGATAGAGAGTATATATTTTTGACGCTTTATTTGCCATGGATCCAGACATTTCATTAAGTTTCTGTATTTAACTCATCAGAGATAGGAAATTAATTAGCTAGATGTGCTTAAGTACTTTTGATTCATTTAAAACCACCCTATTATTCTTTGACACCAGTCTTAGCAATGTGTTTTTTAATACGTCTCCTGGAGCAAAGATAACAAGAGCAAAAATAAACAAATGGGACTCTATCAAACTAAAAACTTTTGCCCTGCAAGGAAACCATCAACAAAACAAAAAGGCAGCCTACAGAATGGAAGAAAATATTTGCAAATAATATGTCTGTTAAGGCATTAATATATAAAATATATAAAGAACTCATATAGCTCAACGACAACAACAATCTTATTAAAAAATGGGCAAAGGATCTGAATAGACATTACTCCAAAGAGGACACACAGGTTATATATGAAAATATGCTCAACATCACTAATGATCAGAGAAATTCAACTTAAAACCACAATGAGATAATGAGATATTAGCTCACACCTATTAGAATGGCTATCATCAATAAATCAACAAAGAGCAAATGTTGGCAATGATGTGGAGAAAACGGAAGCCTCATGCACTGTTGGTCGGATTGCCAACTGGTACAGCCATTATGGAAATGATTTGGAGGTTCCTCAAGAAATTAAAAATAGAACTACCATATGATCCAGCAATTCTCCTTCTGGTAGTTTTTCTGAAGAAATCCAATGCACTAATTTGAAAAGATATGCACCCCTAATTTAACTGCAGCATTATTTACAGTACATGAGATATGGAAGGAACCTCGCTGTCCATTGATAGACAATTGTATAAAGAAGATGTGATACATGTATACAATGGAATATTAGCAAACAACAACAACAACAACAAAAAAAAACACCACGAAACAACAATGAAATCACGCCATTTGCAACAACATGGATGGACCTAGAGGGTAATATGCTAAATGAAATAAGTCAGACAGAGAAACACAAATACCATATGATTTCTCTCTTATGTGGAATCTTAAAACAAACAAACAAACAAACAAACAAACAAGTGAACGAAGCAGAAACAAACACCTATATATAGAGAACAAACTGATGGTTGCCAGATGGTGGAGGTGGTGGGGTGGGGAGATGGCTGAAAATGATGAACGTCATTAAGATGTACAAATTGCCAGTTATAAAAATAGTCGTGGGCATGTAAAGGATGTAAAGTACAGCATAGAGAATATAGTCAATGGTATTGTAATAGCTATGTATGGTGTCAGATGGGTACTAGACTTACTTGGGTGAGCACATTGTAAGTTATATAAATGTCTAATCACTATGTTGCACACCTGAAACTAATATAATATTGCATTTCAAGTGTAATTGGAAAACAATTTAAAAATAAATAAATAAAACGAGCCTATTATTTTCATTAAGAGTAATTTCATGAGAAGTGTTATTCAAACTAATTTCTACAACAAAGGAAAACCCAAGGTATCTATTAAGTAAGAAATATTTTCTACCTTGAACTGCTTGTATTATATGTCATTACTGCATCTTTCTTTTTAAAAATTCTCATTTTAAGCATATTTAAAATTTATAAGTATTGATAAATAGAGAAAATATTAAATAATAAGAATTTAAAAATTTACATCTGTGTTTCTTTTCTGAAGTAGAATCTATGAACAGCATTCTGTGAATATTTTTCTAGTTTTAAAGAACAAGATGATAATCCAGATGTAATGCTGACATACATTTATCACTATAGAACACAAATAAATCAACTATATTATTTTTAGTAAACCAACTATGATAGAACAAAGCATAAGATTTATAGTCTTAGTTTTTTCAGTATTTATATTTTTAGAACAGATGGCACAATAGATGTGATTGTAAATATTTATTTTTCTTTCTTATGCTCTGTAATCTGTCCCTCCTCTACTAAGAGAACAAAGTATTGAATGGCATCACATATATTTCTAATTTGGTAGTTATCACTGCTGATATTGTTAAATTACTGGAGTTTTACTTAAAATTGTTCTTAGTAAATGGATATTCATTTCTGGTTCCTGGCAAAACCAATTGAAGCTGATGACAGATTTCTTGATGAAGTCATTAATGCAAATTACATACTAGGGGATTTCCAATAAAATTCCCTAGTATGCAATTTGCATTAATTTTCTCTTTATTAATAGAGAAACTACTTCTTTTAAATATCTAAAAAGTTATGCATCATTAAAATTGTCATATATATTACAAAATTCAAAGGTTATATATATTACATATATGTAACATATATATAATATATATAATATTATATATATATATATATATATATATATATATATATATATATATATATATTTGAATTTTGGAATTCTCTCAGATGTAATTGAGGAAATACTGTTATGATTGGATTCTATTCAACAAATTAATTCTAGGGCAAGCCAAATATAAAGTTTGGTAAAAGTGAAGAAGTAATCAGTTAATGATAGCTTTTTTTCTGTGTGCAAAATTTAAAGAGTTTAACTCCCTGTGGCCACTTTCACTTGTCAAATGGAGAGCCTGGAACCACACAGATGACTGTCCAGGGTGACTGACTTCTAAGGATGAGCAGAGAGCCTGGGGGTCTGCAAATCCACAACGTTAGATCAGAACACCTCTGCTGATCACCTGTAGATTAGCAAAGGACTTAAACTAGTCAAAAGTTCTTCCTACCAACTATTCTTAAAGAAAACACTAGTCATTAGACACTAACACCAATTTTTTTATTGTTTGTGTCTTCTTCTATCTTGTATTGTAAGACATCTTTTTAACAAAAAATTTTAACCCATTTATGGTGAATTTACAGAGACCTGGAATATTATATTGTAAACTAATGCAATCTTTTTATAAAGTAATTTGTGGCAATACAAAAATGTCATACTGCTATACTAGCTGTTATTTCTGGAAGTACTCTTAAACAGTCAACAGAACAAAACAGCAATATACATGATAACATCTGTATCAATGTTATCTATATGTTCAAATATTTAATTAAACTTTTTTATTACATAGTAGATTGGCTTACTATATAATGATATATTACTAATATTATCATTATTATTGTTAGTCATCCATGTTAAAGTGATGAAAACTCTTTAGAAATATAGGAAAACATTTATGGTATAATTCTAACTAGAATATAATCGAATATAAATTATATTCATTTACTCATTTATTTCCACAAATATTTATTACATGTCTAATGTGTGGCCAGTCATTGGAAAAAAACAGTTGGCAAGATGCATAAATTTTTTTACGTTATGGAGCTTTTAGGCTAGTTGAGGAGGCATGTGAGAAAGAAATTATCACACAAATAGCTAATTTCGAAAGTATTAAGTAATACTGGGGAAAATGACAGGGTGCTCTGAGAGGTAAAACAGGATGAACTAACTGAGCCTGGGATACAGATGGAGCTTTTGTAGGAAGGGAGTTAAAAATAGAGAATTAATAGAAGTTAGCCAGGTGAAGAAGTGTGAAATTTTCCAGATAGAAGAAAAATCATGGACAAAGGCTCAGTAACAGTGACAATTTCAGAAATTTTGAGGACAGGAAGATGGTCAGATGACCACAGTATATTCTTTATGATTGCATCTATATAAAAAATAAACACAGCACGTATATAGTCAAGGAGTGGGAAATGAAATTCACAAAAACTTTGAAGGTAGAATTTTGGGAAATCTCTCTTTAAAACAGGAAACTAAACGTAATAGATCATGCTACTTTAATTCTTTAATTATATCTACATATGACTGAGAAAACCCAATCTTTTAACATATATTAAATCATTTTTAAAGTTTGTTAATTCCATTTTTAGGACATTGAGCATTAAGATAAATTATAAAAAATAACACTTTCTACAACATAATCCTTAAACCTTAAAGTCTATTTTCTTAGTTTAACAAAACTTTTATCTAAAAAGTTTACATTTTATATATACAAGTTCGGAAAATTAAGTCTGTGTACTCATCCTAGAAAGAGTGCTACATACCTCATTGCTGAATATCACTAGGGTCGCCTTTGAAGTACTAACCACACAAGCACCTAGTCTACCCTTCAAAGCAATTTTGGAACTCTTTTTTCTAGAATGGCCATCAGAGCTGTAATTGTATTACCCTTGATATTCTGAATGTCATCAAAATGTCTTCCTTTCAATATTTCCTTTATCTTTGGGTAAAGAAAGAAGTCATTGGGGCTAGATCAGGTGAGTAGAGAGGGTGTTCCAATACAGTTATTTGTTTACTGGCTAAAAACTCCCTCACAGACAGGGCCATGTGAGCTGGTGCATTGTTGTGATGCAAGAGCCATGAATTGTTGGCGAAAAGTTCAGGTTGTATAACTTTTTCACGCAGCCTTTTCAGCACTTCCAAATAGTAAACTTGCTTAACTGTTTGTCTAGTTGGTACAAATTCATACTGAATAATCCCTTTGATATCAAAAAAGGTTAGCAACATTGTCACAAAAAGTTCACAAACTTAATTGTCTGATCTTACATTTATAACAAAAAATTTGCTTATGGAATGTTTGAAAACCCAAAGTCACCTTGAAATGAAATCTTTTTTTATAGAATATGGGACACAGTTGACAATAAGGGTTCTGATTTTATTGGCCTACTACAAACTTAAGATATATGAGTACAGGCTTTGTGCAGTAAGGCTATTGTTCTTTTTCTTAGTCTACATCCTCCTTAAAGTTTAAAGACATAAAAGATAATTATTTTTCATGTATTTGAAATGCATTATTTTTATTTTATTTAAAAATATAACCAGTATAACACTTTGCTTTATGAAATACTAATTTAGTCTATAAATTTGATAAAATGTCATAGTAACTGTTATTTTTAAACTATAGAATGTTTATGGAATTTTTAATTAATTTATTTATTTATATATGAAAAGCAGTAATGTTGCTGCATTGCACAAGAAACTTTATTACATGGGTATAAAAATATAAATGTATCACTAAATTAACCTAGAAGTAAATGGTACTATGACTGAAGAAAATGAGGACAGAAATTTTCAGAGTTTATCAAACAGTTGTCAGGATTCTGTAATCATGTAAGATTACTATTTGTACCTCTTCAAATGAAGTCAAATCTCACTTCATTGTTTATTTGCAAAAAAACAAAAACAAACAAACATTTGTATAAGTAACATAAGACTATGGAACAAGAATTTGGCTCTGTATATTTGAAGTTATATAAAGTCAGATTTAATTTCTAGATTTTCCAGAGACATGGCAAATATGTCTAATAGTCTTCTATTTAACTATTTTAGAAAAAGGGACTTTAGAAAATCTTTCAAACAAAAGAACTAAAGATAACTCTTCCTTGTATATATGTATTTAATTCCCTTTAAGATTAGTGGGAGTTATGTGTGTGCATTAAGGAATGAATATAACCTAAGCCTCAATTTCAAACGTTTTCTTAAAGCACTTTTTGAAAGCTTTATTACAGTGGCTACTTGTTTTTCGCCTACACATATGTGCAAACACTTCCAAGGGGACTGCACTTACTTTAAAAATCTAAAATCACAGAAGCATGTTATATTAACCAAGTTCAATAAAAGACAACCATAAATGGAATGCAAAATATCTTTTCAATCTTTCTGTAATCACTTCTGAATAGGAAAGAGAGCCACCTGGGGCTGAAAGTGTATTACTAGTCATTTTACTAATGTAATTATTTGGAAAATATAACTACTGAAAAATGCCATTGACACAAAATACCAAATATATTCACACATATATATTCTGTGCAAGTGTGTGTGTATAAATAAATATATATATATATATATATATATATATATATATATTCCATACTTTCAAGCATATATACAGGTAAATATTATGTAAATACAGTGGAAGAGATGAAGACTGAAGTGCATATCATCTACATATTATTCATGCATGAAAAATTTTATAATCAGGGGCAGTAGAGAAGTGAGCTTCTGATTTATGGCAACTTTAGTTCTCTAGCTAACATCTCTATCACCTTGAAAGGATAGACGCCATTTCAATATTCCCTTAATGGTTCTATGCAACTTTTCCTCTTTCTTTCCAACTTCCAGAATTTTCTTTTTGTTGTTGTTGGTACATTTAAAGCTATAAATGTTCTTAATGTCCTTGTAGAGCCCATTGTTCCCTATAGAAATCAGTGAAAAATGTCATGACATCTTGAAAAAGATCAACAATGAGAGAGTGCTATTCCCTTCTTTATTCACATTTGCAGGGGAGATTGAAATTGATTAGTTATCCTGAAGTTATTAATTGAACATTTATTAATACCTTCTACTCTTCTAGCCACTGAAGGCAGTACAAAATAAATAGCTTTTAGTACATTGTTTCTGCTGTGTACTATTCATTTGTAGCAAATGCATATGCACGACATAATGACTAACGATTAAGCCAGGTCATTAAAATGATAAAGACAACAAATGTTTGACAATTAGGGATATGATTGTTGATTTAGTAGTAAAGAAATAATTCATGAATTAGATGGCTCTCCTCAAATAGGACAAAACAGTGAGTAATGGTGTAAGAAAGGAATAACCAATTTGTGAGTTATTGGTCTTTATGAAATAAAGCATATGTCGGGGAGCATCGTATGGTGGGAAATATAGAGAAAGTTAAGAATAGCATTGATTATAAAGAATTTTGGAAATCAGAAGCATGGGAGAGAAAATAGGGTGCCAATGGAAACACACTGCATTGTGTTTTATAATCATTCATCTAGGAGTACAAGAGAAAATATAATTGAGTATGGTGAGCTTGGAAACAAGAAAATCAAGACCATTCTTATAATCTGGACATGATACAGTGAGATCCTGGACTCAGGTAGAACTAATGGTAATTGTTAATGTATGGGAAATATATACATTTGATTGGCTGATAAGCAAATACTTCGTTAAGCAAGATAACGAATATTTAAAAATTTAATATAGATTCAGAAACATGATGAAATAAATAAATCCAAAAAAGTTTTCAGAAGAAACTTTAAGAAATTTAAGGATTATCAATTATTCTCAGTGATTTAAGTAATATTAATGCGCAGGTTATAGCATCACAAACTCTAGGTATACTGCACTATTTGCTTTGCTACCTGAGTTGATTATTAGTCACACGTGTAAATATTGTGATTATTAGTCACAGGAACAAATTGTTATTTTTGGCTAGAGGAGATTTGTAGGATTTTTTTTCATGCTAAAATTTAAATTCGAGGATGGGAACTCTTTAGATAAGATGGAAGAAATATTACATAATAAAATGTTAAAACATAAAAAAAGGGAAATAAAAATTAAAAGAAGAAGCAGCATATGAAAATCAAGAGAGCAATGGAATTTTTACTTTAGGTGGATGCTTTAAACATTGTGAAGGAAAAAGCAGACAAGAAGTTGGAGCAGAAAGAGCCCTGAACGAGAACAGAAACCAGTTTTAGCAATATCTGTGTCCAAGTAATGGGGTAATCAGGGGTAGAAGCAACTGCACATCAATAAACTAAAAGCATAAATTAGTTGAATTTTTAAAATCTATTTAAATCTTTTTTAACAAATTGACATAATTGACATGCAACATTATTAGTTGATTTATAATTGTTCTGTTTTCATTGAGACCTATCACACTATTAGAAACAGAAATGCATCCAGGTTAGTTCAGATAATGGATTAAAAATAAACATCCAGGGATATAAGAGAAACATGAAAATCTCATCACTGAGTCTTATGACATTGTGAACTATCTTTCACTCCTTCATCATTCAAAACACAAAAGGCATTTTCGTTGCCCAAAGCATGCTGTTGAGTCTGAAACATGCCAGTGGGTTGCTAGGCTTGTGAGTTAGCTTCTCCTTTATGCGTCTGGGTCTATCCGTTTTTCCTTTGCATCTGATTAGCAACTAAGTCGTATTTATTTATCTAAAATTTATTGTGGTGACAATGATTAGTAAAATTGCATCGGTTTCAAGTGTACCATTCTGTAATACATCATCTACACATCACACTGTGTGTTCACCACCCAATCAGTTCTCCTTCCATCACCATATATTTGATCTTGTTTATCCTCATCTGTCACCCCCCTCTCACCTTACAAGTATTTTTTAATTTAATTTTAATTTTAATTTTTTTAAGTTGGGGAACTCTACTTCTCTGCTGAATTATGCCAACTACTCTCTTTATGGTATCAATCCATGATTTACTTTTTACGAATATGTCCTACTGTGCATTCCCCTTCGCTGGCCTTTAATACAGCCTCCCTTTCTTTCGGTATTCCTTGATTTCAAAATTCAAAGAAGAGATGACTGGTTTGGTCAGTCGTCATGATTCACTGTGAAGTACCACTGTTGGATTGTGGTATACATCTCACAGATCGATGGGTTATTTTATGGGTGTCAATCCTTATTGTGACCAGGGTGGAGAGGCCACATTCTACAAAGTATGAAAACCAAAATGTGCAAACTTTTCAACAGAGATTTGTAATCAGGAAGGCAACATGCGATTTATGAGAAAAATGTGGTTATAACAAAGATATCATATGACCTGTCCAGTATGGGCCCCTTAGATCTTATTCTAAATAAGAAAGTCATAACAAATACAATGTATTAGGCCTTTATCATTTTTCAGACAATATGTTAAATCATTCAAGCATATTTTCTGTGTTTTCTTAGTAATTCCTATGCCAGTTTATTTTCTTTATGCTATATTAGAAATATAGAAACAGGCAAATGAGCTGTTATTACAGAGAGCTGAGAGTTGAACCCCCATCTCTCTGATCCTAAAAACCTACATATCTACTTCTCTCACCCTCCCACCACCTCTCCATCTTCCCCTTCCTTGTCATGGTTTTTAAAGATACTAGTAGAAATTATGAAGTCTATTATCTACCCTAAGGACATATTGTGATACTTGGTGACAAGAAAGCTACTGAGATTTATGAAGGTGGAAGGGAATAACCAGACATTATAAATCATCTTTGAGCACACTTCAGCAGATAACCTCACAGAATTTATTCATTTTACTGCTTGCTAACATGACTGTTTTATGGAGAAAATAATACAACCTGAAAAAAATAAGAAATGCCCATGGCAACAGTCTTAAAGATTGGGGAATATGTGACATTTTAGTAAAATTTTCTGATATCAGTAGACAACTGAAGGTTAAGATATAAATGTAGCATATATCTGCCAAATTTCTAAGATAGTTGAAGACAAGGGAGTTAAAGAATTTACCACAAAATATCATATAAATAAAGGAATTAACACTTCTTAGTGTTAATTGGAATAATGGCTGAGTGTTGGACAACACTATTCCAAGCAGTAAGAACAACTCTAGGGGTAAAGAGACTGAATTGGCTGCCAGGAGCCAAAATACGTAAGGGTCTTAAAGAGCATGGTAAGGAGTTTGCGTTTCACTTTCTTTACCGTGAGAAGCAAGTGTAGGTGTAGAAGCAAGACATAATCTCTTAATCTGAATTATGCATTAATGGGCCTTCTGGCTGCTCTGTGGACAATAATGCACAGGGCAACAGAAAGGGCAAGGAGATCTTTTAGAAGTTACTTCAGTAAGTAAGTAGTCCAGATAAAAAGATGCTGTGTTGAAGTAAGCAGCTGTAAACTTGGTGAGAGGTGATAAGATTATGCATTTAAAAAATAAATAAATCACTGGAGGTATAGCCAATGATACAAACAATAGATTAGATATTGAGTGGGATAGAAATGGAAGAAGTAAAGTTAGCCGTTCAGTTTTGACTCATCTTTTAAATTGGAGACATTCTGGATCACGGTAGAAAACAATAAGGGGAAGTGTGTAAATTGTACAAAAATAGATTTAATAAGAGTTTAGGAAATTTTTTTGAACTCAAATTTTCTAACATCACAGTATGTTGTCTTATGAGAAAATAAGTGACTGTCGCCTGAATTGAGAACATTTAGCAAGGAGGGAGATGAGATGAAATGTAATCCTTTCCAACTTTATGACTATGTGATGGAAGTAACTCTTTCTAGGGATAAAATCAGTAATGACTTATAGGTTTATGGTTATAAACAGTCATTATGATTTAACCATAACAAACTAGTGATGCTAGTACTTTGGGGGAAAAAATTCCAATAGACAAATATCATCAATGCAACTGAATTTCAGAAGATCAAAAATTTAATTTCTAAAACACATCATAGAAATAGTTGTAATTAAACCATTATTGAGTAAGTCCATTTGTATTTTCTATCAGTGTAAGGGGAGTAGGTTTATCAAAGTAATATTAACAGTAAATTATTTATTGAGAACTCTGAGTCTCTATAGATAATAATCTCACTTTAATCACTATTAAAACTTGCATCTGGTGCCATTAATTAATGAACTTGGCTGAAAAAATTAAGCTTCATTGTGGCCCCAATGTAGAATGTTAGATTTTCATTAGTACTTGAGATTCAAGACTGGATGGCACTGTTTGGGCAACCATCATAAAATCATTCATTATGACCACAGTCTTTCTATCTAGCATAATACAAATATAGGATATGCTATAGATAATATCAGGGAGTATTTGAACAATTAATTTACCTCTGGTGTCCAAACATAACAACTCAAAATGCAAATTGTGACTGCATTTTGAGATTGCTTTCTATTTGTCTCATCAGAAGGTCCCCGTGGAACCAAACCCCAGTTACCTAGTGTGGCATTAACTTACTAGTAATGTACCTTTGCATTGGCTTTTACTCCACTATTTTCTTCTTTGTAGTTTTCTCACGCGTCCTTGGATCAATTCTAAGAATGTTAGTAGACCACAAACAGTTGCTTTGCAATGGTGTGGAGGGAAAGATAAGAAACTCAGGTGAAGAGACATTGTACCGGAAGTCGCCATACGGGGCGGGGAAACCCTCAGAATGAGATTCTGGAACTGAATTACTCACCATTCGGGCAGCAATATGGATCTCGTTGCTGATAGCAAGTGAGGTAGTATTAACTCCCTTAGCAATAGCATCAAAATTACTAAGAAAATATCCAAAATATATAGGGATAGAGTGTAGATACGGTATAACACACTGATGAAGGAAAATTAGACTGTATTTATTATGTGAAATTGGTGAACCACCATTCAATGTTCACTAAAAGGCCCACAGAAAACTCATTTCAGCATAACAATAAGAAATGTTCTGGTTATAATAATACTGGCCTTCTTGAGAAGCTCAGGATGTCTGATTCTTAGAAACCGAGGCTGAAAATACATTTTCCTAATATCAAAGAGGTTGACAGGATATCTGAATGGCAGTAATCACGTGATACTACTTCTCTATCAGAGCTAAGGTGCACTTAATCACCATAATAGCCATCATGGTTAGAATGGTAATCAAAGTGCCTTGAGCAACAGAAATCTGAAGTGATGCATAATTGGTCATAATGTTCCTAGTGATGAGAGAGATGGCAGCTGTCTGGAGTGATTCTGACTTGTGTAACTAGGAAAAATCACAAACTGACAAGCAGAAAGCAAACTTTAGCCACCTAAATGGAATGTTACAATTTGTCACCAGTTTCTAGATCTAACAAGTTTAGATAAATGGAGCCTATTGATTGAAGCAAAGGCTACAGATCTAGTACCAGTATATGTGGTCAATATTTTCCCAAACATTTCTCAGTGGGACCTAATGTAGCTGTGCAATGAAACAAGGAAAATATTTAGATCTTTGGAGAGATGTACGGGTCATGTTTGTATATACATGATTTCTGTGAAGTACCAATTGCTTGTGCTGTTGTTCAGGATCCTGCAAGGAAGAAGAATAGAATATAATAGATGAGAGATTGGGAAAGAGACATTGGAGGAGACACAAAGGATGTGAATCTTCGAGTGTGTCTTGCGTGTATGTTAGTTTCCGTCAGACAGAATCTACCTCAGAAGACTTGCTCAGTAAATATATGGACAAAATGATATCATCTTGTAAATAGCAGCCAGACATTTTCCTTGACTAAGGAAAAAGGGCTTTTGCAATAGGCCCATGAAAAGATTAGGGATGTGTGAGACAGGAATACTAATGGCTTCTCACCAAGTTCAGCCTTCTCACCAAGCCACTGTTAATGCTGAATGCCATCACTGAGCCTTTTTCTATTATAAAAAAAAAAAGAAAAAAGAAGAAGATGTGATATTTATGAACCAGGGGCTTGTAACGTTAACGTTAGATAAGTTTCTGTAACAGATTGTTTAAAGGATGGTCTGCACAGACTTTGAAATTAAGTAAAGACCATTATGAACCATCATCGGTCATGAACATGAAATCATACCAAATGAAATTAATTCCCTTTATTTTGGTAAAATTATTAGAACCGGAAAGCAACATAATTATGTTATATACCTCTGGGAAGAATATTTTCACTTGTTCCTAATATTTTCTGCATATTCTAAATGGTAATTTAGTAGTCAAAAATATATATGATTTCAGTATATGAGCCATTTTCAATGACAAAATTGGACTCATCATAACCAAAAATTTACTCTGAAAAGTAAGGTGATTGTTAAATAAGACCACTTTAATAATAGGACCCAATAAAGGCTAAATTATATGATGAAAAACAAAGAGAGTGCAGTTTTCTTTCTTTAAGAAATATGGATAAACTTGAGATGAAAAGATATTTAAAAGAGTAAATGAAAACTAAATTTAAAATGATAACAATTTCTTAACAAAAATTTGAGCCTGAAAACACACTTTTTTTTTCTTTCTTTCTGCACCAGTGATGCTTATACAGGAGTGGGAGATGGGGTCTAGGCACCCAGAGGAAAAGATACACTCTCCAGAGCAAAATCATTAAAGTATAAGATTTGAGCCATATACGTTTACTAACATTTATTACTAAAATGTCTTAGATGGATTTACTCTAAACTATCTTCTGAAAGAATTTACAAACTCATTTTCTTTATGTATTCCTTTAAAAATGTGTTACAGTGAGAAAAATGAGGTTCTAGAGTAATGTCAAAAAGCAATACAATTTGAATGATAACAGTGTGGTAATATTTTTATTTGGCTGCATTTAATGATTCAAATAGTTGAAAAAATTTCAAATACATGAAAGGTTTTAAGAGTGTTTTGCTTTTGTTTTATCATGCAAATAATCAGTATAAGCTCTACCTGAAGGGACTCACTCTTAAAATTAAATACGTTATCTTTACCGAAAAAAAGTAGGGAAGAGGTACTAATAAACTACATCTGTAAAGAGAAAAATTTACTTGTTAAAGTGGGTCACATTTTAACTTCCTATGTACATATAAACAATTGGTCTCACTTAATGAAGCCATCTACAACTTTGCGACAGAATTTCCCTCCCAAGAGTTATACTAATTATTAATTTTAACAACATTGTATAATTGTGATTATAAACATCCTGTTCAAAAGCAAATGAATAATGTATTCAGGAACAAAACACACTAATACAAATGTATTCTTTTTAAATTCTTTGTTAGACAATTTTATTGAAATTGCTCAGAAATAATTAAAATTTTGGTAAAATAGCTACATCTTTAAATTATATAGTTGCTATTATAATTATAAAATGTTGAGGTACCATGTCATTGTTCATAGCTATTAGAAAATTAATACCATATTTCCCAAAAGGCAATATAAATGCTATAATAATTTTGAAACTCAATTTTATAAGTTACGAATCATGAAGATTTAATTAAATGCATTTATTTTTTAAAATAAATGCCATTTGTTAGCAAAAATACATATTTTACTGTTTTTCAGGTAAATAAATAAAAATTTAGGAATTTAATTAGGTATTATAGAAACATGATCACATTTTTTTTGCTATTTTTTTCTTTCAACATCTTGAGATGTAAAATATAATAAATGTCTGTTATTATTTTCTATATTTTTATGTGACAACTTCATATTTTCCTTATACCTTTCTTCTTTTATAATTAGGTATGCAAGAACTTATTGTAACTGAAGTGTTTAAAATTTATACGGTGCTTTCATCTTATCTGAGATATACTAATTAAATAAGTAATTAATCCATAACATCTCTAAAGTAGTGTGTAAGCATTTCATCTAAGTTAATTACATACATTTAGAAAGTAAACATTGTACTACGGAATGTAAACACTGCAAGATGATCTAGTCAGATGGAAGTGGTTCCATTACGCTTCTAATTAATCTGCTAGGAGATGCTATAAAGTATGTAACAGAAATAAACAAAACCATAAACAGGGATAAACAAAAATAGTTGAAAGTTCCCTTCTTGTGTCTGTATGTTTGTGTGTACAAATTTATACAAAATGGTAGTATTCTCACTTGGAAATAATTATCTTCATTGTAATTGTAGCAGTAAAACAGTTATAGCTGTCCAATTACTGAAAAGGGAAGTCACACAATATGTCAGTCTTGAATGGGACATAGGTAATTCAATATTGAAAAAAAAAAGTAAATCTTTAATTCAACATCTCTTATATGATAACATTTACTCAGGGGTATACTGTCCTTAGCACCCTTTAAACATTGCTCTGTGTAATTGAATTTTGGTAATATTTAATATTGAGAAAACCCTGATTTCTAGCACTGATGTCTCAAAGTAACTGAAACAATGGCAAAATACTCTGGCATGATCACAAAATGTGTAAAGAGAAATGAAACAATGATTTCGACTAGACCTTGTTTTATGTTATCACTTTGTCACAGTGGACCCATGGTAACAATCTGTGAAACTTACAGATATAACCAGCAGAAGGTAGCATTCAGACATTATGCAGCATCAAAAGTTGTATAATTTATGTCAACACAAATATATTTTTACTTTACATATTTCAAGTTAATTGCAAAAATAAAGTGAGATTCATAATGACTTGATAGCTGCATTAATATATGTTTTGGTTAAGGTGCCCAGTAAGATCTCACTACTGTTGTTGGTTATATCCAGGGAATCAGTATTGTGGCCTGATCAGGGTATTCATTCTATAAATACTTAATGACACCATGTACTTTATGCGAGGCTGTAGAAAAGCAAAGTATGTGTGCTCACAGTAATTCTTTGCTAAATCATCTTATCTTTGTTTTCTTCCTAAATTTTTGAAATACTTCAACAAGTTCATTTTAAAAAATGTAGAGGAAGGCTAGACTTACTACCTGTTACAACATTACTAGAAAGTCCTTTCCTATGTGCATTTTACTTGTTTAATCCAATGATGAACTGAAATAAAGTGAAAGAAAAGTCCCATTATTACCTTAAATTCTACTTTGAATCACTCCAAAACTTGTTCTCTACATCCCCACAGATAGAAAGGCCAGAGCCACAGTAAAATTAGCCAAAAGAAACTGAGTGTAAGCCTTTCCCTAGGTCCTAGGGATCTGAGAGTGATTTAAATAATTTTTCAAGATAATTTAGATTACATGTATCTTGAAATCGTGTGTAGATTTAAAAATATACCTTCTGAATTGTATGCAATCTCATTGTAATACCTTCAGTGTCATAGGCATCTGCTGCTCTCAAAAACAGATTTGTATTTTCCACATCTCATTCTCCTGTGATATGCACTTTAATATTATCATAACATGTAAAACATTAATAGTGATTATTTACTAGTATTTTCACCACTTAATAAATGTCAAGTGTTGTTCAAAGTGCAGAAAAGATCAAGAAAGATGCAGAATAATGGAAAAACCTTAAGAGCATTGTATATTAATGAAAGGTATGTTTCACATTCTAGAAATTTTGAAGAAATTTAGAAGTAAAAATAATGGAACAAGTGTGAAATATAGGGGATTTAAAAAAATAAAATTTCCCATCTCATAAAGCAACAGCGTCACTGAGAAACAAATCCTACTCTGGCAGTGCTCACAGACAATCCTAATTTTTAGGAGGTGTGCTAACATCCGAGGGAACAGAAGTGGCTCATAAAATTTGGGCTGCATATCACGTTGTTGATTACCTTTTGAAAATAATAGCCTTTGTGGTCTGACAGCAGATATGCTATTCAGAAAGTTGGAAGAGGTTGTTTCAGGCACTAGGATGGAATTTTGAAAGACTTGCAGTTTCTACCTGGCATAGAGACAGGGTCATAAAGCATATCTGGTGTATTCCCCTTGGTACAATGTCTTTACCAGACATGGAAAAGACATACGCTGAAACAAATCTCTTTAGGAATGAGGGCATCTCTCTGGCACCATTCCTATTCTCTTTCAGTTTTTGGAAAATAAACTGTTAGCTTTAAAAACTGGGAAAAGATGATGTTTACATTCTATACCTTTGACGGAACTTTTACAAAATAATGTAGATGTGAGCAGAATGACAAATGGACTTAACCCACAACTCTCTGTATATGACAATTGTTCTTATGGGTAAAGTAGGCCAAATTCTAACTAAAACTCTAACTACCTTATTTGGAAGAATGAAAACTGGGTATGACGCAGTTCTTGGTATGAGAGGGGTTGTGGGAGTAAGGTGTTGGATGACAAATCTGAGTCTCCTCAGCACCTCTGGAACACACATTAGATACTGGAACTCAAACCAAGCAGGATTATTCCTATGTACACTAGACATAGACAGCTGCACCTATCAAAGGACAAAGAGCATTTGCTTGTGGTAGTTCTAAGCTACAAGTTACCCAGGGAATAATTTTAACAAAAAGTAAAAAGCTCTCTGTTTGTGGTGACTTTGGGTCTCATTCATTTTCATGTGCTGCATCTCTGTACTGATGAGTTTCAACCAAGTAAAGCAACAATTCTCACTTTTCCTTTCTTGACCCATACGGAGTATTACAGAACGTGCTAATACTTTAGATTACTTAGTAAACAAGGAAAAGGATATGCAACAGACAAAGGTAAACAGACAGGGTGAAATTACCAGGTGTATAAAAACAAAGGGACAACTCTGTGGAAGGAAAATAAATTACTTTATATGAAATAGAACTATTACAAGGAACAGGAAGGCATTTTAGAAAACACCTAAGTGTTTTGGAAAACATAATTGGAGAGAACAATATACCAAGAAACATAGAGCAAACTATAAGTGACAAACTAGAATTTTAAAATAGAAAAGACTTCAGGGAGGCAGAAAAGTAATGCCAAATTAAAAAGATAAAAAAGGTAATAATAATCCAAAATAAGATGATGAAAGACAGCTACAAAGATTAAAACAGAAGTTGATATGAGCCTGAAAATTTCTGTTTGAAATCAGGGAAAATATTTCTTTTATTCATTGAAGAAAAACATGTAACAATTATTTGAAACAAAAGAATGAGAAAATAAAGCTAAAAATAGAAAGTATTAAATAGGACAGAAGATTGAATCTATTAATTAAGTCTACACAGGAGTCAGGTAAAATTACCCATGAAAACACAAAGGTTTCCATATTGGATCACAAAGCAAAACATTACTTAGAGACAAAGTGGAATAACATGTTTAAAAATTAACTTTAAACAAATACTTCAAAAAAATCCCTTATGTAATTGAGTATTAATATTTAATATAGAAATATAATAATTTAAGGAAAAGTAAATACAGCAAAATGTCTTGCAATTTTAATGAAAAAAACACATGAAAGTTATAACAAGTGATAAAGGCATAGTAAGGTACAGTCTATGATATTTTAAGAAAAATAAAATTTAACAAAAGCAATTATAATGAAGCTGATAAAAGCTTCACAATTTATCAGCCCTTGACAGATTAAAACAGGATATATACAGATAATTTTGCATTATATAATTAATAAATTCCACTTAATGGTTGTATTAAATGCATGCTACACACCAAGAATAATTATTTTTTCAGAAGCCAAGAAACATTTTCAAAAATTGATCATAATGAGTCAAATGTAGAAATGACATATTGCAGTTTCTGTCATTGTAATAAAGTTGGACAATAACACAATTTTAAACAATCAAAATGAATACAAATATTGACTAGTATATGCATGTGTATATATATTACTAGTTGAAGTAACTGAGGTCAAAGAGAATCTCAAAGCTGCAGTTGCAGACTACTTAGAAATAATGGCAAAGACAAACAAATTAAAATTACGGAGCTGTATTCAAGAATAAGAAAGAATGAAAACTCAACTCAATAAACTATAGAGACCAAATCAACACACTGCATTCTATAAAATATAAGTCAGAGGTTAGTGTCTCTGCTGTATTTTTTAAAGGATTATGATAAAGGAATGCAAAGGACTTTGAATGAGGTCAGTTATATATTAAACTAACTAAAAGCAAGTAGATCAGAAGTCTACTAGTTTTTTTAAAGATTTATTTATTGCTAAGAAAACCACAAGAATGACCCAAGATTTCTGTTACTTCTAAACATTAAACTGAAAAATTATTTTTCTTGCTCTCTTGGTGTTAAATGTGACCATGTGATTTTTACCTATTGCGATGGGAGCAGAAGTTAAACTTGGCAAGCGTGGAAGTGAGGCAGGCCCATGAAACTGTCTGTGGGCCTCACCTATTTGTTTTGCCCTTCCTCATCTGGATGCAGTTTAATAAGGACCAAAATAATGACTTGAGCAAATACAACACAGAAGGAGCTTGGGCCACTGAATAAAGCCCACTTTATTGGGCTTTAGTTGGTAGGAGACTCATCCTACCAAATTCAATACCCACTTAAACTCCAAGAAAATCCCGTAATATTTGGCTAGTACATATTTGGATCCGTATTTGTTATAAGTTCTTGGTATACCTTAAATACTGGACTAGGCAAAGAGAAACAAAATAATACATGGACTGATAAAATAATAATCTTTATTTAGGAATACAAAATTTGAAATTCTAAATTAAATACCACTACATTAAATATGACACTAAGTAATACAATCATAGGCAATAAGCAAGTGAAGTTTATCCCAGGAGTATTTTTGTTTCATACATGTAAATGTTGAAGTGAAAACTCCTCTTTGAATTCTAAGCAGCATTATTAGTTAAAATACCAACAATGTCCTCAACTAAACTCTATTTCTCCTAATATCTGGGCCTTCTTCCAGTTTTCCCTTTCTTTGTTTGTTAATCTTCATTTCATCAATGGCTCAAGCAAAAATGATGGCTGTCATCTTTGTCTCCTCTAGTTCTTTTACCTTTCACATCTATCAAAAAGTAATCTGGTCTATTCACAAAATACATCTGAATTCTGACCGTTTCTTACAACTCTTTAGTCACCACTCTGTTCCAAGATACTCACCTATATTATTACTATTATTAATTTATTTATTAACTGGCTTTCATGTTTCGTCTCTTGCTTCCTAGAGCCTGTATAGCTTTCAGAATAATCTTCTAAATATACATTAGAATGTCATTCATCAGTGTAATGTTTCATCATCTCAGAATGAAAGTAAAAATACTCTAATGGGTCTACAAGGACCTATCTGATCTGTACCACTCTTTAACCATCTCTCAGACCTCTTCTCCTTCCTCTTTTGTTTGCTCAATAGGCTATAGTAACTCTGCTTTCATTGCTGTTTCAGATAACAATTCTCCTTCTCTAGAACATTTGAATTTGCTTCTCTTTCTGTATTGAATGTTCTTGTTCCACATATGAACATTTCTTACTCCACTTCTTTCACATCTCTAGTAAACTGTATAGAATACACACTATTTTCTTTATATTGCTGTTATTATGCCTTGTTTTCTTCATAACAATTGTCAGCACCTGACACATTTATTACTTAGTTATATGTCCTCTTCACCACTACAGTGTAAGTTCCACAAGGCTAAGGGCTTTAGTTTGTGCACTTGACTAAATAATTAAGTAAAAAGCTTAATATTAGGAAATATATTAATATAATTTATCACAATTGACCAATAGATCAAAGGATAAAAACCTTATGAAAATTTTGAAAACTGGAAAGATATTAGATAAAATTAAATTCAATATTAGCAATAAAGACTCAATAAGTGAAGGTATCATAAATATTCCTTAATATAATATGATAAAGAACATCAATCTTAAAATAGAAACTAATGTAGGGAGGATCCTAGATGGTAGAGTAGATAAAAACTGGGCTTGCCTCCTTTCAGGACATTAAAATTACAACTAAATTATAAAACAATCGACCTGGAGAGCCATCTAAAGTCTAGCTGAACAGAAGTCTTATATAAGAATATAAAGAAGTCATGCCGAGGCTGGTAGGTAGGGCAGAGATGCAAAATGGCCAACCCCTACACCATGGTTGAGAAATGGGAGAGACATCTTGACCATGGGGGTGCCCCCCAGAGGAGTGAGGGACCCCAACCCTACACTTGTCTCCCCCGCCTGGAGTACCGGTGCTGGGAAGAGGAGTGCCCACATCTGGCTGTGAAAAACTGGGGATTCCACCATTCAGGTGAGATGGAAGGCTGCAGGGAAACCCAGACGTCCGTTTGAAAGGGGCCACATACAGACTCACAAGCTCACGGGCATCACCCTGACTTGGGTGGAAGGATAGTTACTCAAAAGGAATCAGAGACATACTGGGAGAGACTGAGTTATATGGCTTTAGGCAAGGACTGGAAGTACAGTTGTCATTTTTCCTGTGCATCCTCCCATGCAGCCAGAAGGCAGGTATCATCTTTCCTCTGTTGAGTTCTCCCCCCATGCCCATGGCCAAATCTGTATCTGAATTGCCCTGGTGAGCTCTGCTCATTCCACCCTGGTGACTCACTGGGACCCACTCCACCCTATTCTCACAACACTAGGGACACTTTCTCACTGAGCAGCCATTACCACCTGCATTGCATTCTTTCTTGGACAACTCTCAGGGGTCTGCAGGCATCAGAGGAAGGGTGGCTAGCCTCAGTGTTGCTCTGAGACTTTTGCTGAGAAGCTCCAGGCTCTTCAATGGCACCAAACAAGAGTCTACATTAAACTGCTGAAAAACCACTCGTACCACCCTGGTGATTCTGAAATACTGCCTCACCTAACTAACATACTGCATGAGGTTCTATCAATGGCTGAGAGCCATAAGGGAGCCAGCATGCAACAGCAGGCCTTGAGTGCCCTGAGCTTTTTGTGAAGCTACCTCAGACATGGTACTGGTATGAGCGATCCTTGGTTCACAGTGTGGCATCTCCCATACATATCCAGGTCTAGCACAGGGAGCAAACAACTGTGGATGGCTTTGGAACTCCTACCAGGTGGTTCCTGGGCAGTCACAGGCAGTAGCTGACCTACGCTTGCACCTCATCCTGTCGTAAGAGGCCCCGGAACCAATATACCAGGGGGTCATCTTCAAACCAAAGCAGAGCACCACTCAGTTAGCCCCACAAGTGGCATACCCAAAAGGTGGTCTTGGCAGGCACCGGAGCACACTGGGGTGAATCCTAGTCCACGGGTTAATGCCCTACACGTCACTCCATAAGCTGTGGACATGCAGCACTATTTGCAATAGCTGAGATATGGAAACAACCCAAGGGCCTATTAATAGATGACTGGATAAAGAAGCAGTGGTACATATATACAAAGGAGTATTACTCAGCCATAAAAAAGAATGAAATCTTACCATATGCAACAACGTGGATGGGTCTAGAGGGTATTACACTAATTGAAATATGTCAGACTGAGAAAGCCAAATACCGTATGATCTCACTTATATGTGGAATCTAAAGAACAAAATAAAACAGAAGCAGACCCATAGATAAGAGAAAAAACTGATGGTTGCCAGAGAGAAGAAATATGGGGGAGCTGGGTGAAAAAGGTGAAGGGAGTAAGAAATCCAAACTGATAGTTACAAAATAGTCACGGGGACGCAAAGTACAGCACAGACAATATAGTCAATGATGTCGCAACAATTATATATAGTGCCAGGTGGGTACTAGAGTAATTGGGGGAATCACTGCATAAATTACATAAATGTCTACCCACTATGCTGTACACCTGAAACTGATATAAAATAATATTGAACGTCAACTGTAAGTGAAAATAAATAAAATAAATAAATAAATAAATAAATAAATACTTTTAGAAAACCTAATGCATTAAGAAATACTGAAATAGGAAAGGCATTTACTTTAATTTCAGACACTAGCTAAAAATGTCCCATTCTATACTATACTTGATATTTATCTGAAAGTTCTAACCAATACAATATGGATCAAGAAACATAAAAACTGCCATAATGTATTATTTGTGCATGATATGTTTATTAAGCTAGGAAAATCCAAAAGAATTAACTGAAAATGTTAGCTATTTGGGGAAGGCAGTTGAAATTTCTCTATTGTCTTTCTTCTTTTTCTCTGCTGATCAAAATTTTTTCAACAAAACTCTGCTTAATTTATGCTGCTTGTCAGGGTCACTAACAACAGTTGCAATTCCAGTTAAATGGCTGCAGCAATTTCAGACCTTATAACTACATTCCATGCCATCTAGAGAGAGGAAGTGTCTCTCCAGTCAGAGTCAGAGTTTCCTACAAATATTGCTTCATTGGCATGCTGTGGGTCATGAAAGGGTTTCTGGACAAATTCTTGTATCAAACTAGATGGGATATGCAGATTGGTTTAAGCAAGCTGGAATCCACCAGTAGAACCGAAAGCACATGTGCTATGTTGCAAAGGGGCTGAGCACTCTGGAGTTAGATAGAGTACTTTAATTAAAAGAAATGGGATATTAGGCTGAAGGCTATGCAAATCAGTGACCTCATATGCTGTATTTAAGTGAAAGTCACTTAGTGACTTTAATCAGTTGCCTGTAATGACAAAATTATAGTCTCCAAAGCAGAAATATCATTGAATTTTATTCCTAGAGCCAGGGGATAGATGACTTCTGAGCTTGTAAGTTTCCTTAATGAATATATTTCATCAAAAATGTCAAGCACTGAACATTAGTCTTCAGTATGACTTTCCTTGAGAATTCTAGCTAGATCTGGTGAGTAAATATTAGAAATTGTTATAACAATATCAACAACAAAAATTATAGAAATCCATATTGCATACGAAGTATTAGAAATGTGAGAATGATAATTTTTAGGCCAAATAGTATAATAAATTGGCTTAAAGTAAAATTTTACAAGGATAAATAATATTTTATATCCAAAGATTTGTTTTAGAACTCTGAATATCTCAGGGTAATTATATCAAAGAAAAATAATATCTCTATATTATAAAATTGGGAATTACAATCCAGTGAATTCCTCACTCAATATAAATGGCTTACTTGCACATGGTATCCAAATGAGAAAATTCTCCAGGGTTGCCGTTTTCTTTATTAAGAAAGCTGATAGGAATTCATATATAAAAAGAGTAAATATAAGATCATCATATTAATTTAGACTCCAGCAGAAGTAATGTTTTTAATTATTTTTCTTTTAAATAGACATTGAGTTTATAACAATACATGCATTGTTTAATATTAAAATGCATATTAATATCTGGATATAAATTGAATTTACATTTATAAAACTCCAGTAAAACTGGTCAAAATATTCCCCACCTATTTAAACTTATCATTGAACTAAAACTATATGTTATTAGTTTGAATATCTGTTAATACAATCAGTACTACCTATCATTGTTCTTACTACCACTATCTTAACCATCACATCTTTACTATAGTTGTATAGCAGTATCACTACTCTTATACTATTTACTAGTTTTGCTACAACTATGAAAATTGTGATTATTCAAAAATAATTTATAATTTTTGCTGGCTCTATAGTGATTTCACTCCAGTTTCCCAGATCTCATCATTCATCCTTTTCGGTGGTAGAGGGGTAGATAAGGAAAAGCAGAGTGTTAAAAACACACAGATGTTAATTACTAGCTATTTAACTTTTTGAGAAGTAGACAAAGAATAAATTCTCTCTGTGCCTCAGTTTATTCTTCCACAAAATGTGATAAGATGCATCATTTAGTTTGTGAAAAATAGTAGGATAATATATATGGAATACTTAGATCAAGTAAATGATAATGTATATATTATGCTTGAAGATCAATAAATACTAATTATTTTTTACTTATTCAGACAATTGATCTTTATCTTTCTGTCCCTGTTTTAAGATGTTCTTGATATGGTGAGTTTTCCTTTTCTTTTATAATTTCATATACCCACATTCGGGCATTCTCTAGGTTCAATATAGTTTTCTTGAAGCAAAGAATCTGAATAATAGCTAATGTATATGTATTTATCAATGGTAAAACGTTTTGCAATAATTCAAAATTATAATAAATTTAGCATTTTTTCTTTTGCTATGTATAATTTTTTTCAATAGAAATCATATTTAATAATCTCCAGAAAAAAGGTGTTGAAATATTTTAGGGAAGTTTTACTGGCTTCATGTCACTAGTCAGATTTTGATGTTTATCTTCCCAGACTCCTAATTCTTTAATGATAATTTACTGATAAGCAAGACAGTCGTACCAAAGTAAAGAGGTGATACATGTAACAATTAATATTTTTTTCAGTCTGTACAACACAACTATTAAGAGAACACTCAATTTATTTTGAAAAATAAGCAATGTGGGCTGTATATTATATGCGAACAACATCTCTGATACGGGGCTAATATCCAAAATATATAAGGAACTAATACAACTCAACAACAAAAAGACAAACAGTCCAATTAAAAAATGGGCAGAGGACATGAACAGAACTTCTCCCAAGAAGACATACAAAGGACAACAGATATAGGAAAATAAATGCTCAACTTCACCACCTGTTAGGTAAATGCAAATCAAAACCACAGTGAGATATCACGTCACACCTGTTAGAATGGCTATCATCAACAAGACAACACATGTTAGAGAGGCTGTAGAGAAAAAGGAACTCTCATACACTGATGGTGGGAATGTAGATTGGAACAGCTGCTATTGAAGGCAGTATGGAGGTTCCTCAAAAAATTAAGACTAGAATTACCATTTTCTCCTGGGTATATAACCAAAAAATCTGAAAACATTTATCTGTAAAGATATATGTACCCCTATGTTCATTGCAACATTATTCACTGTGGCCAAGATATGGGAACAACCTAAGTGCCGTTTGATAGATGATTAGCTGAAGAAGATGTGGTATATATACACAATGGAATATTACTCTGCCACAAAAGAAGATGAAATACTGTCATTTGTGACAACACGGATGGATCTTGAAATTATTATGCTGAGCTAAGTAAGTCAGAAGAAGTCAAGAACCATATGACTTCACTCATAATCAGTATGTGGGATATGAAACTGAAGGCAACAAAGGAACAAGACAAAAAGAAACAAAAACTCATGGACACAGACAACAATTTAGTGGTTACAGGAGCATAAGGGGGGAGGGCAAATGGTAGAAGAGGTTAAAGGGGATCAAATGTATGGCGACCGAAGGAGAACTGACTCTGGGGTGAGCACACAATGTATAGATTGTATTGTGATATAAAGATTATGTATTATATAATTGTACACTTGAAACCTATGTAATTTTACTAACCATTGTCATCCAATAAATATCATTTAAAAATTTGATAAATTAATCTAGTAGCTATAATTCACAGTATCCTTGAAATACAAACTATTGTGTGTCCTGTTTAACTCAATTATAAGAATCAAAGCACACATTCAAAGCAGGATAATACCAAATGCAGTAAAAGTGTATGTGGTATACATTATTAAAATAAATAAGTCCATAATTTCTTTCAGTTGTAAGAAGTTGATCTCTCTGGATGGCATTCAACACCAAGTTATGTTAGGAACTGCCAGACTTGTGTAGGTTCATGAATTTTTATTGTAATACTGAAGTAAAAAAAAAATAAAAATCTGTTTATCCCGAAACTAGTATCAATGTATTCAATGAATACCCAATAAATACTTTCTGATTGACTGGCTGGAACAGCTGAAACAGTTGCTTTATGTGGAAGCAAATATAACAAATAACTTTTAATAGAATGGATTGAGCAGCTTCATGCTAAGTAGAATATAAACTTTCTTTTTGTCAATATAAATTGATTCTAAAATTCAATAATGTTAGGACATTTTTGCCTAAAGTTTTGTATTGAATGTTTATCCTAGAATAACTCTTCCTCTCACCAGTTCTTCCCCAATCTAATGAAATGTATATAAAAAAAATCACACTATTTGTAAAAACTTACTTGAAATTAAAACACAAATGAAAATTGACAGTGTTAAATGTTATTATTTCTGCTCTCAAAAGGATTCCAAACTGATATGTCAAATTTAGTCAAAATACATATTTACCGTTGATTTTTTATGATCTTGATAGACTCAGTTTCTTTAATGAATCTACATGTTTTCTTAGTCTGGAACAGAATGAACTGTTTTCTACAATTCTCTGTTTGGAAGAATCATCTGTTGACTCTTAAGTTTCAATTATGTTTCAGAGTGTGTGAAAAAATGTCTATGTTAATAGTTTGTTCCATAGCTATGTTTATGCAACTTTGTTTAAAATTGATACAGAAATGCATAAATACCAATTGCTTTCTGTTCAATCAAAGTTATGGTAGACAATACGAATAGTGATAAGTTGGGAGAAGCTATTTAATATGACATGAATCAATACTGGAATATATAAAATACTCTTAAAAATAAAGCAAATGTAATATTGATAGCATTTAGGAATAGGAAATACAACAGCTAAATGGAAGAAAGGTATTAATATAAAATCCCCTGAAGGGGAAAACTGAATGGCTAATCAGAATGCAAAGAGATATTTAGCTCAATAATAAACTGAAAATGAAAATGATGATAGCATTATGCTGATTAAATTACTAAACATTTTTAAAACTCCAATATTGCCCGATTTTGGTAATGGTTAGAAACTGCTGGCAAATATACATACTGGTGTAGTTTTCTTGTAGAAAATTTGGTGATCTTTAACTAAATTCTGTATATGTAAACCCCATGACTAAGAAGCCTCCTGTGTGTTCTTCAGAGATGCTTAGATTAGGCCCTTGAAGAGGTGTTCATGAGCATTGTTTTCCGTAGCAGGGAGCTGGATTAGACATAGCCTAGGTATCTATATGAAAGGGTACTGATAAATGTTGCACATGCATGCATGCTCTGCAGCAAAATTGTTCCTTAAAAACATATTACAGGATGTATTTATATAAAATGCCCCCCAAATGGAAATATAGACAGAACATACAATAGTGGTTGCCTAAGGACATGGAAATAGAGAGTGACTATAAGTGGGTATATAATTTCTTTTAGGGTTGATGTACATGTTCTAAAATTATATTGTGGTGATGGTTGTACAGCTGTGTAAATAGGCTAAAGTTTGTTGACTTGCACAATGAGAATATGTGAATTTTATAGTATGTAAATTGTATCTCAGTAAGGCTGATAAAATATGGAATAAAGACAATGAGATTGTAACCATATTATTTATCTTTGCTAAGTAAATATATCCAACATTCATATCAATCCAACATGTGCACCAACTGCTTTAGTGGATTCTTATAAAGAGAAGAACAAGAGAGATGAGGTAAGGCCCAATAGGGTAGTACACGTGTTACAGGAAGAAGCCTCGCATGTACAAATGACCGGAGTACTGTACAAATGATGGGGTACCTTAAACTGACAATGATTAATGCAACTCTGTTCCTTGGGGAAAATAAATAAACTATCAATGATGGTGTTTGATGAAAACCCAGGAGAGGATAAAATTGTATTAACATAAGGTTTTGAGAATTCAAAGTGCTGCACAGCTTAACACAGTTTCCAGAAAGGTTTAAAAGGGAAGGGAATGATTGTCTGTGTACTGGAGATCAGAATGGCACAACAAACAAGGAGACTAAGGGGGTTGGGGTGAGGTGCAGACTAGTCATTCCGTGTGAAACTGTATATTCTTCAGGTTTGTTATCATAATTATGTCCTCTTTAAATAGTTACCGAAAAGCCAGAAGGATTCAAAAGTATGCAGCTCTTTAAATGACTTTTTTTAAATTTCTCAGAAAATAGCCTTTAACCATGAAGTTCACCATGATGACTGCTTTTTAAAACTATGTTATGATAGAAATTTGATTTTAATCCTTTGGCTATAGGATGTGTTTGGCATAAAAAAATAAGTTTGTAAATACATTTATGGATAGTATGGTGATAATTTTATACCACAAATTTTCTATAAAGAAAATTCGCATATTTAAATCAGTTAACCTACTACCTCTCTAGGCTCTGTGTGTGTTCTCTGACTTCTTTGTTTCCATACATAAAGCACCTGAATCTTTGGTTTAGCATCTTCATGTAATTCTGCTAGAAATAAACCTCCAATAGACTCTGACACAAACATACTGCAAAGTCTCTTTCTTTATAATTATTATCTATTTGAAAATAATAGTAGATTATATGTACTTAGAAAGTATGGAGTGATTGATTTACTTATTTTTGTTTGATTAGATTGCTCTTTAATTGTATCTGATAGAGTTTAGAGCAGAGAGATTGGGAATACTTAAGCATTACAGTTGTATGCCTATGTCATCCATCAAATCAAGTCACTTCTTAAACTTCTAGGCCCCTTATTTGTAAACGAAGACATTACTGCCTTCCAAACTTTTGGAAGCATTTGGGAACAAATGATATGGTGTAATAGAGCATTTGAAAATGTTTGTCTTAACTGGAAAGTGCAATAGTCTAGATGGAAAATATCTTTTCCTTATGTACTCTTAAATTCTCTAAGCATAGTCAGGGTTGCTCTAATAGAGTCATAAATATAATTGTCAGTGCTTATTATAACTTATTACATATATTGTAATGCAAGTTATATTGTAATTCCCTATGTTACTTGCTCCCCTTGTAAATGGATTCAAAATCCTTTTATGTGTAGAGAAAAAGAAAGTTGGAATTCACAAGGAAAAACAAAGTTTGGGTTTCAATAAATCTCTAATAAACATTCAAATAATTTAAAAAGATGAAATCTTCCTAAGTAGAAAAAATCAGAAAGAAATTTATTAATGGTCTTGACCCAGCTTTTTGGGAAGATACATATTCAATGAGGAAAAAAGTCAGAAACAAAGTAAATATTTTATTCTGTAGAGAACTTAGTGATAGCCAATTTAGCTCCTATATCTAGATTTTATTCCAAACTAAAAAGATTGTATTCCCAATTCTAAAAGAAACATAAACATTTAAATGCTGCGTTTGAATTTTTCATATTCTTAAATTCAAGAAGAGAAAGCAACATATAATAGATAGAATAATCCTAGTTATGTTGTATATAACTCTGTATAACTCAAAAATTTGTGACCATTTTTGTTTTAATTATGATAGCATCTCTTAGATTCAAGTAATAGTTTTTCTTTCTTAATACTCTTGCTGAAATTATTCACAAATGTAATTCCCAAAATTAATATTTTATTTGATTAACCAGTAATTTTTGTATCATGCACTTTGTCAAAATATTATGAAAATGGAAACTGTTATTGCTTATATTAGCTTCAAAATTTAGCTAACATAAATGTAAAGTTTTCATTTTTTACAGAATCCCTAAAAGATGTAGATGGAAAAATAAATCATTTTTTATGTTTTGCTTTTTTAAAAATTTATTGGGGTGACAATTGTTAGTAAAATTACATAGATTTCAGGTGTCTAATTCTGTTTTGTAATTAATGGTTATAAATTCAATGACCCTCCCGCAACCCCCCCCAAAAAAAAGTTGTTTTATATTTTTTGTTTAATTTTTCTTGGACCCTTGTGCTGTAAGGGAGGAAAAGAATCACTGTCACCTAGGCAGTTGTGACCCAGAAAATTTACTATATAGGCACTATATTAGTATTTGTGAGTCAATGTAAAGGTTACGTGTGGTTGCTGGAGTTTTATGGTTTCTCCTATATTTTCTTAATCAAAGGTTTTGGGTGGTGAACACACAACGTAATATATAGTTGATGTATTGCAGAATTGTACACTTGAAAGCTATGTAACTTTACTAACCACTGTCACACCAATAAATTTTAATTATAAAAAGAAAAAGGTTTCTTGTGTCTGATAGTAATATACCTTATTTTTCTCTGTTTTTTTCCTGTCTTACCCTTACAAATGAAACTGGTAATAGTTTTGGACCCAATCCCATTTCATCATGTAGTAATAGCTTGTTCTTTTATGAAAGAAAATTAGAAACCGGCTGAGTGTTATAGATATTAATAGTTGTTAGAAAATTATAATAAAAGGCTCTCTTTATAGAGCATTGCTAAGCTTTTATGTCATTATTCATGAATGACTAATGCATTCAAAGGAGAAGATTGCTGATCTCCAAGGCTCAGATGATGGACAGTAGAGAGGCTGAGAGTGGCTGAGAGAAGAGTGGCTAAGAGAAGAGTGGCTAAGAGAAAAGCCGTTTGTCATATGTGAAGATCTAATAACAGGCTTCCCTACAATGAGATATTTCATCTGAACTTAGATAAAGAAACTTCTATTACATGGGAAGTTATTATTCATGGCAACTCGAATCACCAAGGACAAACCTCCTAGACACCTTTGAATAACTGAATATTTTTAAGACATATTAACAAACAAACACTCCAGAAAGCAATAAATAAGACCTTAAGTAATGCCATGAAACTACACTTTTTATTATTTCCTTCCTCCTACCAGGCCACATATACAGAGGGTGCCAAAAAAAATGTATACACATTTTAAGAAAGGAAAATCTATACTAATATTGTAATACTCAACATCTACCATTAACAAAAGATGAATATAAGTCACGTTTGACCTCTGCAATTACAAGAGGTGCTCAAAGTGGTTACCATCAGCGTCCAGACACTTCTGATTATGGCAAACTGCTGCTTGAGCAGTGATGACCCAAGTGTTCACTTGTATACATTTTTGGGGCATCTTCGGTATATTTCTTAAGTTGTGGGAAGCTAAAATAATTATAACTAGGGCCTCTGCATTTGCTGTTATTTTTTGGTTATAAGCAATGGAAACAACCTCTGGGTTAATAAAATATTAACATGAGTTTATTAGTAAGATACGGACTAGCTTCCAGAATCCCAAGACACACTGAAGAGCAGGAAGAACAGGATACAAAGAAGTTTGTGGAATCATGGTAAGAGGAACAAATGGATAGTCTCATCAGGGTAACACCGTTAGTAAGACTCAGCTCTAAACAGATTTTTGTCTTCAAATGGTTTTCAGTTCAAAACTCAAGTTCTGGAGAGAAACAGCCATGTGACCATCAGAAGAGAGTGTGTGCGTGATCCTATTTGTAAGGTTGCATGAGTATTGAGAGAGTATTATCAAAAAAAGCGAGGGGATGAATGTTGGGAGGGTGAAAATACGTAAAGTTATGAACTATACCTGGACTCTGAACATCCTTGTGGGTGCAATAATTACGAAAGTACACTGACTAGTATTTACATAATGCTACGTGCCTCACAGTGAGACAGATTAGAATGCGGACTTAATAGAATGTCTCTACTGACTTTGATCCAGCAGTAACTTATTATCATGTAGAAATATACTAATTTACCAGGAAAGAGTATATGCTTTTCAGATCGAGGTGATTTATCAATACACTAATCCCGAGTACTTCATTGCAAAACTAAGAAGAGTGTGGAATCGGGACACAAATTAATTACCAAGCAAATGCTTGATGAATCTTTGCCATGACTTTCTTGGCTTAGAGGTATAGTCTAACTATGGAAAGATTATAGGAAAAATCAATTTTGTTCTTTGGAACTAAAATTGTCATCCTGGCTCCTTTAGACTAATTTAAAAATTTGCATCATGATTGGAGAATCTATTTTGGCTTCCCTCCCCACCTCATAAATTTGTAATATATAGAGAGAATTTGATTCTGCAAACAGTATTGGTTATAATGGCTAAAAGTAGCATCAATAAAATAATCACCCTGTAAGCCTTTTGGGTGTATCAATGGGAGATTAAATGAATCCATGTATTTAAAATTATTGAGTCTTTTTCACATTCCAAGCAAGATGCCCTCTGATCGCTTTTACCATTTCTGTGCACCATCCTTCACCTCCGGCTATTCCTGCACCTGTAATTATATTTTGAGACCTGCCTGCCGACAACTGCAGCCCTTTTTTAGAGAATAGGAAATACCTGGGAGTCAATAACCTCATAAAGCAGACTTTGGCAAATTCCCAATGCGAGTATTGAATCAGGCTATAGTTGAGACTTTCCCTGAAATCACACATTTGTTTTGGTTTCTGCCCTACTCTGTCACCAATTTCTCCTGGAGCACTTTTCTAATAAATCACAAGAGCACAAATCATTATCTCACAGTCTGCTTCTGAATACATGACCTAAGACACTATTTTCTCCCATTGTCCCTCATACCTTCTGGCTCCTCTTCATTGCACTTTTTTGTCACCTTTTCCTTCTCCGTCCAACATATGATTGCTTGAGTTCCTCAGCACTTAATCTCAGACACCTTTCTCATTGTACTCTATACCCTGTCCCTAGGCAATGCCATCTATTCCTATGGCTAATGTTACAATCAAGTTTTCTTCCCTCACCTAAACATTCCTCTAAGCTTAAGACAATATATCTTACACTCTCCTCAATAGTCCCACTTGGATTTGTCACTGGCAACTCCAACTCAGTGTATCTGTTATAAAATAAAATCAGAATCTATCTCAACTCCCATTGCGTACATAATGTGATCCATTGTGGCAGAAATCAACCACATGATGGTTAGCATCAGAATCCATTTTAAGCAATAGGTATGAGGTGTCTCTCAAGAAGCAGTCAAACTTGGGGGAACAGGGTGGAAAGGTTTACTGGGCTAGTTTCAGGAATAGATGAACATTTCACATACATTAGCAGGCATTGGATAATCTAGTCTGTATCAAGAAGGGAAGAGAGGAACAGATAGAGAAGCTAATGTTATGTGTGAGACGATATGGGCAAGAAGACCTGAAAGACCAAGTCTATGCACAGACTACAATGGAAAATTCTCAATCCTTCAGCCTCTCACAGAATCCTCCTCCTAGGTCATCTGACTCCTCTCCATCACATTTGTCTAATTCTAGAGCAATTCCTTCAGTCTCTTCTGCATTATTCTAGTAACCTTCAAAATGATCTTTATATACTCTGACCCTTCTGTGATCTATGTTATGTTTTGTTAAACACTTAGTAATTATAAGACTATGAAAGGCTATAAACGGTAAAAGACTAAAATAGTTAAATATTCATTTATTTAGCTAGTTTAAGAAACCCCATATGTGCTTTTCCCTGTTGGATTTTGTCTTCACTTAGATATGACCATTAACCTGACTTTTACTTTTAACATTTATTCCCTTATTCTTTTATACGTCATCATTTAGGTCTGTATATCTAAAATATATTGCTAATTTTTCCTGTGTTTAAAGTGTTTAACTATAAAATAGCAATGTATTATTCTATGACTTGCCTTTTTCACTCAAAATTATATTCTTAATATTAATGCATTCATGTGAAACAATTGTTTTTAATTTTTATTGCTATATAATATTCCCCTGCACATAAATATAATACAACTTATCTGTTCATTCTAATGTTAGCAAATTTTGGGGATTATCCCTTTGTAAAAATTAATTTTTGACATTTTTTAAAGTCACTTCAATAAACATGTCTATGCATTTATTCTTATGTGTATGTGCAAGGGTTTCTTCAAACACTTAAGAGGAGAAATACTAGGTCTTTACTAGAGAATGTCAAATAATTCTTCAAAGCATTTGTACCATTTTTATATTCATACTTTAGTGTATGAGAAATTCAGCTGCTCTGCATTTCCTTGAAGACTTGATAGTGTGGTCTAATCCATTCCTGCCTCAGCAGCTTCTACCAGTATGACCTTTTACAAATGGGAATCTGATTAAGTTACCCAAACCCTGCCTATAATCCTTTAATGGTTTCTCATTGATCCTAAAATAAATTTCAAAAGTTTAACATTGTCAAAAGATTCTGTATGCTCTGATTTCTCCATCATTTAATATTTTATAACACTCTCCTTGCTTTCTATCTCCACACTGGCCTTTGGTTTCTCTTTTCTGCCCCAAGGACTTCATACATAAACTTTTTCCTAGAACTCCTTTCCTCTATCTTTTTTCCTGATTAACTTTGCTTCGTTCGTCTCATGTTAAATGCCACTACCTCAAGGAAGTTTTCCTTAACTCCTTAGAATTTATTTGGACCCCTCAATCACTGCCATGATTCACATTGTATTTTTACATAAAATATTCATCACAAAAATAATTAAAAATGATGTGTGTTTTAATGTGTTTATTAATAACCTTTATGCACAAATTGGGTCAGTTACAGTTTCCAGTCTGTGTTGTTTACTAATTTATTTTAAACAAATAGCAACTAATCGACTAATAGTCAATGATCATTATATATGTTGAATGGGAATGATTAATCTTGATACACAACCACAAGCACATATTATACTTCATATTTATTTTCATTTCAGAAATGGTAGATTATTATTTACCAAACACTTATGTCCACCCTGCACTCCTAATTCTCCCAACTTATAAATGAGGGGTATACTTTTCTGTGCCATTGATATTAATGTTAGCTATGACCTGCTTTGACCAGTGGGATGTGGAAGATACAGTGAAAGCAGACATTTGGAATATGCTTGTCCTTTTAGGCATGCTGTCTTGTCTTCCACCATCACTGTGACAATGTGCTCTAGCTAGCTTGCAGTTCCCTTAAGAATAAGGGAATCATATGAGGCCAAACTGGGGCTGGTGCAGATCCGGCAAATAACATCTGATCCAGAGATTGAGCTTTAACTGCTTCTTTTCATAAGCCACTTAGATTTGGTGGTTAATTGTAGGCACCAAAAGTTAAGGACTCTCTAGATAGATTTAAAAAGAGATGCAATTCTTGAAAGAAAACAATTAACAAATTTAAGTTTCCTCTAGTAATTATCAATAAAATAAAATGAATCTAACTTAAGTTTAACTATAAACAGCTGCTCAAACCCATGTTTTCCCCAAAATAACTTAGATGAGAATAGAATATAGATTTAAACATTAAAAAATTGGAGTGGAGGATTTCTTTATTGAAACTCTGACTATAATCTGTTTACCTCATAAATCCATTGAGTGTCTAGATATAAATCAATAAGGGCCATGGCGATTATGAACTATAACTGACAATTTTCTTAACATTTTAAGGACCAGCTTTAAACTGAATATTTTCCGTTAGCTTCACACAAAGTGTTTCATAATATGTTGTAATGACCTCTAATTTTAAATGCTAAAATACAAAATACTCTTAACCAATTACTAGCTGTACCCAATGTTCAAGTTTAGATGGTTAGTCATAGAGAAAAAAGCCATTTAAGTTTCAGAGGTAGCGAATATATCAAAACTAACAGCATATAATTTAAATCATGCAGATAACAAAATTCACATGCAAGATATACCTGCTAAATCTATTCTTGGTTAAATTAGCTTTCACAATCCGGAAGTATCTCTAAACTCCTAGGACAAGGAGAGTGAGACCAGAAAAAAGTCTTTCTAGTTTACTATAATATAAGGTTGATGCCAGAATTTACCTCCTTTATTAGGAGAGTCAGCATCTACTTCTTACAACAGGGTGGTGGTCTTATGCTCGGATCCAAATAATATCCACATGCAGAAACAAGGATACTAAGGGAAACTCATCAACATTTCCCTTGGCTATAGTCAATCCTACTAGTGACAAACTCCTGACTGAAGTCAGATTGATTCTCTTCCTGAAAAAGGAGGATTGGAATACAGGGTTAGAAAATTAGATTTACTGCATATGCTTATTAGAAGTCAAGTGGTGTAAATATGAGCACTTTATGTTAGCTATGTAGATGCTGAAGACAGAAACAGTAGCCATGCACAAAAAAGAAAATCGAGCCGATAGAGCAGACATGCTGAGATTGAAGATGGAGCTTCCTGTCTGGGTTCCAAACAGCTTTTCAGTTCCTCTTTTTCCTTTGCCAAGAGGCCTATGTATGCATATTTCTTTTCATGCAATTGAAGGTAGAAAAGACTGAGATACTGGGTTGCCAATTTGCCTGTCACACTTACCTATTAGCAAATGAAATATTTCATATCAAAACCTAACATATGGAATCTCAACAACCAGCTGCTAGTATATGTTGTGTATATTTCAATTCTGCTTTCTTTTTACTCCTAGCTGAAGTTCCCTGTGCAAAATCTAACCTTTCTCAGGTGAATATACATAGGAGACTGTACATATATTGATGGTTATAACTATGTTGGTAGAAATGAACAGAGGCATTGTAATACATTCTATGTCTTTGTAGACAGGAGAGGTTATTGAGACTTAAATTATTATTTTTCCTAATTTATCACCAGAGGATATTGCTATGGCCTGAACTGTGCCCTCCGTCAACCAAATTGATATGTTGAAGCCCTAACCCTCAATGTGAGTGTATTTGGAGATAGACTTGGCAGAAGGTAACTAAGGAGGTAGGACCTACTAGGAAGTCAACAGCAGGGTATGAATTAGATATATTAGTGTCCTTGTAAAAAAAGACATCAGGTAGCTTTCTATATCTCTCCGTACACCAAAGAGGAAAGGCCATGTAAGGACACCAAAAAGGTGGCCACCTACCATCCAATAAAACAGCTCTCTCACCAGAAACCAAACATGCTGTTATGTAGATCATGGAGTTTCCGAATTCCAGAATTGTGAGAAAATGTGTTTTTGTTGTTTAAGCCACCCACTCTACAGTATTTTGTTACGGCAGCCTGAGCTGACTAATACAAATATTTAACAAATCCCATGCATGAAGGGGGCCTATTTCTAGTCAGGAGTTCCAAAATTTATAATGAAGCTGACTAACAGAGCAATTTGTAAGCTGCTATAATTAATGGAACATCTCCACTGGGAGACCTTCCATAAAACACGCATTGCTTCCATAGCATCCTTAATGATGACATTTTCTTGGACAAAATCTATTTACATTTAATATATTACTACCCAGAATTATGTTTGCCTTTCTAACCAGGAAGATATTGCCATGCAGAAAGAGGGGGAAACTCATAAACAGCAAACTATAATGACATAATGGGTACTCTAATAGATAACTTGTTATGGGAGAACATAAAAAGAATTAATTAGAAATAAAGGTATATTTTATAGTTAGAGGTGGATTTTCTTTTGGAAAAAAAAAAAACAACCTCTCTCACCTAAAAGGTAGAAGTTGTTGGCATTTTAATCCTTTGCTCTTAATAGATTTTTATTATATTGTATTGCATCATTATTAATTTGCTAGAGAGAAGAACCAAATAACAAATCAAGGTAATCCAATAAAAAACAAAACAAAACAAAACAAAACAAAAAACAGATATCTGATAGCCTAGGTAGAAGAAAATAGAGGTAAGAAGACAAGGAAGAAACAGAAAGTATCTTTGTCAGAAAATTTAATTACTAAACATATTACATCACATCTTAGGTAATGTTGAGCCCAGCACATAAAGACATTAGAAATTAATGTGAGGAGGGCAGAGAAATAAATAACAACAACAACAAAACTCATACACTAAGGATCTCCTTGCGATAGTAAGTGCTTTATGTGGCTTGCTCCCATGGTAGCCCTTTTCAGGATGGGAAACATTGACTTTTCTTTTGTGATCTCAACCCCTAGGACAGTGCCTGGCACATAATATGTTCTCAATCAATTCCAGTGACAAGAATAATGGGTATGATAAAGTCCAACTATGGGGGTTGTTGAAGAAGAAGTCACTAAAGTACACTGGGCATCAAGGTGAGACCATTAGGGCAAAGGCAAGTAGAAGAGATCTCAGATGCATTTCAGACTTTTTACATAATACTAGATGTCCTGGTCCATGTTATGTCTTAGAGTTCATATTTTTCATTTCAGCTCTAATATATAGACGCTGTAGTTCATGTGAATAAATGCTCTTCTATTTCAGCAACTGAAATGTTCTTGTTACCAGGAAAGCTATATGAAGTGAAAATGCTGATAGCTTCCTCTAATTGAAAATACACTGCTGGTTATACCCTCAAGTACAGGTCTTATATCTACTTATTCTACGATGCTAAGAATCATGATGCTATTATTAAAATAGAGACAAAATATTCTTCAGTTTAGAAAAAAATGGTGTGTGTGACCAAGGAGATTATACATTACATTTCATCACAGAGTGGTCACACTTGCGATATACTATAGAGTACTAAAAGCTATTGTTCTGATGAATTATAACCCAGATACTTTCACGCTAAAGATTCATTTTATCAGGGATTTCCGTATTATACATCACCACTGCAATGTGTAACATATTTTCAGTGACATATCTTTATGATATGCTATAGGCTAAAGTAGAGTAATTACCATTATAAGAAGGTTTTACATGAGATTTTATGCTTTAATTCCTATGTTCAAAGTTATTTAAGTTATTTTTCTGTGACAAGAATGTTAAAAATACTCATAGGTTATATTATGAAATCAGTCGTTAGTGATTTTAAATTGTTTTCCATTTTTAAGAGGTCCTTTTATGAGAAAAAATATTTCATCAATAAGACAGTAAAATCATTCAATGCATGCTCTTCATTTTACATTTTTCAGCTTGTGCCAAGTGGCTGTTTTGCAGGAAAACAAAATAAAGGAAGAAAACCATTAAAGACTCAATGTTGCTACACTAAAGTAAATCATAAGTAACTAAAGAAACAGAAAGCTATTTAAATGCAAAAATCTTGCTAAACTTTCTGTCAGGCCATACAACATTTTCGTGGTGGCTAAATATTTTAAACATAATAAGAAATAGATCTCTATAGCTTATATGGTCATCCACCGCTAGCTTCTGAGTTAAATTCTGGCCTGCTTAGCCATTAACAGATAATTAGAAGTGACAGGAGAGATCCAACATTCAACACAGACTTGCTTTTTCCAGCTTTTGAGCCTAGTTACTTTATGCAAATTAGTAGAAGGCCATTATCATGCAGCCCTGACAATCAGTGTTTAATTTATTAATAGCCTTGATAGTTGTGGCCAGAATATAATTGGTATGGGCCGGGTGCAAAAAAAAAAAAAATAATAATAAATTGGGTTGTGCACAAAACTAAACAACATAATTACCAACAATTAGACATTAATTACGAGGTAGCAGATTCAAACTCTTCTGAATTTGGCCAAAGCTAGGCCTAATTATATTTTAATGTTGTGAAAACATCCAAGTTTCTGAGCTGATCAGTTATTCAGAAGGTGCTTCCTGTTGATGTTGTGTTTAATAATGGATTATATCATGTCAGGATATTAAATATGTTGATATTTTGGGATAATCTAATAATCACAGAAAAATTAGTGAGGTGGGATTTATGCTAACTTGGTAGTAATTTATCTACTTCACCTATTTTATTTGATAACTTGTTACAACACTAACATACAACGAAATGAAAATGATTTTAGGGATATATAAAACAAGTAAAGTCTCATTGATGATTACATTAAGAAGGGAGAAATAGGTAGAGATGCTCAGGGCAAAAATATAGTTCACTAAGTATCTTCCACCATAACAAAGAAACCCTGTCTGATATTAGATCCCAGAGGGGAATTGCCACAACACTCTGCCAGCCACTGCCGTGATAATAGTTTCTCACAAGCAGGTGGAGCATGAAAAAGTATTCATGTGAAAAATATTTTAGCACATTAAATATTTCAGTGTAATTATTAATGAAAAAAATCCCTGGGTACCCTTGGGAACATGAAAAATGTGTTACATTCTTTCTGATTAAAAACATAGGTGAAGAACACTATCACATTTCAACAGCTTAGCAATATCTGAATAAACATTTCCTTTCTCTATTTCCTATGATCTTAAGACCTGAGGTTGTGGTGTACGAGTTCCCTACCAGCCAATTGTGATACGATCCATCTATTCTTTTAGGTGTTTGCGTATATTCTAACTACTTGTGACTGACAGGTTATTCTGTACAGAAGACAACAGGTAAAATGAAAATCGATGCTTGCATGGAGGAACCCACCCGTTCTATCCTATCTTTCACATCAAAACATATTAATTTGTTCAATTAGCTACAAATATGCACTCTGTTTTCTAAGGGAAGTAAGATACTTATATTTTTAAATTAGTCCTACTGATTTCTATACCTCACATTCACTCCTCTGGATTGAAAATTAGAAGTTATCTATCTGTCTATCTCTATCTATCTATCTATCTATCTATCTATCTATCTATCTATCTATCTATCTATCTACCTACCTATCTATCTTTCTATTTATTTGTTGAAGCTATTTTTAAAACTATTTTTAAGTAGCTATTATTTTCTGACTTCTGCTCCAGGTTCTTTTATTCTTTTTAAATCTCTCAAAAAACTTGCAAGTTATCCAACCCAGTGGCCCCTCCTGAATCTTTCAGAGACAATGCAGCACTGGAAATTTCTGAGAACTCCCTATTTCTTGAAAGCTTCTCTTTCCATAAAATCCACACACTATTTTATTCATTGGTTAACATTTTGCTGCTTTTATAGGCTACTGATATAGGATGATGGAAAGGAAAGCCTGATTTCTTTAATAAAATATAAATGAGAATCTCTAGGATTTAACGCTGCCAGATTTTCTAGGGGAGAGAGTTAATGCTGAAGTAATTATAACACTGTACTGAGTTTTACCTTCACCATGGTTCTCACAATTTGGTCCGTACCATTATCAATTTGCTTGGTGAGATAACAAGCTGTGATAATGCTATTTATAATAAATATACATTTGGTAAAAAAATACTTTGGTGGTTTCTCAATGGTTATCAACATAGTTTAAAAGTCATTACCATTGAGATTCAGAGCCTTTAAATTTGACTCTACCTTATTTGAAACTTCCTTTGTACACACTAATCTTATTTTTTCCATATTATAACATATACTTTTATATCCATTTGCCCTTATCAGTTTCTATATCTGGAAATATCTTAATTATCTTAAACTTGATCTACTTTGTAAAATTGTAAAGTATTCCCGATTACACAACATTCAGCAGACAGATTAAACCATTAGCCCATCTAATACCTTTTGCAAATGCCTAGCACAGGTTTGGAAATTAGAAATTTTTGATTGTGGGTATATGTGTGCTTGAGTAATTTTTACTTATTTGTTTTCAAATTGAAGGGCATAGGTGTCTTGGACCCAGAGAAAAGTGGATATAAATATTGAAGTGTCTGAGACTGGGTAAGATGAGGGTTAAGAAGCAGGATAGCAAAAATAAATAAAATAAAAATTTTATATAATTCAATTGTTCCTATTATTCAGGATACGTGCTGCCGCCCCCACCCTGATCTAGTGTAAGCTTCATTTGAATGTGGCATCAAAGATGTTTACAGAAGAAAACTTGGTCCTTTTCCTTCAAAGTTAAAGAAATTACTAAAGCATGGTGAATCACTAGATAAGGGGAAAAGATGCAAATCATATTGAGTGAAATTTTTCATACTTAAAGACTTAACTCACTAGTACAATTAACTTATGATTACACTGAAATTAGCAATTTACAGAGAAAGCTCTGTGGATTGTAATATATACGTAGGGTACCACCATTTGGATAATTAGAAACACATACAGAAACATAAAATGGTCTCTCAAAACAATATTTAAGAGACAAAACTATGATTAAATGGCAAGCCTCTGGATTTCAGAGCTTTATTTCCAAATAGAATATTTACTGAGTTCCAGTGAGGGAAAATCAAAAGAAAGAGAAATACTTGAAGAACCAAAACAAAAGAACATAAACAATGTCAATAAAATTCATCTTGAAGCATTACATATGAACCACCAATTTGAAGAGAAAAATAAATGACTAATTAAAGAATCCATGTTTTAAAGACTTCTTAGAAACTTTTTTTTTCATACTCAAAATTTATATCCTTAACAAAATTTCTTGAAACAAATTGTATATGCAAATCAGTATCTCTGTAATTGTTTAAAATCAGCAGGACTGACCACTTACAACCCCAGAGAGAATGATATGGAGTTAATTGACGCTGCCAGAAACTAAATATACCCACTGCGTCTCAATTCAGGGTGCAATTATGTCTGTGAGAGTTTTCACATGAAAATTATTGCACTTCAAAAAAATCTGCGTATTACTAATATCTCTGCAACTGAAGAAGAAGAAGAGAGGGTACTCCCTAAACAATGAAATTAGAGCAGTATAGGAAATTAACTTTGCTATTTAGTATAAAGTTGAGAGTACTAAAGACTGAAGTCATAAATATTCACAAACACTTCATCATTATACAGAATTGCCCGACAGCCACACATTTTTAATACACAATGCAGGCAGTCATATTATTAAACTTAATGGTATCTGAGAAATAATAAAACACTCACAGCCTTGAGCTTGTAATGAGATAAGCTTGTATCCTGATCAGCTTGCATACAAATCATCTCATCTGAATAAATTTAATGTTTGAATTTTATGTCTCTCCTCAAGCACTGCTGAGTCCCCCCCCCCTTTCGTTTATGAACAATTATAGAAAGGAAAATAAAAGTATGGCTGTGATGTGCTATATCAGTGGGGGGGTCTATAATACATGACATTTTAACGTCTCATTTCTAGTGCTGTACATAAGATTTTACATATATTAAAGAAATAAACAATGAATTTGTGACACTAAATGCAATGTGAGAAATATTTTAAAGCTTTTACATTAGTATAAAAATGTTTATGTTTTAAGTGCATTTTAACATTCCAAAATAATAATAGCATGCTTGTCTTTAATATTAAAATGATTGAGATTCATAGATTTAATTGAATTTTCTTCTGAAAATTTGATATTCCCTTCCAATCCTTCTTTTAAAATCATAATATTAAAGGAGATGAATGTGTTAAGGATGTGTTCTTTCAAGATCAATCAAAAGAAACCATCAAAAAAAACAATAACCAAAAAAAAAAAAGCGAGGAGGCAACCAACAGAATGGGGTAAGATATTTGCAAACAACACCTCCAATAAGGGGCTAATATCCAAAATATATAAAAAAAACTCATAGAATTCAACAGCAAAAAAAACCCCAAAAAATCCAATTAAACAATGGACAAAGGAACTGAACAGATGTTACTTCCGAGAAGACAAACGGCCTACAGATATATGAAAAAATGCTTAACTTAACTAGCTATTAGGGAAATGCAAATCAAAACCACAATGAGATACCATCTCACACCTGTTAGAATGCCTATTATCAACAAGACAGGTAGTAATAAGTGTTGGAGAAGCTGTGGAGAAAAAGGAACCATCATACACTGCTGGTGGGAATGTAAATTGGTACAGCCACTATGGAAAACAATATGGAGGTTCCTCAAAATATTAAGAATATAATTATCATATGTCCCAGCAATCCCTGTTCTGGATATCTACCCCAAAAATCTGAAAACATTTAAATGTAAAGATATATGTACCCTTGTATTGTATTCACTGCAGCATTATTTGCGATGGCCAAGACATGGAAACAACAAAAGTTTCCTTTCATAGATGACTGGATAAAGAAGATGTAGTACATACATACAATGGAATTACTTAGACATAAAAAAAGATGAAATGCTGCCATTTGCAACAACATGGATGGATCTTGAGGTTATCATATTAAGCAAAATAAGTAAGACAGAAAATGTCGAGAACCATATGAACCACTCATATATGGGATAGAAAACTGAAAGTAGCAAATAAAAAAATTATAGACATAGACAATAGTTTAGTGGTTACCAGAGTGTAATAGAAGAGGGAAAAGGGGGACAAATATATGGTAATGAAAGGAGAACTGACTCAGGGTGGTGAACACACAATGCAAAATACAGATGATGTATTACAGAATTGTACACTGGAAACTTACATAATTTTACTAACCAACATCACCCTAATAAATTAAATAAAAATTTGTAAACATATGAAAATTATATACTGCATTTTTGTTTATATGACTGAGTTTATGTTCAATTTTTAAATTCCAAAGTCAGTCATTTCCCTATATACTTTTAGAAGTGAGTTAGTTGTCTCAGGTTTTACTTAAAACAGATTGCAATCATCTTAAGGTAGGATAGTATCCTCTTCCCTGAACATTTTATACAATGTCTAGTTATATTTAGCATTCCAAGCTATAAAAGAGTATAAAGCACAAAATTAATTTCCATTTCAAATTTGTACTGGGGAAGAAAACCACAAAGAAATTATTTAAATTAGAAACTCCTTGGGAAACGATATCTTAGACTATAATTCTTGAATAGGGTCCCGGGTTATATTACATTTTCTCTGTACGTGACTTGTAGTTATTAAGAACATCAACACCAAATTTTATCTCCATGGCTCTAAAAAAAAAAGGACATTTAAGCCATTTATAAGTTAAAAAGAGTGCTTAGGAAAAATATTTAGATAATAACTAATTTGAAAATTCAAGCTTTCCTTCTTGACTCACCATAGCTAACTAATAGATATTCATTTCATTGCATTCATGTAGACATCTCCTAAGTGACGTAATTGAGGATTAAGGGAGTTAAAACATGAAGCACATACAATAAGTCCTGGCAAATAATATATGCTCAATAAGTGTTATTACTCAAGAAGTATCCCTGCACTTCAACTCCTAGTTCTATTGAATGCCCACCAAGATTCAATTGTGTTCATTCTCATACAAGTTGTACAACTTGAACTTTTCCTTCAATTAAAAAATCATAATTGAAAGAAACTGCAATCAGATTCTAAGTGCTACTAAATTCTCCTTCTCCTTCAAAGAAACTAAACCCAGAAATCACAGATATTGCATAATGGGTGTGGCTTACATAGGAAATTGTCAGAGGCCCCCGAGATAATCTTCTGGTTCAATAAGTCTCTAGAAGGGGTCACAGGATTCATGAAAGCTATGACACTTATAGTTAATGTTTGTTACTGAGAATACATACAGATTAAAATTAACAAAGGGGAAAAGAACATCAGATGAATTCCAGGAGAAATCAGATGGTACCTCCAGGTGCCCCTTCCAGCGCAGTCACATGGAGACACATGAATTCTCCCATCAGTAATGTGTGACAACACACACAGAGTGCTCTCAATCAGGGAAGCTCACCTGAGCATTGGAATCCAGAGTTTTTATCAGAGGTCAGTAACACCGGCGTGTGTTGCCTATGAACTGACCTCAACTACTCAAGTCTCCAGCCTCCCTCAGAGCAAAAACCGGCATTCTCACCATACATCACATTGTTAGCTTAGACTTATCTGGTGAAACTGGTACAGCATAACCCAAACAGGCATTCACTTTAAATACAGAGTGGCCCAAGACCTCAGGCATGTAAAAATACTCTTATCAAGCAGAATATCTCAAGGGCTCAAAGTCATTTCCTGAGAGCCAGACAAAACAGACCCTTCTTTGGAATGTTCAGGATTTGAGCAACCCAAATCTGCTGAGTTTGAAATATGAAATAGATTCAAATATGAAATGGATTCAAATCAGTTGACCGACATACAGAGGAAAAAAAATATTAGTATTATATGAAAAGATTGGTGAATTAATACTCCTGTGTATTTTATTCAAATAAAATCTTGTTACATAATTCTAAATTTTTAAAATACTGTTCCATTTTAAATTACTTCTCTGATTAACTGACCAATTTCCCTAATTCAGGTGCCTCATTCAATATCAGTCATGAGTGATAATTGTAGCTTGTACCCTGGTTTATAACTTCATGTCCTGGCACCTTAAATGGAGCCTCACCTTTTTCCATGCTAGTAAGTCTATGCTATAACTATGTTTTCCCCAATTTCCCAAATTCAAATTCTAGGCCCTGGAGTCAGACCCCCAGCTCTGTGACCTGAGTCATAGGATGCAGCCTGCCTTCCTAGGTTCGTATCTATCACTAGGTTCATATCTGTCACATTAAGCATCCTGCCAGCACCCTGACCTCCTGCTGGGGCTCCCTGAGACTGCCTGCCTGAACTGCCACTCTAACTTTAGCCTCTCAATCTTTTGCCATGACAGATGAGTCTTTATTCAATCTCCTGGAGTTTTCCCTGAAGCATTTCCCTACAATATTGTATACTGTTTTCCAGTCTTTCTAAGGGTTCCTCTTCTCACATGGAAGATCTCATAGGTTACTCTGTTCAGACAGACATTTATCTCTTATTCACACAACATGCATTCAATAAGTATTTAGAGATTTAGTGAGTGGCCATTAAATACCAGGTACTCTTCCAGTGCCAAGAAATATGAGAATATGTAGTTCATATAATTGAATGTCTATTTTGACATATGCATTTGCATTAACACATACATACACGTAAGTTCCCAGTCTTTTACTTAATATTTTTTTTAAAAAAGATCAGTATATAGAATATATAGAACTGACTTTCAAATTAGCCCCTCATTATCATTCTTCTTTCCTTTCCCAGTCTCCCCTGGGTCTTTTAGTGCTTTGCTAATGTGTTCAATCCTGTTCAGATCACTTTTCAATCCTGTTAAGGATACTATAACCTGATCCTGAAAGTACAAACTATTATATTTTTCACTCTACAGATTCTAATCTTCACCTATGATTGCAAAACTAATACTCTGTGTCCTTGCCTGTTCCTAAACGTGGTGGAGAATGACAAAAGGTAAACAGCCTTTCTCACACAAAAAACAAAGGATAAAAAAATTGATTTGTCTCTCTCAATACAAACAGCTGTAAATCCAATAAGTACATGATTTCTTATTCTTCTCTTCCTGAAGGGAATCTTCTGAATCCACGGATATTCAGACTATTAGAGAAAAATAAAATCTACTCTTAAATTAATATATCAGCACATACTAGTCAAATATAAAAAAAATAAACATTTAATAAATTGTTCATGAGGTAAAGCAAGGAAATATAACCCTAAAGACCACAAAAAAGACATAATTGTATGTTTCAACACTGAATCCACTGAAGACTTAGTTTACATTCCATCTCATATGTTCAGTTACAAGTCACAAAGAGTTGCTCAAGAGTCAAAACGCTCTACATGCTTTGTTCTCATTGTGAACATAAACTTTATAGTAAAGAACAGATTCTTATGTTATAGACAAAAATGTTTTAGTAATGGAGAATATGATGATCAAATCATGTTGAAAAGAAACAGGCAAGTTATAGGGATTCATATTTATACAAAACATATTACACTTAGTACCACACAGTGTACTAATTTGATGTTGAATATTCTTGAGTAAATTCCAAATTCCATTATCACAAATGGTAATTGAGAAAATGACCTGTTAGTTATGACAATATATTTAAATTTACTTATGTGCTCAAAAAAATGAAATGAGCTTCTGATATCTTCATTTTTCTATTAGGTAAATTATAGATCAGAAAGCCTAAGTAGTGCTACCAGAGTCTCACAACTAAAAAAGGTTAGACCTCTTTTACCCTCTTCTACCACTCCCACTTACCCTCTGGTAATCACTAAACTGTTTTCTGTGTCTACGAGTAGTTGTTTCCTGTTTATCTTGTTCTTTTGCTACTATTAGTTTTCTATCACACATGTGAGTGAAGTCATATGGTACTTGACTTATTCTGTTAGACTTATATCACTTAATATGATAATTTCATGATCCATGCATGTTGTCGCAAATGGCACCATTTCATCTTTTCTTAGGGCTGAGTGTATTCCATTGTGTATATATAGTACATCTTCTTTATCCAATCTTCTATTGAAGGACACATTGGTTTCCATGTGTTGGCCACTGTGACTAATGCTGAAATGAACATAGGAGTACATATATCTTTACATTTAAATGTTTTCAGACTTTTGGGGTAGATATCCAGAACAGGGACTGCTGGGACATACGATAATTATATTCTTAATGTTTTGAGTAACCTCCATATCGTTTTCCATAGTGGCTGTACCAATTTACATTCCCACCAGCAGTGTATGATGGTTCCTTTTTCTCCACAGCTTCTCCAACACTTGTTACTATCTGTCTTGTTGATAATAGCCATTCTAACAGGTATGAGGTGGTATCTCATTGTGGTTTTGATTTACATTTCCCTAATAGCTAGTGAAGTTGAGAATATTTTCATATATCTGTTGGCTATTTGTATATCTTCTTGGAGAAATGTCTGCTTAAGTCCACTGCCCATTTTTTAACTGGAATGTTATTTTGTTGTTGTTGTTATTGAGTTGTATGGGTTCTTTATATATTTTGGATATTAGCCCCTTATTGGACGTGTTACTTGCAAATATCTTCTCCCATTTTGCTGGTTGCCTCTATTTTCTTGATGGTTTCTTTTACTGTGCAGATTTTTAGTTTGATATAGTCCCATTCATTTATTTTTGCTTTCATTTCCCTTGCATTTGAGATTTAATTTATAAAGTCCTCCCCAAACCCCAAGTCCATGAGTTTAGTACCTACGTTTTCTTCTATGCAATTTATGGTTTCAAGTCTTATATTTAAGTCTTTGATCCATTTTGAGATAATTTTGATATAAGGTCACAGATAGACTAGTTTCATTCTTTTGCATGTGGCTTTCCAATTTTCCCAGGATCATTTATTGAAGAGCCTCTCTTTTCTCCATTGTATGTTTCTGGCTCATTTTTCAAAAATTATCTGCCCATATATATGTGGAGTTATTTCTGGGTTCTCAATTCTATTCCCTTGGTCTGTGTGTCTGTTTAATCTGTCAATACCATGCTGTTTTGATTATTGTCACTTTGTAGTATAAATTGAAGTCAAGCAGTATGACACCTCCAGCCTTGTTCTTTTTCTCAGGATTGCTTTCGCTATTCAGTGTGTTTTGTGATTCCTTACAAATCTGATGATTTTTTGTTCTATTTCTTGAAAAAAATGTCATTGAGATTTTGATGGAAGTTGCATTAAATCTGTATAATGCTTTGGGTAATACGGCCATTTTAATTATGTTGATTCTTTCAATCCATGAACACATAATACCTGTCCATTTCTTTGAGTCTTCTTTAATTTCTCTTAATAATGTCTTAATAGTTTTCAGTGTATGGGTCCTTCACCTCCTGTGAAGTTTATTCCTAGGGATTTTATTATTTTTGTTGCAATAGCAAAAGGAATTATTTTTTCATTTATTTTTCTGAAATTTCACTGTGAGTATATAGGAACACAATGGATTTTTGTACATTGATTTTGTATCCTGCAGCTTTATTGTGTTTTTTTTTTCTTTTTCTTTTTTTTTTTTTTTTTTACTGTTTCTAATAGTTTCCTGTTGGAGTCTAGGTTTTCTATATAAAGAATCATGTCATCTGAAAAAGTGACAATTTTACCTCTTCTCTTCCTATTTGGATGCCTTTTATTTCTTTTCTTGCCTGATTGCTCTGGCTTGGACTTCCCATACTACTGTGTTTCCCCGAAAATAAGACCTAGCCAAACCATCAGCTCTAATGCGTCTTTTGGAGCAAAAATTAATATAAGACCTGTTCTTATTTTAATATAAGACCAGGTATAATATATTATAATATAATATAATATAATATAATATAATATAATATAATATAATATAATATAATATAATATAATATAATACCGTGTCTAATATAATATAATACCGGATCTTATATTAATTTTTGCTCCAAAAGATGCATTAGAGCTGATGGTCTGGCTAGGTCTTATTTTCAGGGAAACACAGTATGTTGAATAACAGTGGTAAGAGCTGGTGTCTGTGTCTTGTTCCTGATCATAAAGGAAAAGCTTTCAGTTTTTCACTATTAAGTATGATAACTAGTTGAGGGTTTGTCATATATGGCCTTTATTATATTGAGGTATTTTCCTTCTATACTTGTTTTTTTCAGTGTTTTCGTCACAACTGGATGTTGTATCTTGTGAAATACTTTTTCTGCATCTATTGACAGGATTATATGATTTTTATCCTTTATTTTGTTTATGTGGTGTATCACATTGATTGATTTGCATATGTTGAAACATCTTTGCATCCCTGGAATGAAACCCAATTGATCGTGATGTATAATCTGTTTAATGTATTTTATTTAATTTGCTAGTATTTTGTTTAGCATTTTTGCATCTATATTCATCAGAGCAATTGGTAGTAGAAAACGGTACATAAGGGTGCTGGAAGGAGAACTGACTTTAGGTGGTGGACACACAATGCAATATATAAATGATGTACTATAAAATTGTACACTTGAAATTTTACTAACCAACATCACTAAATAAATTTAATAAAAATAAGATAAATAAAATAAAATAAAATAAACATTAGAATGAAAATATAACCATGGTCAGTCTGACTCAAGATTTCAATTTGTTTTTTGCACATTATTGTCCAGATGAAAATAGCTTCACCTGTTGTAAAACTAATGGGCAATTTAGTCAATCTACCTTCTCTTTATTCCCATCCCCCTCTTTATGTGTGTGTGATTGTTGTAATTTAGACTGCATGATGTGAAACTATCTCTTAACCTATATCTGACTGAAAGGAGTTACCTCAAAATTGGTAGGTAACTAAAGATCATGTAAAAAATGCAAATACTCTCATGGTATGAGACATCTTAGCATACGCAAAATATGAAAAACAAGTTCACATATACTGTGAGATTTTTAACATCTATAATTGTATGTCTTTTACCTGAAATAGTACTCATGAAGTCAGTCAATGAGCAAATTTCCCTCTTTTTAACTTATGATTTTCCATTATATAATTATAAGGATATGCATAATGACCATTGGTTAAACCTGAATTTAAAATTATAATCAATTATATCCATGTAGAATTTAAAATATGATAAGTATAAAGTGTTACCTCTTCAATTGAAAAAAAAATAATTCACAATGAGGTTAAAGGTAATGCATAAAGAATGTATTATGTAATGCAAATTAAACACTCTTTAATATGCATTTTCTTGTTATGCAGGTAGACAAAAACATATTTTTAGGAGCTTAGGAAAATGATAAATCGCTTATATGATTTCAATAAGTCAGTGATAAAGAATATTAACTAGAATACAACATATCTTTCTTAAAGGGCCAGCAATAGTTAAACATGATAGAAAATGACAAAAAATTCATAATATTGCCCAAATGAAAGTTTAAAATATAATACTGATTTCATTGACAATGATACATTTATGGTAGATGCTGGATCATTGACTTTACATATATGTGTCTCCTTCTAGTAAACTACAACTGCTTAAAGGCAGAGATCAAAATAATATTTGTACATTTCCAGGACACATGGTGAGTCCCTCATGCAGATATATTAATATATTCATTTAGTGTGTATGTCTCATATATCATTGCCCCTGACTTCCAAATCTTATTAGAAATCTTAAAATATATAAGTCCTAACACAATAAAATTAGAATTTTGACCATTTTTACCTGCTAGAGATGTCTACCAACTGATTTTTTAAAATGAACTATAGAAATCATCCCAGAAAGTATGGTCTTCTCTATTAGAAAAATAAAATAAGTTACTGTTGGAATTTTGCTGGCCTAACCTAGGAATAAAATACTGCAATGCAATTGTTAAAAATATTTAAGAAGTAAATGTTCACAACAATAAATAATAAAATAGAAAAATTATATAACTTCACCTCTGCATAGAAATACTTTATGTTAAAAGAATCAACAACATAGAACAAGATACTGAGGGTCTGCAATTTTTATGCCCATTTAAGAGAATTTACATAATTACATAAATTATAAAAAATAAAAAATAGAAAATTTTAGAAAAACAATGACTGCAGTATATAACTACATCACTAAATAATATTAAATATTACAGTTTATTACAATCATTCACAAAAATATAATTAAAGGTCATCAGGCCTTTAATGTATGATGCTAGGTCAATGAATATTTATGGAGAGCCAATCATGCATGTTAGATTACTATTATGAACTGGGAAAGGAATTATTTGTAAAAACAAATAAATTGAAATTGCATAGTGTAGAGCCTAATAAATTATTTGTTTAAATAGCTTTTTCATTCTAAAAATATTTGTCCTACATCTCCAATAATTTGTGTGATATTCTATTCAGACTCCCCACAAATGTGGAAACCAAACTTCCTATCTTATTTTTAAGTACTCTTAATTCTCAGGTTAAAAATTTTATAGCTATTACAAATGGCTTCACATCTGCTATCCCCCATAGAAATTCTGATTGAGTAAAAGTGACATAGGCCCTAGAAATCTGCATTTCAAAAAGCATGTCAGGCAAATTTGATTCCGATATGGTGTGGAGAGCTCTGTAGTAAAATCTCTACAATCAGTGCTTAAATCCCATCAATCTTCCTCTGCAATACTTTTTCATTTCTAGCCAATAGCCAGTATCTTCACTACATAACTTCACTTACATGGCATAATTATCTACTTGTACTATAACTTCTGCATACAGTCTTTCGCCATGACATTCTAAAAACTGATATTAGTCACCTTTAAGACTAAAAATTCTTAGAGACGAAGACCCTGTCCATCTCACAAACTTCACATTCTCAGCATTGAATCTTTGCCTGGAAAATCACAGATTTATTTGTTAAATTATTAAATAAATCCATGTTATTACTGGATCGATCCTGGAAATTCACTATTTTAATCACATCACCTTCTGTGTAAGAATGCTTAATGACTGTCAATCAGAAAAATTAAACCTTTCTGAAAACCTTACTTGAGAGTATGAAATATTTTTTAATTAGATAAGACTCAGACATCATATAAAACCATTGAACTCACATTGGTACCAAGAGTATGTTTCATAACTTCTTAATATCAACCCTTAATTCCTTAATTTTAACCCATCAGCAAATCAATTAATTGATAATATTTTTGCAAATTCTTATTAGGCATACGAGGTCCGGACAATTAAGTTTGCAAACTCATCCTAAAAAAAGTGCTACATACCTCATTGCTGAATATCACTATGGTCCCTTTGAAGTACTCCCTGTGGGAAACTATGCAGCAATGCCAGCACCTACTCCACCCTTCAAAGCAATTTTGGAACTCTTTCTCTGGAATGGCCATCAGAACTATCGTTGCATTTTCTTTGATGCCCTGAATGTCACCAAAATGTCTTCCTTTCCATATTTTCTTTATCTTCAGGTAAAGAAAGAAGTCATTGGGGGCCAGATTAGTTGAGTTCCAATACAATTATTTGTTTACTGGCTAAAAACTCCCTCACAGACAGTGCTGTGTGAGCTGGGACATTTCCTGATGCAAGAGCCGTGAATTACTGGTGAAATGTTCAGGTTGTCTTTTTCATGCAGCCTTTTCAGCACTTCCAAATAGTAAACTTGGATAACTGTTTGTCCAGTTGGTAGAAATTCATAATGAATAATCCCTCTGATATCAAAGAATGGTTAGCAACATTATTGCAACAAGTTCGCAAATATAATTGTCAGACCTCATATAATTTTATATAAAACATGATTCTTGCTTATGTAGTACTTTGTAATCTAATTGCAAAAGACATATACACACATAAATATATGAAAGTATGCATGACCATAAAAAGAAAATTCTCAATTATATATATATATATATATATATATATATATATATATGTGTGTGTGTGTGTGTGTGTGTATATATATATATATATAAAATAATTATATATTTATATACATATATGTATTTATTTATTTGTATTTATACACACGTACAGAAGACAATTAACACTCCCCTTGGGTAAAGCTTTCTAGACCTGACGGTACTGGAGAAGTTTTTAAACCATAGTTAGGAATTAAATTAGCAAAGTAGTGGAAGGGTTTTATAAGCATGTAAAATAAAAGAATGTAGGATGCCTTTGGGAGATAAAGAGTAATTAATTTGGCAGAAGCAGAGGGTTTATAGAGAGTTAACGTGTAAAATAAGTTTTAAAATGTAGCTTGTTTTAAGAGACTACGTCTGCCAGGCCAAAATATTTGGAGTTTATCCTGTAGGCTCTGTGTTAACTTGATGATTCTGGTGAAGGGAAGTAACTAACAAAATTATTTGAATTAGATGATATCTAAGGTCTTTAAATTGAACATAAAACACTTAGAAAACCAAAATTCATGTATTTTGCTATTTAATCATATATTCAATCAATGAATACTTACTCTATGCCAGGCCCTCTGCCAGGTAATTAGAATACAATGTTGAGCAAAACCACACATATAATAAGGGTTAAAGTCTAATGGGAAAGACAGGCACTATAACTAAATAGTCACACAACTACGGCAAGCTGACAACTTCTATGGAAAAGTAAATGGTGTTTTATGAGCACATATTGGGATTACAGGGATGGTTTTGCTAAATAAGTGACTTTAAGCTGAGTTCTGACAGATTTATAGAAGTGGAAGGACCACTTTGGGGAGAGAGCATTATAGGCAGAGGAAAGGACAAATATCGTGGTCCTGATATGCCCAGAACACATTTGAAAATGTGAAAGAATGCTCATGTAACCGAGAGGGAGGGGATTAGACAAGTAAACCATGCAGCTGGAGAAGGCGGCAGGAGCTGGAGTAAGTGGCTAAGGCATTTTTATAGCACTGGTCTTGAAAAGAGCAATAGTTCTGTTTTATTTTTTTTTAAATTACGTATAATCTAAGCATACTTTTATAACTGTCCTTTATTTTTTCACATATTTTTCATCTATTATTTTATAGTAAATGAATACCAAATGGACAGAATACCAAAGGATCAAACATTTTGCTCCTTTATGAGTAAATTTCCATTTGTGCATTAGTTCACAAAGTGAACTGTTAAATTGAAGCTTCACAATGTTTTTAACCATGTGGTAGAGTAATTTTTTCTTCATTATTCCTCCTCAAAATATTTTGCTTTCTTAAACAGGTGCATTATTTGAATCACTTTTGTAATTTTAGAATTATATTCTCAAGTGCTATAAAATCCCCTATGGGATTTTGATTCAAATCAAATTAAAACTGTGATCCAAATCAGAAATATTTTATACTTTTGTTAATATTCCACTTTTTAAACTCATTTTGCTACCAAAAATACTATAATTGCAAAATATAATGATAAATACATTATATCCATTATTGAATTATTACATTAGATAGCTGTTTCATCTATTTTTCTAAGTGTCTGGTACTGCAGTATAGAAAGAAGTTTATCGGCCATAGTAAAGTTGATTGTAGCCTCATCAGTACCGGGGTTTGAAACAACTAAGCTAAGAGTTTACAGAGTATTATATATGTCAAAATTAGTAAATTTGAAAATTACATAGTATTTAAATTATGCACTTAAATTTAATGGTGCAATATGCATGCAAGGAAAAATAATATGCTTAAAGAACCTGTATGCTGCTTTGCTATCTGTAACTTCCTTATTTTTATTACCTTTGTACCTCAGCCAAAATTATCTAAATATATTGGAGGTTGAGAAGCCAGGGCACATAGACATACAGTTACAGTCAACTATAATGTATTAGGTGCTCAGCTGAGGATAAGTATGTCTTTTGACAGGCTGCAAACCATTTACAAAAGTATTAAAGTAATAAAAGGCAACTTAAACCCCAAACTATTACTTACTCCAAACATGATATAGCATTTTCAAGGACAAATTTTACTTTTGAGGAAAAAAAATAACACTGTACTTGAGATAAAATTTGACTAAGTGGCCTTAAATTACTGTTAGGTCCTTCATAAACATGGTATAATGATATTTGGAAATGTAGGTAACCCTTACAGTTCTATCTTTTACTGTATAGCAGCAATATATTATATAAAATACAAGAAAAATTACTCAAAATAATAAACAAATCAAAATACCTCAAATGTTTAAAATAATAATCCAGGCCAAGATAACCAATCTCATATTAATTAAGAGTATAAAATAAAAACCAGGTGTCTTGAAATATTAAACACATCTTTGGCAAATGCATATAATTATTAAATAATCAATTGAACTTCACTTGCCCAATCTGAATCAAAATTATATATCTTACATGTTGGTCATTATCTAATTTACATTTGTCTTCCTAACCATCCTGTTTATGAAGATACCAAGGTTTTTGAATTCGTGTTAAGTGCTTGAATTGAAATTTCTAGAAATAAATAAATCCACAAACTGAAACTAGACTTTTTATTCTAATATCAAAACCCTTACTATTAATACTCACTCTATGGCAAGCTTGGCGTTGAAAAACACATTTCCACTAAGGGATATTGAAATTGAAATTATAAAATATGACAACCAGTACTATATAACATCAGAGTAATCATGATGTTACATCCATACAAAATTGTACATTATTTTAAGTTAGGGATCATGTCTTATTTTTGAGTTCATAGTGTTTATCACAAGTATTTTGACAAGAACTGATATGGATGGTGGTTAATAATTATTTACTGAATTAGTCAATACAATGAAACCTCATTAATAAGAACTAATTGAAGAAAGCTTTATTTGAATTAGTGAACATTCAGAATTCAAGATTATCATTTATACCTATAACTAAACTATACTAGAAATTTATTTAGAAATGTGTATGAGCTAGATCGTGGTCAAACAGTGAATAAGGTCTATTGCCTGCTGTCTGTGAGCTTATAGTCTTTCTAAATATGTTAAGTGCTTTGATAAAGAATCGCACAATAAGCTGTCAAAACTAGGATGGCTCTTTATGATGAAATTGTAGTTGGATTTAAATAGTCAAAACTCAGTGGATACTTTGTCAAATATCATTTGTAGCAATGAATTTGGAATTTATTCAAGAACTATTCAACATCAGAATTCCATTCCAATTCAACAGTAGAATTCCAGTTCTACTTCATAGCTGTAAACACGTTTTTCTTTAAGTAAAAATCCCTATAAGTTATCTCTTTATCGTGTGTGTGCACAGAACAACACAAATTAGTTCAATTTTAGCCTCATTAACTGTAAAATTGAACCTTCTCAGACACAGATTTATCATGTCAAATTATTTTGCTGGTGTATTGAATTCTTTCTTGAGTAATTATCACCAGTAATGAAACAAATCCATAGCACGTGCCTTCCTATATAATGCACACCCTTCCACCACTCTTATGAAGTATTTTTGCGAAAAGATGAAGAGAGAGAAAAGAGTAGTGTTGTCCACGTCTTGGCTCTTCATAGTTTTGGTCCTGCTTAATTTCTGGTTGGGTCACACCTTTCCCCTTATCCAATTCTCTGCCCTGAGCCACTTCCATTTCTTTGAACACACCAAAATGTTGTATAACCCCCATATGGTTCTCTCTGACTAGGGATGATAATGTTTACTCTCCAAACCTCTTCCAATTGAAAAATATTTATTTATTTATTTATTTATTTATTTATTTATTTATTTATTTAATCAAACCTCATTTTATTAATAGTTATTCTGAAAAGACTTATAGACTTCGATTTTCTAATAACCTCATAACTTTCAAATTTCTAATTTTAATTCTTTTTAATTGTTTTATTTTTTATTAAATTCATTGGGGTGACATTGGTTAGTAAAATTACATTGGTTCCAAGAGTACAATTCTATAATACATCATCTGTATGTTGCATTGTGTGTTCACCACCCAGAATCAAGATCAAGCTTCACTCCACATGAAGCCTCTCTTTTTATTATCCATATATAGGAAGACTCTATGCTAACAATTTATTCTATTTTTGTTGTTGTTGTTGTTTGCCTATTGCTATCCTCATTGGTAAGATTTCTTTATTAGCTCATCCTGATACCTACACTTAATAAAGAGCCAAGTACATAGCAGATGCTCAATAAAAAGTTAAATAATGAAGGTGAGAGGCATAGCATCTATAGAGAAGTAGAGATAAAATGCACATAAGCAATACTGATCAACATTTTCTGGGCTACTCTTACCATTGGCAGGGTGGAAGGAGATGTGTGTGATTGGAATGTAGTTTATACCCTGAAAACACCAACGATAAGAAACAAAAAGGAAAACAGAGTGAAGAAAAAGTTTACATGAAAATAAATTAAAAAGAGAAATAAAAGGGTTTGTATACCTAATCTCCCAATTTCACAACATTTTCTCATATCTGAACCTAGCAAAGGAGATGCAGAGATTAAAACCTTCTGTAATTACTATCAGGTTAGAAGTGTCCCGTGTGAGTTTTGTTTTTCCAACCAATGGTTTAGAAGTAAAGAGATGGAGGACTTTTCAGTATCAGATGTGTTACAGAAAGTGGAAGACGTAGAATCTTTACTTACTTGGCTAGAGAATTCCTGTGTGACTAGTGTGCTATGAACACTGGTGACTGCTGTCACATTTTTCCTAGGTTTGAGGGGTTTCCTATAATGAGGACTTTCAATGCTGAAACTGTGACAGTCCGGAGAACACTGGGATGATTTGTCATGCTACAAGAATCCTCATAAGAGGGGCTAGACTACAAACTTGGTGTCTTTACAGAGTTTCTAAAAATGTCCTTTTAACCCCCAAATCATGCCATTTAAATCGAGATGATTTTAGGAAATCTTCTATTTGAGATTCTGCCCTATGTTAAAGCGTAGATTTCCTTGGAAAACCATTATTTCTATACCATGAATATGTTAATAATTTAACTCTTAATGAATACTTATTTAACTATCTATATAATTAATTATGCATTTATTATGTGTCACTGGTTTGCAAACATTCTTTCAATGTCTCACTTAAAAACCTGATGAAGTCACTGATCATATATATATATATATGTATGTGTATATATATATATATATATATATATATATATATATATACACATATATATGTATGTATATATATGTATATATATTTTATATTTATATTTATATTTTAAATGAGCAACATAAAGTCAAAAACATTAAGTCATTTGCCCAAGCCGGCAGAGCTACTGAATGATCCAAGCAGAATATTTACCTATGTTGGAGCTTGAATGCTTGGACATTCTGTTCTCTGGTCAATCAGCTAAGTATGAAGCATTTTGCTGGATATTCTGAGACCTTTAAAGATGTATGAGGCACTTTTCTTAAGATGTTTACTAACATGGGAGTTAAACATAATTAAAGTATTACTGAATTATGCATAGTTTACTAACATGGGAGTTAAACATAAATAAATAGTAAAGGTATTACTGAAAATTTGCATGACATTTGCTGTACATGGCCCTTTCACAAACATTAAGTCAAACTACTATCATACTAACGCATTACAGCAAACATATCAGGAATTTATAATCTCCATGTAACAGATCAATTATCTGAGGTTCAAAAAAACTAAAAGACTGTTCAATGGCTATTGATACTGTAGCTGGGAGATGGAATCTAAAACTTTCCTGTTTATAACCTTGTCTTTATTTACCATGCTGCTTCAAACACACATTACCAAATAGTAATTACTTAATGGAAATTTCTCTTAGGATCATGAATTTAAGTAACCTTTGTGATCTGCCTGCCCCAGTCTCGTCATGTTTTTGAAACTTCATAATTGTTTGCTGGATAAATAAATCTGCATTGCTAGAGTATTTCTCACCCCTAGAATGTAGTTATGTACTCCATATCTGGTAATTATTTAGAGTATTCTCACACAGGGACCAAGTTGTTTCATAAACAAAAATAGCTATCCCCAAAAGCTTAAAGCTTAGTGTCTAAAAGAAAGACTCTGGAGCCAGACTGGCTTTATGTTTCTATCTACCTTATCAACTCTCTACCTCTTTGACTACATTGAGGTAACTTATCATACATAACCTCTCTCTCTGTGACTCCTTTTCCCCTCTTGTAAAATAAGAGTAATATCCTACGTATTTCAGAGGTTGTTATATGGATTAAATGAGTTGATGTGAGTAAGGCCTTAGAAAAGGGTCTGGCATTTAGTAAGCATTATATTTCCTAGCTACTATTATTATCATGGCATTATTATTTTACTCAGAAAGCTTTGATTAAATACAGGCCCAGTGACTTGTTTGATCCTGGGAATATTATTTTCTGTAAGTGAGCTCAATTTCTTCACCTGTGATAGTTGATATTTTCAAATTAACATACCAAAAATATTCAGTGTTTAACACAATATAATTGCCCAATAAAATGTAAATATTTTATTTAATTTTGTTTAATAAACAGTGTGTGACTAAAGTATATCAGGCCCTTTGTTAGTCTCTGAGGCTAAAAACTTTTTAAAATAGATAGAGTTCATATTTTCTGACATTTTAATAGGGGATATAGACATAATACACTATTTTCACAAATATGTAATTACACATAGTGAATCCATACTCAGCCAGAAGAACACTCAAATAGTGCTAATATATGCAGTACATAATTCATCATCCACTTACGTTTTAAGGAGTTTATTCAATTCTCTACACATTTTGTAAGTTTGCTAAGGGCACATCTCAGATTTTCAACCGAGAGCAAAAAAGACCACCCCCGTATATACCACAGATCGTATTTTTTTTTAATGACTGAGACTTTTCTAAGATTAGTGGGTAATAAAGCAAATTAAAATGAGATCACCTCTAATGATGGTGACAGAGTCCCAAATCCAGGTGTTCGGACTCAATGTATTCTACATATATTTTTAATAATTAATATTAATGATTCAATTTATTAAAGGTATTAGAGCCATCGATGACTTTTTCAGGTATAAAATTATGGAGCCATTACATTTTAAAATATAATCATAAAATTATATGCATTGAGGGTCATACATATACAATTTTGAACATGAAACTGTCACAGAGAAAAATGTTAGCTAGCAAAGTCTACATTAATGCAAGCATTAATGTTCTGTGGGAGACTTCCAGTTCAGGCTGGGATAAATTGTGATCACGGTGGTAAATTGCTTAGTATAAGGGAGTGAATAACCTAAACAGGCGTTCATATATTTCTTAGAAGAGCTTACTGTTACCCCTCACCTACTAGTGATTTTTATTACTTATGAGCACTTAGTTTAACTCTGTATCAGCAATTTTCAGATTGGGCAACTAAATTTATTATATGTGAACATTTATATATCCTGAAGCTCACTAAAACAATATGACTGACTCTCTCATAAATTTACAACATTGGGAGGATATATTTTTAGAAATGCTGATGTGAGTTTTGTAATTATTATCATACCTCAAGCAGTAATGCCTACAATAGAACAATTATTTAAGGATATTCCAATTAGCTACTTTATTTTTATTCAAAATGCTGTTTCTTTTTTTTTTTAATAACATGTAACAGATCAGCAGAAATTGGGCACAGTGACCTACAATATTTTACATAATTATGAGTATATCAAATTTATTCTCATTTCCAAAAATACGTTTTGACTTAAAATACTAATCCAATGTTTTGTTTGGCCTTTCACAATATTGTTTCAGAACAGTGCAATATTTTGCTATTCATTTGATAGGAAAATATTAATAGATAATTTACCAATATTTTATACAAATGTAGGGGAATATAGAAACCAGGACAAATTTTTTATAAATATAGTCATCCTGAGAAAAATCAAAATACATAAAAAGGGGAAATTTTATTAATATTTCCTGTTTGTGTCCTTTTCCTATTTATGACTTCTCTACTTTACTTTTTGAAGGCTTCACTGTATTTTATGATCTATAATATTGCATTAATCTTTCCCCTCTTTCTCCCTTTTCAGTGTTTTTGTGTGCTTGCACTGTGATATAATTATTTTTTGTCTCCAGTAAACAAGGCTTTCATTGTATCTCTACCTAAAGCAATTTCATCACATTCATATACAAGAAGGAAAATAGTCAGTAGCATAATATTTAATAACACCCCAGATGCAATGGTCTATGCTTTTCTACAATAAAATCAGTTTGTTATACTCACTAAATAAAACACACACACACACACACACACACACACACACTCACACACACACACACACACACACACACACACACATAAATAAACAACTACCTTCATAAGTTTATCTTCATTTTGGATATTTCTATATTCTTTCTTTTCATTATTACATTGGATTTACCTAGGTCTTTAGGTACTTCTCCAGTCACTTCTTTTCCTTTTTCTTTTATACAAGATGGTAAAGAATAGTTAAGAACCCAGAAGCAGAAACATTTTGGAAATACATTCTGGTGTTTTTATCTTACCAGTTCTGTAAAATGAGAAAGTTACTTAAGCCTTGATTTTGTCATCTGCAAAATTTAGATAATATATATTGTCTCATAATTCATAGTTCATTGGAAGGTTAAATGAAATAATACATACGACATTCTGACAGTACTTAGCGAGAAAGATACATCACTGGATGCATCTGTTATCACTGACTTGTGTTCCTTCTGCCTTGGTTAAAACCAAATATTCCCTAAGATTCTGCCCTTCATTACTCTCTTGCACGTCCATAGCTCAACTATGTGGCTTTACTTATTCTGAAAGCATTAGTAATTCCTATAACCTAAATATTTCTGATGAAGTGGTATTAAAATAAGCTTTTTACAACTCCTTCAGATAAAAATGTTATCGTTGATTTTAAAAGGTTGAGAAATGAGAATGAATTTATTTTAGAAATAAATAAAAAAGAAGAAAATGCATTTTCTAGTCCTCACTGTTATTTACATTTCCTGCCATAAGCTTAGAATTCATATTATTACACTTACTTTAAAGGAATATTAACATTTGACTACAAGGTAAATGAAATTAGTTATATATTAATAACTTTCATATTTCCAAATAATGATTCCAAGGTACATCAGCTAAGTACAATTTGCTACAGTATAAGTCCCTACAAATAGGAAACTCAATTGTCACTTAAATTATTGTAGATACAGTTGGCTTAAACTGTATTGTAGACACAGTTGGCTTAAAATAAAGAATGCACAAAAATTTAGATGGAGTATAATTATGTTATTAAATAAAGACCTCATAAATAAGTAAAGTGTAAATTGATAATATACACAAATAGTACTTGGCAGTATATTAAATACTTTTGTATATAATATGGTTTACTTAGTTCACAAAGCAAGAAAACCAGAAATCAATCAAAACTCATCCCTTTACCTTATGCTTCTGTATCATCTTGTTTATATCCCTATTTTAAACCCTGCTTTTCTCTTAAGTGTGCTCCATCCCCTCTATCACCATGTCTCGTATTTCAGAAACTCATCAGTTCCTGAACTGCCAAAATGTTATTAAATCCATCTTCTTGCTTTTATTGATGTTTCCTTCTAATGAATCTGCCAACAAATAATTTTAAAGTACTTATCGAGGCTTCTCTCTCAGCTTTATAAGCACATGGCTTTGTCAGGCTAGATAAATACCAAATATCTTAGTACAGTTGTTCTCAAATTTTAAAGTTCATTGGGATCATCTGAAGGGCTTGTCAGTAATAATAATCATTAATGATAACAAATAATGTTTCGCAGGACATTACCTCAGAGTTTCTGATTCAGAATTTTTGAGTGACCTTTACAAGTGGTCATGCTAACAAATTTCCAGGCGATGCTGGTCTTGGGACCACACTATGAGAACCACTGCTTTAATGGGACCTGAAATGTTCAGCACGACCTCCTTTGCTTCATACTCAAACCCGATCTCACCGTATTCTCAAACTTACTCACATTCCCTATAGACCTAAATACTGTGGGCTCTCTTACATTGCCATACAGGGTCATACGTCCATTCTTTCTGGAACATCCTTTATTTCACTACTCCATTGTTCTGCAACCTTGTCTCCTTGGCTTGCTGATGATCACATTCAATTTTCAGCTAAAACATAGTTTGGGCTTGGAAGCACTCCCACACTTTTTATATTTTTTGTATGATCTCATAGGTCAGACAGTACCTGTGCATAACTTTTCATTCTATTTACCATAATGTAATTAGCGATTCTTTTTCTGTTTTACACACTATTTTTGTGAGCTCCTCATTTTATTTGTCTAAATTCAGAAACGTGTCTGGCATTCCAGCTGTATAAATATTTACTATAAAATAAAATACGCACATGCCAACTATTGAAAAATAATATGAAAACAGCAAAGAAAATGTCTATTAGATTAATAGTATTCTTGGGTGTTTACTATTTTAAAGCTCTTTTAAGGCTATTCATATATATGTGTGTGTGTGTGTGTGTGTGTGTGTATGTGTGTATACATATATATATATATATATATATATATATATATATATGTATATTATAAATAAGGATACTTTCTTGTGCATTGAGCATTTTAACAATGACATGAAATATTGGTTAAGTTATGCATTATATCCTATGTAATCCTTTTTTAGGGTGAAACAATATAGTTTTTCTTTATTTTCCTTATCTAGTATGTGCTACATTAAGTGCCTGTTCATTATTACATTAAGGAATATGTATTGAGAACTTACTATGTGGCAAGCCCTGTTCAAATTTATATAATTTCTCATAACTCAGACTAACAGTGAAGCATCAGGTAATATGTCTGACCCACTTACTATTTTGTCATTTCTTCTTCATCCCATGTAGAGTGGTTGGATACACTTGTGTAAAACTACCAGCTTACTATTCAATAACATTGACCTACAGCTCTTCCAAAACACCTTTGTACCAAGTGTACATTCTAGCAAAGAGATGCAGTTGTTGAGGAATTCTCATTAACAGAGTAGAAGTTGATGGAAAATGGAAGACATAATTGGGCTGACTAATTAGAAAAAGTCACCATGATACTTAGCATGATGGTAGATATTATAACGAGATTAACTTCCCTGGGATATTCTCCAAGACTAACCCATTATATTCCAACCCCTAGTTTTATTGAGGTATAATTACCAAGAGAAAACTGTATATATTTAAGGTATACTATGTGATGATTTGATATACCTATATATTATGAAAAGATTGCCACAATTAGGCTAATTAATGCATCCATCACCCTATGTAGTTACCTCGGTGTATGTATCTCATGACAACAGTTAAAGGGCCACTCTCTTAAATTTCAAGTGTACGAAACAATATTATTAAATATAATCACCATACTGTTCATTAGACCTCTGGAACTTATTCATCTTTGACCTGAAAGTGTACCTGTTGACTGACACCTCCCCTTCCCCTCCCCCCTGGCCCTGGCAACCACATTCTAGTCTCAGCTTCTGACTTCAACTTTTTTTATAGATTCCACATATGAATGAGATCATACAGTATATTTGCCTTATTTCACTTAGCAAAGTGATGTCCAGATTTGTAAATGTTATCATAAATGGCAGGATTTACTTTTTTATGGATGAACGATATTCCATTAACTTTATCTGTTCATCCATTGGCAGACACTTAGGTTGTTTCCATGTCTTCTCTATTTGAATAATGTTTGAATAATGTAGTAATGAATGTGAACATGCAGATATCACTTTGAGACACTGATTTTATTTACTTTGGATATATACTGAGAAGTGGTATTGCTGTATCATATGGCAGTCTTATTTTTAATTTTTTGAGGAAACGCTATATTTTTTCCATAGTGGCTGTACCAATTTACATTCTCAAAAATACTGTATAAGCAAACCATAATATTTCCAAAGATGAATTGGTTTTTCTTTTAACTTTCTTTACTGTAAATTCATGCATAAATCCTTTAATAAAATAAGAGACCAATTTCAATGTGTATTTTAAAAAACATGTTGAAAAAGGAACTATTTTGAAATATGCAGGTAATTTTGTTTAAGTATACCTACGAACTAGAACAGACTTAATCTAATGAATATTAGATTTCCCCCAATATATAAGAAATACAGGTGGCATAAAATCTTTATGCATTTTGAATTCATAAAAATAAAACATTTCTTCACTATGTCACCAAAGCCCTAGTATTTAATATAGAATATATGCAAAAGTATATCTTGGAGAAAGAAGAATTATTCATAAAATAATTAAAATCTAGCAAATGGATTTTCAAAAACATATCCTATGATTACAGTGTCTAATATAATATATTTTGGGATAAGTCTTTTTTAATTATTCATTTACGTATGAATCTTAGCCTTCCATTCTCATTCTGATAAAGACAGATTCTTATTGTATTGTGATTATCCTATTAGGGTGAAATTTATTATTTAATATTGAATAAGAATTCTAGCCTATTAGGACCAGTCATTTAAAAAGTATATTTAGTTGCTAGCACTAAGGTAGAAGGCAGTTTGTTTATACTTATCATTGAATAAGAACTTCATATTTATTTAACACGATTTTCAGAATATTGAAATATAAAGTACATAAATATATTGATGGGAAGGAGATTAAGTTAACAATTTGCACAAGAGTTTGTTGGCTGGGAGAGCATTCGTAATGTCTGCACTCCTTTGCTGAGGACATGGATATCCATAGTTATGCTGAGAATTTGACTAACATCAGAATGTTGACTCTTCTTGTTTTTGCCTTTCACAGAAGATTAACATAGCATTTCTTGCCCTACTGCATTTTATTTACTCATCACATTTTTATTGTTACTGTTTTTGTTTATGCTTACGTAACTTTAGCAGAAATTTCCCTCCAGACCTGCTATCCCTTAATAAAACATGCCTGCTTATTCCCATTATGGTGAATATTTAAGCCAAGGGCTGCCTGTCACTAGATTTGAACCAAGAGAAACTTATGTAAAACTCTTGTTTTAAAACCATTAAAATCATATGTATTAAGATACTTGCATTAACATTAAGACTAGCTTGTTATTTCATTGCTAGTCGTGTTGAGCTACTTTGTTTTGTTGTGTTTCGTTTTGTTTAGCCAGGATATCTGTCAACAATGCCTAGTTAAGCCAACTCATAGATTCTTGTCTTCTTGACCCAACCCCCAAATTCTGCCATGGCCTTTCTTATTTCACCCGTGTTATGATACTGATCTCTGATTTTCTTCTGGGATCCTTTGATCAAAACTGTTTCCTTGCTACTTGTTTATTGAATATACTTCACATCCTAGGGTTATCTTGTTTCTAGATTGAGTGCTCTTTTGATAGTAACTTGAAATTTACCCTGTCTCACCACAGATAGCTACCCAATTCTATTACAGCATTGATAGTGATATCAATATCTGGTTTGGAGGAGACGTGGAGCTATAGTAATACTTTGAGATAAAAAATGGCAACACACCTGGACAAAAGTCAACAGAGAAGCAGTCAAACTATACCACAGATATAATAATATTAATTAATATTATGAATGAAATACCCATGGAATCTTTCAGATGTTGTGTGCTTCATGAGTCCTAACAATATTAACCTATATAATGCAGATTTTAACTGATCTGAACAATTCTACTTCTAATTATCAAGAAGTTCGTACACTTGAAACCTATATAATTTTACTAACCAATATCACTCCAATAAATTTAGTAAAAATAAAAAAACAAATTCTATCATGACTAATAGCACTTCTGTTATAAACATTAGAGTTAGCTAAACTATACTTAATTGATGAAGAGAGTGTGGCAGAAATCTTAGTAACAAAACCAATTGTTTTGGAATTTTGCTCTTACATTTTTCTTTGTAGCAAATGAGAGAAATGTGTCTTCCTTTTTCTTTTCAATGTTCAATGTTTAAATGACTTTGATGTGTTATGAATTATTTTTCTAATGAAAAGGACTTTCTTAAAGCATTGTCAACATTTCAATTACATTTATAGAGTTTAACCAACCACCATTTGAATATATTTAAAAATAGAAATGACAGTCTTCCTACTTCATTGTACTGCAATGAATTTCATGTTGAAAACTATTAATCCATATGCCAGACTGATTCATACCATTGAATTCTCCTAAAGATTCTCCCTGCGGTTCTATTTTAATTCTGTACAGCTGAAGCCCTCTATTAATGTGAACTTAATGTTTTGTAAATCTTTTCTTTTCTGTTTATTGAGATAATATTTATATATAGTAAAACACATCTTTTCTCTGGTATACAATACAGTGAACTTGACAAACATTTGTAGTGGTATAACATCACCACAGTCAAAATAAAAAATATCCTCATTGTCCAAAAGATGTCAGCATCACCCTTTGTAGCCTTTCCTTTTTTACTACGCTATAGGTCCTGGTAATTACTGATATGATTACAATTTCTATGGTAATCATAGATTTGCCTTTTCCAGAAGGTCATATAATAAATCTTGTTTTTCTTTTTTCTACAAGTACTTCATTGGTATTTAAAAGAGAACTTATAATATGCAAAAAATAATAATATTGTAACAAGACAGAATATTACTACTTTGACCCTAGGCATTGTATTTTCCTGCAAAGAGAATGTCATTTTTCAGGGCTCCAGGCTTGAATATATTAAAAGGAGGTTGTTTATCTAAGTTGTACCTCATTATTTCACACAATTTGAGAATGAGGGACTCTTCAGAAATCCAAAGATGTTCTTGAATTTGGAGAAAACTGCTTTCAAAAATCAAATGGCTTTTTTCCCCTGATGGTTTCCAAATGACACAACCCAAAGATGCTGTAAAGAAAGATGGGGCATGTGCCCTGCTGAGATCAGAACAGACTGGACTTAGGCTTGTCTTCAAGCACATTTCTCTGAGTGAGCAGAGATTGGATTTCTTTTCTGTTTCAACTTTTCTGCTTATGTTATGCTGGAGAAGTGTTTTTCAAAGAGGAGCATGAAACAACTAAATAGAATGACAATGAGAAATTATAGAAAATTCCAGTGATTTTAGGAGAACAGAATTGAAGTTGCCCACTCAAGCAGAGATGATTTTCTCATGGGAAAAATAGGTCTGGAAGTTGCATGTGCTGTGATAAATAGTTTGGTGGCAAAATACAAAATATGTTCTTTGTAACAGCATTTAAAATTCTCTTAGGAGTATAAACATTATATCATCTTTGCCTGTGGGCAGCAGGACTTAGCATAAGGAACATGCATACAAATATGTATGAGGGGAAACTGCCAAAGAGGAGGGATACAGTCGTTCAGTCTCTGGGGTAGCAATTTGCTCTGTAGATTCTCAGGCACTATTCTTACTCTAGACAAGCTGAGGTAGACCTGGAATGATGCATAAACATGTGCATTAGAGAAATACCCACGGGGAGAATCTGAAAGTTCAAAAGAAACAAATTAAAGAACCTCGATTCTACTAAGAAGAAAAATAATATTATCTACAGTTTGTTGTAAATGTGACATTTGGGAAGTTTGCAACAAATGGTTTGTGCATTGTAGTACATAATTAGGGCCCGATGGGGAATTCATTAACGAATATAACTTTAAGATCCCACTGCCATTTAAAAGAGGAAAGGACACTGAAGACTTGCCATTCACTTGCAATTATTGGAAGGGAAAAAAAAAGGTCACTAAAACTTCCTTATAATGAAATTATTTAATGAATATTTCATATAATAATTATTAAATTATAAATATTAAATAAATAATATAAATAAGTAAATTTATAAATAAATAATAGCTTTTAAATACATTTTGAAGAATGTAATTTAAAAAAAGTTAGGTCAGGGAGACTGAACAGGATTTGATGGGCTTTATGTGAAGATAGAGGGAAACATTTTAGAGACCACCAGTGACACTCTTTCAACTTGAGTCCGGTAATGATTTCAATTTTTTCCCTTTTTGACTAAGACTTGTACTCTTCTATTTCTAGACATAGGGGTGATTTTAACTGTCTTTTCTATTTGAAAAATAACACTCCAAAGAGAACACTTGACTTCCCACATCGTTATTCAACTTTCCAACCCATTTTAGAGAGAATTGGTGTGGGAAAATAGCTTTGGTTCATATTTATTGTTCATATATTGTCACTGTTGAAATGTCATGAATACATTTTAAATATAAATAATTTATTAAGGTAACTGAAATTTCTAAGGGTGTAATGTATTTCCAACCTGCAGCCCTTCATATACGGTAATAACATATTACAGTAGCCACACACCTGAAAAAACATAACGATAAGCTGTACAAAAAGCACAAGGAAGTATTATCACAGTGAGAACAAGGAATACTAAGAAAAACTAGAAATCAGAACACAGTAAAAATTTTTGCAATGTTTTCTTTTATATTTAAAGATTTTTCCCCTTCTAACACTTCCTAGCTTAAGTAGAAATTCAATTAAAGTTAAGGAAAATAGTCTTTTCTAAGAGATGCTGCCAACTGAAAAAAAATAATTCTTAAAAACTCATCCCGTTTGAAAACACCTTCATACGTAAGCATGCAGATCCCATGTTTGAAATTGTAGCTCCTATTCTTTTCTTTGAAAGCAAAAAAAAAAAAAAAACAACACAAATAGAGTAGCCAGGTCGTGGAAAAGCACTTGCAGTTCACTTTCCAAGTCCTTTTGTAGTTTCACCAAAGCCATTCTTTGTGTTTATGGAAAGATTGTACATTTGGCAGCCAATCACATGTGCCTTCTGACAGTGACGTGTAGTGATCCTCAGAGAATTTCAGCTCCTCCTTCTTCATATTTGCATTTATGTAATACCTGGTACTTTAAATGCTTAACACATTGAAAAGAAAGACAAATTGTTTGATTCTCAGAGAATTTCATTTGGTTGTAATTCTGATTCTGCAGGACATTTGATGACACATTTCCTTTTCATGTCCAAATTAGTTTACTAGTAGGTTAATTCTATTTAGCTCTCACTGTATTGGGGGAAAATGCAGAAATAAGGACAAAAGCAAAGGAAATACAAAGTCCTACAAATCTTATAAGATTGATATTCGCTTGTTTGTTATATAGGGATTAATGAAAGATACATCTATTCTCCATTGTACATGTCTTTATTTGCTGCAGTGGTTTGAGGAAGTTCACTCCTACCCTAGAAAATACAATATACGTCCTTGACTTAATGTATTTAATATAAAGCAGTACTTTTACTATCTTAAACAACATAAGGCCCTTAGAACCTCTATCTCTCCTTACCCTCACTACTCACCTTTTCCATTTCCTCATACTCAAAACCTATTATCAGAAAAGTATTGAATTAAATTGCTTTCTGGTAATGAAATGTTTTTTGAACTTCCTGACATCAGATGTTTCATAAGTGCTAGATGCACTTTTGTGAATATGACCAGGGGAGCACCCGCTTCAGTGATATATTGCCATGACTTTTAATTCTCTCTATATTTACTCTTCTCAATGATATCTATTCCCTCCTGTATTTCTGTGTGTCAAGCTGTATGTATTCCTCAATACATGAAAAACTCACTTTAGTTGAAACAGGAAATAATAAGTTCTCTATTTCTGTTTTTATAAAAATATTTTATTATATCTTCACTTTTTAAGGATATTTTCACTGAGTACAGAGTCTATGTTGAACATAATCCTTTTCAGTTTTTAATAACATATTATTGTTTTCTAGTTTCTATTGTTTGCTATAAAGTCTACTGTACGTGATATTGTTTGTTCTTTGACGGACAACATATTTAAAAAAATCATGAAGCATTCTTTCTGTCTTTGGTTTTTAGAAATTTGAGGTTTTATTTCTATATATTCAACTTGAGGTACAAAGCTTTTCTTAACTTTAGGATTTCTTTTCTTTTTTTTCAATTTTCTTGGGAATATTGGGGAACAGTGTGTTTTTTCCAGGACCGATCTGCTCCACTCAAGTCATTGTTTTGTTTTTGTTTTTGTTTTGTTTTTTTTTTCAATTTAGTTGTGGATGGCACAGCTCAGCTCCAAGTCAAGCCATTGTTTTCACTCTAGTTGTGGGTCGGCGTACAAGCTCACTGACCCATATGGGGATCAAACCGGCGACCGGGGCGTTGTGAGCACTTCACGCTAACCAACTGAGGCAACCAGCTGCAAGGTAACTTTGGGATTTCTTGTCTTTCTTTTGTACGAGAAAATTCTCAGCCATGGTTTTAATGGTTTAATGGTTTGTTTTGTTTCTTCTCTTCTCTTCCTTGAGATTGCCTCATCTCACTACAAATCACCTTTTCTTACCTCTTCTCTTTCTCTCCTTCTCTCTCCTTTCATTCTGGTGATCTGGAAGTTATGCTAGAATTTTTCATCAAATATACATTTTAAATGCTCTTTACTAGTATATTTTCAGTATAACTTTCTCAATATGGCTGTCTATTTTTTAATGACCTATCTTTCTATTCACTACTCTTACCTTACACTAGCTATACCTTAAATCCTCTTCTTAAAATTACCACGTGATACTTGCACAGATTTTAATTTTCTGCTGACATTATATATCTCATCTATTCTTGTGTGTAATATTGTTATTTAAATGTCTACATTTTATAATTCCAATAATGATTGTTTTAATCCATTTATTTTCTCAATCATTTATTCCTGCTTCTTATAAATCTGCTGATTTTTGATACAATGTTGAACATTGTATATGCAAAATTATAAAGGTAATTTCAGGTTCTGATGCCATTATTTTTAGCCAGAGAGGTTTTTGTTTGTTTGTTTTGTTTTTTATATCTGGCCAGCAGTAAAGTAGGGGCAGGTCAATTTAATCAGTTTGGGATAGAATTGATTCAAAGTTGGTTTTCTGCCTTTCTAAGAGGGTTTATTTGGGTTTGCTCTTACACCAGTTGTAGCCTACAGTATTTACCTGAGCCCATCTTCTTTGGCAAGTCCTGAATGAACTATATGTTTGTCTCCCCTGCCCATGAAATTGGCAAAAGTTCCCTTCAGCTTTTTAACATTTTGGCTAAAGTTTAAAAATCAGCAAATGCTTGGGAAGGTGTGAAGTATTATTAGGCTCCCCTTTTCTGCATTCCTCTCTCTCTGTGATCATGGCACCTCAAGTTCCAGCTGCCCTGGTAGATACACATCCTGATTTTCACAGTTCTTGTCACAAAACATTTCACAAAACTCTGATCATAAGGTAGTTCCATTTTCAAATTTTTGAGGAACCTCTATAGTATTTTCTGTAGTGGCTGCACCAATCTGCAATCCCACCAACAGTGCACGAGGATTCCCTTTTCCCCACATCCCCACCAGCATTTGTTTGTTGATTTGTTGATGATAACCATTCTGATATGAATGAGATAGTATCTTATTGTGGTTTTTATTTGCATTTCTCTAGTGATTAGTGACGTTGAGCATTTTTTCATATGTCTGTTGGCATGTCCTCTTTAGAGAGTTGTTTCTTCATGTCCTCTGCCCATTTTTAAATTGGGTTGTGTTTTGTTGTTATTGTTCTTTTTTTGGTATTGAGCTGTATGAGTTTTTTAAATAAATTTTTTATGTTAACCCCTTATCGGATGTATCATTGGAAAATATCTTCTCCCATTTCAATATGTCGCTTGTTTTTTTGTTTTGCTTTGTTTTGTTTAATTGATGGTTTCCTTTGCTGTAAAAAAAACTTTTAGTTTGATGTAATCCCACATGTTAATTTTTCTTTTGCTTCCCTTGCCTGAGGGGATATATCAGTAAAAATATTACTAAGGATAATGTCTGCATTTAGAAAGTACAAATTAGTAGTCATAATATAGTCCTGGGGATATGAAATACATTATGGGAAATATAATCATAAATGTCAAGATTATGTAGCGTGCCAGATGAGCACGGGACTTATCAGGGGATCACTTCATGGACTGTGTACATGTCTGACCAATATGTTATACATTTGAAGTTGAAGTAGAATAATATTGAATATCAACTATAATTAATATAGATGTAATATTGTAATTATATATATGTATTATATATACATACACACACACACATATATATATATATATATATATATATATGTGTGTGTGTGTGTGTGTACATGCTAGAGGTGCCAAAAAAATGTATACAAGTGGACACTTTGGATAACGTTGCTCAAGCAGTAGTTCACTGTGATCAGAAGTGTCTGGACGCTGATGGTAACCACTTTGAGCACCTGGTAATTGCAGAAGTCAAACATGACTTGTAGTCATCTTTTGTTCTCAGTATATATTGATCATTATAATTTTAATACAGTTTTCTTTTCTTAAAATGTGTATACATTTTTTTGATATACATATATATATATATATATATATATATATATATATATATATATATATATATATTACAGCATAGGGAATAGAGTCAATGGAACTGTAACAGCTATATACGATGTCAGAGGGGTAGTAGATTGGTGGGGGTTATCACTTTGTGAGGGGTGTAAATATCTAACTATGACATTGCTTTGTACACCTGAAACTAAAGAAAAAAAGCAACCCCCCAAAAAAACTCTGATCAATTTCTCAGCACCTTCATTTTTCGCACACATCAGTAATGAAAAAGTGGCACAGAAAGTAGTCTCTGCTCAGTACCGCTCCCTTCGCTTCAGAATCCTGGTTCCTCAAGTACTGGCTGCCAAAGTAGTTCTCCAATATTTTAAAATAGATTTAAATTTAAAAAATAGTTCTCATAATTGCTTTTCATGATCTGTTTGTCCTCCCATAAGCTAGTTCTTCCGTATTAGATTATAATGATTGTATTAGTATATTAAAATAAAATGTTAATACAAGGGATATTGGACATTTGAAAATTATAAAAGTAAGTTTTTGACTCACTCATTTTTTATGACTTAATATCTTTCAGTTCTTAGCACAATAGTCACCTTAGACTATGACAATAGGTATTTTTAAATCTAAAAATACTAAAATATTCAAGATTTATCAGTTCTATCTTCTGAAAAGACATCAGTTATTCTACCATACACAGATATAGGGAACCATATTCATCTGTATAAGAGATAGTTTACAGTTATAACAGAAAACAAATATCTGAAACTGCTTTTGCTTTTGAACTGTACATTACTATAGGCAGATACAAATATTTTTGCTCTTTTGCCTGTCTCCCATCTCTTTGTCTCTCTTTCTATATATGTCTGTGTCAATATAAACACACATACACACACACAGATACACATATATAAACATAGTGTGTGTATGTGTGTGTATATAGAAACTACGCCACACACACACACACACACACACACACACACACACACACACACCAACAAGAAGCACAGAAAGGACAAAGAAGAAGCTGTTGCTTGCAATAATCTTTTTCATGTGAATAAAGTCTCCTCAAACCAATAATGTCTGTTTTTTTCCAGTCTCTTGATTCCAGGCTACCTGCTTAATGTGAGGAATTTTTCTTTCAGTGACTGATGCCAGGTTCCCATACTTCATGTTTTGACATTATATGTTACTTTTACCTGTATCATCAAGAGCCCTAATTTCATACTGTATAAATGGCTCCATTGTTAATTCTATTTCTATTACCTAAAACACTCCAAAAGCTTAGAGCTTAAGCCAAAAAATAAAAATGGAATTCTGAGAAAATATTTGGAAATTTAGAACATTTTCAAGTATATGAGCATTAGGGAAGAAAGATCCCAGAATAGTTTCAGGTGTTTAAATAAATAATTTTGACATGCAAGTCTGATCACATATGTTTATTGACCATGATCTTGTCTAACACAGGAATGGGAAGAAATCTGGAGGTGACATTTTGACTAAGTCACACACAATTCAATCAATAGTATGGCAACAGTCTGCCAGTTATTTTATTAAATAAGTTGTCTGACAGATTATAAACACTTTCTGATGTTAATTGTTCTATCCATGTAATCATTTCTAATTACTTCAATTCATGGAACATTTCAGCTGATTTTTAAAACAATAATTCAAGATGTCCAAACTTTAGCATTTTGACCACATAAATGTTTAGTAAAAAGTAAAATAATAAAATGATTTGATAAATAGGTAAATTAAAATATTGTTAGAATAAACAACTCAGTAAATGGGAAATGTGAAGCTCAGAGCATGGATTCATGTTTCATTTAAATTGGATCAGAATTTTATGGAAAATTTCATTTTCAGGGAGGAATATTCAGAACACTGGACAATGAACTTAGGTTTAATAAAATATTTTAACCATAAAGTCCCGCAACATGTTGTCACGGTGATATACTCAAGACCAACAAGCATTTAATTGGAGTATACAGTCTAAGTGCATATATAAATACATACATCACGAAATCCTGAAAACACAATTTTTCCTTTTGTCAGGAGAGTCTAAAAGCCACTGAGTCACTATATATATATATATATATATATATATATATATATATATATATATATATATACACATATATATATATACATATATTCCTTATTAAAAACTCAAAATAAATATTTTCCCAATCTAATTTTCTATTTGCTATGACCATGCTATTTGAGTCTCTGAAGTCTTTTACTATTTTTTTAATAGCTTTCTCTACAGTTATAAAGCATTATGTCTTTTTAGATGAGTCTATAGGAAAATGATTTTCATGGATTTGTGTATCTTTTTCACATTTTCATTGTTCATGTGCACAGAAATTACTTCCTATTCCATCAACTCTTCTAATTTACTTGGGTATTTTTGAGTTATTTTCAGTAGCAGTTTATGTACTTTTATTTTATCAGTTGAGACGCTCTTGTGGGCAGAATTTATACTTTGATTAGGAATGGAATGATGATTTTATGACATACCGTATTTCCCTGAAAATAAGACCTAGCCAGACAATCAACTCTAATGCGTCTTTTGGAGCAAAAATGAGTATAAGTGTGGTTCTTATTTTACTATAAGACCAGGTCTTATATTAATTTTTGCTCCAAAAGACGCATTAGAGTTGATTGTCCGGCTAGTTCTTATTTTCAGGTAAATACGGTATGTCATAAAATCATCATTAGGGTAGTTATCATTTGAGAGCATTTCGCTGATTATTAGCTGTAATGCCATCCATTTGTTCCCCAATAATCAATGCTCAGCACATCAGCACATCTTCATTCTCTGGTTGAAATGTCCTGTTTCCAAGGCACCAAGCGTGTACTACAGAACATTCCACAAAGAATACGGGACTTCTGTCAGCTTGGGTATCACATATGGCTCAACATTGTGTTTCAATGAATTTCTAGATATACAGCGTCATTTACTTCATGAAAACCAGCCAATTTGGGGACACTTGTTTCTTCGAATATTTTGCTGTCCTATTTTTTTTGTCTCTTGTCTTAGAACCACAGTTACTCAGTTGTGTTACTTGACTTTTTCCCACATATCACTAATTCTCTATTTAATTTAATTTTTCTTTTCTCAATCTTCAATTTAGACAATTTCTATTGATCTGTCATTAACTTTACTAATTATTGTTTCCAATGTCTAGAATGCCTTTTAGCCCATCTAATCAATTTTCTTCCATTTATTGCATTTTTTTGTTCTAGTATTTCCATTCGATTTTTATAATTTCAATTTATTTGTATCTTTGTTAGCTGTTCCCTAATATTTCCATATTTTAACTCCTTAAACTTATTTTAATAGCTCTGTTACAATAAGTTTTGCTAATTCAAAAACTGCCTCATTTAGCAATCTGTTTTTACTGACTGTTTTTTGCTGCTAATTATGTAATGCACGTTCCTGTTTTCCTACAAATCTAGGACTTTTGGCAGGGTTGTATTTTGTCAATGTTACTTTGAATGGAAAGATTGCATTTTCTTTCTTTAAATGGCACAGATTTTTGTTCTGATGGATACTAACATTTCTGACATATCTTCCTGACTTTGTTAGGCTTTTTTTTTTTTTTACCACTTTATCGAGATATGATTGACACACAAAAAGCTGAATATATTTAATATATATAACTTGATGGGTTTGGAGGTAAATATGAGTCTATAAAACCATCACCACAATCTATGACATAAGTATATCCATTACGTGGGTCTATTTTTGTCGTCTCCTTAATTCAGGGATTATATACTGATTAAAAGGTGATGTCTTTATTGCAGTAAGAATGATGTGGATTCTCAAATGAATTCCCAAGCCTAGACTGGAACTCCAGTACTATATGATCTCTGATATTTCCATTCATATCTTTGCTGAACAGTAGCTACTCTCTTCTAGGTTTAGCAGAGAATCACTATGCACATGTGAATCCCAGATCTCAGTTAAAGACCGTCAAACACTTCTAGGAAAAATCCTAGAGTCCTTTGGCAGAATGATGTCCCTTCTGTTACCTTCAAAATTCTAGTTGCTTCAGCAGCGGCAAATCCTAATTTTTGCCTTATTATCTTTCTATATAAGTTAATAAAATGTCCCCAGGCAAAATGCCAGGTTAAATAGAGGACTTGCCTCTATATATTCCTTCTTTTCAAGGATGTTGTTCCCCCCAAAAAAAGGAATACCTATAAGTAAATTCTTTAATACATTATTGCTAACCTCTAGACTAACAGAGACCTTAGAATCATCAACAAAGAAAACAAATTTAATTCAAAGAATCAAGACATGATAGCATACTTCTCAACAAAAATATATTTCAAGAAATAGATTAAAATTTGAAAAAAAATGTTCAAACAAACAAAAATTGAGTTTTTCCACCACCACACACTGTCTAAGGGAATTTCTGATGACAGGAGATATTTATTCAGACGGAAATTTTTGCTAGAAAAGCTGAGATTAAATAATTAGAATAATAGTAATAATAATGATAATAAAAGTAACACAAAAGAGTAATAGGGGAGTAAATTTAAATGAATATTGATGATATGAAACTCATTGTATCTTTTGAGATTTAAGAAAAAGAAAAACTAAATTAAAAAATAATTAAGAAAGAAGTAAAGTTAGTTATATGTTATGTATCATACATAATAGAAAATAATTGAAAACATTTATATACTGGCACAGGCATGAAAATGTTGATCTTTGTACATATTACAAAGCACAAACTCTATTCTAGAAGTGTATAAAAATCAAAATGTAAAAATTAGGATTCAACAATTTTCATGAAAGCAATAAATATTCTCAGAGAAGTAAGTTTAAATAGCAACAGTTTGTATAACCCATGGTGAAATTATAATTAAAGAGAAATAATTTATGAATATTGGAAATGCATAAATTAAATGTGCTTAAAATATTTCAGATATAGCCACAATTACTATCTTATATGCACTGAAAAAAATGTGTTTTTTTTTTTTGTTTTATTATTGGGAATTATAATTAATGCTATTTAAATTATTTTCAAAGTGATTTAACATATTAAAATTCTCCCTTGAAAATTGCTTTTTAAAAATGCAGTATTTTAATATGGAATTTGAGGAGTAATAAATAATTTGTCTTTTAATCTGTGATAAAATGTATATGTTATTCAACATTCCCTTAGTGTCTATATGCATTTTAATAATCTAAAAAGAATACTTCCATTTTAACTAAAACATTAGATACTCATAATACTAATGATTTTTATTCTAGAGATCATGCTTCATTTTTATCATATTTTTAGTAAAGTATATTTGGCATACAATGTTATATTAGTTTTAGGTGTACAACATGGTGATTTGACATTTATATACCTTGCAAAGTGATCACCATGATAAGACAAGTAACCATCTGTCACTGTACAAAGTTATTACAATATTATTGACTATATTTCCTGTGTTCTACATTGTATCCTCATCAAAATGACTTATTTATTTCATAACTGGGGGTTAGTACCTCTTCATCCCCTTCCTTTTTCACCCATTAGCCCAACCCTCCGCTCTGTCATCCTTAAGTTTGTTCTCTGTTTCTATGAGTCTATTTCGGTTTTCTTTTGTTTGTTCATATGTTTTGTTTTTCAGATTTCACATGTAAGTGAAATCGTATGGTATTTGTCTTTCTCTGACTTATTTCACTTAGCATAATACCCTCTAGGTCCTTCCATGTTGTTGCAAATGGCAAGAATTCATATATATTTATATTATTTATCCATTAACCTATTGCTGGACACTGGGTTGCTTCTCTATAATGGCTATTCTAAATAACACTTCAATAAACATAGGGGCACATCTATCTTTTCAAATTAGTGTTTAGGATTTCTTCAGATAAATATCCAGAAATGGAATTTCTGATTTGTATGGTAGTTCTGTTTTTATTTGTTAAGAACGCTTCATATATTTTTCCATAGTGTCTGTACCAATTTTCAACCCACCAACAGTGCTTGTGGGTTCCCTTTTCTCTACATCCTCAACAACACTTGTTATTTGTTGGCTTTTATTAATAACCATTCTGACAAGGGTACGAGGTGATATCTTATTGTGGTTTCACTTTCATTTCCCTGATGATTAATGATACTGAACATTTTTTCATGTGTCTGTTAGCTATCTCTATGTCTTTTGTTTGTTTGTTTGTTTGTTTGTTTTTGGGAAAATGTCTATTAACGTCCTTCATCCATTTTTCAATCAGATTGTTTATCGATGTTGAGTTTTATGAGTTCATTATATGTTTTGGATATTTACGCCTTTTAGGATATACCATTTGCAAACGTCTTCACACGGTGCTTTTTCTTTTTATTGATCATTTCCTTTGCTGTACAAAAGCTTTTTATTAGTTTGATTTAGTCCTATTTGTTTCTTTATGCATTTGCTGCCCTTTTCTGAGGAGACATATACAAGATATTACTTCTATTGTATTTTGATTATAAAAAGACTTCACAATTCATTGAGACATTTTTGAACAAGGATTTGTCAGAAACAGATGGCATAACAATAGATATTCTACTCAGCCATAAAAGAGAATGAAATTTTGCCATCTGCAACAAAGGGATGACCCTAAAGGATGTTATGCTAAATGAAATAAGTCACACAAAGAAAATCAAATACCATATGATTTCACTCCTATGTGGAATCTGAAAAGCAAAACAAATGAACAACAACAACAAAAAAAACCAAAAAAAACACTAGAAACAAACTCATAGGTAGAAAACGTTTTGTTGGTTGCCAGAAGCGAGGGGAATTGGAAGGATGGGTGAAAAAGGGGAAAGGATTAGGAAGTACAAAGTAGTAGTTACAAAACTCATGGGATGTAAAGTACAGCATAGAAAATATAGTCAATGATATTATAATAACTATGTATGGTACCATATGGGTACTAGATTTATTGGGGTGATCATTTCATAAGGTACATTTCTAATCACTATGTTGTACACCTGAAACTAATATAATATTTTATGTCAATTGTAACTAAAAAGTAAAACAAAATATTTAAAATAGATATAAGAAAACTGGACAACTCTAAGAAGAAAGAACTAAGTTAGGCAGGTAAGGAAAACAATAGTTACCAAATGAGTCCTTTATCTCTATATGCTATGCTACATTGACCCTTGTCCAATAGTTATAACAAGCTGAAGTGCTGACTGGGTTATAGCATGCATCAGGCTTTTGGGGCAGAAATATTGGAAGGACACACTGAGTTTTTATCAGAGAGGAAGGTGATATTTAAGTGGAAACCGCCTGATTTGTCTTTCTTTTTGATTCTTTTTTTCTTTCCTTCCCTTCAATTCTTCATCCTTCACTATTCCCTTATCTCTTCCGGACTTTCTTCTCTTTTCCTTCTATTCCTTTGTTCTCATCTCTCTCTCTCTCTCTCTCTCTCTCTCTCTCTCTCTCTCTCTCAATAATTGTTTCAAGAGAGAGAAGTGAGAAGAAAGAATATATATATATATATAAATACAATAATATATTTTAATAAAATAATATATATGAATAAATATATATTATGAAAATATGTTTATGTGATATTAATATATATTATAAATATATATATATTTTACACTCTCTCCCTCCTTCCCTTTACTTAGTTTATCCCACCTCCTTAAGGAACCATTATTCATTGTATATTATGTGAAGGGCATACAATCCACAGACACTTTATTTTAAATGTCATATTGGCATATCCAATATTATGCTCAAGAATCTGACAAAGAACTCCAAAAAATATGGTCAAAGCATAAATTTAAAAGTATATGTTCCCTTTATTTCAGTTTCTTTTTCTTTTTTTAAAACACACATTTACCAATTGTCTTCCGCAAGATAACCCAATCAAGTGAGAAAGGCAAAGATATAAAAACAAAGTTTAAAAAAAAAGTTAAATTTTGAGTATTTACTAGTAAGGAGGACTAAATATTAATGTGGAATCTGGAAAAATATTCAAAGATATGAAAAAATAGAGAGCCAGCATTTGTACAGAACCCCTACTGGATTCTTTGTCTTCTTTAGCTCATTTAATGCTCAGCACTCTGTAAAGTAATTACTATTATCTTCACTTTAGATGTGAGAAAAGAGAAGCTCAGAGATTAATTTACCTTTTTCAGTGAGAATTCACATTTATCAAATGCCAAAGACAATTTCCTTATACCACTTCTTCTAAGTTTGTAGAAGAAGAAGATGATGGTGATAATGATGATGATATTTACAGTAATGGTACTACTACTACTACTGCTAATGAAGGAGGAAAAGAACAATGACATATATGAGAATAACAAGAACACGTATCTAGTCATACCAAATGCCAGTTCTAAGTACTCTAAATACAGTAACTCATTTCAGACTCCCAACCCTACAATAATCTTATGCAGCAAGTAGGTGGTGGTGATAAAATTAGGATATGTCAAGTTTTGGAAAAAAGTAATAAGAACATAAATATTTGTCCTCCATGAAATGAAGAATTAATGAATATTTACAGCTCATCAAATGCACTAGCATATATTTTAAAAAAATAACATTTATATGGATTATAAGAACACATGTGTAGGGTAAGAATCACATTATTCAAGTTAAAAACGTATAGTCTCAACTTTTACTGAAAAAAAAAATTGAATTACCTAAAGTTAAATCAATGATGAAGTACATTCTGAGCTTTTCCTACAAATCTTATAATTGACCAAGATGACCTGAATGTCTCCCTCTGCTTGACTAAACTTTTAGAAAGGCCTCTATCTGCTTCTATGCCTAACTGTAGAGATCTTCTCTTTTCTTAGAGAATTTACTTTAGAAAACTTGTCATTGTAAATCCTTTCTTTTTCCCTTTGAGATGTAAATCTTTTTAAAAAGACACTTGCCAAGTTTACAGTCCAAGATTATCTTTCTGAAAGACCTGGGTGGCATTTCTTTGAAAGGTCCAATCATCAAGGAGCAAGTACTCTCAGCTCCCAGTCTCTGCAAAGGTAGGGGACTAATGAACTTCAATAGGCCAGAGCCTCATTCCAAATTGCAAAACTACCTTTTGTTATGAAGATAAAAGAAAGATTACTTTTACTTTGGGTTGGACCAATTAGAAACCATACATGGACTTTATCCCTGCACCACAGATCTTAAAACTCTCTAGCCTTTACTTCATCAGAGTTGGGTTCAGACAATTGGTAGACATGTGCTCCATGCCAAAAGGTACTTGATATTTGGTCCTGTCCAAAACAGCCACGAGCATATTTAGTCCATGGCAAATAGTCTTTGGCATTTGTACCTGTCCAAGATGTTCATGCTTAGAAGCTATCCATCAGTTCATATAGCTCAGAATATTTACTTCTTCTTTTGGTTTACTGGATTAATAGATAACAACTACTATCACATTTTATTTGCCCAATAATTGTGTTGTGGCTGTATTGCCAATAAGAACCCTTCTTGTTTCCATAGTCTAGTGGTTAATGGCTCATGGGGCTTGGCAGGTGAGTCTTTCAATCTTTCATAAGAGCAGTATTTATATTAATTATGGATCAAATTTCAAGAACCATTTGGCATGGACCAAATGTCTCTGTGAACATTTGGACAGGACCAAATGTCCTGCAAGGGTTCACACTGCATTCTGAACTATATCCATTATAGCAATAGACTAGAACAAAGTCCTCCCTACCTATGTAACTTTACCCAGTAAAATATTTGCTCTGACATATAATAATCCTCAAAACTCCGAACATAGTAATATTTTGGAGAGTAAATCTCTGGATTCGATTTAATCCAAAAATTTCAAATTCCAACTGTGCACTTAATGCTCTTAAGTAGTAGATTAGTTATCTCTCCCAAAACTAATTCTATTCTGTTAGCTAATAAGAAGCTATGTAAGAACAAAATAAATTTGATAAGTACCTAGAAATTCACTATTTTCTTCTTTAACAATTTTATATATTAATTTCAAAACTGACTTTCAATTTTTAACTTATATGTATCTTTTAATCTAAATCTTGCATTAAAAGTGACATTATATTTTCCCAACGAGAATATTACTATCCGTGTGCACAAGAATCCTGCATTAACAGATTTTTATTAGATCCTTCCTATTTGAAAAAAATATGGCTTAACAAAAGCTGGTGGCATTCTGTGCATATAATTGTTACAGAAGCTCATATTTTACATTCACCAATATGAGACAATATTAACATTTACATTTTCTCCCTCTAAATATAGATAGGACATAATGGAATTTGCAAGGATTATATAATTAAAAATTACATTGTGTTACTGTCAGTATCCTTCTGTAAAATAAAATCTGTAAAGTATAATGAAGATAATTCTACACTGTGATTTATCATTAGTACTACTTTCAAAGCCACAATCTTATCAGTAATCTTTAGCCTTTGGAATTATTTTCTTTAAAGGAAAATATGAATAGAAGGATATCACAAATTTTTACAGTTATTTTTCATTTGATTCCTATCTTTAGTTCTAAATTGCAATACTTTTAGCAACTTTCAACATTCTTAATATGCTTAGCATCAGCATCAGGTTTTAGGATACATGCAATTCTTTCCAAATTCATGTTTAATTAATTTAACCAATCTTAAGGAAATCAATTTTATTTCTGAACTTGATTATAATAAAAATTATCTATATTTTCCATCTTCCTGTGGACAGAGATTTAAAAGCAATACTAGCGAGTAGCAAGAAAGATAGGCATGGGAATGAGGACTCAAGCTTGGCACAAATGACAAGGGGAATTTTTCTTCACAGTTCCATAATTACCACAAGTCTCAGTTCTCTATGCCACAGTCACCAAGAAGAAGGAGAGAAAGAACTTTCAAATTCTGTAAACAACAACAGAACAATTTTTTGGGTAAAAGTTTTAGAATATCATCTCTGTGCTTAAGACAGAAATTCTAAACACTCTTACTCATCTGCCTTCTGTTTTGCCTCTTAATAATTATACAGATCATGAATCTGTTATTCTCTCAAAGATGAAGCCTGAAAATTTTGGTTCAATTTTTATTTTCCCTTCTCTGGAAACCCTTTTGCTCCCCACTTTATCTACCTAGCCCATTAATCATCACGTCCTATCAATTTCAAAATATTCTGAGTCAGTGATTTCATACACAAACACTCTTGAGATAAGTACGTAGGCAATTGGTTTAACTTAGGTTTTTCTTCAACAGATATGTTTAATCAAGTAGTGATACTAATATTTACCTTTAATATAAATCCCTTTTAAATGTCTGGATTTATACTGTGGCAAAGACTGACTTCTGCAATATTCAGCAACTCTGACAACAATGTGCAGAACTATAGTGAACAGAACTGTTAGTAATACATCGGTTTACTATAAGGAACTGTGATGTGAGATGACATCTTTGTCTTGTTTCCCCATTCACTTCCAACGAGGAATCAATAAAGTTACCTGGAAGCATTCATCAACTCTTTTCAAAATAATGTACAGTCACCACTTATCTTTAAAGCATAATTTACCTGTAAGCTAAACAGTATTAAATGCCTTTGTATTTGATTGGAATTCTGTCAAGTATGTGTATTTCCATTTTACCTGAGATTTTATTCTAGAGCAATACTTATTTCGATTTTGCATATTTACTTGAATACTTTATCTTTATCAGGATAATATAGTATTAAACTTGGCTCATTCACTTGACAAATAGTTGATAAACAATTAATATATTCCAGATCTTGTGCTAGGCACTGAGGGTAAGCAAGAGTAGACTTCGTGTTGCTTTCAGTCTGTTCCTAACCTGACTGGAGAGGGAGATAAGCAAACAATTACCTCACAAAGTGATTAGTATATCAACACAGTTCTATAAACACGTAGAGAACAGACAGTTAACTCAGAATGTGTAGAGAGATTGGGAGTAACTCATGGCAATATGACTCTTTGTTTTCATCTGTCTTTGAAAGAAAAAAAAAAGTATTGTAGCTATTTACATTCTACTTGTTTTCTTGTCTTTCATTGTTTGTCTCTTTAGTATTTTTCTGATTCCTACTAGTTTCGTTTGCTGTTTGTACCCTGCTGACAGAGGAGCTGACCCAGATAAGAGTTTCTTCTTTTCTGACATGACTTTACCTTATTTTTGTATCTGTTGAAAAGTGAGTCTGGTTGATGTGATCTCAGCCATTTATTTTGTCTACTAAGGCAGAATCCTTTCAGAGACTATTCCCAGATCGACGTTTAGTCCCCGAAATTTTGAGCTGCTGTGTGTCTTAGGAGTTAACAGTAGTCCAGGTATTTTCTCAGAGCTGTCGTCTTCTTAAAAGAGGAAAACATCTTATGCTAGCTACCTCCTACAATTTTCATCAAAGAAAGACACTAACTGCCTTCCTTTATTCAAAGATTGTAGCCCTGTATATCTCATTCTATTATGGCTAGATGGAGGTGAGAAAAATAAAAGGAAGAATAGCCATTTCATTTGCATATGCATGAAGCCATCCTTTCTGCTTAAGTATAGGTTTTTCTCTAACAAAATAGTGTTTTATCAAACTCCCTATAAAACAACCCTAATAACAGTCTAATCTACTCCACCGAAGGACAGTGATTATTTCATTAAATTTCTTACAAAACACTTCTTTTGTATCACAGTTTTTGGATACAAAGCATATGTGTCTTTGAACAAAACAGAATCAGTGAAAAGTAAATATAGCCATTATCCAACAGTAGAAAAAAAGTCACTGAGATATTATGCCAGAACCCAATGTAAAAAAAAGAAAAAAATGGGGACAGCAGAAATTTAATAACTGTATTTACTCATTGGATTTTACTTTCACCACCAAATTGGTATTTTCATATCAATTCCTATTGCAGATATTTATATGAAAGCTTTAAATAGTTACCAAAAGAAAGGTAAAGAAAGACACTCATTGCTTGTGAGAGAGATTTTTTGTTTCTGTAAGTTACAGCAAAAGTTCCTTCCATGGGTTGTGCCTTTAAAAATAAGCATTAAACAGTGTGTTCTGCGGATTCAGCTTGACATGTTTCCCCATAGACTTCAGGGTGTGACATCTCCTTTACCAGCTCAATAGCTAAACTCCTAGAACATTAGCTTTGTGTGCTGAAGGATAAGAGAATTTGTGGCTGGAGGATATCTTTTTAATTTACTTGAGATTTCCTGATAACTTTGCCTTTCCAGTTTTTGGCATCAGTGATCTAAATTAATAAATCAATTGGAGACAGAAACATGCACACATTCTTTCCAAATGTGAGTCTGAGACCTAATGCTGCTTCCCAAGAATTGTTACTACCCTTCCTGTTCAAGGTCACCACGACTGGTTATCACTGCAGTACACTGATTGGGTCACAGATATGGGGCAAAGTGACAGCACAGTTGTAAAGTCATGGTGGTACCATATGGTAAGTCAAGATACCTTTTCTGACATTTAATAAAGCAGGTTAAACTTCACAGTGGAAAGAAAGTGGATTATACCACACTGTTCTTTCACTGTTATATATAGTAGTTATGTCATTAGTCTCCAAAATTAAAAGAACCACCACCATAGTAAAAGTTTATGTTTAATGATGCTCTAACATAGATTCATTAAAAGAAACTAGGATATCAGTATAAAATGCATTAAGATACTAGACATTTTTATTCAAAAATTATATATACCCATCAATATTCATACAATCCATAGCCATGTTGGAAAATTATATGGTGTGTGCTTAACAAGGGTTTTTACACATCCAAAGCAAAGTTAAAAGTGAAGAAGACCCACTGAGGTAGTTTGAAAATTAGATAAATGAAGTTATATGGAGATAGGGAACGAAGGATTTTAAATTAGGTTTCAACTTTCTCTATTTCTGTGACTGTCTAACGTCAAATTCCCTATCACCCCATTGTTAGACTATTGCAAGTGGTCTTCCTGCTTCCACTAGGTGCCCCTGCAATCCATTCTCCTCCTAGGGGTCTATGTGATTTTTGTAAAAATGAATCAGGTTATGTTGCATCCCTTCTGAGTTCCCATTGCACTCCACAGACTACTCCACTTCTATGCTCTACAGGGCTCTACAACCAGTCTTTTCTTGGCACCACCTCTGTGACCTCATTTTTCACTGCTCTTAGAATTATTCTCTATAATCCAGATATACTGAGTTTCTCTGTGCTTCTGTAACTCTCCAAGCTCACTCTCATTTCTATGTCTTTGCATCTCTTGGGTCCTCTGCACAGACCTTTATCCTTCTGGATTATGTCTGTCATTCTCTCCTCAGATCAAATCACGAGAGACCTTCCCCTATCAGCTCTCATTTAGGTCACCTATGCTAATCATTTCCTATCACATTATCCTGTTTTATTTCCTTCAGAATATTTGTCATTATCTGACTTTTGTTTGTAGTCTATCTCCACCACCTTTAGACATTTTTATGTAGGTAGGGATCTTACATAATTCATTGCTTTATTCCCAATGTCTAGAGCAAAATTTGAAACATGGTACATGTATAATGAATATTTGCTGGTTAATACATTTGAGTTTCCTTCATTTGCACCCAATGGTCTGATTCTAAAGTCAGGTCAAATTGCATCATATTTATTTCTTGTAGATTCTGTGATCTGAAAGTGTCTTCATGACTTGTCTCTATTTCCTAATCCTAGAAGAACTCCACACTGGATTTTGAGTAATGGGGTAAGGATTATTCGTTATGAGAATGCTCTATGATTTATAAGATCCTTCTACAATACATTCTGGAGTAAGTTAGGGTATAAATATATTTCAATTAAAAATAATTCATAGGTATATAGATATATGACATTCATAGATATATGACATTCCTTTTCCCACAGACTATGCATTTTCTATATGCAAGTTTGCATGACTTAATTTATAGCATTTATAAAATAACTTTCTGGCCTTTTTAATTGTTCCATCATAAGGAAAAACACAAGATCCTTCAATAAAAAATGGGATGTCTTTGCACCTTCCACCTTGCTCAACAGTATACACACACACACACACACACACACACACACACACACACACCCCTGAGGACAGTATTTACAATAAACTTACCTCATTAGAGACTGTCGTCATATATAAATTTGTGATTGATAATGTATAAGTCAGAAATAGGAAATCTCAAAGAAACTCTGTTCTAGTACACATCATACAGGCATAATCCACAGTATAAAAAAATCATACAGGCATAATCCACAGTATAAAAAAATAAATGCAAGCTCTCTGAGAAAGGAAAATAAGAGTTAAACAATACATGACTCTTTTTAAAAAGAGAATCAGATCTAATTTAAGGAAACATATAATGCAGATCATATAAAAATAAAACTATATTTGAAAATCAGATGTGGTACTTTAAATGTATCCCTTTGTGCAGATAAGAAAACCAAATTTGCAAGCTTTTAAACTAAACAGTGAGCTTTGGTTAACTGAAAATAAAATTGAAACAAAAGACTCAAGTAAAAATAAATTAAATTACATTCTGTTCTCCATCAAAAGTGACAGATTTTTCTATTAGATTTTCCTGACATTGAATAAGAAAAAGTCCCTTATTGTCACATCGTTTTATTGTAAAGCCTGTTTCTATCCATTTAAATTATACCTTTATAATTATATGGAAGTCAAAATTTAAATAGCATTTTGGGTTAATTATAGAACAACATAAAAAAATCTGTGATATCTAGGAGACAAATTGTACTTAATTTTAATCTTTTCAGAAATAATTAAACTCAAAACGAGATTTGGGAATTTTATTATCATTATTATTCCTTTACTTCCTAGTTTTATGTTGTTGTTTTTTTTCCCCTAAAATCTAGACATACCTTAGTGGAGACTTGTATTTTTTGAACCACCACTCTCCTTTGTGCAGATGTTAACAGGAAGTTTAAGTAAAAGTGCTTCTAATAATTTGTAATTCTAAATACAGCATAAAATTTTAAATGCAAATTTACTATGCAAATTTGTCGGTATTCACTGAATACTAACTGAATTAAATTTTGGTGAGAGGGAGAAAACAAAACAAAATCACCTGCGTGTAATAATGGATCTATTTAAAAATGTATAATATGCAATATTTTATCCATAGCTACTGAGATATACCATCATGTGAGGAATACACAGTCTGTTGGTAGAAAGGAAAGAAATGTATACACTACAGTATGATAAGTACTATGATTAGAGTAAGTTTAGGATTTGTACAAGGAAGGTTTCTTGGAATTTAAATTGAGGTGTAAAGAATGATTAAAAGTTTTATTGGTCTCATATCAAAACAACAAAATTTTCAAAGATCTCAGATGTGAGATATATTTGAAGAGTAAGAAAAAAATATGGGCCTGAAATGTGGTATATGAAGAGGGATTCCTGGGAATTTGCTCATTTCCCTTCCTTTCTAACACCTGTACATAACTCAATTCTGGTTAAAGTTATATCTCTATCTCCATAAGCCTTTAAATTTCCTCTCTCTCTTCTGAGTCTCACCTGAACTCCTTGTTCCCTAGTTCACTGAAAAATAGGAGACATCAGATGAGAAGTTTTAAATTACTGTTCCCAACCTCAATCCAAATCAACAAATCTACAAACCGATTAACATTCAACCACATATCCATCTTTCCTTCTGATAAAGCGAAGGGAGCATGTGCTAAGATCAACCCTTCTACTTCATGGTCTGGATTTCACCTCCTTATACATACTCTTGGACGTCTATTTTGTCATTGGTTTCACTCTTTCTCTTCACTGTTATTGGCGATATTTTCTACCTCTACTGTAATGTTCACATCAGAATACAGATATTATGTAATGTCCCCCCTTTCAAAAAAGAACTTCTGACTCCACAATCCACTCCAACTATTGCTCCATTTCGTTGCTCCTATTTGCAGAAACACATACACACATGTGGTCTATATTCATTATTTTGCTTCGTCTTTTCCCACTCTTTTTCACCTCCCTCCAAATAAGCTTTGTTTCCATTACATCAGTGAAAATTCTCTTGTCAAAGTCACTAATTGCCTCCCGACGGCCAAATCCAATGATATGTTTCTAGTCCTTGATAAACTCCTCAGATTTCGATACATTTGATCACTGTTTCCCTCCTCTTGTGTTCTTTATTCATCATCAAAGATTCCATCCTATTCTTTCTGTTCCCCTCTCAATGAATACTTCTTAATCTCCTTTCCTGGTCTTCCTCTTCATCCAAACTCCAAATAAGGGAGGGGCCAGTATTGACTCTTCAACTAGAATCTGTCTCTACATACTATATCTAGAATTGGAGCCCTTTGCATCACCTCTCTTTCTACAATCTTAGTCCACACCATCACCTCTAACCTGATCTACCTTTGCCCTAGGTCTTTTCATCCGATGACCTTCTTTTATGTCAGAATGTGCCTACCCCCAAGGCATTTGCTCTCCATGTCTGGAACATTCTTACTTACCGTGTTTCCCCAAAAATAAGACCTGGCCAGATAATCAGCTATAATGTGTCTTTTGGAGCAATAATTAATATGAGACCGAGTCTATATTATATTACATAAGACCCGGTCTTATTTTACAATAAGTAAAATAAGGGTATTATATTTTATATTATATTATATTATATTATATTACATTACATTACATTACATTACATTACATTACATTACATTACATTACATTATATTATATTATATTATATTATATTATATTATATTATATTATATTCCTGGTCTTATAGTAAAATAAGACCAGATCTTATATTAATTTTTGCTCCAAAAGACACATTAGAGCTGATTATCCAGATAGGTTTTATTTTTGGGGAAACACGGTAGGTGTTTGGCTATCACTTCTTTCACATCTCTGATCAAAATCCCATGCCAGAGTGCTCTCAGTATAACATATTATCCCAAATAGCCATTCTCTCCACTTATCATGCTGTATTTTCTTTCCAGCACTTGTCATGACCTGATGTAATTATTTGTTGTTATTTTTCACCTATATTCACTAGAATGCAAAGTATCACAAGAGCAGACTTTGTTTTGTTTCCTGCTATATCCCCAGAGTGTAGGACTCTGCCTAGAACAGAGTTGCTACTGAAAAAATTCTTATTAAAATATCATGAGAGTCTCACAAAATGAGATGGAGAGACGGAGAGGACAGAAGACAAAAAGATGATTTGGTACTCCAAAAGAGGCAAAAAAAAAAAAACAAAAACAAACAAACAAACAAAAAAAAAGACAATAAAGTTGAAAATGAAAAATCTTCTGTATATAGAGTTGAGTTTTGTATTGTGGGATTCTAATCAAGTATTCAAAACTTCAATTTTTTCATAGAGACTATGTTGGATTTACCTATTTTTTCTTTTGTTAAACTGAGTTCTCCTTGAACTGTGATAGGGACAGCAAATAGAACCTTACTATCTCTGAAAATAAACATATTCCTGATGGTACATTGTTTTAGGTGTAAAATATAACCTCTTCAATACCTATTTCCTTAAATCCCCATCATTCCCCCATTGCACATACACAATTCCAATCCTCTGACATACACACAATACAAATGTCTGAAAATGTTCTGAATCACTTGATGACAACATTCAAGCACTCATGTTAAATCTCCTGCATCATTACCTTCACCAGGCAGGCATTGCTTCCTTTGTATTATACAAAAGAGTCATTTGCTTAGCTTCATGGATTTTAAAACAAATCAAATTATTTCAGACCATACATTTAAAAATTAAAATAGGAGTGAGCAAACTCAGTCTAAGTATTTAAAACTAAATCCACCTTTGTAGACCCAAAAAGGATTACCACTCATATACAAAGGCGGTGGGAGTTCAAATAAGGGATCTAAGAGAGAAATCTATGTTCTTACAGGAGCCCAAGGCATACAGTCATGTGTCACTTAACGACAAGGATACATTCTGAGAAATGCATCATTAAGCAACTTCATCTTCTGCGAATATCATAGAGTGCAGTTACACAAGCCTAAATAGTATAGACTACTACCCACCGTGGCTAAATGATATACAGTATCCTATTGCTCCTAGGCAACCAACCCGTACAGCTAGTTGTTGTACTGAATACTATAAGCAATTATAACAAATGGTATTTGTATATCTAAACATATTAAATATAGAAAACACACAGTAAAACATGGTATAAAAGATAAAAAATGGTACATTTATATAGAGCACTTATAATAGGAGCTTGCAGGACTAGAAGTTCTGGGTGAGTCAGTGAGTGAGTGATGAGCGAATGTGAAGGCCTAGGACATTCCTATATACAACTGTAAACTTTATAAACACTCTACACTTAAGCTACAGAAAATTTATAAAACAACAGGAGTTTAAATCAAGCACAAGGAAATGATGCAATCAAGAGCTGTGGGGAAACACAACATGTATAATGCTGCTGCTGGCATAACGTGACAGTCTTTTACAGCAAACAATTTTATATAAGTACACTCTAAAAAATAAGTATGGTATAGGAAGCACATAAACCACTTGTTCATAATAATTATCAAGTATCATATACTGCACATAATTGTATCTACTATACAGTACTTTTTAAAAAATGTTTTTAAATTTTCAATAAAATATATTTATTTTGTTTTTCAATAGAGTTGACATACAATATTGCATTACTAGTTTCAGGTGTATGACATGGTGATTAAACATTTACATAACTTATGAAGTGGTCACCCCAATAAATCTAGTACCCATTGACACCATGCATAGTTATTACAATATTACTTTTTTAAATTAAAATGTATTGGGGTGACAAGGGTTAGTAATATTACATAAGTTTCAAGTATACAATTCTGTAACACATCATCTATATATCACATTGTGTGTTCACCTTCTATCACCAGAGTCAGTTCTCCTTCTATCACCATATATTTGACCTCGTTTTCCCTATGCTATAATTTACATCCCCATGACAATTTTGTAGCTACCAATTTGTACTTCTTAATCCCTTCTTTTTCACCCATCCTCTTAACTCCTCTCCCATCTGGCAACCATTATAATTATCTCTATATCTATTAGTTTATTTGTTTTTGTATTTTATTTTTCAAATTCCACATATAAGTGAAGTCATATGGTACTTTTCTTTCTCTGACTTATTTCACTCAGCAGAATATCCTCTAGGTCCATCCATGTTGTTGCAGATAGCAAAATTTCATTAATTTTGTGGCTGAGTAATATTTCATTGTATGTATGTACCACTTCTTCTTTATCCAATCATCTATGGATAGACACATAGGTTATTTCCATATCTTGGTTATAGACACATAGGTTACTTCCATTTCTTGGTTATTATAAATGATGTTGCAATGAAGATATGGATGCATATTTCTTTTTGAATTACTGAATTTAATTTCTTCAGATACATTTCCAGTAGTGGAATTACTGCATTCTTCTCTGTCTCCTGTTATATAGCCTTGGTTTTAAAGTCTGTTTTGTCTGGTACAAGTATTGGTACTCCAGTTTTTTGTTCCCATTTTCATGAAATATATTTTTCTATCTCTTTTCTTTGCCTGCATGTTTGTTTCAATCTGAAAAGAGTCTCTTGTAGGCAGCATGTGTAAGGAAGGGTCTTGTTTCCTCGCCATTCAATCACTCTATGTCTTTTGATTAGAGCGCTTAATCCTTTCACATTTAAAGTAATTATTGATAGATATGTAGTTATTGACATTTTATTATTCATATTTTTTTCCTTTTTCTTCTTAAGGAACCCCTTTAACATTTTTTGTAATATTAGTTTGGTGGTAATAAACTCCTTTAGCTTTTTCTTCTGTGGGAAGCTTTTTATCTGTTCTTCGATTCTAAATGATAGTTTTACTGGGTAGAATCATCCTGATTTTGGGTCATTGATTTTCATTACTTTGACTATTTTGAGCCTATTCCTTCTAGCCTGCAAAGTTTCTGTTGAGAAATCAACTGATAGTCTTATGGGAGCTCCCTTGTAAATAACTCACTGCCTTTCTCTTGCTGCTTTTAACCTTTGGCATTTTTATTATGATAATCTCTTGGTGTGGGCTCCATTAGTTTTATCTTGTTTGGAACTCTCTGCACTTCCTGGGCTTGTATATCTATTTCCTTTGTCAGGTTAGGGAAATTTTTCCATCATTATTTCTTCAAATAGGTTTAATTCCTTTCTGATACCTCTATGATGTGAATGTTTGTATATTTGGCCCTTTAAACTATAATTGTATCCTTGGATTCCTTTTTCTTTTTGCTGTTCTGCTGCCTTATCCTCCAAATCACTGATTTGATCCTCTGCCTCATCTAATCTACTATTGATTCCCTCTATTTTTTCTTTATTTTAGCTATTATATTAATCATTTCTGACTGGTTCTTTTTTTTTTTTAATTTTTTTCTATCTCCATTTTTATGTTTTCTATCCCTATGTTGAAGTTCTCATTGAGATCACTGAGCATCCTAACAACCAGTGTTTTGAACTCTGCATCTGGTGGATTGCTTGTCTTCATTTTGTTTAGTTCTTTTTCTGGAGCTTTGTTCTGTTCTTTCATTTGGGACATATTTCTTTGTCTCCTCATTTTGGCTGCCTCCCTATGTTTGTTTATATGTAGACCTATTATATCTCTTGGTCTTTATAGAGTAGTCTTATGTAGTTGGTCTCCTGTGGTGCTGAGTGGCAGAGTCTCCCTGCTCACCTGGGCCAAGTGCTCTAGACATGTTCCGTGTGGGACTTCCTGTTGTAGTTGAGCGTTGATTGTTATTGGCACATCAATGGGAGGGATTGGTTGTGAGGACAGGCCATGACTACAGTGGAGGAGCTGTTGTGCAGGGGCTCACCCTACAGAGCAGGATTTACTATAGCAGGGCTCTGGGCAGCCTGCCCAGTCTGCCCTTTGGGTGTGTCATTTATGGAGGGAGACTGGGTCATGCTCTGATGTAATCTGAAGCTGGTTATTGAGTGTGTTGGTTCTGGGGCCTTTTGGGAGGGGTTCTGTTGCATAGCAAGGTCAGCAACTGCCTGTGCCTGGCCTGGAGCCACTTGGTATGAACTACAAAATGATTTGCAGACAGTTGCCACTTGTGCTGGTTTTGTAGGTGCCTGGAAAAGGCTAAGCTGTGAACTGAGGCTGGCTGCCACTAGTGGCAGTCATTCGGCTGCTTAGCAAGAGGAACAGAGCATGCCAAAGCCAGATGCTACTTGTTTGGGGTTTGTAAACCATTAAGAGATTTTATGTAAGTCCACAGCATGAGTTAAGGTGGGTCATTTGTATGGAAAAGCCACTGGAAGCAGCTTGGGTGGGCACATGAGTTGGGTGAGGTGGGGCTTCAGGGAATCACCAGGTTGAGGCCAATGGTCTTAGCCAGGTTAATGGTGACTCAGATATGGTGGCTGCCTGTTTGTGTAGGCAGGATTGGTGGAGGGGCTTAACCATGGAACAATGACTTCTGCCAGCACTTCTAAGAGCTGTTCCTTCAGCCCTCGTTTTGAAGCCAGACAATTTAGTTCCTCCTTGTATGTCCCTGGCACTTTTCAAGCTGCTGCCCTAAGGCTAAAAGTTCTGAGTGAGTAAGTCCATGAGCGAGTAAGTCGATGTGCGGGCCTTTTAAGAGTAGTGCCTGGGAATCTAGTTGCCCTCCATCTCACTCAGCCTCAATCTTAGCTCGTTTTCACAGCCAGAGGTTATAGAGACTTCTCTTTCTGGCACTGGAACTATGGGTTGGGAGCCTGGTGTGAGGCTGAGACCCCTTACTTCTAGGGTGGGGACCTCCACAGCTGAAATATCCCTCCTAATTTTTAACCAGCACATGTGGGTGTGGTAGCATCACCTTCTGGTTATCCACCCCTCCTACCTGTCTCGAAGTGGTTTCATCTGTGTTTCCTTTATCCTTCTTGTCAGCTATAAAACAAGATACAATTGTATCTTGTATACTTCTTGTCAGCTAGACTTCAAGAGATTCTCAATGACGGTCGTTCTATAGTTTAGTGGGATATCATCCTGGGAGGAAGTGAGCACAGTGTTTACCCACTATGCCATCTTGAATCAGAACTCTGCCATACAGTACTTTTATATGACTTGTAGCATAGGTTTACACCAGCATCACCACAGACATGTGAGTAATTCATTGCACTATGACATCACAACAGCTACGATGTCACTAGGCAATAGAAATTTTTGAATTCCATTATAATCTTATATGACCACGATTGTATAAATAATCTGTCATTGATCATAATATCATTATGTAGCACATGGCTGTATTTAGTGGTTGGACAGTAGTTTGAGTTCCTGAGAAGTAGTGATTTCACCTACCATGAATCAAAAAGAAAAAAAGAAAAAAAAAAATTTATACAGTGTATCTTAAATCTGTTCTAAATATTCACACTTAGAATTTCAGAGCCATCATGAGTTCAGAAATCATCCCATTGGGGAAAATGAAATGGAGAGATAAATAAACATAAATGAGATGAAGAAGTGGTGAGGGCATAAATTATCTGTATCAGGGTAGTTTTGACTACCTTCACTGGGTTCTTTAAAAATATATATTACAAGAAGTTGCACACATTTTTTTTTTTTAATGAGAAAAACATTCTAACTACCATACAGAAAATTTGCAAAATATAAAAACATATATATGAAATTTTGGCATCATGACAAAAGTATTGTGATTGTTTTAGGGTAAATAATTACCAATTTTCATTTTCCCCAGGCATTTAAAAAACATATATAACTTATGTTTCCACTTATCATGCTAATGTCAGAGTAATATATCAAAATGTCTTTCTTTGGATCACCTTGTCTACTCATTTTATGACTGTTAGTTTCCTTGAATCAATTTCCATCTTGTTTTGTTTTCTCCAGGAAAAGTTTCAAGTGTATTTTTTAAATAATCTTCTTTCCATTTGGCTTTTATCATTTTCTTCCTTACAAATATTGGCTCATAATTTTGATACCTTCTGAGACTCTTATGCCACTGTTCTTTCCATTCACATGACTTCTGAAACCTGCCTCAGGCACTAATAAAGCTGAAATGCTGCTGTGATATCATCTAAATGCATCTCTCCCAGGAACAATTCTCTCACACAGCTCAGAGAATATCTATTTCATATTCCAAAGACCACCAATAGTAACTTTAGAAGGAGATGTAACATCTTGGTCATAACCACTGCTGCCACACTCTTCTAAACGTTTACATATGTTCCCAATGACTCATTAGAAGATTTCACAAATACTTCTGTTTTATTATAGTATCTTTCCATTTGGTGTCAGGCACAGTTTCTTCAGGATAGAGTAATTGATACTGCAAATGACCAAGCCCCTCATGTAAATGAATTATTGATATGTCCACTATGACCAAGCCCCTCATGTAAATGAATTATTGATATGTCCACCACTACTATCATGTATCAGCTTTCAGTATTTTAACGTGTATAGAATTGATTTTCAAATTTTGTTCTTTGCTAAATATAGCTATGATCACACTATGTTATCCTGATTGCTTTTACTTAACATTACATAATTAGTATCTTTCATGAGTCTACATTTAAATATAATTTTCATAATTTTAATAGTTCAGCATATGTATTTGAGAGAAGTCAGTGCAGAAACAGGGGTATCTGATCCAAAGGATTCTCTCTTCTGATGTGGAAACATTACCATGTTTCCCTGAAAATAAGACCTAGCTGGACCATCAACTCCAATGCATCTTTTGGAGTCAAAATTAATATAAGTCCCAGTCTTATTTTAATATAATATAAGACTGGGTCTAATATAATATAATGTAATATAATACTGGATCTTATATTAATTTTTGTTTCAAAAGACACATTAGAACTGATGGCCCAGCTAGGTCTTATTTTCGGGGAAACACGGTATATTGGGTGCATAGTAGGAAAAATGAGTGATATAATAAAAACTTTGGTGTTGCTATTCTATAATGGAATTAAATTATGTAGTAGTACAACTCGGAACATGAGCCAGAATCGTTTCCCATTTTAATATTAGATGACAACTTCACATTCCAAGTTTCTGACTCATGACTCTACTATATCCCATGTGCCCCTCTCTTAAATTACAACAATATGTTGTTTCAGTAGATCTTGCCCTTGACCTCCTTGTACAACTTATTCACTTTAATTAATATTCATTGAACTACACTATGTGTCAAGCACTGTGTTAGATGTTAGGGGTACAAAGGATGCATAACACTTGGACTCTGCTCTGAGCCACATGGTTCTAGTTTTCTCTGGAAACTGCACATTCACACCCATCGCTGGTCTTACAGACAAGGAAAGAGAAACCTAATAGAAAAGGAGACTAAAACCAAAGGAAATCAACTAAATTTTCCTCAGGGAAGCTCATGTGAACGAACTTGAAGAAACAACGTGAAGATTTAAAAAATTCCATAAAAGTATACCTGAGTGCACTGTCATTCTAACTATAAATAGTTTTAAGATTTTTTTTACATATATTTTACATCAAATCTAAAATGCACATGATAAATGATATTTGTAAAAATATTTCTTTAAACAATTGAATAAATATCTTTGGCTTAAAGTAAGAGAATTTTGAACCCCCATAGATAGTTTCTTGAGACTTTAATTAAGAGAAACATTTAAAATCAGTTTGGGGTGAGAAAAAAACAAACAATAAAACAAAACAAACAAACAAACAAAACCCAAGAATAACCTTACATTCAGAGAATTTGTCTGTACTCCAGTAGAGTGAACACTGTATTCCCAAAATTTTGTTTCTGAAACTAAAAGAATAAAGATTGGCATTTTTGAATCATACTCTTTTTGCCAATAAATCCTAATGTTTTATTTTTATGTATGTAAGAATCCTATTTAAAACAACAGAAAACACTTAGTCAGCAATTAGATGTACGCCATTACAATTCTTAAATATTCACCACAGCTAGGAGAATTAATTCTTATTAAGATCAGCAAAGCCAAACTAAGCAGACAGAGCCTGTCAACTGATAACTCCTCAGGGAACCAATTTCCACTAACCAGTGAATGTTATCAGGAATTATCAAAGCCATTGTGGAGAAAATGTGAACTTGTGGCTTCTTATGTCTAGAGAGATCGTGAGATGTATCCAGATGGAAAAGAGAAAATCATTACCTTGATGCTTTTCCTAATTTTGCTTCATATACTATAACTGATATTATCTGTAAATCAATGAGCAAACTGAATATTAAAAACCTAAGAAATTTAAGTATATTGGAAAGTAAAAGAACACTAAAGTTATAAATAATGAATTATATTATAGACCCTCTCATACAATGATATAGATTAATTTGTTCATAAAATACAATACAGATGACTTTAGAAATGCACATTTTAATAACCTGAATTGTAGAAATGATGCTAAAAACATTTATATCAATACAATAAATAACATTTTAATCTGATAGTTTTTTTCTTTCTTCTTGGGGAAAATAGTTCAGTTACAGAAATCAGAAACTAAAGTTTTGTGTCTAATATATTGGGAGAATTGGGGAATATTAAGATATGGACACAAACACAGCATTCAAAATTACACTAAAATTCAAAGTGGGAATTAGAGACAAAGAATGAAAATATTGTGCATGCATGTGTGTTCTTTTGTTTAATGCTTTATTTAGATTGGTTATATGTCAACTTAACACAGCAAATATTCATTTGGTATGAGCCCTAACCTGTATTACATCCCAGAGATAATGGGATCATGACTACTGTATAGTTTCTGCCTGTAAGTAGCTTGACATTTAGGAATGGTATGAAAAACCACATAACTAAAATCAAAATGGGCATCATTAAATTGATTTTTTAAAGGGTTAAGAGTTTATAGGATAGAGTGAATAAAGTTCTGTCTAAAACAGTCAGGAGATTTATGGTGAAAGTTATCATAGAGTATGTGGTTTATACAGTATGATACAGTATTATACTTTACTTACATTAATGTAAGCAAAATATAAGCTTATAGGTAATTTGTAGCAAAATTAGTATTTCAAAAAGTATGAAATGATTACTTAGAAGTGTTTTCAATTTGAGCAACACAAAATATTGTCCTTATTGCAGAGATGAGAAAATACTTTATCCAATTCCTCTGCCCACCTGTGCCCCGGCAAGCTCCCATGGGAAGAGAAGATGTGAATCTTATTGCTCAGAATCTAAAACATTTAATTGCTTCTCCTTAGCACAAAAGCTCCCTATGAAGTCAGGGAATTGTGTAGGTTTTATTTACTTATGTACGCCTAGATCCTAGAACAGTGCCTGGTATATAATAAATAAGCTTTATAAATGTGTATTGAATGAATGAAAATGGTGGTACTAAACATGGTGGTTATTATAGTTTTTAAGTGGTTGTTTCCATCCATGAGATTGTGTGCTATTTGAAGGTAGGAACAACTTCTTAACTGACTTTGATAAATGCATAGATGTACTGGGCAATGTTTAATGTTTTGCAATGAATGGATGTCAGAAAAGAAATATTAATGAAGAGCCCTACAATCTACATGAAAAGGGCAAATGTCTTGGCATTTCAAATAGAATAAATTCAAGTAAACTAGCTATCAGACATTTAAAGAAAGTCAAATAGATTTTGACCTTTTCAATTTCATTCATTCTTTAACGCAAAGACGTTATTAGCACTTAAATAACAATGCTTGTATAAATCAATTTTAGTTCAACTAGTTATCTTTGGGAGAAAACAAAATGTGTCCCACATAAGTTATCTAATTATATAGTAGAACATCAGAATTTATCACAAAGGAGAAGCTGATGATGCCAAAATATTGTTATTCTAATCAGGAATAGGAACTGAACATACAATGATAAATTTTGCTTTCAAGTATTTATGTGAGAACACTCCAAAAGAAAAAATTCTGAGCAACAACAAAAGGAATTTTACTTCTGCAGGATGCAGCAAAGGCTTTTGAATAATTTCTTTCCCCAGATATGTGGCAAAGATATCTCTGGAAATCTGACCTTTAAAAGATGACTATTTCAAGCACTGCCTGTTTTTTTAAACTTTCTGTCTAATTTATGTGCCAGACGGGAAAAGTAATTTCCATTACATTATGAACAGGTCGTCCCCTCCCTTACTGCATTTTCTCAGGGTCAACACAATCATGAGCAGTAATGGATATCTACTACAGTTGTGGTGGTTGAAGAGCCTGCTCAAATTGAAATAAAAAGCTACCTAAAAATTTATGCCTGAAGTTTCGTATCATTGATGGTTCTGATACTCAGACATAAAGAGTATAAATCAGATTTTTCCCACTAATAAAAACTATCTAAACCATCCCCTTTAGCAAAGTATTTGCTTAAGAAGTACCCCAGATGATAGTAGGCACATAGTTGAGAAGAGAATATTTCTGGCACCAAGCAATGTTTATGCTAAAAGAGACAACTTATCCTTAGGCAAGACCCTTTAAACATATTTTGATTTCTTTTTGTGAATTCTCATATACTTGGGGTATATGCAAAACTCTGCTTTATTAGATATGTGTTTGGTTATGTTCTGACTTTCTAATTTTCTGCCTATGTAATTACCTATGTAATATTTAGAAGGAAATATTATTATGAGTTATTATGAAGCAGAATGTTTAATTAACCAAAGAATAATCTAGTTCTGGAAACCAAATATGTACAAGAATCATCATAATCTCAATGCTAATAATGTCTTTATGTTAGTAAGTCCAATTGAAAACCCTCAGAATTTCTGTATCTGATTTCTTCTGAACATGCACTAAGTAATTTAAAGGGTACTTATATAGTTCTTATTTGAAATAGAAATTCTATTAGATTTGCCTAACTAATAGAGACTAGAATTCTACATTGATAACATTATAATAATGATATTTTACATTTGTATAGGAATTCGCAGTTGACATTAAACTTATACACTAATTGTATTATTTAATCTCAAACAACAATCTTGTAACAAAGGCAAATATTAGAAGTTAGGAAATTGAAGCTCAAAGCAGTTAATTGATTTGCTAAAGTTTGCCAGTTTCAGAAGATGGCCCCACTTCTCTGATTATTTTTCTTTATAGAAAAATCGTAAAGTTAAAAATTTCACATTTATTTAAAAAAATATTAGCTCAATGTCTGTGTGTGTGCGTGTGTGTGCTGTTGTTGTTGCTTGACTAAGACAGAATTACAAAAGGGCTCAAGAAATTTCTTCTCAAATACATTCACATAAGAGGTATCACAAGTGCTTCAAGTGTGGTCAGATGTGGAAGGGAGAATAGCCGAGTATTCTAGTGCAAAGGATCTGAGTCCAGTGAATCTTGATTTCAACTCTGACTAGGTTACTGACCATATATACGTTCTTGGCCTGTTTATTCTCTCTATTCTTCAGATACACACACACACACACACACACACACACACACACACACACACACACACACACACACACACCCCGGAAGGCTATAGTATGGATGAATGAAGCAAAACATGCACAAAGTTTAGAAGAGTGGCACCTGTTTGATATTTTAATCTAATGAAAATGAACACCAAATAAAAGTGGTCCCCTGCCCATCTGTATTGAGTCAGTGAAAACAATATGCATATTTATGTATATCAAAGCGGGAAGCAAAATAAATAATTGGATAAGCTGGATAAGAGAAAATAATGAGTTTCACAAGTGAGAGGTGAGAATTTGGTGAGGAGGGGCAATGCCACCATTCACTAATATAGAACATCTGTGACTGGCCCTGTGGGATGTTATTTAATGTTATGTAGAGAAACATTCCCTGATCCCACATAGAAATCAGTACATGATATTATTTATATGTTAAATGATAGATAAAGATCTAATAAACTGTAGGAAAAATAGCTGCAATTGCTAATAATGAAGTAGGGACTCAGTGATGTCGGCAGTGACCAAGAAATCTACATTATTGTTTTCTAGATTTTTAGATCTAGATTTACTCTGTTGTAACATATGTGCTGTAATCTTAGGAATCTTGCACGATGGATGCCCTTGCTGTTCAAGGTGAATTAAACATACTTTAGAAAAAGAAGTGATATTTTGCAGGAAACAAGTTTTCTCCTAAACCGCATATAGGCAAGTCTGTTTTCAAAGAGCTAAGTTGCTGTGATAAAGTTTCAGATCTTACCCTGTAAGCAACTAAGAATCTGGAAGCAAGCCAGGTGGTTGGTGCTCAACATGTTTAAAGTAAAACCAATAATTGTAGGCTGGCAGACACTTTGATGTTAATGGCACATTAGATTATCTCTCAGACCTTTATTACAAGGACTCCAAAGGTGCAGCCTTTGATAGGTGACAGTCTTGCTGTGTTTCACTGAGTGGAAACTTTAATCTCCCTCTGAATTGTTAGGTTTCACCATGGCCTTGATGGTTTATTTGTGAATTCCAGGACATTTTCTTTCTGCTATGACTAAAGAGAAGGATGAATTAGCTGTCCTTAATAATAACAAAGCAGAACTCAATTTCATTTATTTTATAGTTTGTTTTTTTAATTACGATTAGGAATTTCCTTTCTAAATATGTATAGTCTGAGCATTGAATGATATTCATAAATTTTGTTTATTAAAATAATTATTTTATTCCCTTTGAGCTATATAGTCTTTCCAAAGTTTTCCCTGTGAAATAAAATTCTAGTAAGTATATGCATAAATTATATTTCTAGCATGTCTTACTATCAAAACCAGTTAAAGAATAACTCAGCTATGTTCTTTTTTATTCCATTATGGCTTCAACAGTTTATGATTTATTTTCTAATAAATACAGGTTCACCATATATATTTTGTAATTGATAAAGTGCTGTTATCTGAAACTAGGCATTTTACTCTCACTTGATACTTGAAAATAATTATTTTCAGTATTTGAAATCATGTGTTATGGTAGCAATAGCAATAAAAAGGCATGGCAGTGTGCTATGATGAAAATTTCTTATTTAGTACATACAATTCACTTTGAAAAGCTATCTGAGTTTTTTTAACTATGTGTACATTTCTCTAATGATGTGTTCTAAAGAACATTGAAAAAATAATATATTTAAACTGAATCATTTCAAATAGAAAGTGACAGAACCTCATCTTACACCGATATAGGACCAGCGTTTGGGGGGAAAAATTACAAGCAAAGAAATCCAAAGATTTGAATTGATTTTCACAAAGTCATAGGCAATGCAAGATTAATAGATGCAGTCTTTTAACTGCATCACACGGATGCTCACTGAAGAATAACTGTATGCCGAACACTGCACTTTGCTTGCACACTGGAGAGAAACTCTCCATCAAGTATGAATCAGTCTGCTGAGTCAGCATACTGTTGTGACTTAAGTATCATTCTAAATGCAAAACAGGTACCAATCTGTGTCTGGTAAACAGTATATGTACACATAAGTCCCAGTTTGCACTGACAGTTCTTGGGTACATAGTCTTCTTGACAAAGCATACATCAGTGCAGAGTTCTTGGCCAACACTAGTTGTCCCCTCTGCTTAATGCCCTCTCCTTTTCCCTTCACATTAGGTGCTTGAGTTTTGCCTCTCCTAACTTACCTCTAATTCATTCCTAAACCCATCCTAATTTGTATTCTTTCCACACTACTCCATGGAAACTGCTCTTCCCAAGGTCACCAATGACCTCACTTTTGCTGAAACCATTGAACACTTCCCAGTTTTTGTTTCCCCCTCACATAAACCAGTACTGCATCTGACACTATTACTTCCTCTCACCTTCATGAAACACTCTTTTCTCTTAATTCATAGTATATTGCTTTGCTCTTAGTTTTTTTTTTCTTTCGTTTGTTTTTTGTCTACTTATTTAGGCTGTCTATATTTCTTTCTGCTTTTCCTAATTTTGATATTTTTCAAAGACCTAGCCTTAGTTCTTTTCTACGTTTTAAACAATAAATTGTTCTCTTCTTACATTGCTGGGATATTTCATTCATTTTCATATCTTTATTTGTATTCTTATGATTCCAAAGAAAGCTCTCATGAACTCCTATTCAGTTGCATAATGCATATTCTTTTGACTTTACTCACTCAAATTCATCTTCTTCTTTGTCCCCATGCCACAATCTCTGTTCAGTCCACATCATTTCTTTCCTCAATAACTCTTAGCAAACCCTTGACTGACATCTCTGTCCTAAAATTGTCTACTTCCATTCCATCAACATACAATCAAATGGGATTTTTTCCACTAAAATACAAATATATGCCTGCCACTCCTTTAAGAAAACTAAAGCTCTCCAGTGATTTTCTCCTTCATGCAGATAACAACGCACATTTCATACTAAGTATTTAGAAATTTCCTTTTGCAATATTTTTTCTCCTCCCTGCCAACTTCTCTAACCTGATCTTTCCCCATGCCACCTTGTTCCCAGCATGTGTCACCTAACTTTATGATTTTGGTATACTACTTTTTTTGCATATAGGCCAATATAAATTGCTGTCTCTTACCTCTGAGTGTTTGTATATGTGATCTGAAATTCTGCATTATTTTACCTGGCTATCTTCTGCTCAGGTTTTTTGTTTTGTTTTCTTTTGTTTTGTTTTATCTAAGCTTAGAAAACATTCCTCTTGGAAATCTTCCCTTAATGCAGTAGACCAGGTTAATCACATTTACTGTGAACCTCACAGTACCTTATACACACTCCTAAGTAAGTACTTGCCTCCTTCCCTAAAGAGTGACCCTGAAGGCCAGTGCTGGATCTTATTTATTGTAATTTTCCTTAGAGTGCCTTGAATAAATTTGCTGTTAAATAAACATGCGTGATGTGAGGTAAAAACGACCACCAACAACAATTACTACAAAAACCTGAGTCAAGGCTATGCAACAGAAAGTAAGAATATATTAAGATACATTCTCTGCTCTAATATAGCCTTATGTCACAGTTCTAGATAAAAATTGATTTTGTCTTTTCAGCAGGCTGAAAGATCTAATTTATGCCCATTCAAGATGTGAGCATAGATGTGGTACTGACGTCATAGGAACATAGTAGATATGCTTTCAGTGCACATGTATAACACAAGAAATAATGAAATGAAAGAAATACAAAAAATATAAACACTAATGAAAGGTACAGTCTCACCTAATAGTCTAAAGGTAAGAAGTTTTCAGGGTTGGTTGAAAGACCTCTTTCAAAGACCTGAAATATTTCCAGCTCTCAATCCTCCTATATTAATTTGTTTGGCCCTCTGATTACTTGAAGTTAGCAAGACATCTGCAGCAGTTCCACAAAAGGGGTTTCATCATCGCTATGTCTCCATTTTAGGAAAAAGAAATTTCCACAACTCTTCTCTAATCCTAGTAGGATTCTACTCAGACAATGTAGGCAAATGTTAGGTTTCAGTTCCATTTCTAAATCTCTTCAAGGTAAAGGGGATTACAAAGATGGCCTAAATTAATAATGGGGAAGTAGAAATAAATGTCAGGGAGTCAACTATCATAACCAATACAAACCCAAAGATGAATAAAGCTACCAGTGTTATGGTTTTGAAATCAATGGAGTGTAGGATGCTTCTTTATTACACAAACATATCATATGATGCTCAGTATCATGGATGGAAACGGGGCTGAGATCTCTTACACGGTTCATTAACATGTTGTATGTGAAGCAGAGTTGTTGACTAAATCATTCAAGAACCATCTTAAGCTTGACTTGAAAGAACTTAAAAGTTGACTCTAGAGATAACAGAATTGGGCAGTTTAATAATGAGCAAAAATATTCTGCAGCCATGAGCCTAAGCAGCAGTTATTCATTGTGACTATCCTAGTAAATAATTGCTAGAGAGGGTTTCAGAAAATCACATCTAAGTCTGTATACCTGGGGTACATTTAGAAAGATAAGTATATTACATGTCCCATTAGCAGTCTTTAATATATATTGAGAGAGCCAAGGAAAAAAAATGTGGAAATATAGTTTAATATAAACATAATAAGGATGTGGAATATGCAGACACATCCATATCTCAAAATACACACACAAATTAATAAAATGACAATGTTATCTGTTAATGAAAGTTCTGGAGATAAATGACCAACTTTCACTTTGTTTCTCTGTTCTATCACTCACTAGCAGTGTGATCTTCCTAACTAATCCTAGGTTTCCTTATCAATAAAACTGTGATAATAAATCATTTCCAATTCTTAGGACTGTTGTAGGGTTGAGGTGAAAAAAATGCCTACAATCTGCTTAACACAATACCTAGCACACTGGAAATACGACATAAATACTAGCCATAGTAATAATATTAAATAATTATTTACAATATTAAGCCACAGTAAAATAAGCAAATCATTTTTTATTCACGCATCTATTTAAACAACTATTGATTAAAACCTTTTATTTTAATAGGGCTTTATAAGCAGACAAAAACCACTGTTACAATAGGTTCAGTCTCTTCCCCTTATTTATACCTCTGTGGAAAATAAGTTGGAGAGGTAACATCATGCATAAAGTTATATTAGGAGGAAACAAATCTTCATTTAAGTTTTCTGAGGCTCCCAATCTACTTATAATAAAATAAAATTTCATGAAAACATGAATCAGGAGATACGACATTAAGGAAGATAAACAAGATACCTAAGAGAACACATTGGAAAGCGACATCATAAAGTTAACTATTAAAGAGAAAAATCACGAGCCCAAAATGGCATCACTTATGAGTATGCTAACGCCCATGATACTAAACCTAGATTTAATACCTGACCTGACTGCTGTTTTAACCTCTTCCAGAAATATTATTTTAGTCAATCACTCTGAAATTTTCTGTGCAATATCAATGAGGTAATTTGTCACCTGGGCCCTTCCATTCCCTATAGATAGAAGAAATAATCTACATGATAAAAACCCTTACTGCCCCTGTCTTCCCAAAAGATGTCCTAGTCTAAAAAATAATCCTCGCTTCTATTTTGTTTACTGCTCCCTTACCTCACCCTTCCTCCTATAATAACCTCCTCTGTTGTACAACCCCTCAGAGCACCCTTCTTCTAGCTAGATGGCATGCTGCCCCGTTCATGAATCATTTAACAAAGCCAATTAAATCTCTAAATTTACTTGGTTGAATTACATTCTTTAACAACTGTAAGAGTTAATCCATAAATAATTTGATGTTGCTATCCCGAAGGACAGGGCACTTGTTTTTCCATATTTTATGAAGCCAGCCTATTTTACAACATCAAGTGGTTACCACATCTAGGTAGTTCATAATAGAGTTTTAGCTGATGACCACAAACAATGCTTTTATGATTTTTCATATCCTATACATGAAAGTTTGTTCCACAGTTTTCTTCCTCTGTATTCTGTGGGCTTGGCATCTTGTATGAATGAGTTTAAAATATGCATTCAAATTTTCAGCTATAAAATAAATAAGTCATGAGGATATGATGTACAACATAGGGAATATAGTCAATAATATTGTAAGGACATTGTACAGGGTCAGATGGCTACTAGACTTATCATGGTGATATAAATGTTGAATAACTATGGTATACACCTGAAACTAATATAATATTGTATGTTAGCTACTATATTGTAATAAAAATATTTTCAAATGAAAATAATTAAAACAATTAAAAAATAAAATGTGTATTCTGTGGTTGTAGAGTTATTTGAAATATTCAGAATCATTTTGCAAACTTAGGTTGCTTTTAATTATCATTTATTACCAAATCAATATTTGGGCAGTAATAATATAATAACTAAGTTGCAGTTTAGTCATTTCTCTTTGCTATTTGAAAGCTATGTCAACCCATGATAAAATTAGGAAGTCATTATTAAAATGCAGTAGTGGTTTTTCCTCTCTAATAGAATCCCAATTAAGGGGTCTGCAAGTCCTAAATATTACAGTTTGCAGAGCTCTTCTTCTTCCAGTACATTGTATAGTCAAGTAATGTAAAAGCCTGAAAACATACAAGATTATTTGAGCTGTCTGCAAAGAATGATCCATGGTTGAAATAAGTTAGTTGTCTTGAGTGTTACTTTGTTCTATTTTATACATTTTCATAGCTTTCATGTATATTATGCTACCGTATTTGATGTTTTCTATTACAATCTTCAAGTTTACCAAAACATGAAAAAATTTTAAAAATATATTACCAGATAAATGTGAGCACATGCATACACTGGTATTGAATTTATTTGAATTCAGCTTACTTGGTTTCAGGGTCAGAAGATACAAAGCTGTTGCTAAAGGGACAGCTCTAATGTGATGGAAAACCTGGACAGCACACATACAGCTTTGAAGAAAGAAGGTCTAACTTTGTATTGTGTGCCTTCATCCAACTGTTAAGCCTTTTTACTCAATAATCAATATTCCATCCAGCACAATAATAAAACATAGAATTATTTATGGTTCCCATTAAGGTGTACTTTTCAGTCACAAGAGGAATGAAAAAGGGGAGAGGTGACGTGATTTAATGAAAAGGCCATTGAACAAGCTGCAGAGGCTCTCAAATGAGATCATGTGAAATTTTGCCTTTGAAAAAAAGGTAAAGTATTATGCAAACATAGTATTAATATTGAGAATCTAAAATGTTCCTTTGTAGCAGACCTCATGTGTTCTGGGGTTAGCAGAATAACATTAAAAATTGTTCAATACAAACAGTAATAGATGGTACCAGGAGAAACTCTAAGACCTATGTTTCAACCTCAGACTTGGAATTTATTGCTTTTGTGATCTTAAAGGTTGACCCTTAACATCTTTTCTACACACAATTTTTTAACTTTGTTTTTATATAGTGGTATTCTGCTGATGTCCTTGTCTTTTTCCCTTAGGAAATGTTCCCCAGCAACTGCATTATTAAAATGGGACAGGTTTCAAAAGAGTTGTCTGAAACCATGACAAACTTTGATTCAATCTCAGTGGAATAACTGCAAGGTAATTGTCCCAAAGTCATCACTTTCTGGATGTCTTAATAAAATGGCTTTCATAACATGAGACTTTGCCTTTATGGAAGCCTGTGGAGGCAGGGACGTGAATATTTTGCTGTAAAATGCCAGCATATTAAGAAGTTAATTTAAGAAGGCTTATCTCTCTTTTTTTATCTTCTACATCCAAAAGTAAAAAAAAAAAAAAAAAAAAAAAAGCTAATTTCTTCCCCACCTATTTATTATCTGTTATTGACATGGACATACAACTTGTCATTTTGTTCAATAGCATACATTTCATGACTGCTTAATTATTTGGGTCTTCACATTTTCCCCGATTGGGTGGAGACTCTGGGACAGAGCGGTCCTTCCCAAGAGGCAGCCGGAAATCAGCCATGAGTACTTTAGCGGCTGTTGCCCCAGCACTGTCCTAGATGCCAGACCTGCTTGGCTGCTCTATGTGCGAAAGCACTTTATAAAGTATCACCCAGACGCCAAGGAAACCTCCTCCAGCTCTAACTGAAGGTGGGTAACCACATGTCACAGCGGCTTTGTCAGACAGTGCTGACAAGCCCTGTGCTTCTGTCTCATCTGTTGTCTGGCTTGGTCCCACCATGCCACCCTTCCTAAGCCACACCTGAACCTGCGTGGCTAACACCATCCTCATGTCATCTGAGATTAAGGAAGGAGAGAAAACTGAGAAGAGATAATTTGTGGCATGTAGGGTGCCCTCCCAGTATCTTGAAAGTTATCCCCACTCCAATGCCCACCCCCTTTTACTTCTATCCTATTAAATCGCATTGAAGGGCCACTTAGTGAAATTTAAGTTTTCCTCAGGGCCTCAGCATCAAATATGTCAAGTTCCCCTTTATGCTGTGAACAGGCCAAAATTGGTCATAGCCATGCATTCGGTCCTACGCAAGTGAATGCTGGCAAAACTCTCCGGTTGCAGAAGCCTGCAAGATTAATGCAAAGAAACACAGCACTCCCTTTCAGCTCACTGGCCAGAAAGCTGTTTTTGCTAAACACTGCTGCTGCTTCAGGCTTAACCTCTTTTTCATTTGAAATTGCATCATTCCTCATATTTAACTGACTGAGTGATGCACTGATGGTCCTCTCAGATTCCCAAATTTAAATGTTTTGTCCCCGTGTGAATAGGCATGGGACCTAACACAAGGATCTTTTTCGCTATTTCTCCTACTGAATATTCCACATGTACTTACTTCTTTTTTCATCCCATAGTTTCTGTATATCTGGACACTTGACTTTGGATTAGAAGTTTCAAGAGACTTACTGATTTGGTTTGCTTGTCAGGGAAAGTATTTTAGAATAGAATATTAGGGTGTTTTGAGACATATAGAAAGGAGAAAAGAGGAAAAATATGTGAGGAGTGGGGCTGCAGAAAGACTAGCTGTGACATCCAACCTCACCTGTGCACAGCCCCACAGCAGTTGCTTCTGACAGGCAGTAACCTCCCCACCTCCTCTCACCACCTCATACATGCACAGATCTCCAAGCTCCTTAAGGGCTCTGCTGGCTCCTCAGAACTTCCGTCAATGCAAGAGGTGGGGGAGTTGACTGCAGCTGCTAAAGGGGCCCAGGGGCAGGAGGCCTCTGATACTCTGCCATATTAAGCCACTAACAGGAATGGTGACCCCAAGTGATAATATCAGCAATGTGACTCAATTGCCCTCCTGCTGAGAACAGGGGTCCCTAAACCAAAATGTCTAATGAGAGTCAAACCCTACATACAGAATCTTGCCCCAGCTCTCCAAACATACAGTAAGTACCGTTGACTATAGCTTTTCCTGGTTAAGAGGTTCGGAGGCAGCTGGCCATCTTTCTGACCCCAATTATCACTGTCTATTGGTTTCTGATTCCTTTTTCTCGTTGAAAATGAGCATTTCCCCAGGGAGCTCTGCCACTTGCAAGTTTGGAGATTTGTAGAAAGTTCTACGAATGGATAGGGAGTGGTCTTAGAGGTCTCAAAATATGCTGTGATCACTTCTTGTGGCAGACACACCATAAGGTGTCACCCACACATCTTTGTATGATTCCCTCCCCCTGAGCGTGGGCAGAACCTTGACTGAATTATAGTGAAAAGAACATGATAAAAGTGATGAGATGTCACTCCCATGATTATATTGTTATATGACTCCATATTATCAAACTCAAGCAAGAGACTCCACTCCTGGCTTTGAAGAAGTAAGCTGGATGTTGAGAGAGGGCCTGAGAGAACATTCTGGCAAGAAACTGAGGCACCTGTAGGAACTCAGAGCAGTCCCCAGCTGACAGCCCTCGAGAATACGGGGACTTCATTTCTACAATCACAATTCTGACAGCCAGAATTCTGCCAGCAACCACAAGGCCTGAAAGAGAACTCAAACTCCAGCACAAAACGCAGCTTGATAAGCACGTTTACTGCAGCCTCTTGAGACTTCAGAGCAAGACACTTACCTAAGTTGCGCCAGTATCACTGACCAGTGGGAATGGTGAGATAAGGTCTATTGTTTTAGGCATCTGAATTTGTGATAATTTGATACAGCGCACTAGAAAACGAAAACATCCCCCATGCTGTGAGAAGAGCCAGGGGGAGCAAAGAGGCATGGCATTCCAGTGTAGCCCCTGTGACTTCTATTTCCAGCTCTTCAGGTCCCTGCAGACTTCACACGCCCAAGCTGATTCCCGCAGATACCACTGCTGGTGAAGTTTATGTATTGTTTTTCTCACAAAGACAAAGATGTTAAAAGAAAAGACAAGTAGGAGAAGAGCTTCTGAATACTCAGATGAGCAGTATCCTGAGTGAGGCATGCCCACACGCGCACACACACAGGATTGCATGTACTGACTTTGCTTCCTTGCTGCCATTGGGGAAGATAGTGATGCCACAGCAACCTGGGGGGCTGTACAAGATACCCTCAAAATGAAAGCTGTTTCTAACAATTTTATTGTGGCAGGAGGTAGACAGGGATTAACAGAGGAGTGAGTTGCTCTGCCACCTTCTGAAAGGCACCTCAGATCTTCCAGTTCTGGCTCTCAATTGCAAGACCCAAATTAAGCTGTAACATAGAAAACCTGTCAGATTATGGCTCTCCAAAGGGATCTAAGTCTCAGGTCTCTCACCATATATTCATTTAATCAACATTTAATGAGTGTTTACTCCTTGGTAGCACTGCTGACACAGCAGTGAATATGAAATCCCAAAACATAGGGAGCTTTGAATCTAATAGTAGATGCAGAGAAGGAAATTACAATTAAAATGCATGATAGGGAAAGTGCAGGTGCTGTCTGAGCACAAAAGAGGGACACCTCACCATTCCAAGAAGGTGTGGGACAGAATCACCACAACCCCACCAGTAAAGACATCTGACCTGAGATGTGAAGGATGAAAAGGAACTGACACCACAGAGTGCTCTGAGGAGAGGGAACATGTACCAACACCCAAAGGTCAGTCAGAGGGCAGCAGGACATAAGCATGGAGTTTGCAGGTTAGACATAATAATAAGATAGAGCATTTATCCAGCATGAATTGGGTGTGGTGCTAAGATGATGGTACACACCATTTCACTGGTCCTCATAACATTCCTCAGATGAGGCAACTGAGACACAGAGAGGTTAAGTGTCTTATCATGGTCATCCCACCGGTAAGGGCGGAATACAGGAGTTAATGTCCAGCTGACTGGCTCCAGGGTCCACACCCACTCCCATGCCTCAGTATATAATGCAAATGAATAAACCTAATGGTGTGGCTCCAAGTCAGGCCACCTGTCTTTCACCAATAGAGCCACCAATGAAAACAAAAGGTCCAGATCCACCCCAGATTCTGAAATTTGTCTCACCTCAGAATCTCTGTACAGTTCTTCAGTTCTTGAAAATAACGGGCTAAATCAGGCCTCTTCCAGTTGTGAGATCTCTTGTTAGCAAGCCAGGTTCCACTTGAGTCTATGCCTCCCTAGACCTCCCGGAAACTCGAATCTTGCCTCTGAATCCAGTCCCCTTGGCTAGAACTCTCTTATCAGACCACAGCCACCATGTTGGCCTCCTGTTTTGGCCTTCTTCATATTTTGGTTCCATGAGTATTCTTAGATTGCTTCTGGGTCCCTGTGCCTCTGTGTATTCTCTGTGGTCTAGTCCTTGGTACAACCTGACTACAAAACACTGCTGAGAGAATATCTTTATCACATGGAGGCGGCCATTATTTTTCCTAGACACAGTGCTGTGGCCAACTCTTTGAATTTCAAAATCCCTCTTTGACTTCACTTTTCTCTGAATCCATGGTGTATCACACTCCTCCTTCCATGCCAGCTGCTAGAGTTGGTGATCAAATATTGTTGCTTAGTTATTCAGACTATTTTGGATGGATATAATTTCTCTCCTGACTGTTTAGAAATGTCTTATCCTTCCCAACAACAAGAACAAATAAATTAATCAAAGTGTTTTTTCCTAAACAAATTAGACATACCCTAAGAATAATTCTATAATCATTGTAGAGTTACCAGAATAAATAGCTCACTGCGCAGGCAACTTTGACAACAAAATTTTCTATCACTGTATATTTTTACATATGCCAAGTTACATAATTTTGTATGCACATACATTTATTCTGCATTCCTACTTGGATATTATAGTGTAGTATGCTCTCTAATCATAGAGATTTTTAATCCATATCTGCTGCATATCTTTCTATCTTTGGGTTTCAGTTAATTTTTCCAACCTCTTAAGATATGGTGAATCTTTTATTTAGTAGTCCATGAATATTTCCTGGCATAGCATCACTTGCTTAAAATGTATTGTGACCTTCTGGAGGGTCCAAGTCTTAATGTCAGGAGGTATATTTGTTCATTTGCTTACAAAGCAAGGGCAGCTTATTGTCTAAAAAGATGCTTATACATGGTTTCAATTGAAACAGAATCATTTTTATGAAAATAAATTAACTGCCGATTAAATAATTCCCACAATTAAAAAAAATTGGATATGTGTTGTGCTTTCTTTTAACCATGATGATGTTTTAAACATAATGACTAGATACTTAATATCTACTTATTTATTATAAGTATGTTTGGTACAAGTTATAAAGACCAATTTAAAACGGCAAATTTTACTTAATATTTCACATAGCCATCCAATAATTTTTTTTCCGTTTATGAAGGAGTCAATATTTGACAGTTCAGTCCAGCAGGTCTTTATTCCTTTTCAGTTCTAAAGAGCTTGGACATGATTTCAGAGCTTAACAATCAATTTCCTGCTGGACTCCTTGCAGTCTAGCATGTCAAACTACTTTCTTTAAGCTATCAGTGACCTTCCCTTCAATTTAAAGTGTTCCTATATTTTGAGACTTTCTGCTACCTTTCATATGGTTGGCCACCACATTTTCAAGTATACTCTTTCTGGTTTCAGTAACATTAGTTATACACACACACACATACACACACACACACACACACACACACACACACACACACATATACATACTCAGTTTTTATTACTGAGTCTACACCTCTTCATACTCTTCAATTATCTGTCTGTTCCAAAGGACCCTTGCTTTATTTATATCAAAAGCTACAAGCAGATACTGATAGTAGTTCTGTTGTTTGGCATGCAACTCAATGTGCACAACCTATAATCTTATTTGATGTACTTACATATTATGATTCGTTATGTGGTCATCCACATATTAGTGCCAAGGAGGCTGCAGAGATGGGCAAGTATTTAGTACTCTAGAAAAGTCCATTTAATTCTTATTTCTATGATTAAAATTCACTAGCATCTGAGTGCTTTTACTTTTTCCTCAGTGTTTTGCCAGCTTCTGTTTACCTATACCATTGATTTAGCTGCTACCCTTACTCTAGACATTTTGCCAGGTGCTAAAGATTTAATGGTGGACGCAAAACAGACTCCACCATCACTTTCGTGAAGTTCAAAGTCTAGTGGTGGAGATTGGAATTAATAATTTAATCAACCAAGGAACCCTCCAATTGCAACTTTTGTAAGTGTTAAATAAGGTTGTAAGTGCCTATAATTGGAAGATTTCATCTGGTCAAAGAGATCAAAAAGAACTTCTTTAAGGATGCACTTCCTTAACTGAGCTATGAATGCTGACTTAGGAGTTCAGTATGTGAAGAATATAGCAAGGAACCTGCTACCCAAAAGGAATGGAATGAGCTAAATCTCAGTGGTGGGACAGAAAAGACATTGTGCCATTGTAAGAGACATGACAAGATAGCAAATGTTGGAGGCACACACAAACCATTTTGGACCTTGTAAACTACATCAGTTTTGTCATCCTACAAGTAATGGAAAACTATTACAGAGTTTTAGTGACAAGGGGGTGAAGAGAGGCTATGAGAGAGAGGAAAAAGGGATGCCATGTTCAGATATATTTTTCATGGATAAAGGTTTGCTTGGATTGCCTACATCCAGCACCATCTTTTCCTTCCTCATCTAATGTTACGAAGCAGTTCTAATAGTTTAGATTTAGTTCTCCTGCTGAATCAAAGGCCTCTGATTCTGAATAGCCTTTATTTGTTGGGCTCCCTCTTCACAACCTCTAAATAATGGATTTCCCTAGAGCTTCTTCTCTATTCTCTAGTAGATATCCTTCAGTCATTGTTTTTGCATGTTAATAATTTGAAGATGGTTACTAAATATATTCATTCCAGTCTTGTATATCCAATAGCTACAAAGAATACTATCTTTGCCCCCAAATGAGCATCTCAAACATAGCATATCCAAAGTATGCAAAGAGAAAGAAAACCAGTTTCTATCCTTCCTTCCTTCCTTCCTTCCTTCCTTCCTTCCTTCCTTCCTTCCTTCCTTCCTTCCTTCCTCCCTCCCTCCCTCCCTCCCTCCCTCCCTCCCTCCCTCCCTCCTTCCTTCCTTCCTTCCTTCCTTCCTTCTTTTCCTCAGGTAGTCAGGCATTCTTTTAATAAACATCTGCTAAACCCTTTTCCACGTCATGGGTAGTCAAAGAAGAATTAGGTAAAATCCTTGACTTCAAGGGAATAAACTATTCTATATAATTACTTATCATACCCCCTATGCTTAAGTATCAAAATCCTATATGCTAGTCTTTTTTTTTTTTTCATTTACTTTCCCAAAAATATTTACTTTTTTGGTGATAATCTCCATCTCTCTAATGCTTCACAGTTCCTGCCTATCTTCTACTGTCAAGAGCATTTCTCTTTCCTAAAGTTATCACGTAAACCCTGTTATGTGATGTTGCTCGGAAAGTTTATACTAAAATCTAGGCAAAGAAGAAGGAGTACTAGATACAGGCAGACAGTTGTCTTGCCTTTCCTGAAGTGGCCTCTCCTATCGTCTTTTGTGCCTGGCCATGACACCCATATTCTTGACGCACATCAACACCACACTTATCTCTGTATCTCTTCTACCTACCAGAGTACCTGCAGCATAATAGATGTAGGAGGCTACAGATAAAGCCTACTTAATTATGCCCTCATTCGATGCCATCTGTTTTTCCATATTGGAGACTCATCCTTATTGTATAAGTGAATACATTTAGAATAACAGTTTTGGGAACTGTCCTATGAAACAATTGTGAAACTAATTAGTATACAGTCTTCACTAATGCTCCTTCTGATCCTCTTCCCTCACTACTGATTTGTGTTTACCGTGAATCATATGCCATCTAAATCACACCAAGAAGGAAATAGGATGATGCTCTCTTTTCCTTTTAAGATAAATTTTTAATAAATAGCTTTTCTATATGTTGTTCAAGTAATTGAAAAAAATATATATAACTACAATGAATTGAATCATCTGATAAGAAGGATGTTTATTCCTCTGGATCTTCCAGCTGACCCTAGCCTAATACTGAACCATTGGGTCATTCAGAATCAGATGTTTCCTCTCATTAGCTGATGTGTGGTCAAGGTCATCAAGAGTGAATAATTACTGAATCAAGGACTCTACCCCAAATTCTGATATTCTCCTCAATTGTGTCATGGGTTGTTGCCTCCCTCTGTATTCTTGAGTAATTAGCCATCTCATTGGATAGCATCCATTATTTAAAATAAATTAATAGAATGGGGAATTTGATAATGCTATTTGAAATCTAATGAAGTGGATTCTCTTGGCCATTTTTCTCCTTTGATGGGTCAGTCTACTTTAAATTGTCTTGGTTAATCTTGCTTTCTGTTTCTTTTAGGAAGCTTTCCACATTTACTCGAAACCACAGTGCTCTATCTCATAATAGACTTTCCATAGTGTATACATTTAGAAAAATTCAATTTAACCTTCCAACCAAGGCCTATAGTTATACAATTATGACCAGGTTGTCCCTCCTGGTTTTGTACAACCAGCATCTCTTCTGATACTTTGGCTCCCTCTCATCCTGCCTCCAGTCATAAACACCAATCCTTACCTGAACACACTGTTTTCTCTCCTCCCATTTTGACCTTGTACATACTGGAGGCCACTCTGCCTGAAATATCCTTTGCTGGTCTCAAATTGGAAAATTTTCTACTCATTTTTAAAAACTCTACTGACAGCTTATTTTGGAAAAAATGTTCTGATTTTTACAGATAGAATAAGTCATTCCTTGTCTATGATTCCTCAGCACTCTGTTTAAACCTCTAATATAAAACTTATCTCAACGTATTATAATTATTTATGTTCAACTTTGTGTTGATCTCTAGACCATGAGCCCTTTGAGATCAGCAACAGTGCTTTGTTCATTGCTGGCATGTCATAAGTGCTCAATAACCATGTGCCTATGCTTGAAATAATTTGTGGATGGGTCAGAGCATTTATAAGATAAGAAAGAATATGTTAGTGAAATGATAGGTAGTATTGCTCTGTTATGTTTTACACTTACATTAACACTTTGATTTTACAAGATTATAAACTATAAGGAAGATAATTTTATTTATCCTTTTTTGTTTGTTTCTTTTGATATAAGACTGGGCACATGGTAGATGATGCACTAAAAAAAAACAAAAAAAATCAACAAACAAAGTTACACTCACACACACACACACAGATTTTAGAAATCAAAAGACTCTTATTTTGCCTTTCAGAGTGTCTTAGGGAGAGAGAACAGCCGAATTAGAGGACAGTAGTCTTATCTCCACTTCACCACCCATGTGAAACAATGAGCTATTGTTGAAACATAGGAGAGGGTTGATATCTACATGTATAAGAACAAATAAAGCCTTTTAGCACTACACATTTCAAACGCTCATCAAATCATAAAAAAAAAAAAAAGGAATAAAACATAAAGCAAGTAGAGTAAATTGAGTAAAATGTAAAGGAGAAAACTACAGGATTTTCCATTTGAATGTATATATATATATATATATATATATATATATATATATATATATATATATATATATATAATCCCAGGGGTGCCAAAGAAATTTATACAAGTGGACACTTTGGTCAACATTGCTCAAGCAGTGGATCGTTGTAATCAGAAGTGTCTGGACGCTGATGGTAACCACTCTGAGCACCTCTTGTAATTGCAGAAGTCAAACGTGACTTGTATTCATCTTTTCTTATCAGTATATGCCGAGTATTACAATTTTGATACAGTTTTACTTTCTTAAGATGTGTATACATTTTTCCGGCACCATTTGTATATAGACACACACACATGCATACATATCTCCCATATTATATCATTTTACAGTTGGGAATAGCTCCTAAAAGTTATTTAGTCCAATTTTATTTAATTCATTTTTCACATTTAAAATGTGAAATCTAAGAAATATCAGAAATCTTATATGCAGTAACTGATAAGGCAATATCTAGTACTCAAAACTCGTGAAATCAATGTCAAGTTTTAAAGAGTAATTAGTATGACTGTTTCCCAAAGGTTTTGTGTTCATGGTATATCATGTTTTTTATATGTGTAAATAGGGTTTTTAATGAAACTCCTAATTGATTAAAACACACACACACACATACACACACACACACACACAAAATGCTAAGCAAATCAGGAACAGTGAAAACACTAAAAGAGGGCAGAACTGATTGAGCACATTATAATATGTGTCAGTCCCTGTTCTCTGCACTGATAAGCTCACTAAATTTGCACAACAACCCTATGAGTTAGGTACTTTTACTTCCGCCAGTTTTTATATGAAAAAATAAGGCCTGAATGGGGTGGGAAAGAAATTAACCTCAGGTAGTATGTTCTCAGAAACCATATTTTTACCATAGTGCATGCAAACAAACAAAAAACACCTTTGAAAGCATGTGCTCTTTATTGCTCTACAGGTCAGAACGTTTGCCCATCCGATCACACTCTCTTATGCACTTACATTTAAGAAAAGTTGCTGGAACTTATCTTTTCACCCAGCTTCTCTATCAATCACAGCGGATGTTATCATGCTCTACCCCACATTATAAATTTCATCCAGCTCAATATTTCATCTGACTGACTGCAGTGGCAGTATGTGTCATCTTAGCAAAACTACACTTTTCACATTGACTCAAACGCTATGGTCCACCGCTGAGAGTTTCACAGTGTGGCATATGGCATATGGGTAGAGAGTCACTCTGAATGAGGACTGTCACCAAGAATGCCTTACACTGTATTCAGTTCCTTGCCTCTGAAATCAGAATCACAGAACAAGCAACCAATCCTCCGCTTGTAGTAGATTTTGCATTTAAAAAACCCACTCTGATGTCAGTGTATAGTTTTCATTACAAACACTAACAAAATTAATTCTGGAATATTATTAGGTAATAGTAGCTAAATTCAAGGCTTAGTATCTTGTAAAACTTTTTGTCAAAACACTATGGCTTAATATCCCTTGAATTTAACTAATTCATACCCTTAATTACTGCGTTCTAATTTTACTCCTTCGTTCTGCTCATTTCAAAGGCACATTAGTCAAAGGTCTTAATTCAGGGATATAATTTTATTATTATGTAATATTATACGAGTAAATTTGTGCTGAATCAAGTGTGTGTAGGCAACTTTGAATTGTTTTACAATTTATATATATGTCACAAGATAGATATTTCATTGGCTAATTAAATGATACCATCTAAAAATGGTTTATCTTCAACTGATAGGTTCTATGTACAGATTGATTTTCTCTGAGGAGGTTAGACTTCAGGCTTCCTTTTTTTTATTTTTTTTTTATTTTAAGTCACTGGGCATGTGTAAATAAATTCAATGGGTAGTAAATATCCTTTCAGTTCAATGATCCTAAGACTAGTATTAATATATGCCAAACTACTGCAGAAATGGTTGTTAAATTTCAGATTATTTCTTTTTTGTTTCTTTCAAATACAAACTACTATCATTTGGAAGATATTCTTAACTTTTTTAAAAGAAAAGATAAAATTCATCCATTTCTCACTCTTCTCTTTATACCACCGAAACACTATGTAACGCCAACCAACTGTAAATTCAATGCATTATGACTGTCAAAAACTATTATAAAGTAGAGGATAAATATGTAGCTAGATTTCTTGAATGTACAAGATCACTTTGTCCAAAAATTTTTTTTTTCAATACATTGTAATTCAAGCATTTCATTTTGGTAAATTGCAACAGTCACATTCAGAACCAAAGATGAGTTATAAATTAATCAATAGACATTTTTATAATACCCAAATGTAAAGTATTTACAAATCCATTTTCAGGTTAGAACATACCTGAGAACGTAAAGATATATAGAAATACAAGAAATGCAAATAAGTCCATCTCTCAACTCCTATTCCTAGCAAGTTCTCTGTTTTATTCAGTTACACCTTGAAATACATTTTATGTTTAGTTAATTTAAAGATCAGAGTTTGTCAGATAGAAAAAAATATATATAACATACACCAGAGCAAGGATCTTTTATACTGTTTAGTTAAAAATAAATCCAAGTACCTAGAAAAGTGCTTGGCACAGAGTACACAAGAGAAAAACGAAAAACCAACAACAACAAAAAAACCCGAGGTAGATAGCCAGATATATGGAGGAAGATGGGGGTAGGGGAAGAGAGAAAAGGGATTAATGGATTGATTGATTGATTGATTGATTGATTGATTGATTGACCTGGGGCATTAAAATTTGAAAGCTTGTTTCTGATTCTGACTTCTCCATTTACTGACTTACTGATGAGGTGTTCTTTGGCAACCAATTAAAAAACTTCATTTCCTAGCAGCATAATATTAATTATTTTACCACAGACCAATTGTTACAAATGAATGATATGATATCTATGAGACACCTTTTAAATTTTAAAATACATATAAACATTATGTTTATGCACACAAAATGTACACCTAAAGATCCATGCATTAACATACAATTATAAGCCCAAACTAAAATGATATCATGTCTGTTATATTCTTGATTTAACTTAAAAGTTGGCTGTGACAGTCCAGAATTTCACATTGTTAAGATAAGCATAGAATTTATGACATATCCAAGTACTTCAACTGAGAAAGTAGAAAACTAAATGGTATCATGCATTCAAATTATTAAAAGACGCTAACGAAGGTGCTTATCTAAACTAAGCTCTAGGAGAGCACACAAGAGGGAAAAAAGTTATTTTGGAAGAAATAATGATATAATTTGAGGAACAATTTTCAAAAGAAAATAATATATCACCCTCAGCCTCTAGGAGATGCAGAGAACTTCAGAAGGGTTAATATAAATATTTTCCTCACTGCAAATTTTCCATTGCTTTAAAATACCTGTAAAACCAGCAACTTAGTAACATTTAATTTGGTGAACCACATGCAAATAACTGGATAAGATGATACAGAGAACAAAAGTGCAAAAGAAAAAAAAATGCTTAACTCAGACAAAGGACATATGTATTAGAAAGGGAACAAGGAACACAGTGATACATGTATCTTCTACCTATGGCTCCCTGAACTAAGAATTCTTCCTTGGGAGTGTGTGGCATGGACAATTGCTATGATTCCACTGATGTCCTCTCTTTAAAAAAAAAAATAATAAAATAGTGAAAACTTTCTATCAATGAAGTCCACCATCCAGGTAGATCATATCATGTATATCCATGTCGTGTAAAGTTGTTCAAAGGAAAACAAAGAGATAAGCAACTCTAACCCTGTAGTCACTACCAAAGCAGTGAATTTTTGTGATTAGAGAAACTAAGACTGAGGGAATCATTTGTACACTGCAGAAAATGCAATCGTAAATGTCTAGACTGTCTATTGCTTGAGTAAGGTTTTCTTCATTGCTGACAGAATGATATACATAGATTTTTACAGAGCTAATTGTTGGAAAACAAACGCTTTTCCCTGGTCAAGATTGATCACCTGTGAAAACGACAGTCAATACCTTTGGGTTGTTCAACTCCACTTTAAAGTACTTAAGGGAAAAAAAAAAATCATTTCAAAATGGTGAATCATTATGCTTTCAAGTTCGTATTACCAAAGTTTAGGATTCCCACTTTCAGATTTTGAAATTCACAGAATAACCAACACATATCTCCCTGCAAAAATGAATTCCAGATACGTATATGTAAGCTTTTGAGGTTTAGTGGATTATTATGTTGTCTTGCTTGAGAAAACAAAGCTCAATCCCTTACATTTCATTAATACACATCTGACGCTTTCTATAAAATCAGTTTTGTTCAGACCTGAATTGACTGAAGTAGACAAATTGAACAACAGTAATGTCAAACACTGCCAAACAGGACTGGGCTGGTTTAAAGACAGAGAAGTGTGACATAGCTGACAAAACCCTGCTGTCTTCAAGCACAACTTAAGCATTTCCAAACCCTCATCTCTAATTATCTAAATTACTGGTTTGCACAGGCAAAAATAGCAGGGGTGCCCAAAAAAGTACACACATTTTAAGAGATGTTATCTATATTCCAGCAGTAGTTTGCCATATTCAGAAATGTCTGGACTCTGATGGTAACCACTTTGAGCACCTCTTGTAATTACAGAAGTCAAATGTGACTTGTATTCATCTTTTGTTCTTGGTATATATTGAGTATTGCAATTAATACAGTTTTTCTTTTCCTTTCTTAAAATGTGTATACATTTTTTTTTTGGCACTCTCTGTATTTGATGTTAAAGCAGTAAAAATAAAGCTGGAAATCATGAGCATATCAAAGCCTGCTAGACAAGTCATTATTCAAAAGTTTTATTACCCTAGAAGAGATGGAGATGCTGATAGAATAAGAGGACATGTTAGAAATACAACTATTTATACTTTTTTGTGTCTTCATGTCATAAATAACTGCATGCTAATTTAAAATAACAGTCTACTGTTATATTGTGATAATAAACAATATTTGAGGAGATAAAAGTGTTTTTCAATTCTTCATTCGATAGCATGTGAACATTCTTAGTCAATTAAAAGCTTGCATTATATCTGATTTTTCTGGATCCCTGTCAGATTCAGTCCCTATATCCACAGCAACTCAACAGCTATAAGTACATTTGTTTTGCTGCAATACTATAAGGATCCTCAGATATAAATATTTCTAATAATAATTAAATAACTGAAAACTTTATTTTCAGCATTTCAATATTCTGCAGATACAGAAAACACAGTATTCTGTTATACATTTAAAAGCATTCAGTGTAATAAGTGATTCTAATGTCTCTTAATTCCAGAAAAAAGACAAAAACAAAAACAAATAAACCATGTTCCATAAAACTGTTTGTTATTGTCATTTTAAAATGATGAATATGCATACAAAATACTACAACTTCATTTCAGAAGCTAACGTCTTCGCTCACTTGGTAAAATGTGTTTTCCTGTATAGATCCAACTTCGGAAAACTGTCCCAAAGAACTATCATTTAACAATTAGAAACTTTGACTCATTTTCAATTTATAGCAATACTACTTGGTTGATCATTTCTACCTGTACTCTTTGCTACTAACAGCAACACATACAGAGATGAAGCAAAGTACTATACATATCCATATACATTAAAAAAAAAAAAAAAAAAAAAACAAATTAAAAATAACAGTCCTCTACTAGCAGTTACTTTCCTTTTTCTACAGAAACGCTGAATGTGCCTGATTTTCATTTTCTACTATAAATGAGTTTGCCAGGTACACGTTAGCAAGCTCTTTTTCAATCCATTTTACTAAATCCACACTTCCTTTTAATAACGCTAAACATTCCTCTCATTCAAAGCCTAGATAGTAATCCTGTTCAACCCTGACACCAGTTTCTTATATTGCCTCCTCTGTTACATCTACCTTTATTTGGAAAGAGAAGGTAAAACAGAAGAGGCTCTTACCAGAGACAGGGAAAACAATTCATTCAGTTAGATCCAACAGTGCTGTGTGCAGCCTGGCAGCATGAGTGATCCTTGGGCCTCACACAAAAGCGAGATAATTGGCTCTCAATGAAGAGATGTAAACATCCATCATAATGGCTCTGGGGCTGAAACTGAACGCTACCTCAGCTGTTCTGTGTACTCCGACTGGAAGATGATGTCACAAACATCAACTGGGTGTACTCTCATTGGCTTCTTTTACCTGGAATCATATCTTAACCCTAAACTGTCAGCTGCAAATTGCAATGCTTATCTCTGACTATAATTTTTGCTGAAAGGGAAGTGAAAGTGACGTTGAGCTACTGAAGGACAGCAAACTGAAAATACTGCCCCAAATATGCTAAGACCCATTGACATAATTAATTAATTAGGATCCGTGGGAATTTTATCTTTCAAATATGCTTATTAAAGAACAGTATTTATAGAAGATATTCCACAGAATGAATATTAAAGGAAGAGATTCCTGTAATTACAACATCCAGAATTTTAAATTTTCTAATTACTTTGCATTGATTTTACAGAACTACCCCCATGAAATTAAGAAAGTCGAGTTGAGGAAAATTACAATGTAGACAACTGTGCAGTGGAGTTTTCAATTACTTTGGTGAGAGCAGCCATCTGTATTTTTAAATCTTCTACAATAAATAAAAAAATGAAAATGCATTTTACTTCCTGAATGTTAAATAGTATGGCCAAAGTTTTGTGTAATAAAGCTTAAAGTATGAGATATTAAAAGCATAACATCACTAAAAAAATAATGTTAAATAGTGGTTTGCACAAAGAGTAATTTGTAAGTCACTAGAACTATAGAGAAACTCATTTCAGTAATTGAAGTCTACTTTATAATATAGTGCTGTTCAGTTTCAGTACAAACATGGAATAATTGTCCGTCCCTTACCCTCTATCCTGACAAAAGCCCCAGACTTCGCCCCAAGATTAAATCCAGTGGGAGAGGATGATAATGGGCTAAGCTGGTTACAGCACTTTGCTGCCAGAGGGCCAAAACTACAATCACCTTGAAATATATCCAAGCTTTCCCCACCAAAAGGAGCTGTCAGCCACATAACTGTGAGATGCAAAAATTAGCAGAGCTATTCAATGACCAGCTCCTTCTAAATTCAGCCAAGTCATATCCCAGGGCAAGTCCTTTCAAAACTGTGCAGCTTAGCATACAAACAGTAGAACCACCTGGAGAGAGTGAGCGCAATTTGCTTCACCCATCTCCAATTTTAGGGAAAGGAGGTCAAACAGTGTCCTTGTATGCCTTTATGTTGGTTCATGTCCTGAATAATGGATTCAGGACAAATAGTTATTATAATCTCTCCACATTTCCAATGACAGAAAATTGGTTTTATTGTACAGCTCAATGAAAGTTCTTAAAGTTGAAAGTATATGAAAAGATACTTTCATAGAGCATATGTTCAAAATTTCCTCCCAAGTTCTAACTTTTGTGAACACAGATTTGATTATTTATTGGTCTTAGTAATAAGTTAGTGTGTGATCTAGGGGCAAATGAAAATGTTATCTACAGGGAAAAAAAAGTTGAAGTATGGATTAAACGAAATGAGACAATGTACAAATATACAAAATTTAAAATATACATAAATATAAAATGCGGTTAATATTGCTGTTATGCAGAAGTTCAAACATGTTTATTTTAAAGGCATTTGGGTAATTTAAAAGAGTTGATCCAGTGCCTTCAAAATAATGAAGAACTATTATTATCCTAAACCCTTAAAATTTCTACTACAAAATTCTATTGCAAGTTGATTTATAAAATTGATTAATAACTTGATTTATAAAATTGATTCATTTAGTGGTCTTTTTGAATTTGTTACCCCTCCCAGTATTATTTGTAATCTAATTATATTAGTCGAGCGCAAGAATCTAGACTCAAGCAGACTATTTGTCAAAATGTACTTTGGTGGGAAAGACACTGTTCATTTATTTCTGCCTAAAACATGGGAGTTTAGATGGAACTGTGTATAAAAAAAAGTCATTGCTGTTCAAAATGCTATAAAATTGAATTACAGATCAGAAAGATGAATTTGGACAATGGGAATGTCAACGGTATTTCAGGTAAACAAATGATAAAGCTAAGACATTGTAATTGCTAAAAAAATATGTCATGGAGAAAATAATTACTTATAAAATAAAATATGCTCCTCTCTGTCATACATTATATAAAATTTTAAAGGTGTAAATATGTAATGGCAGAGATAAATAACTAACAAAATTAGATAATATTTTGTTGCATGTAGAAATCTTGCTGTTATATAATTAATTGAATCATATATATGTTTCAGTTAAATTTTTTTTCCCAACTACTAAGCAACTCAGTTAATTCTTAAGATAAATGTATATTCTGGTGATTTTAATAAACACAGATCGCAACTTTTCTCATTTTGTTTTGTGTTTGGGGACTGCCCTGCCACACAGACACAGGGCACATTGAGGACTGGGGAGTATGAATACACCTATGCCCGGCAGGCACTGCATATCAAACACCCACAGCCTTCACATGCTTCATTCATGAGTGGATGCCTTGGTAGAAGACCCTAATTTTGTGTTATTAAAATATGTAAATACAATTTTTTAAGAATATAGATTGTAATGTGTAATATTACACAAATTCAAGACTAAGCAATGCATCAGTAAAATTTTAAGGGAGTTCACTTATACAATATGAAAACATAAGTATTTGAATTGTGTACAAAATAGGAAAATTAATGTAATATAATTTAATTCCTAAGCGAAGGAATAGAAGGAAAATATAATAGAAATGTTTTAAATTAATGATGCCTTATAATAATTAATGATTACTTACTCCATACACTGTCAATTCAAATTTTATTATAATTCATTAGGACAGAATGTATATTTTAGTTTTAAATAATTACATCTATACACTCAAAAAAGTTTCAGATAAATACAGCATATAATATACTGAGTGTGCCAAAAAAAAATGTATACAAGTTGACAGTTTGGTCAACATTACTCAAGCAGTAGTTTGCCGTCATCACAAGTATCTGGATGCTGACGGTAACCACTTTGAGCACCTCTTGTAATTGCAGAAGTCAAACGTGACTTGTATTCATCTTTTGTTATCAGTATGTATTGAATATTACAATTTTAATACAGTTTTCATTTCTTAAAATGTGTATACTTTTTTGGCACCTTCTGTATTACGTAGAGAATTCAGTGTGATTATTCTAGTACAGCATTTTACACATAACAACAGAAAACATATTTCTTTATGGTGGGCAGTAATCATCTGAAATTACTGATAGTGGAAGTTATGAAGTTTTTAGTAATTCTTTGAAATGTCTCTTTAGGAAGAGAAGAGATATTTAAGATCAGGGCCTTCCAGTAACTTATTTGCCATATGTCCTTTTAAGTGTCTAATGATATTCAGTCTCCGCATGCATATGGGTTAAACCTGAGAATAAGACTGTGGATATGTAACGTAAACACTGATGATAAGAAATGAAAATCCTTATTATTATTATAAACTTCTATATATTAGGTTGGTGCAAAAGTTGGTGCAAAAAATTGCGTTTTTTGCAATTATTTTAAACCTTTAAAAACTCAATTACTTTTTGCACCAACCTAATGATAAAAAAATCCAACCTGATTACATACTGCAAAAAAACATCCTAAATGTAAAAATGTTGCAACATTAAGAGACTGCAAGAAAATGAAAGAATGATGCCATTCTTTGAGTATACTATTTATTATATACGAGTAGAGAAATAAAATACATTTTTGTCAGGATTTTAAAAATATCTCCAATTTCAAAAAAAAGGTAATATGAAAAACACTACATTTATAATGAATTTATCGACATTGTTTCATTTCTTTTTTTTACATTCTTTTATCTAAAATGGACAGGAAACACTTGTGAGTTCCAGAGAACTGATAAATATTTTAACTTTAACAGCTACGTACAGGCTTAATATAAGGGGAATATATAAGGGGAAAGGAAGAAGAAAAAAACTACAGGAATTAATCTATTAGTAAATGTTGCCTGATATGAAGAACATGAAGTCTATAAAAATATTTTTGACAAATGAAGTAGATGTTTGAGTTTCAAGCCAAATATATACCTTTTTAAAAAAAATTTTATTAAATTTATTGGGGTGACATTGATTAGCAAAATTATGTAGGTTTCAAGTGTACATTTTTATAATACATTGTTTATATATTGCATTATTTGTTCACCACCCAGAGTCAATTTTATTACAATACTTACATACTATATATTTCCCATTAGCTGAAATCATTGCCGTATTTAATTGCCTGACAATTATTTCTGTTACATCAATTTTGTAGTTAAATTAATATTTATATTAGCAAAACAAATCAGCACTAGAGGCTAATTAAACTGGAGAAACCAGCCTCCAATGTTTCCCAACGTACCCACTAATAAATTAGGATATAGCGTTAGGTTAATACTAACTTTAGAAGAAATAAACATGTCTTTCAGGTGATAAATTTATAGGTAGTACTTAGGAATTTAAAGAGGTTTTAAAATCTTCTAAACATTATTAGTTATGCTGAGAAGTTAGGAATATTAGAATATAGCATATTACTACATCTTGCACCATCAACCGTCCTATTGCTGAGTTATCCACAAGAAGGCAACTCTGTTTACATGGCCGCTAATACTCTTAATACATTATTTTGTCCTTTTATTATTATTATTTAAAGAGATATATTATGCCAAGTAAATAAGGAACTTATATGCAACAATGCTCATATTAGGTAACTTTTCAGTTTAAGAAGAATAAATGCTTAAAGGTATTTATTAAAACTTCTTGAAAAGCAGGAATTATTTAAATCATCTTAAAATGTCTGATTTCAAAATACTATCTGTTGCTAACACAATTCTCAAATGCTTCATTCCGGACTTATTTTAGAGGTTAATTTATTTATAAGAAATGGTTTTATTTTGTATCATAAAGACTTTTATATTGCTTTTTGAAAAATGCAAACAGTACTCAAAATAACTGACTGAATCAATGCTAACTCACTTGTACAGTAAGAGATATGTGAGAATTATATTTTCCATCCACTAAATTCTAGGCATAACTAAATCTGAAAAGATATCTATTTATTGACCTTGCTTATATTCCTTTTTTTATACTTTGTCATATTCACTGTCATTTTTTTTTCTTTATGTCTACCTTAAATTTACTGTGTGGCAGCTTTAGTATATTATCTTTATTTCTATTTCCTGTGCAGATAAATTTTTGAAAATACTTAGAATTATTAGGTCATATCACCTTTATTTTCTGAGCATAAATATCTCCAAGATGTTTGACTATGTTTATGTTTCAATAAATTTTACTCTAGAGAAGGAGAAAGTGACTAAATAAGGGTAAACAAAGATCTCCCCTCTTGTATGTTAAATACATATTAATTCTCCAATATGAAGGCAAAAATCTCATGCAATTTTAGTGACTTAGAGTGTTGTTTTTAAGTGTAAACTGAAAACATTAACTTATCATGGAAGATATCTTGATTTAAAACATACGCTAATTTATTTTACCAGGTTCCCTTTTGAAGACCTAAAGATCAGTGGGCAAAAGGATTTGTTTTTCACCATCTTCTCTGAAAAACTACATATGTTTTTTTTTTTTTTTTGCTTTTAAACTACATCTTAATTAAGGATATTTCACTTGCTTTCTTATAAATATATTTTGATTGGTCCCTCATATAAAATTTTATAAATTCACTGTGACTTTTTTCTTCCACCTCAATTTCATCACCTTTTGTGTCATATTACCGAAATCAGATCCTATCAAGGCTTAATATTCCCATCTTGACAAATATGGCACAGCAGTAATTTCATAGAAACTTAGAATTGAATTTAGATCTTGATGAGGAAAAACGGAACACAACTGCCTTATATTTGACAAGAGAAAAAAGTTATTCATGTAAAACTCACTATGCTCAAAACACTGCTTTATACATATGATATCTATATACGAAAGATAGTGAGAAACAGATTTCTAATTGTTGTCATGCAGCAGCCTACCCGTCTGTCCCTTCGTACCTAACCCTAAAGAAAGGAGAGTCTGTGAGATGGATCCTTTCAGGAACTTTGCTTCACCTTTGTGCTTACACCTTATGTCTCCCTGTTTGGCCCCAAATGATAGCTGGTTAGTTAATGACGGGTAAGTTTCCTCAAGGGAGGAACAACCTAAGTCAGGCACAGTAGCATAGGGGCCATCTGGAGAACTCACGAGGTTGACAGAGGTGGGCATAGAACCCCACCTTCCCCCGGCTAAGGAGAGCTTCTGCCTCTGTGGCTATATTCCTTCCCACAACCTGCTTGGGAAGTGAGTGATTCAAGAATGTGATAACATCAGTTCTACATCTATTCATATCAGTAAGTTTCAGCATAAAGATTTTGTCCCTTGGGGAGGTATGTACAACAATTACTAAGACATCCCGGGACTTTCTGTTCCGGCCGCTTGCAGGCAAGGGTGATTCGTTTGAATCAGTTTCCTAGAATAATGTATAAAATTCACAGATCATGGAGAAAACAATGTTACTTCCTTGAGTGTACATCAATAAAAGCCACAAGGTGGCCCAATTCGGGGCTCTCAGGATCCTTTGAGGCTGTGAGATCCTTGGCCCCTAGTGCATAAATCTCTTGACTTTTGTTTCTTTCTTAACCCTTCGCTGCCCCTTCTTGTTCACTCACTGCCCGTGTCATGCTGGACACGACAACTAATTATGTACAGTATTTTATACCATACTATAACTTTGTAGCAGAAGAGTCTTCAAATCATTCAGAAAAATCCACTTTAGCACAAGGAGAATTAGGATTATTATAATAGTAAATATATATAAAAAACCATCACCATCACTGGTTTGAGTATTTAATTTGTGTTAGGCTCAGTGCCAAATAGTTTATATTTACTATCTAATTGTCTGTTTGTTTACAACAGCTCTCCAAGGCAGGTCAATGTTAAGACTTTCAAAAGGGTTCTTACATTTACACTATACACCAGTTATTTTTCAGTCATGGTTGCTTATTTGAATCTCAAACTTGGAAATGCCAGAATATAGGGTCCTGTTATGGACTGAATATTTGTATGATCTCCACACCCCACAATTCCTATGTTGAAACCTAATGCCCAATGTGATGATATTAGGATGTGGGAATTTTGGGATTATTATTAGTTTCCTTATAATAGAAAGGACCCCAGAGAGTTACCTACCTCTTACCCCCTTACAATAAAAGATAGAATAGTTGTCTATGAACCAAGAAGTTTGTCCTTGACAAACACTGAATGAGCCAGTGTCTTGATTTGGGCCTCTAGCCTCCAGGACTATGAGAAATAAATTTATATTGTTTATAAGCTACCTCGTTTATGGTATTTTTGTTATAGCATATTAAACAAACTAAGATAAGTCCCAATCAAACTACTTGCCTGAGAATCTGAGTATGGTGGCACTGGTGTATGTTCCTCCTTAAATGATTGTCTCTCTAGCCAGGCTTACACATCATTGCCCAAAATATTTTGGATATGTCAGCCAAAGGTTTTAATGTACATCATCAGATTTCACTGAAATAAGTAAAAAGTGTTCTAAAAATCTAAAGTGAAGTCTGTGAAGGAAACAGCAAATAGTTTGTTTGTCAAATGGTACTTTGGAACATGAATAAAGGCAAATCTAGATTACTTTGCATCATCAAGGTAAAGAGATGGACATCACATGCCTAGTAAGTCCAAGGAGGAAAGTGCATGATCAGTGGGGGTTGAGGAAGACAAGAGGAGTAGAAGTAGGGCAACGATGCGAGGAGGAGCTGGTTCAGCATTCAGAGACTGCCCAGCAACGTTGGGTGTTAGAGCTGGCAGACTCTGATCTGCTAAGACAACATCTACAGATCAATCCACTTGTGAGACAAAATTTTTCCTGCACATAATGTGGTACAAGTGATGCCTTCTCTTGCCACAAGACAATACTGAAACTCGCCGTAAATGTCCTACACTGATACTCTTTTTCAAAGATCCAGGATGCACTCAAGCCCACTGAGAGGATGCTACCTAAATGGATAGTAGCCCTGTGGAATAAAAGGTCCCAGTATCTGTGTTTGGGTGGGAATAGATCCTGTGAAAACCAACCCTAAGACAGATATAACAGACCAATTTTTCTACAGACCTCATGATTCCATAGAACTATATTCATAAACCAAGCTTTGTGCCTGAGATACGCATTGATTTAATTGTACTTGCTCAAATGTATAGCAGAACTCATATCTTCAGAATTAAGCATCATCTGTAATAAAGCTGGATTATAACATACACTTCTGAAGTTGCAAGTGAGGATAAAATCCTTTGTTATAGTTTCTATAATGAAGTGCATATATTTGTCTCTCTGTGTATATAATTAAATACATGTAATGAGAAGTTTTAAATAATTGACAATTAGTAAGAAGCTAGTTATAGACACTCTAAAGCATTCTAACAATTGTTTTAAATGTCTAACTTAGTACTATACCTGTAACATACACGTTTCTCTCTCCTTACATTTGACATCATTTATACATATATATATGTATAAATGATAAAACAGATCATCATGAGACAAAGATTTTAAAGTATATATATGTATATATATAAAGTATATATATGTAAAGTGTATATATATATATATATATATATATATATATATATATACTTTAAAATCTTTGTTTCATGATGATCTGTTTCAAATCTTTCTTTGTTTCCTGATGATCTGTCAGCAGAAGTTGTTTCCAGCTATTCATTTAAGTCTGACATAATTTCAGCCTTTTTTAAATGCTTCCTTGTCTTCATCACTGTAGGGCAAGAATAACTTTCTAATTAAAATTTATTTTTTTGTCATGCTTTGTTAGGTAACCTCTTTTGTATTCATGTACATTTTTTACTATTTTTGCTACTATCTAATATTACAAAATGTATCTCTCATGATACAGTAACAGAGTACTTCTACAACCATGGTCACCACAATAGATAAAACCTGGTGCTGTCTCTAGCCATTTTTAAAAAAGTGATTAAATTACAGCCATTGTTTCAGGACACTGTAGAGAAGCAACATAAATTAATGACCTTCGACCAGATCTTGGATGATCATTGTACAGGAGCTCATTATTCAACTTAATCCATCAACTCACCAAAGGTAAACGATTGCTATAAAGGCTATAGGAACCTTATACCTTGTCAAGATAAATGACAAGTAGATGTGACTTAAGCCTCTGTGATATAACTGGCATATTAATCTACTATCTCCAACTGTCCATCTTTGAAATTGTAGATATGAATACCATCCTAACTCATTCCAGGTTAAATCATACAAAAATTCACTAAGTGAACAGTGTGAAAACATAGGCGATAACAATGAAATATTTTCTGCCAGAAATGTTTTCTGCTCTTGCTTTTGGCTGTGACTAACAGAAAGTCAGCACTGCCTGTAGGTTAGAAGGGAGATGTCACTACCTCTCCACCATCCTAAATTCAGAATCAATTAAGAAGATGCTGGAAATAGACACATGACTAAAAATATGTAACATTGTTTTGTACTGTAGACTACACTGAGGTACACAGTCTGACTTGTGGCCAGGCTGCTAAATGACCCCCAAATTCTAGATCTCAGAACGAACCAGCTAATGGCTATCTCCTGTGGGTCACAGTTGTGGCCCATAATGTAGAGCACAGATGTGGCCTTAGAGTCCATCCTTTTTGAGGCCAGGCTGCATCAGCCCTGCTAAGATTATTTCATGCTCAATTAACTCACTCATCCTCCTATACTGTCCCTGATACAGAATTAAGTCCTTCATTAATTGCCAATTACTCTAATTAAAACCTCATATTTGCCTCTGTTTAGTCTGCCCATACAGTGTGGGAAAAAAAATTGCCTCATATTTCACTTCACACAAGTTATGCCTAAGGACCTTAAAAGTAAAATCATGGCATTGACAAAAATGTCCCTAGGGACCCCAGGCTCTTCCACAATAATTCTTTCCCAAATGGAGACAGAGTCATTTTTCAGTCTTATGTAATTAATGGAATAAAAGTCCTGGAAGGACTCATATTTCTAAGTTGAAAGGACCCATGAGTACCCAGCAAAATGGATGAAAAAGAGTCACATTAAAACACATTTTCATGAAACTTAAAATCACTGGGGATATAGATATGATCCTACAACTCTGAATAAAGAAAAAAATACAGTCTCATAAAAAAAAAAAAAAAATCAGGAATCAGATCAGCACCAGACTTCTCAATAGCAAAGCAGAGAAAGAAAACAATGGAACTGTAGATGCTTACAACATTATTTTCAACACAGAAATTTCTACACATCAACATTACCAATTAAGTCTGAAGTAATAAGACAGGACATCTTCAGACATGCAAACTCATAAAAAAACTTCCACAGATTTTCTCAGGAGTGCTGCAGGATGTGCTCTATCAGAGCAATGAGTAAAGCAAGAAAGAGGAAACTGTGAATTGAGGAAATTGATGAACTAACACTTGGAAGAGGCCATGGAAACTTTCCAGATGATGATGATTAAAGGGACTCTTAGGATGACAACTAGGTAGCAGGCCCAGATGGTAATCATGTACAAATTACAACAAAAAAGGACAGCATTCTCCAGGAGGGCTATTTTAATAAAAAGTAATTAAAAATAAAACTGAAATATTATTTGATGGCGCTTGAACATATTGAAGGGAAGTGGAGTTTTCTGAGAAAGTTGATGTCCAAATTAGAGAAAGATGGTAGAAAACTAAGGGAATAAAAAATAAAATAAAATTAAATTAAATTAAAAAATAAAAATAAAAATAAATAAAAAGAGCGTGCTTATTAAGGCAAGGAAAACTAAAAGTTATTTAAACGGAAGGAAATTATTGCTAAAACTCCTCCTACTACTACTACTTATTTAAGTTTTAAATATGATATAACTATATTGGAATTGTAGGAGACACCAAAGGCAAAAACACTACATTTAGGTTTTTAAGAAAACAACTGAAGGACTTCTGTTTTCCCGTCCAGCCTGTAAGAACTTTGGAAGAAACCACTCCACCCTAACAAGTGAAGAGTCAAACAAACTGGGAAATCAACAACTCTTCTTAGATTTATGGGAGAAGTGAGGTCTCAGAGCACACTGCTGCCTCCAAAACTGTAGAGACTGATATGCAGATATAGAGAATCACAACTTACCAGAGCCGAAATCTACAGCCTGAAACATCCACAGGAATCAGTACTGGCAGGAAAACCTGAATTGCAACAGGAATTGCAGAAGGCTCAGTATAAACAAGTCTGCATGATAAAAACTACAGTTAAACCCAGTGAATTTTATCTCCTGGAGTTCTACAAGGTTCTCACAGTCAGTATGGGTTGGGATGCGGGGCGGGGGATCTGCTTGTGCTTCTGGCAAGGGGAAGGGAAAATAAGCCATTTAAAACACACCAGAGAATTCTGTTCTTCATAACAAGGTCTGCCCTCTGAAGAAAGTAGATAATCAGAGCCTAACCCATGGTGGTTTCATCAGAGCCTAATTGATCTGGGAGAAGGGAAGTAATCAACCCTAGTCCCCTCTAGCCAGGTTTTCCCACTTAAGGGGGGAAACAGAAACACATGAGAAGCTCACAGTCAAGAGGCACAAGCCCACTAAGACTGAGACCTAACTATAAGACCACAGAATGCTTCCCTGCCTACGTACCTTATGACTGCAATACTAAAGGGTTATTTATAGAAGTTCCTTTTACATAATGTCTGACTATGAATAAAAATTACAAGACATACTAAAAGGAAAGCAAACAAACAAACAACAACAAAACAGTTTTGAAGAGGCAGAGAAAACATCAAAACTAGATGCAGATATAGCAAAGATGTTGGAATTAACAGACCAGAAATGTAAACAACTATGATTAATATACTAAAGGCTCCAATAGATAACTAGACACATGTAAGAATAGATGGTGATGTAAGGAGAGAGTTGGAAATTCTAAGAAAGAACCAAAGAGAGGAAAAAACAAAAATAAACAAATAAACAAAATAACATTAACAGAAATGAAGAATGTCTTTGATGGGTTTATTCATAGACTGGACGTGGCTGAGGAAAGAATCTCTGAACTTGAGGTTATCTCAATAGAAACCCACAAAACCAAAAAGCAATCAGAAAATGATGGAAAACAAAAGAACAGAATATCTAAACACTTTCGAATAACTATATAAGGTGTAATATGCATAATAGGAATGTCAGAAGGAGAAAACAACAAAATAAATATTTGAAACAATTATAATTGAAATTTTCCCCAAGTTAATGTCACATACTAAACCACAGATCCAGGAACACAAAGTGAGATGAATGAAAAGAACAACAAAAGCACTACATTTAGGCATCATTTTAAAACCACAGATAATCAAACATGTAAGAAGCCAGCGTGGGGTGGAACACTTCTCTATAGAGGACCAAGGATGAGAATTACATCTAACTTATCCTTAGAAACCATGCAAGAAAGGAGAGAGTAGAGAGTAATATTTAAAATGCTAGAGAAAAAAAAAATTAACAACAAGAAAAAACAACCTAGAATATTCTACCCAGCAAAATTAGTCTTCAAAAATGAAGGAGAAATAAAAAGATTCACAAACAAATATTGGGGGGATTTGTTGCCAGCAGACCTGCTTTTCAATAATTGTTAAAAATAATTCTTTAGAGACAAGGGAAATGATATAGGTCACAAGCTCAGATCTACATGTACAAAGGAAAAATAAGAGAAAGTAAAATAAAAACTTCTACTTGTCTTATTCTGAATTGATCTGATAGATAACAGTTTGTTCAAAATAATAGCAACAATATATCTGATTATGCATATATATATATATACACACACATATATGTATATATATACACATACATATATGTATATATGTGTATATATATATATATATACATACATATATATGTATGTGTATATATATATATATATATATATATATATATATATATATATATATATGTAAGTTCTGACAGTTAAGTTCACAAACTGATCCTACAAAAAGTGCTCCATACCTCATTGCTGAATATTGCTATGGTCACTTTCGAAGTACTCCCCTTGGGAAGCTATGCACCGATGCCAGAGCCTAGTCCACCCTTTAAAGCAATTTTGAAACTCTTTCAGAAATGGTCATCAGAGCTGTCGTCCTATTACTCTTCATGTCCTGAATGTCATCAAAATGTCTTCCTTTCAATATTTCCTTTATCTTTGGGTAAAAGAAGTCATTGTGGGCCAGATCAGGTGAGTAGGGAGAGTGTTCCAATACAGTTATTTGTTTACTGGCTAAAAGCTCCCTTACAGGCAGTGCCGTGTGAGCTGGTGCATTGTCGTGACGCAAGAACCAGGAAATCACTGGCAACAAGTTTAGGTCATTTTCATCTAACTTTTCAGCACTTCCAAATAGTAAACTTGTTTAACTGTTTGTCCAGTTGGTACAAATTCATAATGAATGATCCCTCTGATATCAACACAGGTTAGCAAAATCATTTTGACTCTTGATTTGGATTGACAGAAATTTTTTGCTCATGGAGAACTGGCTGTCTTCCATTGCACACTTTGACACTTTGTTTCAGAGGCATATTGGTACACCCAAGTTTCATCACCCGTGATATCATGGCCCAAAACATTATCTTGCTTCTTCCAAAGGTCTTGGCAAACTTCGACTCCTCTTTGCTTTTGTTCATCAGTGAGCTCCTTCAGGACCATTTTTGCACAGACCTTTCTCATGCCATGATTTTCCTAACTGTTTCTCTATCAATGTTTACTTGGTCTGCTATGCTTCTCACAGTCAGTCAACGATTTTGACACACAATTTGACGAATTTTTGCAATGTTTTCCTCAGTTCTGCTCATTACTGACTTCCCTGACCTCTCTTCATCAGTGATGCATTATCTCCCCTTAGAAATAGGTTTAACCCATTTCTACACTGCCATTTTCTTCATGGTATTATCCCCATAAACTTGGACTAATATGTCCCTGATTTCACTTCCACTCTTGCCAAGTTTAACAAGAAATTTAATGTTTGTTCATTGCTCTAATTCAAGCTCAGACTTTCTCCTGACAGCAAACAACAACACTCAACAACAATAATGAATGTCGTTCAGCAAGACACCACCACATGTCGAACGAACACAGCTGTGATACACTGATATACCAAGGTTATGGAACCTTACTGAGCTGTTTGTACAATGTTGCCAATGTAAGCACATGGTAGCAAGTTCACAAACTTAATCGTAAGCCCCATAAATGTTGTCTACAAAATACATATTTTAAAATAAATACCCATATAGGTTAAAAATAAAGGAACAGAGAAAGATATACCATGCTAACACTAATAAAAAGAAAGTGGGAGAAACTATATTAATTTCAGACAAAGCAGACTTCAGAGCAAAAAAAATTATCAGGGTTAAAGAAGAATATTGCATAATGATAAAGGGGAGAATTCACCAAGGAAATATTACAATCTGAATGGTATGTGCCTAACATCATAGCATCAAAATGTGTGAGGCGAAAACTGAAAGAACTGCAAGGAGGAAAGCTATTCTAAAAATAAATAAGTTATAAAAATTATTCAGGTCATTATTTAGCACATGCTAATTGTTCAAACAAGAGATACCTTTATTACTCCAAATCATATTATGTTTTGATATAATAAATTATCTTTGAAACAGCAAAACAAATTATAGACCATATGTGTATACATACTGTTTGTTTGCTTGTTTTCGTTATAGAGGAAAGCTTATTCATTAAACAGCATTTATAACTACTCAACAGAACCAGACAGTCAGAATGCGGAAAGTGGTAAAACTCATACTTCTCAACAAAACTCTGTCTATGGAAGTAATATCTGAAACCAATTGTGAGGCACCTATAAACACTTACTTAACAGTTTCTTGTGCAAGTTACACACTCATTAAATAATTATTGAATTGATTTCACATTTTAAAAATTAGTGAAACATATAGCAGAACACATATAAAACAAATTGTGTCAATTTCATTTCCATTCATTCAACAAGTACTCATGACCTGACATTGCATTAATTGCTATGAGACAAACATAAATATGACTCATACTTTGGTCTCAAAGAACTGTCAGTCAAGGGAGGGTTTGAAACATTAAAAAAAAATAGAGCAGACCAAGTTTCTTATTAGTTAGTTAAGATAAAAATAAGTTTACCTAAATGGCTGAAATGTCAAATACTTGCTTCATACTTATAATAATAGGGGGGAAAAAAACACAGCGCGCTGTTACAATTTCTGGAGGAAAGCAACTTTTAAGGTATATAATGAAGTGACTGATTCGGACCAATATTTTGCAACCTGTGTGTCTATACTACTCTATTGATTTTCAATATGTGTAACCAAGGCCAAGAAGCATATCAACACTCAAGTACCTCTTTAATCATCTAGGATTGATTAAATATGATAGAGTTTGTGATTAATTGAGAGACATACCAGAAGTGTGTTGGAGCTGCACTGGAGGGCAGTAAGAATCACAGTAAATGGGGCTTGTAATGTATCAAATCCTTAATATCCCAACGCCACTACCTCCATGCCTTGTTTAAAATCCTTAGGGATTCTTGTTTTTAAAATAACAATTGGTGGGTTCTTCCTGGTATGATTTATGCCTTCTGATCTGACCCCAATCACTCTAGTCTCACCTTCCACCGGGCTTCTTAACCTCATTTTTTTCTCTCTTCTCTATCTCAAATGACATATTTTTTATCCCATTTCTTGCCATAATGCCTTTTGCTACAGGGCTTGTTTGTACACCCAAATAGCTACTTGTGATTGGAATGCCCTTCACCCATCCTTCTCTCATATTCCTCCTTGTTTTCTTTTCATATCACTCCTTGTTATGACACTTAAAGCCATTTGAACCTTCTGTTATGCATCTTTTGGCCACAGGCCATTGTACATGCTTTTTATTCTGTCTAAATACTCTTTACCTACTTCATTTCCATCTTCCTCTAGTTGTCGCTGCTCATCCCGCGTCACCCATTCCTTTCTTAAGTAGTCTTCCCTGACCTCCTTATTTAAGTCAGTGTCCTATTATAATATGTCCTGATAGTCCAGGTATCTTTCTTTTGTTGCGTTTATCATTGCAATAAATAAATGTATTGCTGTGACTTTCTAAATGATTGTATATTCCACTAAAATATAAGGTCCTTGAAAGCAAATATTCTGTCTGCTTTTGCTTAATATGTTAGACATTCAGCATGTTTTTGTAGATTAAATGCAGGTGCAGATATTTCAGTGTACTGTACAAAATATGAATATAAGCTAAAACATTTGTCATAACATAGCTATTTATTTTATTTCCCAATTTTCCACATAATTCGCATTTTGTAATATTTTTGGAAAAGAATTCTACCTAATGTCAGAATTAGAGGAAAGATAAGTTCATTTAATATATTTATAACATTTGATAAGTTGTTTTATTATTTATTCTTTGAAAATTTTATATTTCCATATGTGCTAGTTGTTCACTTTATTCCCAAATGGTTATATTGTTTGAAAAATTCACTATTGACTTAAAAATTTGGTCTTATATAATATTATTGGTTAAAATATTGGATTTTACCTTGCCATTCTTCAGTGACTTTTTTTTTTTTAAGTAACTGGAGGTTGTGTAGCAATGCATAAATTAGCAGGTATAACCAAAAACCAGAAATATGTTCCTAGATCTATGTGTTTTGAGAGAGCCAAATAAGTGTTATATTGTATTTTAAATACAATTTTATATTTTTTAACTTTTGACTTTTGAGCTGTCTTCTCAAACATTTTGTATATGCATTAGAATATAATAACTCAATGAAGGGGAATAAATAAATTCTGAAACTGAGTCAAAAGACATAAAGACATCCGAAGGCACTATAAGTCAATATTAGTCTTGGCTAGAAAACAACTGATTAGAGGCAGAGCAGAGATGAATGTTTTTTTTTAAAGATAATATTTGGATTTTTGTTTGTCTTGGAAGAGAAGTTGTTCAGGCCTTAGAACTGAGATTTTACTTGTGGAATTCATAGAATTACACAAACATATGTATTGAAAACAGACAATGGAGTCCTAAATATCTGGAGTGATTTAACTCACCAAATATGAATAACATAGTCAGAGTTGAACAGATACAATTTTTGGTGGGATTAGAATATGTTGTAACACAAATGATATTTCCAGATTATTCTGGAGAGGTTAGCTCTGAAGTATCAAGGGATATCTTTAGAGAAGATTCTTAGAAAGATGGCTGTATACCTCAGAATTCAATATAATTACTTTTTATCAGGAGAATGTTTATATTACTCATATAGAATTACAGAATTATAGAGCTGCTAGTACCCTTAGAAAAGATTAATTTCACCAACTCATTCAGACAATACATATTATATATGTAAAGACAACATTTATGGGGCTGACGATTAAGTTTGTGAACTTGCTACCATGTGCTTACATTGGCAACATGTCCCCTTTTTCACTCAACCCCAACCCCTCTCCCATCTGACAACCATCAATATGTTCTCTGTATCTATGAATTTGTTTCTGTTTTGTTTATTTTCTTCTTTGGACTCCACATACAAGGACAACAATTAAGTTCGCAAACTCATCCTACAAAAAGTGCTACATATGTCATTGCTGAATATCACTATAGTCACCTTCAAAGTATTCCCTTTGGGAAGCTATGCACCAATGCCAGCGCCTAGTCCACCCTTCAAAGCAGTTTTGGAACCCTTTTTCTGGAATGTCCATCAGAGCTGTCATCATATTAGACTTGATGCTCTGAATGTCATCAAAATGTCTTCCTTTCAATATTTCCTTTATCAGGTAAAAAAAGAAGTCACTGGGTGCCAGATCAGGTGAGTAGGGAGGGTGTTCCAATACAGTTATTTATTTATTGTCTAAAAACTTCCTTGCAGACGATGCCATGTGAGCTGATGCATTGTCATGATGCAATTGTTGGCAAAAATTTCAGGTCATCTAACTTTTTCATGCAGCACTTACTAACCAATAGTAAACTTGGTTAACTGTTTGTCCAGTGGATACAAATTAATCATGAATAATCCCTCTAATATCAAAAAAGGGTAGCACATTGTTGTAACAAGTTCATGAACTTAATTGTGAGACCTCACATCAGGGAAATCACATTGCATCTGCCTTTCTCTGTCTTACACTCCACTCAGCACAATACCCTCCAGGTCCAACCATGCTGCCAGAGGTGGTTAGAACCCATTCCTTTCCCTGGCCAAGCAATATTCCATTGTATATATGTACCACCTCCTTTTAATCCATTCTTCCATTGACAGACACCCAGGCTGCCTCTACATCTTGGCCATTGTAAATGATGTTGTGAAGAACATATGGATTCGCAAGTCCCCTCGAAGTAGCATTTTGGGTTTCTTGAAATAAATACCCTTAAGTGGGCTTACTAGGTCCTTCTTTGTCTCTTGTTATAGCCTTCTATTTACAGTCAGTCTATTTCATCTGGTATAAGTATCGCTACCCCAGCTATTTTTATTTCATTTCCATTTTCATGAAATAACATTTTCCATCCCTTTACTTTCAGTCTGCATGTGTCTTTCAATCTGCAATGAATCTCTTACAGGCAGCATATATAGACTTTTATTTTTTAGTCCATTCAGCCACCCTATATCTTTTGATTGGAATATTTAACCCATTTGTATATAAAGTAATTGTTGACAGATATGCAGTTATGTTGAAAAACTGTGGTGTACCCCTGAAACGAGTATAATATTGTATGTTAGCTATATTTTAATAAAAATCTTAATATATGTGATAAAATAATAAAATTAAAAAAATTAAAAAAATATATATATATATATAAAATAAAGAGCATTGTGTATGTGTATGTTTTGTTTGTTTTTACCTATCAAACAAGAGGAAGAAACATTATGGTCACCTCAACCAAACACCACTCCCCATACAAACACACCACACTTGCCTTTTGTGTGTACTTTGCCCTTTGCCATATATGTATATTTTTGTATATGAGTATATATATATATATTTTTTTTATTTTTTATATGTATATATGTATTTTCATTCTCATGCCATATTAAGTTTTTACTTGCTACATGTCATTTTTTTTTAATTGTGAGTCGTTAGCAATCATGAGCTCTTCAGAGAATGAATAAAAAAATTGTAAAGCACAAAGTTCTTATACAATATGTATGAAAAGAACATGGTTAAAATTTTTTAAATAATTAAGTCACTAAAATATCTTTGAATAGGTCTTATCTGATCTGCATTTTCTCTTTATTTTAATATTGACATGCAGGGTTTATTTCTAGTTATTTCCAAGACATATTTATATAAGATTTTTCTGCATTTTTCTTTTCTGATAGTCAGTTGGGTAAGTGTAGCTTTGAACCCTAAGCTCTATTGACATTTTTTCACAGCAGTCAAAAACTCTCAGTGAACTACAATTATAAAATGTAACTGTGAGTACATTCCAGTCAGGGTTAGCTAGGACAGAAGCAGTTCCTTAGTGTTAACTCAATGATAAACTCTCTAACTCAGTCCTCCCCTGACCCAGTTTCCAGTTTATTAGGGATCTCCATTATTTTTTGCTTAATCCCACATTTGTTCCTTAGAGAAACTGTCCTGCAAAGGGTTCTACCTCTTTCATGCTAAATGGCCCTTGTGAAGACTTATTGGCCTCAAGTGGATATCTGGATGTTTTAAATAAGAGTGGGTGGGATCTAGGTTATAGTAATGGGTGACAGACCACACTGAAGGTCACGGAGTTTTGCTCTGTATGTTTTTTGGTGCTGCCTTTGTTTCCAATTTTTTTGAAAGTGTTATTCAACTAATTTTGTGGAGAGAGAGAGAGAGAGAGAGAGAGAGAGAGAGAGAGAGAGAATGTTGAATTTTATGTATGGATGTGAAATACATAATTGGAAATTTTGAGTAAAAATAATAACGTATGTGTATGAAACTCAGAGGAAGGAGATTAAAGTTAGAGTCTACCTTTGGAGTTTCATCATCATATAAATTACATACCATAATCTAGAGGGAATACATAATTCAGAGAGAAGAGGACCTAGTAATGAGATCCCAATAATTCTAAAATATCATAACCACAAATCGTTTTAATTCAACAAAAAGTTTGTGCACTCTAAAGCTCAAAATTGTCAATAGCTTTTTGTACCTAAGATATTCTATCTAGTCTTTAAAAGTGGATTTCATCTACATGACAATGTACATTTATATATATAAGCCTTTCATTGATAAAACTGTCATTGTGCCAGAAGTTAACATTAAATGTGAATATGAGTTCAACATAATGCAGGGTAATGTGGGCAGTTTCCAAACTACATCAATGTCATACAATAAATACTCGAGCGGTTACTGGCTACTGAGGTTCTGCACCATATATATACAGGCTAGCCAACTGTAAGTGAGTTTTCAGGGACTGAATGAGAAACAAGTGTTTACATAAGAATGTTTAGCCATTCTCTGTCCATATCATATATCCAAACTTGCTGGAGTCATTCTATTATATTAAGGTGAAAAATAACATTGGCATCAGTTGTTTGCCTATGAACTTGCCAGGGTAGAATATAAAAATGGGCTGAAAATCAATTTCTGCCTGAGTTAACAGCACTCTGTGAAAAGAAAAATGTGAGAAAAGTGAACAGTTACAGAATAACAAAATGTCCTCTTAGCAGAAAACCCTTGATTCATCAGACAGCATAGATTGGCTAAAGTATAGCCTATGGGGTAAGGGACTCACAGACATTGTCATATGTCCCCTTGGATAGTGGGGAACTGAAGTTGTTTCAAGGATTTGATAAGTTTGTTCAAGGTAAACAGAGCTAACTTATTGTCAACAGTTCATACATCTTGATTTAATTTAAGATGATACCATGTGTACTATTTAGAACAAGTGAAAGTGCCAACTGAAAATTAAAATGGCATCCAATATGTAATATCACAAATTATTCATGCGTAAAAGCAGTGTGATAATATTGATGAAAATATGTAATATTTTGCAAATGTTATTAAGTCATTTTAATAATCCATTATTCTGGATTATCTTGATGAGCCCAATATAGTGACAAGGTGCTGAGAAGAGGGAAGAAGAAGGATCAGAGTCGGGGGAGAAAGAGTCAGGATGGAAGCAGAGGTAAGAGTAATGCAAACCACTAGCCAAGCCTTGCAGACAACCTCTAGAAGCTTGGAAATATGAGAAATTCTCCGATAGAATCCCAGAAGTAGCACAGCTGTGTAGACATATTTTAAACTGCTGACATTTAGAACTAAAAGTTAAGAAATTTGTGTTGTTTTCAGCCACTAAGTTTGTAATAATTTGGTACAGCAACGATAAAAATATAATACAATTGCACATAACTCCATAATAAATATTAGTTGATAGTATTGAGAAAGGAAAAAAAAAACAAAAAACAAAAAAACTTGGTCAATTTAAGATAAGATACATACATATATATATATATATATATATATATATATATGGGGAAGAAATTATTTTTATTTAATTATATTTATATTATAAATATAAATATGTTTCTATTTACATTGTAAAATATTTGAAAAATATAAAACTATAGTAAAAATTATAACAGTCCTTTCTATTCAGGACCCATAGCCTGCCATTCCAGAAATAAATCTTTGTTGATTCTTGTGTATTCCTTTAAAAATGTTCCTATATAAAAACATTTAGAACCGTATTTTTCTCGATTTATGGCTTTTGGATTTTATTGTATAGGTTTGTCTATTTCTCTTTTTAAAGTTTTTATTAAATTTATTGGTTAGTAAAATTATATAGGTTTCAAGTATACATTTCCATAATACATCATCTATATATTGCATTGCGTGCTCACCACCCAGAGACAGTTCTCCTTCCATCACCATATATTTGACCCCTTTTTCCCTCTTTTACCATTTGCCCTCCCCCTTACTCTCTGGTAACCACTATTGTCTGCGTCTCGGAGTTTTTGTTTCTTTGTCTTGTTCTTTTGTTGCTTTTAGTTTTCTATCCCACATATGAGTGAAGTCATATGGTTCTAGACTTTTTTCTGTCTGATTTATTTCACTTGGCATGATAATCTCAGGATCCATCATGTTGTCGCAAATGGCAGTATTGCATCTTTTCTTATAGCTGATAATATTCCATTGTATTTATGCACCACATTTTCTTTATCTAATAACCTATCTAAGGACACTTTTGTTGTTTCCATGTCTTTGCCACCGTGGGTAATGCTGCAATAAACATGGGGGTACATATATATTTATGGATAAATGTTTTCAGATTTTTTGGGTAGCTATCCAGAAGAGGGATTGCTTATTTTGTCTATTACTGCAACTTATATTTTTAACCTCTGTTACTATTTTACATAGTTGAGATTTTTAAGCCTTTTTGATAAATTGACCCTTTATCATTGTAACATTACTTCTAAAAAACCTTTGTTAACATTCTATATTTGAGTGAAATTTGTCTGGCATTAAAGCCACTTCAGCTTTGTTATGATTTGTGTTTACAAAATATATCTTTTCCCATCTTACTTTTAACTTTTCTATGCCTTTATATTTAGTGTTTGTTTACTGTAAAGAGCATATGGTTGGGTCATTCTTTCACCATTTTGACCATCTTTGTCTTTTAATTAGTCCATTTACATTAAGCATAATTATCCATGGTTATATGGCTACTATCTTACTATTTGTATTTTTTGTCCTATAATTTCTCACCGCACTCCTTTCCTGCCTTTTTTTTTGGGTGGAGGGGTGGTTTGAGTACATTTTATTATTTCATTTTTATCTTGTCTATTGGTGTTTTCACACTATCTCTCCCTGCTTTTTGTGGTTTCTATATGAATTACAATATGCATCCTGTATCCATCACAGTAATCTATCTTGAAGACTATCTTTCATGCATAAATTAAGGAATACACATTGGATGCTTCCAGTGATGTGTCATTATTTTAATTTTTTAATAAAAAGTACGAGTCCACAGTTATAATTGTGTTTCATGTAGATAGTATGTTTTCCCCACCTATCTGCTTTTAAAATGTTTTTTTTTTTATGTAATCGTATAATGACTTTTAGCAGTTTGACTATGTTGTGTTTATGTGTGGCTTTGGGATTTTGTTTGTTTGTTTTTTTCACTTAATCTGATTTGGGGTTTGCTGCGCTTCTTTAACCTACAGGTTGATTTTTTTTTCTCAAATTAAAAAAATAAATGTTCAGCCACTATTTATTTATTTGATCCATATACTTTTCTTTCTCTTCTGGAATTCCAATGACAGATACTATATTAGACTGCTTGATACTGTCTCACAGATCCCTGAGTCCCCGAGTGTCTTTTAATATTTTTTGTTTTCTGTGTGCATCGGTTTCAATGATTTCTATTTTCCAATTTCAAGATAATGATGTATTTTACAATATATTGTCTTCTGTTTAGCCCATCTAGTGTTTTTTGTTTGTTTGTTTGTTTGTTTTAATTTGGATATATTTTAGCTTTCAGTTCTAGAATTTTCATTTAATTCTTTTTTTTAATAGTTACCATTTCTCCACTGAGATTTCCCTTCTATTCATTCATTACATTTAGATTTGTCATGTATAGAAAACTAACATATTGAATAAGGGTGCTTTTATGTGTTTTGTGAAGACTGAGCTGCACACGCCTCAGATGATATTCTAAAGGGCATTGCCTAGAAAACATAGTGAGAATCTGGAGAATGTGTCAGGCATAACAAACCAAATTTCATCTGGACACCCTAGTCATTTTGCAGAAACTTCAGAAAAGACACACAATCAAGAAGAGCCTCTGGAGAAGGACATCTCTTGCCCTAGAATGATTTGTGAACTACACCAAATAAAGTTGAAAAACAAGACTGGATATAATTAAGGTAATGCATCAGTAGATTAGCTGCTTGCCAGAAAAAAACTCAATACTTGAAAGGAACACAAAAATTCAGATTCTCAACAATAGAATATCCACAATGTATAATATCCAGTAAATATTTACTGGATATGTGAAGAAACAGGAAAATGTGATTCAAATGCAAACAAGAATATAAATCATTAGAAAAGAAACACAGAGATGACATGTCAGAATTAGCTGCTTCAATACCTTAGTTTGCTATTATAAATGAGGATGCAGTGACAAACGTAAATATATATTCAACTTCCATATCCTTTTCAGAAATCATTCTCTGGAATACTATGTGAATTTGGCAATTTGAAACACTGATTACATTTTCTACAGGATTGAGACAGGAAATAGGAGAATAAATAAAAATATTTTTTAAAAGCCACAATGGAAGAAACTTGATTTCTTTTTAATTACTCTGTTGTTAATAATGCTTAAATGTGAAATAAAAGAAAAATAAGAACTATTAGTATTTCACATGTTTATTCTAATCCTGATACACTGACCATTGGCAATGTACTGTTTGTTGGTTGGTTTACATTTTTGAACTTCCCAGTTACAAATGCATTCTGTTTTCAACTATCTGCCAAGAGCATAAATAGTTGAGCTTTAAAATGACACCTAATTATGCTTCTATTTGTCTGAATAAATGTCTGTATGTGATATGATTATAACTGTTGCAACATTCCTTTTCTTCACCCTGACAATTCTGTAGAGATAGGGTGTATCACTCTACAGATCTCAAAGCTTGTTCAACATTTTGTGCTAAGGCCTTGCTACTTCAGAATGTATACAGTTTGATCCCCTCTGCACCTGATGAATCTACTGTAACCAACACTACATATTCCATTAAACTATATGGCCGAATTAAAGGTAAACACAAAGTTTTCAAAAGATTTAAGTGGGATCAAGCATAATTGTGTTTGTGTCATCCAAGCAAAATGCAGTGACAAAAAGGTGAAAAAATGTTTATGTGATTGAACTAAATGCAACATAGATACACAAACAAACATTATCCAGGGTTGGGAAATAAACCAATAATTATATATTGTTCATTATAAAAACATTTTTTTAAATGTAGAATAGAAAGGGATACAAATAATAATACTGAAAAATAAAAATGTCCATTAGTTTTCTGATTTGGATATATATATATATATACACACACACATATATACACACATATATATGTAAATATATACATATACATACATATATATATATCTTCATCCCCAGGTCAATTTGGTGAAGAAATGTATATTTTGACAGTGATGAGTCATTCTTAACTTAGGACCACAACCAGTACTTTAATATGGTATGAAGCCACAATAGGTTTGAGCTTCCAGTAAAATCTGGACCCAGTCTTTGTTTTGTGGTCACACTGTATATGAAAGCTTGGGACTTCCACAATATCTGTGGTAGCATACACATATTTCTCTTTAAGAAGATTAAAGAAATTAATGTGGTCTTTGCAAACCTTCTCTGGAAGCACTTATTTTACTAGTGTTGATTTCACCTATTTCTAAGATTTAGTCCCAAATCTTCCTATTTATTAAGAGCGGAAGTTTAAACTAGTCTGAGAAAATCTGCCAAAAATCATATCACAAAACAAATCATATTTCCTAGGGAAAAGTGTTTCATAATTCTCCCAATCTCTCATGCTGAACATCATTTAATTACAATAGAAACTTTTTATCAAACACTTTGATTAATTAAAAATTAAACACTAGAATAACACAGGAAACCATGAGCAATTACTTATGTGTGTATTTGGCACTTGTTTTGACATAAATCATACAAATGTACATGACAGTTTTTTTTTTCTTCAATTTATCGCTAAGGGTTTTTGTTTTGGTAATAGTCTGCTGATTAGAGTTCTGTACAGTCTTTATCAACTATAAACATCCATCGTGAATATGTACACTAGAACTTACAGTTTCTTTTAACTTTAGGTGGAAGAAAAATTTAATCAGAAAATCCTGAGTACATATGCCTTCTAAACATTCACTATTTTTTAAAACATTTTCACATAATGTATTAATAATAATTATAGCAACTAAACTCTAAGTTTTTCTAAATATTAGACAAAAGTTTCATAGAAACAAAAACATAAATATTCTGTAATCATATTTTCTTAATCAACATAAATTCATGAAAGTTCAAAATTAATGTAACAAGAACATCTTGGAAAAATAAATTTGTGATAACACTTGTTTGAGTGTTGGTAGTCATACAACCCAAGTGAAGGGAGTGGAAATGCACATTCTTGGGTGACCGGTTGGCACAGTGGTTAGAGCACAGTTCTCATAACACTAATGACGCGGTTCGATTCCTACATGGGTCAGTGAGATCCAATGGCTTGAGCGTGGAGCTGAGCTGCACCCCCCACAACTAGATTGAAAATAATGACTTGACATGGAGCTGATGGGTCTGGAAAAACACACTGTTACCCAATATTCCCCAATAAAAAACAAAAAATAATAAAACAAAAAGAAATGTACATTCTTGCCAGATGCTAGCCTCCCAGCCACGGATGTTCTGCCTCCTATAGTACAGGTTGCTATGTTTTGCTGTAGGAATGGTGTTGATCAAGTCGGAGAGTCATTTATGTGGAGGCATGCTAAGAGAACTTCTATGATACATGTTTAATGTCATTTATCCTATTAATTGTAAGTTTATAAAGGCAAGCATCTTGCCTGTCTTATTCACCCCTGTGTTTCCAGAGTGTAGCACTGTGCCTTCTGATTAAAAAAAAAAAAAAAAAAATCAATATATATTTAATGACAAAGTGCTATGGTCCAGGCATTTAGATAACACATACACATGCACACACACACCCACACACAGAATGCAGATAGCTTACAGCAGTATTCAACATCACAGGAAATCAAATAATCATTTTATGAGCTATCAGACAATCAAATTGACAAAATTTAGACTATGATAACAATTGAAACAAAAATGATGGAATAAGCATACTTGTACATTGTTGGAGAAAATGTAAATTGATATATTGATTCAGAAGGATACAATTGTATATATAGTATGTGCTCAAAAGCCTCAGAAATATTCTCCATGTATATGTATATGCATATACATCCATATATGTATACCAGAAGCAATGCGTGACATGAGGTGATGTCATGATGGAGCGTGATTTATGGCACACTTTAAAACACACCTTCTCTCCACCGTAGGTCACACCTGACTGACTGCACCTAACAAGTTGAAACTTGTCACACACTGTTACCAAGGTTCAAAGTGCTGCTTCTGTTGCCTTTCTGTTGGATGGCACGTGGCGGCAGCATTCACCATATTTTGTGATCACAGTGGCCAGGATCCCTGTCACACATTGCTTCTGGTACAGCAATTTCTGTCAAATAAAAACATTATGGGTGTGTCCTTATCCACCTTAATCACCGTATCTGGCACCGTGCGACTTCTGACTCTTCCCCCACTAAAGACACTCAGGAAAGAGGACTTCCAGAACTGCTTCAGAAAGTGGCAAGAACAATGGAATAAGTGTGTTTGAAGTGAGTGGGAGTACTTTGAGGGGGATTAATAGCAATGTGTCTTTTACTGTAATAATTTTTTATTTAAACATGTACCATATTTTTAATCATACCTCATACGTATATACACATACACATGTATATGTATAAAGATTTATGTATTTTATGGATATATTCATGTCAATAAAAAACTGCAAATTGTCTAAATATCTAATGGAAAATTGATGAAGTAAATAATTTGACATCTATTTGATGGAGTATCATGTAGGAATTTAAATCATGGATTTATAGACTAACGTGGAAATAATTAATAGAAATGGAAAACTGTACTTAGGAAATCACATTTATTATAAAATATACACAAAAGAAACACAAAAAAATACAAAACAAATTATCTATTTTGGGGGTGATAAGATCTTTGGAGATTTTTGTTTTCTTTTTTTCTTCCTTTTATTTCTCATTTTTTTTCTATAATGAGTATACTGTTTACAAATCAGGACAAAAATTACCTTAAAAGCCTTTTAAATTTTAATTGTTATATCAATTTTTTGTTCTTTCAAAATATGAGAAAACTAATCTTGATTATTATATTTAGTGAGTTGGAGAAAGTGTGCGAAGTTTCATACACATTAAAATGTGAGTCTAGCATGACTGTTGCTTGAATTCGAGGGTGTCACATTTGATAAAATGTTAGCAGTAAAAAGAACATTAGAGATACCTTAATTAAACCTCTATCTTTAGCAGTAAGTGATGATGCAGTATTTTCCCATTAAGCTTTCCATAAAAATGTGTTTCAAAATTGGCACATACCTACATGTATTTGGGAAAAACTGGAATGTAGAAATAATACAACTAATGGGCCAGTATTCTTTACTCCAACAAGCATTTACATTTTAAAAGTGGCAGTAAACTGAATATTTATTAGCCATAAAAACCTTACAAATTGACCATTCATGACAGTTTGACAATAGTTTCCAAGTGGAAAGTGAATTTTTTCAAAGTAAGTTAAATTATAGAAAACTGAAATAAAATAAACACATTTTCCACTGGATTATTAAAATTTTATTTTACTTTATTATGTTTTTATTTGAGGTATTTACTGTTAAGGTTCTTGTTTTCCTGGGTCCATAGTTAACCTACTTTTCATAGCCTCCTCTGCATTTGCATTGAAAACATATGACTGGAAAATGAAATGTAGACTTCCAGGCCCCTTATTAACACTCTGTGGCAATTCCTCCATTCTTTCTTTTCTCTTTAAAAAGAGTCATTATAAGCCACATTTAAAGATGATGGGGTTATTACTAGATGCAAGAATGCTGAATCTCTTAGACGTTTTTTGTATAAAATCTTCTTAGGAAAGTTATGGTATCAGGAACATCTACAACAGATTTACATGATTGAGGATAGCACAAAGGTTTTGAGACCATTTATTGCAGCAGCTAGAATTATTTTCACAGATTAATACAATAACCAGTACATTGAAATGAGATGCTGACATAACAAAAAATATGTCACATTAGCTTAGCAGTGGGGCAACAGATTGGTAAGAATACAAACAAATTGGTCAGTTGGTGACTGCAATGAAAAGATGTTTAAAAACTTTTACCTGCAGTAGCTTGGAAGCCCGTCCAAAGATTAGTGAGCTTGTAGTTCTAGAGATGTTTGGAAAATGGATATTAGTAGTATGTATTATTGTTACAGGTGGTTTCAGCAAAATATTACAGGAAAGAGGTTAAGCTCAGAAAATAACTGCCAGCTTTAAAGTAGAATTGAAAAGGAATAGAGGAATTCAAAAAATAACTAAATAAGAGATGGTATTTGGAAGACTTTGAGCAACCAAGACCCAGTGAGGTTTCTCAGCTGCACAGATTTGTGCCAAAGATCAAATGAAGAGCATACTCTCGCCCACTCAAGCTTGACAGCTTCAAGATTATCTGACTTTAAATCAAGATGGAGAGGCTTGACTGCAAGGTAGCAAAGAAATGAAACATTTAAAAGCAAAGTCTGGTAGTTTTAACTACTTGTATCTGAAACTGACTGAAAGCAAATAGTTTGCCATATTTTAAAAATAATTATACTGACAAGTAACCTTAAGTCCATATTAAAAAGTCTTTGGCTGCAATTTTTAAACGACTTTTGTACACTCAGATGTCTATGAGCATGAGGTGAGTTTTTTAAGTTGGATAGCCAAAAAAGACATATTCTTTAAAGCACACTTTTGATATGACTATGGAGAAGAAGAAGAAACAACTTTCACTGAATTTGGTTTTCTTAACAATAGATTTCTTCCCAGGGAAGACAATCAGGCCTAACAGGATCTTCCTTTTCTCCAGGAAATGGGACTTTACAATATTTGTCTAGCTGTATTCCATAAATGTCATGGATCAAAGAATTCTGTGTACCTCCTATTCTCCCATTTTCTAAACAAGAGTTGTTGATTTTATTTTGTGTCTATCTGTTAGTATGTGTATATGGAGGATGGGGAGGGTAAAAAACATTTTTAATTTTCAAATTTCAGAACCATGAGTATAGTTTTACACATGGATCTGATGATAACTGTCATCAACCAAAGATCCCAGAACCTAAATCAGATGCTGTGACTGGATGGGATTTTGGGTTGTTTACTTGGAGAAATTGAGATTATAGGAGATGTTGTGAAGTGAATATTTGGTGACCAGAAGGGTAGATTGTAAAAATGATACTGCTACATACTTATCAAACAGTTTCTGTTTCCTCTTGGATGCATAGCTGAAGTTACATTTTTCAGTCCCTTTTGAATTTAGTTTTGGATAATAGGACTAACTTTGTCCATAAATTCTCCTGCCTGACCCATCACACTTACTCCTTTAAGATGAAGATGTAGGCATTGGAAGATGGTCGGAGCCTAATGTAATTGTTTGGAGGAAGAGTACTCAGAAAGGACGAGCAACAGATAAATGTATGAAGCTATGGAGACTTCTGGATTTTTGTTGTTGTTGAAGCCATTAGCATTATTGACCCGGACTATAGAGACACATTTTAGCAAAAATAATTCCATTTTATAATCAAAAATTAAAAATATTATTTTTAAACAAGAATATATAGAATATTTTAGATATACAAATATGTATTTTAGATATATAAATATAACTATTATTTTAATTTATTACAAAGAGGTTGAACCTTGGTAATTTTGTGACAACATGAATGGATCTTGAGATTATAATGCTAAGCAAAATAAGGCAGACAGAAAAAGTAGAGAACCATATGATCTCACTGATATGTGGTATATAAAACAAAACAACAACAAAAAAGATAAACAAATGAAGAAACAAAAACTCATAGATACAGACAACAGTTTAGTGGTTTCCAGAAGGTAAGGAGGAGGGATTTCTAGAAGAGGGTAAACTGGGTCAACTATATGGTGATCAAAGGAGAATTGACTCTGGGTGGTGACCAGACAATGTGATATATAGATGATGTGTTACAGAATTGTACACCTGAAATCTATGTAACTTTACTAACAATTGTCACCTCAATGAACTTTAAAACAAAACAAACAAAAAACATTAACATTCATAGTTTTTCAAAGTATGTTATTATAAAAGTAAGAAAAGTACTACTCCTTTTTTTAGCAAAGACTTTTAGGAGATCTATTCCACTTGGCAAACAGTGGTTTTCACTAGGGACTATTTTTTGCCCACAACTCATGGAATACAACATGACACTGTGGGTTTTGGAGATGTGGATGTAGGTGACTGTCTAGAAATAATTCATGATAACTTCTGAAGAAGTGGTCATAGTGCATATGATATCTTAAAATTAATAACAATTTATATAGTGCATGTTATTTTCCACAAAGATTTCTGTTCCATTCTATTTGACCTTAATTGGTATAGTTGATAGCAAAGCTTGAAGTGTCATTTTAATCATGTGGGCACAGCTTTCTAGCAGAAGGAAATAAAATAGTTGCTGTGAGTTATCTATTAGTGAGGAGACAGAAAATTAAAAAAAAAAAAAAATCTGTTATTTTAACTTGAGCTATTGAGACTCCAGATCACAACTGGCAATTTACTAATGGTTTTAAAGAGTCTGTGCTAATCTATAAATAATTAATAAAAGCTAGTTGGTGTGCAATTTAACATGAAGGAAAAAATGAGAAAATTAGTTAGATACTAATTTGGATAGAGATATACACACATAATCCAAGAACAGCACGTTTGAAGATGTTCTAAGCATTAGTGCAACACCTAGTACACAAGATTTTTATGACAAACTTGCTACCAAGCTCTTGTTATTTAACTGTTTAATTTTCAGTTTGAAGTAAAGACTGAAAGTGATCTTAGTTATAAATGTGATTACCTCAATTCTCACTGATTTGAATGGGTTGTTCAGTATATGTGGGGGTTGGGGGATTCAGAGCTGAAAAGAAAATTGATAGATACTTGCTAATTTAGTATTGTTTAATTTGTATGAGATAATGGGCTGGTAATTCCAAAAAAAGCATGTGCCTTTCACCTTTATCACCATTTTTTGGTATATTCCCTTTTCCTCTTAAATAATAGGAAGAAAGAAATTACTTCTGTTATAGAAATTCCAGGAACTTAGGGTTTTTGCTCTTTGGTGATAAAATAATGTTTACTCTATCTTCTCATTGAGGAAATCTGAATTCTGTGGCAGGATTTCCTATTCCTTTGTTTGTTTGCTTTTAATTTGTGAAAGTCTTACTCTCTAAACCAAATTTTTAACAATTGGGTCACTTTATGATATATTTGTAGTTCAGTGCAGAAAAGGGTAAGAAATCCATATCCTCAATACTGTCTCGCTTTTCTTTTTTAATTCTTCTGCTCTAATTCCTGGTACATTTCCCACCATGTAGTGTTAACTACACTAAGATAGACAGAGACCATGGCAAACACTCTGAGACCAAGGAGTGTGCTTGGCATATGGCACTTCGGAACTCATATATGTATGACTATATATATATATATATATATATATATATATATATATATATATACACATATACATACACACACATACTGAGGATGCCAAAAAATGTATACACATGACTTGTATTTTATTGGTATATATTGAGTATTACAATTTGAATATTGTTTTTTTTTTCCTTTCTTAAAATGTGTGCACAATTTGTTGGCATGCTCTGTATATATAATGCATCTCAACCTTGTCTGAGTCTTTTCTGGAAGCTCTTTTATTTAGCTAACTATTAGCTAGTCAAATCACTATAGGAGTTCATATTTTTCCTTGGGATCCTGTCCCATCCCTTACCTGGCTTATCTCTAATAAAAATCTTGCTTAGCTTTATCTGTACTTTCCTAACTTTTTTCTTTTATCATAAGGGAAAAATGTGTTATGTCTACTCATTAAAGTTGCTTTTTCTTCCTAAGTCCTTGTTTTTATCACTTTCTCATTCCAGAACTTGGCTTCTAAATTTATTCCCTTCCTGTCTAGCACCACTTGCCTCTTACCACACTCATGCTCCTTCCTTGCCTGCAAATACACTAAGTGCTTGACTAGTCTGAAAAACCAAAGGAGCAAAAAGTACTTAATTGTATCCTATTGTGCTTTCTCCCAGTCTGTTCTTCTCCTTTGAGTGATAGTGCAAAACCTTTACAATGATGTTACAATTAGTAACCTTTACAACTAACAACCAGAGTCTCCATATTTTTTCTACCCCTTCCTTGCTTAACTATGTAAACTGACTTCCAGGCCAATCACTCAAATGAAATTGCCCTCTCAAAGTTTCCAGCAATTTTCTAAATATAAAATCTCATGGTCATTTCTGTATTCTCATTTTTAAGGCCTCCTACTATAGTTTCTATTTTTTTAATCTTCACCTACGTATTGAAACATACACCTTCATTCTGTGGACAAAAAAGGGGGTTCTGTGGGAAGTAATCTCACAGGTGATCTGATTGTAAATTCCACAGTGGGTAGTCACACCCTGGGCATATATCTTTTTTACCAAGAGTAGTACCTTTGCCTTAGGCAAGCCCTGTCCATTGTTTCTGAGCACCTAGGTTAACACACCTTTGAAATGTCCCCTTCACACTCCTTCTTCTAATACCTCAACACACTTTCAGACCCTTCCTCCTAATATGTGACCAATCTTTCAAACCATGTCTTTCTTCCTCCCACCCTCATGTAATCTTTGTATTCCCTCCTTAATCTCAAACACATACAAGAAACTACAAACTATTATTTGTGGATGAATTTATCTCAGACTGTTAAGATCTTGCTTCCAGGTATATCTTCTGTTTGGCTCAAATAAAATTTTATGAAAATTCTCTACAGGTTTGGATGTTCCTATGTTGACAATTTTATAGTTGTGTCCTATCCTGGTTCATTACCTTTCTGTTAACTCCCCCCCACCCCCGCCCGGTCTTCCTTTGCTGTCTAGTCTTTTCTCCATTTCTCTCTGATCTCCAAAAACACTGTTTTGGACTTTTGCTATAATACTTATCATTTTATATTATTGTTCCCAAGAGTTCACAGATTATTCTGATTTGAAGTAAGTATAATCCAAAACATGTATCATTATTGACGTTCTCTCATCAGAACTCTAAAAACATATTCCCAATTTCTATTTGAACTGTTTTTTCCATAGAAGACACATTTCTAAAACATAATTTCCCCCTCACACCTATTTATACCATTATGCTAATCATTTCCCAGGCTCAGACATTTTTTAACTCATCCCTTTCTTTACCATATTAGGCAAGGTGACAAATTTTCAAATTTTGCCTTAAAATATTTCTGTTAGATTAAACATAACTGAGGAACAGCACCAGTACAGGGTTGAAAGCAAAACCTGAAGGCTGAAGACACTCCCTAACCCCCTAAAATTGATATACGAGTAAATAGCTTTGTGTGCAAAAAGTGGCATCAGAAACACACTGATGATCTGAATGCATTACTCTTTGAAACGCAATGGAAAATATCTAGTAATTTTTTATTATCTCTGGTTTATGGTTAACCACATGTTGGCAAAAAGTAATTAATACGTTCTATTCTCTGCTTGTCTCAAGCCAATGACTCTTTCAACTCTTGTTTGTTTGTTTGGTTAATCTGCTCACTCTGAGCAGATCATTTGAATTCAAATTTTACAGATAAGCAATTCTTATTCACAAGAATTCCCTTAACTTAGTGCCTCCAAGATTGAAAATGTACCTGTATCTGCTCCCATTCGTTTCTCCTCGTTTTCCGTTACAATGGAAGATATAACTTTATTTCCTCATGACTAAGGTTCATTTTTTATATCTATACTTAGATATTTTTCTTTCCCTACTCTACCAATTAATCGTAGGCAGGATTTTAATAAACTCGAGTCTTTACTGTATTTGCAAGAAACAAACCAAAATAAGTAAAACAAACAAACAAAAATCTCTCCTTAGATATCACATTTTCAACTTTCATTTCCTCTTATAGTATACATATTCTTTATAAGATTAATATATACTCACTGTCACCACTTCCTCACTTCCACTCTCTCAATTATTTCAACGTGGATTTATTTTCCTATTCATGGGTTTTCTCTTACATTTAAGTTTCTTCTTTTTAATGTTATATCCTTTTCTTCGGCCCATCTATCAAGAGACAGTGTCATCATTTTTCTATCACAGACCCTCTTCTTTCCTCTTTCAGCACTCCCTGGTTATCTTGTCTTTTCCTATATCCAGATGTAGATTCTTTCATTCAACAAAAGTGTATTGCATCCAGGTACTACTTTAATAAACAGCAATATAAAGTAAGCAAATTATTTAAATGTAGGTGGTGAAATACACAGGAAGAGAGGCAGAAATTATCTTTTATATGGACAACTATACTAAAGAAGCAGTTATGGCAAAAACACTAAGGTAAAAAAAAGCTTGCTATAGTCTAAGGTGGAAAGAAACCTGGAGTAGGTTGGCCCTAGTGACAGAAATTAAGAACAGTGTGAAATGATGTCAGAGATCTAGACAGCAGTTAGATTAAGGAAAAGGTGCTTGAAATATTGTAGGTAAGAAAAATGGTGGGTTCCTCCCAAATATTCTGGCTTTATGCCACACTTACTTCCTGGCACATCACATTTCCAACCGCTTAGTGGCTAGCTCACTTGGGTAGTAATAAGATTAACTCAAACAGTAGGAAACAGAACTCAACAACTTAACCCCTAAGATGCTGCTTTCCCTCTTTTGTATCTTTGAACACGGAACCCAAAACACGTTGCTACCTAATCCACAAAGCTGTGAGTTTCCATCATTTACTCCTATTTCTTCCTCACTCATCCCTTCCAACTAAAGCAACCATAAGTGCTATCAGCGATGCTTCCTAGATATCTTCAACCACTTCTCACTCTCATCTCCACTGCAACAACACTTGTCACAAAATCTCATTCTTCAATCATTTCATAATTTCTCATTTGGCCTTGCTCACATCCAACCAAATCACCATATTGCTAGGAGAATGATTATAGGATCATATGATCCTATAATAACAATATTATATGATCTTATAATAACAATCTTGCTTCAGACCCCTTAACTACTTGCTATGAATGCTTTTATCCAGCTTATCTCTCTATTCCTTATCTCTCTATTCCTAGCCATATTAGTTCCCCGAAGCATATAACAGGTCCCTGAAAAATAATAATTTATTAAAAAAATATACATATATATTTCACTACTATACATCGATATTTTGTTCTAATCTTAGTATTTTTAAAAACTCAATATCAAAAAAAAACTCAATATCTAAAATTGTAATATTTTTGATAAGTTTTATTTTATGAAAGTACCAGTCAAGGATTAAAATGTTTTCTTATAAAGAAGTCCGATGAAGACAAATTGAAATTGTAGATTTCCATTTCCTCTGGAAAAGAGAACATTTCCCAGATGAAGAAAAGAAAGGTTAAATCTATAGTGAAAAACTTGACAGAAAATACAACCCCAATGAACTGAATAGAAAAGATATCCACAGGGAGACAAAGCAATACTTTATGTTCACCATTGACAAGGTGACCTGGGTTTTCAAATCTTTCACAAAAGCTCTGAGTTTTCAGTATATAAGAATGGTGACATTAGCTTGTGAATATTTAAAAATCATGATGCTTATGTCCTGGAGAGTTTATTCTTGTAAAAAAGAAGAAGCAGAGTTGTATGTGGTAAATAAATGGTGCAAGCAATAGATAGACAAATAGATACATACATGCTGAAGTACAGACATACATACAACCAATAGAAGAGAACATAGGGCAGTATATTGGTGGTCATGATTTGGAGAAAAGTTTTATAAAGCCCAAAAAAGTACAAAACAAACATTGAAAAACAAACAAACAAAAACAAATGGGCTTAATTCTATTAAAACAATAATTTCTATTCAACAGGGACAATTATGTGAAGACACATTTGCAACACAAAAACTGGCAAGAATGTATTATTTAGTACATTATTGTATCTCCAGTAAATAAGGCAGAAAAAGAGAAACTAATAAAAATGGTGAAAGGATATAAAATAACAAATTCACAGAAGTAACTTAGAATGCAAACTCACTGGTAACAAGAAATATTAGAAAGCTTAATGGAATTAAATATTGTTAGGATGTGAAGAAATGGAAATTTTCAAGCATTGCTAGTAGGTGTGTACATAGCCTGGTGAGATTTGATTTCAAAGTGCAAAGTTTGAAATCACTTTGTTGTAGGTTAGTTTCAGGGAGAGACTGGAGTGAGTTGCACAAGTGGAAATCCAAATGGTTAATAACCATGAAATATTCCACTTAATTAGTCATGGAGAAAAACACACAATGGAACATTTTTTTTTCATGTACTAAATAAATAAATATTATAAAATAGGATCATATTCAATATTTGCAAGTGTTTGATGAATGGGAACTTGTATAGAGCATTAGAAGTCTTGTAAATTTGCTGGAACATTTCTAAAAATCAATTTGACCTTGTGCATGAGGAGCTTTAAAATGTTTACAAGTGTAATGATTAATTTTATGTGTCAGTTTGACTGGCTAGGGGTGATCCAGATTAAACATTATTTTGGGGTGTGTCCGTGAGGGTGATTCTGGGAGAATTGAGCATTTGAATGAATCGATTCTATAAAGTAGATTGTCCTCCTCAATGTGGGTGGCCACCATCCAATCCTTTGAGAGCCAGAATAGAGCAAAGTACAAAAGAGGAAACTTGCCCCCCCCCTTTTTCTTATGCTTCATGATTAAGCTGGGACATCTCATGTGTCACTCATGCTGGGACATCTCATGTGTCACTCATGTTCTAGGAAATGAGAGCACCATCTTCTCCCCTGTTTCTCAAGCCTTTGGATTCTGATGGAATTACACCACTACTTTCCTAGGTCTCCAGCTTGCAGAGGTAGACGGTGGGACTTCTCAGCATCCATACTCATGTGAGATAAGTCCTCATGATAAATCTCTCTATATATATTCATACATAAAAAATACATGTATATAATTTTTTTCTGATATTCCAGAGAAATAGAATCAGTAGGATATATACCTATATATATATATATATACATACAAACACACACATACATAATATACACACACACAAACACACATACACAATACGTCGTATGATACAATAACCTATACTTTAGGAATTCTACTTATATTTATCAGAAGGGGCAATCAAAACATATATTAATGCATAACTATATTGTTCATAGTATTGTTTATTTTTTATAGTGAAAACTGGAAAAAAATACAAAACCTCAACATCATGGCAAAGGTTTTAGAAAGCATAATTTATGACACTATATCAGATGCAGTTATGAAAAATAATCTTTTGGGGAAATTTTAATGAATTAAGAAAATCTTTATATTGAGGGGAAAAACATATTGAGAAATTCTACTATGTTGAAAAAAATTAAAATATTAATAGTGTTTATCTATACGTTGGCAATTAACCACTAGATATAAGAAAGAAGTGAAAATATTGTACTTTATTTACCTCTAAATGCTCAACACTTAGTCTAGTACCTGGTACATGTTAGACACTCAATGAACACTTGTTAAGAGATCAACGTTGAATTTTATTTTATTTATTTGTTTTTCTTTCACTTCTGTGCAACTTGGAAATTTTCACCAATGAATGTATATTGTTTTCATAATGATAACATATAAATATATAAAATATATATCTCTGTTGCTATCTCCTATACGTTTTAGTAATAAATATGTTATTTTCTTTCTTCTCCTGGGGTGTGGATAAAGAATCCAAAAATTTATACAGTACCCTGAGTTTTGGCAGTAAAGTTCTACATGAAAAAATGTTTCTCCCGAATGTTGGTAAATGATAATGTCAATCAAAATTTAGAAATGGAGATAGCTATCTATGCTTTAAGTAGGGTCACAAAGGATAAATAATTTTTAATGTATTATTAACTTTAGGTTTTCTTTTGATTTTCTCAATTAAATTTCATCCCTCCTCCTATATTCAATTTAATTTTTACATTACAAAATACTTTCACATTCATGAACTTAACATTCAGGTCAAACAATGAAATTACACATTATTTAATTTAAAGGTTTTCCAATTTATACCTAAACTGTATTTTACTAAACATATTATACAATGATATAAAAGGTATTTACTTTGAGACAATAATGCCAAATTATATTTTCCATATTGAGCTATAATGACATAGAAGAGCATATTTTACTTCTGTGAGCAAACTTCTGCGAAATTGTTCAAGTGTTTAACATTATTTTTATTCACATTTACCTGAATGTTAATTACTATGTTAAAAAATTAAGTGGATGGGAGGCTGGAAATATGAAAATAAGCTGTAACAAAAATCAATACTTAATGAACTTTGCATTTTAAGAAAAAAAACGAATAAAGGATTAAATGTGCCCTTTTCAGTAGATTAAACTGAAACTTTTCAATTTCAGGCTTGAATTTCAATTTTCTGAGCAAACTCTCTCTATTTGGACATGTTTTCTTCTATTCTGGCTCAGCTCCATTTCTACTGAAGCCTAAAGGATTTGTATGAGTTGGCTCACATTTACAAGGCACCCAGTGTGAAATGGCATTTTACTCCCCGTGCATTCGTTTCTTTCTATTCTTTTCCTTTGTTGTTAGTTAGGAATTCACACAGGAGCTTCACATTGAGATACAAGTCATCAAGAATACCTATCATAGAAGAAAAGCATACTTTCTTTATTCTATTAAAAAGTAAATTATAGCAGAAACTAGCTATCTGCTCTAGATATCAAGACGTGGTCCTCAGGTTAAAAAAAAGTATATGTATAGCTATGTTCAATTTCATTATTTTAATTTATATTTATAATGTATAATTTAATTTATAGATATACATTGTGAATTATAAATATAAATTAAAATAATGAAATTGAACATAGCTATTCAAATCAGTTAACTAGAAACTGATGAAAACCTGTCATTGTATGTATTTAGAAACGGGGTGGGAAAGACAGAGAGGAGTGGTTTTTCTTTATGACAAGGACAGATTTGAGGTGATTGTTTTATCCAAGAAGTAACAGAACTACTGAGTAACTTCAAATTTTATATACAGTCAGCTTGTCAACATTCTGTCATTGAAAAGAAACAGCTTGAATTTTACAGTTTTTATTTAGTATAACCTGTGAAGTAGCGACAGCCCTCTCTCTCTCTGAATCCCTGTGAAAACTCGGTTTCACTTGCATTTCATGGATTGAGTATAAAATAAAATTGCACTGCATAACACTATATATGAAATCAAGTCAAGTGGGAGGTTCTACTGTCTCTGTCCATAATATTGAGGTCTCAATAAAACCACAAAACAAATGATTTGAGGTTCTTAAAGGCAAAAGTTGGAAATTTCATCCAGATGAATATATTATATATAGGATGCAGAACTTATTTCCTCTCCATGTCCAGGATGAAACAGAGCTATTATCTGCTTCATGTGAGAAAGCCACTAATTTTGTAAATAACATTTTGTATTACTTTTAAACATATAAATGGTTTTAATGACAAAAAAATTGAATGTAGTTTTCCAAATTACAAAAAAACCAAAATATTTAAAAGTATTCTTTGTTTATTAATTTCTTTCATAATTTCAATTTACTTTATTACCAGTATTAACTAGCATGATCATTAACCACAATGAAATATATAGTGATGGAAGAAGATTTGACTTTGGGTCGTGAAACCACAATGCAATATATAAATGATATATTACAGAGTTGTACACTTGAAACCTATGTAATTTTATTAATCAATGTCGCCCCAACAAATTTAATAAAAGTGAAAGTCACTCTTGAAAGTCACTATTTTTTTTAGTTGCCAAAACCACCCAAAACTCACCTGAAGCATGCACCCCTTCATAAATAATCCAAATCACACTTATTTAAGTCACCTCAAGACTTTCTAGATACCTACAATACTCCAGGAAGTCACCATTCACTGAGAGATAGAAGTTATGTTAGATATGATCTGAAAATAGATATGTTTACAGTGTAAGGGGGGAGATCTAAGAAAAATCCAATGAATTCCATACAATTGGTCAATTGCTGTAAAGGAAATATTTGCTGTGTGGCTCTCAGGACTCAGAGGAGAAACACCAAATAGAATTTAGTAAAGGCAGGAGAGAGCATTGAGAGACATTACCTCTTTGTATTTCTACTCCTCATTCTCTTACATGTTATCAAATGGTAGTATGGTGTTACGTTCTCATTAGCTCAGCCACACTCAAGGTCTTCCTAACAATGAGATCTGCCATACAAACCATCTCAAACCATTACTAAAGGAAACATATAATGAACTTGGTATCTCAGGGAATATTGTAAGTATTTTTTTTAAAGTTAAGAACCATGTATCATGAGCTCATCTCTTTATTTAGAGGTACTGTTTCCAAGTCTTGTAAAGTTTGCTGACCTTCGCTCTTAAGTAGGATAAATTTCTGTGTTTACATTATCAACTTGCTTGGAAAACCTTTTCTCTTTTTCTTTCTTTTTTTTTTTTTTTTAAATTTTACAATATAGAAATTAAATTTCACCTCCAACATACTGTGATTATTTTGGATTACAGATTAGTACCACTTTAGCATGCATTGTACTTAATGAGTGATATATTTCTTGGTACACAACATTTTCTGGTTTTACATGTATGTACTGTCTCTCACCAAAATAGATGGCACAGTATTTCCATGAATATTTCTTTTATTTTCTGAAAGACATAGTATCCTCTAATTTCATCTGCTCAGTCTATATTGATGGATGGTGTGCTACACTGTGGGATTACTTCACCATCTCATTGCAGTGTTTCCACTTTAATAAATAAATTTTAAAAACAATTCTAAAATATCACACTCTACTTTTTTCTCCCTCGAAATATTTTTTTTTTCTCATTTGATATACCTAAAATCAAGGTTCATCATAAATTGCTATGTGCATTGATGCAATTTTCCATGCAAAAGGTATAAACAAGGTTATTAACCTAAAAATAAAAGGTCAAAGTGAGAGGCAACAAGGATTTATTTGATATCCAAAAGAATAGCTACAAGTGAGGCACTGATTCAGGCAGAAACCCAAATATTGTTCTGATTATAGGAGGTGAAGACAGGGGTATTTATGAGAAAGGGAAGGGGAATAATTACATGAATAGAAAGAAGGCAATTCTATGCGTGTTCATAAGCTAGGGAAGAAATATCTATAGATGCTTATAAGCTAACATAGTGATGCTAATTATAAAGAATGCCTTTAATTTTCACCTTGGTGGTCATTGTGTGTGACTTCTGGTTATCTTTGTAAGCCATTATTTGGGATACAGTGCTACCTTAGGCCCAATCCAAAGGTTATTTTGCCGAGTTTTAACATTCCAAATGTTTGAGGAGTCAGAAGTACAAGATAGTTCCTCTGGATTGCTACTCTGACTCCATTTTAAAGTGGTTCAGTTTTTCTTATTTTTCACAAGATTTATGGTATATCTTCTGATGGATGCAATCTTAAAATTGATAACATACACTATTCCTAAGAATAGTTAAGCATTTACCAATAGGTGAAAAGTCAACATCAACTCCCATCACCCCCTAAAGAGAAAATGATTTATGTTCTGTATTACTGTAATATTTTATAAACCTATTTTACTCATTTATGAAACTTTAGAATGAATCCATACCTGAATAAAATCTATTTTGTGTCTCAATCCAATGTAGCATTAATATTCAGTCATTGAAATCATTCTTTCTTAAATCAATGTTTTGTCCCAATGTGTAAAACGTGCATGGATTCTAATTTTCTAATAATGAAAAAAATGTTTATATATGCAGATTTTCTAAAAATCCTTCAAATAAATCTAAGTTTTGACATATTTGATTAAATAAACAGTTGAAATGAAAAACGATAGTCAAGTTGTAAATAAACCTTAGGAGAATTTGATTGCCTCTGCTGTGCTCGGATCTTTATTTTGTAAGAAATTGCCAATGAGATAAAGGCAACAGCTTCAGTCTTTTTCATTTGTTTGTTTAGCTATTTATTGCTCTAAACGGACCCATTTTCTGCCTTAAGAAGATTAGGAAGCCTAAGACTACAAGCCAACCAGTGATTTCAAACTTGACACACTTTTGCTCCCTCTGTTTGAATTGAGGGATGGTGGTAGACGGAATGAAAGCTAAGGAACTAGGATTCTAAGAAGCAAAGATAAGTTTTACCCTGACAAAGGGAACTGAGGGCTTAACTCTTCCTTCACACTTTGGGAAGATGCAATCTTAAATTTCACTTTTCTGATATTAATTTTACTTCGATTTCTTTTCTCACAGCTTTTGCCAGTACTCTCCTTGTAACTCCTAACATTTTAACCCCCTTCTTTTTTTTGGAACTAATTTCAGTTCTATTGCCGTAATAACAAATGAAAGCAGATTTGATCAAGTGTTCTCACAGGACTTATCCGGGATTCCAATTTGCCATAGAAACTTCAAGCACCAGTGGAAATGTAGGGTCATTGGATCATGCAGCAGAACTGTTTGTACTGCAGATGGACCATATGGAGAGTCTGCTCTTCCTTTGGGCTGCCTAGAAGCTGGCATCCATGGCACCCTAATCTGATTGGCCTTCTCGCGATAAACCCCTCAAACAGACAAATATGGAAAACCCTGAGTCTTGAAGCACAGGTACAGATAAACGGGAGTTTGCATTGGTGTTATAACAATAAAACTTTCAAGGCTGGGTACCCAGACATTAGGCCTTGTTGACATATTTCATTGATTAGAGAAGTCTTTGCCTCATATGGTATAGTGGTATAGATATTGACTTGATATCCCATAGCATGTGCTACAGAGATCACTACTTACAATCTATTTCTATGAAATACAACCTGTGTCCCCACCTGCATTAAAAAAAAAAAAAAAAAAAAAAAAAAAAAAAAGCATTCTTTGTACTAATTATTTCTTGGATCAAGAGCCAACCAATTTAGAAGCAAACTTGAGCTCCAATTTGGATCATATTCTGTCGCCTGTCTGTCCAGGCAGAAGAGCACATGCTGCTACTTGGTCCTTCTCCTGAGGTGAAATGATTAGGCTAAATGCTCCTCAGTATTTACTCACAAGCATGATTTTAGACTTCTTACTATTGAGGCCTTTCTTCTATGGGGTTTGAATATTCTAAAGATTTCTTTTTGATTATAGAGGTGTGAATTATACACATGACCTCAAGTGCAGCCTAATCAAGTCTGAGACTAATACATGTGGCAGAAATTAGCCAGGTGACTATCAATCTCATTTCCTTCTCTTCCTGGTATACAATTAGGCTAAATGTAAGCCTCCCTTGCAGTGTGAAGTGTGTCCATGGGACCAATTTCTAACTTCTGAATTGTGGATGCAAAGAAAATATGCCACCTCCAGGCCTGGCCTTTGAAATCACCTAAGCACTAGCCTCCACTGCTCATAGTCTTGCTCTGAAGTCATCAGGATGCAGGGAATCTAGCACAGGATGCTGGGAGCTCAGAGGGTGGAGGACACCTGTGTCCTGAGTCACTGACTGGACGAGAAATAACACAGAAGAGCCATCCCACCAGTGTCATCCATATGGGAATTTGTGTAAATCAGAAATAATTTTTTAATGTGTTAAGCCAAAGGAAAAAGAAAAAGAAAACAGAAACAGGAGAATTTATAATCTGATTTAGACTTACCTAACCTATTCCTGGAAGGAAACTTTTCTAAGTTGTTATTATTGATTGATTATGTCTGTATTCTGCCCTTTCAGCCTCCAAGCCATGCTGGCTTCTTTGAATTTTCTAATTGAAATACTAGAATTAGAATCTAATAGAATTACTTACACTCACTTATAAACCTTTAAATCTTTAAAGGAGACCATTGGCTGTATTGTGCCCAGAGGAACAGATAAAATCAGAATCTTATGATAGCACTTGGAGATGTTATTAATAGCTCTCTCTAGCTTTACTCAGTTCCTTCTATAGCAGGGATTTAAATCAAACTTTTGCAGGTAAACCCTGGAGGATGGTTAAATCAAGGTGTTTTAAAAAGACACATAAAGTTACTAAACAACAGACTTTTAAAAGAAATGAATCAAATTCTGTTCTCTGATCTCATCTAGCTATGTAACCTTAGATAAATGACCTTCACTTTCTGCATATTGCAATGGAGGTTATTACATTTTACTTTCTGTATACAGAACATTGAAAAAAAAATGCTGTCAAATTTATAACATTGTCCAAGAGTCATAGCTAATTAGTTCTTTTTTTTTTTTTTTTACTTTTGGATTCATTTTCAAATGATTAAATACCTAGGACTTATGCAGTTTTCACTATTATATTGCCTGAAACCAATTTCTCTCTTCTTCTTTCTTGGTCTCTATATCTCTGTCATGTTTCTTCTATCTACTAGAATAGAGCGGGACATTGCAAATGAAAACTTAAGTTGATAATAGGTAAATGTCTCAAAATGACACAGGATGAGGAAGTCCTATTTCCTCATGGAATTTAAATACAGTAAGTCCTCACTTTACATCATGGGAAGTTTCTTGAAAACTGCAATTTTAAGTGAACTGATGTATAATATAAACAAACCAATTTTACCTAAGGCTAATTTATATAAACAAGAGGTAAGCTCCTACAGCATATATCTCATCACAAAAACCTCACAAAACTTCCAGATAAAGACCCACAACTCATAATATTAAACATTGGAATAAATGTGAGCTAGGCATACATTGAAGAAAAAGTAATAAAAGCTACTGGAGCCTCTCCCAGAAGCTCAGGGCACAAGGTCTGACCCCAACCTGAACAGGACACCCTTCCATGGCAGGGCACATTCAGACACACCCACACTTACTCAGACTGGGATAATTTAGACACCCAAATCTCACATGAACATCTTTAGGATGTAGGAGGAAACCAAAGTATCGAGAAAACTCACACAGACATGGAGAGAACGTGCAAACTCTACACAGACAGTACTCCTGGCTGGGAATATTTGTTTTTCCTTATCAATTTCATAATAAAATGACATTGAACCAGCCTATGTTTATCGAGGACCTGCTGTATTTCTAGCAGCTTTCATAACTTCCGTTACTCTGAAGCAAGAGAGAACGTGAGTTACTATGCTAGAATTACCTATAATAAGCACAATCTTTGAGTATATTATATTGGTGTTTTCTTTTAATAAATATACCGGTGTCCTTAGAAGAAGAGATATACACATAGAAGGGGAGAAAACCATCAATCAGCAGAGGCAGAGACTGAAGTGCTAAAGCTGCAAGCCAAGGGGTGCTGAGGACTGCCAGCACACAGCCAGAAAGGAAAGAGAGGCCAGGCTGAGTGTCCCCCTAGGATTCAGAAGGAGCATGATCCTGCCATCTCCTTGATTTCAAATGTCAAGCTTTCAGAACTGTGAGACAATAGATTATAATTAAGTTATGTAGTTTCTAGTAGTTTGGCAGGGCAGCCCTAGGAAACTGATATATACCATTGGGTCTAGTAATACATTTAGTTTTCATCATGATTTAGATTAGGTTTGGTTCAAAATAGTATACAATGATGTCACACTTAAATGAAATTAATTAAAGAAATGCTATTATGTTTTGATTGTTTATGTTTGTAGGAATAAAGACTGCATTATTTTAACAAAATTCTTCAATATTCCTTATAATGATTTTAAATTAAATACCTCTTAAAAATAAGATGTACTTAGTTTTTATAAAGTTTTCCACTTTCAGTCTTTATGCACCTTTAAAAGAACCTGCTTTACTTCCAGAGTCACCCTGCCAAGCCATATATTACATTTTTTTTGATATGAAGATTTATTATAAAGCAATAGTAATTAAGACAGTGTAGTGTCTGTTCAAGGATAGACCATTAGGCCAAGGGAATAGAAAAAAAAAAAGCCCAGGAGAAAACCCAAATATGCATGTTTGAGAAGAATATGCAGGATGTGGCATTATAAACCAGAGAGGAAAAATATCAACTAACCAATAAAAGATTGGGCTTTCCATGTTAAATAAAAATAAAATTAGGTCCTTCCTCTTTCCATAAGCAAAACTATATTCTAAGTTGAGCAAACCAGTATAACTTTTGACTTCCTGTCAAGTTGGAGAAGGAGGTAAACGCAGTGCTCACGTCCTCCCATGACCACATCAAAATTACAACTAAATTATAGAACAACCTCCCCTGAGAATCACCTGGACACTAGCTAAACAGAATACTTATAACTAAGGATATAAAGAAGAAGCCACCTCGAGACTGGTAGGAGGGTCAGAGTCTCTAAACAGGCTGGTCCAATACCCACTCGTGGCAGTTAAGAATTGGGAGGGATATCGTGTCTGTAGAGCTTCTCCTTGAGGATCAAGGGGTCCCAGCCTGCCCACACCAGGCTCCCCAGCCTGGATGACCAGTGTCAAGATAGGAGTCTCCACAAAATATGGGGATTCTGTCCAGGTGAGACAGAGGGCTACTAAAGTCCCAGGTACTTCTCTTAAGGGGTGCACACATGGACTTATTAGCTGATGCTGATGGACTCACTCCCTCTGAGCTTCAGTGCTGGGGCAGCAGCTGGAAAAGCACCAGGAACATATAAGGAGGAACTGAATTGTCTGGCTTCAGGTTGAGGACAGGAGAGACAGCTCTCTCCCAGACTAAAGTGCTGACAGGTGCCATTGTTCCTTTGCTGAGCCTCCCCCCACCCAGCCGACAGGTGCAGCTAGGCACTAAATCTGAGTCTCCATCAACTAACCCTACCCTGGTGGTTTTCTGAGAAACCATCACATCCAATTAATTTACAGGCTGCATATCTTTCAGTGGCTGTTACTCACTAGTGGCCAGCCTTGGCCCATGCTGTGGACTTCCCTAAAATCTCTCAAAGTTTCACAAACACCCCAAAACAGTGTCTATACCTTTTGGTAAGTGGCCCCAAGCCTGGCACTAGTGGCAGCAGACCTCCATTCACAGCATAGCCTCACCCAGATGCCTTCAAGCACAGGAGAGGCATCTGCCATTCACAGATCACTTTGTAACTCCTACCAGATGGCCTTAGGCTGGCACAGGCAAAAGCTGACCAGGGCCACACTAGAGACCCTATTAAGAGGTCTCTAAATGAATGCACTCAGTGGTGAACTTCAGACCACACCTGATCATCAGCCAATTAGCTTCAAATATGACATACCCAGAGGGTGGACTCAACAGGATCCAGAACCCTGCTACAGCTAATTGTACTCTGTGAGTTCAGCCTCTGCACAACAACTTGTCTGTTATAGTCATGAGCGGTCCTCACAGCCAGTCATCCTGAAGGTCAATTTCACCCACTGACACGCCAACAACAACCAAGGCTCAACTACAACAGGAGAGTACACACAACCCACACAAGAGACTCCCCTGGAGCACCCAGCTCAGGTGACTGGGGAGACTGTGCCATTGGGCCCCAGGGGAGATCTACTATGTAAGGCCTCCCTGCCAAGATGGGGGGACATAGCAATAAAAACAGGGAAGCAGCCAAAATGAGGAGAAAAATAAACATGTCACAAAGAAAAGAATGGGACAAAACTCCAGAAAAAGACTTAATTGAAATGGAGGCAAGTTGATTAACCAGATACAGAGTTTAAAACATTGGATATAAAGATACTCAATTAACTTAGGGGAAGAATTAGTGAACTTAATGAGAACTTCAACAAACAGATAGGAAACGTAAAGAAGAACCAGTCATATATGAAGAATATAATAACTACAATGAAGAAGACAGAGGAAATCAACAGCAGATTAGATGAAGCAGAGGACTGAATCAGTGATTTGGAAGTCAAGGTAGAAGAAAACACCTAATCAGACCAGTAAAAAGAAAAAGCAAAGAAAACAAAATTAAAAATAAAAAAGGAAAATAGTTTAAAGAACCTTTGGGACTATATCAAGAGTAACAATATTTGCATCACAGGAGTACCAGAAGGAGGACAGAGAGAACCAAGAATTGAAAATATTTTTGATAAAATAATGACTGAAAAATTCCCTAACTCAGCAAAGGAAATAGACACACAAGTCCAGGAAGTGCAGAGATTTCCAAATGAGATAAATCCAAGTGGCCCCCACCATGACACATCTAATAAAAATGCCAAAGGTTAAATACAAAGGGAACATCTTAAAAGCAGCAAGCAAATAGCAGTTAATTATTTACAAGGAAACTCCCATAAGATATCAGGTGATTTCTCAACAGAAACTTTGCAGACCAGAAGAGGGTGGGCACAAAATATTCAAAGTGATGAAAAGCAGGGATTAACAACCAAGATTACTCTACCCAGCAAGGCTAACATTTAGAATCAAAGAACTTATCTAGAGCTAGTTAGACAAGAAAAAACTAAAGTTCATCACCACCAAACCAGTTTTATAAGAAATGTTAAAGAGACTCTTGAAGAAAAAGGAGAAGAAGAAGAGGAGGAGGAAGAGGAGGAAGAGGAGAAGGAGGAGGAGGAGGAGGAGGAGGAGAAGAAGAAGAAGAAGAAGAAGAAGAAGAAGAAGAAGAAGAAGAAGAAGAAGAAGAAGAAGAAGAAAAAGAAAAAGAAAAAGAAGAAGAAGAAGGAGGAGGAGGAGGAGAAGGGATATATATTACACTTTTATTGTAAACCTCTCCTTTACCAAGGATGAAGTAGGAAAGTATAATTTCTAAACTACAACTTAATGAGAAAATACAATTAGAGGTTATAGCCATTTTAAGAAAAAGATCTGGCAGCATCTTACAATCCTAAAAATATCCCATTATATGACCAAGCATTGCACTCCTAAGTATTTGCCCAAGAGAAATAAAAACATCTATCTACACAGACTTGTCTAGAGAGCTCATAGCAAATTTAAGTGAAACGAGTAAAAATTGAAAACTTGCTAAGCTGTCATCAACAGAATGGATAAACAAAGTGGAGTATATTTACATGATGGAAAATGGTTCAGCAACAAAAATGAAATTATCAACAAATAAAATCCCCCTTACACACAATGGGATTTATAGATGATGTAATCCAGAATTGTACACCTGAAATCTATGTAATTTTACTAACAATTGTCACCCCAATAAATTTAATAAAATTTAAAAAAATAAAATAAAATAACAAGTGTTAACATAAAAAAGCATGCTAAATGAAGGAAGCCTACACAAAAGAGTACATTTAGTTAGTATAATTTATATGATTTTCTAAAAGAGGTAAAAATAATCAGGATAACAGGTGCCTATGGGGTTGTGTGGGGAAGAGATTGACTACAAAAAGCGTGGCGGTGCTTCTTGTGTCAGGGTGACATTCTGTACTGGGACAGCTGACTGAATTGCACAGGTATAGACAGTTGTCAAAATTCATGAAGTGATACACTTAAGATTTGTGCATGTATTATTTGGACATCCTATTTTAAAACAAATTGTAAACAAATGCTCACATTTAGTTGATTATATACATGTTAAAGTACTTAGGGGGAAGTGTGCTGATGTCTACAAATATTTTCTTGAAATATGTAAAATAATAAGGATTAAAGTATAGCTAGATGGAAGGATAAATGACAACACAAGTGTAATAAAATGTTAGTAGTGAGTATATGGTAATGTGGGTATAGGGCTACTATAAAATTCATTCTACTTTTCAGCATGTTTAAAAGTTTTCAGAATAAAAATCTTGGAAATTTTTGATGAGAAAAACTTATACACATAAATGCATAATCAAGGGACACTTTGGTTGTTTTCATGTCTTGGCCACTGTAAAGATCTGATAGATGATTGGATAACGAAGATGTGGTATACATACACAATGGAATACTACTCTACCATAAGAAAATGTGAAATAGTGCCATTTGTGACAGCATGGATGGATCTTGAGATTATTATGCTAAACAAAATAAGTGGAGATAGAAAAAAGTAGAGAACCATGTGATTTCACTCATATGTCGGATGTAAAACTGACAGCAACAAAGGAACAAGACAAACAAATAAAGAAACAAACACTCATAGATACAGACAATAGTTTAGTGGTTACCAGAGGGTCAGAGGGCAGGGAGGTGGTAGAAGAAGGTCAACGGGCTCAAATACATGGTGATGGAAGGAGAACTGACTCTCTGTGGTGAACACACAATGTGATATGTAGGTGATGTATTACAGAATTGTACATTTGAAATCTATGTAATTTTACTAACCATTATCACCCCAATAAACTTTAATAAAATAATAAATTAAAATAAATGCCTAGGGGCCGGCCAGGTGGCTCAGGTGGTTGGAGGCCCATGCTCCTAACTCCGAAGGCTGCCAGTTCGATTCCCACATGGGCCAATAGGCTCTCAACCACAAGGCTGCCAGTTCAATTCCTTGAGTCCCGAAAGGGATGGTGGGCTGCGTCCCCTGCGACTAGCAACGGCAAAACGACCGGGAGCTGAGCTGCGCCCTCCACAACTAAGATTGAAAGGACAACAACTGACTTGGAAAAAAAAAAAATCCTGGAAGTACACACTGTTCCCCAATATAGTCCTGTCCCCTTCCCAATAAAATCTTTAAAATAAATAAATAAATAAATAAATAAATAAATAAATAAAAATAAGTAAATGCCTAGTCTCCAGAGTATATTTTCCTAATAGTCATAATGAAAAAATGTTACTTCTGTATTCATAATTTTTCATTTATATTGCTTCCTGAGCCACTAATCATAATTGTTTAATATATAAGATATTCTTGAACTCAAAACAAACAAAAAAAACATCATTTCAGATAAAATATTGTCATTAATAGGTTCTATAAAGATGTTTGTATTTACCACGAAAACTATATTATATACTATTGAATATAATGTTTTACATTTATAGCAGACACATACTGATCATAATAAATTAATATAATGTAGTAAATTCACCATTATTAACTAGAGGCATTGGGTTGCATTGCATGAGATAAATTATATATTTATACATTGCTGCGTATTATAATATCACTATAATCTTATTTAATATACTAGATATCGCATAGTGGATTTTTAATTAATGTTTGTGGAAGAAAAGGCTGGATAAATGTATTCCATTATCAATGATAATAAGAACCATCACCATCTAGCCATCAGCTAGAAGCAGTGAAAAAGTTCCACCCAGATGCAAACAGGGATGGGCAAAGAAGTATATGGCTGGACAGCTGCTTCTCAGCAATAATTTTACATTAAATAAAGGGAGCACAGTTTTCCCTTTTGTGTGGGATAATCTTGCCCATTATTTTGTTTTGAGATATCTTAAAGGCAATATTTTTAGCTACTTGTCTGGGTGTTATCAATTTGTAAAAACTGTATAATACTTAAAAAGGTATTTGAAACATAAATTATGGAGATGACATCAAAATGGAGGCGATGGCGGCGTGAGGTGAGCCTCTGTAAAGCTTCCCTGGAATTTACAACAAATTGAACAACTACAACTCCCCAAAGGACTCCCTGCACAGCAGACAGGCAACACGAAGAGGCCCATTACTGAATTCACCTAAAGGTGGGTGAATCGCGAGAGCAGAGGAGGGGGGAAGGGAGAAGTGTGGAGACTGAGCCGTGCAGGCGAGGACGCAGACCTAGCTCAGTGCTCCAAGCTTGCTGCAGCCCGGAACTACCACAGTTGTGGGAGAGGGAAGAACTTGGACTGCTAGGGCTCCGTTTGTGGCCCACAGGGCTGAGGGGGCAGCATATAACACGGCTGAACCCAACGCTCACAGACCTCGGAGAAAAGACTGAGGGAAGAAGGCTGAAAACAGTGGTTTAAACCCTTACTGCCGAGCAGAGAATGGAAGACTTAGGCGATGAGACTAGCCGCCCCCTCCCTACCATCCCAGAGCTTACCCCGCCCCCACCTTCCTGGTGCTAGAAGCAGAACAGTAGCAATGTCAGATCAAAAGAACAGAATATTTGCTGTTCTGAGAACTGTGGACCGCAGACACAGATTCGCAGCCCAACTAGTTCTGGCAAAGGGGAGGGAGCTGTGGAAGCAGGACCGGCTGTGGTGTTGGTCACCGCCATTGCTCTGGGCCACCTCTCACAACTCGCCCCGCCCCTGGCCCCACCTATCTGGGCAGATCCCTGCAGGAGTAAACAGAACTGCTGAAACATAGGGCTCTGAATCTGGTGCAGGAAGAGCTTTGGAACTTCAAAAGCTCTCTGCATACCCACATGGACACTGCGTCCTGTGACCCAGGTGAACTATTAACAGAGTAGAAGCACGTCTCCCAGGGAATCCCCCCATTGTGTGAGAAGCTGGAATAGTGCAGAGAAAACATAGCACTACCATGTGAGAGAGAGAAAAAAAGGTCGCAGTAGGAGAGAAAATAAAACATTCTACCAACAAATACTGGAAATAAAAGCAAGACCTCTTCCTATCAACCTGTTGCAGAAGCCACTCCTGTAGATGTCTAGGAAGAGAAATAATAAATCAGTAATTGCCATGAATAACAAAGGCAACAAGACAGCTCAGAAAGAAAGTGAAAAGTCTCCAGAAAACGAACGTAAAGATAAGGAAATATGTGACTTAAATGACAAAGAATTCAAGCTTGCATTTCTGAAAAAACTCACAAGATGCAAGAAAACACAGAAAGGCAGTTTAGTGAATTCAGAAACACAAAGAACAACATGAGCATTTTACGAAAGAGATTGAAATTTTAAAAAAGAACCAAATAGAATTTCTGGAAATTAAGAACTCAATAGAAGAAATTAAGAATGAAACAACCAGCTTAGGTAGTAGAGTTGACCAGATGGAGGAAAGAATCAGTGACATCGAAGATAGAAACCTGGAAATGACACAGATGGAAGAAGAAAGAGACCTGAGACTTAAAAGAAATGAAAGAACTCTACAAAAACTTTCTGACTCCATCAGAAAGAGCAATATAAGAATAATGGGCATACCAGGAGAAGAAGAAAGAGAGAAGGGAAAAGAAAATATATTCAAACAAATTGTCGATGAGAACATCCCAAACTTGTAGACAGAACTGGATCCTTGAATCCAAGAAGCAAATAGAATACCTAATTACCTCAATCCCAACAGGCCTTCTCCAAGGCACATTGTATTGAAGCTGTCTAAAATCAACGACAAAGAAAGAATCCTCAAGGCAGCCAGGGAAAAGAAGACAGTAAACTACAAAGGAAAGCCCATTAGATTATCATCAGATTTTTCAGCAGAAACTCTACAAGCCAGAGGGAGTGGAACCAAATATTCAAACTATTGAAAGAGAGAAATTATGAGCCAAGAATAATATACCCAGCAAAGATATCCTTTAGCTATGAAGGAGGAATAAAGACCTTTCCAGACATACAGAAGCTGAGGGAATTTTCTAATACACGACCTGAACTACAAGAAATACTACAGGAGCCTATTTGACAACCATCAACAGGGACAATTTGTGGCAACCAAAACATAAAAAGGGGGAGACTAAAGGCCTGAACCAGAATATGGGAATGGAGAAAGTAAGCGTGCTGAAGAAAATGGAATACTCTAAATGTCAAACTTTCTTTTGCATAAACTTAAGGGTAACCACACACAAAAAATCCAGAACTGAAATATATACTGAAATAAAAGAAGAAACAGAGGGAAACATCATAGAATACCACCACACAGAAATAATAGACAACAACAAAAAGGCAAAGAAACAATGGAGACACAGCCTTACCAGAAAACTAAAGATAGAATGACAGGAAATCCTCACATATCAATAATCTCCCTAAATGTAAATGGACTGAACTCTCCAATAAAAAGGCACAGAGTAGCAGATTGGATCAAAAAACTAAACCCAACCATATGCTGTCTCCAAGAGACACATCTCAGCTACAAGGACAAGCATAGACTCAAAGTGAAAGGATGGAAATTGACACTCCAAGCAAATGGTACCCAGAGAAAATCAGGTGTAGCCTTAATGATATCAGATGAAACAGACTTCAGGATGAAAAAGATAACAAGAGACAAAGATGGACATTTCATAATGGTGAAGGGGACTATACAACAAGAAGACATAACAGTCATCAATATTTATGCCCCCAATCAGGGATCACCGAAATATACCAAGCAACTACTAACAGAACTAAAGGCAGAAATTGACCAAAACATAATTATACTAGGGGACTTAAATACATCTTCGACACCTATGGATAGATCATCCAAACAGAAAATAAATAACGAAATAGCAGCCCTAAATGACACATTAGATGAAATGGACATAATTGACATATATAGAGCACTTCATCCTAAAACATCAGACTATACATTCTTTTCTAGTGTACATGGAACATGCTCAAGCATAGACCATATATTGGGACATAAAATCAGCCTCAGCAAATTTAAGAAGATTGAAATCATGTCAAGCATATTCTCTGATCACAAGTCTTTGAAATTGGATATCAACTGCAAAAAGAAAGCAGGAAAAAAAACAAACACAAATACATGGAGAATAAACAACATACGTTTAAAGAACGACTTGGTCAAAGAAGAAATTTGAGGAGAGATCAAAAGATACATAGAAACAAATGACAATGAAAATACATCCTACCAAAATTTGGGGGATGCAGCAAAAACAGTTTTAAGAGGGAAATTTATATCATTACAGGCCTATCTCAAGAAACAAGAAAGATCCTAAATAAATAACCTCATGATACACTTTAAAGAACTAGAAAAAGAAGAACGAGTGAAACCCAAGGTCAGCGGAAGAAAGGAAATAACAAAAATCAGAGCAGAACTAAATGAAATAGAGAACAAAAAGACAATAGAAAAAGTTAATGTGACAAAGAGCTGGTTCTTTGAAAAGATTAACAAAATTGACAAACCCTTGGCTAGACTCACTAAGATAAAAAGAGAGAAGACACTAGTTAACAAAATCAGAAATGAAAAAAGGGAAGTTATCACAGACACCACAGAAATACAAAGGATCATCCAAGAATACTATGAAGGACTATATGCCACCAAATTCAATAACCTAGAAGAAATGGACAAGTTCTTAGAAACATATAGCCTTCCAAGACTGAACCATGAAGAACTGGAAAATCTAAACAGACTGATCACCAATAACGAAATTGAATCAGTCATCCAAAACCTTCCCAAAAGCAAAAGTCTGGGACCAGATGGCTTCACTAGTGAATTCTACCAAACCTTCAAAGAGGATGTTATACCAGTCCTGCTCAAACACTTCCAAAAAATTGAAGAAGAGACAGTACTCCCTAACTCATATTATGAGGCCAACATTACTCTGATACCAAAACCTGGTAAGGACAACACAAAAAATAAAACTACAGCCCAATATCTCTGATGAATACAGATGCAAATATCCTAACAAAATTGTAGCAAATCGAATACAATAATGCATTAAAAAGATTATTCATCATGACTAAGTAAGATTCATCCCCGGGACACAAGGATGGTTGAACATCCGCAAATCCATCAATGTGATACATCACATAAACAAAATAAAGGACAAAAATCATATGATTATATCAATTGATGCAGAAAAAGCATCTGACAAGATACAACATCCATTTATGATTAAACCACTTAATAAAATAGGTATAGAAGGAAAATACCTTAACATAATAAAGGCCATATATGACAAGCCCTCAGCTAATCTCATAATTAATGGAGAAAAACTGAAGCCCTTTGCTCTATGTTCAGGAACATGACAGGGCTGTCCCCTGTCACCTCTGCTTTTCAACATAGTGTTGGAAGTCCTTGCCAGAGCAATCAGGCAAGAGAAAGAAATAAAAGGCATCAAAATTAGGAATGAAGAAGTTAAATTATCACTCTTTGCAGATGACGTGATGCTATATATAGAAAACCCTAAAGACTCCACCAAAAAGCTATTAGAAACAATCAATGAATACAGTAACGTTGCTGGCTTCAAAATCAACATACTAAAGTCCATTGCATTCCTATATACTAACAATAAAATCTCAGAAAAAGAAATACAAAAAACAATTCCTTTTGCAATTGCAGCAAAAAGAATAAAATACCTAGAAATAAACTTAACCAAGGATGTGAAGGACCTATATACTGAAAACTATAAGACATTTTTGAAAGAAATTGAAGAAGACACAAAGAAATGGAAAGACATTCCATGCTCATGTATTGGAAGAATCAAAATAGTTAAAATGGCCATATTACCCAAAGCAATACACAGATTTAATGCAATCCCCATCAAAATCCCAATGGCATATTTTAAAGAAATAGAACAAAAAATCATCAGATTTGTTTGGAACCACAAAAGACCCCAAATAGCCAAAGCAATCTTAAGAAAAAAAGAAAAATACTGGAGGTATCACACTCCCTGACTTTAGCTTGTGCTACAATAATCAAAACAGCATGGTATTGGCAGAAAAACAGACACATAGACCAATGGGATAGAATTGAGAACCCAGAAATAAAACCACATAAATAGGGACACATAATTTTTGACGAAGCTAAAAACATACAATGGAGGAAAGACAGCCTCTTCAATCAATGGTGCTGGGAGAATTGGATGGCCACGTGCAAAAGAATGAAACTGGACTGCTATTTGTCACCATGTACCAAAATTAATTCAAAATGGATCAAAGACGTAATTATAAGACCTGACACAATATACTGCATAGAAGAAAACATAGGTACTAAAGTCATGGACCTCGGGTTCAAAGAGCATTTTATGAATTTGACTCCAAAGGCAATGGAAGTAAAAGCTAAAATAAATGAATGGGACGATATGAAACTTAAAAGCTTCTGCACAGCAAAAGAAACCATCAACAAAATAAAGAGGCAACCAACTGAACGGGAGAAGATTTTTTGCAAACAGTGCCTCCAATAAGGGGCTAATATCCAAAATATACAAGGAACTCATGAAACTCAACAACAGAAAAACAAACAACCCAATTGAAAAATGGGCAGAGGACCTGAAGACACATTTTCCAAAGAGGACATACAAATGGCAAATAGACATATGAAAAAATGCTCAACATCACTAATCATCAGAGAAATGCAAATAAAAACCACAATGAGATATCACCTCACCCCAGTCAGAATGGCTATCATCAACAAGACAAATAGTAACAAGTGTTGGAGAGGCTGTGGAGAAAAATGAACCCTCGTACACTGTTGGTGGGAATGCAGACTGGTGCAGCCGTTATGGAAGGCAGTGTGGCGGTTCCTCAAAAAATTACGAATAGAATTGCCATATGACCCAGCAATCCCTCTTCTGGGTATCTACCCAAAAAATCTGAAAACATTTAGAGATAAAGACACATGTGCTCTAATGTTCACTGCAGCTTTGTTTACGGTGGCCAAGACATGGAAACAACCAAAATGTCCTTCGACAGATGAATGGATAAAGAAGTTGTGATATATATACACAATGGAATACTATTCGGTGGTAAGAAAAGATGAAATAGGAACATTTGTGACAACATGCATGGATCTTGAGAGTATAATGCTAAGCGAAATAAGTCAGATAGAAAAAGCAGAGAACCATATGATTTCACTTATATGTGGTATATAAGCCAAAAACAACAAAAGAACAAGACAAGCAAATGAGAAACAAAATACTCATAGACACAGACAATAGTTTAGTGGTTACCGAGGGTAAACGGGGTGGGGGGTGGGAGATGAGGGTAAGGGGGATCAAATATATGGTGATAGAAGGAGAACTGACTCTGGGTGGTGAACATACAATGGGATTTATAGATGATGTAATACAGAATTGTACACCTGAAATCTATGTAATTTTACTAACAATTGTCACCCCAATAAATTTTAAAAAAATAAATAAATTGTGAATATGTATGTGTATACACACACAGATGATTCATATACAGGCCCTTTGAACTCTTTTTCTATGGAGTAATATTTTACTTTCTAGAAACTGTGATTATGTTTTATTAATTTTATATTTGATTCATTGTAAAAAGTTTCCACGTGCCTATTTTGTGCCAGGCACATATTAGAGAGAAAAATATAAATAAAAAAATAACCCACCCTTAATGTGCTCAGTTTTCATATCTAATATTTCCAAATGTAATCACTGAAAATTTTGAATTTGTAGAAATTTCTAAAAGCTGTAAGACTAACGGCAGGTTTATTTTCACTTAAAAGAAATCTGGGGAGGAGAGAATAAAAGGAATTTTTAACATTTTTTTCTTTTCTTGGCAAAAAGAAAAATCTAATAAGGACTTAGGTAAGCTGTTTTAAGAAAAGTTTGTAATTGTTTTTTGGACGTGTGGCAACCTAACAATCATGGTAGTGATTTCAGTAACCAGACCATTATAAATAAATAAATAAATAAATAAATAAATAAATAAATAAATCTGAGAAGTAAACATAGAAAAAGACTTTTTTTTTTTTTTTTTTTTTTTTTTTTCCCCTGCCTCAATGAAATACAGAAGTCCTCAGTGGGTAATGACATTTTCTTTCCTTTTGTACTCATGTTTAGTATGAACCACTACTGTTGATATACTGTCCTAAGGAATTTTATAGTCAGTATCTTTTTGACAATAACTTTGTGATGCTGGATTGTTATTCTGTTCTATTATTTCTTTTTTTAAAGAGGCTTTCGAGGGGTAAGTACTTAACTAAAGTCACAGTGGACTTTTGAACTGATTATCTTTACCTAGAATGCTGGATTCTTTTGGAGAGACTATTTGGTGTTCATATTTGACATAATAATAAAAAAGTGATATATATGCTTTATTAATACCCATGGTGCTTGTATAGGATACTATTATAATGGTGCTTGTATATCTGGTTCTATCAAAAAGTCTTCATTTAGTCAGCTCAAACATAATATTCAGACAACTACCACATTATCCTGATCCTGTCATCTTTGAATTGCCCGCTGATCCAAAATAGAATCAAATAAGTATTTTGACTTGTTTATAAAGCCCTAAATGGTGTGGATGTGATAATGTGTACAGAACTGAACAATAACCTGGATCCAGTCAAGCATACTCAGCTAGTTCACTGACACTCAGTAACTCAATCTCTAGATACAAGTTAGTAAAATTAAAGAGAGTTTTCTAAATTGGTGGCTACAGTGTTTGAAACTTCCTCTGAAACAAGCAAAAAATATGAAGAAATGCCCATGTTATCTTTTTTTCCCCTTGATGATTTTATTTTCCTTAGCAAATTGCCCACATTCTGATAGAGTCCAGAAGAGTTCAAAATTTTAAGAATAATTTTATCTTTCTCATGCTCTTGGGAAAGGGGAAGAAAAAAAAAGGGAAGAAAGGAGAAAGTGACAGAAAAAGGAAGAAGAAGGCTCAATTAGAAAAAAAAAAATAATAGGGGAAGAAAAGAAAAAAGAAAAAAGATATTGTGAAGTAGAGAAACTAATGAGCTAAGTGTAAAATAAGGTGAGTCAAGTACACGCCAGGGTCTCACACTCAATTTTTCTGTTCTGGGGCCAGAAAGGTTATACAATAAAGTAAATTGGAGTGTCTGTACAAAAACTTTTTTGACTTTTCTCTTGCCACAATTGGTGGATAAATAAACAAAAATAAATATTTCTGTAAAAAAACTGAAAATGCAGTGATCAAAAAGCAATGTCATCCTCAGCTGGAGATCCGCAGAAAATGTTGTGTCAAACCAGTGTTCATGCTGGCACTAAAAGAGGACGAGAAACAGGCACCATTCAGCTCTCACCAATAGAAACAAAACTTCTGATTTTTAAGAAGCTGAAATCCAAATTTTATGACAAATCTGAAACAGTGATAACTCATGCAAAATATGGTTAAATCTGTGTGAATATTCTCATCACTCCTTAATGACTCCATCCCTACAGGTTGGGAGTTTGGCCCAGCAGCTACCTGATTTTACACTAAAATATTAAAACGGTAAAGGGCAAGGGAGAAAATAGTGTTCCTAACTTTACCTCTATCTATCTCCAAGGCCTGATAGGCCATGCTGTTGTCTGTTCTCTAGGTTACTTTTGTATCTGTGAGATTAATGCACCATTCTCCATGCATGGTGTGAGCGGTAGCTCTATGATCTTGCCCATTTTCTGCTTCCATCAGTTAGTTGGTGTGTAAAGGGCTTTAGTATTTTACTCTGGTCTAAATTCATTTATTAATGGGAGCCTCCCGGTGTCCAATTCTGGTTTATTTGTTGTCATGTATTATCTAGGACCAGGCAAGTGAACCAAAGGAACCCAGACACGATAGCCTATTTCCAGGCATCTGTCCTACCAGCAGGGCTGGCTTCACGGTTATAGGATCACCCGAGTGCAGAAGGTTCCTCACCCGGGAGTCCCGGTGTTAAGTGGATGCTCTGTGGCTGCCGCCTGGGAGTTATTAGTAGTTTTATATTTGGATATGTGTTGTGTAAGAGGTTTGAGGGGACAACTGATTGTGAGCCAGGGGCTAAGAGCCCCTGCACACATGCCATGCTGCCTCCTGCCTCCCACTATCTCCATCCCTCTCCAGCATGGACTCATGGCCAGCAGCTCTCCCACTCCTGGGCACAGTTGTGATGCGAGGTAGGGTTAGGCACACGAACCATAGGGACCGAATCGCGGGGCTGGCCCCAGGCCCCTGTGCCACACTAGGCTCACCCTGATGGTATCCCAATGCTCGAGGAGTATGACATTAAATAAGAAATAAAAAAAAGAATGAAAAAAAAAGAACACCATGACAATTCAAGAGAGACCACAGAAGAAAAGGAAAATGACTTTTCCTGCCTTTTGAGCATTGAGTCCCACAGTTTTATTTTATACTGGCCCCTGAAACTTCCGCAGTTTGTCCTACTTACTGGAGTACTTTATTGCTGCTGAGCTCCATTTTCCCTTCCACCCACAAACCTCTTTTCCTCTGCCTCATACTTGCAATATCAAATGAAAAAGTCTAGGAAAACCTGAGAATTTTTTAAAAAATGTTTAGTTAAGAGAAATGGGAAGCAATTCCTTTTAGAAGCAGGCGTTATTCTATGGAAAGTGTGAAAAGCAAATGTTTGTTAAATAGCCATTACTTTTTTTTTTCAACACACCTGCTTGTTCCCTTTAGTTTCCTCACACATACAGTGTGTATGAGGCAGAAAGCTGTGATGTCCTTTGCCACCTTATTCAAATTCTAATTCTGCCGCTTGCTAAGTGGGTGAACTTGGGCAACTTACTTAATCTTTCTTAGCCAGTTTCACTCTTCTATAAAATGATAATAATAATGGATTTGCAGTGTTGTTCAGATTGAATGGTGTAATATGAAACAGATACATAACATAATGCTTCGCCTGTAGTACAGACACACTCTTATAAAACTACATATACAATTTAGAGAATATTTTATATTTTTAATATTTTAATGAATACAGGGTAAACTAATTTGTATCAAATACAGAGAACCCATGATTTTAGTTGAAATGATCAAAAGCTATATAGTGTTTCTAAGTCTGTGTCCACCAAATCTGGATAGGCCCATTGACTGTCATGTACACGAACTGAAATGGGAAACAGCGTTTTTCAGTGACATAGTTAACTTAAAGACTTTGGTACCCCTGAGCCCCAAGCAAAGTGTTTAGTCTTTCACATGCCAAAACTTTTTTTTTCTTAGATATTGAGAATTTTCTTGATTGCTTTGATATGTGAGAGTATAGCTCTATAATAGAATTAGAGTAGTGAATAATGTCTGTGGTAAGACATAATTAGCAAAAGCATGAATCTGGATATCTTTTTCACTTCTCTCATGCAGTAAGCAATATTTGTTAAACTACAGCAGTTTAAAATGTAATAAAATTAAATTCCAAATAAGGCATAATTTCTTATCATGGGCCCTTTAATTAGTTTGTGAGAAATTCTGGAGGTTATTGACACAGGCAGCACCTAATTTGTTTGGTCTTATAATGGAAATTCACAACTTAGGTCAGAGTTGTGGGAAAACAATTTGTACAGAGACAAGTTTTACTTGTATTAACATTTTACAATCCTCTTTTCAAGATCATGAAATCAGCATCTTTAGCCTTCAATAATATGTATCCTGCTTACTAAAAGATATCTTGTAAGTCAGTTGATAATAAGTGCAGTATATACACCCACTAAAAGTGAGGGCAAGTAGTGATTACAAAAGGCAGCAAAAAGATCTCTAAGGCAGCTAACTAAAGGCAGAGCAAATCACATTCTTACAGATGAGAAAAGCCAAGAGAAAAAATGTTAATTACTCTCTCATGAAGTTATTAAAACGTATGCAATCAACAGAGAACAGCGCTTATTTGAAAACATGGGCAAAATAGTTTTAATATAATGTATTCACTATTTATTTGCATGTGACTAGGTTAACTAAATTGCATCTTAGCAAAGAAACTAATATGATAAAGATAACTAGGTTCTAATTACCAAGATTATTAGAAATGACCATTTGATTGGTGATAAATACTAGAAATAAATGGTTAAAACTTAAGAATTTCTAAACACATTTTCCAAATGATCTACAGTATCTATGGAAGGAGAACTAACACCATGAAATGAAATGCACAATTGTGAAACAAGTTTAAATCATTGTTGAAATTGTAGGGACCAAAGTAGTAGTTAGAATTAATTCCCATTGAAGTAACTAAATTAATCACTTCTGTTTCAATGAATTAAACCAAACCATATTTGCTCTAATTTAGATCTTTGTTCTCTATTCAGTATCCAATGGAAATGGGCAAATATTTTCTTTAATTTATTATTTCAGGAGAGCCATAAACTGACCCTCAGCTTTCTGACATATGTTTTTCTATCATTTGGCCCCATTCACTGCACCTTCTTGTATATGTCATTAAAAGCTTAGCACTACAGAATGAAGTTTATAGGATGCTTTAACATCATAGAATGGAGTAGTTAAAAATAGGAAGGTAGAGAGTGAGATAAGAAATAGAGTAAGAAATACCATTGAAATGTTCAGATGGAATCAATGAAAAATATTAAAACTATTTGATGTCTATTATATGAAACCCATTGTGTTTGAATTCATAAAATCCTCTATACTCTGATTCAAATAATAAGGAAAAGGATAATTATTTTACTTCTTTTTCAGGGCTTTCGTTTATAAAGTTAACAAATACCTTAACAAAATGTTTTTCTCTTTACTCTTTCTTCTCCCACTAGCAACATGCACTATCCAATAATGATGCAGTATCCTTGGGAATTACAAAGGAAATACTCAACAGAGATAAGGTGAGATTTACTTGGGAAAGTTTGCGAAAAATAAAGCTTGTCTCCTAGGATTCATTATAGTGAAGAAGGCATGCTATTATTCATAGCACTTTAAAAGAAATGCTAAGGAAAGAGGACTGCAAAACTCTCAAGAAAAAAATTTTCTAAGTTGACATCAAAAGATAAATTTTTAAAAAATTATGATACCATTTACCAGACTCTATTTACAATAGCCACAATAAAACTATAAAGTTCCCATGAATTAATTAACAAGAGATGTAAGACTTGTGTGCACACAATTATAAACTATTAAAGAAATAAATTATAGATCTGAACAAAATTTTTTAAAAATCTAATTTTCATGAACTAGGAAGGCACGGTATTATAAAGATGCCTATTCATCTGAATTTGAACTATAGAGTCGATGAAATTCCAATCAAATACAAATATCCTTTCATTGAACATGAAAATCCAATAAAAAATTAGAGAAATGCAAATTAAAACCACAACAAGATTGTGTTAGTCAGCTTGGGCTGCCAGAACAAAATACCACAGACTAAGTGGCTTAACCAATAGAAATGTATTTTTCTGCATTTCTGGAGGCTAAAAGTTCAAGTACAAGGTGCTAGCATGGTTGGTTTCTGGTGAGACTGCTCTGGCTTATAGATGGCTACCATTTATTTATCTGTGTCCTCACATGGCTAAAGAGAGAGCACATGCTCTCTAGTATCTCTTCTTATATGGATATCAACACCACCACGAGGGCCTCGCCTAAACCTAAGTACTCTGTCCAAAGGCCCCATCTCCAAATACCATACATTGAGGGTTAGGGTTTCCACATGTGGATTTTGAGGGGACAAAATTTAGTCCGTAGCAATCACAGAGTTATTAAGAAAGAAAGACCACCTCACAGGACTGCGATACAGCATTGTCCTTATAATTAACAATATTGCATTGTGCACTTAAAATTTTGTTAAAAAGGTAAACTTCATGTTATGTGTTTTTTAACACACACACACACACACACACACACACACACACACACACACACACAGGAAAGGAAGAGTAAAGGAAAGACAAGAAAGACCATACTAGGGTGCTGGTAAGGATGTGGAGAAACTGGAACATTCACACATTTTGTATGTAAGTACTTTGCAAGTTTCTTAAAATGTTAAACATATACCTGTCTTTAATCCAGCCATTCTATTCCTAGGAATTTACTTAAGAGAAATGAAAGTATATGTCTGTACTGAGATTTGTACATGAATGTTCATAACATCGTTATTTGAAATAGCCAATAACGGGAAGTAACATAATGTTTACCAACAGGGGAATAAATGAACAAATTACATTGTGTCCATGTACCCAGCAGTAAAGAATGAGCTATTGATACACACACGGCATGGATGAATATCACAATTACGCTGTGTGAAAGAAGTCAAACAAAAAAGAGATTATACTGTATGAGTCAATTTATCTGAAATCACAGAATAATTCAAATTAAAATTGACAAAACCATAAGTCAGACCAGTGAGTGTTTGCTTGTGGATTAGAAGAGGGGGTGGAGAGGAGCGAGAGAGGGCAAAAGGGATTACAAAGGAGTATGGGGTAACAAATATTTTCATTGTCTTGATGTTAGTGATGATTTCAGAGGTGCACATGCATTAATAATTATCAAATTGTACAATTTAAATATGTGCAGTTTATTGTAAGTCCATCTTACCTCAAAGCTATTTTAAAAAGATATATAAGGATTCTCCCTTCTAGCCCTGATTCCAGCTACTGAACTAGTCCTCTTCTGTACTCAGTTATAAAACAGCACATAATAATTAACACAATAGATTCCAGACATTAGACAAAGGGAGTGTGATCCCTGAGGAATGAAAAACCAATGAGTTGACCCCTACACATGTTGAGGATTTCTGCCTAGAAGTCCAACCAAGGATTGAACACAAAGAAAGGGGATCAAAAGCAGAGCATAGCAGCCTGGTTAAGGTGAGAAAATGGAAATCAGAACTCAAGGAGGCTGAAGAGAGATTATCATAGGAAAAAAGTCTGTACAGTTAAAGAGCTCTAGAAAACGGCCTCCGAGTATGGCTACATAGTGAGTGACAGAGGCTCAGGGTGAGACATCACAAGCAGAGGTAAAGAACAACTACTACTGAAAGAATAACAACTGGGACAATCAACTGAACAAGTCTCTTCGGTGACACAGGACAGAGAGATACTTGGGGTACAACCAACCATGGGACAAAAATTTCCTGACTATGAGAACATTCAGTGAAGATACCAGAGAGACTAAACCTTAAGGAAAGGGTTACGCTAGCCCTACAGTGAAGGCTATGGAGTAACTAGCAAATTTTAAAAACAAACCTTGAAAGAATCAAGTGATTTGAAAAGAACTGCCTGCCAGAACAAAATTTAATAACTTTTAAAAGGAAAACAACAAAATGCAGACACGCATAATGTGCCTCATACAAACATGGAATTACTAGAAGAATCAGGAAATATGACTCATAACAAACAAAAAAAATCGGTTATCAAAAAGAAATCCCAAAATGACAGGAATATTAAATTTACCATTCTATAGATTTTATGTATATTGTGTGGATTTAACATCAGATTAGACATTGCATAGAAGAATGTAAGTACAAACCAACACCTAGAAATTTAAACCATTCCAACAGAAAAAAACAGACTTAAAATATATTGATAAGCATTTACCTAAGGGATAATATTCAGCCATCTAACATTGATATAATTGGAGTTCCTTCTAGGGGATTGAAGAAATAATGTTTTTCTAGATTTTAATTTAAAAAATCAATTCATATTGGATAGCCACGTGCAGAAGAATGAAACTGGACTGCTATTTGTCACCACGTACCAAAATTAATTCAAAATGGATCGAAGACTTAAGCATAAGATCTGACACAATAAACTGCATAGAAGAAAACATAGGTACTAAACTTATGGACCTTAGGTTCAAAAGGATTTTATGAATTTGACTCCAAAGGCAATGGAAGTAAAAGCTAAAATAAACTAATGGGACTATATGAAACTTAAAAGCTTCTGCATAGCAAAAGAAACCATTGACAAAATAAAGAGACAACCAACTGAATGGGAGAAGATTTTTGCAAACAGTGCCTCTGATAAGGGGCTAATATCCAAAATATACGAGGAACTCATGAAATTCAAGGAAATACAAATACAAGGAAACAACAGAAAAACAAACAACCCAATTGAAAAATGGGCAGAGGACCTGAAGACACATTTTCCAAAGAGGACATACAAATGGCAAATAGACATATGAAAAAATGCTCAACATCACTAATCATCAGAGAAATGCAAATAAAAACCACAATGAGATATCACCTCACTCCAGTCAGAATGGCTATCATCAACAAGACAAATAGTAACAATTGTTGGAGAGGCTGTGGAGAAAAAAGAACCCTCATACACTGTTGGTGGGAATGCAGACTGGTGCAGCCGTATGGAAGGCAGTGTGGCGGTTCGTCAAAAAATTACGAATAGAATTACCATATGACCCAGCAATCACTCTCTTGGGTATCTACCCCAAAATCTGAAAACTTTTATACATAAAGACATGTGTGCTTCAATGTACACTGCAGCTTTGTTTACAGTGGCCAAGACATGGAAACAACCAAAACGTTCTTCGATAGATGAATGAATAAAGAAGTTGTGGTATATATACACAATGGAATACTATTCGGTGGTAAGAAAAGATGAAATAGGAACATTTGTGACAACATGCATGGATCTTGAGAGTATAATGCTAAACGAAATAAGTCAGATAGAAAAAGCAGAGAACCATATGATTTCACTGATATGTGGTATATAAACCAAAAACAACAAAAGAACAAGACAAACAAATGAGAAACAAAAACTCATAGACACAGACAATAGTTTAGTGGTTACCGAGGGTAAAGGGGGTGGGGGGTGGGAGATGAGGGTAAGGGGGATCAAATATATGGTGATGGAAGGAGAACTGACTCTGGGTGGTGAACACACAATGGGATTTATAGATGATGTAATAGAGAATTGTACACCTGAAATCTATGTAATTTTACTAACAGTTGTCACCCCAATAAATTAAAAATAAATAAATAAAGGAAAATAAAAATTAGAACCACAAAAAAAATAATCAATTCATAGACTGAAAAGCTCAGAGCATTCTAAACAATATACAAAACATAGACAAATACAAAAAAAAAAAAAATACTTAGACAAATCCTTAGAATAAACAGTTAAAAATATACTTAGAAATCTCATAATGATTAACATGTTAAAGGTTCTACTTGAAAAAGGGAACAAGTGAATAAATAGGTGAGGAAACTCATCAGAGAGATGAAAACAATAGGAAAGAGCAGAATGAAAGTAGGTGTAGAAGTAAACATTCTGGAAGCAGAATATTTCTGCCAGGAGACCCAGGCAGAGTCTTATTGCTGTCTGACCCTACTTGGCAGGGGTAACTGACCTGATCTTTAGGAAACAGGGATGCTCTTACACAGTACAGGTGGGGAGGACCATATTTGGGTGGTGGGCACTTCTTATGAGTCCCTTTCTCCATATTGACAATAAACAGACACATGCAACAGTCCTGTCTAAGGAAAGTATGATGTTCAAGGACTTAGACCTTGAAGGATGAGGGTCTGGGTCAAGTGACCAAGTTCACCGAGGCCAGCAGAGGTGCCAGTAGAATGAGGGCATTCAGCATGTGCAGTAGAGGTAGAATGTAAGTAATAGTCATAATCGGAGACCTGCTGCAGTGATGAGTGCTTCCTCTCCCAAGGTTCCCTCAGGAAGGGAATGCATTTGAGATCCCACCGGGTCCCGGTTGCTTGGTAGGAATTGTGGTTGCCACTGGACTGAACCGCCCAGGACTTGCTTTGGAACAGAGTTTAGATTCCTCAGCTGCTGAGAGTGCTGCTGGCAGAAAGCACTTGTCTGTTATCTTTTTACTGACTGTGATGGTGAAAGCCCCAAGGTGATGTCCCCTTTCATGGGTGGTACATATCCATTGAATGATAAATGTTAGGGTATAAAGACAACCCCCCCAACTCAGGTAGGTGCTAAGGGATCATCCCAACTGAAACTTTCACTAAGATGGCATCTGCTTTCAACTTCTCCCTCAGTTCCAGCCTATTTCCTGCTCTTGTTTTTCAGATGTGTTGATTATAAGAGCACATTTCCAATCTTCCTAAATGTTAATCCCAGAGTCTGCTTTCTAGGGCACCCAACCAGATTAGAGGGCACATACAAAAAAAAAAAAAAAAAGAAAAAAAAGAGAGAGAAAGAGAGATAGTTAATCTGGGAAAGAATGGCTTTAGAAACAAAACTGAAAGGGAATTTATAAACTATTACTTGTGGTTCACTCATGGAAATAATCAATTCCAGATTGGAGCAAGAGGATGAGAAACCCTAAAGCAAAAGAAGTTGCAATTGAATGGAAAAAAAAAAAAAGTTTGAGCTGATAAATCAAACAAATGTAAGATAATGTTTAAGACAAAAGAGAAAAAGAAAAGAAACAGAAAATTCAAGAAAAACACAGCTTTATGGGAAGAAAAACGAAATGGTTATACCTGCACATGAACTTCATTTCTTTAGCATGCATTCTGCTTTAATCCAAACTAGCTTTGCTTTATCCTGATAGAACTATGACTCACCTGCATTCTTCCCCCAGATTCTCCTACCTGTGCATGTAGTATGTGTCCATTCCTTTAAATCATTAAGTCCTTAAGACATTAGGTTCTGGTCAACACCAAATTCGTTTAAGAATAAAGCTTCAGGTCTATCAACCATGACCAAGATGCAATAACCAAACCTCCAACTAGAATAAGGTTTTAGTCAAACAAACACAACACCTTGGCGTCAGTTATGTTTCAGCTCAGGACTCTGAAAGCACAACTCCACGGGTCCCACCCCTTGGAAACCAGACCAAATGCAGAACTGCCCCAGGGATGGCATCACCTGGGAACCTGACAGAACAATGCCGGGACTGACACCAGGACTTGAAGGCATGATCAATTGCTCCTGCCTTAGCCCTGACCAATCAGTGGAGCTTACGACCCCAACTCCCGTAGTAACCATGATTAATGATCTAGACACTAGGCACCACCAGGAGCCAGGTTTTGGAGAGCGTTAGCTCACCTGCCTCTCTGAGCGTGGCGCCACATCCTTAAATAAACCTTTACTTTCTTTGCTGCAAACTTCTGCTCCTGTTTTCTTTTAGCGTGGAATAGCGCAGGCAGGCAGACCCCTTTGAGTCTGCTGTAACATGGTCACTGACTACAGTGAATAAATTTACATAAAACTAATTTACGTAGTAATTTTCCACTGTTGTAATCAATCTATTTGCAAAGGATGGGCGACAAGAATGGTTTCAAAAGACTATTTGAATGCTATTAACAAAGCAAAAATGTAACTACAGATGCCAGAAATTGTAAGTCAGAAGGGAAGGGAGAGTTCAAGGAAGAAAGAAGATATCATTTTAAAGTGGAAAGCCAAATGCAAGTTTGGGGCTAAAGAAAGGCAAGTTTGGGGCTAAAAAATAGGGATATAAATGTCTAGGATGGGTATAAATTCCTGGTAGAAGAAAGGCAGATGTTGTCTAAAAATGATAAAGATACAATATACACATTTTCTTAAGGGATTTTAATATGTCAGAAAAAAAAAAAAATAAGACAAGTGTAAGGCAGAATGTTTTCTTCTCGGGAATAGGTTTGCGAGTGGGAAGAAAGTGTGCCTGGGATGGAAGTTTTGATGTTGGGCATATATTCTGTAGTTAAGAATACAAACTTTTTGCTTGTTTGTTTGAAGAATTAGAATATTTAGTCTGAGAAGTTGGAGTGTGGGGTATGAGTCAACTTTGGTTGAACATATAGATGTCTTTTCTAATGAATAATATTAGAATAAACCACCTAGTAAAGGAGCAGATTTTCAATAACTGAGGATGTTTCATACATGTAAGAGACATTACAATCTGACAGTCCATAGTTTAATGTGCCCTTAGGAGAAAGATTTTTCAAAGCACTGTTACTTGATGCCCAAACCAAATTATTTTAAAAATAATATTTAACTGCATTTTGTAATATGAAATCTCACAATTCTTCCTCTTCCATGTACATTTTATGTTAAAATAACTTCAGCTTTTAGAAATAAAACAGCAAATTTAACGTAACTCAAGGCAAAATAAAGCCTTATATTAAATTTTCATTGCAGATAGTTTTCTGAAAACCTCTTAGAGAAATCAAAGGGAAGAGAAGCTCGAAGTGCATAAACAAGTTATGAAGGAGAAATTGGTTCTGTGAGGATAGATTTATTTGGTTTAGTTTCTCTGGGTAATATAAAATGCATAATATATTTTGTGAGGAGTTTCTTATTGTCCGTACTCAGTTTGAATTCACACCTCGGAGAAAAAGATCATGTTGTTTCTTCCTGGTTAGCCTGAATGTTATTTTCTAAAGCTTTTCAAAGAATTAGAATAATAATATTAAACAGCACTGCATATGCTTGAGGGAGCAGTCAGAACACAGTTGGGTGACCAATCATTGCTCCTGAGTCTCACAACATCTAGAAAGCAAGCTGGCCCTCTCGTAGGCATGGTGACAGCCCACTTCATTCTTCCACCACTCAAATTGTGGAAACACGCTTCTTCACATTGATCCCAATTTCTACACCACATAAATTAAATGTGTGGCTTTTCTTTCAAATATTCTGGTGTTTCTATATAATTGGATTAAGAAAATGCTTCCAGATCCAAGCCACTAACAAAAAAATCCTTGGCTATTATTATGTTATGGTACGTTATGTTTTGTTATATTATGTCACATCACGTCAGGTCACATCGTATCATATCATCCTTTAAAACAGAATACATTTCCTCTCTTCATCCATACCACTCTGATTACACATCTTCCTCATAAGTGACACACGCTTCCACTGTAACATTCATTATTCAGAATCTTTCCAGGTTCCTACTATTAATGACTCTTAGGCTATTGTTTATCACTCTTGAGATGAGACTGCCAGTTTTATCTCTGACCTTTATCTCTGCAGTCTTATGCCTTAGCTATAAAGTGATAGTGATCAAGATACGTTTGCCATGTCTGTGTTCTTTCTTACTCTTCCCATTTTGCTTTGGTTTTCAACTTCTATCACCTGACCCCTGTTTTTCCAAGATGCCACAAATCCTAGTCCTTTCAAGAAACTCAGATTAAACATTTTCTGTAAAGAAGAATTTTTGACCCACCACAGATACAATGTACTACTACTGTTTGTGTTCCCATGGAAACCCACACAGATATCTATGAAGGAAGAACTTAATACGGCAGACTCCTCCTATATGACCTTGCATCTCCCCACGTATCAAATCATTCACCACAATGTTCTTCAAATTCCACCCACATAAAATGATTATTTGCCTAAAGATGATCTAGATTAAGAACAACCAAAAAAAAAATTATTAAGACACATTTCTTTTTAATACTATTAGCTTATTAATAGTCAGTTCTAATAGTAATAATAATACTTAACATTTATTCAGAACATAGCATGTACCAAACACTGTGCTTTTCAAACATATTTCATTTACTGTAGTACTACGAAAAATAACTTTTATCCTAAATTTACAGGTAAAAAATAGGCTTTTAATAAGGTTAAATAGCATGCCTAATGTCTGACTGCTGGTGGGTGGTAGGGCTGGGACTCACATTTAATTTGTATGATTCCAAAACAATATTGTACAGCCTCTCACAGAAAAATAAAGATGTATTTCTGAAAGATTCAGAAAAATAAAGTTTATAATTGGGTTATATCTTACTTTTCATAAAGTTTATGTATAAAAGCCCTACTAACAGTCCTGACCATGGCATAGTCCCTTCTTTGTGGACAGTGGAAGTCATGACATCATTAAGGGCAACTTATATTTTTATTTAGCTTTAATTGTTACCACATCATTTTCCATCCTGGATCCAAATCTAGTACCTATATAATATATACCCTCTTCTCCTTGCTCAAAAATAACACACGTATAATCAAGTAGAGAATGCCCAAAGACAAAAAAAATCTCCTAATTTGACATTTGAGAAGTTTGTGTAAATCTTTTAATAGATATTTAAAACCTAAATACATTTTTAAATTTACTAAGTTACTATACCTTTTTTTTAAACTAAAAGGGCCTAAGTTATCAATCCTTCTCTCTTATTTATCAACATTCTCTAAAACTTATGTGTGAAAAATTATTTAAAAAATTTTATGATTAAAAATATAAGACAAAATTATGTGATAGATTTTATTTTAAAATACAAGCCCATTTCAGTTTTATCAGCAAACGTTATGATCTAAGATGTATTGACTACTTATATAGATTATTTCAATTTCTTAAAATATAATTTAATTCTGACTTTAATTAAGATCAAGAGTCTAAACATGCTTTCGTTGCTACAGAGCTCAACATTTTACAATCAAATAACTAATAAATAATTAAAATCGGATAATTAAATTATCTGCATACCTAGTTATTTAAACTATGCTTTCTAAAGAGTGCACTATCTTGTATCTAAGATACAAGATTTATATTTTTGTCCTCCTTGCTTCTTATTTTGATTTAATTTGAAATATACTAAAACATAAAATATATCATTTTCTCTTAGATATAGATATAACTTTTTATTTTATTTTTAAGACTAAATGAAACTTTTTATTTGACTTTTACTGAGTTTTTGGAAGTAATTTGATGGTTTGGAATTTTTTTTAATTATAAAAGTTAATGAGAAAATTGGAAGATATCATTGAAAAATACTAGATTAAATGTTTTAATGAAATACTGGAAATGGCTTTTACAAAGTATATTTATTCAAGTACCACTGAGTTCTCTTTAAAAAAAAAATCTTAAATTGTACTTTTTAGTTCAGACAGCTGCTTACATGTTTCTTTATTCTAAACCACAGCTTTAGAGATTGAACTAACATGATTACTAATCCTTTTTTAGAGTCATAATCTTATCAACAGCTCTTATCTTTTCCTTTATTTTTTAAAAGAAGGAAATAAGATCAGTATTATATTGAATTTGTTTAGAACAAAAGAAATTTAGAGGTTTCTTTTTAATTTTTTTTTTTTTTTTTACTGAAGCTCCTGCTGTTAGAGTTGTCACCATTGCTACTTTGTTAAAATTCAGTGGAGTGATCTACAAGATGCCCAATTTAGTTATTTGACTTGAAAACACAAATTATATTCCCCAGACACTACCTCCTGTCATTTCTGGTAGCTCAGGAATGTGTTCCTACATGAGTCATAGAGTATACATTTTATTAATTGCAAAAGTGTAGTAGCATGAGATAAGGCACTTTAGATTTAGATTGCGAATATATCAGTTTCAAATTTATAAGAATGCCTGATTCATTTTCTGTGTACATAGTTAAAGTTTATTACTAGGAAAGAGGGGATGGTTAATTGCATATTTTATTTATGATACAAGTAATTATTAAAATATTATTAAATCACAAATAGTGTTCTTTTTATTAGCTTTGCATCAGAACTTAAAATGCTATTGTAAAATTCAGCAACACGTGAGGTTCCATTGATACTATAATTTTAAAGGGATTCAAAAGACTTAATAAAGCCTACAGGGATATTCTCATGAAAGTTGTCTTTTATGTTAACTATATACAATGAAACAAAGAAAAAGGACTCATATATACAATGAAAAAAAAGAAAAAAATTTAAATAGCTCAATGAAATCATAAATAAAGTACATGTAATATTGAAGTTTTCTATTAAAAAATTTAAGGTAAATATTTAGAAAAATAATTAAACTAATGGGAACTTAATTCTCCTATTTTTATTACCTATCAAATCTTCAAGATTTTCATGTGTTTTTTTCCGAAAATGTAATTCTATACTGATAGAGAAGAGATAGCAAGAGATGAATATGGTAGTTTACAGAATGTTCTCACTAAATAAAATTATAAAGAAAAATTATCTGAGATAGTCTTTAATAAATAACGTTTTCCTCACATCAATTCCCTTTGTTGCTCTTATCCTCAATGTCTCCCATTCCTTTTTTTCCATAGGATTAGAGCACAAAGCACGTATAAAAAGTACATAGTATCCAGTCTTTACTTTTCATCCAGAGTCGTCATTTATTTTAATCCCTAGTACATTCATTTAAATCCCTAGTAATCTGTTTTTAACCTCAGATAATTGATTAATTCATTCAGCAAATATTTATTTTTTTCAGACACAACTCTAAGAGCTTATAATATCTATCAAGAAATAAAATCAAATAAAAATTCCTGCTTTTATGGGATTTATGTTCTAATGGAGGAGACAAGTAAAAAACAAATATAAGTAAATAAATTATATAATAATAGAAAATGTTAGTATATACTATGGAAAGTAGAATAGGCTAAAAGGATCAAAAATGGAAGAATCTGGAATTTCTATTTTATTAGGAGGTAAGGAGGGTTCTTCACTATCATTCAAGCAAAGATTTTAAAGATGTGAGGAAATTACCCACGCAGATACATATCAAAGCAAACTGCATCTAGATAGAGGAAACAGCCTTGCAAGCGCTCTAAGATAAATGGAACCCTATATATGGCATATGTATTAGTTTCTTATTGCTGCTATAACAAATTACAATAAATTTAATCTATTACAACAAAGATATATCATTTTAGAGTTTGGGATACTAGAAATCTAAAGTAAATTTCACTGGATTGAAATCAATTGTGCTCCCTCTGATGGTTCTAGGGGAGAGTTTGTTTTCTTGCCTTTTTCAGATTTGAGAGATGCATTCTCTGTATTCCTTTGCTCATGGCCCTTTCCAAGTCAACATCTTGTTTCAGTTTTCCTATTACCTTCTCTTGTAATGAGGACTCATGTGATTTAAATCAAGACCCTCTCAAATAATCTAGGATAATCTTCCATCTCAAGGTGCTTAGCTTAAGCTCATGTACACAATCCATTTTTTCATATAAAGTAACCATAATTCAGGTGTCTGATATCTTTAATGGTCATTATTCAACCTACCACGGTAGCCATGAGAATCAGAAATACTAATAAACAATGATGATCAAAATCAAGCCAAGATGAGTGTTGAAAAAAAATCTGTCCCATGATCCTAAGTAATAGATCTGACATCATTTTTATACCAGAGGTCCTAGGGGAAACAAATGCAGATGTATTTCTGAAAGATGCTGTTTTTATTTTACATAATATAGTATAAATTTAAAGTCTATGCACATAATAGAAAAATAATAAAGCCAACATGATGTGCTGAAAACCCATAATGTGTGTGTGTGTGTGTGTGTGTGTGTGTGTGTGTATATATATATATATATATATATATATATATATATATATACATATATATATATTTCTAACCTCAAATACTTGGAAACTGTTTTCTGTACACATATCTTATAAGGGTTAAAAAAGCAGCAATAAAATAACAGCGGTTATTAATAAAGGCTGTCTTGCACTCTCCTTTTATACTATCTAATTTTGCTTTTTCCTAATTTGTAGCAAATCATATAAGTACCAATACAGTTTTTAAAAACTGTGTCAAGAATTGTTAGAAACTAAAGGTATACCATTTCAATAGTCTTCTACAGTGCTTTTTTTCTTTAATATCCATACCTATTTAATTTGCTAAAGTTCAACAAAATATTTACAATTGCATTTTAACAATACTTCTGCTTAGAAACACAGATATCACAGACATCTATGATCACACACCCTGATATGATTTTTTTTACTACTATCAAGGAGGAAATTTTTAAATTAAAATGGTCACAGCGAATTCACTCCTAACAAGTTCTTTGAGACATTCTCAAATATGGTTATTGTCTCTTGCCATTTTTGTATTGTCCTTGCTCAATATTCTCTATAGAAACAGAACAAGCCCTTTAAAGTACTGCCATCTCTCTTTCCGTTCCATGTTTCCTTTAGACTGAGAAAAATTTTACTCTAGGCCATGGTATCTGGCTGTTTCTGATTACCAAGGATTCCAAAATCAGAAAATATATATCTCATTTAACATGACTACACTTTCATTATTGTTGTCAATGTTTCACAAATTTTAGAAAATTATACCTGATGTTAAAATACAACAGATAAATGAGCATATGATTTCATATAAAAATACAATTCCAAATATTTCTTTTTTCTGGTGATGTTTATTGAGGAAATAATAAAAGAAGAGAAAAAAACACACATGGTAAATAAAAAAGTATAGAAGTCGAGTAGTAAAACAAAATATTAGTATTCACTGTCAACTCTGATAGGATAAATTGAGAAATAGTATGGAAGTTCAGGATAAGCAAAAGATTAATAACAAAAAGTTAATGGACCAATATCAATATTATTAGAGAGCTTAAAGTACTGAATTAACAGAGGTGAACACTATTAATCTGCACGTTCTTCATATGTATGTTTCTATAGAGATTTTCAACTATAAAAGCTTATTTGTAAAGAGAAGAGCATTGTAATTGGACCACAATTTCAGTTTGCTTCAATATCGTGATATAGTTTCCATAGAGATGCAGGTCCTTTACTCTGTAATTCCTTCAGTCTCTTCCTTCTTCATGGGTTGGCTTTATCCTTATGCTGGCCTTTTTCAGAGTGGTATCCTGTTGCAGGGGTCTACATGTTTTATTATCCATGTCAAGTGAGGAGTAAAATGTGCCTCTTCCTCCAACAATAAAAATAAGGCCAGGTACTCACTTTGATTAGATAATCCCTGAACAAATCACAAATAGTTTCAAACTTCTGGTTTTAAAATTTTTAGTCAAAACCTGTTTACTGATTCAGATGGTAACATGCATTTTCTATTAGTAGAGAGAATTCAGAGTTCAGATTTTATTATCAGATTCTTGGATCGAACTCAGACTCTGTCTCTTGGTAGCTCTGTGACTTTGGGCAAGTTACTTTACCTAGATCTCAATGTCCTTATCTCTAAAATGGGAATAGTAGCTACCTCAAAGAGTATATTATCCAATCTTTATGTAAATGAGATAAAATATTACATATATAAAAATTGCTTAATAATGGATCTAGCCATCAAATCCTAATTAATTGTATGTGCTCATATGTTAATTCATATATATGAGCAGAAAAACAATATTGATAGTTAAGACTTCCTAGGTTATAGATGATTTGACTGTTGATCATGTTAAAAAATACTGGCTTTTATAACATATTTTGTTTTAGTTAGTTTCTTCCATTTAAACAATAAAGAAATCAAGTCTAAGACAACCATATTTAAGTATATGAAAGATTTGAAAAGTTAACTAATTTTAGATACTATTTATGAATATCAATAGTTGTGAATACACTTGAAAAAAGAGGATGGTTTTAATATATTCCACGTTCATATTCTAAAATAAGATTAAAGGAATGACAATATGAAAGGAACCAATAGTCTTTTAGGATCATAAAATTATTAAGGCAGTTTTTAATATGCAGTAGGCAAAGAAAACATTAAGTATGTGGAACAATAATAATATAGTTAATGCAGTTTAAGAAAAGTATAATATTGTCTTTATAGATGTGTGTTTCACATTACTCAAAGGAATTTCACAGCAATAAAAAAAGCATGACTATAATAGAAAGAAAAGCTAAATTCACAATATATCTTCTTTTTCTAGATTACTCATTAAAATTATAAAAATAAATACTCATGCTTCATGCTTTCTGACTGAATAATGCCCAAATAAAATTGTTAATGCCTTCCATAATCCCTTTCATATCAATTTGATATTTAAATTAAAAAAAAATCACCAAAATCTACTAAATCTTATGTATAAGACTAAGTGTATCAACATAGTTTCATTCCCAGGAATCACTCAGGGTTATAAAATGCAGAAATCAGTATAATACAAAATGTATTTGAATAGAGACAGTGTTAAGTTTCTTATATAGTCAAAGGAAAACTGGAAATAAAAATTGGACTTCAGTGGTGGCTGGTTAGCTCAGCTGGTTAGCTCAGCTGGTTAGCTCACATGGTGCTAATAACACCAAGTTTGCCTGTTCGATCCCCACATGCACCACTGTGAGCTGTGCCCTCTCTAAAAAAAAATGGACTTCGACTAATTTTATTCTTTAGTTTATTTATTAATAGAAGCAGAATTTCTTTCATATTAATGGAATACAGTGATGTAAATATTGTTCCTTTATTTTATCTACATCTCACAAATTTTGCAGGTTCTCATGGGTGGCAGAGTGGTAGATGCTTTTATGCAATCCATCTGCATATTAAGAAAATCTGTATTGTGTTGTATTAGGAACCACAAATGTGCTTGGTTTCATCATGATAGGTTTCTAATACATATTTCCACATCCTTGCATTTCTTTCATCCTTTTTGTGCATGTAGTTACTCACTGAGTTTTATTGTACATTCAGTTTTTGTTTGATTTTAATGTATTTATTTCATTTTTTGTTTTAATTGCTTTTAGTTGTAGAGATTATTGCTAAACATGTAATTTTAACCCAGGAGTAATTAGAACATATTTCAAATATGCCACTTTATTAAGTGTGAATTCTAAAGGGGAAATTATATGAACAGCATAGTAATTGTTCCATTTAAAGTATTCTAATTTTGCATTAGGAAGTAAAGTGGTAAGAATGTAAATACATTGGTAACAAATCCATAAAGAAACAAGGTCATTTGTTTGTTTGTTTGTCTGTCTGTCTGTTTGTTTGTTCTGCCTGTGCAAAGCAAATTAGGAAAATAGTCAATATTTCCTTCCCCAAAACATTTGCTCTCTGCCCCAGATTTATGTCTGGATGTTTACTTCGTTTATGTCATTCTCAAGAAATAAGGCTTATTAGAGCCATTTAGAAGTCTTAGAAATCAAATGACAATTGTTTGTGTTTCCCAAAGAATCACTTCCTAATGATTTTTTTTTTTTTATCTTTATTGCGGTAGCATTGGTTAGTAAAATTATATAGGTTTCAAGTGTTATTTTTATTCAGCCATGCAGTATCAAAATGACATGTTCAGTTCCAAAAGATCGTTTTAAAATTATTTCAGCTATTCTATTACCTGTTATAAAACAAATGTCAATTTTTCTGACCTATAGTAGTTGTTTAGAAACAGATCAATTGTTTTAATATAAATGTTGCCTACTTCATTGATGCTTTACACAAGCACGAATAACATTTGAAACTGCCAGATCAATACCATGCATGTTTATTTACAGTAGGTAGATACTCAAACACAAACATTTATTTTGTTGATACTTTAGATTTGATTATCTCTAATACAATTTAGTTCCTCATAACTGCTAATACTGAGGCGTATGAAAGGTTGTTTTTCATTCCATGTAGCCATGTATTGACCTCTTCCATGTCTATCTTTCTTTCTTTTTTCTTTCTTTCCTTCCTTCCTTCCCTCCTTCCTTCCTTCCTTCCTTCCTTCCTTCCTTCCTTCCTTCCTTCCTTCCTTCCTTCCTTCCTTCCTTTTCTTTCTCTCTCTCTCTCTCTCTCTCTCTCTCTCTCTCTCTCTCTTTCTTTCTTTCTTCCTTTCTTTCTGTATTAAGTAGAGTTTTAATAGTTTATTATAATCCTAAAGGGGAAAATTCATACTTTATATTTTTGATATTTTGTGCATTAGTGTATTTTAATAAACATGAAGATCTGTAAAATTTAATTTTAATTAATCATTTCCTTTATGAGGTCAAATCATTGTATTGTGGTCATTTTTGTTACAGCTGTTTCTTTCCATATGGAGTTCTTTTCACTCATTACATATTCCAAAGACATATAAAACAATGAGTAATTATTTAGAACTTACTGTAGTTTTGCGACTCAGGTTGCACAAACATCCTTAACCAAATTCACAAATAAATGTATAAAGGAATAGTGGCAAAGTTTCTCAGTTCTAACTGTGCAGTTAGAAAGGCATGAGATTCAGTTCTGAATTCACTGCTTTGATTCTGGACCTGGGCAAATCCAAACCTCTCTATAGCTTAGTTTATTTATCTGTAAAGTGAGTAAAGGAAAAGGATTTAATGCAAGTACTGTATTAAAAGCAATGAAATGGGTTCTCAATTCTATTCCATTGGTCTATGTGTCTGTTTTTCTGCCAATACCATGCTGTTTTGATTATTGTAGCCCTGTAGTACAAGCTAAAGTCAGGGAGTGTGATACCTTCTGCATTGTTCTTTTTTCTTAGGATTGTTTTGGCTATTCTGGGTCTTTTGTGGTTCCCTACAAATCTGATGATTTTTGTTCTATTTCTTTAAAAAATGCTTTTGGGAGCTTGATGGGGATTGCATTAAATATGTATATTGCTTTGGATAATAAGGCCATTTTAACTCTGTTGACTCTTCCAATCCATGAGCATGGAATGTCTTTTCATTTTCTTTGTGTCTTCTTCAATTTCTTTTAAAAATGTCCTATAGTTTTCAGCACCTAGGTCTTTCACATCCTTGGTTAAGTTTATTCCTAGGTATTTTATTCTTTAAATATGGACAGATAATTTTTGACAAAGAAGCAAAAAACATACAATGGAGGAAAGACAGCCTCTTCAATAAATGGTGCTGGCAGAATTGGAAAGCCACACGCAAAAGAATGAAACTGGACTGCTATCTGTCACTATGTACCAATATTAATTCAAAATGGGTCAAAGACCTAAGCATAAGACCTGAAACAATGAACTGCATAGAAGAAAACATAGGTACTAAACTTATGGACCTTGGGTTCAAAGAGCATTTTATGAATTTGACTCCAAAGGCAAGGTAAGTAAAATCTGAAATAAATGAATGGGACTATATCAAACTTAAAAGCTTCTGCACAGCAAAAGAAACCATCGACAAAATAAAGAGACAACCAACTGAATGGGAGAAGATTTTTGCAAACAGTGCCTCAGATAAGAGCCTAATATCCAAAATATACAAGGAACTCATACAACTCAACAACAAAAAAACAAACAATCCAATTGAAAAATGGGCGGAGGACCTGAAGAGACATTTCTCCAATGAGAACATACAAATGGCAAGTAGGTATATGAAAAAGTGGTCAATATCACTAATCATCTGAGAAATGCAAATAAAAACCACAATGAGATATCACCTCACCCCAGTTAGAATGGCTATTATCAACAAGACAAATAGTAACAAGTGTTGGAGAGGCTGTGGAGAAAAAGGAAACCTCATACACTGTTGGTGGAAATGCGGACTGGTGAAGCTGGTATGGAAGACAGTGTGGAGGTTCCTCAAAAAAGTAAGAATAGAATTACCCTATGACCCAGCTATCCCTCTCCTGGGTATCTACCCAAAAAATCTGAAAATGTTAATCCATAAAGACAACTGTGCTTCAGTGTTCATTGCAGCTTTATTTATGGTGGCCAAGACATGGAAATAACCAAAATGTTTTTCCGTAGATGAATGGATAAAGAAGTTGTGGTATGTATACACAGTGAAATACTATTCGGCAGTAAGAAAAGACGAAAGAGGACCATTTGTGACAACATGGATGGATCTTGAGACTATAATGCTAAGCGGAATAAGTCAGACAGAAAAAGTAAAGAACCATCTGATTTCACTGCTATGTGGTATATAAACCAAAAACAACAAAAGAACAAGACAGACAATTGAAAGAACAGAAACGCATCGCCATAGACAATAGTTTAGGGGTTTCCAGAGGGTAAGGGGGGAGGAGGGAGGCTCTAGAAGAGGGTAAATGGGGTCTAATATGTGAAGGAAAGAGAACTGACTCTGGGTGGTGAACACACAATGTGAGATATAGATAATGTATTACAGAATTGTACACCTGAAATCTATGTAATCTTACTAACAATTGTCGCCCCAATAAACTTTAATTTAAAGAAAAGGAAAAAAGCAAATGAAAAAAAAATAAACAAAAACAATGAAATGAGTGCCTGACATGTGGCTTTCTATGCAGTCTTTTTTATTCCCATCAAGGGGATTAGATTCTCTTTGTTCTTCCAATTTTATTTATGTATTTGTTTGTTTATAATATGTTTTTAAAATTTTTCAATTACAGGTAACATATAATATTATGTTAGTTACAGGTATACAACATAGTGATTAGACATCCATATAACTTCCAAGGTGATGCGGTGAACATTGCACAAGGTTTGAAGTTAGAAAGACCGTCTTGACTCTGCTAAGTGGCTGTGTGACTACGAGCAAATTATATTACTGGTAGGAATCTGCTTATTATTTATAAAAGTGAGGATCATATTTTTTTTTTACAAAATGTTTTTGGATGACTAAATGAGAGGAATCCTATATTTTTTCATAGTAAGTATCCAATAAATATCCGTTTTATTCTCTACCCTTCCTCTCAGCTGAAGAAAAAAATCAGAAATCTTAAATCTATTAGGTTTTATAATAAAATGGTAAAAGTTGTATTACAGAAAAACTAGATGGAATTACTAAAGAGTAAATAACTCTCTTCATTTGTAAATACACGTGGGTAATATTTTATGTCACTAAAGGAAATTGTTGTTGTGTTTGTAGAACCGACTTATCTTAACATTTTAAAAAATCAAGAAAACCATTTGTACTTTTACATCTCGGGTAATGTGTAAATATTGTATCAGTTTTACTTGTTCAAACAAACAACAAATCAACAGAATATGAACAGTGAGAAATGAAAGCAGTTAACAACCAAAGCCAAAATATTGTAACTAACAAAAGTCACTCTAAAAGAGCCTCTCCACACTCCCCCTTAAACAACAGCAGCAACAATAATGTAGTAAGGCGGTTAAAGAGGATGATTTAAACAAGCTGTATTTTGACGTCAGGAAGCTTTTTATATGACTGCCTCAAATATCAGTACACTGCTCAGGCAGTTCAGGCTCCCATTACTAAATTTGTTCCCCTAAAGTAACTAGGACCATATCATTGAAATTATTTTAACCAAATATATAAGCACACTAAAAAAAAAAAAGCAAGTATTAATATAAAAAGACTATAAAACGTGCTTTTGCCATTACTTTACTATCTTTTTACAAAAAAACATAATATTGTTTCACCATCACCTTAAGGTCTGGGGATGCCCCATATTGTAAATTGCCCACAAAATGTTTTCATCATAGATATGCAAGGATTAGGAACTTTTTCAAATGAAGAGTGAGGTTCTTTTTCTGTAAGTTCTCCATTTGGTGTCTACTCCAACTGGTGAAGTTAAAGATATATTCACTTTTAGTCAGCGGTTGATTTAGGCAGAATGCCCTGGTAAGGAGAGATGAGGACTGAGAAAAGAAAGTTTCCTCAAGAATTTAACACCTGCAGGGGAGGTCCTGCAGGAAGGAGTTGTGGATAATGTTTGGAATTATGATTTGTTTGTTTGTTTGAATTATATTTTCTATATCACCATCCATTTTTAATGAGGGTAACCTATAAAAATAGGAAGATCTTTCTGGAAACCTGTATATATCTGTGCTGCAGACTATTGTAATAGGTGCCTCAACTTTTTTCAAAATTCTTGATCTTCATCTCAGGAGCTCATGCAGGTTTGTTGAAACTTAAGGACCAAAGATAGGTATTAAAATCCCTTGGGACACTCACACTCACCACTTTACGTAATGCATTTGACATGAGTGATAGATTCCAAGATTCAGAAAAACAAGTTTGACTTCGGTAACTTTATTATCAGAGAAATCCTAAGAGTTCTCGTTTATTTCTAAAGATATTTGTGGAGATTTACTGACAAATTTCTAGGTTCAATTTTATGGCATAACAGTGTTCCTGACATTTCTCTGGAACTTAGGAGAAAATGTGTGCATGTGTGTGTGTGTGTGTGTGTGTGTGTGTGTGTGTGTGCGTGTGTGCACATTTACATACATTTTAAATGAGCAGTCATAACTGCATATTCTAAATGATGTAATTTTAAATATACCCCCAGAAAATGAAGCTAATTATGCTATGAGCGTATAAAAATACAGTTATGTAACAACATATTGCACATATGAATACACAGTTGAAAAGATGCGTTTACTTGAAAGCCTTTCTAAAGTCAGCTTCTGTTTAACCACTGTCTGAAATATTTCCGTGCAGGCCATTGCTTACTGGTCATATTTTTTCTAAGACAGATTTCACATCTTCCATGTTGTGGTTAGAACCTGTATAAGATGGGATGGGGACCAAGCAGTTAATATTTATTGCATTGCTTACATCTCTGCCAGAGTACCATAGATGAAAATAATTATGTTTCTTTATTTTCAAAATAAGGAAAAATAATCATGCACATTCACATATGAGGATTAAATGAGATAATCCATATAAAGGAACTCCAGCCCATAAAAAACTGCTCAATATAAACTAGCCATTATTATTATTATCATTATTATTATTACATTATCCAATAGTGCCTAAACATACTGATGTTTAAAAATAAAATGTTTAGTTGTTGCTTTCAATATGTCATATCATTGTATTTATCTGTATGTTATTCTCCATGCTCATCACTGTGAGTAGCTCAATACCTCGATGTCTATATCCATATATATATATATATATATATATATATATATACATATATACATATGATTATATATAATCACCTAAAGAATGAGTATCAGTGGTAAAATAATACTTACAAAACTATTTAATTAGGCTTAGGTGTAAGTGTAAAGGTGTATGCATTTGTGTGTATTTTGTATTTGAATGTACGACTTTGTAAAGCACATTTAAATAAGGTATTACTAATTAGTCACCAAGAACTGGGTGCTATTTTCAAAATATGAAGTATGCAAAGAACTAACATTCTTTACTTTTAACGAAGCTTTATTATTTATTTATTTGTTTGTTTGTTTGTTTATTTATTTGCCTTCGCTCTATCCCATCATTTATTCTCAGAACCAGAAGCATATTGTACTGCAAATAACTTAGACTTTGGGGATTCTTCAGTGTGCTATCAATTACATTATTACTTATGTTTCTCCACTGATAGTTTAGGGTTTATTTTTCTCCTGTGTTTATTATTTACCTCTAATCCAGAGACTTCCCAGCTTGCAAAATGCTGTTGCATTGTTCTTAACTCCCAATCTCCCCTAACTTGGAAATTTGTGTTTGAAACGCAAACAAAACACTCTTTAGTGTCATTTTAGTAGGTTTTTGAGGATGGAGGAGAGGTGAGGTAAGCATTCAGTCTACCACCTTTACCTGAAATTTGGATTTTTAAATGTTTTTTGTTTTCATATGATACTATCACCTTTATCAGCACAAAACTGGAATGGTGTGAGTCAAAATGGCTGCAATAAGATTCAAGATGTGTAAAATATATTCATTCTTTAATAGAGGGTTTTAACCAGCTACTGTATACCAGATACTATACTTTCTATCAAAAATATACATTTTTTTTTTTTTTTTTTTTAGGAAAATAGACATGTAAAGGGACATTGTCTATAGTCTAAAATGTGTTTTATTAGTCAAAACCTCAAGGTGTTATGGGTTCAACCAGGAGGAAGTTTGTCCATGGTCCAGGAGCTCAGGGAAAATTCCCCAGAAAAGACAACTTCTAAGTTGAGTAATTAAATAAAATAAAACAAAGTAATAAAAGAATGACAGGGAATGGAGAGAGACTTCTCCAGCTAAAAATACCAGCAATGCATGTGAAATTCCGGAAGGATAAGAGAGCGTGGCAAAGAGGGATACTTGAAATAGTTCATTCAGCATAGTATTTGGAGCTTGGAATGAAAGACGGAAGGTGAGAATTGTTAAGATAGTTCCTCAAACGGATAGGTCACCTAGTCTTAACATGATTGAGTTAACAAGGTTCTCACTAAATAAGAACACTACATATTGAAAATAGAAATGTAAATAAGATTTAAATGGATGAATTTGTTACTTGACCTGACAAACAATAAGTTTGGTTTCTAGGTTTATTTAGGAAGAGAATAATATTTATAATATATGCACTCCAGATGCCAGAAACTTAACATTATAAGACTCATGAGGGAAACATGACAAATGCCAAAAGAAACTCTATTTTATCTTTTGTTGAAGTAATCTTAAAATACATTATGTGTGAGAAAGAAACACTGAGAGTATGAACTGATTCTTGGCATTCCATTAAGATACTAAGGTTAGAGTCCTGACAAAGCTTTTTAACAAACCTAAATGACCTTTCATTCCAGTGAGTATCTCTCAGGACTTTAAATTTGTCATCATGGAAAACACAATCAACAAAAGGAATTAGCAACCAATAGAATTTTTAAAAGCATCTTGGTTTTCATAAAGTTAAAAAGTGTACTTACACCCAGGTACTAAGTGCTTTGTCTCTGTTCCTTCTTGTTAGACAATGAAATGACTCAGAGTTCACATTTCTAAAGGGTTTAACTGTACCTTAATTGCCACATTCCTAATGCACTGCTGAAAATGACATTTCAACCTAATTGTTTTCTGCCAAGAAATTGTCCCTGGCATTTCTTTGTCTTTGTATTCATGATTGATTAACCCTTCACTAGTCCCATTAAAACAATTAATATGATAGAGATTTTGACATGTACTTGATAAATTATTAAAGGGCATGGAAGTCAGACTCTAAGGTACTCAAGGTAAGTATAATTACTTTGGGAGTACACATGCAAGGACAGGGACATGGGCTAAACAGTTTTGTCTTTTCTCCCAGAAGAATATTTTGGTATTTATTTTAGCATGAACAGTATTTACTCAGGCTATTCTCTTCTCACCGTTCTATTATACAAGTAAACATTCACTCATATACTCTTGAGAATATTTTATTCATGGTACAGTGGACTCAAACTGAAACCACAGTTGTGTGTGTTTTTTTGCATTTTTCTTCAAGGGAGAAGGAAACACAAAGATATATATTTTAACTGTTATGAATTATGATCATTTTTTTACAGCTGAATAAATGATGGATGGAGTCTCAAAGTCATTAATAGTTTCTATAAAAATTCACACTGATTCCTCCTCTAATCTGCTTTGTAAAGTAAAGCCAGATTAAGTGATATATATATACATCAATACACACACACAAACGTTTGTGTGTGTGTGTGTATATATATATATATATATATATATATATATATATATATATATATATGGCGCATATAAAAAGAAAATCCTATAGTACCCAGTGCCAGATATTTTCTGGACTACTATTCAAAATAATCACATTGTTATTTTCTAGGCTTTTGAAACAAGAAGAAATTGGACATATTCAGGGGACAAGGCTACATTCCAACAGAATCCCAATTTCTTAACTAATATTAAATCTTCCACAATTTTGTCCTAATCTACTTTCAAGTATAATTTCCATCCACAGTAGGTGCCAAACACAGTATGTCCTCCTTCGTATGTTGATACACCTGTGAAGCAAAACCACTGATTCTTGCTTAAACAACTTCTTCATGCCTTTCCCTGTGCCATTCCCTGTGCCAAGAATTCCTTCAGCTTTCTTCAAAGCTTAGTGTCAGTGACTCTCGGCAATGTTCTGTTGCTCTACCCTACCTATGGAAATGCACTCCATTTTTGCTAAAAATTAGGAATATTTTTGACTTCTGCTTTATAGTTAAAGCTCTACTGTATTTTTCAAAATGTATTTTGAATTTCCTTATTATATATTGATTTCATTGGGTGACAGTTAAAACAATTTACAACTGCAAATCCTCTATACGTTATTGCAGTTTCACACATAGTCAACTCTCGATAAATGCTTCTAAAATAAATGGATGTTTTTTAGTAATCATAGACATTTAGTAATCATAGACTACTTAGAAAATATCCACAGGAAAAACCCTAATTACTTTTAGGCAATACTCATTTATGTATTCCATGGCACTTAATATCTAACAAGTTTTGGTAGGCTTTGGTTGTGTAAGGAAGAAACTACTAAAGTGTGAAGCTTGCTGACTTCTCTATTGGTATACAATGTGTACTTGCAATTATTTTGCTAAATAAACTGGTAATTATATAATTTTTGGTACTATGCAATCAACATACACATTATATTTCGTATGTTCTTATTTATGGAATTATTTGGTCCTCATTATCTGATTTCAATTCACTAAACAAATTTATTGACTATTCATTATATTTCAGGTACTACACCAAGCGCTGGATATTATACTTAAGTTTTGTAGAAGAAACACATAAATAAACATGTTAATTCTCTCTCTCTCTCTCTCTCTCTGTCATATATATATATATATATATATATATATATATATATACATATATATATATATATATATTTAAGCCATATATATACACATATATATACACACACACATACATATGTGTGTGTGTGTGTGTGTATATGTGTATATATATATGGCTTAAATATATATATTTAACATTATGGTAAATGGTATGGTAAACATTATGGTAAATGCTATGAGATCCAATAAATCTGTAAGAGGTGATTACTAGATTGGATGGTTAGAAAAGACTTTTTGAAAAGGTAACATTTAAGGTTTTTAAGCAGATTCTGAAAGATAGGGAGTTACTCATGTAAAGAACAGAGGAAAATTCATATTAGAGAGAAATGTTTAATAATATCATTACATCTCGAACAACAAAACACTTGTTAAATTCTTTAAATGTCTGTAACAAACTGTCCTTTGTTTCAATAACTCTAAAGATAATATGAATTTAGTCTTTTAAATGGTTTTCCTAAAAGAAAAAACAAGAAGGGAGAGAGAGAGAGAGAGAGAGAGAGAGAATACCTCATAGTGAGTTACTTAATAGGTTTTTATAAACATATGGAAAATTCAAAGTTCAGATATTTTTCATTCTTTATTAAAAAAATAAAATGGAGAGAAAACGGCAGAAATATGTCTAATCATGTATACTTTGCATATGGTATAATAGTATTTTTTGTTCTTAGTTTCATGAACAAGTTTCCTTCCTTCCTTCCTTCTTTCCTCCCTCCCTCCCTCCCTCCCTTCCTTCCTTTATTTCTTTCTTTTTTAGAGAAATGCTTACCAGAACATTGTGAAACTATAAAATAGTATTATTAAATATACTTATATTTATATTTATAGTGCTGATTTACTCATAGTTAGACTGCTGTCATACTTGCTAGAAAAACAAGCAAACAAACAAAAAAACTTTAGCAACATTTCACTCATTGTTCTTATTTAACAACCTCTTTGTCATTTATTCGCTTCATTTTACACAAAATGTAGCACACTTAAAACTCAAGGGAAGATTAGGTTTTAGTTTTACATATCCCATCAGGAAAATAATAAAAGGAAGAAGGTTTTTTTGCATTTGCTAAATATCCCACATCCCCCCAAAAATGAATCTGTTCTGAAGTAGCTCAGTATAATTTTAACACACAAAAATAAGCATCTCTTCCTTTTATAGTCCTTTCAAATTTGAACCAGTATATGTTGCATTTTCCAAGTATGCCATTTTATTTTAAATTATATAGATTAATAAAGTGCAATTTCCACAGTGGAAAACTTATTACAATGGGAAAACTATTTATTTTTCTAAAGCTTTTCCTTTGGTGATACTTGTTTTAAATCAGTTGTGCATTTTTTCATTACATTATAAATTAGTGCAGTTAAGTATATATCTTCTTGCTTAAATAAATAAGAAAACATAAAATGCATTAATCAAGAGCTAGGCCATTATTGGGAAACATATCTATAATTACTTAATTGTCAAAATAAATGATTTGCCAACTGCAGAAGTATTGATTAGTATTATTTTTGTTACAAATTCTTTTATATTGATAGACAGTTAAATTTTTGTCAATCTCTTTGCTATTGAAATGTTCCAAGAGATCACCTAACATACGTTCCAGTTACTAGTCTTCTAACAGAAATTCAGTAGCAAGAGGCTATATATGACTCAAGCATGCACCATCCTACAGCATAGATCTGAAGACCCTTGAATGTGACCTGCTCCCAGAGGAAACCAATTTAATGCTTCATTGCACACACAACAGTATGTATGAATCACAAAACCTCCAGATAAATTAGTGACAGGTACATCTGAATAGAATTCCTTCTAAGTCGCTTATCTGCAGCTAGGCACGCTTGTTTCACCCTCACTTTCAAAGATAAAGCCACATGGTATGTCGCCTTGGCAGATTCTCACAAAGAATCCTCCATTATTGGGAGGGGGTGTAATCCCCTTATTATTTCAGGTACTATGACAGCAAATAGGATGAAATGCGAACTATCTGCCAGTGGAAAACTTATCAGTCGATACCAAGCCTTATGTCTTCTCTAACTTTCATAAGCTCTGTGCCTCTTTCTCTCTTACATTTATTTTTTACAGTTCTGATAACCTAGAGTTGTAGCCATGACAAAGTTCAGAACAAAACATCAGGTTATCAAGGACAGTTTATCAGACGCCAAACAGGGAGAAGGGATGCCAACAATTAACCAAGTACTCATCCCATTTGATAAAAACAAAATAGAGAAAAATTGAGAAGGTAAATATATGCTCTAAATATTGAGAGATATTGGTAATAGAAAAGACCAAAAAACTGAATTATGTACAAAATAACATGGCAAGTGTTTACTAGTAAGGAATCTTATTTACTTACCAACCATAAATAAATTGGAATACCAAAATCATTTAAAACTATATGTTTTAAACTGAATATCAATGAATAGCACAAATGTAAGTACCTATCAATTACTAGAATTCTTTTAAACTGTACAATAAAACAGACACATCAATTCTCACTTCCTGTGTTTCTTACAGTCTACAATTACACTTAATCAAGTCTTTCATTATATATCTTAACAAAGGTCAGGTCATATCACTAAGTTGATTACTTAGCATGGTAGAATTCAATAGAACAAATCAAAATGACTCACGTTTTAGGTTCTGTTGGTAGTCCTTCTCATGCAAAACACAGGGCTGTGCTTTCTGGGTGAGTCTATATTAAAGCAAAATGACAAAAATCTTAGTTTCCAGTGACACCAGTATTTAGCATGCATGAAAATAAATCACACTTAGTCAAGGAGGAAAAAAAATGCATTAAAGTGTACTGATTTTTAAATTTGGTCCTTTCAAATGTAGAAAGCATTTCCTCCACCCTCTTCCTCCAATCTGCAAAATGTCTGCCCAATGAACTCATTACTACAGGAACTCAACGATGGCTATAGTCAGTTAATGAAATTTACGTCTGGGAATAACTTCCATGAACATGCACAATGGTTGGGCATCTAGAATTGGGAGAGGCAAGGGTGATATTGGGAAGAAACAAACAAACAAACAAAAAAAACACACACCATAATTTAGAGAATGCACATTATGATACATTTAGCTAAATTAATGGTTGTGCTATATATACAAGGTTATTCACAGGATTCTAAATGTGTAAAAAATGTAAACAAAAATACTTTGAACACATTACCAATACGAAACCCAACGACACTTTGGGGAATATAAATCATTTGTGATATAATCATCAAGAAAGATAGTGCCTCTATTTCTTAGTCTCTATGTGAGGGTAGGAACCTAACTTTCATAAGCACTGTTCACAAACACAGATCACCTAACCACATTGACCAACCAACCTCTCACCTAACATCCTCTAGGATTTTTATGCTTAACTCAGCTCTTAAAAAATGTCCCACCTTGTATTTCAGCAGAATTAAGTTCAATATTCCCAGGTCCCCCACGTCTTTGCAATAGTCTTGAATAAAAAATTTTCCTTGTGTGTTTAACTCCATCTGGTGCATTTTTTTCTTTTCACATTCTCAAGTGTCTACTATGCATTGGCACACTAGTAGTAGTTCAGTGGTAGAGAAGGTAAACACTGCAGTTGCCTTCATAATATGTACAATCTAGTAGGAGACTGAGACATATTTGATTGACATTTAAAAGAAAATGTGATCGATACCATGACTGAAAGAACAGAATGAGGTACCTATGAGAAGTAGCCTCGGTGATGAAAAGTATAATAGAATAAGTGTCATTGAATCAATCATTTCACTGATGATGAGGTATCATCCCAGTAAATTGGAACAGGAAAAATGTTCCAGGAAAAGTGTCCAGCATGTGTGAAAATACAAGGTAAAATAAGCATTTCAGTGCAAAGTAACGGCAGACCAGAATAGCTGGATTCTAAACAATGACGTAGGTGAGTAGCAGGAAATGAGGCTGAGATGCAACCGGAGGGAGATAGGAAACAAAGCACTTCTTCAGTCATGTGGTGTTTCATTTTTCTTTTAATCAACACATTTGTAATGGAAGGGATAACAAAAGGTTCAATGCCAAAAGCTCTGGTATCAGACGATCAGGCTTTGAAATCCCGCTCTGTCTCTCACATATTGTTGTGGTACTAGGCAAGTAGTCTAACCTCGCTTAACCTCAGTTTCTCCATTGCACAAATGGGGATAATAAAGTACACACCTAGTGAGGTTTCATGAGATTTAAAATGGAAATTCCACATAAAATATTCAGCATAAGTCTTGGTCCACAGAAAGTGATGGATGATGATGATGATGATAGAGAGCGATCTATGATAATATTGATGAAGTACATATTGTATACCCAGCCATGAGACTCATGGTGAAGGGTATGAAGGAAAGAGAAACTGCTGAAGCAGTTTTAAAATGGAGAAATACTATCAAGTTTACATTTTTGGAATAGCATTCTGATTACAGTAAAACTATTTTGAAAGTTAAGTAGTGAATACTGTAAATCAAGCCTCAGAACAGGTAGTACTAGGGAAAACTCAAGGTTTGACAAGGTCTGTAAATACAAGTTCTGACAATTAAGACACGAACTCATCCTAGAAAAAGTGTTACATACCTCATTGCTGAATATCACTACGGTCACCTTCGAAGTACTCCCCTTGGGAAGCTGTGCACTGGTTTCAGTGTCTAGTCCATCCTTCAAAGCAATTTTGGAACTCTCTTTCTGGAATGGCTATCAGAGCGGTCATTATATTACCCTTGATGTCCTGAATGCCATCAAAATATCTTCCTTTCAATATTCCCTTTATCTTTGGGTAAAGAAGTCATTGGGGACCAGATCGGGTGAGTTGGGAGCGTTTTCCAATATAGTTATTTGTTGACTGGCTAAACACTCCCTCTCAGACAGTATGGTGTGAGCTGGTGAATTGTTGTGATGCAAGAGTCATAAATTGTTGGCAAAAAGTCCAGGTCGTCTAACTTTTTCATGCAGCCTTTTCAGCTCTTCCAAATTATCAACTTGGTTAACTGTTTGTCCAGTTGATACAAATTCAAAATGAATAATCCCTCTGATATCAAAAAAGGCTAGCAACATCAGTGCAACAAGTTTGCGAACCTAGTTATCAGACCATATCTGCAAGTATATTAATTAAAAGTCGATCTGTGCAGAAGTGATGCATTTATAACAGAATGGTAAACAAATCCCCGTGTACTAACTGTTGTCTGATTGTAATTATTAATAGCACAGATTTCACTCATAAAAGTATCCTCGTCTGGATGATAAACTATGTAATAGATGTCTTTGTGGGCATCAATCAGTATGTTTTATGTGAAGAGCTTTGTTGCATCAAGCAAATCAATTGACTGGATGTCATCTCCAATATACAATATGACAGTAATCATAAGAGATAGAGCTAATATTTATGTCAGCATATTTACTTGTCAGACACTGCCTTATATTCCTTACATGTATTAACTCATTTAGTCCTAACAACAACCATATGGATATTGTTATTCCTATCTTACATGTGAGAAAATTGGAGCACATAGAAGATAAATAATTTCCCCAATTCACACAGCATGTTGAAAAGCACAGATTCCAACCAGACAGCTTGAATCCAGAGCCTGTATTTTTAACCCTATGTGAAAAGTGCCATACAGTAGTCCTCCCGTTTCTATGGTTTCATGTTCTGTGGTTTTAGTTACCCATGGTCAACCATGATCCAAAAATGTTAAATGGGAAATTCCACATAAACAATTCATAAGTTTCAAATTTCCTGCTCTCTGTGTAACATGATGAAATGACACACTGACCCACTTCATCCCACCCAGGATGTGAATTAACCCTTTGTCCAGTATTTCCATGCTGTATATGCTCTCCACCTGTCAGTCACTTAGTAGCCATCTCAGTTATCACATTGATTGTCATGGTATCTCAGTACTTGTGTTCAGGTAATCCTTATTTTACTTAATAATGGCCCCAAAGTGCAAGATTAATGATGCTGGCAACTGGGATATGCCAAAGAGAAGCTGTAAAGTGCTTCCTTTAAGGGAAAAAGTGAGTATAATACAATAAGGTATTGTATAGGAGACTACATTCACATAACTTATATTACAGTATATTATTACAATTGTCCTATTTCATTTAGTTACTGTTGTGAATCTTTTACTGTGCCTAATTTACAAAGTAAACTTTATCATAGGTTTGTATGTATAGGAAAAAACATAATATATATATGGTTTAGTACTATCTAGTTTCAGGAATCCCCTGGGGGTCTTGGAATATATCCCCCTGAATAAGAGGGTACTACTGTAATAGAAGTGTTTTTAGAGTGTCTGAAGCTCAGAGTGGGTTACTATAATCTAAGAGGAAATTGAAGAATCAGACAAAGAACTTTGGGGCAATAGGAGAATAAACTATTTCAAAAATTGAAATCACAAATAGGATAAGGTAGAGTAGTTTCAAAAAGGAAAGGATATTTCAGGTAGATTATAAAGAATGAACAGGATGCTTGCCTCCTTGAAAACCAAACATAGTCAACTTGAAAGAAAAATCTGTACACATTTCTGTTTGGTACATATTTTTCTTTTATCTTCCCAACTAGATATGATCATTCAATCTTCTAAATGCCCTTGTATTTACCAAACAAATATGAAAATACGTTTATCCATCCCAAAAAACTGCAATGAGCAACATTCTGATGAATTTCCATTTTGCTTAAATGAAATTCTAATATTCAAACTCTTTACTACAGCCTCTCTGATTATATCCTTTCTTACAGTGTGCATACACACACAGAAACACACACACACACCCACACACACCACATTTACATATACAGCACATGCCAATATCCAGATTCTCCTGCCACAATAATTTTGTTTTTCTCAAATGCACCAGTCTTCCACTGTTTCTTTTGCTGACATAATTTTCACCCAAATCTTACATTATCGTATCTATCTCATGTGTTTCTTTTACCAATTTCTTCTCCACTTTAGAACATCTTTTAAATATATATATATATATATATATATATATATATATATATATATATATATATATATATGGCACATTTTGTTAGGGAAAATATTTATTCTTTTAAGGGTAAAGATATGTCATTAAAGACCAAGGCTAAGGTCACCCACATCCTTATATTTCCATTTATTATGTAAGGTTCAAAAGCTGGACAGTGAAGAAGGCTGATAGGGGAAAAAAAAAAGATTCTATTAAAAAATTGTTGGAGGAGAGCTCTATGGATATCCTGGACACCCAGAAAGACAAACGATTGACTTCTAGGGCAAACTAAGCCTGTAACATTGATGGAGACCAAAATGACAAAACTGAAGCTGTCCTACTTTGGGCACATCATGAAAAGGCAGGGTTCTTTGGAAAAGACAATAATGGTAGAAAAAATAGAAAGCAGCAGGAAAAAAGAAAGACCAAATACGAGATGGACTGACTCCATTAAGGAAGGCATAGGCTGAGTCTACAGGAGCTGAGCAGGGCTGTGAGGACAGGACAGTGTGTATGTCACTCATTCATAGGGTCACCAGGAGTTGGAGCCAAGTCATTGGCATGTAACACACGTAACATATATTCTTTGCTAATTTTTCTTCACTGTCAAGATAGCAGAGTAGGTTTGCTAGTATTTTGTTAAGGATTTTTGCATCTATGTTTATGAGGGAATACTGTCCTGTAGTTTTCTTTCCTTGTGGTGTTCTTACCTGGCTTAGTTATGAGGATGATCCTGGCCTGGTGAAATTAGTTTGGAATTTTCCCTCCTCGTCAATTTTAGGAAGAATCTGAGAAGGATTACTCTCAATTTTTCTTTAAATGTTTGGTAAAATTCACCAATGAAGCCATTTGGTCCTGGACTTTTCTATTTTGTGAGGCTTTTAATTATTGATTTAATCTCCATTCTTGTTATTGGTTTGTTCAAATTTTCTGTTTCTTCCTGATTTGGTCTTGTTATGTTTCATGTTTCTAGAAATGTATCCATTTCTTCTAGGTTATCTAATGTGTTGGCATAAACTTGTTCATAGTAGTCTCTTACAATACTTTGTATTTCTGTGTATTTATTACTTTTCTTTAGATCTATTATAGGTGTGTTATTATGAAACATTTGCATTATTATGAAAATATACATGCATATTTACATTATGCAAACACACACACACACACACACACATATATATATATAAATGATTAATTGTAGCTAATAATCATGTGTGCAAATTGTTTGTTTACATTCAGTTTAGTTTCACAACCATGCACCAATTAAAAAGAAAATCCTACTATTTAGATGAAATAAATTGTTTAATTTATACCTCATAAGTTGTTAAAAATTATTCCACATTTTAATTTACCTCAGATTTCAGCAATAAATGTACTGTTTAGTTGCCTTGCTTCTTGAGAGAGAATCCAAATGCTTTTCTCATTATGTTAATGATAGCTTTCACTGCTTACTCATTCTTTCCATTGTTTTAAATGTAGTTCATTCTTTTTTAAAAAGATAGTAACCATTGAAACCACTGTTGCCCTTATTTAATTTAAACTAATTGTTTTCTAGGTCTGCTACATAGCTTGATTTTCTTTTTCATCTTAATCTTAGAAAGCTTCATCATTTCTTGTAGCTATGAATTTCTCTTCCTTGGATCTTATCCTAATTTTGTTGGATTACATATTTAACTAATTTCCAAAGAAAATGGCTTATTTGGAAGTAAATTTTATGTGTTATAGTTGTTACTTAAAATTATACTCGTGTGGCTCTGGCACTTGAATAATAGCTTGTCTGCATGTAGAATTTCAGAGTTTTGAAGTTCTATCAATGTATTTATTTAGTATTGTAGCTATCTGTATGAGGTTAATTCTCTTCAGATGGCCACTGTTATTATTATTATTATTTTTTTCTCCTGGAAAACATTTGGATCTTCTAGTCATTCTTGGGATTCACAGACATTACAATAATGTCTATTTAGATGAGTTGTTACCATTTTTCACTTTTGGTATCTGACAACTTTAAAAAATCTTGGCATGACTGTTGCTTTTCATATTTGACAAATTAAAATTAGACTCTTTAACATATTTTTTTAAACAAGTAAGATCAATTCCATCAATTTTTATGCTGAATAATGTTTACTATTATATTACTCATTTTATAAAGATGAAACCATAGTACTGACTGAAATAAAGTATTATTTAGAATTATTTGGTTAGAATGCAAGAGTAATCCCTTGAGACTAAATTTATTGCTATTTGCTTTTATTTCCATTTATTTTACACATACGTGGTCACCATTCCCTCAGAGTCTTATGAAAAATTGAAACACGAAGAACTAGGATATCTTTTCACACATAATTGCCAGATATTACATATGGAAAACTGGAAAGACTACATGATTTTATCTTCCTGAAGAGAAGATTAGCCTTACATTTTAGCGGGAATTTAAAGTAGGGCACATCACCTTAATCCAATAAGGCCTCCAATAATTTGAAGCTGGGTTTCAGACTTTGTACATCTGATTCCATTCTACTCCTGGTAAATCAAATATCAATTTTGAACACAGTTTTGAAATGGACTGAAATATTTGATATTTAATCTTCATAAGGTAATGGTGAAACTAACTGGTGAGAATATAAATTGACAAAATATCTTTTTTTTAGGGAATCTTTGATTATTTTGTTTATTTATATATTATTGTTGTTGCTATTTATTTCCATATTCATTACGGCTCCATGGAAGACCATCTCCATTTGTCCTTACAAGGTCTCTTGTTTTTAAAATAGTTCTGTTTTGATATATATGTATATATATATAGACACACACACACACACACACACACACACACACACACACACACACACACATATATCAAGACCCTACAAGGTCTTTTGTTTTTAAAATAGTTTTGTATATATATATATATATATATATATATATATATATATATATATACACACATATATACACATATATATCAAAAAAGACTGTATGTATATATATATATACACACATACATATCAAAAAAGACTGTATATATATATATATATATATATATATATATATATACACACACACACACATATACAGTGTTTCCCCGAAAATAAGACCTAGCTGGACCATCAGCTCTAATGTGTCCTTTGGAGAAAAAATTAATATAAGACCAGGTCTTATAGTATATTAAAATTATATTTTATTTTAATAAGATATTTTATTTTAATAAAATATTCTTATATTTTATATAATATATATAATATATAATATATAATATATATTATATAATATATACATTATATATATACAAAAGTTTTATATATATCAATATTATATATATACAAAGAAGCATTTTGGGGCCAAGAGTTTTCTGTCAAACTCTTCTAATATTATGATTTTATTTTGTGGAGTTGTTTCTCTAAGCTCTGACTCTAATTTCACAAACAAATAAAAGCCTGAATGCTTGTGGTGAAAAAATTTTGATTGTCTTTGGGTAACCAACTTGATATATGTGGTTGAATGTAATATACACATCCAACCAAGGTGATTTTTAAAATATTTTTCACATTTATTTTTATCTTTAGTTTTCGGCAGTTGCATTAAGATGTGGGTTTTTTTGTGTTTGTTCTGTTTGTGGTTCTCTGCATGGCTTAAATGTATAAATATATGTCCTTTACCAAATCTGGAAAGTATTCAGACTTTGTTTCTTCAAAAAAATTTTTTTTTATTAATCTTTTATCCCCCTCACTTTCTGGGACATTGACACCTTGGGGTATTGTATCATAAGAAGATTGTATCACAGTAGTAAATGACATTTATTTCAAGTAAAATGCATTCATGCTCAAGCATATCTCTGGTCTGGAAGTAGAGATATGTCCTCTCAATACTGGAAGTTGTTTAATACTAAACAAAGGCCAAATTCACCTCACATTCTTTTTTTTTTGTCTCCTGTGAATGTCATATGAAATATTTAGTTTAACCATGATATTTAACAATGCCTGCATTCTTCATATTTGTCAGTTTCTAACTGATCTAAATACAGTAGATATGGTTATGATATACATGCATTTGATCAAATAATCCTGTGAGGGAGAGATGATGTGCAGAATAATCAAGAATAATAAAATTTTGCCTCAATTAGAATCAAAATAGCACAGAGATTGTTGGATACGTTTCTCATTTATAACAAAAAAAAATAAAAATTAAAAAATTAAAATGAAATCACACATAATCTTATTATCCTAACAATTATTGCCAGCAAGATGATTTTGAAAAGCAGTTTATGAAGAATCACCAAGGACTATAAATTCTCATATGTTTTCACTCAATAATTTCATTTCTGCTAATTAATTCTGAGGAAATAAATCAAAAGAAAGTGCAGCTTTATGCATTGCGATGTTCATTTTAACATTAATTTTAATGACAAATGTTTTAAACAATCTGTCTGACTAAGACGATATTATTGTACACCAACTTAATCCTTAAGATTGTAATAACAATAGCTACATGGGACATCCATTTGATATAATGTAGAAAAATGATGTCAAAACCATAATAGTAAAAAGTGAAATTATTCATTTATATAGCCAAGAAATGAAAGGGACATAACACAATATGAAATAGTTGCTTTAGGATAATTGGATTGCTGTGAGTTTCCTTTTATTTTTCATTATTACTGTTATAATTAAAATGGAGAAATCAAGGGAAAAATTGAAAGTAGAAAATTAGAAGTAAATAAGAAATGAGTTTAATTATATAATACCTATTGAATAAGCAGCTATGGGCACTTATTAATTGATACTGATTTGAAATCATGTTTAGTCTACCAATTACTTTTTTTAAGCTTTGGTTATATGAAGCTTTGTTTTACTAAACTGTTGTTATAATAAGACAGTTAAAAAAAACTCTCACACAATTTAATTTTTAAAAGTAAGTTCTGTCAGTGTCTTATTCAATTACTCATGAGCTAATGGATGGCTTAAACATGACATGTTCTTGATGAATATCTGTTGATTAAATTCCAGGCTATAAAACTTTGACAGTCTTCAAAAATTTAATTTTGAGTAGATAATGCATGCACATGGATCAAATAATGGAAAAAGAATACACAATGAAAATATTCTGCTCATACTTAATCTTCTGGCCACTTTTCTCTTCCTACATATACAAACAAATACCTACGTATATTATTTCTCTCTTTTATACAATCATAGCCTATATACATAATTTACTGCAGATTGATTTTTTAAATCAACAATATATCATCTTTCCATATCACTACAAATTTGACCTTCATTTCCTTTTATGACCTCCTAGCATTCCATTACATGACTGGATCATAGCTCACACCTTGTCCTCATTCATCAGCATCTTTTCTTTTTGTTTTTTAATCCAAGACTTTTCAGTTGTATTTGCTGGTCTGCTAGAAGACATCAGAGTTAAAAGTGATATTTCTTATTGTTTTAAAGCCTGCTCTCACACACTGTATCAATTTGTTAGGAAAACCTACTGGTTTTACCTGAGAAGTATATCCAGAATCAAACTGATTCCTGTCATCTCCATTGAGCTATCACCATCTCTCTCCTGGATTAATATATAATAATTGCTTCTTAAATGGTCTTCCATTTTCAGTGCTTGCCTCCTAGTTTCCAAAGAATAGATCATAGGATTTATCCTTTTAAAATATAAAAGAGGACTTCTAGAATAGTCTAAGATAGAGTAAATACATATCACTCTATCCCTCCCACTGAATAAAATTAAAAACCCTGGGCAGAATACAAAACCAACTCTGAAAAAATAAGTAGTAGCAGGTAGAATGGGAGGGAAGTCAAACCTCAGAGAAGAAGGACCTATATTGGAGGAAGGTCTCTGTTTTATTTATTTTTCTCCCATTTCTTCTGGCCTAGATTATTGCGCAGCCTGAATCCTAAAACTGTAGCAGGAGAAGACAGCAAAAGCTCAAAAAAACCCTCTCTTCTGCTGATGCAGAAAGCTAGATAGGGGGACCATGTGGGATGGAGGACACAGGAGGAAATTCTTATGTGTTTATTTTTTAATGACATTTATTGTGGTGACACTGGTTAGTAAAATTGTATAGGTTTCAATTGTACATTTCTATAATTATTGATCTATATATTGCATTGTGTGTTCACCACCCAGAGTTCTCCTTCCATCACCATATATTTGACCTTTACCCTTTTCTGCTACACCCCTTCCCCATTACCCTCTGTTTCTGTGTGTGTGAGTGTCTTTATATATACTGTGTTTCCCCAAAAATATGACCTAGCTGGACCATCAGGTCTAATGCATCTCTTGGAGCAAAAATTAATATATTTTATATGTATTAAAACGGATTTCCGCCCTCTTAAAACAGATTTCCAAACTGATAGTAATTTTCCTTTAGGCATTTCAGATACAGGATCTTAAGGATTCTGTTTCACATAAGTCAGCTGTTGTGAAAATTCTAACATCTTTTTTAAATAACATATTATTTTTTCATGATATTCTGTGATTTTGCATGTTTTTCAGTTTTATCATATGTGTTTGTATGCGGCTCTATTATCTTTGTGTTGTGGGCAGGGTAATATTTGATTCTTCAACCTGAGAAGTAATGACTTTTACCTATTCTGGGAGACTCTCTGCAGGAACACCATTAAATATCTCTTCTCACATATTATCTCTTAATGGAAATTACCTTATTTATATATTGGCACTTATAATTCTATTTTTCGTGTTTTCTAACCTTTCTTTCATATTTTCCATGTTTTCTCCATGCTAAATCTTTTACATTTTCTAAAATCTTAATTACATCTAAACAATCTTTCTATTTAGATATGTCATCTGCTATTTAACTTATGAATTAAGGTTTTATTTTATTGGCTATATAAGTCATTGCTAAAAGTTCGATTTGATTGTTTCTTCACATGTGTTATCCTCTCTTCAAACAAATACCCTATTATTATATATATATTTTAATTTCCTTTATGATTTTATGCATTCTTCTTTTATTGCCTCTTTCAGACTACTTTACGATTTTAGAAGATGTAGATCTCCTTTATTCATTTTTTTAATTAAAGTTTATTGGGGTGACAGTGGTTAGTGAAGTTACATAGGTTTCAGGTGTACAATTCTGTAATCCATCATCTATATATCACATTGTGAGTTCACCACCCAGAGTCAGTTCTTCTTCTATCATCATATATTTGATCCCGTTTCCTCTCATCTACCACCCCCCTGCCCCTTTACCCTCTGGTAACCACTAAACTATTGCCTATGCTTTAATCTCATTCTCTCTTTTGATTTAGAACTTCCCGTTGAGAATGCATCTTCATTGGGTTGTGGGAGCTACATGAACCTGAGGGTGACCTGAGGAGTGGCTCTTTAGATTCATTTTGCATTTGCTTCTGTCCTGCATTTCAGGGGTTTCGCTAAATGAAGATGAGTCTATTATTTTCGTTACTTGTTTTGTTGTTTTTATTGATGCTGTTGATCTCTTGGCTTCAAATTCCCATATCATATATGTAATATACATTTGAACTCTGTACCAAGGATATGCTATGAACTTGTGTTTCAGGTTTTCACAAAAGTTTTGCTTTTCCTAGAAAGCCTTGAGGAGAGTTGAACTTTCTTGCTTCTGTCCTGTGGTACACTTACAAGGTCTTCTAAATCACAAGCCCATTTCTCCATTCCCTTGTGGACTTTATAATCCGATCTCATTCATGAAATACATCTGACTTACTATACCTGGCTATCAGCTGCAACTGTATCAGCTTAAAACGTTACTGGTGTAGCCACAAGTTCCTTCTCTGTTTGTGGCACCTGGGGATTTCCCTTTCATTAGTTCATTTGCACTTAAGTATGCATTTACTATTTAGTTTGCAATAGTTTATCCAATATTTTCAAGTATTTATGAGAAAAGTGGGAAGTCTATATTGAAGGAGAGTATCATTTTGTCAGGACAAGAATTACACATGTTTCCAAGACCAAATCATCCCTTTCTTCTCTCTTCCATAATTATAAGCTGATGTTCCTTAATTCACCTTATATAAAATCAAGTTACATATTATCATTTTACAACAACATTGACTAAATATAAAAGAGTGTTTTATGCATTTCTGTAATTCCATCTTACATAACACATTGCTTTATTTTTCTTGCTGGTTTGAAAAATAAATATCAAATCTGCTGTTGAATTTAAAGTGCTACTTCTTTTAATCCTCAATAGACTGTCTGTTAGATTATCTTATGGTATTTAATTCACTTTGCAAACAGATTTAGTACTATTGTCTTTTATCTCAACTGAACAAGATTGTTAATAGGTATTGTTTTAGATCTTACTTAAAAGCTTATTTCTTTTCTATTTTTTGAGACCTAACAAATCTTTTTAGTACTCTATTCTTGTGTATTTCCTATTTCTCTTTTGGAAAACAGGAGTGACATATATGATACATAAATAGTTGTGTTATTAGAAAGTAGTTGAATAAGGAAATTGATAGAAACTTAGTTTTCTATTTATTCAAAAGTGTGATTATTGAGTGCCAACTTCATAACATTCACTGAGCTAGGAATGAGGTGCACTCTACCTAAAAGTGAGAGGTTAATGATATGGTGTACTAGATGTTGGAATACAGGTACATTATGGGACCAAAAGGCAGGACATTTCACTCAGACAGAAGTGACTGTAAAGTCTTATAACAGGGGATGACACTTATAACACTGAGACTTGAAAGATAGATATTATCAGCTTGAGAAAGCAACAAATCAAGGAGAGAGTAAACCTGATGTGTAAGGGAAACACAAGCATTTTGGTATATAATGACACATGTGAAAACTTGTCTGGTGATGAGTTTCAATGAGCTTCCAGATGTAAGCATTACCAGATCTTGAACGAGTTTTTTTTTGTTTACCAAGGAACTTGAATCTCCTTTGGCAAGTGATGGAGAAGTATAGATGGGTGCTAACAAAGCAAATAACCTGACTAGATTTCCAGAGTTGAAAGATCACTGTGGGAATAGCATAGAATATTGAGGGCAAAATGTCTATGTACTATTCTCATTACTCAGTAAAGTACCTCTACTGTTAATCAGTTTTTGTTTTTCTGATTGTCTTTGTTTGCCTATTAATTCTCCAAAGCTTTATGAGTCAATATGTATGCATAATTCCCTAGGTGCATTTATTTCAATAGTGTTGACTATGTCCTATGTCCTATGACACACATAGTACTAAGTCCTAGAAATGCTCTTATAAATAAGACAGGATTTCTGCCTTCTCTAAGTTCACTATGTTATTGGGGGAAAGCAGTCCCTTTCATTTGCATATCAAAATGATTTCCCAAAACTATGCAAAGTTCACACACACACACACACACACACACACACAGATATATATATATATATATATATATATATATATATATATATGGAGAGAGAGAGAGAGATTGGGATCTTAGACCAGCCAAGTTAGGAATTATTTCCTGCAGGAAATAAAATACACACTGAGATTTACAAGATTAATAAAATTGCAAAAGGCGCTTACTCCCCTTGGGCTAGTATTAGTTATTGCTCCAGCTAAAGAGGACCAAGTATTCCAAAAGTCTTCTTCCTTTCCTTCTTGCCCTTCACCACCAACATCCTGGATGTTATTAATTACTAAGATTTGCGGTCCGCTAGTGTGCACTGTGAAGGGAGGAGATTAAACTCAGATAATTCTCTTGAATTCTGATCTTCATTTCCTTCCCACTGTTTCTAGTCTCTCACCAACTCTCACTTAAACTTTGGTAATTATCTAACTCTGGGACAATCAATCTTCCATACTGCAGTTAGAGAGATCTTTCCAAAAGATAAATTTGCTCTTATGATTCCCTTGCTTAAAAACAATAATAACAACAACAGTAATAAAACAATAACAAAAGCATTTGACAGTCTTCTACTGCCTGCTGGGAGGAGTCCAAAACTCCTAGCAGGTCACAGAACACCCCACACTAGGTGAGGGTTACTCCCATCATCAGCCCTCCCGCTGCATTTCCCTTATTTACAGATCTTTTCTTTTTCTTTCTTTCTTTTTTTTTTTTTTTAAATTGTCTCTGTAAAGTCTCTCTATCCTGAAGGCAGAAGTAGAGAGGGGTCGGAATGACAGTGCTTTTCTCTTTGCATGAAATTATTTATATGTTATTTTAGCATCTAGCCTGAAAAATTGAGTCTTTGAATCCTCATGCTTGGCCCAGTTCCTGACCCAGTTCTTGTCATATGGAAAGTATGCATACATTTTAAAGTGGATTAAAGAAAACTAAATTACCATAGAGTTGAGAACAAGACCTAGATGTTAAATAAGGTAATAAATCATGAAGAAAACATACTTTTGGAAAGCAGAGATATTAAGAATATTCCTGTAGAATACATCTGCATTAAGTATTCAACATTTGCCTTTGGGTCCTTCAACGTTAACCAAAAAAAAAACACAAAACAACAACAACAACAAAAAAAAAACAAACAAAAAAAAACAAAACAAAAACAAATTAAAGGCTATTAAATGATTTTTAGAAAAAAAGAGAAAATATAGAAGTAGAATAAAGTTTTATGAATAGTAACCTTATTACTAGGCTTTTACAAAGTGTTGATTTAATTCAATTCAAAGTCCTGAATGTTTGCATAGCTAACCTTTTCTTTATTTGAATTCAGAATATATCAGCTCATGTATTTTATTATTTTTAATATGACATCAAGACACTCCAGGGTAAATTTTATTATTCAATTTATTCATACCTAGGGTACATTATGAACTACAAACCTAAAGGCTAAGAGCTTTAACCACCCAAATCATGTATTAGTGGATCAATAAAACACACCCTGGAGTACCTTAATCCTATAATATGTCTCCTAATTCTTATTAAAAGGGAAAAAAAGCAATTAATCTCCAACAAAACTAATACTTTAAAATCACTTCATTCTACTGCTACATATTTCATACAGGGTGCGAATGAAAAACAATGGCAGTTTCTTGTTAGGACATTACTAAAGAAATGAATTATGCAGTCCATCTACTGAAGGGATAAGAAGTATTTCTGCTCTAAAAGCTTTTATGCTTTCCTACAGATAGCCCAATTCTATGAGAAGTCATATATATTTAGATCTGGTGTTTCCTTACATAGTGGCAATCCAAAACAAAGCAATTAGACAAGGGAGTGTTGCATATAATTAAATATATAAGATAAACTGTCACTTGCCATGTATTTCAGACACTTATACATTAAATAACAATAGTTTTCATCAACTACACTTACTTATTTTAGCTTTTCCCTTTGTTTAGTTCTGAGATTTTCCTTTATCACATCCAACATATCAATTTGCATGTTGTAGAAGTTCAACAAATTTAAATGAAGGAATAGTTATATTACTAAACAAACTGAAATTGCATTTTAGAGGCAATTGAATTATAACAGAAATTAAATACATATACAACACACAAATACATAATATTAATAACCGATTGTCATCATAAAATTATAATACGAAGGCAACAATTATTTATATAACCTCTAATGTTAACAGTATTTTCCCATGTTAGTTCATTCAATGTTCACAGTAAAACTAAGCACAAAGCCTTACTGTACCTTTGTAAGTGATGAGAAGTCTGAGGCCCAGTAATATTAAAAACATTGTTCATGCTAGTAACTGATAGCACTAATTTGGTAGTCTAGGTGAGAATTAATAAGCCACTCTGCTTGTGGGATAACATTTTTTTTTAATTAAGACTTTATTGTTTGAAAGCATTTTCTCGTTCACAGGGAAATTGAGGGAAAGGTACAGACATTTTCCAAATGTCTCCTGCCCTCACACATATATAACCTCCCCTATTATCAATATCCCCCAGCAGAGTGGGACATTTGTTACAATTGATGAACCTACACTGACTGACACATTGTTTTCACTCAAGTCCATAGTTTATTTAGGGTTTACTCTTGGTATTATACATTCCATGGATATGGACAAATGTATAATGACACATAGCCAACATTATGCTATCATACAGAATATTTTCACTGCCTTAAAAATCTCTTGTGCTTTCCCTATTCATCCCTACCTGTCCCAGCTCCTGACAACCAGTAATGTTTTACTGTCTCCATAGTTGCCTTTTCCAGAGTGTCATATAGTTGGCATCATATAGTATGCAGTCTTTTCAGATTTGCTTCTTTCCCTTAGTAATGCACATTTAAGTTTCCTCCATGTCTTTTCATGTCTTGATAGCTCAGCTCTTTTTAGTGCTGAATAATATTTCATTGTCTAGATATACAGACCATTTTCTACACATATCATTTCTTAAACGCTCTAATAAACCCTTATAAAATTCAGAGTTCACCATACTATTCCTGGATACAAATTCAGCTCACACAATTCCATCAAGGTCAAAAAACTCAGTTAACATCACCTTGATGTTACTTGTACTCATAGAAAATGGCCTGAGAAATGGGCAAAAGGTTTCATCCTCCATCATGACAACGCTCTGTGTCACATGTCGCTTCTGGTATGGCAATTTCTGTCAAATAAAAACATTATGTGTGTCTTCATCCACCTTTTTCACTGGATCTGGCACCATGTGACTTCTGGCTCTTCCCCAAAGTCAAAATGCTTCAGGCCACCCAGACAGCCTCTACAATACAACTAAAGACACTCACCAAAGAGGACTTCCAAAATTGCTTCAGAAAATGGCAAGAACAATGGGATAAGTGTGTTCGAAGTGAGTGGGAATATTTTGAGGGGGATTAACGGCAAAGGCAGTGTCTCTTACTGTACTAATTTCTTTATTTAACAGTAACTATATTTTTTATTGCACCTCATACCAGTTTATTTATCCATTCATCTACTGAAGTACACCTTGGTTGCTTCAAAGTTTTGGGGAATTATCTATAAAGCTGCTGTAAACATCCACGTGCAGGTTTTTGTGTGCACAAAAATTTTAAAATCATTTGAATACATACCAAGGAATGCAATTGCTGGATTGCATGTGAAGAGTACATTTAGTTTTGCAAGACTGTACCATTTTACACTCTCACCAGCAATGAAGGAGAGTTCCTATTGCTCCACATCCTTGCCAGGGCTTGGTGTTTTCAGTGTTCTGCATGTTGGCCTTTCTAATAAGTGTGTATTCTCATAAAGTGATCTCATTCCAATTTGTATTTCCCTGATGACAGATGATGTGGAACATCTTCTTCTCTGTGTATTATATTGTCCGTATATCTTCTTTAGTGAGGTTTCTGTTAATGTAGTTGTTCCATTTTTAAATTGAATTGTTTGTTTTCTTATTGTTGCATTTTAATAGTTCTTTGTATTTTTTTGGATGACAGTCCTTTATCAGATGGGTCTTTTGCAAATATTTTCTCCTAGTCTATGGCTTTTCTTCTAATTGTCGTGACAATGTCTTTCACAGGGGGTACATTTTTAATTTTAATGAAGTCCAAATTATCAATTAATTATTTCATGGATCATGTCTTTGGTGTTGTATGTAAAAAGTCATTGCCATGCCCAAGGATACCTAGATTTTCTCCTACATTTTCTTCTAGGAGTTTTATAGCTTTGCATTTTGTGTTTAAGTCTACAATTCATTTTGAGCTTATTTTGTGAACCATGCAATGTCTATGTCCAGATTCATTTTTCTTTTCTTTTTTATGCATGCAGATGTTCAATTGTTCCAGCCCCATTTGTGAAAAGGCTATCTTTGCTCTATTGTATTGCCCTTGCCACTTTTCAAAGGTCAGTTGGGTACATTTATGTACATCTGTTTCTGGGCTCTCAATTTTGTTTCAGTGATCTATTTGTCTGTTCTTTCACCAATACCACGGTTTCTTGTTATGATGATTTATAGTGAATCTTGAAGTTGGGTAGTGTCAATTCTCCAACTTTGTTCTTCTTTAATACTGCTGTCATCTACTCTGCATCTTTTACCCCTCCATATAAGCTTTCAAATAAGTTTCTCAAAATCCACAGAATAATTTGCTCAGATTTTGATTGAAATTGCATTGAATCTACAGATTAAGTTGAGAAGAACAGACATTTTAAAAATATTGAGTCTTTCTATATATAAACATGGAATACTTTTCAATTTATGTATGTATGTATTATTATTATTATTTATTTATTTATTTATATATTTTTGGTTTATTGGAGTTTTGTAGCTTTCCTCAAATAGATCTTGTACACATGTTGTTAGATTTATACCTAAATATTTCTCTTTTTTGATGCTAATGTAAATGGTATTGCATTTCTAATTCAAATCTTACTTGGTAAATGCTATAGTATAGGAAAGTGACTGACTCTTTAATATTAACCTTGAGTCCTGAAACCTTGCTATAATCTCTTATTAGTTCCTTCCCAATCTGTATACCTTTTTTACCTTTTATTCTATTTTCTCATCTTATTGTATTAGAACTTACAGTACTATATTGGAAGGGAGTGGTGGTGGGAGGGCACATCCTTGCCTTGTACCTGATCTTAGTTCAAGCTTCAAATCTCTTACCACTAAGTATGATGTTAGCTGCAGTTTGTTGTTGTTTATAGATATTCTTTATCAATTTGAGGAAGTTCCCCTCTATTGTTAGTTTACTGATTGTTTATATAATAAATTAGTTTTTTCAAGTGCTTTTTCTGTATCTATTGATATTATCATGTGATTTTCCTTTTTGTAGCCTGTTGATGTGATAGATTACATTAATTTTTGAACATTGAACAACCTTGCATACCTGAGATAAATCTCACTTGGTTGGGTGTTGCACAATTCCATTTGTACATTGTTGGATTCAATTTGCTAATATTTTGTTGAATATTTTTGCATCTATATTCATGAGAGACATTGGTGTGTAGTTTTTTTTTGTTTTGTTTTGTTTTTCTTCTTCTTTTAATGTCTTTGCCTTGCTTTGCTGTTAGTATAATGCTGGCTTCACAGAATAGGCGAGGAAATATTCTCTCTCTTTCCTCTGAGATTGTGTAACATATATTTCTTCCTTAAATGTTTGGTATAATTCACCAGATAACCTACCTATGCCTTGTTCTTTCTGTTTTAGAAGGCTATTAATTATTGATTCATTTTTTAAAATAAATATAGGCCTATTCAAACCATCTATTTCTGCAGGTGTGAATTTTGGTGGATTGTGTCTTTCAAAGAATTGGTCAGTTTCATCTAGGTTATAAAATTTCTGAGCATACAATTGTTCAAATAATTCCTCTATTATTCTTTTAACTTCCATGTGATCTGTAATATGTCCCCTCTTTCATTACTGATATTAGTAATTTGTACCTTCTCTATTTTTTGTATTAGTTATCCTGGGCAGAAATTTATTTTTATTGATCTTTTCAAAGAACTCACTTTTGGTTTGAATTTCTCTATTTATTTTCTGTTTTCAATTTCAATGATTTCTGCTATAACATTTCTTTCCTTCTGCTTACTTTGGATTTAATTGCTCTTCTCTTCCTAATTTCCTAAAGTGAAAACCTAGATTACTGATTTTAGATATTTATTCTTTTCTAATATATGCATTCAATGATACAAATGTCCTACAGTTTACTGTTTTTCTTGCATCCCATGAATTGTGATAGTTGTATTTTCATTTAGTTTAAACATTTTAAAAGTTATTTTTAAAGTTCTTCTTTGACCCATATATTAATTAGAAGTGTCTTACTTAATTTCCAAGCATTTGGGGATTTTCTAGTTCTTTATTTGTTATTGACATCCAGTTTAATTCTAGTGAAATCTGAAAACAGACATTGTATGATTTCTATTTATTTAGCTCGTTAAGGTGTTGGTGAATGTTCCATATGAGCTTGAAAAGAATGTATATTTTGCTGTCATTGGGTAAAGTAGTCAATAGATAACAATTATATTCAGATTATTGTTAGTCTTGTTCGGATCAACAATGTTCTTACTGATTTTCTGCCTCCTGGATTTATCCATTTTTCATAAAGGGGTGTTGAGGTCTCCAACTTTGATAGTCAATTCCTCTATTTTTCTTTGCAATTCTAGTAGTGTTTTTCTCACATATTTCAATGTCTTGCTGTTAGGCACATATACACTAAGAATTGTTATGAATTCTAAAGAAGTGACCCCTTTATCATTATGTAGTACCCTTCTTTACCCGTGATAATTTTATTTTCTTTGAAGTCTTTTGTGTCTGAAATTAACATAACCAGTTATACTTCCCTTTGATTGGTATTAAGATGGTATATTTCTCCCTATCAACTTACTTTTAATCTATATATGTCATTACATTTAAAGTGGATTTCTTCTTGAGAACATATACTTGGATCTTATTATTTGATCTATTCTGACAATCTCTGTCTTTTAATATGTGCATTTAGACCACTGACTAAAGTGATTATTGATATGTTTGAATAAATATCTACCATATTCATTACTGTTTTCTATTTTTACCCTGGTCTTTGTTCCTATTTTTGTCTTCCACTCTTTTCTCCCTTTTGTGATTTTAATTGAGCATTTTTATATGGTTCCATTTTCTCTCTTTTCTTAGCAAATCATATATATGTCTTCCTTTTTAAAAAAGTTTTTAGTAGTTGTCCTAGATTTTGCAGTAAACAGTTACAACTAATACAAGTCCAGTTTCAAATAACACAATATCATTTCATCAGTAGTATAAGTAGTCTAAAATAACAGAATAATCCTAATTTCCCCATCTCTTCCGCTGTATTATTGATGTCATTTTTTTCACTTATGTAAGCATAAACAAACAAATGGAGAAGATTTATACATAAACAGATATAATAAAATACAGTTTTGGTGTTATGTACACTAATATTTTACTATATACTAACAGACCTCAGAAGGATGAACTGCAACGTGAACAAATGATCTCCAGAACATGATAACTTAGGGAAAAACAATAGTATTTTCAGTGCTGGAAATTATATCCACTTCTCTTGACAGCACTTTCCTATGTTTAGAACTCCCTACTTCCAGAATATGTCCCTTACAGCTAAAATAAATTATTTTAAGTGTTGTTTTTGTTATTCAATTATGGCTTCTCATGAATAGAATGGAGAAAAGAGTGATTGCTGACTTGTTTCATAGAATAAACCAATATTTCTAAGGCCCCTTTTCAAGCAGCCTTGCATACAGAGACAGAGAAATAGGGACTGCAAAAAAATAGTGCACTGAAGTTGCTGTATTCACCAGCAGAGCTAATAGTAGAGAGAGCATGGAGAAGTGTCATGGAAATTCTATACTAAAAATGTTGTTTGTTGTCATTACTGTGCTTCAGGGATTCTCCTTTTAGATCACCTTAAAAATATAAAAACAGAAAAGTAAGAGTTAAATAGATGTGCTGCCTACTAATATTAGGTTGGCTATGTTTTGTGTTAATTGTCCACATTTTATTTTCTTCATCATCAACCTGGTTAATCTATTTCCTAAAGTTTTAGAATTTTCAGAGACGGAAGAGGAATTTGCAAAAGCATAAGTTAACATTTGACTGATTTCTACCAATCTAGGGTACATCACTTTAGGCACTTGAGAAACATGTGTATAAATGCATATATTTTATTTTCAAATTTCACTTTTTAAAATTTAAGCTAAATAATACAACTGAAAATTGACAATCTCATGTAAATCTTGAAGCCAAAAGAAAATCATAATTGTCATCAGTGAGAACCTTGCATATTAACATTTCTATAATATGTTCTGCTAATAGAACAATTAATATGCTTTTAGCAATGCTGTTCAAAAAGTACTACAAAATGTATGCTATTTTGAGTGAAAGATATAAATGTAGATCAATGAAAATATTGAAAGTAAATGAACACACTAATTTATTATCATTTTTATTAAATCACTGCAAATAGATTTAAACTTAAAGCAAATTGTTTTGTGATGACTATGTAATTTTTTTTGGGAAAAATAAAATTATATATTTACATTATACTATTTCCCTCCCCCTAAATTTGAAAATTAAAATTTTAAAAAAGAGTCAAAATTTTATGCTACATTAGTTTAATTTTTGAGTTGGAATCTAAAGATATTTCTGTACCTTGCTATATTTCCCTGTGCCTAGAACAACCCTCAAAATATAGTAAGATCTCAATAAATCTTTCTGGAATGACCAAATGAGATAGGCCTTACTATATATGGTAAATACAAACAAAATTAAGTCATAATAATGAATAAATGGAAGAGATAACAATAAATTTAGAACTTTAGCTAGCTTATGAGTCTTTAAGTTATTCAATTCAACCCACTAGGAGAAAGATAAATAAGACATGAATAGGTAATGTGATCACCCATGCCCCACCCCATACACACATATTCTACAAACACAGAGAGAGTGACCAATCCAATCAAACAATCCAATAAAAAGGATGCTCTGTAATGAGAGTGATTTGAAAAATTGCAAATTAACATACAGGTTCAAATCATTTCCACTTCTCAGATTGTCAACGGCATTTTGCAATATTGACAAATTTTTTGGAAATAGATACTCTTATATTACTCATATTTTATCTCCTAAATATAAAGTAACAATATGATCCAATATCTTAAACACGTATATACCATTTGACTCATTAGTTTTGTTTTTAAGTGTTCATCCTGAGGGGCTAATTAAGAATTTGAACAAAGATTTATCTACAAGAATATTCATTGTGGCATAGTTAAAACTGCAGAAAACCTGTAAAAACTTTACAAATCTGCAATAGGGAGATTGGTTAGATTATTTAGAAAAGGTACGTATTTGTGTGTGTGTGTGCATTTGCCCAAGTCAATTTGCATGAATAGTGACATTCAATGTGGGTAAGATATAGTACCTATCTTTAAGTGAAAAAGCAAATTACATATATCATATAATATGATTATACCTATACATTATACCTGTACATAATTATGTGTGTATACATATATACCAATGGTGTGTGTATATATGGATAAACCCTTTTGTGTATGATATATCTATATAGTATACATATAGAGGTATATGTCTATATATACATATAATTTATATACATATAAATCAGTGTGTATATGTCTATCTATATAGTATACATATAGAGGTAGATAGATTCCACCCTATATAAAATTATGAGCTTCATTTAGTTTAAAATAGGTGAAAATTAAAACTTTATTTGAACCATCATCATTTAAAACGTATTTACTTCTACTACAGTTTTCAAGGATCTCATTTTGTCATGGCGTCTCTTTCAATTTCTGCCTCTCTAATTCAGAACTCCATTTTATCCCCTGAATTAGCACACACAGTTCTTCTTAAACAAACTCCTTTAACATTCCAAAGCAAATTCACAAATAAATGAATGATTCAATGCATGGAAAAATTTGTGGGGATTCACAGTGGGCATTGGGTAGGAAAAGATAGTACAGTCAAACGTTATTCTAATCTTTTACTCAATGACTTCTGAATGTGCCGATATCTCAGATATTATTGAATGGGCCAAAGACTAGAAATGTATTGGCCTAGTACAATTATTTTTCACATGATTCATTTTTCTTCCTTTTTAAAAAATGAAAACACTAATGTGCTGTAACATTGGAATGCATTTAAGTCTGTTCTGCTTAATAATTCTTGATCTACATCACAATACGTATTCTTCCTGTAAAGCACAAAATGCTAAGAAATAGAGCCACCACAAATAGTTTTCACTGATATTATAAACTAAATTTAAAAAAATGAAGAAATTCATCAATTTTGTAAAACGCTCTTGTATCTAACTTCCCTTTCTCTTTTAATAAAATACTTTTTCTCTAAATAATTCTCAGGATAAAAAATAGAGCTTTGGTGCTTTGTGACGTTATGGCCTAAGCAATCATTACATATACATTGGGATACTGCTAACATGTCCATGATGAAAAACATTATTAATGCTAAAATAAGATAATGACTATGATGATTTCATTCAGTAGCAGGTAAGCTCTATGAGTGCATAATTATTTTTTTCTTTGTTCTAATCAGAGCTGTCTCTTTGGCACCTAAAAGAGTAAACAGATGAAAAATCATGTGACTAAAGCTAAACAATGAAACAGATACTGTGCTAAGTCAATTATATGTATGATTTCATTTAATTCCCGTGAGAACAAAATAAGGTAGTCCCTATTATTATTCTATAATGAGGCTTAAAAGAAATCAAATATCTCGCTCAAATTTATAAACTAGCATGTTGCAGAGCAAGAAATAAAATGAAAATTTTAAAAATGGCCTGCCTTCAAGAGGATAAGATTTTCTTAATTGTTCACCTTTATATGATTTATGTTGAAGTATAATAAAATATCCACTGATTCTCATTTCCTTTCAATATTGGCATAATCAAGGCATCAGCACTTTAACTAGATTAATGTAGAACGACCTTCCTCTTTCATGTCCAGTGCTCTGGATAGGACAGAATCTCAGCCTCTATGTAAATGTATAGCTACTACTTCCTTTTCATATGGCCTCTTCTTTGCTGCTTCTCCCAACCTGCTCCCCTGCTCCTATGCCAGTGGTGATACCTGTTCATTGCTCTCCTGAGGAATCTGCTCTCTTTTAGGTTGTTGATTTGTAGTATCATCTTCTATCAATTTCTGATCTAGTTCGATTTCTCCGATCCCCCTGTCCTTCTCTTGGGTACTCCCACATGCCAACTAAGAAAAGTATTTTAAAAATTGTATGTTACCATTTAAAACACAACCAGAGAAAATATTTTTTTTTTAAATTTATTGGGGTGACAATTGTTAGTAAAATTACATAGATTTCAGGTGTACAATTCTGTATTACATCATCTATAAATCTCATTGTGTGTTCACCACCCAGAGTCAGCTCTCCTTCCATCACCATATATTTGATCCCCCTTACCCTCATCTCCCACCCCCCACTTAACTCAGTGTAGTTTCCTGCAGTTTCCACAGCATGACATAGTATCTCTTACCCAATAGGTGCTCAGTAGACACTTGCCGAAGCCATGGATCTGGCAGAGTTACATCATTTTAAATTGGTAACTGGCATGATGATGTAAAATAATACAAGAATGAGATGCAATAATTAATAATAAAAAAGTAATATTTGTATCTCAGTTCATTTGGGCCTCTTTCATACTAGAATGTTTTTCTTGAGAGTGAATCCTATTCCTTCCACCTCTTCAATTATTACTTTCAAGTTTATCTTCTACCTTCTCTTACTACCTGTCCTTTATTACAGTTCCTGCCTGTGTCAAGCCACAACCAGTGCAATAGACTCCTACCCGTTGTCTGGCTCAACTTCTCCCCTCCCAGATACAACTGTGATTTTATAAAAAGAGAATATTAGCCTTCAAATCTCTTGCTGAAAGACTTTCAAGCTCTCCTTGCCATCTGTAGGATAAACCTAATGGCTCATGCAGGGCATGTTTGACCTCTCATGTTCTGATCCCTCACCTCTTGCAGTCTCATCTCTTGCTACTCATCCCTAAACACAGTCAACTTCAGCCACAGGACATTGCATAAAATGCACCATGTACTTTATGGGATTGGGCCTGTTCATCTGTTGCTTCTCCTGCCTATATGTCATGTCCTCTCTACTGATACCTGTCTCACCTGGGTCCATTCATTTACTTGACTAATCCCTCCACGTTGTTGAAAGTTAAATCCAAATGATACCTCCTCAGAGTATCTTTTTCTGTCTTCCCATTAGAGCCTAGATGTGCATCCTATATGCTCCCTCTCCGACTTGTAGAACAACACCATTACTCTTACTCATCAACTCATTCTGGAGAATCAATGATATGCCAGGTGCTGTGCTAGTTCCAGGGAATCCAAGGGATACAGTGGCAAACAAAATGGATTCCCACATTACCTGTCTTCATAGAAGATGGAGTCTCGCTGGGAGCAGTATTGAATGTGCTGACTTCCTTCCACTGTGCAGTAATCTCCTGAAGAAATGGAACCTGCCTTTGATTCCTATGCTCCTAGTCACTAGCTCATAATAGTGCTCTGCAGGTCCTGTGTGGAGAAGTCTATGTTCATTCTCAGGACTTCACCATCAAATGAAACTTTTATTTTGAAAGGTCACCTCAGGTGAATATTGTGAAACAGAATTGTGTACATAGTGTATGTGTCTCCTTTGCAATTACATTGTTTCCGCTTATTTCAAAGTGTTTTTCTTTTCCAGGCAGTGACTAAAGGTAAGAGATTATAAGAAATTGCTTAAACTCAAACAACTTAATATTTTGGGCTACTATTTTCAATGGAAAAACAATCACTCGAGGATAAAGTTGATAATGATTCAAAGATCTCAGTGAGATTATCATGCTAAGCCAAATAAATCAGACAGAAAAAGTTGAGAAACATTATTTCACTGATATATGGGATATAAAACTGAAAGCCACAAAGGAACAAGACAAACAAATCGAGAAACAAAAACTCATAGACATAGACAACAGTTTAGTGGTTACCAGAGGGTAAGGGGGAAGGAGGATGGTAGAAGAGGGTAAAAGGGTCAAATATATGGTGATGGAAGAAGAACTGACTCTGGGTGGTGAACACAAAATGTGAATATAGACGATGTATTAATATTACAGAATTGTACACTTGGAACCTACGTAATTGTACTAACCATTGTCACCCCAATAATCTTTAATTTAAAAAAGAAAAGATCTCAGTGGATTTCAGTGAAATGTTACTAAAATTGAATTACACATTTTGTATATCTAAAGTGCTGATAGGAATTGTTTCTTTTTCTAATTGACTTGTTAACTATATAGCACAAATGTAGTCATACAATGCTCAATTTAGCCACTGTGTTTGTATAGCAGACTAATGGGACATATCACTTTAAATAATTATCCTCTCAGAAGTCTAAGCTACCAAGTGAATAAAACTTTAAGCAAGTAACATGGATATAATCTGTCATATTTGCTTGTCATTTCATATAAATTGGCATTAATATTGCTACAATTTTACAAATATTACATTTCTAATGTAAATATTTCAGGCACTATAATGATTTTCTCTCCCTCTAACAGACTCCTTTCAAATACAAAAAGTAAATAGTTGTCAGAATTAATCCTTTTCTTTTTGATGAATTTCGAAATGGTGAGTTTAGAGCATTAAACATTTCACCGCCTACTTACTTACTAGTGCTAATATCCCCAGAAATAATGCTTTTGCACCTTCTGACTTCAAGATTCACCTAAGTTAATGTTCAGGGCATCCACCCTTTTCTTACTGTTATTGAAATCCATATGTAAGTGTGTGTACATATATAGAGAGTGTTCCCAAAAAATGTATACACATTTTAAGAAAGGAAAAAACTGTATTAAGATTGTAATACAATGAATGACACTAGCATTTATTTGATTAACACCAGCTTTTGAGCGAACATCATACTGCAAATTGCTACCGTAATTCAATTTAACTTCGAAAAGTAATATGAGTAATATCTACACTATAATTATCCATCTAAAATTGAATATATAATATTTATAAACACATTATAATGAGGTTTTCAGTTAAAGGAATTGTGGAAATATTTGTTTAGATTATTTATTTCATATATTTCTATTCTACATTTATAATCATTTATATGTATTTATAAATAAATCCATGAGCCACACACAAAGAACAACTGAGGGAGGAAGCATAGTAAAATTTCATTTAATGAATGTTCAATTACATTATTTATAAATGGTTTCAACCTGTTATTTTATCGAGAATGTGTAATAAAATACAAAAATATTAACTTAATGGATTCAATAACAAGCTTGTTATTACTGGAGCTGTGGTGTGACTTCTGGAGCCCTAAAGATTATAGCTGAGCAACAGAAGGGGAAAAAAAGCAGATCATCCATTACATCAAGCAGTTAATGATGTTTTATTGCATTATTTATCCAATACTGCGGATGTTATTTGTAGCTGCAAGCTTGACCTTAGCTAATCATAATTTGATGAATGTATATATCTTAAAGGCACTATGACAAAATGCCCTATTGTTTTATGGAGCAGGAACACGAACTAGTATGAAATTCAGTTAGAGTGTAGTTTCAAGATATTAATAATCAGGCACTTATGTGCAAGACAGAATAGATGCTTATAATTCAGACACAGCTTGCTGATATTTCTTTCTCCTTCCATAATATAAGTAGTCAAACCATCTATCTTATATGGTTCCTACAAAGCATTTTTTATAGCAGGAAGGCTGTAATGACAATATATTATTAAAATATTGGAGTTCTCATTCTATCAGGAAGATGTGAAAAAAATCAGAAGCTTTTCACAATGTTATTTATGAGTTGGTATTTAATTAGATTTGACTATGTATTTTGGAAACAACATATAAATGTGATAAAGAAAGCAATACCAATTGTATAATTTTCAACTTTGTCATCATTCTAGGAAAAGGAAATGCACTATGATTTCCTAGATGAGAACAATTACTTCATTGTGTATATATTTTAAAGAGATTTCGAATGAGAAGTTACCTCATTAGGACACTTTCTTTTCATATGAAACATGTGGTAGCAATTAAGCAATATTTTTAAAGCAAAAATATAATTTTTAAAGCAGTTCTTAGATATCAAACCATGAAACTTACTTTACACTTGGGCCACCTAGATTTATCAAAGAAGGAGATAATAGAAATTGAATAAGAACTGTCTCCCGATTATGAGATCTTCCCATTGAACCACACTGCCTATGAGTGAAATTTAATGATTAATAAACTCCTTCGCTTCATTCCTAAACACAGATTTAATTTTTTTTCTGTAGCATGTGGAAAGAACTTATAAGTTATAAGATGAACTTCCCTGAACTACTGAGTCTAAGTACCAAATTATTATATTTCATAACTTGTTACGTGTAATACCGAGGGCTTTTTCCCCAAAAAAAATATGGCTGCCAAAATTTTATATTATTTCCAAATGAATGCTGTAAGTGATACATTGAATTATTGCTTTGCAAATGTTCACTTTCTCTCCTCGCTCTCTTGAGGTACAGTGACTTTGGGTGTGCCCCGGTGACTTGCTTTGTCCACATGAAAAAACATGAGACTACAGAAGTCTTCAACATGTTTGTGCGGTTTGATTTGGCTTATGTCTTCCTGGTATCTTTTGTGAGAGAGCACTCCAATAACAGCTCTACATTCAGCCTGGCTGCAGATCAGGACTCAGGAAGTGGAGTTGCACACAGCTGAGATCCCAGAGCATTCTCAATTGAACCACAACCTAAAATGAATCCAGCAGAGTTGCTATCGACTCATAGATTTGTGAGTTTTTTGTAAGCCAGAGTTTAAAGTATTTGTTTTTCAATGCAGCATTATTGTTGTATAGCTCACAAATACATATATGACTTTCTGTAGTATTATTTTTAAGAGACTATTACATTTTCTAAGTACCATATAGTTAAGAAGCAAATTTATTTTTAAGCTAGATCAAATTCATATGTTAAAAATCTAATATTTTATATTTTATTGTTGGGTAATGAGCTAGTATTTACAGTCTAATCTGGGCAAATATTTATGAGGAATAAATAACAGTAGCAGAAATACTTCTTATTATGATGTATAAAGTTCATTTAACATTTCTAAGTCAGATAGCATAATTTATCTTCATCTTGTCAATTCTGTCTACAAAGGGTAATACATTTGTGAGCACACTTAAGATCATATCTACACAGAAATGGCAAACATTTTGGAACACCAGCTTCTATCCCAAAATTTTAATCACTTCCTAATAAAGATATCAGAAATACATTTGGGACCAATATTCACAATTTTTTCTTTATACGTCTTTCTTAATTGATAGATAAATGAACCCAATTGTGCACCTTTAGAATTTTAGTTGTAAGTAGCAAAAATTAGTTCTAGAACAAGGGATTAGAACTTCATATGAGAAACTGAGGCTCAGGAAGACTGATGTCAGACCCCCAGACACAGGCTTTTGCATGTTAGATCCAAGAGTTGATCCCAATTCCCTCTATAATATCCATGATTTAACCACATAGAACTGTTTTTTTGTTTTTTGTTTTTTTCAAAAAACAGCATATCTATTTTCCAGAAAGGATTTAACAGGTTACAAAATGTAGAGTTACTAAATCACTGATTTTTTTTTTTCTTATTTATTATTTGATGGGACTGGGTATTCAAACTTTGTTTTCTCTATAAAATCTCTTGAAATTGGACCACTGTCAGTGAAGGTGGTCTTGAGTTTTCAGAAGCTTTATGCAAGAGTTTTTTGGATAATAGGAAAGACAGTTGAATAGTCTGAAATAACTGTAGACTGGAAATATCTCTATCTGGAGAAATCGACATACGAGAAACACCATGTTAAAGGTGATTTTTTTTTTTTTTTTTAGAGTAAAGCATTGCTGCTTATCTTATTGGCACTAAGTATGGAACTCAGGATGACAATTATGCCAAGGGTTTGTTGCTGCTTGAACAGTAAGAGGCTGATCAGAATGTAAAAGGGTATTGGATGCATATAGTAATAATGGGCAAATATATGTATAAATATGATAGTCTCTCTAGATAGGAAAAAAAGCACTGATTTCTAGATGAAATGAAGTCATGTGTGTGACTGATAAGGTCCAGTAGTAATACTCACTGAGCAAGTTGGCAGCTGAGTTTGTTCAATCAAAAAGTTGGCATTTATAAAGTAGTGTGGAGCAAAGCTGATTTGGGCTCAACTCTGAGTTCTGCTACATATTAGCATCATATAATGAGTAGGTTATCTATCCTCTTTATATTCTCTTTTTCTTCCCAATAGAATGAGGATAATAATACCCTGTTGTATAGGATTATGGTGATGATTAAATAATATGTATCTAAATGGTAACTTTATTCTTATGACTATTGGCAAAATTTTGACAGTGTAACAGGACAGCACTGGAGATACCAAGATAAAAGTCTCTTGCAGGAAGAGTGAGGAATTAGGTAATTTAAGTGGTTAAGGACCCTAAAAGCCTAGAAGCATAGAATGCAATAGAAACCACAAAGGAGAATATTTAATCAAGACAAGGTAGTGAGGGAAGGGTTTTTAGAGCAAGTGATACTTTAGCTGAGTATTGAAGGATGTGTAGGAGTCAGACATGCAAAACAGTGGATGTGGGGAAATCAAATTGTTCAATCTTAAGCATAGGCTTTAAGTAGTCAGTAAGTGTTTGAGTGATAAATATGTGAGTGAATGATTGAATGAATACTGACAAAATTTATTTTCCTATAATAATTGTTGGAAGAAAATTATCATTGTTGGCAATACAATTTGTATAGTATAAACAATCAGATTATTAATCATTTTACTATTACCAGAATTTGATAAATAGATCAAATTTTTAAACAGTTTCCCTGCTATTAAGAAGTGTTTCAACATATAATCAACTTAGAAAAAAATATATTTATTTAAAAAAGTTAAAGTAATTATGTGTACACACAAACACATGAATTTAACAAAGCCTAGAAGGTTAATTTTCCCAGGCAAAGCATTGTTATTTTTCCAGATTTTGGGGAAATTAGTTTATAAAAACACTTATTTAAACATTATTTTTTCTTATGCTTACAATTATGTAGTATTTCCTAAATTTCTTTTATGCCAACTGATATGTAAATATTCTAATTCTTCAGAGATTGCTTTGCCAAGCATCCTTTTATGGAAAGCTATGGAAATTCATAGAAAAACTCTAAATTATTACATGCATCATGTCTCAGTAACAATATACTCAATCCATAGTACTTGACATAAAAACAAATACACATATCTGAATATATATGTATATATGTATATATAGCAAATGCAAGATAAAAGCAATGCAAAATATACAGTTTAAAACCATCATTTCAGAGATGAGAAAATTGGTGTTTGAAGAGTTGAAACAATTTTCCCAATAAAACACAGCCAACAGAAGTTGGAACTAAAGAGCTATTACGTTGGTGAAAAGTAATTGCAGTTTTTGCATTTATTTTTAACGTTTTAAACCGCAATTACTTTTGCACCAACCTAATATCTTTTCCTATATTACCTGTTACAAAGGGAGTATGCAAGTAAACAAGATATAATTAAATCATTAAGTGATTACCTTTCAGAATTGTGACAGACTCTGCTGGTCACCCATGCGAGACCAATATCCTGTTCCCATGCTAAACACAGAATGAATTTATTCTCTTGGCAACATACCCAGCCTGGGAGGATGGATCATGGATGTTCTAATTACTGATTCTTAACAGATGGCAATGTAATTCCTCCAGGAAGTAGGAAGGGTGATGTTGGCCATCAGGACTAGCCACAGGCATTTAGTGCTTAGGGATCATGGGACCGTCCTACACTGTGAAGAATTGCCTCATCCAAAATGCCAACACTGCCAGTTGGAAACACTGCCTTACCTAATCATGGTGATCTTGTCCCACTGTGCCAGGAATGAGAGTAGGGATGGGCACGTTCGTTACACAGTTCAGGACAAATGAAATCTGTTGCAGACTTCAGGGATTTTCCTCCCTGGTACAAAGAAGTAGTCCTATGAAATGAGCTCAGGCTTGCTCTTGGATTCTTTCTCATTGCTGTCTGTGTGCAATCTCCTCACGAGACATGGTAGCTGGAGTGAGCAGCTGCCATGTGATGTTGAGGTCACTCACATGATCACCAAAGCAACAGGGTGGCAGAGAGGATTGAAAAGTCACTGAATAGACTCAGGGAATGCATACCTCCATATTTCCCAATGAACAAACAGTACATAGACATACAGGTTAAATACTGTCTGTCAGGGTCTCTGTCAGTCGCTCTTCAAGGCACGGTAACTGATAAAATAGGTATCTTGAGTAAATTTGGTCATTACGAAGAAGACATATGAATACTGTTTAGCTATTAGGAAGCCATTCTACAGTTAATACTTGCTTTAAAGAAGCTGTATGCTCCCTCCATTGATCTTAGGTCACTGACTATTTTAACGGTTCTTAAAAATTATTAGAAATATGGTTGGGTCGTTTTATATTTTGAGAAATATTGTATGTGAAGAGATAAAACGTTATGTCACTATTTAAAGGATATTTAGGAGTACATTCATGAGTTCTCTCCTCACTTTTATGAATGTTCTCTTGCCAAGAAAAAAAAAAAAAACATGTTTAAGAGCTTTAAAAAAAAAAAAAGGTCTTTCAATAACAGAGAACTTAAATAATTTAGCAAAGTAATGTAACATTAGGAAAAAAAAACAGAACATAATAAAACAGACAACATAACTAATTTGGATAGTAAAGCTTTGTAATTTGAATTCTAACAAGTTTCTTTTCCAAGTATTGGAAAATGTTGCTGAATTTTACAGCTGGAAAAGAGGGGATAATTTTTTGTGTTATACAGAAGTTTTGGCATATTTTAAACAATATTTTTGATTAATACTATTCATGGTTTACTTATCTTTCCAATCTATTTAAATGTCCATAGGAAAATATTTTAATAGCTAAACCAATGCACACTCAGCACATTTTAAAAGCATGCTTTTACCATCTGACTCTGGGTGGTGAACACACAATGTGATATATGGATGATGTATTACAGAATTGTACACCTGAAACCTTTGTAACTTTACTAACCATTGTCACCCCAATAAACTTTAAATAAAAAAAAAATCATGCTTTTAAATGAGCACAGAAAAATGGAAACTATGTACTTGCCCAACAAGTGAGAGAGAACTGAGCTGAATTATTAAGCTTAGGTTACATATTCCAAAACTATATTCATGGAAAACTCCAGTAAATCTGTGCTTTGTAATGCATAGTGAACAAAAGTAGGTTTTTGATGTGTAGCACTGAGCTCTTACATTTTAAAAGTGCAGTGGCCTTTTGGATTTACAATGCACTGCACAGTAACTATAATATAAAAAGTCCTTCATTTTCTTTCCCTTGAGATGTACAACAGAATTTTTAAATGAGTGCTTTCACATCCAGACCCATCTGTTTTTGTGTGTGTGCTTGTTGGTGGTGATATATTATCTCACTTGTGCTAACAGTATGTCTGAGTTTCATAAAAAATAATTAAATTAGTTTCATAAGTAGATAGTTAACAAAAATGCTATAAAATATTATATAGAAATATAGCTTAACCATAATTTTACATTTTCTAAGCTGGACAGTTTTATTTAGTATGATTTTTCTCTCTACAAATGTTTTTAGCCCACATTTAAATATAGAGTAAATATTATTGGGATTTATTATTCATTCATTCATTCATTCATTTATTTATTTATTTATTTATTTATTTATTTATTTATTTAACTGCTTTTTTTTTTTTTTCTATAGATTACTTCATCCAGATAATCAATAGCATTAAACAATAATGTTTTGGATTTCATGAAGAACTGATAAAAATACAATGAAGAGTAAACAGTAACATAAATCAAATAGTAAAATATAAACCTTTATATTCAATTGATGGAGCTAAAAACTGGATGCATGTTAGGCTCACTCGGGATATGTTTTAAAATACAGATGCCTACGTACTGTTTCAGATGAAGCATTTGTATCTATCATTATTTTTAAAAAGCATTCCTGATGATTATTATATATTGCCAAATCGAAAACCTTTGACCAAAAATTTATTTAGTTACATACATAAATGCTTAGAATCAAAGAATTTTGCAGCATAAAATACTTGGAAGATTATCCAGTTCCATACATTTTAAAAGACTGCTTTCTCACCGCATCTGTAGACTAAAAAAATGGTTACATTTGACCGCTTACAGGAAATTAACTCTACTGGCAACTATCTAGATGTCCACCTATCATTTGAGTGCTCACATTTCTACTAAAATAATTTTATCCATGTTTAAGCATAATTTCTTGAAAACCAAAAAAAGAAGACGAAGAAGAAAAAAAAAAAAAAACAAAGAGAAAAGCAAAGATGTGTTTCTCAGCGGAGAATGCAGAAAAGCAGGAGGTGGCAGATGGACAGAAACAGACAGATACAATGGAAGTCATGCTACATGTTTTACTTTTATATAATTTTTTTTCCCCTCAGAGTAAATGAGACTACAATTGGCTATATTCATGAGAAGGATTAAAGTACATCTGTGGCGATTTGAAACAGCCTTAACAGTTACAATAAAAACATTTCTGTGACACTGCATTCTGTGGTTTTTCCAGCAATATTTTTGCCTATTTTGTATCATTTCTAGCCAGTCTTCCTTCTCTTCTCTTTTGTTTTCCTTTTAATGTAGATGTCCCTTAGCATGTACTCATCAACCACCTCTCTAGAAACATTTTTCAAAATGTATTTTGAAGGCCGCTTGTATCATGACTACAAAAAACTATACATTTCAAATCCTCATTCACACACAGTGAATAAGAATCCTTAGAGACTGATGACTGTATTTATTATTATTATTATTATATTGATTATTATACTCATTGTTTTAATACACTATTTGCCTTAATAGTATCAAAGTCCCCATTATTACTTCTGCTTTACTCATTATAACACTTGACATTCTATTGAAATTTCAAAATACAAAGGAATTTCCTGGAGAACAAAAAATAGGTTCTTTCCTCTGTGTCCCTAGAAACTAGCATGTTTCTCAGCACATTTTATATATTAATATACTTGTATGAAATAAAGCAATGGCTCAATAAAACAATCTATTTTTATGAATGTTCAAAAGACAACTCAAATGTCTTTGCCTCCAAAATTCTGTTTTACACCAACTTGGTCTTTGCTGGTTTCTCCTCTTTATATGCTTTTGCCTCATACGTACATCTTTCTGGGGTTTTTCCCCTGGATGATAGGTCACTGATTAAAGACTCAAAAATCAGTGCATGGACCAAATCAAATCTATTTCTATATCTGGTATCTGTTTTTGTCTATTAGCAAGAAAATAAAGTATGAAATAAAACTGTCCCTATTTATATATGGTGTGCTTATTTATGTAGAAAATCCGAAGAAATCTACAAAATATTCTTCAGACTAAAAATTGAGCTCAGAATAATCACATAATGTAAAATAAACATACATAAATCAATTGTATTTCTATATGTTAGCAATAAACACGTGGACACTGAAATGAAAATGTATTACCACTGATAATGGAGGAGGCTATGCATGGGTGGGACAGTTTGATATATAGAAAATCTCAACTCAAATTTTAAAAATATGTGCCCTATGCAATTACCTATTATAAGAATGAAAAGACAAGTTGAAAAGTGAAAGAAAATACTTGCAAACCATGTATCTGACACAGGGCTAGTGTCTAAAATAATAAACAACTCTTAAAACTTAGCAGTAAAGAGGAAACAATCAAATTAGAGCATGAGCCAAAGACATGAGGACACATTTCACTGGAGATTATGTATAAACGACAAATAAGCACACAAAAAGATGCTTCACATCATTAGCAATTAGATAAATGCAAATTAAATTACTACACATCTATCAGAATGGCTAAAAAAAAATTTAAAAAAGTAACAGAACCAAATGCTGGTCAGAATATAGTAAAACTTGTATTCATACAATGCTGATTAGAATGTAAAATGGTATACCCACTCTGAAAATGAGTTTGTCAAGTTCTTCAAAAACTAGGTATACAATTACTCTACAACCCAGCACTTGAAGTCTTAGACATTTATTTAGAGAAATGAAGATCTGTGTTTACCAAAACAAAGAAAATGAAACAAAACAAATGTACATAAATGTTTATATCAGCTTTAATCACAACAGTTGAACCTAATGGTCATAAATGAGAGAAGAGTTAAACTGTGGTGCAGCCATAACATGGATTACTACTCAACAATAAAAAGAAGTGAACTATCAATACACGGAACAACTTTGTTGATACCTAGAGTGTTAAATGCTGATTGGAAAAAGCCTAGCCCAAAGGACACATACTGTATTATTTAATTTACACAACATTATTGAAATGACAAAAATGAGAATCGATTAGTGGTTGTCAGAAGTTAAAGAGAAAGTGGGGATAGGAGGGAAGTGGATTTGGTTATAAAAGGCAATGGAAATTGCCTAGAGGTGATGGAAATGTTCAGTATCTTAACTGTATCAATATCAATAGTCTGTTTGTAATGTTGTACTACAGTTTTGTAAGATGTAACCATGGGATCTCGGTATTATCGTGCAACTCCATGTGCAACTACAATTTTCTCAAAATAAATATTGCAATTAGATTTATCGGGGTGACATTGGTTAATAATAATATATAAGTTTCAAATGTACAATTCTATTATGCATCATCTGCATGTTGTATTGTGTGGTCACCACCCGTAAACTAGTCTCCCTCTGTCACCATATATTTGACGCCCTTTACCCTCTTGAACATCTCCCTACCCCCACCCCTCTGGTAATTACCCTTCCATTTTCTGTGTTTTTGAGTTTGCTTACTTTGTCTATTTGTTGTTTTCTGTTTTATATCCCATATAAAATAACATGGTTCTTGTCCTTTTTCACCTGACCTAATTCGCTTAGCGTAATAATCTCAAGATCCATCCATGTTGTTGCAAATGGTAATATTTCATCCTTTCTTATGGCTGAGTAGTATTCTATTGTATATAAGTACAGCATCTTCTTTACCCAATTATCCATCAAAGGATGCTTTGGTTGTTTACATGTCTTGGCTAACATGTATAATGCTTTGATGAACATGGGGGTACATATATCGTTACAAATGAATATTTTCATATTTGGAGGGGAGATACCCAGAAGAGGAATTGCTGGGTCATACGGTAGCTCTATTCTTAATTTTATGAGGAAACTCTCTACTGTTTTCCATAGCGGCTTAGTCTCAGAGAGGATTTTATGAAGTTGGCCCCAAAAGCAAAAATAAATTAATGGGTCTATATCAAACTAAAAAGCTTTTGCACAACAAAATAAACCACCAACAAAACAACAATATAACCAAAAAATTGGGAGAAGGTATTTGCAAACAATAGATCCCAAAAGTGCCAATATCCAAAATACATAAAGAACTCATACAACTCAACAAACACAAATAGACAAACAAAAAAATCCTATTAAAAAATGGGCATTGGATCTGAACAGACACTTCTTCCAAGAAGCCAAAGAAATAGGCCACAGATATATGAAAAAATGCTCAACTTCACTAGCTATAAGAGGAATACAATTCAAAACCACAATGGGCTTTTCACCTCACACCAGTTAGAATGGCTATTACACAAAACAAGTAGTAAGTGTTAGGGAAAAAGAAACCCTCATACATTGCAGGGGGGATGTAAACTGGTACAGCCAAAAATGGAAAACATGTGGAGTTGTCTAAAAATAAACAAACAAACAAACAAACAAATAAATAAATAAATAAATTTTAATTAAAAAAAAATGCATCAGAGGCTTAGTTCTAGGGGGAAAAATACAAAAAAAAAAAAAAACCAACAACAACAAAAAAACACCAAACCAACAAACAAACAAAAACAACAAAAAAAAACTTTCAAGCCTTCAAGGAAATATAGTCCACTGTAAAAATGTATAGGTTAAACAGGTGAAGGGATCCCAAATTCACTTAGACTTTGACGATCCCTCCAGCAAAGTGGTGAGGAATTTTTAAACATGAAAACAGTTTTTTAAAAAAAGAAACAGAAAAACTATCCAAAGTAGTAAAAAGTGAAAAATAAAATAAGTGAGCTTTCAGCACTAGCTTTTCTAGCAAAGGGAGCAGTATAGCAAAGGCTAAATTCATAGGGTTTGCGTTGATGCTCTGTATAAATTTCATAGGGTTTGCATTGATGCTCTGTATAAATTTTAGCTCTACGATTCACTAACCAAATAATATTTATTCATCTCTTAAATGAGATGATATTGTCAGCTTCTCAGGATCAGTAAAATATTCAGCGCTTCGATGTTTATCAGTGCCTTGTATGGCATCAGTTTCATGATAGTTATTTAAGAAATCTAAACCATCACCACTTTGCCAGACTCAAAATGGTAAATTAAGAAATCAAGACTATCAAAGAATGATCCAAAGTAATAAAACATTTCTTATATTTATAGTTTAAGTAGAGTAAAATTGAAGAATTTGTCAAACCATTAGCACAATACTCGAGCTGCTGTGATATTTCAGAAATGCATACTTCTCCATTCAACTGAATGAAATCTCAAGGTTTCCTAGGCTTCACAAAGTATCTGAATTTAGTTATAATACAAAAGAAAGATGCTGTATGCAAATACATGTTTCATTTTAAGCTACATTTTAAATATTAGCAAAATATGACTTTATTAAAATTTCACTATTTCTCAGTAAGAATATTTTCTCCCCTGATATAACAAAACATGCTCATTATGAAAAAAAAAAAATACATGATCTTTAATGGATAGTAAAACTTAAACACCTTCATACTATTATCAGAGAAGAGGGAAGGCAAGTATATATGTCGACTTGATTATACTTTTATTTGGTCTTGTTAATTAAAAACTCAGACACAAAAAACAGTCTACGCAATAATGTCTTTATTTACCTGCAATTAACTAGGTTAAAGTGTTTGTTTGTTTGTTTTTTTATTTCAGTGAGGTTCATTCCAGAGTAGACTAAAGGTTTCTAAACTATTATCATTATTTTGTAAAGTAATTTACCATAACATACTTTTGCCATTTTGTAGTTTAAAGACAACGAAAGAAATTAGAGTTTAAATTTGCAAATGAATAGCACATATTTTTATTAAGCATGGAAACCAAACTAATCACCCTTATTACACAAAATTAGAAAAAGTGCTTTATGTAAGTAATTGCCTTTGTCTTCATTTATGATATATTTAACATGTAAATATTGTTAAAATAGGATTTTCATTTTATTAACTAGTTTATTCTTATATTTCCTAATAAATCCATTATCTATAATAAAATATGTTGCTTATAACTAAAGAACAAATTTAGTTTTCATCCATTCAATATTGTGCTTTAAAATATATGGTAAAAATAATGTATTTATTAAAATATTCTTATAGTCACATAATAAAGCATCTTTTCTCAGTATTATATGTTTGGTAGTATATACCAAAATTTAATGGATGATGTCATTTAAGGTTATACATGCTGTTAGGATATAACTAAACAGAGTCTAGAGGAAATGATTATATCACATATGACAATACTTATTTATTCTAAAATTATGAGAATATTGGGTATGCAGAGTTCAGCATTTACGAGGAAAAAAAGAAAGTCTGGGTGAAGTTTCTATTTGCTTAAAATGTATAATCTATTGTGGTTTAGTAGTATTAATGTCATTTTAAAGTGGAGGGTACTAGAACGGGATATTACTTTTTTTTTTTTTCAAGTTTAATCAGTTTGCCATTTGGTTCAACAATCTCCTTGGGTGCAATTTGATTCAGTGTCATAAAACTGCTTATCCTGCATAAATTTGTGAATAAATTACACCCTCACTACTCTATAAGGTCCATTTAATACACACTTGGTAGAAAGACAACGTTTTTCCAATAAGATGAAGACATATTGCAGCCTTATGTTTGCCATAAGGTTGAAATCCAACACAGAAATTTATAGCTACTTTTTTTTCTTTTTGCAAGAACAGTGTAGTCAAGCATTAAATAAACAGTTAACAGATATCCAATAGTCACGAGAGAGTTGACAACTGAAATTACTTAATTATAATGAAGATAAATAGCAATCTAAACATGGGCATATATTGTACCCTGCAATGAACTCACTCTAATGTCGTTGCCAGGCAACTTCCCAGGACCAATTACAAATACTTCCTGTAATTTGATGGTATCAGGACACACACACACACACAGACACACCCACATTTGCAGGAATGACCAAAACCCTTGTGTTTTAAACAATAGACTGACCATAAAATGTATTTGAATGCACAGATGGGTGTCATCAATATGAAATTCTGTTTCATAGAATGTATGCTTCATGGTGTGAACATTTAATCGAAAAATGACCTGTCATAGACTTTCAATTACTCACAATATATTTAAGGAGAGAAACCATTTATTTTATGGGATGAATTGAGTGTTTTTAATGGATTTCTACCATTGTTTGAGGAGATTTTTGTGAATCAAAGTTAACTGAAACAAAATGAAATAACTTTTTCTCTTAGTCATTTATATAACTGGAATATACAAAATAGAATTATACAGTAAACAATATATACATGTCTTCTTGTATAGTTGAGATTTTTAAATGTTTACTTATTTTATTTCATATGTACATATTTTTGTTTTGCTTTCCTAACTGGTTTATCATAGTTACATTGTCTCTCTGATATTCACCTACAGTATATACTCTATTGTTGAAGGAAGAATTGTAACAATTTTTGGTAGTCAGAGACATATAAAACAATTCTGCAATATTTATCACTCAGCAAATCGAGCCTGCTAAATTATTTTTTTTCTCTTTGAAAAAACAACTAGATTGATTTCACTATTTACTTTGTTATTCAAAAGTAGAACTTGAATTCCCATCTTTTGAGAATAAAATGTCCATCATTTTTGCTGTCTTTTAAAGAATATCTAGTTCATTTTTTTCCATAATGGTTTGTGGTTATTTAGGTTCAGTTATTCAATGGCATTACGCAAAGACTGAAACAATATTTCAGAAATTTCCATTCTGATATTATTTCCTTTGATGATCACAATTGTGTTTGCTGGTTGGGTTATAGCAGTGTAAGAAAAGCAAGATTAAGCTTATGAATAGATGAACTAAACATCTATGAAGTGGAATTAGGAAGAGCAAAAGATTCAACTCATTACACTGCTCTGTAATGAATTTTAAATTCTACACTATACGTTCCACTAAGTTATTTTATTTCTGGAAATCAATTAATGCAAATATTAATGAAAAGTAAACACAGATTCATTCATTGGACAAACCAAATGTTGCCTAAGAAATACTATGTTCTTGGTATGGTGCTAAGCACTAGAAACAATAATAATAATAATAATAATAATAATAACAGCAATAACAATATACCATGATAGAAGGACCTAAACAATCCAAAGTCAAGAGAGTAATGAAGATACTTCAAATTAGCATTGATAGAATGTGGTGTACTCTGGGCATTAAGATCTTTATATGTATCATATTATTTCATCATTAGAACAACCCTTTAAATTATTCCTAATTTATAGACAAGGAAACTGGGCTCAAAAACTTTAAATTTTAATCAAAACCCTAGAGTGGCAGAGCTGTTACTTAAATTTGTTATTTTACTTCAGTGTATCCTGCTAGGAAATGCATTTTTTTTTTTTTTTAATTAGTTTCAGGTGCACAAGACAAAGCAAAACTTAGACATTTATCATTTATATCCCTCACACTGTGTGAACCCCCCTCCCCCCATCCACTATCCCTCTGTACGTTCCCAAAACCTCTCACCTTCCCCTTATCCCCACCCCCCCGCCCCTCTAGCAACCCTCTGTTTTTCCTCCATGTTTCCAAAACTGTTTCTGATTAGTTCATTCACTTATTCTTTTCTTTAGATTCCGCATATAAGTGAGATCATATGGTATTTGTCTTTCTCTTTCTGACTTAAGGAAATGCATTTTTAAAGTGCTTTGCTGTAAAGTGTTTTAGTCATGAACTTTGCCTGTTCATATTGGTGTTTGGATCGATAACTGTTTACACTGATGTGCAAAATGTATTGAAGATGCAGAATAGAAGCATGAATGTCAGCTGTGGAACCATGCTAATCCCTATAAGATAATATAAGGTACAGCATTTAACAAAAGGACTTTTAATAAGAATAGAGAGATTGTAGACCAACTGTAGACATTTCATAGATAGAACTGAAATAATGTGGGTGGTGCTGCTGAGGAAGAGGAAAGAGTGAAGGTTGGCTTCAGTTTTTTTAGGTTTTGGCTAAAGCACTAAGTAAAAAGGTAAAGAGGTAAAGATGATTTTTCAGAGGAAAATTAATGAAATGGAAAGCTGAGCCTGGAAATGAGATGCCGGATACACTGAGCTCAAGACTTTGGGACTCAGAAGAGTATACATAGTCAGAAATGTAAGTTTGCAAGTGACCAATTGGTGGAATTCTGGTCTAAGTTTGATAATAAAATATGGGATCTGTTGCTCAAGAGGTATGGATGGTAGAGGGAGATGGCATGGAAATTCTCTTCTGAGAGCTTACGTCAGTGAAATAGAAAGAGAAGAGGCATAAGCAGAGATGTTATAAAATAAAAGATTCGTGAGAATAGTTTTTCAAGGGAAATTCAGTAGGATTGTGACATGGCACCAAGGGGTTCACCTAGATTACTGCTCATTAACTGACCATGAAACCAGCCAGCAAGTTTGTGTGGTTTTCTTTTGCCATCTTCAGCTTCCCTGGTATAGACATGAGGTTTGGATTTAACATGGTTGGGGTTGGTCAAGTTAGTATAGTATGGAGGTGCGGGGAGGGAGGTACAAAGGAGGAAGAGAGGGAGGGAGGCGAGGACAGACAGAGGGAGGAGGAGAAGGAGCCAGGAAGAGAGAGGGAGAGAAAGAAAGAAAGAGAGACACAGAGACACTGTTTTGTTTAGTAACAGTTCTGTTTCTTACCAGAATTGTCTGTGCAGAATATATAGTTAATAGTAGGTTTTGATTCTCTAGAACAAGAAAGCATTTCAAGGAAGAAAATGCTCAAGTAAAGTAAGAGCATTTAAAAATATATTTTATTTATAAGTATATAAGGAACAATTTGAATAAAGTATGGAGAAGAGAAATCAAAAAAGGTAAAATGAATAATATGATAGTTTCTATGAATCTAAATTAACTTCAAGACCTTGAATTAAATTGACTATTGTGGGAAATACACCTGAAGATTGGATTTTAATTAGTGTAAAACAAATTCTCAGACTAGGAGATCATACGCATCAATCGATACACCATACAGAAAAATAGATTCTTACTTTTTCATTATTCCCCTCACGAATATAGTGTTTACAATATTATACTTGTTCAGCAAAATGTAGCAAGTTAGTCCTATTCTCATAAGAATAATTTCAAACCCAAGAGCCTCCATTATAAATGCTGGGCACATATTAGCTACTTTTTTATTGATTTAGACAATATATGGGTTGTCAGAAAAATCCTATTTTTCAGAGCTATAACAAGATTTTCTTACCTGTAAATGGTTTAAAACAATCATTAGTTACTTTTTGTTGTGCCAAAATAAATTTATTTCATGTAGAAGATCTATAATCCTAATCATTGTGTCTTTTCTGGTTTTTCTAACTATGTACGTTAATGGTTGACCGCTCGATAGAACATTAGATGTCCTGCTACAAGTGTACTTGTTACAGGGCTGTTTTACTTTGAACCAAATGGGGAAAACTGCTTATTAATTCAAGCCACTTTCCCCAAACTGACGTTTTTCTAATTCCATCAGTAGAAGTAGTAGCTATTTGCAGCTGCTGCATTCCGTGTTATAAATGATTGTTTATTTTATAGGCCAACTGTCCCTCCTCCCTGCAAAGCAAATTTAACCCACAACGTGGCTGAGCCTCATTGGTATTGCATCATATAATAATTTATAACCATGATCTACAGCAAGAGGCATCTTGACTTTCAATTGGTGATGCTAGATAAATCTCCTTTCTTTGCTTTGCACCCCAACCCCAGAAGCTATAACAGACAGGTGATTTATAAGAAATTTTTATGGGGGTAAAGGAATGGGTGAGAGGCAAGGTGACACCTGGACCCCAATGACTTGTTTATTCTTCATATCTAGCAAAATAGAATTACATTACAACATCAGCAAACCTGAATTACAGAAGAGAGCTCAGTCACTTCCGAATGCTTTAATTAGGGCATTTCGGGATAGGTTTTTGAAAGCCATGGATATCAGGCTCCTTTTTCTCAACTATTATTTATTCTACATTTATTAACATCCATGGTACACTAGTTGTTATGCTAATAACTACACATATAAAAATAACTACAGAATTATGCCTGTAAGGGGAGGAAGTGAGAATGGAGAGAAGTGATGATCAGGTGGAAGGCATATGAATATTTAAGAATATTTATGAAGAAGTGATGGAACATGAGTTTGGGGTGGTAGACAAGGTCCCTAATGTAAAGGATCTTGAGGTCCACCTAAGTTTGGATTTTTTTTCTAACTAGACAATGGAGGATCATAAATAATTAAAAAAAAATAAAGCTAGGGAATGATATCTTAATATTTCAATTTTAGAAAAATCTCCGTGGCAAGACTGTGCGAGGATTGATGGAGACAAAACTTTGAGACAGGGAAACTATTACAATATTTAATAAAGAATAGAGGAAGGAAGGGACAGAGAGCAAGAACAAGTTAAAGAGGGAGAGAGGAAGATTGAATTAAATTGTGAGGCTAAGGACAATAGAGAAAAGGAGATGAATTTAAGAGATACTTGGAAGTAAAAGTAATAGGTAAAGGGAACTAATACAAAGAATCTGATGTTAAGAGAATAGTATGGGTCTGGAGAAAACTTGGAATAGCTATGACTACTTAAGCAAAATATATAGAATGATGGAAGAAAGGAACAAAGATTATAACTCTAACATACCTTAATATATATATATTTTTTAAATCAGAGGAAACTTCATAGGATTCTTGGAGGAATGTCCAGAGAGGCAAAATGGAAACTGACAAAAGAATGAAGGTGTCAGTATGGCAAATGTGCAAAATCCTATACAAATGTGTACTGAGATGTAGCAAATGGCAATCACTAGTGATCTTTGTCATAGCAGCTTCAATGGTGTGTTGAAGGTAAAACTCCAATTATACAAATAAGATTTGAAGAAATATTATCTGGTAACAAATACTGTTAAAAAAAAAAAGAATAGTAGACTGAGGAAGAGAATGAGATGGAACACTATTTAGAGTGAAACATAGGCTTACAGGAAGGGCACTTTCAGTTTTTTTTGTTTGTTTGTAGTTGTTGTTTTTGTATTGAGGGTTATGTGTACAAATATGTAGGTGGAAGGCAAAGAAATCCAATAGAGATTGAGGCTGACAATGGACTAAAAGGGAAAATATTAACTAAATCAAGATTGCTAATCAAGGATAGACAGGATGTAAATCCAGTTGGAAGTATATCTTATTGGGAGAAAAAAAAAAAAAGCCTTCTGCTGAGGTGGAAAAAAATGTGGTACAACTTTTCAAGGTACATTACCCATGGGGTGGAAACCTTCCAAGAGTCAAATTTTTCTTTAGAAATCAGTCATTCATTTGATTATGAATGAGGTTTATGTTGAAGTGGTAGAGGGCTTAGAGAGAAGGCTTAAGTTTTTAAAATAACTATCATAGAACCAGAAGACAGGCTAGCTGTGACAGTAAGTAGTATTAACAAACAGCACCGATCATCCAGTTGAGGACTGATCCTACACTCAGGTGGTGTGACAGTCTTATCAGTTTCAACATTTCCTCCAGAATTATACAGTCATGTATATGCAGAAGAAAAGAAAACACTTTGCAAGGTTTGGGTTCCGGAAGGTTACCAGGTTGAACTGTGTAGAACAAGGAACAAAATGTATCGGTATTGTTGATACTGTGCATATTGAACAGACAAGAAAATGCAGCCAGAGAGAGGCTGTACAAAGCTGGGAGAAGGAAGAAACAAGAAATAACACATTCAACATGATGGGTTAGATTGTATTTCCCAAAGCGGTATTCTGAAATCCTACCTTCTGCGAATCCCACATCCTGCGAATGTGACCTTATTTAGAAGTTAGAGATCTTGCAGATGGAATCAAGTTAAGATGAAGTAGATAGAGTCGGCACTAATCCAATCTGAGTGGTGTCATTATAAGAAGGAGAAATGCAGTAACACAAACACTCCACACCAGAAAGACCTTGGGACAATGGAGACAACCGGGAGAAGATGACCATGTGACAACAGAGGCTGAGACTGGAGCAATGTGTCTACAACCCAAGGAGCGCAGAGACTGCGAGCAGACACTAGGGACCTGAAGACGCAAAGAAGGATTCTCCATTGCAGGTTCCAGAGGAAGTCCGACCCTACCAATATCTCAATTTCAGATTGTCTAACCCTCAGAACTGTGAGGCAATACACTTCTGTTGTGTTAAACTACCTAATTTGTGGTATTTTCTTACCTCAATCTAAGAATTATCATGAAAAATCTGTATAGATCAATTAGTTTTTAGAATATAGAGAAAAGTGGTTAGCTACAGATCCATAAATGGTTTTCATTTTTGTTTTTCATAATTGATTGTTTCATGATACATTCGACAAGACTATAAATAAGTAGATTGAAAAACCCTTTGCACAACTCAATCTTAAATCTTACATGGTGGAAAGTTTGCGAACTTAATTGTCTGACCTCGTGTGTGTGTGTGTGTGTGTGTGTGTGTGTGTGTGTGTGTGTGTATGTGTGTGTGTGTGTGTATTTTTTAAATGATTTTATTAAGCTATTCAATGACAATAATGTTCTCAAATGTTGAGAGAGCCTGAATTTTCAGTGCTTTTTCAGGCTAAAATATAGTTTGTTAAAATAAAGCATAAGTGTAAGGCTATTATATATTTAAATGTTGTGAAATCTATTGATGAAGATTTATTTAGATTTTCTATCCCATATGAGGGACATATAACTAATGATTTTACATACCTGCTTTTACATAACATTTAATTAAATTATAATTCATATAAATTAAAATAAACAAAATGTATTATAATTAAACATTTATTCTGACTTTGTGGATAACTATACATATTTTTGACTAATACATGCAGATTATGAAAAAATATTTAATTATTTGTGCATTCATATTATTTGCATGGGAAATATTTACAGATAGTATTTGCAATCGGGGATCATATTGCCGTCTTAGAGTACGTATAGTGCATAGAGGAAGAAAGATGAACGGTTTATTTTTGTAACACTAATAAGTATGATGATGCTGATGATAATCAGACCTATAGGAGTGCTTACTATATCAGAGACTTTACAGGGACTATCCCATTTATTTTTCAAAAACAAACAAACTATGAAGTAGCTGCAATTATTATGCTCATTTCCATATGAGATAAAATGGTGGTTAAATAGCATGTGTGTCTTACCCAAGATCATACAACTAAGAAATGGTGGATTCAGGGTTGGAGCTCAGTCATATCCCAGAACTTTTATGATTAATCACTATATTGCTTGAGTAAATTTCATAATTATATATTCAAAGAGTATGAATTAATTGCAGTAACTTTCTTGTCATTTTTAATAAAAATAGCCACAGCCATTTCTAAGGACTATTGATGAAACATTTTGTAGTCTTAATTTTCTCATTTCCAACCCTACTTATAACTAGGTGCAGATAAGTGAATGCTCAGAGCATACGACTTGTGAGTTACACATATAAATATAAGTCTTGTTTGCCAGAGTGGTTTATGGATTGACTGAGTATTTAACACAAAATACGCAATGAATAATTATTCATTTTTGTAGATGAAAATAAATGAGTGAATGTATGAATTAATGTTTATAGAATACTGCAAAGAACTGAGCTTATCAGCAACTGATTATAAAAAGAGCTAGTAAGGAGAAACAAAGTTACAAAAAAACAGTAAAGCTTTAGGTAAGATAAAGGAGAAAAGAGTATTAAAAAGATTGCAAATACAACCTGGAAAAGGAAGAAAATTGAAGAAAGTTGATTGGATTTTGCCAAGAAATCATTTATGACTCTGTAAAATGATGCTGGTAGAAGGTTGAGGTCAAATATTTTGCTGAAATGAGTTCCTAGAGAAATCCCATTTTTAGAAAACCCACAACAATTTTCAGAACTTTCTCCAAATCTTAGAAGTTATTATGGTTATCTCAAAAGGTTTATATTAGAGAACAGTAAAACAAAACATTTTCAAAATTTTTCACCTACAAGATAATGTGTTTCAATCATATGTTTTCATAGGATGTATGAAGGAAACAATATAACATTATTTCTCTCTTCATATTTCATAACTTCAGGATCTGTTATATAATTATTTTCTAAATATGGGGAATTAATATAGATTTTAATAAGTTGCAATATTTCTTATACCTAAATTTAAAAGATTTCTCAAGCTTCAGAGGTCTATTAAAAATTCCTCCTGAAGGTCTTCAGTCCCAAAACCCTAAACCTCAAGGTTTTGACCCCAATAATATTAAAAAGGAACAAAGGATCCTGGATTTCTTTCAGCCTCTTTGTGTTATATCTATTTTTATGTATTATATATTACATATAGTATATACTTAAGTATATATAAATATGTTAAATATATAAATATAAATTTGAATCAATGTTGTTGCAGCTCAGCTGGTTTTCCAAGAAATAGAATCAGACAGTTAAGTTTGCGAACTTTCGTTATGTAAGTGCACAGTAGAATATTCGCATGCTTAATTGTTCATATATACAAAGGGAGTAGGAAGGTCATAATGCACGGAACAATGAGAGTAATTTTTTTGTATTTAAGTAGAGATGAAGGGATGACGCCATTTTACTTCACAAAGTCATCTGTGGTAGTTGGATAATGAAAAGAAAATGAGCCCAAAGAATCTGGATGGTTGTGATAGTGTGAGGGATGTGTGTGGTGGCATTGGGAGAAGGGAGGTGAATTTTGACTCTGCTTATTAAGGGAGTCGTGGTGGGACTTGGGAAAAACAAACAAACAAACAAACAAAAAAACATGAGGAGAGATCAGTGTGTATGTGTATGTTGAGTGGAGAGGTAAATATGAGGGAAAAAAGCGATTAAAAAAAAAGCTTCCTACAGTTAGCATAACTATGACTAGTTCCCTTTAGGGAAGGAATTGACAATAACATCTCTCTCTCTCTCTCTCTATTTTTTTTTTTTTTTTAAGTTAACTATTTTAAGTTTGGTTCTGAAATTCTGGACTATTCAAGTAGACTTTGATTAAAAAATACATATTTTACAAGGGTTTACTGTTTAAGTTAATTCATAAGTAGCAAGTCTATCCATAAATCCTCTAAATTCGATCAAAATTTATAGTTCTACAAAGTAGACTGGGCCAAATTTTAGCACATTATAATATGAAGTCACTGTCTAGGGGAATTCCAAACGTTATCAGTCTCTCTTCCTGAGAAATAAACCACAGAAAAAATGTACAGTACTCTCCAAACCACATCGTGCTTTGGGACATATAATGACTTGCATTCTAAGTCACCTACAGTTTGTAACGCTTGTTTAGGGATATGATCCAGCCCCATGTGGCCTAACACTTGAACCATTTTGGCTATAAAAAGCCTATGTGTAAATCATTACTTAATACACTTTTTCTGGTAAAATCTGAATCAGGTTGAAGCTCTGAATATCCCTTCAAATTGGTACACATTTCTGTTTCTTTTCTTTCTTTCTTTCTTTCTTTCTTTCTTTCTTTCTTTCTTTCTTTCTTTCTTTCTTTCTTTCTTTTTTTTTTTTTTTTTTTTCATAGTGAGTGAACCAAACAGAGTGTAATTTGGGTCAGAATCTAAACAGCTCCTCTGGATAAAAAAAAAAAAAAAATTAAACTTGGGTCTTTTTTTGCCCTTCTTTTATTTTGAGTGTCTCCACATAGCAGAAGTAAGAGAAAATGTTTTTAAAGAACAGTATTACTAATCAGATGCTCAATTATACTAAAAAGAGTTTAGGATATAACTATATTTAAGATTACTACTCTAAATTACTGATGAAATAGTGACTGTAACATTTAGGTTTCCAGTAATGTGGTCCTTGATACATTTATCAAATCTATCATTAGATTCTAAATGTTGAATTCAGTTGGGGCTTATTACTTTGCTTCTCTAAACGTATCTGCTATATATAGTAATTTTACCCTGAATAGCCTTACAAAAAGATATTATTCAAAAAAACCATCTTGGTGGGGATAAGGGGAAGGTGAGAGGTTTTGGGAACGTACGGGGGGATGGTGGATGGGGCGAGGGGGGTTCACACAGTGCGAGGGATGTAAATGATAAACGTCTAAGTTTTGCTCTGTCTTGTGCACCTGAAACTAATTAAAAAAAAAAAAATCTTTCACAATTTGTCAAGAAGCCTTATACTTTTAATAAGACCTTAGACTCTAAAATACAAGGAGAAACATGGAAGTCCCATACAACATCAATCCCATGCAATATCCTATAATGTTAAGCATACCTGGTATTGATTCAAGGAAATGCAAAATATATAAATATGAAGCATAAGCAGATATCATTTGTCTTAATCTGTAAGTCATTCACAAGAATCACTCAATTTAGTATATGGATAACATCACTATAGTAAAAGAAACTAAGTTACTCATGTTTTGGTGCAAGATATGATTTTTCTTGAATCAAGGCTTAGAATTGGGGTTTCCTTTGGAAATAGAATGATATATAATGACAGAAGGATGGCCATGAAGGAGACTCAGCACTACGATAAACACAGAGAGAGTTTGTAGTAATCATTCTACAAACCAAACACCCTTCTGCTCAGATCTGCCTATGCCTCTTTTCTCCCCCTCTCATGCTGGCCTAAACACAGTTAACTGAAGTACAAAATTCTATCAGCCGATATATAGCTAATGTTCAAAACCTTGGAATTGTGAGAAGCCATGGGCAGCTGCCTTAACCATTAAAAACAGAATTTAAGAGAAACCAATTTCTTTTCAAAATTTACTCACAGATCAGCTCAAAGAACATCAATATCTTGAAAGAGTCATACATTTAGAAAAATTTTCATTTTTCTACTCTTGACGATCTTAAAAATTGCCATAGCCTGTAAAAACACAAACTTGCCAATAGCTCTGGTCGTAGGGTGCAATAGAGCCTAAATCTTCAGGCCAAGAAGCAACTTCAGTGTCACACAGTAGTATTTCAAGATCAATTTTTATGCCCATGCTAACTCCCATTTTGAAACAAAATATAAAATCTGTATTTTCTTTTTATAAAATGATGTGGGTCAGTATTTTAGCTAATGCCACGACACTCAACAAGGGAACAGCAGAATAACAAAATTTATATGTGCAGGCAATTAGGTTCCTTTCAATACACTATTCTGAAAAATGTTACCTTGGTTACAATGACAAACCAGCTATTTTGCCCTGGATCCCTCCAGCAAAGGCTTAATATGTCTGATTTGTCAAAGTCAACACCCCTGCTAATCTTTCCACCGGTGTCAAATGCTGAGAGCTATCACCTGTTCATTTTGTTGTGCAGTGTAGGGAGAAAGATGGACAATGGGCAGAAAGTAATCAGCACAAACATCAGAATAAAATGGTCTCTTTGAGCACAGCTACAAGAAAGATGCAAGAAGAATTAGCAAGTCAGCTGTGTTTTACGAGGTTTCTTTTGCAACTCTCTCTTTGCCTGTACTATTTGCTTGAATGCAAATTATTCCTAACTTTACTACATTACTTACTTAATGAATGTTTTAAGACTATAAAAATGTTTTACATTAGTGTCAAAATGTTATATGTTTCATTGCACTATATAGTCAGGATGAAAGGAGTAAAATAATATTAAATATGAAATGCTTTGAAAGTTTTAAAGTAATATTATTATTACTGCCATTTAACCTGACATAAAAATATTTAAGCCAGGGTGTTATTATTATATCAGTCTATAAATATTTTATTTAAATAAAATTTTTGTCTTTGGGAAGTTTCAGAAAATATGTTGAAACTGTATTCATTTTTAATTCTACCAATACAAATATAATTTTCTATAATGGAACAAACAAGAATTTGACTATCAGTTTGACTATCATGTAATATATGATATCTCCTGTATTGAATACATGCGAGCACATGTGAGCACACATATGCATACATATATATGCATAAATATGTGTGTGTGTGTGTGTGTGTGTGTGTGCATGTGTAGGGGACACGTTGTATTTGAATTACATTTTAATGTAAATATAACTTCAATATTCTGGAAATGTCTCCCAGTCGAAGAGACTGAAAGTAAAAACCAGAGAAATAGAAATTTTGATGTGTTAAAACAGCCATCTTTATTGTATTGAAAATTATTAGCACGATTCTTCACATTCTCAATAAAGGGAAAGGCAAAGTGAGAAACTTTGTTGTAATTATGTCTATTTAGGTCCATAAATGATAAAAGGTAGATATTTAGAAAAGTAGTGTCAAAGATGTAGAGCACAGGAAAAATAAGGAGGCCTATGTTTTCCAAATCTTTCACTTTTACTAGAATGATATGTAAATCAAAATTATTAGTTTAGATTAGCAACTTATGAAAAATTTACCTGAATAAATTTGTGTTAGTGTGTAAATAATGAAAATTAAAGTGAGGTGTCTCTTAACAACTTAGACTTGGTTAATTGATATATGTAATAAAATATACAGTAGAAGAAAATAAGTGTTAGGAATATTGGGTTTAAGTCAGAAAAACCTGGGTTCCAGGACCACGTCTTCCACATATTACCATACTTAAACCTCTATTTCATTGCCTATAAAAGGGAACTAATAATCGTGTTTCTTATGGTTGTCAAGAGGTTTTAACTGTTGTCTTTAAATTCTTTGCGCTTTTTCCTCCAGCATCACTGGGTGTGCACGGTGCTTTCTCCAGATGGTTAGAACGTCTCTTATGTTGTATACAGTGCTCTGTTTTTAGCTTGGAGTAAAAGTCAATATTTTCCTTTGGGTATGTAGGAGAGTTTGGGCTATAATGTTTGTTGTCTGTTGCCATTGTTGTTATATTCAGTGATTAGCTTTCTAGCTTACCTATCCTCTAACTGATTCACCAAACAAACTTGACAGTCAGCCCTGAGAAATGGCTCAGTGTTCCGCTCAGTCCCGGAAGCACTGAAATGCACTGACTCGTGATGAAGGATGGCTGCCCATGAACTGCATTATCATCACCACAAAATCGTGTATAAAGCTTAACCTCTTATGCCAGGCATTATTCGAAGAACAAATTAAATCTTTTAATGTATCTACTACCTCAGTGAAGTAGGTACTATGACTTTATCCATTTTATAGAGGATAAGCCTGAGGCACACTAACAGAGGATAATATACTGAAAGCCATGCAGTCATTAAGTGACAGCACCAGAATTCAAGCTCAGGCAGCAAGGCAGTAGCTCCAGATCTCCTGGTCTAAGCTTTATGCGGAGTTTCATCATAATTTAGGAAGAATGAGAAATACATGGTTTGAGATTTTCCACACTGTTATACACATTACACCTGTAGTTGCTGGTCTGTATACTGACAAATTCTAGCATTAAGTCCATTAAGCATTAAGTCCATTGTCTTACCTTTTTGCTCCAAGATCTAGAGTATCTTGCACCAACCATCAAAGAACATTACATGATGATACCTCTTCCAATGAGAATATTGAAGTATTGCATGTGCCTAACTGCATCAATACCTTGGGGTTTTTGCCAAGGTCCATGGATAAGTATTAAACTTGCATCTATATAACAAAGTTTCCTTCTGATTATAGAGGGGACTACAAGTGACTTTCTGTTTCTTTCTGTATAAATAGTGTTAGTAAAATTAATAATAATAATAATAATCTATACCTATATCCAGTATCTATTCTATGGTATACTCATTGTATATTTTAATCTCAATCAATTAAATTAAAACATTTTCCTCTTCCCATAATAAAAGTAACTATGTAAATGCAATACACATATCTAAATCTCTAATGAGGATCTTTCATTTTAAACCTATATGTCCGGTATATTAGAGGGACACCATCTATTTGATACTTATCTAGAAAAGCAATATATTATGGCACCTGCCCCCTGACAACTCTGAATGTGTGGTCCATCATAGCCAATGACTTTCTGGGTATTTCCTATTTCAGCAATGTCTGTAGAGCATTCGTATAAGTTTTCATCTCAAGAAAATGGAGAATCTTAGGCTTTTACCTCTTCTCCTTTTAGATCAAAGCCTGCTACCTTAGTACTAGATACTGAAAAGAGTAGAAGAGAAAATATATCATAATAAAACAATTTTAATAATTACAATATATTGATCATGTGTAAGGCACCGGGTACTATACTAAATAAATATATCATCTCAGCTAATTTTCACATTTAAAGTATAAAAATCATATGTAGAATTAACAAGTATCAGTGGCCATATACAGATAAGGACACAAAGTTGTAAATTAGGCAGCTTGTATAGGGTTTTACAGCTAACTTATGGCAGAAATGGTTCTGGAACCAATGCATGCATCCTTCAGGGCTGTATGGGGACACACCTACAGCTCTATGTTATAAAGAGAAACCACACCTAAGTACACCTCTCTGACTTTCTCACATCATTGTCCTGTTCACATGTCCATGACTTAATTTTTTTTGGAATAGCTTCATTGTGGTGTAATTAATATGCAAAGAACTATATATATTTAATGGGCCCATGCCTTGTCAACTAACGGGCATGAGGTATTGGGAAAAGAAAGGCAATCACAGGTTTGGGGTACTACTCAAAGTTTTGTTCTATATACATGTAGGAAAGAGGTCTGTGTTTCTTAAGGAGGGGTCACCTTCCCTCTTCCCTTTAGTGTGCAGCTCTGATGCTTGCGTTTTACATTTCTTCATGGAAAGATGTGGACCATAAATGGATATGTACTTCATACTTATAGTAATGACTTTGACAATTCACTTACTGGAGAGGTAGGGAGCACTATGCACAGCATCATTATAATGATACATGAATATAGTTACACATGTTGTAACACATTAAGGTATACATTTTCTGTTTTTCCCTTTCTATTCCTTCAAAGTGACGAGTTTCTAATATTATACAACCTGCACTTGGCCAGTTGAAGCATTCTTTTTGATGAAGTTATTTAAATTTTTTGTTTGTTTGTTTTCTCAAACCCCTCACACACACACACACACACACACACACAAATTGCACATATGTGTACAATTGCAGATCCTCTTACAGATTCAGAGAAGAAAGTTTTCATATATTTAGTAGCCATATTTTTAATTTTCCAGTAATAGAAAATCTGTTCCATTTATATCTGTGCAAGTGAAATATGTAATCACCATGTTTCCTAAAATATCACAAAAGGTGAACTTTTCACTCACATAGAATATTTAAAAGCTAATATAATATAAAATATCTGTGTCAATTACTTTATATCAGTGATAGAAATAGGAAATGAGTGTATTATATATAATTCATGACTAAATTCTTCACTTAGATTATCTCAGATAATCCTATAAAATGGATGTTATCTCCATGGTAGGAATGAGAAAATACAGTTGTATAGAGTTTAGGTTAATTGCTGAAGTTCTTACAAATGGTGGGTGATGTAACTAGGATTTGAACTAACAGTGTATGGTTCGAATGTACTTACTTTTTTTAAAATTCCATTTATTTATTTATTTATTTTTAGCCATGCATCTACAGAGAGCAGGAATGGGGAGCATAAATAAATAATCTGAGTATTAAGGTTCAGTTCCATTGCTCCATTGCTGGCTTATTCACAAAAGTGTGCTGGAAAGTTTTGTTATCTTGGTACAGTAAAGAACAAGGCATCAAAATCCTGATACAAAAAAAAACAAAAAAAAAACCAACCCAAAAACATGATTTAAAAAAAAGAAAAAATAGTGGTAAATTTAATCTGAGCAAAAAAGGAGATAATATTCATACAGTCATCTGCTTTCCAGGGTATAAAATCAGTGATATTTTATCAAAAGTTTATCTAATATAAGAGTCTATTTATCTATCATTATGTTTATGTGTGTAACTAAATTATTGCTAGATTTTATTTCAAATCATAAGAAGTAATAGGCAATGATAAGATAAATTAAAAATCCCACACTTGATATACTAGGACCTTTCTTCTCCAGGCAATGGAATATAAAACTTAATTAATGACCTGGCTAAGTTTAGGATTTAAAAAAATGTATTATTAAAAATTAAAAAAGGATATGGAATTTCAAACCTATATGAAACTATTTATCTATCTCTTAACTTTTTTAGGTCTAATTCATTTTGGACTAACTTTTGTTGATTACCTCAAACCCTCACTCCTACATGTATGTATCATTTTTTATGTTACACTTGGTAGAAGAAGAAATGACCTGATGTACTTAGTATTCAACAGAATTTAAGATTTAACTATCAACTTGAAAGAAAATACATAGGTCCCTTGCTACTAAATTCCAAATATCTGCAAACATAATATCTCTACCTTTCCATACAGTTTTATTTGAGATCCTACTAACATTTTTGAATAGCTATCAAAAATCTCTGTGTACCCTAGGACCTTACACCATCACTGATGTAACCAGTAAGACAATAATTATTCTTCATCTTCTTCAACTTCATAAACTGAGATCTAGTGAGTGTGAGTAACTTTATCAAGATTACAAAATCAGTGAGAGTGAAAGATACGAGCTGGTATAAAAATTAAGGTCTTCTCATGTCTCTTCCCATGATTCTCTACAGCATGGATGTTTTTTGGCCTTTATTGACTTCAGTGTCCAAAGAGAATATTAGCAGGACCTCCAGTTTTAGCTCTCACTGAATGCTACCTACGGTCTGACCTCCAGTAGGCATTTTGAATGCTTCTTTGCATTATCTAATTGATCATGAAAGCACTTCATCTGTCTTTCATACCGGTGCCACAGGGGTTTTCAAACTGTCTTCCATGGAGCTTGGGGTTATATTTGGAATCTACTACAATTACATTTGAAAATCAAAGTTGTATTTTTTTAAATGTGTATGTCACCTCTAAATATTCATGAATATAAAGTTTCATTGTAATGAATCAGACATTTCTAAGTTTTTCTCATCCACAAAACCAATTAATGAATACAAAATTATTTTATGCTGGTACCATATAGGTATTTTGGGGAGAAAAAAAAACAAAACAGACATAACTGTTTCCTAAAGTTGCATTTACCTGGGGAAACTTTAAACTGTATGTAGTATTGTGCAAATGATATTCCATACACATTACTGGTGCTATTTCATTTCACCTTAGAGACGTCATGGTGTCAACGTGCCATTTCTGATAAAGAACCTGACACCATCCATTCTTGTTCTATTTCAGATTCTCTTTAGCTGTAGTTTCCATTTTCCACTCTCTGCTACAACTCCCTTAAGGCAAATGGTCTTTTATAAATATAAAAGCCTCCCTTGTTTCTGTTCCGAAACCTCTTTGAAAATATTTTCCAAGGCTACTTCTTTAAATCGTTGCATCTTAAACTTACTGATACAAATACATAGTCATGTTTTTCTTTAAGCAGAACATATGTAGATGATAATTCTGGATTTTAGACAACTGGAAAGCAAATCCTGAATAATTTGTACTTAATATACTCTTCAATGAAATGGTTGTGAGTGTGTAGGTATGTGTTTTATTTTGTAGTCAATAAATTGTTTAAATAAAGATAAAAGTTAACATTTAAAAGAGGTAATTTCCTCCACCCTTTAGAATGTATAATAACATAAACTAGAACCTTTAATCTACTGAAGTAAGTGTACATTATAGAAAATGTAAAATTAATGAAAATAACAAATTGGAGGCAAACAAGAAAACAAAACCACAGCATGAAACCATATGGTTAAGAAAACATAAAGAAATTAATCATAAATCAGAAAAAATCTCACTTGTTAGTAGGAAAAGCCTGAGGTCAATTTTGTAATACAGTTTAAAAATGTATATACACAAGTATGCAACTCCTTGAATGCATGGGCTATCTTACAAATTTTTCTTCCTTAAAAAATAGACTGTCTTGTGGTTCTCTACTTTTTCTGTCGGACTTATTTATCTTAGCACAATAATACTTCCAAGCCCTTGACTTTGGGCTTGGTTATATGACTTGCTTTGGCCAATGCAGTGTTGGTAACTATGAAAGCAACTTGAGAAGGCTTGAGAAGTTCTTGGGCTTGTTTTCTCATGTCTGCCATCACTGTGAGAAGCAAAGTGTATATTCTGGCTAGTTTGGTGGTCCTAAAGGAGCATGAAATATGAGGAGCAGAGATGACAAATTTCAATACATATATTGCTATTATGTGGAACTTCTTTTTTGTTTTATTTTGTTTTGTTCTTTGTTTTACATATATTCCAGGAAACAAAATCCCAGGTCATTGTTTTGGAAATTGTTCTCTGAGAGACCCTGTTATTTTCTGGAGCTTCTTTTGTTTTGCAAGGGGTAGTGGTGCAGGCAGTGGCACTTGGAAATCTTGCCTCCAAATTAAAACATTTAAGATTTCATTTGAACAAAGGCTCATCTTGATTAAAAAAATAAATCAATCTAATGATACAGGAAAATAGGCTACCATGTTCTTTCAGCAAAGATTTTTTTGTTCTGTTTTGCTTTCACTTTAGGAAGTTTATTTAGTTTATGGCTAATTAGTTAGCTAATTTACAGGTCCTATAAGACTGAAGTCTTTCAGAATTGGCTAACTTTACTAGATAAATGTAGGACACAACTCTAATTATAGCTACACATTTTTCATCTCCGTACCGTTGATTATAACAATCAGATAAAAGAATGAAATTTGGGAGCTAGATTATATGATTTGTAATATCCCATTAATTATGAACTGGAGGAATCTCATTGTTGCTATTAAAAGACGAATACCATACAAAATAAATGAACAAACAAAATAAACGAACAAATTCAAAGATACAGAGAACATTTTGATGTTAAGGGAGATGCCAGATGGGAAGGGGTTTAGAGATGAGTAAAAATGGATAAAGGATTAAGATTTACAAATTGTTAGTTACAAAATGTAAAGTGAAGCATAGGGAATATAGTCAATAGTATTGTAACAACTATGAATGGTGTCAAATGGATGCTAGATTTATCTGGGCAATCAGTTAATAAGTTACACAAACGTGCAATTACTCTATTGTACACCTGAAACTAATGTAATATTATGTGTCAAGTGTAATAAAAAATTTAAAAATATATATTTAAAACCATGGACTTTGCAAGAAAAAATAAAATGCACACAATAATTTAATCTTTACATATAGAGTATACACATCACAATTATTTATTGAAGTTTTTAACCCTACAGTATCATTTTGAGAGAAATAACATATTTGTATGAGTTTTTAATTTACAAAGCCTTCTATATTTGCTCTTTCATATTTTTCCCATCAAATTTGTTGCCTTTTATATAGATGATGATTTTTAGAGCAGCTTTAAGATCACAGCAAAACAGAACAGAAAGCATAGAGAGGACCCATGCATCTCCTGTCCCCACACATGCATGACCTCCCCTAATATCAATGCCCTGCACCAGAGTGGTGCATTTCTTACAATTGATAAACCTGCCTTGATACATTATCACTCAAAGCCCATAGTTTACATAATGGTTCACTGTTAGTGTTGTACATTCTATGGGTTTTAACAAATGTATAATGATATGTGTCTACCATTACAGTATCGTGAAAAGTAGTTTCACTGCCTTAAAAATGCCTGTGCTCTGCCTTTTCATTCCTCCTTCCCCCAAACACCTGGCAACCACTAATCTTTTAACTGTCTCCACAGTTTTGTCTTTTATGAAATGTCAAGTTGAAGCCATACAGTATAGAGCCTTTTCAGATTGGCTTCTTTCACTTAGTAACATGCATTTAAGGTTCCTCCATGGCATTTTCATAGTTTGATAATTCATTTCATAAAAGCACTAAATAATATTCCATTGTCCAGATGTAGCACAGTTGACTTTATCCATTTAACTACTTATTCATTAACATCTTGTTTGTATCCAAGTTTGGGAAATTATAAATAAGGATGTTATTGATATCTGTGTACTGGTTTTGTATACCAAGAAGCACAATTGCTGGATTGCATGGTAAGAGTATGCTTAGTTTTATAAAAAATCGCCAAACTGTTTTCCAAAGTGACTATATATACAGATACACACACATATATTATATTATATTATAATATAATCATATGTTATAATATATATAATTTAATATTACATATATAGAATATATATATTATATATATATATATATATATATATATATATATATATATATATATATATATATAATTTCTACCAGAAATAAATGAGAGTTTCTGTTTTTCCACATCCTTGCCAGCATCTGGTGTTGTCAGGGCTCCAGATTTTGGCCATTCAAATAGTTGTATAGTAATATCTTGTTTCAATTTGTAATTTCCTAATGATGTATGATGTCAAGTACCTTTTCATATGCTTATGTGCCATCTGTGTATCTTCTTTGGTGAGGTGTTTGTTCAGTCCTTTTGCCTATTTTTATTGTGTTGTTACATTTGTTATTGCCAAGTTTTAAGAATTATTTGTATATTTGCATAATAGTCTGTCTTATTATGTCCAGGCTGCTACAACAAAATACCATAGACTGTGTGGCTTATAAACAATAGAAAGTACTTGTCACAAATCCAGAGACTGGGAAGTCCAAGATCAAGTGTCCAGTAGATTTTGTTTTTAATTTCAAATTCCAATTGTTCATCACTGGTATACAGGAAACTGATTGACTTTTTTTATGTTAACCTTATATCCTGCAACCTTGGTATAACTGTTGATTAGCCCAGGAATTTTGTTGTCAATTAGTCTGGAATTCTACAAAGACAATCATGTCATCTGCAAACAAAAAGTTTTATTTCTTAGTTCCCAGTCTGTATATCTCTTATTTCCTTTTTCATTGTGTTAAATAGGAATTGGAGTACGAAGTGAAAGATAAGTTGTGAAAGGGGACATCCTTGACTTTTCCTTGATCTCAGTGGGAAAGTTTTGAGTTTTTCACCATTAAGAATGATGTTAGCTATACTTTTTCTTTTTTTGGAAATTTTTTTTATTCACTTGAGGAATTTCTTTTCCATTCCTAGTTTGATGGGATCTGATATTTTGTCCATAATATACCTTTAGACAGGTAGGTCATATATTTTGTACAGATAAAGAAACTGAGCCTTAGGATTGTGACAGCTTATTTAGATGAAAAAGGTTAAAATGTAAAGAAAATACAAGGAAAGTAGGAAAAAACAATACAGTGATTATTAACTTGTTAGCACATTAATATAATATGATGATCTTTGGCAATGAGATCTGGCTATGGATGTGTATCTCATATTGTTTTATTTTTCAGGCCTAAATTATTCTCCATATGATTGATGTCAAACCTGTGTGTCTCTCTCTCTCTCTGACCATTAACTACATACATATGTAATATGTGATACATAATAATGTAACATGTAATATGTAATAAATATCACAACACAATAAACACATTATATGTATAGTATATGTGTATGTGCTGTGGTGTTAGTGCTTGTTAAAAAAAGTTAGGAAGGTAAAATGTTTCAAAAAGGATTAAATAGACAACTCTTACATACTGTGGGAAATTCAGATGAGAACTGAAAGGTGTATAATGGATTTATTAACCAGAAAATCAAGTGGCTACCTGAGGAAGTTTGGAAGAATCATGAAGGCAGAGAAATACTGAAGAGAATGGAAGGTAAGGTCATGGGAATGGTGTCTGGAACAATAAACTCTGAGAAGTTTGTGTAGAGTAGCAGAAATACAGATGGCACCTAGAGGGGACATGCAGTTCCAGCCATGGATTGGTAAATATGTGTAGTTAATGCAGAGAGACTTCCAAGGGGAAAAATTGAATGAGAAAAGAGAAACGATGATTAGAAATAAAGAAGTGATGATTAAGGTGGTTACCTGAGAATTGAGAAGTAGAGATTGAATACTGATAAAAGTATGGGTGTTTCCTCCCATCACAAAAGGTAGAAAGGAAAGAGTGATGGGTGAATACTGAGTAAGCTTTTTAGATTTGGAGGCAAAAGCACATGGGGCAACCCACCAGATGATTTGAGATGAAAGGTAAGATTATCAGCTGTAACAAAAGCAGGGGTGCAAAGAATACAAAGGAGGTTTGAAAAGTAATGAAAACATTAATTATCTAAAAAGTAGCTTTCTAAAAAAAAAAAAACTTCTCAAACAATGTCTCGAAGGAGAAATTGTTGCCAAAAGTGTCTTACTGCTGTACATAAAATTAGTCTGCTCTCCACAACAATAAAGTGATAAGAATATTCCAAGATGAAAGAGATCATTTTACCCGAAGTGAGCATAAGATTTGATGGGAAAATATCATGATATAAAGTAGTTTTTACTCTAAGCCATAAGGACAGATAGAACCTGGACATGAGGCAATAGAAAAAGCAGCATTCTCAGCATGAACAGCAAAAGTAGAAGCTTGAAAGTAAAACAATTCTGGGAGATCCTGCGGTGCCACATGCATTGGGGGGTCAAAGGTGCTATATTTTCTTTTCCTTTCCATCTTTTCAAATAGGGTGTGTGGTAACAATTAGTTTCTAAAGGCAAAAATAATTATATGTGTAATTAACACAGAGAGACTTCCAATGGGAAATATTTTATGGAGAAAATAGAAATGATGATTAGATATACACATAGAGACATACATATATGTGTATATGCATATGTATACATTTATACATATGTGTATGTATATGTATATGTATATGCATATGTATTCTCATTACATTCATTGTTATCCCTGACTATTCCTGAATCTGTGTGTAAGATACTCTTATCTATTTTTTCCGTAGCCAAAACATCAATATAAATTAGTTATTTTCAAACACATTTGTTGAATCATTAAATCTGTACAGATGTTACACATTCCACTTCTTTTATAAAATAATATTTTTTCAGATAGACAAATACCATATGATTTCACTTATAAGTGGAATCTAAACAATAAATAAATAAATGAACTAACAAAACAAAAACAAATTTACAGATACAGAGAACATTTTGATGGTTGCCACATGGGAGGGGTGTTGGGGAGAATGGGTGAGAAACGGGAAGGGATTAAGAAGTACAAATTGGTGTTACAAAGTACTTATAGAGATGTAAAGTATAAAGTATAGCACAGGGGATATTGACAATAATATTGTAATAATTATATATGGTGTCAGATGGGAACTAGATATATATAACTTTGTAAGTTATATAAATGTGCAATACTATGCTGTACATTTGAAACTAATATAAAATTGCATGCCAGTTGTAATTGAAAAATAAAAACAAAACAAAACATATTTCCTCTCTTTAAAACATTTAGCAAGGTAGATAGTCAATAAATACCATTGAAATGATTAAAATAACATGAATATTTATTGGTGACTTATTAGACTGACATTGTGAGTTGCTTATAACTTTGAACCTGGGGTAAATCTGGGGTAACTCTGGGGAAAATCTCTAAATGGATTTATAGTCAAATCTCATGGATACATACATATATATATATATATGTATATATATAATTATATATATATATATATATATATATATATATATATATATATATATATATACATATATATATATATATAATTACTCATGTAACTCAGCTACTGAAAAGAAGAAAAAGTAGACAACTAACTTCACTTTAAAAAGTTTACTTTAAAAATGGATTTAGCTTTCAAGGCAGCTGATTGATTTTAAAGTCTTTTTGATATTTACACTATTGTTTTCTGAACGAATGCTAAACAAGAAAATAAACAGTTAAATAAATGCAATCTAAAAATATAAGCTTCTACAGGTATTAAAGGGCTGTAATGTATAAATTGACCATTGTCAAATATTTGCATATAGCCATACAAAAGTGTCTATATATATATATATATATATATATATATATATATATATGCTTATATACACTTTGTGTATACATATTATACATATAGTGTGTGTGTGTATATATATATATATATATATATATATTCAGCTATGTTCTTGCCATATTAGACAGATGAATTCAGGTTAAGTTTATAACAAGTAGAAATTTTTGTGGAAATGTTGACTTTTGAAGCACATTACAGGTTTAAGAAATTTGTGTGAAAAACAAAATCTTACATTGTGTATATATGTGCACAGTTACATTATGTAGAGCTAATGTGGCAAAAGCCACATGCAGACTCACCCAGAATTACTATCTCCAGCTTTTCCACTTTTTAAAATGAAAGGAGGTCAGAAATGTCTACAAGCAAACCCAAAGGCCACATTTGGTTGGGTTCTGGAAGCTTTATGGCACTGAGCTGTTGAGCATTAATAGGATCGGTGGTCGGGGGAAAACTTAAACACAAGGATTCACTGTCAGGCATGGATCAGAATACTGAATCTTTTCCCCTTTGTCCTAACCAGGAGTTCTACAATATAAAACATAAAACAACAACACATTTCATTCAACAGAAGAGTAGTTTAAGACTCCCCTACCTCCAATACAAATTTAACATGTGCAGTATGACCTACTCTTTCACTTTTATTTTTCTATATAACGCACAGGCAAAAAGCATTATGAAAAAAAAATAGTTCAAAAGAAAATAAAACATTTTATGACTTGTAACATAGAACAGCTTCTCCGCTCCCTGACCACATTATGGTTTAAAAGGATTTCTTAGCAAACTCTCACCGTAGCAAAGAAAAAGAAAGCTTCTCTTACCAGAGAGGAATAAAGCTTCAACCCTGCTATAACGTTTTCTGCAGCTCTTGTTTGAAAAGACGGATCCAAAGCAGCTTTGTGCATACAACTGATCTGGCTGATCTCCAGTCCCTGCACAAAAAAACAGTATAATTGGCTCTCAAAAAAGTGTTGTAAACATTCATCGTGATGGCACTTGCTTGTTGAATGTAGTCGCTGTTACCCTAGTAGACTATTTCCAAACAGGCCAATTGCTACTTTGATACTTACTGTTTGGATTTCTCTATTCAATGCTGACATCAATGTCTTTAAAGAAACCATGAATTTGTGAGTGTCAACTCTACAACTATGACAAGATCTTTATGTTCTGAAAGTGTGGTTCGAGAGTTAAAAATAAAAACATGTTAAATTAAGACAATGTTGATAAATACATTTACTTGGCATCTGCATGTTTTTATTTTCAGCTTGACAGTATTCAGTCCATTACTTATATGTTAATGAGTATCAGCATTATTAATTCTCTTTTATTCACCATTTGATAAAAGTCAAATGAACATTCCACATCTTTGTTTTTCACAGAAGCCATATCAATAATGCCTACAACATACCCTGGAGTCCGAAACCAACTGTGTTGGATTTCTAAGTCTTGTTAAATGTTCCACTGTTCTTTTGTCCAAAACTTCCAAAGGTTTGAAATCCAATCACATTCTTTAATTTTTATGGAAGCAATGCTGGAGTTACATAGCCTAGGTTTTTTTTTTTTCTTCTTATTTTTAAACATTCAAGTTTTATGGAGGCATTAATTGATTTTGAGTGGCAAAGTCCTGTTACCAAGAAAATGTGAACACTAGATAAAAAAAAAATCCTCAGTAAAAAACAGTCTCAAAGTTTACTACTTTGTATAATGTTATAAGTAGTACATTGATCTTGGAACTACATGCAATCTTTGTCTTGCCACCCATGCGTATACAGCCTGGTTAACAGTTATCAGCAGTGCTACTGTTTCAAAATATGAATTAAATGCAGGGAAGGTGTTCTTTTGTGCATTTTATATGTGGTAGTTTATTTTTATTATACAAATTAAGTTTAACAAAATAATTTATGACTATGTACATCATGATTGTATCAATGTCTAAAAATTACAACTGATAACAATTTATAAGACGTCTCCTAGAAGCAAGGAAAAATTTAGGTACTCTACAAGTGTAAAATTCTATATACTGGGGAGCCTTTTTAAGTAACATGTGTAAATTAAAATAACCAAAACCCTTGAAAGGAAAATACTCCTTATTTATATTTGTGGATATCATTGCCAATTAAAGATTTTGGTTATAATTCAGAATATTATAGACAGATGTATACCACTATTCTAAGGGAATAGATGACTAATCTTCGCATGATATTAGAGAGGCAGAGTGTGAAGGAATAAATCCTACATATTGTTTTTTACAAGCTTGGTAGCAGTGAACTATCATCTCCCTTATTATATAACATTTGCCTTTATAAAACTTTTCACTAACATTTTAATTTTTTTTCTCTATCAGAATAGCAGAGAGGGCATTAATTAGCTAAACACCATAAAAACACACTGTATGATTTCATTCATATAAAATTCTAAAAGTGTAAACTAATTTATATTGACAGAAAACAGATCAGTTGTCACCTGGAAACTAAAAAAAGAAAGTTGTAGAACTGGTGTAAAAGATAGCCAAGGGTCGTAAGGAAACTTTTGTTGGTAACAGGTGAGTTCACTATCTTGGCTGTCTTGATTTTTTCATGAGTGTATACACATGTCAAACCCAATCAAGTTGCACACTTTAAACATGTATAATTCAAGTTATGTCAATTATGCTGCGATAATATTTACAACAAACTTGTAAATAAACTCCTAAAAGTAATTTTAAAAATGACGATTTAATGTTTAACAGCAAAAATATTTGTGTAGGTACTGTACAAAAGATATTATCTAAAAGGAAAACCATATAAGAGAGTGCTCAACTCTCTCTTCAGGGAAACGCATGTTGAGTAGAATGTCTAAAACATTGTTTCAAGATTTGGGGAGAAAGTGGAACAATTGGAACACATATATTGTTTAAAGGTTAGGAAATTTGCACATGTACTTTTAAAAACTGGCAGCATACACTGAAGGTAAAAATGTACTTACTCTGTGATCCAAGAACTACACTCCTAATTTCATACTCACAAAGTACATGTACATGGATGGCATCAAAAGGTGTACATAAAACTGTTTACAGGAGGGTTCTTTGTAATAGCCCAAACTGAAAACTATCCAAATGTCCATCAGCAGTAAAATGGATAAATACGCTTTGGAACATTCACATGATATAATAAAATATATCAATGAGAAATAAACAATTGCCATACATGACAAAATGGGTGAGTCTCTTAAGCATAATTTTGAGAAAAATGTGTTACAAATAAAGAGCATATCTTGTATGATTCCATTTATGGTGGCTTCAAAAATGGTCGAAACTAATTTACGGTAATAGATGTCAGTCTACTGATTAGTTTTGGGTAGACTGGGGATAATAAATGGAAAGAAGTACTAGACAGTTTCCTGAGAAATTGATATTATCTTTTTTGTTCGTGTTATACTTAATCAAAGAGATATGTTCACTGTGAAAATTCACTGTGAGTTATTCACTTAAGAGTTTGCACTTTTCTGAATATGTATGTTTCAATCAAACATTTTACACACATATACAAAAATATACAATAATATTATTGTGATGTATGCTCTTTAGAACACAATTCAAAATTCTTGTGAAACATATGGCTGAGGCAATAGTTCATCTGTCCTGATAATGAAAACAAATCACACAGATGAGGTTAAAATGTTCCTGCAGGAAAATAGCCATTTGAATAATTACTTATCCCAGGAAGGTTGCTCTGGATGACATTGCCAATGTAAATAATGCATTTACTTTCTGAAAATAATATGCCATTATAGCCAGGTATTATTCTGTATTCATTTTGCATTATCTGTTTATGAAAATTCTTGAGGTTCTGACTTCTAGAAAACAACTTGCTTTTTTTTGTGTGTGTTTACAAAAGCAATGTCTTAAAAGAAAAAAATGAATATAAAATAGTATCTTATTATTTATACTATCTTATTGATTTTCCCTCACATTACAAATATGGATTCTATGTACTGTTTTTCATCTACTATTCACGTAAGCTTTATCAAAGCTTAAAGTGAATTATGTAACTCATTCTTCTAATGCATATGGATGTGATTAACCATGGTAGAAGAGTATGGATATCTTAGTGATACAAAAACAGACTTTTTGTATGAATATATGTAAATTTATGCAAGTTGTATATTGTTGCTATGCCTCCATTTCCTCACCCATGAAAGGGAGATGTTAATACTCAGTTTCCTGAGTGATTGTGAGGAGACAATAAGATAATTAATGCAAAGTGTCTAGAATAGACGTTTACACAGTAAATGAAAGCAGTGTACACAGATATACAATAAATGTTATAATCTAAATACTATTAACACATCATGCACAAGTAACAAGATGGCTTGTTTGGCCATACATCACCACTATTTTTTTTATATAATAGATAGGCTTACAATATAATGATATAAAATAGATAAAAAGATGAATAATGCCAAGGAGAACAGACATGGTAGCATAGAGTCCCTTTTGCAGAAACAAATATTCTAAAAGGGCGCCCTGTCTCTGAATGAAAACCTGTGAATTCACACTTCAGTCTAAATGAAAAAAAGTGACAGGGAACACCCTAACTACAACTGAAAGTCACAAGAACTGTGTCAATAAACTTATAAATGTTTAGAGATTATTATTTACCACTAAGAAAAATCATTTTATTGCATAAGCATCAATTATGTTTTTTTAAAAAATAAACACATTTAATGGAATTGCTTTCAATAAGAAGCCCATGGATTGACCAGAGTGTAATCTCATTGTAAGTTTTATCACTTTAAGTAGACTTGGTTTATGATATATCTAATATTTCCTTAGAGAAAAAAATGGAATCTCTAAGTAGTGAGGAGACCAAGTGTAAACACAAGAGAGAAGAGAAAATACATAAAAATGAATGGCAATTAAAAGCAAGAAAATAAAATACAAAAATAAATAAAATCTCATTTTTTTGCCATGACATGCACATACCACGATATGTCAACTAACCTCATATTTCATAATATGAATGTATGCATATGACTTATCATCTTGAATTTGTCATTTATCATTGTTTTTCCTCTTTTAAGAGCAAAATTGTTTTTAAAATTTTTAATGTAATTTTATAAAAATGACTGGATTCTGTCAGAAATTAGAGCAACGATTAGCTGTCAATGGGAGTGATGGCAGAGGTGTTGACTGATAAGGGCACTGTTTAAGATAAGGAAACTTCATTTTATGATGTGGTGGTAGTTACACGGTGGTGTACGTTTATGAAAACTCATCAAGATGTGTACTTGATTGAAATGGTTATATTTTACTGTTTGTAAAATAAATTTCAATAGAAACTATTAATAGTAAGAAATGCTAGGAAAAATTACAAGTGCTAGGCCAAAAATAAAAAAAAAGTAATAATAGAAGTTGAATTTCAGATGAACCAGAGCACAACTCTAAAAAATGATTATTCACAAATGTAGATGGTGCCCTTGGAGGCATACAATAAAAATGGTCCTCCATGGCTTGCCTTATTCTTTTGTATATCATTTAGAACTTCACCTTCTCTGTGAAGTGCTAATCAAATACACACTCTCTTCTTATCTCATCAACACAGATTTCACAACTTAATAAAATTAAGTATGCACAAAACTGTCCTTATATAAAAGGCATATAATTTTTAACAGAGTATAATAAACTCCCACATAATAAATAAGCTGGTCTTCATATTAGTTTTTAAAGATTTTACATAAACATAAAATAGGATATAATACCATTGAATATTACCATAAAACCTTAAAAACTGGCATGCAAAAAATAAGTGAAGATTAAATTAAAATTGAATTTGAAGGACAATACCCATAGTTAATACAACCTCTTTTTTTGTCTTGTCCTTTTTCTCTCCTTACTTTTTCCCCTCTCAATCCTGCCCTCCTCCTTGCCCCATTCTCTTCTTTCTTCTAGCTACTTTTCCTCATTATTATAGTGGCTAATACTGACTGAATATATATCCTTTCTGTGTGTGTCAGCTGCTAGTTTGAGTACTTTATGTATTGCGTAAGTTACTTTATTTTATCTACCATAGTCCCTTCTTTCTTAGGTCCAACAGCTTCTACTTTCAAAGTAATTTATCTCCTTATTTTCAGTTCCACCTTGAGGTACCAACCAATATTCATGTGCATTGTTTTACAAATAAACTCTTTAGAAGATTACCATGCATTGATATGTTTTCTTCTTTACTATCAACTAACCAACATATATTTTCACTTGGGTTCTGCCCTCAGCATTTCCATAAAAACAGACTGCTATTAGGCTGTATTATACATTCTTGAAATATGAGTTATTTGACATTGTTTATAATTGCAATTTAAACTTCTAACAGCTCTCCAAATTAAGCATAACTGAAATATTTCTTCCTTATATATCCTGAGTTTCCTTACTGAAATCTCAAATTGTCTATATAACCACTCTGTATCTCAGACTTTGATTCAGATTCTTCTTTTCTGGCATTAAAAGTTTTCAAGTCAATCACTCACCATCCTAAGCCCACGTAATGCTGTGGTCTTAAATGATATTTGGGAGATATGTTGCTAAGAATTGTAATTAATAGCTACATAAAGTAACATAATCCAGAAAACTTAATATTGAGGAGAACAAAGTTGAAGGACTAACACTATCTGACTTTAATACTTACTATAAACCTACAGTATTTAAGAGTGTGGTGTTGGTGAAAGAGTAGACATATCAATGAGTATACAAATCAAATGGAGAGTCCAGAAACAAGTCTACATAAATGTAGTCAACTCACCTTTGACAAACAGAAAAGGCAATACAAGGAAGAAAATGGCCATCCACATGCAAAAATAAATAAATAAATAAAATAATAATAATCTAGACACAGACTTTACATTCTTCACAAATTTTAATTCCAAATGAATGCCAGAATTAAACGTAAAACACATAACTATAAAACTCCCAGAAGATAATGTAAGAGAAAATCTAGATGGCACTGTGTATAGCTATTACTTTTTAGATAGAATACCAAAGGTATGATCCATGAAATGAATCATGATAAGAACAATGAATCATGATAAGAATCCATGAAATGAATCATGATAAAAACCATGATAAGATGGAGTTTACTAAAACTAAAAACTTCTGCTCTGCAAAAGACAATGTAGATACAATGAGAAGAGAAGCCACAAACAGGGAGAAAATTATTGCAAAAGACAAATCTGGTAAAGGACTATTATACAAAATATACAAAGAACTCTTAAAATTCAACAACAAAGCACTAACCTGATTAAAAAATGGGCCAAAGACCTTAACAGATACCACATCAGAAAAAATAGACAGATGGCAAATAAGCATAGGAGAAAATGTTCCACATCACATGTCATCAGGAAAATGCAAGGTAAAACAACGAGATATCGCTACACACCTATTAGAATGGCCAAAATTTGGAACACTAACAATACCATATGTTGATGAGGGTTTAAAGTAATAGGAATTCTCATATAGTGCTGGTGGAAATGCAAAATTGTATTGCAACTTTGGAAGGCAGATGTTTTCTTACAAATCGAAACATACTCTTACCATGTGATCCAGCAATCATGCTCATTTACCTAAAGGAGTTAAAAACGTATATTCATGCAAAAACCTGCACATAGATATTTATAGCAGCTTTATTTGTTACTGATAAACCTTAGAAGCAAGGAGGAAGCCCTTCAGTAGCTGAATGGATAAAACTGTAGTATATTCAGACAATGGAATATTATTCAACATTAAAAAGAAATGAACTATCAAGCCATAAAAAGACATGCAGAGACTATAAACGCACATTATTAAGTAAAATCTGGCAATCTGACAAGTCTATATACTATATAATTCTATCCATATGACATTCTTGAACATTCATGGAGACAGTAAAACTATAGCGACAATAAAAAGATCAGTGATCGGGGGAAGAAGGAAGGGTGAATAAGCGGAGCATAGAGAAATTTTAGGGCAGTGAAAATATTTGGTATGATACTGTAATGGTGGGTACAAGGCATTACACATTTGTCCAACCCATAGAATGTACAAGAAACGTGAACCATCAGGTAAACTGTGAACTTTGGGTGATTATGTTGTGTCCATGTAGGTTTATCCATTGTAACAAATGTAAAACTCTGGTGGGACATGTTACTAATGTGGAAAGCTAGGCTTACATAGGACACAGGGTACATGGGACATTTATTTACCATCCTATCAATTGCTGTGAACCTAAAACTGCTGTAAAAAAAAAAAAAACACAACAAAATCTTAATTTTAAAAAGATAAACGACAAAAAAATAATCCACATAAGGTAAAGTGCACAGCTCTTAACTGTACAGCTTGATAAATTTTTATGAAGTTAATGCATTTATGGATCCAATTTTTAAACAAATTGAATTAAAGAACATTTGCAACCAGATAGAGGTGGCGTTTGTACAACACTGTGAATGTGCTAGATGTCACTGAATTGTATACTTTAAAATAGTTAATTTATGTTAAGTAAATGTCACCTCAATAAACAGAATTATTTTGCCTTGGACATTCTATCACATTTTTAGCCTACATGTATTATAGGGTATTTATATGTTCCACTTTAATAGACATTGCCAAGTTTCCAAGGAGGCTGTGACAGTTTGCTGTAATCACAGTAAATGCCATTACTAGTTCCCCTAATCCTTGCCAACTCTGTTAGTTTTCCCCACCCTCATAGTGGTTTTCCTCAGCATTTCCCTGAAGATGAAAGGTGTTAAGGACCTGTAAATAGGCTTACAGGTAATTTGGGAAGCTTTTCTTAGTAAACTACCTATTTTTTCTTTAGGCAGCTTTATCTCATAAGGTTGCCATTTCTCAATGATCTGTAGGAATTCCTTATGTATTTTAGACACAAGTTTTTCATCATATAAAAATGTTCCCTGACACTTCAAATCATCAAAAAATTTTCTCATTCTGTGACTTCATTTTTACTCTTCCTAACAGTGAACAGAGTTCTTTTAAAATAATGCAATTATCAATTTTTCCTTTCACTCTTCTTTATTATTTCCTGAATTCCAATTGTTGACTTCCTAGTGCTGTGTGACTGCCAAGTTCTGTTTTGTTTTTAATCCTTGAACAGCTGTTTTCTACATTATTTTTCTTTTTTTTTAAAATTTAGCTCGAGTTCTTATTATTGCTCTATGAGAGATTAAGACTGATGATGTCATTATTTCATTCTAGCCTGAAATGAAAATCGGTCAAGTTATTTAACCTCTGTAATTCTTGGCCTTCTTCTCTTTAAATGGGAATAAATATAACCAGTCCTCTTTCAGCCACACGCATTACAGACAACAATTGGATGTTGGCTGCAAGAATGAGATGGTCATTCCTATCTGAGGGAAGTAAACTTTCCCAGAAAATATGAATGGACTTCTGCTTATTGGACTCTGACCAGAACCTTCTCCGACACTCTAAGGACTGTTGGGAAAGGGAGCTTTTCAAACAGGCACAATGCCTTCTCAAACCAAATGTGTCCCACACATTTACTCATACTTATCCTGCTCAGGGTTAAATTCTTATTATACATTGTTCTTCAAATTATGACGAATCATGAAAAACAAACAAAAAAGACTTCATGACCAAATATATTTGAGAGTTACCTTTTTAAAAAGCCAATAAAAGTGTCTGAACATGAAAAACATTTCATTATTTTCTCACAATTTCTTTTTTAGAGAACAGGTTTATTTTTGATAATTTATTTATAAATAAAAAAAACTAATCTTTAGGAGACATTTTGAGAAACTATGACGTAGCATAGTTTATATATAATTATATACATACTTATATAACTATATATGAACCTAAAGATAGATGATAGATGAACATATTTCTATATAAAAGTCACATTGATTGTATTTGCTTATCAATTCAAGCATAGATTTTATATATCAGCAATGGAATGAATAAAACATTCATTGAAAACCTAGTGTTTCCAGCACTGAGTTAGTAAGCAAAGAGGAAATTCAATGACATGGAGAAAAATTTTAAAGGTAGAATTTTGGTATTTTAAAATCACAAATTCATAGAAACAATATAATTTTCCATAGTTTGAAGGAATTAATGTTAAACATATTATAAAGAACTTTAAGTACTGACATTGAGATAATAAGTAGTTTCTGTCTCTTAACATTGTTTTGTCTATTTTCTCTTCTCTCTTAATACATCTTTTCTTGTATATTCCTAGACCAATAAATAGCGCAAAGGGGCTTGTGCTGCCTTTGAGATGATAACTGAGTTATTTTATTAGGCTTATTTTAATTCCATTATCAGGTTACCTGCTAGGGCTGATCTTGTTATCCATTATTTAACTAATAAAAAATAATAATAATAATAATAATATCATTTGTTATATCATATCATCCATATCATTTTGTCTACAGCTTTAGCAAAAATAATATAAAATAAAAAAATAAATAAAGGAGGGAATAGTAAGTGTGTTTGAATGAAAAGGGATTACATTCTGCCACATTTCAATATGAATTAATCCAGCCATATAAGTAGGACATCGTTCAAAGGCAGGCCCCAACTATTCAAAACTATTCCCTGTCTCTCCAACAGTGCAGGGGTATATATACTAATACAATAATTGAATCACTCTTTGTGTGAGGAATATCTTTTTGAAAAAAAGTTTGTGCTCCTCTGGATGAGGTTGATCACCATTGAATTCTTATTACAAAATATGCCTCTTTATTAAATAACTGAAAGTTTTATTTCTTTCACATTATTTTACTGGAATAAATGGGACTATTTAAACCTCTTACTATTTCTGAAAATACAAAAATTTAAAAACATGTAGTACACAAAATAAGAGTCTTAATTCACACAGACAATGAAGTCTTTCTAAACATAATTTTCTGAAAATCAGATTTTCAGCAAAGGACCTGATAACACATATCACATAGAGACTCCCACTCTTACCTCTAACAATGTGTCCAAGTAAAATTACAGAAATAGTATAGTTTGAAAATTGGAAAATGTGCAAGTCAAGCAATGTGCCATGTTTACAGGCAAAAATAGAGGCCAACTTTACAAATTCAAATTATATTTGAAGTGGTGTTTTGAATTCCTCAAATTAATAATATCTAGTCTTCAAACATGTGGGCATGTTTCTGTCCTCATCAGCAAGGCCTGGCATTTTTCTTTTATCAGCACCCTGCCAGAAACAACAACAGGAGAGTCTGAGGAGAAAAAGGAATCCTTATACACTGCTGGTGGGTATGTAAATTGGTACAGCCACTACAGAAAACAGTATAGAAGCTCCTCAAAAACATCAGAATAGAATTACTATATGACCCAGCAATCCCTCTTCTGGGTATCTACACCAAAAATCTGAAAACATTTATCCATAAAGATATATGAATCCCTATATTCATTGCAGCGTTATTCATGGTGGCTAGGACGTGGAAACAACCAGTGTGCAATAAAACGTGAACATCTATCGCCGTAACATATTTTTAAAAATAATATTTTACTTTTCTTTTTAATCATTTTTTTATTTTTCAATTACAGTTGACATAAAATATTATCTTAGTTTCAGGTGTACAACATAGTGATTAGACATTTATATAACAAACCAGGTGATTACCCTGATTAATACCCATCTGATACAATAGTTATTAAAATTTATTGACTGTATACCTTATCATATATACATTACATCCCCATGACTGTTCTGTAACTACCAGTCTGTACTTCTTAATCTTTTCACATTTTTCACTCATTCCCCCAAATCCTCTCCCATCTGGTAACCATCAAAATGTTTTCTGTATCTATGAGCTTTTTCTGTTTTGTTTGCTTCATTATTTTGTTCTTCAGATTCCACATTTAAGTGAAATCACAAAGCATTTGTATTTTTCTGTCTGACTTACTCCACTCAGCCTATAATACTTTCTAGGTCATTATATGTTGTTGCAGATGGCAACATTTCTTTTTTTTTATGACTGAGTAATAGTCCATTATATATATCTATATCTATATCTATATCTATATCTATATCTATATCTATATCTATATCTATATCTATATCTATATCTATATCTATATCTATATCTATATCTATATCTATCTATATCATCTATATCTATATCATCTATCTATATATATATATATATATTCCATTATATATATTCCATTATACATATATATGTATATATATGTGTGTGTGTGTATATATATATATATATATATATATATATATATATATATATATATATATATATCACACCTCTTCTTTATCCGTTTATCTGTTGATGGACACCCAGGTTACCTCCATGTATTGGCTGTTGTAAATAATGCTGCAATGAACATATGGATGCACATGTCCCTTCAAAGTAGTAGTATTTTGAGTTTATTTAGAGAATTACCATGGTTCCCAAAAAATAAGACCTAGCCGGTCTTATATTAATTTTTGCTTCAAAAGACACATTAGAGCTGGTGGTCCGGCTAGGTCTTATTTTCAGGGAAACACATTACCTAGAAGTGGGCTTACTGGGTCCTTCTTTGTTTTTTCTTATAGCTTTTGTTTTCAAGTATATTTTGTCTGGTGTTGGTACTTTTACTCCAGATGTTTTTGTTTGTTTCTAGATTCATGAAATATATTTTTCCATTCCTTTATTTTAAGTCTCTGTGTGTCTTTCTATCTGAAATGAGTCTTATAAGCAGCATATATAAGGATCTCATTTCTTATCATTCAGCGACCCTATGTCTTTTGATTGGGGCATTTAATCCATTTACATTTGAAGTAACTGCTGATAGATATCTAGTTATTGCCATTTTAGTATTCATATTTTTATTTTATTATTATTATTTTATTATTATTGTTTTTTTCTTAAAGAAGTCCCTTTCACATTTTTTGTAACACTGGCTTGATGTTGATGAACTCTTTTAGCTTTTTCTTGTCTGTGAAGCTCTTTATTTTTCCTTCTATTCTAAATGACAGCCTTACTGACTGAAGGAATCTTAGTTGTATGTCCTTGCTTTTCATCACTGAATATTTCCTGCCAATCCCTTCTGGCCTGCAAAGTTTCTGTTCAGAAATCAGCTGATAGTCATATGGGGGCTCCCCTGTAGGTAACTAACTGCTTTTCTCTTGCTGTTTTTAGGATTCTCTCTTTGTTTTTAACCTTTGGCATTTTAAGTATGATGTGTCTTGGTGTGGGCCTCTTTGGGTTCATCTTGTTTGGAACTTTCTGTGCTTCCTGGGCCTGTATGTCTATTTCCTTTGCCAGGTTAGGAATGTTTTCAGTCATTATTTATTCAAATAGGTTTTCAATTCCTTGCTCACTCTCTTCTCCTTCTGGTACCCCACTGATGCGAATATTGATATGCTTCATGTTGTCCCAGAGGCCTCTTAAACTGTCCTCAATTTTTTGGATTTCTTTTTTTCTTTTTGCTCTTCTATTTAGGTGTTTTCTGTTACCTTACCTTCTAAATTACTGATTTGATCCTCTGCTTGATGTATCCTATTGTTGATGTTATGTATTTTTTTGTTTCAGTTATTGTATTCTTCAATCTGACTGGGTTTTTATTATGCTTTCTATCTCCATTTATGTTTCCTATCTCTTTGTTGAAGTTCTCCCTGAGATCACTGAGCATCCGTATAACCAGTGTTTTGAACTCTGCATCTGGTAGATTGTTTGTCTCCGTTTTTGTTTAGTTCTTTTTCTGGAGCTTTGTTCTATTTTTATTTTATTTTTTTTCATTTGGGACATGCTTCTTTGTCTCCTCATTTTGGCTGCTTCCCTGTATTTGTTGCTATGTATTAGGTAGAGTCACAATGTCTCCTGGTCTTAGTAGGGTGGTCTTATGTAATACATGTTCGGTGGGGCCCAGTGGTGCAATCTCCTCGTTTACCTGAGTTGGGTGCTCCAAGCATATTCCTGGTGTGAGTTCTGTGTGCCTTCCTGTTGTAGTTGAGCCTTGGTTGCTGTTTGCACATCAGTGGGAAGGATAGACCCTTGGTCTGATTTGTTGTGAGGACTAGTCATGACTACAGTAGAGGAGCTGCTGTGTAGGGACTGAATTTACAGAGCAAGATTAGCTTTAGCAGGGCTCTGCTGCCTGCCCAATTTCCTCTGTTGGTGGGTCATCTGTGGAGGTGGTCAGGTGGTACTCTGGCTTGGTTCCAAGCCAGCACCTGGTGTGCTGGCCCTGGGGCCACCTAAGAATAGCCCTTCATCAAGCTTCACCTGTGCCTTGCCCCAGGTCTGCAATGAGCCAGAAAGCAATCCGCAGATGGCTTCCACCCATGCTGGGCTTAGAGGTGCCTGGGAAAATCCATGCCTTGAAATAAGGCTGGCTGCCACTAATGCCAGGCTTATGGCTGCTCAGCAAGTGGTATAGGGCACCTAAAGCTAGACACTACTTGTTTGGGTTTTGTGAGCCTTTCAGAGATTTTAGAAAAATCTACAGCATGAGCCAAGACAAGCCATTGGTATAGAAAAAACTTATAGTGGCCTCGGTGGGCCCAGAAGTTGGGTGGCATGGGGTCTCCAGGAATCACCATAATGAGGTGAATTGTGTTAGCCATTCTGAAGAAGACTGAGATATGTGGCCACCTGTGTGTGTGCATTTTGGGATGGGGGAGGGTCAACAATGGAACAATGCCTTCTGCCAGCACTTCTGTCTGGGAGAAAGCAGCCCCTCCAGCCCTCACCCTGCAGTCAGACAAGTCAGTTCCTCCCCTATGTCCATGACACCTTTCGAGCTATTGTCACAGCACTGGTGCTGAGTGAATGAGTCCATCAGTGAGTAAATTTGCATGGGCCCTTGAAGAGAAATGCTTGGGAGTCCAGCAGGCCTCCATCTCACTCAGCCAAATCTCCACTGGTTTTCACAGCCAGACGTTGTGGTCTGGGGAGCTTTGTGTGGGGCTGGGACTGCTTGCTCCTCAGGAGTGACTTCCACAGCTGAGATATCCTTCCCAATTTTTAACCACCACACTTGGGTGTGGGACCAGCCAATTCACACCTGCCCCTCCTACTAATCTCAATATGGCTTCTTCTGTATGTCCTTAGTTGTAGGACTTCTGTTCATCTAGACTTCAGGTGATTCTCAAAGATGGTTGTTCTGTAGTTTAGTTGTAATTTGATTTGGTCTTGAGAAGATGCAAGCACAGTGTTTACATACTCCACTATCTTGACTGGAACTAAATTGATCATTTTAAAAAGCTTAAGATTTAAAGTCAGGAAATCAAATGTTATATATATATATATATATATATATATATATATATATATATATATATATAACATTATATTTAATTATATAAATATATAATTATATTTTTATACAATTATTTAAATATATAATTATATTTTATTTTAATATATTTTATTATATATATATTTTTTAATATGAAGCAAAATTAAAATAAAAGAAAAACACTACCAATAGCAAAGTTAGAAAATAACTCATAAATCTATGAATTAACTATTATCTTTAAAGGTGAGTATTAGCTATGTATTTTAGAAGCTATCTTAGATTAATTTTAGAAAAGCAGCTATGAATAGCTTTAAAAATCCTTAAAATCTTTAAAGATGGTGACACTAAAGCATGCCTCATTTTTAAGTGTTTATTTTATTCCACATCCTTATCTAGATTTCTAGTCTTCACTGCATAATTGTCTAAGCAGTCTCTAAAAGTTCTCAAAAGTGACACCACGCTTTTCCTTGGTAATGTCAGATTCTCACAGTTTCTCAGTTTTCATTATGATATCATTCTGAATCTATTTTAACATGTTTTTAGGCTCTGTTTACATTTAATACTTATATACATGCGGACAGCCATAAATCTCCACCTGGAGGTATTGAACAGGAAGGAAGGAAATGATTATCCACTGGGTGCACAATGTGTTCTCATCACTATATCAGGTGATTTCACACACATTCAATCTACTCCTCATTTTTCTGACAGTCCATACTTAAGAGTGTAGAGAAATCATAAACACGTGGAATGAATATCACAGAGTACTTTCAGATTGAGTAAAATGTAAGCAGAAAGAAAAATGTAATCATCTCACAGTTTTGTTAACTCCATCAGGTATTATTTTTCTTCTCTTTCTGTGAAAGTTGTTTATGAGAACATCTATTATAACATGATGAATCCTTTTGGAATGTATAAACAACAAAGCCTGGCTATTTAACTTTGTCTCCAGTTTTAGAGATAGTAGACAGAAGGAGGGAGATAAGTTTTCAGATGTCATTTCCAATGACTTGATTTTTAGCTTTTCAAAAATAATATTTTCGCATAGTACCACAACCTCATCATTGCACTCAAGTCTTAGAGAAGTGATCTAACAGTAAAACATTTTGAGAACTTATCCTAATATATGTATCTTTATGAATCGCAAGAGTATTATTATACTAACAGAATATGTACATTATAATACATACACAAACTAGAACTTTTAAAATAATGAGATGAAGAAAAAATAAATTAATAAAGATGGCTTCGTGCTATATTAGTGTAATAGGTAGGTTTCTAAAATGGTCCTCGATATCCTTGTTCCTGATGTGGCACACTGTGTAATCCCATTCCCTCGAATATGCTCAGAATCTGTGACAAGATGAATTTACCACTTTGTGATTAGGGTACAAATCAGTTGACTTTGAATTAAACAAAAGGGAGATTATTCTGAATGGTTCTGGCTCAATCAGATGATCCTTATAAAGATAATTAAGTCTCAGATTTTCTCCTACTTGTCTGGAGAAAACAATAGTCATGTTGTAAACTGCCTATGGGCCCCATGGAAAGAAACTGCAGGCAACCTCTAGATGTTGAGAACAGTCTCTGATCAACAGCTAGAAAGAAAATGAGGGCCCGATTTATACAGTCTGCCAACCACCAGTTATGTTTGAAGAAGATCTCAAGTTCCCAGTTGAATATCAAACCTTGATGACTTTATGTCAGTCTGGCAACAAATGAGCAGAGGATTCTATAATCTGTCTGTCTGTCTGTCTGTCTGTCTATTTATCTACCTACCTATCATCTGCCCATCGGCCCACATGGTACTGAGTCTGAGTAAATCGAATTTGAGTTAAGCAGAAGTATCCACAACCTTATCCATGGGGACGAGGGGACTTTTGTTGACCCCCTCCTTGTTCCAGGATAGAAAGGAAACTGAGGCTTAAACAAATTAATAATTTATTTGAATAAATAATATATAGCACCGATTATTATATGAAGAACTGAGTCTTCAGTATCTTCTTATTTTAAAATGTTTATTTTTTATAATTTATGGTTTTCAGACATTTTTATTTAGTGATATATTGGCATTATATTGATTTTGAAGACTTGTAAGTCAAGTTTTCAATTCTAGAAACATCTTGAGTTATAAAGCAGATGGGTTTATATGAAATGCACAGGGTCTCTAAATAATTGAATCTCATGGGCAGAAGTCACAGCAGGAGACTAGACAAACTGTGCTATATTGAGTCTATGCTGCCTAATTCAATAGAGCTACATTTTAAGGTTTTGATTTGGGAAACTGGAAAAAGCAAAAACACACCAGTAAAGTAGTAGGTAGTTAATCTACCAAGTTTGAAATTTAAATAGAAGATAATACCTTACAAATGTCATATTTAAACTTAATATTTAGCAGTTCTTCTGGTAGAATTTCTATGGCCTTTTTCTGAACTATTTCTTATGGTCATATGTTTTTGTCACATTACAGGATTGTGTGTGTTTGTATGTGCAAAGCTTATCTTTAATAATAGATAACAGCATGTTTAAGATAGTCTGCAAATCTGAAGCTAACTTAGAATTAATTAAAAATACAGTTAGTTTTTTCCTCCCTTGAGGACAGTATTTTGTAAACAGAGTTTGAGAGCCACTAGTCTAATGCACAGAAATTAAACTGTTACTTTTTTTATCCTTGCCATTTAAAAAAAAAATATCATCACTAAATGTCAATAGGAAACCAGGTCATGGTAGAAATAGAATGCTTTCTCAATTACTTCCCAATGATGATTACGTGATATTCTATTCAGGAGGTGAGGGGAAACATGTTATCCTAACACAATGCAAAACAGTTTTAAAGTCTTGGCAAATGTTTCCTGCCAATTCTCATTTCCTATACCCTTAAAATACAAAATATATTTATTATGCTTCATCTCCTTTCCATGAATATAGCTTTCTGGAAAATCATAGTTCTCAGAGCCATTCACGTGTTTATCATGGTGAATGGATATAGGTATGACAAATGGCATAAATTACACATTTTATTTTTCTTTTTTGATTATTTTTGCTGCAAGTTTCCTATGTAAGTAGATCAAATAAAGTATGTCTTTTTGCCAATGCTTATATGGGTATCTATACTTAAATTGGTCGCAGTAAACAATTCTTTTGGTGAGAATTTATGTCTCAATGCAAACCATCCACAGCAAAATCAATAAAGCCTCACAACATGCACTCAGAATTCCAATAGGGACACAAATGTTCATTATTTGAAGACTTCACAGAATTCTGTTAATTTCTTAGATAAATTAAAATACACTCATGAAGAGACAGCTTAACAAAATGGGGATGGGAAGAATTATAGTTTGTAAATGACATTCATTACTGAGAAAAATCAATTTTATGCTATAGTGAAGACTTGACCTTCCAATGCCATTATAAAAAGTCACACAGCATGAAACTCTGTGTCAGGGATAAGAAGGCGTGCTCCTTTATTATTTCTGTTTGTAACATAAGGGCGACCCACACCAGCTGCATGCAGCATTATTTCATGCCTATATAACTGTATTTAAATCATTTATATATTGCATTTTACAAATGTAATAGGGAAATGTGTTTTGGGGTATTTTTTTATTTTGTTTTTCCATTCACTGTAGGAGTTGAAGCAGATGGTGAAAGGTTTGGTTTAAACTAATATGGACATTAAAATAACTGATACTGCATGCATTCCTTGATATAACAGAAGTTTAATTCACTATAAAATGGGCTTGTGACTTTCTGGAATATATTAAGCCTAATATGTCTTTAGCAATTGTTTTCCTACATGAGGAAATACACTATAACCATTTACTTATGAGACTCCTTCAAACTCAAGAAAAATGTAGCCATTCAATCAATAAATATTTACTGGGCACCTGTTATTTTCAGGCACTGCATTGAGTTGCTTGTAAAGATGAGTAAGACGTGATCCCTGCCTTCAAGATAGGTCTGTGACGTGGTGGAAGCTGAAGACTACAGAGAATACTGACAACATACGGGGCATTTGGAGAACCTCTATTTGCAGTGACTATGGTATTTTCATACCCATCAGGAACTAGGCCTGCACTTCTCATAGTTACAATAGGTTGCAATAGAGCCAATTCCATTAGGGCTGGAGCCAAGCTGAGACACATGGATAACTGAGAAGAAATTAATATTCATATATTCAAAATAATTGCAAAATAAGTCAAAATTTTTTTTTAAATGCAATAGTCAGTGATCATTTTTAAAAATAAGAAAATCTTGCCATATAACAGAATTCTATATCTGTCTTAGTATTGGCTTGGGCTTGCCTGTTAGCTTGCCCAAAGTAGATGATTTCTGCGATATCTTTGAACAATTTTGTACTAGGTTCAAGTTCGTTTAAATTTTCTATAGTCCCTGGAACGAATCTGGAATTTCCTTTGCCACCAGACTTTTCTGTGTGCTGTCACCCTTGCCAAACACCACCCGTCCGTAATATCCTTTTCAGACTTTCTCTTTGCAAGTTCCCATTTATCCATCAGGACTTGACTTAAAGATCACATTGTCAGGCATATCCTGCCTGACCTTACAGTAGGTTAGATTCATCTGGAATATCTTCATTTAGAAGTTTACATTTTCTTTTAAGAATATTCATTTTTGTTCATTTTCATTCCTTGCTTAATAGTCACCAAATATAGTAATGAGGTGCTTAAGGCATATAATGTAAAAAAAAGAAAAACAACAACTTACATATACTTTCTCTTTTGTGTTAAGTAAATACTTCGTTACTTGACTAATTTTTCTTGTATCTGTATCTACTGGAAATATGGTCTGCAGGCACTAATAGGTAGAAATAAATGCAAAACCTAACATTTAAATTGCATTCTAAAATACTTTATTTAAATCAACACATTATAATCTTCCTCGTGATTCACTAGTTGCATCCAGTGCTTTACGCTATTTCAGAAATGGTGTTACTTAGGAAGGCAGCATGACAGAGTTAATGTGATTTTAACTTAGCCAGCCTTCTCTCTGGGCACTTACTAAGTTTGGTTCATCATCTAGTTCCTTCCCAGGTGTTGCCATACTGTAAGAGGATATGACTTGGGAAGTAGCTTTACATTCTTTTTTCCTTGAAACTTCAGTGATGATTTCAAGCAAAGTTTACTGGTGATTTGGAGACTATGTGGCAGTTTAACCACATAGAATATCATTTAGGGCTGCTGCTACTCTTCTGCTAATCTAATGAAACACGCTCAAGTTAGAGGCAAATTGCTTACTTAAAACGTTAAAGAAGCATTTGCAGTACTTAAGTAAGAAAGACTATGCAGTGGGAATAGAGAAAATTACATCTGTACCTCTGAAATGATTTCATATTGAAATCACTGAAAATGGAAGTCATGATCATTCAAACATGCACCTGCTTATATTTGATTGTACCATCCGTCTTTCAAATAGCCATACATATTCTCAATATACACCTAATTCATCTGCACTAAAATTTTACTTTGATGATTGCGCATTCAAATTCTGCAGATGTTCTTTGAGAAAATTTCTATGAAACTAAGTTCCTCAAGATCTGATCTTTCAACATTTCAAACAAAATAAGCCTACCTAACTATATTGTTTTTCTCCAAATAAGTACTTATTTGTTTATGCAATTCAATTCTCTACAGAGAACATACCCATAAAATATTAATATTGAATTAATATTTACATATTATTATTATTCCTTTTATCTAAAGAAAAGGAATTAATCAATTATTTACTGAATACTTCTGTCATATCACTTACTTTTGGCAAACATATTTACGACTTGGATGTGAAAATGAGCTTACTATTCAGATAGAATAATACATTTTATTTACATTATACGTTTTACTATATTTTACTATATGAAATGCTTCGATGTGCACAATATTTTGTTGGATCATCTAGTAACTCTTTGAGATAGGCAGTAGAGTTACTGTTAACCCTATACTGCAGGTGAAGAAACTGAGGCTCACAATGATTAGCCCAAAGACCAACTCTGGGTTTTCTGATCAGTGGCCTGTGTTCTTTCTACTGAGAAATACTTTCATTTCTACATGATGCCAAATATTTGGAAACTCACATAATTTCTATAAATTTTCAAGTTGTATAATTTTCAACCATCTTGCAATATTTATGTGAATATGCCTCATTGAATACAAGAAATCAGTATTTTTATATATTTTACTCTCATGTAAAGAAAAGTCTTTGCGATGGGTAATGCTTCACAAATTGATATAGAAAATTGGTAATTACCCTTAAATTTATGTATGAAGCTACAGATTATATTTCCCATCATTCCTTGAAGCCCCATGTGACCAAAGACTAGCTTAGAGTCCATGAAAGATGAATGGAAGCAACATGTTCAACTTCCCATCTACGTCCTTTAAAGAAAAAAAACAAAAACAAAAAACTTTTTCTTTCTTTCTCCTCCCCAAAAGTTTAGTGTGTACATATTTGTCAGAGTCAGAGCAGCTGTCTTAGACACAGAGAAGACGTTCTGTTGAGGATGGCAAAACAACTAATTTAAAGAACATAAGACCAGAACATAATGGAGTAGTATCACATTGGCCTTTGGCACTGTATACTTTCACACTGTAATATAAGAGAGAAATAAACATCTGTCTTTATAATTAGTGTTATATTTGGGCCTTTATAATAGCATTCAGAGTCTGTATTTTAAATTATACACATACATGTACATAATAACTCAGAGTTAATTCAGATGTTTATTTTCGATGTTATAATTTCTAATGTATAATTTATATATAATACTTATGTATAATGTAAATATGTATTTTGTAAATATAAATGCATATTTTAGGTAGATAATTTAATAAGTGGATAGTAACTGAAAATATCTCTGTTCAATTGAAAAATATTTATCTTTTCTACTATCAACTTAAATAATGTTTCCAAACTTCTTTGTAGCATTTGAGAAAAAGGGAAATAGTCTCTGTTAACTCAGAAAAATCTAAATATGTCATAGTTCTTGAGCTAACACCCATTATTTGGTAGATTGGCTAAGATAAAATTAATTTGATTTAAGTAAAAATATCTTAGTTTGTTATTTAATCTGAATTAGCTGTTGCCTTTCTCCACATTGTTTATAATGTTGGAATGACCCATGGTTATACCTTTGTGCTTCTTCTATTATCTAGCTATACTCACTTCTATTTTCCAACTATATAATGACATGTCTGAAATATATACACAGCCAAAAATCATTTCTTCAACTCAAATTCATATACCCTACTCTCTGCTTGGCACTTATACTAAACATATCCAAAATTAAACTGCTGAATCCCTCCAAATCTAAATAAAATCTACTACAAATCTACTTCCCCAAGGCAATTGATGAATACTCTATTTTTAGTTTTACTGTGCAAGAACTGTGTAGTTCAAAAACTTTGGAATCATTTTTGATCCTCTCTTTCCCTTATACTGCACATTTAGTCTATCAGAAAATCCTCTTGATTCAGAATACAACCACTTCTTAATTCATTAATGGCTAGCATTGTGCCCAATAAGCCATCACACCTTCCTAGGTTTCTTCTGTAGCCTTTTAACTTATCTCCTTGCTCCCCACCCCCAATGACACATACAAATGCAGGGGCCTGAGTGCAATTTGCATTATATCAACCCTCTATTCAAAACACTGATTACTTCCTCCTTCAATTAAATAATAGTCAAAGTCCTCTAAGTAGCCTATGATGCCTTATGTGAATGTGTCCCTTGTTATTTCTCCAATCTCCTCTCCTACAACTTTCCCCTTCTTTAGTTCTAGCCACACTTGCTGTTTCACAGACACATCAGGCACATTGCCATCTTAATGTCTTTACCACCAGTTTGTTTCTGTCTGGGATGTTTTCCCGCCAGGTATTCATTTTCCTAAATCCCTCAAGTCTTTGCTTGAGCCTTAACTTATTAATAAATAACATTTTTAATATTATAACTTATCCCCAAATCCCTATCTGCACTTCAGACCCTGTCAATCTTCCTTAGTTTCTTCTTTTTACCCTTGTTTCTATAATAAACACCATCTTCTCACATGTTATCTAATTATTCATTTCATCATTGATTGTCTGTCTCCTTTCTGTCCCTTGCTTTCAGTGGATTTTAGTTTGTTCCCATGTGCCTAGACCACACAGCACCTGCCAAAAATATATTTATTCAAAATCGAAATACCTGACGTGTTTCAGTCATAGTGCTGTACATTTTAACAATATCAATTAATTCTGAGTAGGCAACTTCAGAGATGGTTTTCAATGATACCTGCTTCCTGATATGCACACCCTTGTATAATCCCTCTTCTTGAGTGTAGCCTGGACCTAGAGACTCTACTCTAACGAATAGAATAAAGTCAAAGTGTTGGGCTGTCTCTTCTGTGATTAAGTTACAAAAGATTGCACCTTGTGTTTTTAGCATTCTCTACCTTTTTGGCACTCTCGCTCTCTCGCTTAATCTCTCTGATGAATTCAGTTGCCTTGTTAGGTGATGCTCTGTGGAGAGACACACATGGCATGAAACTAAAGGAGCAAGTCCTCTGGCCAACAATCAGGAACTGACCCTCAGAACAGCTAGCAAGGGACTGAATTCTGCCAACAGCCATGTGCATGAGCTAAGAAACTGTTTTTCCCAGTTGAGCCTTGTGTTGACTGATGCCTGATTAAAATCATTTTTGATCCTCTTTCTTACCAAAGATCTGGCTGAGCAGCATCTGGTTTCCGGAACCACAGAAACACAAGACAATAAATGGTGTTGTTTGAAACCACTCATCTTTGAGATTATTTGTTACACAGGAGTACATTACAAAAATAATTCTCAACAAAAAACTACATGTTTGCACAAAGATCAAATCCTCTTATAGGAACTGTGGAAGCAAAGAGTGCTGTTTTTCTCCCAATGTAAAGTTTACATCCAGTAAAAACATACCAGCATTTTTAATACACATCAGTATAAAGCCAACTCACATCTACCATCTCCTCTTACACTTTTTTCTGCAAATCAGTCTAAACATAAATCTTAAAAGTTAAACATATGGTTTAAGGTTTTAGTGTTCTATTAATTTTCTTATATGTGCCCATATATATAAAATATATAAAACATAAAACACGATGTAAAACTTAAAAATTATATTACTCCCCCTTTTTCATTTTCCTTTAAAAATTGTGATGAGGTGTTCCATTAGTGACACAATACTTAAGATAGGTAACCACATGCAAGCATGCCCCAACACTACTTACTCTGAAATTAAATCCTCTGTTTATGTATGTCATTAAGATCAATTAATTTATTTTTAATGTCCCTTTATACAACACAGTTTTTACAAAGGAAAAAGACTTCAGGAAAAACTTCTGGGCAACAATTTCATAATAACGATGCTAACTAAATTATCCCTTACACCAAAATGCATATTTTAAGAGACAAAATGCAGTAAATTTTCAATTAAATATAGTGTTCTGACAATACCACTGGACTTGGATAAAGTGACTGTGATTGTTTCCAGCTCTGACACTGAGAGGTTGGCCAATCCAAAGTCTTTGTGGGCCTCCATTCCTCATCTATTCAACAAACATCTGGTTTTCACTGTCTTTGGAGTCCTTTCAAATACCAGTCCTCTGGTTTATGAAACCATGAAATAAGTGTTTAAAAATGATATTTCTATAGGTTATAAAATTCTGGAGCACATGGACAATTTCTCAATGCTTTTTGTAATGTTTAACACATCTAAATTATCTAATTTAAAGCTAATTGAACATGATTACTAGTTAATTACCCTATATCCATTCTGCCCTGCTTTCTTACTAATTGAACTCCAATTATATTTCTCCAAAAAAAAATTACATGCCTACCTAAAGGACTATAATTTACAGTCTTCCTTACATCTAGAGACAGCCAATAGGTGTCTCCCAGGAACGGTTCTTAAACATGGCTGACCTTCATGGGAATAAGACTCTTTGGTTCTCCTCTTTTCTCTCTCTCTCTTTTTTTTTTTACTTCTTTAAATTTAGATATGATGATTAGATTTCATCTTGGGTGACAGATAAACTTGAGGAGGCTGGACTTTCATACCAAGAATGATAGAGAAGTATGGTCCTATCATATGGGCCATGACAGAGTTTTCATAAGTGAGAGAGAAATGAATCTCTCATGTATTCATGGCACTTACTTGATTTTTTAACTTTTGAAGTGAACCTTACTCTAAACTAGACAGTATTTCTATCTACTGTAAACACTTTGGTGGCCAATGCAGAAAATATACAAACTATTTAGACATAATGCAATAGTCAAAGGGTATAATTTATATCACATTATAGATGTTTGACAATTTACAGTTTTTGTTTTTATGGCACATATATTTCCATAGTTATTATTCTTGATAATGTATTAAAAACAAATTTATATAATTTTCATCCATATATTCATACCAAAATAATAACATAACATCATTCTCTTTTCTTGTCTGTTTCTAGCTCAACTCCCCTGCTCTCCCACACAAATAGATGATATATATATATATATATATATATATATATATATATATATATATGATTATATATATATGATTATATATATATATATATATATATATATATATATGACTTTATTTGTATCTTCTTAACTTCTTGGGAAGGAAAACATTATTAAAGTGTCCATGGATTATTCACCAGACACTAAAGACAGCCAGAAAGCAATGAAACAGCATCTTTAAGGTACTGAATTAAAAGACCCATCCTACCAGAATTCTATACCCAACAAAATATCTTTAAAAAATGAAGAAAAATTGAGTATAGTCTCAGATGAAGGAAAACTAAAAGTATTTATTTCCAGAAGACCTAATCTAAAAGAGATGCTAAAGGAAATTCTTCAGGTAAAAGGTGTATAATACCAGAGGGAAATTTGAATCCTCAGAAATAAAGTAAGAACAACAGAAATGATAAACATCCTGATAAACATAAACCTATTTTTCTACTCGTGGATTCTTTAAAATATGTATAACTGGTGAGATGACAAATTCTTATCTAGTGGAGTTTTCAATTTATGTACATGTAATGTATAAGGCTGCTACAACATAGAAGTCACTAGGGTGAGGGAGTAAAGTAACCTATATAGTTATGTCTTCCACATTTTATTTGAAATAGTAAATATTAACCCTATATAAACTGTAATATTTTATATATGCATATTTTAAGCCACAGAGGAAACTGGGAAAAAAACATAAAGCTATACAGTTAAAAAGTCAATGAATTAATTAAAATAGTATATTAAATAGATCCAAAAAAGAAGAAAGAAGAAAGGCAAACAGAGGAACAAAATTAGAATATACACTGTACAAAACATAAATAATGAACTACAAAGTCTCGTCTCTAATATAAAAAAATGAAGTGAGAAAATTTTGGAGGAAATGGATTAAGCCACACAGTAGAAACCTTAGTGCAGATGAGTGAGCTATTAATATAGAAGACACAAACTGAGTTGTGTGGATAGCAAATTATGTTGAAAAACATGCTGTCTTTTATTTACTGTTGTTGAAATGTATTATAATTTATCTACTATTATTTGAAAATGCTATAAACCATAGCAGTGGTTTTCCAGATACCATTATTCAATATTTAAGTTAATTGTGATATTTCTAAACTATTTATAGTAGTAGCCAACACTTTTTACATAGCATTATCCAGTGCTTACATTTTGGTATATATTATCTTTCTTTAAGTGCCAATGGGTTTTGTAAAAGTTTTTTTTTTTTTTTTTTTCATTTTATCTATATCTAGTAGAAATTATTTTTAAAAGTATTTTGCTTTCTGGTAAAGTTAATTTAAAGTTCTGATTTTTTTCTTTATATTCCCCTTAGGGCAACTAATTATGTGACTAAACTGAAATAAAGTTATGACCCCAGGAGCTTTTGATTCTATATGTTCTCTCCAGTCTATGTGTCTGTGCCCAGCAATTACAGGCATCTTGAACTATTACCGCTGCTATTCCGGCTTCCTAGGAAATTGGATCACCGGGCCTATGAAAAGATATAACTTTGTTTACATAGAATTTTCAGTAAATTGGCTGAAGGCAATTGCCTAAGGAAGTCTAGCGTTTTTAGAAACTATATTCGTGGGTGGTGAGATAACTTTGTTGCTTTATTTCTGAATTCACAGCTGTTTCCCAGACACAGAGATTGTGGAAGTCTAATCTTCAGCTAAACATGAGGTCAGAGAATTAAGTTCATGAACTCATCCTAGAAAAAGTCCTATACACCTTATTGCTGAGTATCACTAGAGTCACCTGCCAAGTACTGTGCTTAAGAAGCTATGCACCTGAATGTCCAGAATGTCATCCAAATGTCTTCCTTTCAATATTTCCTTTATCTTCAAGTAAAGAAAGAAATCACAGAGGGCCAGATCAGGTGAGTAGTGAGGGTGTTCTAATATAGTTATCTGTTTACTGGTGAAAAACTCCCTCACAAACAGTGCCACGTGAACTGGTGCATTGTTGTGATGCAAGAGACATGAATTGTTGGTAAAAAGTTTAGGTTGTCCAATGTTTTCATGCAGCCTTTACAGCACTTTCAAATAGTAAACTTGGTTAACTGTTTATCCAGTTGGTACAAATTCATAATGAATAATCCTTCTGATATCAAAAAAAGGTTAGCAACATTGTTGCAACGAATTCATGAACTTAATTGACAGAACTCGTATGACATTAAACTCAATTAAAACTCTCTATTCATGAAAGCTTTCATAAAGAAAATTAAATTTTAATATATTTCCATCCATTACTATGTACATTATTTTGATGTTTTCATAGCTAAATTCTAATTTTAATAGATATTTTTTCTAACTTAAAAGTTCTAAGTGTTTGAAGGAGAAGGTCCAAGATGATGGATTAGGTAAATGCTATGTCTGCTGCCTCCCAGGATCACACTAAAATTACAACTAAATTATAGAACAATCAACCTCAAAAATCACCTGAAACGTAGCTGAATAGAACCTCTATAACTAAGGATATAAAGAAGAGGCCACACTGAGACCGGTAGGGTGGCAGAGATTCAAAATAGGCTGACTCGAACCCACAGGTAGTATTTGATCACTGGAGGGGTCACCTCGGTAGTGGAGGTCCCCCTTGAAAAGTGAGGTGGTCACAGCCCCACACCAGACTCCCCAGCCCAAGGCTCCTGTGCCAGTGAAAAGCAACAAGGATTCTGTTTGCCCATACCAGGGAGATGTAAGGTGGCTGGAAACACAGATACCCTGTTGAAGGCCCCACACACAGACTCACTGGCTTGCAAATATTCACCAGCGCTCCAGTGGAAAGCAACTTGAAAGGCACCTGAGACATATGGGGAAAGACTGAGCTGAGTGGCTTCAGGGCAAGGGCTGGAGGGGTAGCTGCCATTGCCCCTGTGTGGAGCCCACCTTATATATAGCATACAGGAGGGCACCATACTTTCTATGTTGAACTCCTCCCTAACAGACCAAATCTGAGCCCCTATTATCTGTTAAAATCCACGTTAATGCACTACCTTGGATGCTATAAGTACCCACCCATCTAGTGCTGCATCTCCCCGGGCATGCTCTGGCTCCTGGGAGTATGGCACATCCCACAAGCTGCAGAAGACTTTTACAGCAGCAGACAATCCATAGTGGCCTAGAGAAGTTTTGGTGGTGGGCAGTTAGCCACAACTTGTGCTGCAGCTTCTCTTGGGCAGTTCTTGGGAATCTGTGGGCCCGAGGCAAATACTGGTTGGCTGCAGTATTCTCAGGTTGTTTTGCAAAATGGTCTCAGGCTGAACCCTGGCCCAAGAACCAAATCTGCATTAACTCTGTAAAAACTACCAGTCATGCCTCATGATTCCCTGGGACCCTGCCCTGACCAGTAGTGCTGCATTGCCAGGGGCACTGTCAACACTTCGTCAACCAGCCTGATCTGGGCACCTAAGGAGGTTCTTTCAATGGCCGAGCCTTATGGGCAGCTGGCCAGTGACAACAGCCTTTTGGGGGTCCTGGGTCTTTTGTGAAGTTGCCCTAGACCCACTATTGGTGGAAGCCAGCCTTGGTTCACAATGAGGCCACCCACACACATCTCCAGGTCCAGCACAGGCAGCAGCCAACCCCATATAGCTTTGTACTTTCTATCAGGTAGCCCAAGCTGGACACAGGCAAGGCTGAAATTGGCCCGCATGGGAACCCCTCCCAAAAGACAGAAATAACACACCGAGAGGCTGACTTAAGACCACGCCAGAGCATTACCCAGCCAGCCTCACAAGTGGCACACTGAAAGGGTGGTCTCAACAGGCACAAGAGCATTCTGGGGCGCACACTCCTCTGAGAGGTCAGCCTCCACATAGCAGCTCATACACTGTGGATGTAGCCAATCCTCACAGCCTGTCAGCCTGAGAGTCAATCCCACCCACAGACATGCCAAAAGCAAGCAAGGGTCAATTATAACAGGAGAAGAAACAATGCACACAAGAGACACTCCTGGAACCACACAAGGGAGACTAGGGAGACTGAGCCAGTGGACCATATAATACATAACACCACCCTACAAAGACTGGGAAACATAGGAGATCTACCTAATACATGGAAGTAAACACAGACAGGCAGCCAGAATGTGGAAACAAATAATCATGTCCCAAATAAAAGAACAGGAAAAACCTCCAGAAAAACAACTAAATGAAATGGAGGTAATGAACCTATCAGAGACAGAGTTTAAAACACTTGTTGTAAGAATACTTAAGGAACTTAGTGAGAACTTAAACAAAGAGATAGTAAACATAAAAAAGCACATAAAAATGATAAATTCAGAAATAAAGAATACAATAACCAAGATGAAGAATAACCTAGAAGGAATCAATACCACATTAGATGAAGCAGAGGATTGAATCAGTGATTTAGACAAGGTTGCAGAAAACATTCAACCGTAACAACAACAACCAAAAAAAAAAAAAAAAAAAAAAAAAGAGCATGAAGATAGTTTAAGGGACTTTTGGAGAAACATCAAGCATAACAACATTCGCATAATAGGAGTACCAGAAGGACAAAAGAGGGAACAAGTGATCAAGAACCTATTTGAAGAAATAATGACTGAAAACTTCCCCAACAAATGGAAAATAATAGACATACAAGCCCAGGAAGTACAGAGAGTCCCAAACAACGTGAACCCAAACAAGCCCACACCAAGATACATCATACTTAAAATGCCAAAGGTTAAAATCAAAGAGAGTCCTAAAAGCAGTAAGAGAAAGACAACTAGTTACAAGGGAGCTCTCATAAGACTATCAGTTGATTCTCAACAGAAACTTTGCAGATCAGAAGTGAGTGGCAGGAAATATCAAAAGTGATGAAACCAAGGGCCTACAAATAAGACTACTCTACCCAGCAAGGCTATCATTTAGAACTGAAGGTCATAAAGAATTTCCCAGACAAGACAAAGCTAAAGGAATTCTTTACCATCAAGCCATTATTACAAGAAATGTGTTAAAAAGATACTGAAAAAGAACTAAAATAAATAAATAAATAAATAAATAAATAAATAAATAAATAAATAAATAAAAAGAAAATAAAAAAAAGAAGGGGGAATACAAATAAACAAAAGATAAAATAATCTGAATAATAAAATAGCAATATCTATGCACCTATCAACAATCACCTTAAATATATATGGATTAAAAGCTCCAATCAAAAGACATAGGGCAGCTGAATGATTCAGAAAAGAAGACCCATGCTTATGCTGTCTATAAAAGATTCACCTTTGATCAAAAGACACACATACACTGAAAGTAAAGGGATGGAAAAAGACATTTCATGCAAATGAAAATGAGAAATAAAGTTGGGGTGGCAATACTTATATCAGACAAAATAGACTTTAAAACAACTCATCCTAGAAAAAATGCTATCTGCGTACCTCATTGCTGAATATCACTTCCATCACCTTAGAAGTACTCCCCTTAGGAAGCTATGCACCGACGCCAGCAACTAGTCCATGCTTCAAAGCAATTTTGAAACTCTTTTTCTGGACTGGCCATCAGAGCTCTCTTCTTATTACCATTGATGCCCTGACTGTCATCAAAATATCTACCTTTAAATATTTCCTTTATCTCTGGGTAAAGAAAGAAGTCATTGGGGACCAGATCAGGTGAGTCGGCAGAGTGTTCCAATACAGTTATTTGTTTACTGGCTACAAACTCCCTTTGCTTATGCTCTTCGATAAGCTCCTTCAAGATCATTTTTGCACATACCGTTCTCATGCCAAGATTTTCAGTTAAGATTTTCCTAACTGTCAATGTTTACTTAGTCAGTTGTGCTTCTTATGGTCAGCCGATGATTTTGATGCACAATTCAATGAATTTCTGCAATGTTTTTGTCAGTTCTGCTCGTTACTGGCTGCCCTGGCCTCTCTTCATCAGTGACCTGTTCTCTCCCATCAGAAAAACATTTAATCCATTTGTACACTGCCGTTTTCTTCATGGCATTATCTCCATAAACTTGGACTAACATGTCTCTGATTTCACTTCCACTCTTGCCAAGTTTAACAGGAAGTTTAACGTTTGTCCGTTGCTGTAATTCAAGTTCAGACATTCTCGCGATGGCACACAGAAAAATGCAACAATAATGAACACCACTCAGCAAGACATTGCCACACGTTGACATGTACACGCTGTGAGACACTGATATACCAAGTTTATGAAACCTACCAGGCTGTTTGTGCAGTGCTGTCAATGTAAGCGCATGGTGGCAAGTTTGCAGATGTAATTATCAGACCTCGTAGATCCTCTGCATATGCATATCTATATTACAACAGTTATCACTGGTACTTATTTTTTTAATAAATAAATTGACATGTCCAGAAATTGATGGAGAAAATAATGTTATAACTAAGAAAATGTTGTTGAGCCTATCAAATGAAAAGGGACACAATTTGTAATAAAAAGTCCAAGAATCTTCCATTTACTGGCTTCAAGAGCACTGAGAAATTGTGTAAAGCAGTGTTCGGAGGATTAATCAAAATAACAGGATACTGCTTAATAATATTATTTTTAAGAGATTAGAAATTCTGCTCACTAAATCAGTTATTATTAAACTCGAGATTAAGACTTTCTAAATCTGTTTCCCTAAGATAGGGTCATATTCAGTTCTTTCTGGTTTAGTGAGTAAAGTCTACCTTTAACAAGTAATTACAAGGGGGAAAAAATGCTAGACATTTCACATGTGATAATGGGTCTTTTCATACCAAACATACTTGAAGCATGGTGGTTCACAAAATCTGTTTCAGACTATGGAGAATTTGTACAATAGAATCTATTGTGCAACCGAAACCAGAAATTTCTACCAATGAATACATTGAAAAATAAGATCGTATCATAGTTCTTTTGTTTCCCCTTTTGCTGCTAAACAATTTCATAAACCTTTCTGATCCTCTCCCAAAGTCTTCCCAGGATAGGCTATAATAATGATGTCTCTTTCTTTAGGAAACAGAAAGCCAGGGACAGAAATTTTTAAGCCTCCCTCTTGACTGGAAGTAATTAAGTATCTAAATTAAAAATACACACTCATGTCTGGGGAAGTTAAGATGATTTTGTGAGCTGCACAAATGACAAAAGCTTTCCATTTTACTGAAGAAGATTCATACTCTGGCTAGTAATATTGCTTTTCTTCTTATATGAATACCCTTTGTTTAATAGAAAATAGAGATTTTTCACTGAGGCAAATGAGGATATGGTAAGATTAATGCTGAATTCAAAATTGTACATATTTTGTACCCCATCTATTTACAATTTCCAGGATGTGGACAACTTCTTAAATATATTAACTTATTCCTGTATTGTAAAAAGTAAACAAAAAGGGGTTCTTTAATTTCTAAGTAGTCAATAATTGCAATATATGCATGAAAATTACCTGTACAAACACATATGTTAATTGAGCAAACATCCTAAAAGAACATTAAAAATATAAATTCAGTTAGAAATTCAGCTTCTAATCACATATATGTCATGATACATTTTGAAAACAATAGACCATATATCCCGGATAGTGTAACTTGGAAATGAAGAAACCTGAAAGTCAGAATGCTTGTTTTAAACATCTATACTCCTACTTACTTGCTGTGTAACCTTTGATAAACTTCTTAGGCATTATAAAATTTAGCTTCCTCATCTGAAAAATGTAAGAAATAATCACTAACTCAAAGTTTTGTTTTAGTGATTAAATGAAATAAAGTAAACAAACAAACAAAGTGCTTAGCATGATCCTCAGGACATAGTATACATTCTAAATCATTGCTGAATGGAATTTGGATGGGAAATTATCACTTAAAATAAGTATTGGGCATTGCAAACATAATGATTGACAAGAAATTTATATATTCCTTCAAAGCGATTCAAGTTTAAAATGCACAGAGAATAATTGTGCATTATAAAATTGATGTCTTCATGTTATTACTACTAGAATGTTTATATTGTGTAATTTCAAACATGCAATATATATATATATATATATATAACTGTAAATGTACATATAAATACATATGCATATTTATTACTAAATAATGGTGTATGCTCTATATTATATATCATATAATAATACAGAATAATAAATTGTTCATCATAATTTGGAAATATTTTATGGGAAAATGTATGATTGCATGAGACAGAGTCTATATAATGTACAGAATGCATTTTTGTTCAATTCATCTCTGGTCATACATTTCATGAAATAATTAATATTGTAAAATGTTTTCTATATTATATTGATCAATGTACCTATAAGTACTCTATTTTAACAGAAAAGTAACTGGTAAAAAATTGAAAAAAAGAAATGGGGGAGCTGATATTTTGGGTATAGTGACTTTCATGGATATCTCTTTTGAGCAGGTATGTTATAAATACAGATTGGCACAAAATAACTATGTTAAAGTAAACTGTCATTTCACACTATTGATTCATCATCATCATCATCATAATCATTATCCTCAGAAATTATTGGATAGTTACTATATGCTGGGCATTTTAAATTATATCCAATGCCTCAACTAATTCAATTTTCAAAAAGTAGTATGTTATTATTACAACAATTTTAAAGAAACTGAAGAATAAGCATTGAGGTAGCTTCTCAAAGTTATCCAGATATTAAGTAATGGGAAAAGAATTAAACCCATGGTGTATAACAAATCTAATTAATTTTAATTTTAAAATACAATGATGGATTATTTCTTAATAAATTATTCTATAATACTACTCAAAAATTTAAAATTTAAAGTTTTGAAATCTTATCTATTTGAAGGTCTGGGGTATACTATACACAATATCTCCAGTCTCCTAGTTTGAAAAGTAGAGTTCTGTCTGAATGAATATGCAAAGATATTGTAAATAAACTAATAGTATGATCAAATAGCCAATACATTTTTATCTCAAATTCTGCAAACCTACTAAATTATGAAACATTTAACATTCATCATTCAACAAACTTATTCTATACCAGTGACTATTCCAGGTACTTAGATACATCAGTATATGAAAATAAACATCCCTTTTTTAGAGCTTATGTGAAAAAAGAGAATCAGTCAAAAAATAAATGAATAAATAAAAATAAATAAGTAAAGTTTGTGGTATATGAGAAATTAATAAATGCCATAAAGAAAGAGCAGAGCAAGCAAACTAGTTTAATACTACATAATATTTTTAATTCTTCACCATACATCAAGTTTAAGATTATATAAATTTAATCTCCACGTTAATTCCTGAAGAATTCTGTGCTTTCAAGAAAAACAATTGTCTGTTTAAACTTTTTTTTTTTTAACTGTGGCAAAAACACTTAACATGAGATCAATCGTCAATACATTTTTAAGAGTATAATACAATATTGTTCACTTTAGGAACAATGTTGTATAGATATCTGAAAATAATTCATCTTGCCTGAATGAAAATTTTTGCTCATTGATTAGTAACCCCAATTCTTTCTCCCTCCAGTCCCTGCTAACTACCATTCCACTCTCTGATTCTATAAATTTGACAATTTTAGAGAACTCATTCATATAAGCAGAATTGTGCAGTATTTGTCTTTTATGTGACTGGCTTTTGTCACTTAGAGTAATGTCATGAAGTACATCCATGTTTCACATACTGCAGAATTTTCTTCTTTTTAAGGCTGAATAGTATTCCATAGTATGCATGTAGCACAATTTCTTCATCCATTCATCTCTTAATAGACATTGAGGTTGTTTACATATCTTGGGTATTGCGAATACTGCTACAATGAACAGAAGAGTGTTAATATCGCTTCAAGTTCTGGATTTCAGTCTATTGCATAAATACCCAAAAGTAAGATTGCTCGATCATATCGTAGTTCTATTTTAATTTTTTTTTAGGAACTTCCATACTGTTTTACATAGCAGCTGTACTATTTTACATTCTTAGCAACAGTTGCAAGTGTTTCAATTTCCCACATCCTTGTTATTACTTTTTTAAAGATGGTTACTACAAATTTTAAAATCACATATGTGGCTTGCATTTGTGGTTATATATTTCTATTGGACAGTGCTGCTACAAACTATTACAACCAACATGTTTAAAATATATATACATATATACATATATATATATATATATATATATATATATATATATATATATTTCTCATAGAGAAATGAACACATCTGTGCTTTTCCATTGATTATCTAAATAACTCTGAACAAATAATTTAAATACTATTAGTTTTGGTGTCCTATGTTTCAGGATAATCTCTGAAACAAGGGCCTTCTTCTAGCCCTATGAATCAGATTTAAAACATTTAAGGTGAAGTCCTTGGTCAGATACTACCTTACTTTTTGAACTACATAAAATAAATTGTTGTTTTTCAGCCTCAGGTTTCTCATTTGGGAAAAAAAATCATAATTATATGATACCTATTACTATAAGAAATAAATTATAGAATTTATGTGCTAATGTTTAATTATATAAAATGCAATAAATACATATTACTGTAACTGATTATGTCCCTTACCCTTAATGCAACAATTAAAACACAGTAGGTGATTTTGTTGCTGTTGATGCTTTCTACCCTTCCACACTAGAAAACAAGATTTTGGTTTTATTTTTGCTTTTTTTTTTTCTTTCTAAATTTGAAAAGATGCCCTTTGTTCTTCCTTAATTCCATTAACTCTCTCATACACTTCAAAATATCCAGCGACCTTGAACTAAAACCAAGCAAATATTATTGTGAGAATGTCAGAATGTGAGAAATAAAATCTCTCAACGGTAAATAACATTACAAAATAAAACATCACAGACTCTGAACTTAACAACTCCAAGGAGACAATGTAGGAGGGCATCTGGTCCTCAAAATAAATGTTATATTTAATAAATCATCCAGTATTTTTAAATGTTATACATTTTAATGTTTTATATGACAAGCATTTGCATTTAATATATTTTAATAAACATCTTGGTGTAAAGGGTATAGCTTTCTTCTATAGCTTGGATAAGAAGGTAAAATGGTGGTTGAGAATAATTGTGTTCTAGATTTACTAATACGCAGAACAGACTGAATTGACAAAGATCTTTTAAATGTTACAAAACTTAGTAGCGAGGTGAGGAAAATGATTGTTCTCATATGTTGTTGGTGGGAATATACATTGGTACAAACTTTTTGTAGTTCAATCTAACACAAGATTAATAGCAATAAACGTGTGCAGATTTTGCTCTGACACAGTATTTCTATTTCTGGAATTCATAGTAAAGGAAAATACCAAAAAAAATGCACAATATGTAGAGGCAAGGCTGCATAGCAACGGTATCTGCATATGCACAGAGACACAAAGATTTAGAAGCAAACTGTGTGCCCAGAAACATGGATATGATTAAGTATATGATGGTATATATATGGGATAGAATGCCAGTTAGCCATCTAAAATGATTTTGAAAAAGAATATTTAATCATGTTAAAAGATATTCAAATTTTATTCTTAAGTGAAAATGTTTACATGATATGTTTATATAAAACATTTTTAAAATACATAATAGAATTATAAAATAGTAGAAGGGCATGTTTTAAAATATTCTTGATAGTGATACTCTCTAGATTATGGAAGAAATTCCTTTTAATTAATTACATTTCTTAAGTTTCTCACTACACACACACTCACGCATGAGTGCACACGTCTTCTTTTTAAGGGAACAAAATAAATCAATGTATGAGTTGTAATCAATGAACACGGTGAATGTTGAAACAAACAAAAAAAATATTACAGTAAAAGCACCTTGCCATTAATCCCCCTCAAAATACTTCTGCTCCCTTTGAACACACTTATGCCACCATTCTTGCCACTTTCTGAAGCAGTTCTGGAAGGCCTCTTTCATGGGTGTCTTCATCCTCTGTCATTACAACACTCCATGTCACAAATTGCTTCTGGAACAGCAACTTCGGTCAAATAAAAACATTATGTTGTGTCCTTACCCACCTTATTCACCAGATCTGGCACCACTCGATTTCTGGTTCTTCCCCAAAGTCTCAATGACCATGAAAATGAAAGTTTTTAATCGATTCTGGACATCGAGACAACAACGACTACGCAACTAAAGATATTCATGAATGATGATTTCCAGAATTGCTTCAGAAAATGGCAAGAATGATGGGATGTGTGTTTGAAGCAAGGTAGAATATTTTCAGGTGGATTAATGGCAATATGTCTATTACTGTTATATATATATATATATATATATATATATATATATACACACACACACACATATATATATACATATATATGTATATATATATATATTTTTTTTTATTTAAACATTCACCATACTCGTATTATTTGATCACACCTTGTTAAGTTGCATTTTCATTCCAAAAGTTTCCTAGAGCATTACGAAAGTGGATGAAGATATTTTTACTCTGACATATACACATTAGACCAACCCTATTCAAATTTTATATAATATTTTAATCAACTACATGAAAATAACAGTCTATAAATATGCTTGTGTGAGAAAATTTATGTATGTTATCACATTCCAGTAAAGTTACCCTTCAAAAAGAGAATCTAAATGTTGCTATCAATTCAGTCTTTAATTCTCAGCAGATAGTCAGGTTATAACATTTTCTATAATAATCAACTTGACAAAGTGCATGCATCTTTATTTTTAATTACAAATAAACACTTGGGATAAGCATAATCTCATAAAAAGTGATGAAATAGTCCAAGCATTGAAGTTTACATGAATATGCTGATAGTAATTTTCATTCTACCTTCTTGATTTATATACTTGTTCAAAAGAATTCCAAACATTTATTTTCAAGAAAGTATTAAAGAAGAAAGATGTTGTTTGCAAATATAGAATTTTCAGAGTGTTTTCTTATTTATAAGGGATCATATTTTCAGAAATAATTTTCTCCAGTTCTTAAAGTAAATATATTTTCTGGTGAAGTTACAAAGTATGGCAGAGATTAATGCAGAAGTCTGATGAAATAAGTCACAAATGATAAAATTCATATTTTAGTTATTCTACAGAGTTTATAATTTTAGTGTATGTTTATTTATTAGAGCATGTATGTTTTTTATGCTAATTTTGACTTTACTAATTGTATTTGTTTAGGAATTTCAAAGGAGAAAACCTGAATCAAATACTAATATTTAATTCAAGTATTTATCCACACATATATTGATATTTACATAAAAGTTTGAGGCATTCTGTTTTCTGTGAATAGGAACAAAAAAAGAATAGGTTATGATTCCTCCTTAATAGTGGCTATCATTTAATAAAGATTGTATTCTAAAAATAATGTTAAAGCGTCATTTGATTAATGTGCGGTGCCCATATTTTACAGGGAAAAAAAAAAACACACCTAAGATTCTTGAGGGAAAAATCAAAAGGTTATGTGGAGCCCAAGTATTCTTAGAAGTACTTTAGTTTAACTAAAAAGTTATGCTGAGAGAGGTAAGTGAAGGGTTTTGAGTGTGAAGGTAAAGATAGATACTTTATTCATTAGACGGCAAGGACTCATTCACAGTATGGAGAATGATTCTATCTATTATTTTCTGAATCAATCGACTCTCCCATTTTCATACGGAACTTCCTTATTTTAGAGAATTCAGTTTTTAGCACAGATTATACGTCTCCTACTTGATTTCATTTTTGTCTTACTCACCGATGCCTCTCCAGCCATTCTCTGTGGTATCATGAGTGATCTTTCTGAAATGTAAATCTAAATAATCCATTTCTCTGCTTAAAATTCCAAATAGCCTTTCCCTGCATACAAAATAAAATCAACTGTCTGTGGTCTGTGTGTTCTTTTCAGCTTACCTCTCACTGCCCTGCACTCTATGCTTATAAACAAACAAGACACCATGGTTTTATAAACACATCTTATAAGCGTTCCTTAAACAGACCATTTGCAACAGTTAAAAACTTTCCCACTCTGCTTCCTCATTTGCCTCCTCTGCTCATTCTTCTTTTAAGATTTGGCAAAAACTTTATTTCTTCTGAGAAACCTTTCCTAAACTTTCTCCTCATTCTAGAACAATTAGCAATTCATTGATTCATATTCCCACAGAACTTTCTTTAGACTTCAAAGGTAAACTTGAACAATTTAATTAGGCATTTTCTTTTCTGTTTCCCATACATGACTGAGGAGTTTTGTCTTGACTGTCATTGTACTTCCCAGTAATTTACACAGTTTCTGGATAGTAGATATTCAGTAAATGGTGAATGAATCAATAAAAGGAAAAATAATGAAATGAATTATAATTATTGGAAGCTTTTTGTGGTAGCACTTCATATGGAATTGATCAGACAGAGGGGTTACTTACAATATCTTAGCCACAGTGACTTACCTTTCTTTTTTCTACCCTGACTTTCTCCTTTCAAGGAGCGTTAGCTCATGATGTTATTTCATTTCAATATCATTTCAGTTATTATTTTTTAGAGCACTCTATCTAACCCTATCTTTTCAAAGTTACACTCAACTGTTACACTAAACAGTTTAAATGGTATTACCTACTCATCTGAGCAAATTTCTCCTTATCTTTTCCACAGAAAAAGCAATGATAGGACCAAGATTGACTAAAATATATTAAAGAACAAATGACCTAATTTAAATTTGTGTCTTGCCATTCTGAAGTCTATGCATAGGCTATGAACACAAAACATTCCATTCATTCACTCATTCATTCATTCAGCAAATACTAACAGTAAGGGACTTGGATGTGGCAGCCATAGTGCAATTTAACATACTGGAAATTTAACATTTAGTAAAATACTTTACATGTCTGTAAATGTATATGTCAGGTAGTTTAGAGTATAATATTTGAAGGGAAAAAGTAAATGATTAACATAATCACTGAAGACCCTTGCTTGGAATTTTCTTAAAACCTTATTTTTTTCAAATATTAGATACTAGATTAATTATTTAAAATTCCTAGGGTAGTGTCTAGAACTGAGAATACTGTTTCCTATGCTTATTTGGTAGATAAAATCTCCTGAAATAGGTCCATTTGTTAACAATGAGAGTTCTGGGATCACACAATCATACCAGAATTTTGAGACTTTTTTAACAGAATTGAAGGCACTAAAATAAGTCACAATTTGTAATAGAAAAGCACATAGTCAACTATTGCTTTACATTTTAACTGAAAAGATCATTATGAATTTAAATACTGCACTTATTTGCTCAAGCAGATCATTATTTCTAATAGTCATCATACTGTTTGATTTTTTTATAGAAACAAAAATTAAAATAACATAGATCTAAAGTACGACTATACTCAAGGCAGCATAGGTTTGTGGGCTTCAAGATAAAAAGCCACTGTGACAAGAAAACTTGGTAACAGAAGAATGATGTACTTGAAGTCAGAACACCGGTCCTAGATCTGACTAAGAATGAGTCAGAGAATAAATAATTAGCTGTTTGTCTATTTATCATGGGAATAATAAAACCTCACAGGTATATTGTCAATCATTAAATGTCAAAATATCTACGTTATGGAGAAAATCAACTTAAAGAAAATCCCTTATTTTACATCCTATGATATTGCTTAATTTGGGGAATCTGATAAAGTATCCAAAAACTAATGCTATGACCTCTAATAACTTACTTTATATACATTTAAAAGAGAGTCAGTTAAAGTAAGCATGCTGCTAGTTCTGCCCAGTGGGTTAACACTTCCAGTCCTTGCCAAGAGACCTGGATACTGCGGAATTGATCAATCTTTAAATAGGGCTCAGCAAAACAGCTTTGTCATAATGTATAAATCAGGTACATCTCTCAGAGGGAGGATTGACATCAATCATATGTTCATAAGATTCTTGGGTGTAAACTGAAGTTCCAAATTATATTTTAACCTATAAGAAGAACTATGATAGAAGATTCAGAATACTTATGGATAACAGCCAAGCATTTCTCTCCCTATAGGATGATCAGATGATGATTTCTTGAAAAGTAATGGTGTCAGCCTGTTGGTTGCAGAGTTAAAAAGCATCATTCCTCTCTGTGAACGGGAGCTGTTATCACAGACCCAGAGCATTCTTCTTCCTAAGTAGTGCATCGTTTGATACTGACACACAACCACTGCCTGTTTTCCATTGCTCTTTGGATACACGTATGCGCCTCTTATATATCCAGTTAAGTCTTACTCAGCCCTGGAAATTATTTTCCCCTGAAAAGTGCATCTGCATACCAAATTTAATCCTCTACATTGCTTGAACTCATAGAAGGTGGTCTTTATTTCTTATTTTTAAGTTTTGTAATTGGTTATTCACTTTTGCTATTATAAACTTATCAAATAATTATTTCTGAACTTTGGTGTTTATAGTTATACTTATCTAGGCATTCTGGACTTCTCTAAAGCTGAATAAGTTAATATGTGGCTTAAGAAATGAATAGAGAATTTCTAATTCCTAATTATCAAGGGTTACATTTCAATAAATATCAATAATGTTATATATCTTTTTTAAGATGATTTATGTTTATGACATTTGAAATTGCTAATATAATTACAAGCAAAACAAATTGAATCAAGCATCCTGTATTATTTTTATTTTTTATTTATCTATGAAATTTATTGGGGTGACATTGGTTACTAAATTTATATAGGTTTCAAGTGTACATTTCTATAATACATCATTTATATATTGCATTGTATGTTCACCACCCAGAGTCGGTTTTCCTTCCCACACCATACATTTACCCTTTTCTACCACCACCCTCCCTCGTTACCCTCTAGTAACCACTAAACTGTTGTCGGCGTCAATGAGTTTTTGTTTGTTTCTTTGTCTTGTTCATTTGTTGATTTCAGTTTTATATGCTACGTATGAGTGAAGTCATATAGTTCTCCACTTTTCCTGTCTGATTTATTTCTCTTAGCATGATAATCTCAATAACCTTTCATGCTGTCATAAATGACAGCATTTCATCTTTTCTTATGGCTGAATAATATTCCATTGTGTATATGTACCACATTTTCTTTATTCAATCATCTGTAGAAGGACACTTCAGTTCTTTGCATGACTTGTCCACCATGAATAATCCTTCAATCAACATAGTGGTACATACATCTTTGTGGATAAATGTTTTCAGATTTTTTGGTAGATACCCAGGAGAGGAACTGCTGGGTCGTATGCTAATTCTATTCTTAATTTTGTGAGGAACCTCCACGCTGACTTTCATAGTGGATGCACCAATCTGATTTCCCACCAGCAGTGTATGTGAGTTCTTTTTTCTCCACAGTCTCTTCAAGACTTGCTTTTACTTGTCTTGTTGATAATAGCCATTCAGAGATATTTGAGATGGTATCTCATTGGGGTTTTGATTTGCATTTCCCTAATAGCTAGTGAAATTAAGCATTTTTTTCATATATCTATTGGCTATTTATTTGTCTTCTTGACAGAAGTGCCTGTTCAGGTTCTCTGCACATTTTTTTAATTGGATTTTTTGTTTTAGAGTTGTATGAGTTTTTTTTGTTTGTTTGTTTGTTTTTGTTTTTGTTTTAATATATTTTGTATATTAACCCTTTATTAGATATGTTTTTATAAATATCTGCTCCTGTGAAGTTGGTTGCTACTTTGATTTTGTTTTTTTGTTTGTTTGTTTGTTTTTGTTTGTTTGTTTGTTTGTTTTGTTATTTTTTGTTTTTTTGCTGAGCAGAAGCTTTTGAGTTTGATATAGTCCCATTCATTTATTTTTGCTTTTACTTCCCTGGCCTTTGAGGTCAAATTCATAATATCCTCTCTAAACCCAAGGTTCATAAGTTTAGTTCTTATGCTTTCTTCTATGCAATTTATTGTTTCAGGTCTTATGCTTATGTTTTTGATCCATTTTGAATTAATATTTTGAGTACATGGTGACAGATAGCAGCCTAGTTTCATTCTGTTGCATGTGGCTTTACAATTTTCCCAGCACCATTTACTGATGAGTCTTTCTTTTCCCCTTGTATGTTTTTGGCTCCTTTGTTGAAAATTATTTGCCCATATATTTGTAGATTTATTTCTGGGTTTTTAATTATATTCCACTGGTCTGTGTTTGTTTTTTGTGTTTTTTTTTCTGCCAACAGCATGCTGTTTTGATTATTGTCACCTTGTAGTATAGATTGATGTAAGGGCGTATGATACCTCCAGCCTTGTTCTTTCTTAGGATTGTTTTGACTATTCAGGGTCTTTTGTGATTCCATACAAATATGATGACTTTTTGTCCTATCTCTTGAAAAAATGCCATTGGGCTCTTGATATGGATTGCATTAAATATGTATATCACTTTGGGTAATATGACCATTTTTAACTTTGCATTATTTTGATTATAACTCTTAATTTAGCAGTTCTTTTTAAGATTTATTTTAGCTAAATCAAACTTTTCAAATTTTAGTAATGATGTATATTGTTAGTTAATATATACATATATCAGTCTGTTTACATATGCATTAAGACTAAATTTCACTTGTTTAAAATCACCGGCTTTGTAACAAATAAAACAAAACAAATATATTTTGAATGTTAAAATTATTTGTAAGTTAAAGAAATCAGTTAGGAATGAACTCAGAACTGAAACTATTATAATGTCTGCTCTAATTCATAACTCCTAAGCTACAGATTAAGAAAGACAATTAGCTATATGCAATTAGTGGTAACTTTGGAACAACATAAATGCAATATTCAAAACATATTGAGAAATTCACCTAAAGTAGATTCCTACAGATTCCTAGATTTTGTTCTCTCTCTTGAATTATCCAATAGGTAAGAAAATTTTATTTATTCTGATTTTTAAACATTTCATTTCCAATGACATGGCTTCAATAGTTTCAAGTTTCTAGTCTTTGCTTTTTCTCCTAACAGAATCACATTTCTAAAATCCATGGGTAACCATGTCATTTCTCTTTTGAATATTATTCTCAACAATAGCATTGCTTCCAAATTTCTTGCAAATATGAGAGCCCTTTTTAATATTAAGAAATATCAAGGTCCACCACACCACAGTTATGTAGTTATACTAGTTATTATAAATAGAAAACAATTAGTAATACTTTAAAATGGATACTATAAAATATGTTCATTGTATTAGAAATATTGAAGTTTTTAATATTTTAAAATTAGTAATACTCTAAGAAATTCTTATTGTACTTTAACAACACAATAGTATATATATATATATATATATATATATATATATATACACACATATTTAAAAATAGCAGCATTTGTACATATGGAACAAAATTTGTTTTGGCTACTAGTAACATTTTTTTGTTTGTTTGTTTTGGTCCTGATTTATTGAGTTATGCTGATATACAATAAAATTCACCCATTGTAAGTGTACAATTGACACATTTTGGTAAAAAAACAAATGAAACAAACAAACAAAACATGTAACCACAACAACAATCAAGATATAAATGGATCTAATTCACGTAATGAAGTTCCTTTGTGCCCGTTTGCAGTCACTGACACCCCCTAAGCCCTGAACCATTTGTCAGGCATGTTTTGCAAATATTTTCTTTCAAAAGACTCATATGTTTTGCTAATTGTGTCTTCTAAGGATCGAAAGTTGTAATTTTGATGAAGTACAGTTTATGCATTTTTGTTTAATAATGTGTACTGTTTGTGTCATGTTATTAAAAACAAATAAACAAAAATTTTTGCCTAACCCAATATTACCCTCCAGAGATTTTCACCCACATGTTTGAAAGCACTAACATACAAGATAAAATCCAAGTACTTAGCAAATAAATTAAGACCCTTTTAGGTTTTGATTCATTTCTGTCTTTTTAGTTTTATCATTTCCTCTCTTTATCATACAAAAAATGTCTAGTGTGTATATACCACATCTTCTTTATCCAGTCATCTATTGAAGGACACTTTGGTTGTTTCCATGTCTTAGCCACCATAAATAAAGGCACCATAAAAAAAGGTGAAATAATGCCATTTGTGACAACATGGATAGATCTTGAGATTATTATGCTAAGTGAAATAAGTCAGACAGAAAAAGTAGAGAACCATATGATTTCACTCATATGTGGCATATAAAACTGAAAACAACAAAGGAACAAGACAAACAAATGAAGAAACAAAAACTCATAGATGCAGACAATAGTTTAGTGATTACCAGAGGGTAAGTGGAGAGAGGGAGGTAAAAGGGATCAAATATATGGTGATAGAAGGAGAACTGACTCTGGGTGGTGAACACACGATGAGATACATATGGATGATGTATTACAGAATGGTACACCTGAAACCTATGTAACTTTACTAACAATTGTCACCCCAACAAACATTAACTAAAAGCAAACAAACAAATGAACAAACAAACAAACAAAAACTCTAGTATTATTAAAATAAATTATTACAGTAACATTAGGTCAAAATAATAAAAATTATTGATAATTTAAAAAATTGGACTGTTAAAAGTATTTTAGAAAATTTTGGGATTTCAGGATAAAAATGTATTTGGTAAACAATGTACAAAAAGTACAAATCATAAAAGACAACAGTAAGGGGGGTGGGGGGTGGGAGATGAGGGTAAGGGGGATCTAATATATGGTGATGGAAGGAGAACTGACTCTAGGTGGTGAACACACAATGGGATTTATAGATGATGTAATACAGAATTGTACACCTGAAATCTATGTAATTTTACTAACAATTGTCAACCCAATAAATTAAAATAAAAAAAGACAACAGTGAAAAATAAACGAGTTGAAATTAAAATCTTCTAAAAACTATAACGGAAAATTAAGGCACAAAGAGAGATAAGAAAAAAACTATTTTAACATAAAGTTTTAGCCAGAAAATATAAAGTATTTTGATATATGACTAATAAAAATACAACTGAAATAGAAAAATGGGAAAGCAATAATAACATCCAGTTCATAGAAGCAAAATAACAAATTACAAGTAAAATAAAACTATGCTCAACTCCATGATAGTCAAGGAAACGTAACTGGAAATGGTGAGATATGATTGCAGAACCATCAGATGACAAAAGTTGAAAAATCTAATACTACCAAGAGTTGGAGAGAATGAAGTTGGGAATGCAATCTATTTCTAATAAAGTTGAATATGTTTACATTGGGTGATCTAGTGATTTCACTTTTAAGAATATGCACTAGAGTTACTCTTGAACATTACTCAGTCTAAACATTAGAAATACCATAAATGTCATTATAAACTGTATCATATCAGCATATCAGCATGCATAGACCATAGAGATATTTTCTTGAGGGGGGAAATAGGAAGTATGCCACACACTTAAACTGTATGTAGCAAAATACTAGAAAATATAAATGAAGGCCCCATTATTTGTATATCAATGGTTATTGTGGGGAGAAAACTAAATAAATGGGACCTGATTGAGGAACAAAATGGAGTTTAGCATTATCAGAAATATTTGCCTTTCTATAAATATAAGCATTGTATATCTGTCGTGCGGGAGACCCTGCTCGCTGAGCCATTTGTCGTGCGGAGCGGCCTGCGGGGTCTCTGGTCCCGCTCCCCACACAAGAACGCAGGATATGGTGAGGCCAAAAAGGAACACCCACGGAGCCATAGGTGGGGGAGTCATACCACTATGGTCTCACTGGAGGCTGGGTTCACCAGACATGCGGCCTGCTGTCCGTTTTCTCTGCCAACCGACCGACGACTCTCCTCCACTCTCCTCGACTCTACTCGGCTCTCCTCCGTAGCCGCAGCAGTTATATTAGCGGCCAATCGGCCAACCGGCCACAGCCAACGGCCAATCAGCCACAGCTGACGGCCATCTACTACCCGAGCCAGCACCCCTCCACGTGAGGCCGAGAGCCTGTAAATTACTTTCTGGGGCTCTGTCCCCACAATATCTCAGCTATTGTATGTTACAATCATACTTTCTTTGGTGAATAAAAAATAAGAATTTCTCATATCTATGAGTGGCTGTGTTTCTCAGTTGTGCTCACTCATGTTTGAAGATTGGTTCGTATTCTGTGAATCTAGATTGGGCTCAGGTACGGTGGCTCTGCTTCAAGCGGCATTTCAGCCTGGTTCAGTTCTACATTAAGTGGTATGAAATTTGGGTCTCACTCAAGGAGCATCAGGTGCCCAAAGGAAATAGCAGAGGAACAAGAGGATATATCCAACCATACAAGTACATTTCAAGTCCCCTGCTAGTATCATTTTGATAAAATCCTTTCTGTCAAAGGAATTCACATCCCCAAGTTCAAAGTCAGGTTGTCGGAGGAGGAGGGAATGGTCATACTTTGTCTGTGTGGGAAGAACTAAAATGTAACATGCTAAAGTTAGAAGCGGAAGTGAATAATTCACCCTATCACATATGAACCAAATAGGAGAAATGTCAGTATTTGTTCGTGGGTGTATGGGTGTCTGCATTACTTTTCTTTTTGCTTTTTTCTGTATTTTTAAATGACTTCTAAATTTTGAAATGAAGTCCAGTATAATTAACTAGTTATTAATTTTTTTTTAAGTTTTCAGTTACACTTGACATTCAATGTGATATTATTTTCAGGTGTACAGCATAGTGGTTAATATTAAGCTGGTTTAGCTTTCATAATCCTGTACACTTCTTTAAAGATTCTCTGACCCTGATGAATTTATGCCCATCTTTTAAAACAAAAGTAAATTGCCAGCTTCTCTGTGAAACTGAATTTCCCTTTCTTATTGTGGTCAGTTAGCCACTTCCTTGTTATTTTTAAAGAACTTTGTGTATACCTTATTTCTAATTCAGCACTTACCTCATTTTGTTCTAGTTATTTAATAATTCAACTGTCTCCTTCCACTATAGCAGAAAGTAGTTCTTATATAAAATAGTATACATATTTGAATATATTTTTCTATGATGGTCAAGCTTATTAACTCTTCACCAACATAGATCCCCTCTTTATCTTAGGCACACAAATAGATAGGCTATGTTTCCCTACCTTGCTTGCATATAGGTACGGCATATAGATATGGCTGAGTTAGAAAGTGAGTAAAAATCATGTGAGTCACTTCCAAACTGGGTCCTTAAAAATATCCCAAGTTGGTCCTTCCTCTAACAGATGCATCTGATGATAAGACCTATGGAGTTGTGAAGGGAAAAGTGGGAAGGAGCCTGGGTCCTGAATAGTTCTCCTGATAACTATCACATGAACAAAAGAAAATTTTGATTGGCTTGATCTCTCAGATAGTCAAGCCGATTTGCTATGTAACTTATCCTACCTAATAGATCTTGCCTAGTGATTATCTTGTAGAAGCCATCCAATAAATTAATGTATACAATAAAAAATAATTGGATTGGTTACTGGCGTTATCTCTAAAGGAAAAAATGAGCTCACTAAAAATGAGAAAATATTAAAATTCATTTTCTCATTATTTTTTAGAATAAGGTATAAAGTACATGATAAAGAGACATGAGTGCCAATAACTACAATTATGTGGTAATATTTATTTTTTTTCACGATTTTGAAAATACTTATGAAAATGAGGTAAACGTATTTTCATGCTTTACTTATTAAAAATGTATTGTTTTTAAGAAATTGAAGCTGTAGATTTGAAACATTGTTTACAAATGTGATTGAATTGAAAATCACACAATAAATATTTGTATATACATGAACTTCTATTTAAAGGTAAACACTGAGTACAGAAAAACACTTCTTCAGCTACTTGGTTCAGTGCAACTGAGGTTACCATTCAGCCATTTAAAAATGTTCATCACTGAATGCTTTTAAATATTTTATGAATCATATAATGGCTCTGAGTATTTTTGTAAGCACTGTAGTTTATGCTAGAAAATGTACCTGTTACCATATGGGTTTCTCATAAAGTCATATTGATGAAGCTTTTAAAATAGCCCTAGCAGATAGAACTAATTTAAGAGTAAATACCAGTAAGCTTACTCTCAGAAGAAAAAAAATAATAAAACTTTATTTCCTCTAATTAGTCTCAGATTAAAGGTGAAAAGGCATTAAAATGTTAAATATGTATTGCATAGCTTTTTAAATATCAGATAGTATGAAAATTTAAATGTTTCTGATAAAATCCAGATGGCTACGACTGCTGAGAATTTAGTTAATTACAATCATTTTGAATCAAAAATGTGCACTTTCTTATAATTGAGTTTAAATTACTTGATTCCTTCCTGCATTATTTATGTCATTAACAAAACCAAGCTGACACTAAGAAAATAATCCAAAGAATTAAGCATTGATTAATTAACCTCTCAGGAGTATATACCTGTGAACAATGTCATTTCAAAATTAATGTGGCATTTTTAATGCTTTGACCAGGAGAGGAGAAATCAGGTATAAAATATGACTTTATCAATGTTTTACACTACAGTAATTGAATAATAATGTTAAAAATAAGTAAATGGTTACTTTTATTATTCTCATTGACAGATTTGCGATACTTAGTGCTAGTGCATAGAGACCTAATCAAATCCCTGTTTTCCAAAAATGGACTCTGATCCCCTACTTTTAAGCATATTGAACACCTTTTTTATAATAGAAGTAAAACTAGAAGCTATAAGACATCAAAGTTTCAGGATACTCCTAGCATATGCTGCGACCATTCTCATAATACCAGGTAACTTCATAGAGCTTTCACGATGTACATGACTCAAGTTATCATGCTTCTATTGTATAAGTGCATGTTTCTGCCACAAAACACGTTTTCATGAGGGTTGACCCAATGTGGCCAACTATTCCAAATTAGCATGGTGGTATTCATTTTTAGCTTTCAACTCCTGTACTTCTCCTATATGAATTCTCTGTCTCACAAAACTGGTCCTCATCATTACCAGTTTTTTGTTTGTTTGTTTGTTTTGTTTTGTTTTGTTTTGTTTTTTTCTCATGAAATCCCCAGGATGCAAACATCAAATCCTTTTCTGTTTTTGAATAATCTTTTCTATAACCTCTGCTGATGAACATCTTACTCATCATCATGCTAGTAGCTTGTGGTGGTGGTTTGTTTTGCTTTGTCGCATTTGGTTGAAAGCATGAGTTCCTTTTCTTAATACAATAATACCATAACTTTCTTGGGGACTGTATTTCTTCTTTTTCCTAGGTATTGTGTGTGTTCTGGAAGAGATTTAAAAAAATACAAAATAAATAAAACAAAAACCCTGATTTTAATGATTGCCTTAGGAGAGGAGGCCAATCTAAATTTACACACACACACACACACACACACACACACACAGACACACGAGGTTTGACAATTAAGTTCGTGAAATTGTTGCAACAATGTTACTAAAGTTTTTTTGATATCAGAGAGATGATTCATTATGCATTTGTACAAAATAAACAAACAGTTAACCAACTTTATTATTTGGAAGTGCTGAAAAGGCTGCGTGAAAAAGTTAGATGAAATTGACCTGAACATTTCATCAACAATTCAAAGCTCTTGCCTCATGACACTGTACCAACTCACCCAGCACTGTCTGTGAGTTTTTAGCCAGTAAACAAATAACTGCATTGGAATACCCTCTCTACTCACCTGATCTGGTCCCCAATGACTTCTTTCTTTACCCAAAGATAAATAAAATATTGACAGGAAGATATTTTGATGACATTCAAGACATCAAGAGTAATACGACGACAGCTCTGATGGCCATTCCAGAAAAAGAGTTCCAAAATTGTTTGAAGGGTGGACTAGGTGCTTGTGTTGGTGTATAGCTTCCCAAGGGGAGTACTTTGAAGGTGACCATAGTCATATTCAGCAATGAGATATGTAACACTTTTTCTAGGATTAGTTCATGAACTTAATTGTCTGATCTCATATATGACATACATGCATGCATACACATACAATTAAATTCAGCATGGGAAATAAATAAAGCTAAGTGAAAGAAGTAAGTCTGAAAAGACTATATGCTTTATGATTCCAATTATATGACATCTGGAAAAAAAACAAGCTAAAGACAGAGTAAAAACATCAGTGGTTGCTAGGAGCTTGGGGAGGGAAGGAAGGAGCAATAGGTAGAACAAAAGACTTTTAGGGCAATGAAACTATTCTGTACCATACTGTAATGACAGACACATGACATTATGAATTTGACAAAATCCACAGAAGTGCAAAACACAAAGATTGACCCCTAATGTAAACTACAGATTTTAGTTAATTATACATGTGTATCAATATTGGTACATCAATTACAAGGAATACTTTGTAGTTTCTGCTTAATTTTCCTGCAAACCTTTAACTGCCAAAAAAAAAGCAGCTTTATTTACAAACAAAATCCGAAGAAGAAGAAAAGAGGAGATTCAAGATGGCAGAGTAGATAAAGGCTGTGCTTGCCTCATGCAATGAACACATGAAACTTACAACTAAAGTATAGAACATTCAACCCATAGAACCATATGAAGTCTAGCCAAAGAGAAGTTTTATAGCTAAGGATAAAAAAGAAGCCACGTGGAGACTAGTAGGAGGGGTGGAGACATGAAATGAAATGAGCTAGTCCCACAACCATGTGTGGCAGTTGAAAATTAGGAGAGATGTCTTGGCCACACAGGTTCCCCATGAAGGAATGAGCGTGCCCAGTCCCCCACACACCAGGCTCCCCAGCGTGGAGTACTGGTGCCAGGAAGAGGAGCCCCCACAACTTCTAGCTGTGAAAAACAGTGGAGATTCTGAACACCCAGTTGAGACCAAAGGTGGTGGGAAACCCAGCCATCCTCTTAAAGGCCCCTCACAGGCACTCACCCTGGGCTCCAGCAGAGGGACGGTGAGTCTGGGGGTTTTAAAGACATATGAGACGAGACTGAGTTGTGTAACTTTGGGGCTACAACTGGTAGGACAGTCTCCATTTCCCTGTGTGGGGCCCTTCTCCCGTGTAGCCAGTAGAGGAGTGCCATCTTTCCTGTGTTGAGCCCGCCCTCACAGGCCAAATCAGAATCTGATCGTCCTATGAGCTCCAGTGTCCCATGCTGCTGATACCCTGAGACCCTGCATCACCCAACTTGCACACAGTAGGGGACTTTAGTGGCGGCTGAACCTTTTGGGAGCCAACAGGAGGCTGTAGGCTTCAGAGTGTCCTGGCTTTTTCAGGAGCTAAGCCCAGACCCAGTGCTCGTGGCAGCCATCCTCGGCTCATGGCATGGCTTCTCCCATGCACCTCCATGTTTAGCACAGGCAGCGACCAACCATGGATTGCTTTGTAGCTCCAACAAGGCACTCCCTGCCAGTCACAGGCAGTGGCTGACCTGGGTCTGCACCAGAGTCCTTCCTAAGAGGCCCCAGAGCCAACATACTTGGCTTCAGACCACAGCAGAGCACCACCCAATTATCACCACAAACAGCACACACAAAGGTTGGTCTCAGCAGGCACCAGAGCCCACTGGGGTGAATCCTCCTCCATGGGTTAAGCCCTGGTACAGCAGCCCATAAGTTGTGGATGTAACCAAACACCACTGCCAATCAGCCTGAGGAACAATACCATCTACTAACATACCAACAGCAATCAAGGCTCAAATATAACAAGAGGGCACACACAACCCATACAAGAGACACTCCTGGAGAACTTGGCTCAGGGGACCAGGAAGATTGTGCCACTGGGCACCACAGGACCCCTATTATATAAGGCGACCAGGAGAGACTGAGAGATATTGCAGCCCTACATAATACATAGAAACAAACACAGAGAGGAAGCCAAAATGAGGAAACAAAGGAATACGTCCCTAATGAAAGAACAAGAGAAAACTCCAGAAAAAGAACTAAACAAAATGGAGGTAAGCAACATACCAGATACAGAATTTAAAACAATAGTTATAAGGATGGTCAAGGAACTTAGTGAGAACTTCAACAAAAAGATAGCAAGCATAAAAAGGGACACAAAACCCACAAAAAAGAATCAGTCAGACGTAAAGAATACAGTAAGTGAAATGAAGAATGCACTATAAGGAATTAGCAGCAGACTAGATGAAGCAGAGAATCAAATAGCAATTTGGAAGACAGGGTAATAGGAAACACCCAATTGAAACAGCAAAAAGAAAACAGAATCAAACAAAGAAACAGACAGGGAAACAAAGATGATAGTTTAAGAGACTGTGGGATAACATTAATCATAAAAATGTTTGCATCATAGGGGTACCAGAAGGAAGAGAGAGAAAGTGAGGGATTGAGAAGTATTTGAAGAAATAATAACTGAAAAGTTTCCTAGCCTGGTGAAGGAAATAGACACAAGCCCAGGAAGTGCAGAGAGTCCAAATAAGATGAACCCAAAGCGGCCCCCCAACAAGAAACATTATAATTAAAATGGCAAAGGTTAAAGACAAAGAGAGAATCCTAAAAGCAGTAAGAGAAAGGCAACTAGTAACTTATAAGGGAGCTCCCATAAGATTGTCAGCTGATTACTCAACAAAAACTTTGCAGGCTATAAGAGATTGACACAAAATATTCAAAGTGATGAAAAACAAGAACCTACAACGAAGGATACTCTGTCCAGCAAGGCTATCATTTAAAATAGAGGAACAGATAAAGAGCTTCCCAGACAAGAAAAACCTAAAGGAATTCATCACCATCAAACCAGTATTACAATAAATCTTAGAGGAACTTCTTTAAGATGGGAAAAAAAATAGAATCAAAATATGAATAATAAAATGACAATAAACTATGTATCTATCAACAATTGCTTTCAATGTAAGTGGATTAAATGTTCCAATTTAAAACACAGGGTGGTTGAATGGATAAGAATACAAATCCCTTACATATTCTGCCTGCAAGAGAGTTACTTCAAATTGAAAGACACACACAGATTGGAAGTAAAGGGATGAAAAATACTATTTCATGAAAATGAAAATGAATAAAAAACTGGAGTAGCAATACTTATACCAGACGAAAGAGACTTTAAAACAAAGGCTATAACAAGAGACAAAGAAGGACCCAGTAATCCCACTTCCTGGTATTTATCTGAAGAAACCCAAAATGCTACTTCAAGGGGACGTGTGCATCCATATGTTTACAATGGTCAAGATGTGGAGGCAGCCTAGGTGTCTGTCAATAAAAAAACAGATAAAGAGGAGGTGGTAACATATATACAACAGAATACTTCTTGGCCATGGAAGGGAATGGGTTCTTGCCATCTGCAGTGGCATCGATGGACCTGAAATGTATTGTGCTGAGTGGATTATGTCAGACAGTGAAAGACAGTTTTCCCTTTTGTGATTTTGCTTTTATGTGGAATTTAAAGAAGAAAATAAACAAACAAAACAGAAACAGATTCATACATACAGAGAACATTTTGATGGTTGCCAGATGGGGGTGGGTGAAAAAGGGGAAGGGATGAAGAAGTACAAAATGGTTGTTATAAAGTAGTCATGGGGCTGTAATATATAGCACAGGGATATAGTCAACAATATTGTAATAACTACCTATGGTGTCAGTTGGTTACTAGGTTCATTGTGGTGGTAGAATGGAGGAGGGATTGGGGTACAAGGTGAAAAAGATGAAGGGGATAAAGAAGTAAAAATTGGTAGTTACAGTGGTACCTCGGTTTTCGAACGTAATTTGTTCTGGAAGACCGTTTGAGTTCTAAAACATTTGAAAACCAAGGCACAGTTTCCCCATAGAAAGTAATATAAAATGGATTAATCCATTCCAGTCCTTTAAAATCAACCCCTAAAACTGCAAATTTAGTATGAATTTTACTATCTAATTATACCATAGATCCATGAAATTTATGGTGTTCATAAACCAAAATGTTTGTCAACGGAGACATTTGAAAACCGAGGTACTACTGTACAAGATAATCAGGAGGATGCAAAGTAAAGCACTGGAAATATAGTTGATAATATAGTAATAACTATGGATAGTGCCAGGTGGGTACTAGACTTGTCAGGGGGATCACTTCTTAAATTAAAAAATGTCTAACCATATGCTGTACACCTGAAATTAATATAAAATGATATCAAATGTCAACTATAACTGAAAAACTAAAAAGTCAGGGGAAGGTGAAGGGTAATAAGTGGTCCAAATTTCCAGGCACAAAACAAATAAGGCATGGGGATGTAATGTATATAGGGACTATAGTCAATAATATAGTGGTAGCATGGTACTGTGTCAGATGGTTGCTGGACTTATCATGGTGATCACTTCTTTAGGTATATAAACGTTATATAAAGATTGAATAACTATTATATACACCTGAAACAGGGATAATATTGTATGCTAACTTTATTTTTAAATAAAAATATTTTAAAAATCCACAGAGTGGAAAAAGATATTTGCAATGTATATATTCAACAAAGAACTCCTACCTTAAAAACTCCCACAAATTAGTAATAAAAGAATAAACAACTAATTTCAAAAGAAGAAAGTATGAAAAGGTACTTTCACATCTAGACTATCTACTTCAAAAGCACATGAAAAATGTGCTCAAACTCATCAACTAGAGAGTCAATTAAATTTAAATTATAAAGAGACCCTTAGTATTTTTTGTTCTTTCTTCTGGAACATTCTTCCCACAAATATCTGAATAGCCTATCCTTTTTTTCTTTCAAGCTTGTGCTTACACATTATCAACTCATAGTGGAGTTTCTTAACAATCTTATTTAAAATAGTATCCTACACTAAATTTATATCTCCTCATTTGCTTCATTTTTTTTATGGCTCTTATTACTTCTGGTATATTTTAAATAATTTGTTTACTGTTATAATTCCAGCTTCCTGAAGAGTGAATAGTATATATTTGGACTTCAATAAATTTAAGCCAAATGCATCAATAAATCAATCACTCAATAAAGGTAGTATAAACTGGGTTTACTGTCACTTCCAAACTGTGTGTTAGTAAAAAGAGTGATAAAGTAATAATAAAGAATAAATTGAAATAATGATATGTGAACAATAATGATAATAGCTGGTGCATATAGTGCTTATTATAACAATTATTTTACTTATATTATCTAATTTCATCCTCACAACAATCCTGAGAGGTAAAAATATTTCCCTGTTTTCTCATAAGAAGTGAGGAAAAAGAATAGTAGACTCCTTCCACAAGGCTAGTAAATGGGAAAGGCAGTATAAAAATCCAGTCTCTTAATCATTAGGATACATTACCTTTTCCTATAATAAAGGTATAAATTAACATAAGGACAATACATACATAGAGGAATAATCTATTCTTTTTGCTGCTAATTTAAAGGACACACAATATCTTATCTGTACATATATAGTTACATAGAAGTGTAAACAAGTGACAAACTCCCACTTCAATATGTGGCTCCCTAGCTTCTGAATCCTCATTATGGGTCAAATATCTGTCACTGATAATGCCGGACTGGGAATGGCGATTATGCCAAATCCTAGAGAACTGAATCTGTTTCCTTCTTAGATAATATTTATGCCTCCATGGCTATTTTCAATTGCTTGGACAAACAAAAACCTTGGTAGATGTTTACCTTCTGCCCTGTTGCGAATAGATACAAGTTATAATAAATTAAGTAAAATTATTAGCAGGCACTAGAGTTTTTCACACCCATTATCTTTGTCAACCCAGATGTTAAATAAAGCTCCGGCACACTACCAAGGAAACTCTATAGTTGAATTTAACATCCAATTTGCAAATGTGATTAGGATATATCAACTGAAGTAAAACTGGTCTCAGTCTTACCTGAAATTTTATTTTTATATAAACTAGAACCAGCACAAATGCCATCTTTCCAGGATAACCACTACTCTTTCCCTGAATAATTTCTTTTATTTTCTTTATTGTCCACACGAAATATTTATAAAAGCAATCATGGAGCACAGAATAAGAAATGTCAAATGATTAAACATACCTAATAGGTTTTGTAGGTATTGGAGTTATTTAATATATTTAATAATGTTAAGGAAGGTCAGTAAAAGTCTTTGTCTTAATTGACAGAGCAAATTTACTCCTATAACATTGTTAAATTTTACACATACATAATTCAGGCCTAGCAGGGCAACATGAAGTCTTTTCACTGAGGTACCTTCCAAGTTTCTCTTTCATTATCCCTATGGAGAAGCCCTTGTACAAATGATCCAAGGTGGGGCTCTAGTTATGAATCCAGATTACAAACAAAAGAAGTCACAAAAAGGAAAAACAAAATGTCATGTCACTTCTTGTCAATGACATATCCAGGATGTTTGACAAATCACTTCCCCCTGGACACCTGGCCAGAAATTAGTCACATAGTGATATGCAACTTTGAGGAAATATGGTAAATGTAATCTGCATTCTTGACCATGTATCCAGAAAAAGATCAGGAGTTTTATTATCTTAGAAAAAAAGGATAAACAGTTTCTGTGGGAGAACGAGCAGCTCCTGTTACAGTTGCCATGATGAAGTTCGATGAGAATCTATTTTAAAATCACACCTCAAATGAAGTCACTCTTTCTCTGAAGAGGAGTGTACTTTCATGTACTAGATACAAATAGAAAGATATTTATTACAGGAAAAGAGGTAAATTCCAGTTTTCCTATTTTTGTTTATAAATGTGTATAAAGATATTATTTTTAAAGACTAGGGAATTAAAGAAAATGAGCAGTTATTGGCAGAGCTTGAGAATTTCTGAAGCTGATTGTAGTAAAGAATGTATTGGCACTCTCAGAAGAGGATCAGCAGAAATTGATTTAAAAAAATAGAGCATTTCACAAAAAATCACTTAGAAAAGAGAAGACGATATGACTTCAAACGCGCTCACACCAATTACTTATCATTTTAACCACATAGATTTATGTGTTTCTTGTGTATTAAGAAGTCCAGAATTAGATAGTCTAATAACTCCAAGATGTTATTAATATTCAGACCCTTTTTATTTTAGCTCAGTCATATTCGTCATGCAGCTACCATTACCCCAGTTCAAAGATGGTTACTGATTTCTCAAGAATAACATTTTAGTCAGATAAAGGAAGAAAAAATGGTACAGGTAAGAAAAGAGAGCAAGGCTCCCTTGTTAGAGGTTTTGTGTTTTTTTTAATGTTATGATTCCAAAATGGGTCAGTTACATTTTTGTTGATCAGAATCATACATATAGACATCCTAGTAAAACAGAAGTTTGAAAGAATGGAAATTAGAGAAAGACAAAGGGAATCAAAGCTGTCTTGGATGTTGGGTGACCAATATACAATGTCTTTTATATTACGAGCACTCTTTTTAAATCACTATTATAGCAAACTACATATTTCTACTTATTTTCCAATAAAACCATTTTGGTTTTTACAAAATAGTGAGATTAAAGAATCTCTGTGGGTTTTGACAGTAAAACTATCAAATACAATAAACCTCATCTGATAAATACAGATTCTGATAAATACATCTGATAAGTAAAGATGCTGAGATTGGGTGTGGCCTATTGCTGTTCAATTAACATCCACTTCCTAGTCCCCCATGCCACACTCACACATGCACTTTCATGGGAAGAGTATTTCCCAAACCAGAAACACTGAGCTTTGTTATGTGGCTTTTCTTTGATTTGATGCTAAGTAAAGTGTAGTTTCATGGGCTTTGACTAGACACTTGGACATTTAACTTGCTTTTCCCAATGGGATTTTAGTGGATGCAAAGTGACCCAAAGATGGATATGAGATGAGTGGTTGGTCTTGTTCTGTAGTGACACTTACCATTAGAAATAAATATTTATTTTTGAGAGCCGTAGACATTTTTAGGTTGTCTGCTTTGCATCATTATTGTGACAACAAATGATTGGTTCTCTAGGCAAAACAACTAAAGCAATCCTCCTTAAAAATTGGGTTATCTGACTCGGGATCCTAAACTTTGTGATGACATTTGTCATATAATGATCTGCATTATATCCATCTTTAATGTTATTTCTCTTAACAGAATATTAACTTGCAGAGCTCTGTTAAAGTGACATTATGCATATCTATAGTCTCTAATCCTTAATAATTCTTTTAAATCACAATACTTATAAAATAAGGTTAACTACAAAACCAAGAAATAAAACAGCAACTAAATTATTTTAAAATCATGAGATAGTCATTTGAAAGTATCTGGATTTCAAATATGGCAAGTAGCAACAAGTAGTTATTCAATATCATATGATTCAAATTCATGTTAAATATAAGGGAAATGTAGGTCTTATCCAAGGGAGACACTCAGGTGATGCTCCCAGAATAACTTTTCCATGTCAAGAAATAAGAAAGGTCTGAAAATTTTCCCCCACTATTGCAAATTTTCCCCTAATATTGCAACTAATATTGCAAAATAGCATATTAGTCTTCCACCATTTCATGGATGCTGGAAGAAAACAAGAGACTGCTGGGGCAGTGTGGTATTATCATTAGGATATAGATTTATGGAACAGAACAGAGTCCAGACATAAAGTCACACATATATAATTGATTTTCAAGCAATGTGCTGAATAATAAAGAAAGAATACTTAAAAAAAAAAAAATTATACCAGAACAACTGAACAGCTTTATGGAGAAAAATAATCAACCTAGAAAGATGTCTGTGGGAAAGGTAAAGAGGGTAAAGACCTCTAAATAGCTTCTTCTTAAAAGCAATGATAATACTGAAAAAAAAAAAAAAAAGGCAAAACAAAACAAATGGTTAAATGAAAATTTTTAGAACTTTGGAAACAAACCAGATTCTCAGTGTATACTCAGAAAAACAGCAGAATATTGGTAAGAAAGGGGAGCTCTATGACATTTTAATTTATTATATTTACAACTCTGTCTCTCCAGCTCCAGAGCAGCTTTAAAAGCCAACAATCTTACATTCATAGTAGCTGTGAAAACCATCAGCCTGGAAATGACTGGAGGGAACATAAATGCTTTAATGTAGAGAGCTATCATTATCTGACTAACAGAAAATGCAAGCAAGAAGTGAAAGCTAAGGTAGAGTTGTCAACTATCTGACTGAGTGTGGAAGACATGCCACAACATATACCCACAGAACACTGAAGTAAAGGTTGGGAGAATTACTAGTTTAAGGCATTTAAAGAATCAGTCTAATTATTAGCTTTACCACTAAGCTAACTGAGTAGAGACTTTGTGGGCATATAGGACAAACAAATATTGACTTAAACAGAATTAGTTCAATAAAGTCACTAAATATATAAAGAGCAACAACAGCAAAAACAATAATCACAAAAATATCAATGACAACAAATCCTGGGGAGAAGAAATCTAATTTCCAAAGTTGCCACATTCTGCTATTCTAAAAGTCCAGTTTTTAATAATAAAATTATTGTATATGCAAAGAAAAAGAAAGTATGGTACATATGCATGAAAACAGCAGTCCATAGAAATTGTCCCTGAGGAAATCAGACTTTAGACTTACTATATAAGGTTTTTACGTAAGCTATTTTAAATATGTTTAAACAACTAAAGGAAACTATATATAAAGTACTAAAGGAAAGTATGAAAATAATGTCTCACCAAATTAAAGAATATCAATATAGAGATGAAATTATATTTAAGAAACAGAAATTATGAAGTTTAAAAGTACAATAAAATAAAAATAATCTCTGGAATGGCTCAAAAGCAGATTTGACATGGCACAAAAAAGAATCAGTGAACTTAAAGGTAAATTAATTGAGATTACCCAGCTGAGAAACAAAAGACCAAAATAATAATAAAAATAAACAGAGCCGTGGCAACCATTGGGACACTATAAAGTATACGAATATATGCATAGTGTGAGTCCCAGAAGAAGACAGAGAAAAGATCAGAAAGAATAATTAAAGATATAGTGGCTGATATCCACCCAAATCTTATTTTAAAATCATCAATCTATAAAATAAAGCAAGCTCAAAAAACTAAGTAGGATAAACTAAAAGAAATCCATAACTAGACCCACTGCATTTAAACTTTCTAAGGACAAGGACAAAGAGGGGAACTCAGTGCATAAAGTGATCCACAATGTATTATTTTCCTATTGTGACTACAGAATAAATAACAAACTTAGTGACTTTAAAAAACACAAATATATTGCCTTATATTTATAGAAGTCAGAAATCTTAAATTGATCTTAACTGCTAAAATCAAGGTGCCAACAGCCTGAATGTCTTTCAGGGCCTCTAGGGGAGAATATGTTTCCTTGCTGTTTTTAGCTTTTTGATGACACCTATATTCCTTGCTTCCTGGCACCATTCCTCCATTTTCAAAGCCAGCAAAATCAGTTCAAATCCTTCCCATGCTGCTGCATCTCTCTGACTGTCTTCCACTTCCTTTTTCTACTTGTAAGGACCTTTATGAGTATACACCCTGATAATGCTGTATAATCTATCCATTTCAAGTCAGTTGATAAGTAATCCTAATTCCACCTGCATCTTTAATTCCATTTTCCCATATAACAATATTTTCCCCCATATAATCCTATATATAACCATTTCCCATATAATCCATCTTCATGGATTACAGAGATTAGAAAGTGAACATCCTTGGAGGTCCATTATTCTGCCTATTGCATTTTATAAGATTAAAAGCTTGTATTTTATAAGACATAAGTAACCAGAAAGCAATTAGATGATATACTCAAAGTACTGATAGATACAGCAATCAACCAAGAATTCTATTTCTGCAGAACTATCTTTCAAACATGACAGAAAAATTAAGACATTTACAGTTAAAAAAAAAAAAAAAAAAAAAAAAAAAAAAAAAAAAAAAAAGAACACATTGCTAGGAAACCTGTACTACAAGAAGTCCTTCTGGCAGAAATGAAAGGAAATAAAGGATATTCACAGGTTTTGGGGATTAGGGTGTGAACATCTTTGGTAGTAATTATTCTGCCTCCCACAGAAAGAAACTTATTCAACCTCATAAATGCTATCTACAAACAACATTACATTTAACATTAAAAGACGGACACCTTTCCCTCTAAGATCAGGGACAAGACAAAGATGTCATCCCTCACCCCATTTACTGAACATTGTACTGAAAATTCTACCTAGAGTCATTAAGCTAGAAAAAGAAATAAAATGCATCCAGAATAGAAAGGAAGAAGTAAAATTATATCTATTGCCAGAAGATTTGATCTTGTATATATGATATCCTATGGAATGCAAAAAAAAAAATTATAAGAACTCATAAACAAATTCAGCATATTAGCCACATACAAGATCATTTTAGAGGAATCAATTGTATTTCTATACAATAGCAAAACAAAAATACAAAATATGAAACTGAATAAAACAAACAAACTCCAACTAAATAGCATCAAAAAGAATAGAATAATTATGAATATAATTAAGTAAATTAGCATGACTTTTAAAGTGAAAACTATAATGGAATTGTACTGAGCAATAAAAAGAAAACTTGTGATGCAGACGTCAAAATGACTGAATCAAAAACATATTATGCTGCTCAAAATAAACCAGACATAAAATAATAAATAATAAATGATTCCAGCTCATATACCATTTTGGAAAAGTCAAATCTAGACAGCAATGAGAGTAAATAGATGGTTGCTGGGTCCTAGGGCAGGACAGAAGGTAGGGATTGTCTGTGAGGGGATACAAAAAACTTTTTGGTGGATAACTACAACATGGTTGTTGCTCAGGTATGTGAATTGGTTAAACCTCATCAAAATATTTACTTAAAATCTATGTATTTAACCACATATAAATTATACTTCATTAAAGTTACTAAACATAACATGAACCTGCATAATGTAATTTTATTGTATTATCTATAAAATATTAACTTTATTTCTAGAAGAATGACACTGAAGCAATGCATTTAAAAACATTTTAAAATATAATAATTAATGTGTATGTTTTTATAAAATCAAAAGACAAAATTATTATATTGAATGAGGTAATTACAATGTTAGCTTGAAGAATGTATGACCAACAAAATGATCATTAATTTAAAACAGACATGACTTTATCATACCGAGAATTTCACAGTGCTTCTCAGAAATAGAAAATTTTATATTTTTAAGTATTTAATAATCCAATTATATATAATATTTGCCTTTTTAGGAACTATAAGTTCTCAACAGACAGATTTAGACGTCAGCTTCTGTTTTTAGTTATCAATACCAAATAAGAACACACAGTATTAAAATGTGATTTCTCTTTAGCTTAAAATGTTTGTTGAAAATATAATTGTTTTATAATGGTATTAAATTGTTGGCATTAAATTGTTTTTCATTTTGCTAATGACAGGTAGGAATTAAATTTAATCAATGATGAAAACATAAAAATTAAAACACAAGTATTATGGTGGGTATTTATGTTTGTTATTCTTAGAGAAATATAATCATGAATTATCCATCTCTGGTCTCTAAGAGACTCTCAATGATTTAAGACTTTTGTGCATGCTTCAGCCCTTGCAGTCATATATATATATATGACTTAATTCACACATATATATGTATATATGTATATATTATATATACGTATATATGTATATATGTATATATGTATATATGTATGTATATATATGCGTATATATATATATAATATACATATATATATAAATATATATGTATATTTTTTTTATTGGGGAAAATAGGGGAACAGTGCGTTTTTCCAGGGTCCATCAGTTCCAAGTCAAGTTATTGTTTTTCAATCTAGTTGTGGAGGGCGCAGCTCAGCCCCAAGTCCAGTCACCATTTTCCATCTTAGTTGCAGGGGGCATAGCACACCATCCCATGTGGGACTTGAACAGGCAATCTTGTTGAGAGCTCGCGCTCTAACCAACTGAGCCATCCGGCCGCCCCATATTCATATATTTATTTTCCTTTTCACTAGTCATTTAACTCTATACTGACTTGTGATTCTGCTAAACAGCTTTTGACAGTTGATAATGGAAGCTATCACATCAAAGCAATGTGAGCTACATTAATTAATATTAAAAGGATATTCAAAGTAAAAGGCACAAAACTTTCCTATAGTTTAACAGAGACAAATACATGGGGTATTAGGGTAGCACACAAATTGTTTTCCTTCTCCTTTTTTGTACGCTAGCCTTGATATTGACTCAAGGAAAAAGTGCATTAAATATACTAACTTCTACTTGGCTCCATAAAATACTTTTTTTCAATTTTAGATTCTGTGCTTGCTGAGAAATGGCTTCCCTCATGAAGTTTATGTGCAGTTGAATAAAGTCTACTTTGAGAATAAATGCCGTTGTTATTTTTGGATAAAAAGAGATTTGCAACACCACTTGAAGACCATACAATTATTAAGGAAATGAGTGGGCGCAGTGTGAGCAACCACTTTCTTCTTATCTGGGGTCATTGTACATAATGTAGTACAGTCTTTGGAAACTAGTCCCTTGCCTATTTAATCGATATTTCCAGACACTCAGACTTGCTCCAATATCTGGTAAAAATCATTTACCTTTAAGAGAAAATTTAAGGACTATGAACCAATGACTTATCACCTCAGTATCAAGTCAGCTGCACTGCCAACCTTCTCATAAATGATACTTCAACCTTAGTTTCAATCATTTATTTTGTTGTTTGTAATCATTCCGATATCTTGCCTCCAATAACTTGATTCTTTTTGCATGTTTCTATGGCAGACTCTTCCAAATTAAAGGTCATATACGAGGTAAGACAATTAAGCTCGCAAACTCATTCTAGAAAAAGTGCAACATACCTCATTGCTGAATTTCACTATGGTCACCTTCGAAGTCCTTCCCTTGGGAAGCTATGCACTGATGCCAGTGCCTAGTCCACCCTTCAAAGAAATTTTGGAACTCTTTTTCTCGAACAGCCATCAGAGCTGTCATCATACTTCCCCTGATGTCCTGAATGTCATCAAAATGCCTTCCTGTCAATATTTCCTTCATCTTCAGGTAAAGAAAGAAATCATTGGGGGCCAGGTCAGGTGAGTAGGGAGGATATTCCAATACAGTTATTTGTTAACTGGCTAAAAACACCCTCACAGACAGTGCCTTGTGAGCTGGTGCATTGTTGTGATGCAAGAGACATGAATTGTTGGCGAAAAGTTCATGTCGTGTACGTTTTTCACACAGCCTTTTCAGCACTTCACAACAGTAAACTTGGTTAACTGTTTGTCCATTTGGTACAAATTCATAATGAATAATCCCTCTGATATCAAAAAGGGTTAGCAACATCATTGCAACAAGTTCACGAACTTAATTCTCTCCTCAAATATTTGTGTTAGTTATTTTTTTCTTTCTACATGATGTGTAGAAGTGCTTTTGGAACATATATTCAGTTACATAGCTGCCTATGGAGATACGTTCTTTCTTTTAGAACTGCTCATTACTGCACTAGTTCCATTATTTCTCATGACTAGAGAACTATCCTGAAATCTAAACCTTTCTCATATCTGGTATTAGCAACGAAATCTCACTTTTATCTAATAATTTAGATTTCCATGTAGGGTTCTATTTTTCATTCAAACAGCTAAATCGAATACATATTTCAGCATCCCCTTGGAAAATGGCCTCTCACAACCCTCTGGACATGCATAGACTCCTATTTCTGTCTTACTTCTGCCCCAGTAGATGTGCTGCTGGCAAAGTTCTTATATCATTAATGATGAGCCAAAGATATACTATGCATTTCTTAGAAACACATTTTAAAAAAATAATATGCTTTTATTAACAACAGGAACTCTGTCAGGAATCTCTATGAACTAAATAATACCTTGTTTATTGTACCCTTTAATTTTCTAAGTTCTCCTACTTTTCTAGAATATTAAATATTTAAATTTAATATTCTGGTAGGTAGGTAGTATTTCATTTCAAAGCATTTATTTGGGCATATACAGAGGGTGCCAAAAAATGTATAGACATTTTAAGAAATGAAAAATTGGAATACTCAATATATACTGATACCAAAAGATGAATACAAGTCACGTTTGACTTCTGCAATTACAAGAGATGCTCAAAGTGGTTACCATCAGCATTCAGACACTTCTGATTATGGTGAACTACTGCTTGAGCAACGTTGACCAAAGTGTCCACTTGTATACTTTTTTTTTGGCACCCCCAGTATTAGTTCAACAAATACTCGTGTTTCAAGAGGCAGTTTGGTAGCCTCATCAGGTTCACATAACAAACATTTTGCTCACTTGTCTCCTCTCAAGGACACCATCCCTAGGAATCTTCTGAAAGGAAGAAACATTGCTCTGTTAAAGGTTTAAACATGACTTCTTTTCCAATCATTTTAAAGAAACAAATTGCACTCTATAAAGGTTAAGACTAGGTTTACTAGGCATGATATGTAGCTCCTAATATGTGTTCCATAAATATTTCTTACACAATTACAACCAGCCCACTCCTATAGATAATTAATACATGAGGATTTGTAAATGTTCAACCTTTTAATTTCTGGAATCTCTTTGATGCTGTGAAAGATAACAATAGCAGAGCCTTTAATAATTTTCAAAAAGAAAGGGTGACCTTTCAAGTATTTTAGAAAGAACTAAACTCATCTTCAGATAAAAGAGCAGAGCACTGAAAATTTGTGTTTGTACTATGTTAAATAGCTTATGCAACACTTTTTTTGGTTTGTTTTTTAAAAATGCATCATTAATTATTTCACATATGAGAGCTCTTCTATTGTAATTTAAGGAATGGTACCAGTTAGCATGTGACATATCCATCATTTTCCCCATCTTTAGAGCTCCAAATTACATTACTCAAATGTACTCACAAAAAGTTTACCCCTGGTAACCACGTAGGCTTGCAGGGTTACAGGATAGCCTGGCTGTTGATTGTTTTTAGCTTCAGTATATGTCACAGCAATGCACAGCAGTGGCCAATGACTACCAATTTGCTTCCCAGTGTGATGTTAGGTATCCCCTGGAGTCATTAATGCCATATTTGGTAAAAGGCTTCACTGTTTACTGATCACCCTTTCCTCCATTCATAGTCAAGACAATGAAGACAACGGATTGCAGATTTAAATGTTAACTCTCAAACTTCTCAAGTCTGAGATTTTTACATGGAAGACACTTTTCTCTGAGACTTTCTACACATTCAGTTAGGAATGTGTAGAAATCAGGACAGAAGCATTTCCTTTTCTTTTCTTTTTTTTTTTTTTTCCCTTCAGATTTCTCTCTTCAGGGAGCATAAAAGAGAAAATGAGGAAATGCTCTCTATTTTATTCACGTCATTTCATTTTATTTTTTGTTTTAATTGCTTCTTGTATTAAATGTTTTATTATGAGTTTTATTCTCAGAGGGATTATATTATTTTCCCAAATGTATACAATCATGAAAGAACTGTGTCAAAATATGAACTCAGTCAATTTGTATTCCAGAGCCCCAACATTTAAGCACTGTGCTCTATTGCTGCTTTCTAGTAGAATAAATGTTTATCTGCAAAATAGTCAGACTAATGTTTTCATAAACCATTGAATCTGAGGACTAAAGGGGACCTTGATAACCCTCCAGACTGATGTCCAATTATTTTTCTCTATAATATCAACAAGGTTGTCAATACTCCAATGAAGGTCTTTCAATACTCCAATGAAGGTCTCACTAGGTCAAAATGCAGCCCCTTTTATGCAGAAACAGTCAAATGAACTGTTTGAAAGTTATTTCTCATAATGCACTTTTTGGTCTACTTGTACCTGTCTCCAAAGAATTCCATTTTGCCTCCTTCAACTCTGAAACAGCACTTTTTCCAGTCTTAGATTCTCTTAACATTCACTAAATATCTATGATAACGTATATTAACATTTTATTTTGAATATGTGACATCTCATTTAACCCTCACCCTATTTGTGTGAAGTAGATCTTACTATTCTTTGAAAAGACTAAGAGGAGTTGAACAATTTGCCAGTGGTTACAGAACAAATAAATGATAGAGGTCAGATAGTACCTATTATCTTCTGATGCCAAATCCATATTGTTCCAGAGAATCACTCTTCCAAATTTAAAATTCAGTTAGTTTTGATTCACAATAGATGTAATTATAACACCCATTCATTTCTCACTTCTACTTATTTTGTTAATGTTTTGGTATTAATTTTAGGAACTCAAGATATTTTCCTTGTTCTAGTCACATGATTTTCTATTCTGTTTTCTGTTTGAAAATAAGTTAGGTCTTCCTGACATCTAGACTGAATTATGACCATTCAAATAATTTCTCTGTTCAATTGATTTCCTTCTTTCTTATCTTTAGAAGTAAAAGTAATATTGAGGGAATAACTAGGAAAAGACTGATGCAGGATAAACTCTAAATAGGATATGTTCACCTTTAACTAAAAGGACATCTGTGAAGACAAAGTAAACATTAAATGAGGAAATATTTTGAAAATATATTTTAGAGGGGAAATATTTTCAGTATAATTATTTATTAATAGTAATTATGTTACCTTGGAAACATCTTTAAATGTTTATGTAAACTAATATAATTTGCCAATCATCCATGTATTTTATGGATAAGATGGATGACCTATTTGAACTCAATAAAAGCAACAAATGTCATTATGGAAGTTTAACCAATATTAATTTCCATGATTATAATTATAATTTTATAATTCTTGATTATGACTTAATTTAGCTAAAGAATCGTACTTATCCATAATTTCCTTTTCAAAACCTTCCTTCAGAAAAGTGAAACACAATTTCATGTCTGATTTCCAGTATAAGCATCAACACATTATGTGTTCAAGTTTTTAAGATCCTTTGTTCACTATTTATAGGTATAGATCTCATACAATGAGGTGTAATGGCTAATTCATTCAGCTTCTCCATCCTCATATCTTGAGAACAACAAATTGGAAGTAATTGTTAGATTCAAGGCATGTAATTAGACAACATAATATCTAAGATACTTTTTGTCAGCTTGCCAAAAACAGAATTTTGGTGATACATTACTCTATAAAAATCCTCCTTCAACAGACCTTTTAATGATGATAAATGAAGAACTTGTAAAATGCAAGCAATTAATCCTTTTGAAACATTCCACTGAAATCACTTAATAAGGCACCCAGAAACGCAAATACATACATAAATTATTCCTTTAGGAATTCAAGCTTGGGATTACCACATATTCTCCTTTTATCCTTGAGAACAGTTTGTTTCATTAGTAATTGCAGTCTTTTAAGCATTTATCTAAATGAAAGTTTGGATTCTAAAGAGATACATAAATAAAATCATATTATATATGTTAAAAAAATTGATATGGATTTATTTTAGATATTTTCATTGAGTTTTTTGTTTGTTGGTTTGTTTGTTTTAGTGTTTTTTTTATCTTCTTCTTTAGATTTTTCTTTGGTAAACACCTATGAAGTCATATTCTTAATAAAAATGGAATTCATTTATATACAACTACAGTTAAATATCTGAACCCTTAAAAACAAAAATGAGTACAATGCACATGAAATGCAAATATTATATGACTACATTAAAAGGACATTCTTGTTAAGTATAAACAATCTCATGAAAATGGAGGCATACACACCCTGCTGACCTATAATTAGTTCACCATGTTAAGAATGTACCCTTTTATACTCTCAGTGGTGTCTTTCAGTGAGGAAATTGTTAGGCAAAGAAAAAAGGAAACAGATTGCTAGATACTACAACAGACACCGATATTACAATATTCATTACACTCCTATTGTGAATTCTTAAGTTTATAAAGGACATAGAACTTGGGTCTAACCTTTGGAGGTGGAAGTGTCATGTGTTCCTGTTGAAACTTGAATCCTTAGTGGAGGCATAGTAACATGCTCATAGATAGGCTTTCAACACATATTTTGAAAGAAAATAATATTTTATAAGGTATGATAACATAAAATATATATATATATATATATATATATATATATATATATATATATATATATTTAACTAGAAGTGAGTCTTTAGTTAAGGGGATTCATTGTATATTAAAATCAAGACGTGATGAACCACATATACTGAAGATTATAAATAAGAAAATTTATTTAAATATTTAGGTAGTGAAAAACAGGTTACCAATAGAGAAAAATCTAGCTGAGGACAATAGGACAATTTCTGAAGAGTTTCAAGCAAAAAAGATGATGATTCAATAATTTTCTACCCAGCAGAGCTGCCAGTCACAGACAAATTTACAGAAAATATACCTCCCACGTTCCCTTTCTTGAGCATAAAATCAAAACGAACAACTCAAAGATGATACATACAGGATAGAAGATAATCAACAGTTAAGACTTTCTTAATATCTGATAACATGATTATGAAAATAAATGTCTCTTTAATAGTAAATGATACACAATATATTGATAATACTCACCAGAAGATTAAACACTAAATTGTCAATCAAAAAATAGAAAATGGAATAAATATAATAAATAGAAATAATGGTACCTAATTTGTTTTCTAGGCCTAATGAGGGTGTGGATCCTTTCTAACTCGATTGCCCTTGCATGTCTACTGCCCAGAACAATATCCGGAGCATAGTAGACTCTTAATGACTATTTTAATGAATGACCCTGATATGGAGGAATAAAGGAATAAATAAATACCACTTAATTCCTGACATTGATGATTTTGGACATAAGTCCATGAGTATATATAATGCTTAAAGATAAGTATTGGTAGATCAAAACAATCCTTTGTTTTTGATAGCCTCATTTTAAGGGAGTCCTCATTTGAAGTCTGAGATGAGGAGGGGCCTGAGGTGGTATGATACTGACAAAGTACTATTTAGACATCCAGGATGCTGCTGGATTTCCAGAATTAAGAAAAAAAACACACAAGAGTTGGTGATTCCATGGGGAAAACTTGAATCTTTTGAAATACATTATGCTTGAGGTGGCAGAGATCTAGGAAAAGAAAGACAGCATGAGTAACTGGGAGAAGTGCAGGGGCTGGACACCAGTTACCATAGTACAGAGGACGTCATGATAGAGTGGACCTGGGGCGACCAGAACTCCCAATAGTGCGTGATGACCTTAAATGCATCAGCTTTATTCTGGGTAAGGAGTTATGGCATCTGTGGTCACCAGAAACTATAAACTAGGGCCTTACACATTTTCCTTTACTGATAAAATATTTCATACCAAAATTAGGGAATGGGCACAATTACATAAAGAAATAAATGTTTTGCTTCTTAAAGTTACAGTGCATGCATAATGTTATAAATCATTGCATTTTATTTATGTTTTATATATTTTAAAAATATAGTGTTAAATATCTATGCAATTACAATATATTTTCATATTTTTGTTTACTTTTCATTAAATCTAAAAAAACCCAAAATTTAGAAGTATCAGTGTTATAATAAAACAGAAGATAAAAGCTTTAAAATATTTGTTGAAAAATATCATGTTTTGAATAAAGAATATTTATTTAAGTTTTCTCTGGCTCCTTGGTGTTTCTCTCTCTCTCTCTCCTTCCATCTTCTCTCCTTTTCTTTCCTTTTTCTTCTTTGTTTCTGATTAACATGATACAGCTACCTCAGTCCCCCATATCCCTTTTCGTGTGAAATTGAAGTTTAAAAATCTCTAAAACCACCTAAAGCACATCACGCCCACTACATGAATACCTACTATTGGTGTAAATCTAAGAGAGCTGCTATTAAAAAATAATAATAATAATAATCAAACCCTGATAACTGAATGTTGAATGTTAAAAAATACAAAATACTACCTCATTTTAATTAGAAATATTAAAAGAAAGTGCTTGGTATTTCTATAAGAGTGCATTTCCTTCAAGAGATAAGCAATAATCATTATCTACCATTTAAATTGAATTTGAAATTCAATAAGAAATAAAAGGCTTAGCATAACATTAAAGAGAGGCAAAGACAAATGATTATTTCCTGTGACTTGGATATATATTGTCTTATTAGTGAATAGTAATGTGTGGTCAGGTAACTAATTGTTGTATTCACACAGCTATATTAGCTGTTTCTGCTTTTATATTCACTATGCAACCCTTTTAAAATTTAATAGTGATTGCTTTATAATCACTGTTAACTTATTTAATCTCATTTCAGTCTTTTATTTTTTAAAGTGAACCTTCAAAAACTCTACATCTAGAGAGTGCTTTGAACTCAAAAAGAGTAGCAAATATTTCTTTATCTGGATCCAAAGGCATAAATTAGGTAATGATCATCTAATTTACAAATCGATTTACCAAAGTATTCCTTTCAATAAGAAGGAATACTGTGCCACCCTCTGGCATATTAAAATAAGAATTGATTTATAAATGATGATTTATATACTTCCTCAGAGAGTACTACAAGTATTGACATGAAGACTGCCTTATAAAACTCATTAAATATGAATCCATTTTTCTAAAATAGATGCAGTAGCAATTTAGATAATACATTATAATGTTTTCTTTCTAAAATGGTTAATATGAAATTGGTAACTTCAATAACCTCAAGTACATGAAACATCATCAAACATTTATTTCAACTAGAATTTAGTCTATAATTCTATAGTACAATATAAGTTGAATAATGTTACAAAACCACAGGCTTCTGTGTCTCTTCTGTATCTCTTCTAAAGCACATATTTGATATTACATCTTTTTGCCAGATTAGATGATAAGCAACATTCAAATCACAAAATCCTCTTGTATAAATAGGCTGTTACTATAGTGCCAGATTATGACTTTTCAATTACCATATGTTTCTAAATATTTATTTAGGATTTTAGAAACAGTGTGGCTTTTTCCTGCAAGCAATCAAATAAAATAAACCTTTATTTTGATAATATTTGAAAGCCTAAGTGCTGGAAAGTAGAAGAAAAATGACCTTTAAATCTCAGTTTGACAGAATAGAATTTTAGTATTTTGACCTAGAAAACACTGCAATTAACTCAAAAAACCACTCAGGCTCACAATTAACACCAAAAAATAAATAAATAAATAAATAAAATAAAATAAATAAATAAAGTTAGTAAGAATGTCACAGAAACAAATTTCTGTTTCTTTTATAAAAATGTCAGTGAACAGCAAAAATATTTGAAGGTTTCAACTGCTTTCACTGAAAAAAAAATTCTCAGAGAACTCTTCTTTTTCTCAGAGCATAATATAAAATTGTCAAAAACATATTCTCTAAGTTATGAGTTATATTTTCTACAATGAAATTAAAGAAATAGATCTGAACACTCATCACATTGACCTCTTTGATTCAGGGTTATATTCTTATTTTGGTCACATCTTAAGTATAGAATTCTAGAATAGTATACATCTGTATAACTGAATTTCAGTTTGAAGCTTGTTTATGTAATTTTCTTCCATATTGTTGTATCTAACATTCAACACACACTTTTCATCATTTACTTTTAAAAACTCTACCTTTTTATTTGCTAAGATTGTAAAATAATACACTGTATCCTAAAGTGGAACAGAACAAATGACTAAGTGTTCATTTATCACTTCATATATCTGGTAATCATAGATATGGGACACGGAGAAAACAAAGCTCAATTTTCCTATAGCATTTCTGTACAGGCACTTCTAAAACTTAGTAGGAGAAAAAAATTTCTATTGATTGCTGAGGAAACAAATGGAAACACATTTCCAAAAATATTTTTTTGAATTTAAAAAAGTCATCATTTATAAGTTTCAAATTAAACTAGGCTTTGACTTAAAAATCAGACAATTAAGCAGCGGCAAATTAAAAATAATTTTTGAAAAACAATTTATATGATTAAATTTTACCTGCTATGAAAAGTGTATTTATTTGAAAATTTTAAAAATTGTGTTATTTTTCCTAACCTGTAAGTATGTGGATGCACGCACAAGCACATTTATCTGAAAAAATACATTGGGTTTGGAAGCTGAAACATCATGGAAGCCTTCCAAACAATGTGTGGCTATAGTAATAACTAAGAAGGCATCTCCCAAAATCTAGTGTCTAGATTCTACATCAAAGTGATATAGTAAGAACAGAAATGCTAGAGAAAAGATATCAAGACAGCAGGGTATATTGATTTCATGGCTTTACGTCTGCAATTTTAAATTCAAGAGTGATGTGAGCACGTTTCAGTAACTAAAAGTCATTTAGTCACCATTAAGTCAGCATCGATTTATTTCTGAAAAAATTAATTTTCCCAGAGGATATTAATTAGTACAACTTCCAGATTAATTTTCCATAAACCAGTTTTTTCCTTATTTTTAGTTTATCATAATTACTTCCATCAAGGTTTTTCAATTCCTCTGTCAATTTTAGAATAAAGTTTAACACGTCTGTACTTTTTTTTTTTTTATGTCAAATTGTAATAATTTTAGCCTTTGCCAAAGTGAGATTGTTTTCCTTCTAGCTCCTCTTCTTCTCCCGATCCTCCCTACCTTCCTTTTATTCTTATCAAGTTCAATATGCCTGATCATTTCTAACAAATATAAATGTTCCAAAAATTTATAATCTCCATAAAGGCAGGCCTTTCTGACCAGTTTGTTCCTTAATATATTACTTGTGCTTCTAAAAATGTCTGAGTCATAGAAAACACTCAAATATCCAGACCAATTTTAGCTAAATAATACAGATGGCAACATATAGTTTAATTTTGTATCAATTCTATGCTATTTCCTTATAAAATTAAATACGTATTTGATAATTTTTGTTTATTTCTGGTTTAGAGCAGAATTAAAGGATTTAAATATATGATACAGTCAGAACATCATAATCAAAGTGATGAAATCAAATACCTGGGATCAAAACATCCTGAGTTTTGCCAAGTCTTGTCTGATCAGGCCAATCTAACCACACACTGAAGATTTCTCTTTTTTTTTTTTTTTTTTTTTTGCAGGGCTTGAGGTACTTCTAAAATGTTTCAGAATACACAAATGTATTTCAAGATATAGGCCAATTTTTCTGTGTAAAATGCTCCCTATCCAACATTTTGGTTGGCTTCTTCTTGTATTTCAGGTCTCATTCAAATGTCAGTTTTGAGAGAAGTTTATTCCCATCATCTGATCTAAATAAGTTTCCCCACTTCCCTGTGATTCTCTATTTTTCAGTATCTTCAGGCTACTATATGTGCATATGTACATATTCACAATGCATGCATGTGCATGTTGTCTGCGTCCCATATTAGAAGTTAAATTCACAGAGGGCTGGATACAGGATCATCTTCTGTCTATTCTAATTATATCATCAGGATCTACACAATGGATGGTAAAAAGAAATCACAGTAAAAAATCGGAGATTTCTCCCTGTGTTGAAACTTAAGCTCCATACCAGCAAAGTTGTCTTTTATTGATTAAAAAAAGAACACCAAGGATGTAAAAGGTGCTTAATTAATATTTATAGATGTTCACAGTAGGATCATCTCTTAAGGTGTCTATTTCTTTGGTATCTTTCTCTTGAGGAAAATATAACAGCTTCCTGCTTCAAAGTTATTCTCCTTTCGTACAATTCCTTTTAGTTAGCCCCCAATTCCTAATGCTTTAGCAAATTCCCAAATAATTATGCAGATTCAGATCCATAGAATGAACTGTGGCCTGTCATTATGGTCCATTGTGGAGAACATGAAACGAAGGGCATCAGCCAAATGGACATTTCAGCCACATTGAGTTGAATTCAAATTCCAGCTCTTCCCATCATTAGGTGTGTGATTTTGGGTAACTTAACTTGATCACTCACTGTGCCATAATCTTATCTGTAAAATATTATATGTGATACTCATACATTTTTGTGCAGATTAAATACCTTACCTCCACATATGTAAAAATTTTAGAACTGTGTGTAGCATGCTATAAACAATATGTGTATTATTTACTATTTTAAAATATATACTACAAGAAGGGAACTTCTAGAGAAGAATTAGAAGAGGATAACTCCAAAAAACATGTCCAACCATCTTAAAAGGTTGGCTTTACCATGTATAAAATATTCAGGTTATTAACTTCTCTGTATCTTAATTAGCTTATCTGTGAAATTGGCATTATAGTGATACTGTCTACCTCATAGTGATTTCGTGAGTTACAATTTGAAAAATATTAAAACAGGGCCTAAAATATTAAAATAGTAACTCTAAACTGGTGTGCTATTTTGACAATGACGATGACATTGATGGTGATGATTTTATAAAGAGATTCAAGATACACAGCAATATTTTAAGAGTAGCATGGTAAGATTATTGGTAACTTTTCTACTTTATGTGCACTTAACATGTATTGTTTATAAAACGTTTTTTTCTGGATAAATAAAAAAAAATTGTGTTTTTTGAAGTTCATCTGACTACCAATATTTCATTAGAAAGAGTCATATGAAGTTATGCACCAATGTATGTTACTAGATTCCTGTCAAATACATGCAATTATTAAGTCATCGGACAAGTTCAATTACCAGTTGTACCTGTTGGCTTATGGTTAGAAGTATAATGTGGCTTTCTTTTGAATTTAAAGATACTAATTCGCAGTACATTTATTATATTTTTAGGTTGACACTTCATTTCCCTATTAGAAAACTCATTTGTTTCTCATGTCCCCAAATTTCAGTTGTGTTCTAGTTAGAGCTTTAAATGATGAATGACAACTTCAAACTAAAATAGGGTGAAGAGAGTTATAAATTAAGCTATTGATTGCCTAAGGGTTGCTAGGCAACTATTGTGCAGTAAATTACATAAAAACTTCTCTTGATTTTAATGAGTTGCATCAAAAATATGTATGTACAAGTACAGTGCCTACTCTAGTTTGATATTAACCATGATCTTTTTACTTAGTGATAAACAATACTAAGGTAATAAATATTTGTTTTTATAGATATCATCATATTATCTTGGTAAGTATTTCTGCAAGGTAATTTGAAAGCTGTGTACCAGCACATAATTATCAGGAAAATTACTTACGGTCATTTTTATATCTAATCCATGGCAATAAAATTGTAGCTCAGTCAGCAAAACCTTGTCACAACCTTTATTCCGTTCAGAAAATTCTATTAATTCTAATTGTTGCAAGCTTAATGAAAGTGTGATTCAATATTCTCTAACTGACCTTGGGTCATTTCCTTTGAGAGGTGCCCATGTGACCAATAGAGGTGCATAAGTCATTTTGACTTTAAATATTTAAATTCATACGTACCCTAAATGCTAAGCCAAAAATATCCTACATGAATAAAGTTTTATAATAAGAACCTTAACATAGACTTCTAAAGCATAGCTTTAAGTAACAATATCAGATCCTGTCTAAGTAGTTTGTGCCCACCCTCCTCACTACTTTGTTATTATTCCCATTGAACTAGCTTCACATTCCCCTAGAAACTTGTTTTATTGCCCTCTATATCTTTAAATTTGTATCCTCCAGTTCTTTGTTTTACCTGAAAACTTGCTTCTTCCTAATGACACCAGTTAGCCTGAAGCTCTTTGAAACAGACTATATATTTTCATCAAAATGATTTTGAGAATCTAAACCATTACTCCACGAACAGTTCATTTTTAGAAATGCCAATTTGAAGTGTGTCTTCCAGTTTTACTACCCTTCACCATTTCACTCATCAAAGCATAAATCTAAGAGCATCCACCTCCAAGTTTACAAGTAAATGAAGAAAACCAGTCAGAAATTTCCAAAACTTCTTGGTCTCATACTCATTTATAAAATCCATTCAATTAATACCCATGGTTCCACTCTTAGTTTCCATTTCAGAACAGAACTGCCCCCTTTCTTTTAATGTAACTCACACCTCAGGGAATTTCTATTTGTTTCCTCCTTTGTTATTCATGTTTTTCAAACTCTTTCTCTCTTTACCTTCAACATGACCAAAGTTCACTTATATTAATAACTCACTGCACACACACAAACACACATACACACATTCCAGCAACCCCATGCACCTATCAAATATTTCTGTTCTCATATTTCTTGCAAGTGAAAAAAAAAAAAAAAATCCTTGTCTCCACCATTGATCTTTGTTGACCTGTTGAGCCACTGCTGCATGCTCTCTGTCCCTGATAGGTCACTGAAGTTGCTTTGGATGAGGTCACAAGTAATCACCAAACCCTTTTGATCCTTATTTTACTTTTAAGCACACATTATCTAGTATGTCTTCCCACTTGGGATTCTCTCCTACTCTGCCTCTCATAGTGCTTCTTTCTCCTGCTTCTCATCACCATATCTCTCTGTGTAGCTTTTTCACAAGAGCATCTTCTTTTCTCACATTAATTGGGAATATTTTCAGGACTTCTACTTGATCCTATATTCTTTTCAACCTGCACATTATTCATGGGGAAGGTCTCATTAATACTGGTAGTTTTATCTCTATGTATTGGTGACTCCCGAACAATAGAGCTAGCCAGGTTCTGTCTTTCTCACTAACGAGTATCTCTACTTAGTGTCCAACTCAAACTCAACATTTCTGCATTAGTTTCCGATTGCCGATACAACAAATTGTGAAAAACTTAGTGGTTTGAAAACAAAAGATATCATCCTACAATTCTAAGATTTATCATCCTAAAATTCAGAGGCGGAAATGGTGTTAGCATGTTTGCATTTCTTCCGGAGGTTCTAGGAGAGAGTCTATTTCCTTGCATTTTTCCTTTTTGTGGAGGTCACTGAATTTCTTGGCTTACAGCCCCTTCCTTGTATTCAAAGCCAGCAGTGTAAAATCTTCAAATCTCTCTCTCTCTGTCTCTCTCTCTCTCTTTCTCTCATATCTGCTGCTATTGTCACATTTTCTTCTCTGACTTTCCTTCTTCCCTCTTTCTCTCATAAAGGCCTTTGTGATTATGTTGGATCTACCTGAACTAATCTAAGATAAATGCCCTCATTTTAGGATTCTGAATTTAATCACAGCTGCAAATACATGTTTGCCATGTAAAATATTCACAAGTCCAGGGATTAGGATGTAGACATACTTATGAGATCATTATTCTGCCTGTCACATAATACAGAACACTTATTTATTTGTTTGTTTGTTTATTTATTTATTTATTTATTTATTTATTATTTTTCCATATACCAGTGTTTCTCAACCTCCTATTGACATTTTGGGCTGATAAGTCTTTGTTGTGAGGTCGGGGAGAAGATGTTGTCCTGTGTATTGTAGAATGTTTAAGATCATCTCTACTCCCTATTTAAAATGTCAGTAGTATTCTTTCTTCCCTAGCTATGACAACCAAAAGTGTTTCCAGATATTGCCAAAAATCCCCGGCCCCAGTTTAAAATCACTACTCTAGACTCTTTTCTTTCTTTTTCTTCTTTTCCATAACTTGGTGTAATGGACCAGCATCTATTCAGTGCTAAATTAGGAACCGTGGGAGATAATCTTAACTCCTCCTCTCTCTTACACTCTGCAGCCAATCGTCACCAGGACTGTCAACCCCATCTCTTTACTCTCTTTCTATCATACTTTCCACTGATGTTTTAGTCTCTTTTGTTTGTTTCCATCACCAGGATGATAACAATAGTTTTCTAAACATTGTTCCTGACTCATCCACCCTCTGCTTTTCATTTCTGATTTGTCCTTAATGGTCTCACTAAGGTGTTGCTTGCTAACTTCAACCATACTCTCTAGTGCTTTTAGTATCAAAGTGGTTAATGCTATCTGTGGTAGTTGAATTGGATGCCGGCCTTCTCCTTAGTATAAATTACTGTCAGATAGACAAAGTTGTTAAAACGAATTCCAATTTTTCAGAATAATTATTGCTTTTTTCTCTTATTTCATCTGGTACTACATGTAAAAAATATATTGCTTCCAATTTATAAGTAATATATTAACTTCAAAGATTACAGTTGCATTCAGGTTAGAAAAATTATAAATGTGACTTCTGATAAATAAATATAATGGGATGTTTAAACTATTGGAAAATATACTTCCACTGACACATACATAATGCCTATGCAAATTACATGTACAGATGATATTTCAAGTCTATGATTATTTTTGATCTATCTAAAGAAGACAAATTTTGCACTCAAAAACTGTTACATGAATGTATTTTTAAAATGTTAGTGTTGCTCTTATAGCCACTTAAAGAGCCTTGGGTGATCATTTTTTAATTTCTAGACATTAAAATAAAATACTTACTCATACATGAAGTAATACAAGCAATGCAGTATATTTCTCCATGAAGGAAGGAAATATCATACAATAACATTGCAAGAATAAAACTTGAGAATTGTTTTAAGCCAAACAATCATTTGTATCATTATCATCTTTCTGTCAAAAACCTTTTCATTATAATGACCTAGAATTATTTCACATATACTTCACAAAAACATATTAACAGACATTTTTTCCTGTCACCCAATCATTCACATTCTTGCTCTACAAATATCAGTCTAAAGACTGAAAAGATCATCATTGTTTAAAAGCTTTTTCGTAAAAAAATGTTTCTGTATTTCAGTGGCATTCATAGATTACAGTTTTACTGTTTTTTTACTAGACAACAAATGTAATACTAAAGTTTCAAAATAAAAAATACCGATAAGGTACACATTAATCATGGCTTATATTTGTTCTTTAATACCGTTTAAGTATATATTTTTTCAGTTTATTATGATTTTAGAATGTTGTCTAAACCAACTATATTTATTTAAGCCACTGCATTAACTAATTCTTAATTATTATTAATGGAGGTGGTAGTTCCTGAAGTATCTGGTTGTTTTCCAATTAATAAATAAGTGTATAACTGCAGCGAAATAATAAAGTTTAATTATTCAAGAACAAATATTACAGGTTGCATTAATAAGATCGTTATATTTCCAACTCTTTAATTAGTTTTATTGTAGTAAGTATTGTCTTAAAAATAAAACCACTTTCAGGTAAAAAGAGAAAACTAGAGGAAGACTAACGGAAATAAAAGGAAAGGAAAGGAGGAGAAAAGGGAGAGATGGTAGTTTGAGAGATTAAATATGAAAGGATATTTCCATTAATTTTTCAAGCAATTTTCTTCAACTCATGGTTTTCCTTAGAATAATTTATAAATGTCCTAACTAACAAAATGCATCTTCTGTTCCTGGATATTTCTCACAACATTATTTTATGTTAAAAATTTGGGAGTTAGAGTACTTTGTTGTAAACATTGTTTTTCTAAAAGCAGAAGAGTTTTCCCTAGGCAAAATAAATAACAGTTTTGAGCCTTGAATGGCTATTAACTAAAAGAATAAAATATTTTTCTATTCTAATGAGTATTTACAGACTAAAATTTTCACACATCATAGGCATGTCTTCGCAGGAAGATAAAAAGAGCTTCATTATTTAAATCTCAAAACAAACTTTTCTGTCTAAAAGACTTGTTCAAAAGCAAGATATAGTAAACTTTAGTCCAGATATAACTCCTTAAATTTTAGACATATCCACAGATTACTTCAATGTGATTTACTTAGTGTTTTCCTTTAACTCAAATCTTTAGCTTAATTTTAATAATATTATTAATTCATGAGTTTGATATACTATATATTTTCAATATACTTTAAAATAAAATAATTTCTAATTTTAAAGTACATTTTATACTTTCAATGTCGTCTACAGTGGTATATTTAGGAAGCTAGTTTTGGTGGTAAAAAAATTAATGCAACCTACTATGCACATAGGTAAAATCAAAGGTGTATGTGACATGCAGGTCTTTTATCAGCAGGAAAGAGATGTGTATACTAAAACATGCATTAAAGAAAACCTTGTATAGGTGCCAAAATTTGAAATCAAAGTAATGGAACAGGTTGAGTAGTGTTGCTTACGTATTCTCTGAAGAGATCCCTAATAGATGAGGAATATGTGGTAAATTCTTCATGAGGACAGTACCAGGGTGTGTGTGTGTGTGTGTGTGTGTGTGTGTGTGTGTGTGTCTTTATGTGTGTGTGCACATGTGCACATGCATGCATGGGTACATGGGTGCACACATAAATCATTTGTATTATCAGCTTTAATCCTACGTATAGCATAGATAATAGAGTTAACTATAAAATACTTTAATCTTACCTGAACAAGAAATGTATAGATAATGCCCACATTGCTGCTACAATCTTAAAAATTATGTAAATTTATGGTCTAAGAGATGAAATATAGATTAGGCATTTACATTTCTACCTACATTATTAGAAGCTCTCGTAAAAAGGTAGTTCACATTCAATACACGGATATAAATCCTATTTAAAATAACTCACTTTAAGTTGTATTTTATATCTAGATTTTTTCAAACTTTTATTAATAAAATAATGTTCCTTTCAAAAATGTATCGCGATCATTTGTGGCATTTTATGATGTCATTTAAACCATATCTTAGCTTTAGTTGTTTCAACCTGATAGGGATAGGTAAAAAAAATGTATTATTTTGCATGTTTTCCACAACAAACTAGATAGAAAGGCTTTCTTAACTTGAAGAATATTTTTATTTACTAAAGATTAGCTTCCACCACTTGAACAAAGTATTAAACAAAGAATAGGGAGATATTTAAATAGTATATATCTATATCTACATCTCTCTCTATATATATATGTATATATCTATGTCTATATCTATATCATCTATATCTATGTCATCCATATCTATATCTATGTATCTCTCTATATATGCATATTTAGATCAAAATAAAATACACATATCAACTTAATTAGTCAATCTCTAACTAGAAAAATACTTCTATAAATTTTGGGAAAAAACTTTCTTTCTTTCTCTCATACCCTTCCTATCTGCATTTAAACATTCATGCAATCCTATAATTTCCATAATAAATGAATCCCTAAATAGCCCTGATTATGTCACTCCGTTGCTCAAAATCTGTTAAGGATACCATGGAAGGACACCCTTTTTACTATTACTATGTCTGCATCTCCCACAAATCGCCCAGATAACTCCTATGTTCATGCAGACATAATATACTCTGCTCTCTCATGCAGTATCTGTCTTTTTATAGGCCGTCCTCTTGATGTATAATGTTCTTTCCCTCGCTTGTTTTGTTTGCTTGAATAAATTTATAATTATTGTACAAGCCAACTCAAAATTCAACTCCTCTATTACGTTGACACTGGCACACCCACCCTTAATCAAGAAGTGTCCTATGCTCTTTTCTATGGAGCCTAAATTAAGATATTTATCAACAAATCACTTCTCTCTGTCTCTCTCTCTCTTCCTCTTTCCTAAAAAATAGTGGGTACCTTTAGGGGAAGGGTATTATTTCCTAATTTAACCATCAAAAGCATGAGAAAGGTAGATGTGTATATACTTGTAAGTTCATTTAAACTAGAATGTTATTTTTTGTATAGATAGGATGAATGTGTGTATCTTTCCCTCAGCCTATTCTCTATAAGAGCAGAGGTATTTATTTATTATTTAACTTACATACCTCTGTTTCTTTTGCTTTTTTTCTCAAAAATTTTTATCGCTGTTGTGGTAAAATACACAAAACATAAATGTATATCTTAACCATTTTAAGTAACCATCATCTATCTCTAGAATTAGTTTCATTTTTCAAGTCTGAAACTCATATCCATTAAACCAAACTCTCCATTGTTGCCCCTAACCTCCTCAGTGGCCCTTGTAACTGCCATTCTACTTTCTGTTTCTATGAATTTGACTACACTAGTAAGTGGAATCATACAGTGTTTGTCTTTTTGTGTCTGGCTTATTTCACTTAATGTAATGTTCTTAAGGTTTATTCATGCTATAGCATGTGTCAGAATTTCCTTCCTTTTTAAAGCTGAATAATATTTCATTGTATGCACATAGCACACTTTGTTTATCCATTCATTTGTCAATGGACACTTAGGTTGCTTCCACCATTTCACTATTTTGAAATGAGCACGGGTGTACAGATTCTTCTTTGAGTCCCTGGTTTCAATGCATTGGGTTAAATACCCAGAAGTGGAAGTGTTGTATTCTATGATAATCCTATGTTTAATTTTTTGAGAAACCACCAAACTGATTTTCACAGCAGCTACAACATTTTAAATTCCCACCAACAGTACACAGAGTTCCATTTTCTCTATATGGTCTCAAACATCTTGCAAACACTTGTTATTTTCTGGTTTTTTGTTTATTTGTTTTTATTGTTTTTTTTTTAATATTTTTAAACATTTTTATGTGTTATTTATTTTATAGTAGCCATCCTAATGAGTATGGGATGTTATCTCACTGTGGTTTTGATTTGCAATTCACTAATAATTAGTGATACTAAACATGTTTTCATGTGCTTGTTGGCCATTTGTATATTGTCTTTGGAGAAATGTCTATTCAAGTCCTTTACCTTTTTAAAATCAGATTGTTTGATTTTGTTGTTGTTGAGTTTTAGGTGTTCTCTCTATATATACCCTGTGTATTAATATCCTATCAGATAATGATTTGCAGATATTTTCTCCCATTACATGAGTTTCCTTTTTTTCTCTATCAATAGTGTCCTTTTTTATCTATTAAACTTATTGGGGTGACATTGGTTATCAGTGCCTAATAGTACCTAGCTTTTTGAGATTGTTGGAATGAATAAATAAAACATCACAGAGGCTGACACATGGTAAGTGTGAAAACAAATCACAGCTATTTTATTATTTTTTTATACTTACCAAAGTGTTTACATGTGGTCATAATATCACATACTTTTAATACACAGAATACCATTAGAGAATAAGAGACAAAAGGAACCAAAGATATTATCTGAATGTTGGTGCTTCTTTCATTTCATCTATAAGAAAACTGAGGCACACGGAAGTGAAGCAACTTGCCTATCATCCTACAGTTCAGGTTATGAAATTGTGAGAACTAGAGTCCATTTTATTTAGTCATCTTTTGATTTCATTTACTGTCACACATTCAAAATATACTCATTGAACTAATTTTGACGGTTACATATAAGCCCATCTTAAGTATAATTGTAGGACTTCCCTACTACCACCAATACCACCACCACTATCACTAGAATCTGAGCGTCATGAGGACAGGGATGATGTGAGCTACCACAAACACTGTAAAGTTTCTTGACAATTGGTATGTGTCACTAAAGATTGTTGAATAAATATCTTTATTCATTTCAGTTTTCTTGAAAAGAGTTCCTCACATGCACATCTAAACTAGCTTTTTAGTATTTATTAAATTTTCTAATAGCTTGACTTTAACATAATTTGCCTTTCAAAATTCTCACTATCATCACTAACATCCAGAACTCATTGACTGCATGTTCCTGTAAAATTAAACACATTTAACATGATACATTTCCCTTGCACCTTTTTTCTTACATAAGTTCCTCAGATATCTTCAAATTCTTTTAAATGTAACTATGAGGAACCAAGAAACTCCTCTCACGTGATACTCTTAAAGAATCTACTCTGAGACTAGAGCCTATATAGGTTCTTATAGGGTAAATTGAATCATCTTTTCCTAGCAACTGTACTTTAGAATTACTTTTTTTTTTCATTTCTTAATAATCAATCATATGGTAATTAACATTTCTCCTTTCCTCCCATTCCTTTTTTTTTCTTTCTCCCACCTTCCAACCATGATTAGGATACAGATATTTATGTATTAAGATATCTATATCTAGATAGTCAGATAGACAGATAGATAGATAGAACCCACCTCTTCAGAAAAAAACAACAACCCTCTATCTATAAGTCTTTAGTTCTAGATTAACATAGAGAAGTTTCCTTGTGCTCCCAAAGCACCCAATGAGAACTTCAAGTTTATCACCTACCATATTAACAAGTGATTATTATTTATTAATTATACTTACTGATTGATATATACTTATTGATTTTTGCAATATCAGCACTTGGCACAGAGACTCAGATACATATATATATATATATATATATATATATATATATATATATATATAATACATACATATATGTGTATATATATATTTTTTCTCTGAACTACAGAATAAGTTTTTTAACCACAAACAACAATTTTGTAATTTATTTTGCAATAAGTCATTCTATCTATCTTAAAGTAATATTGTCGGCCATTATATTTGGAACCAGTGAATTCCTCTACTGTGCATGTTAAAATGTTTAAGGCTAGTGATGTACATATACAAGGTCTGACAATTAAGTTTGTGACCTGTTGCAATGATGCTGCTAAACTTTTTTGATATCAGAGGGATTATTCATTATGAATTTTTATCAAATGGACAGTTAACCAAGTTTACTATTTGGAAGTGCTAAAAAGGCTCTGTGAAAAACTTAGATGACCTGAACTTTTCTACAAGAATTCATGGCTCTTGCATAACGACGATGCACCAGTTCACACAGCACTCTTTGTGAGGGAGTTTTTAGCCAGTCAACAAATAACTGTATTGGAATACCCTACATACTCATCTGATCTGGCCCCGCAATGACTTCTTTCTTCACCCAAAGGTAAAGGAAATATTGAAAGGTAGACATTTTGATAACATTCAGGACATCAAGGGTAATATGACAGCTCTGATGGCCATTCCAGTTAAAGAGTTCCAAAACTGCTTTGAAGGGTGTACTAGGTACTGGCATTGGTGGATAGCTTCCCAAGGGGAGTACTTCGAAAGTGACCATAGTGATATTCAGCAATGATGTATATAACACTTTTCTAAGATGAGTTCATGAACTTAATTGTCAGACCACTTATATGGATGCATGATTAAATCTCATATAAGATTTAATAATTTTCTTATATGGTTCATAAACAGCAAAGTGAATGCAGTTAGCAATATATGCTGCTCACATGATTAAAAATTATTTCTCATTAAGCTAATAATAATTACCTTCATTGACTGAGCAATTAACATGTGTTAGGCAAATGTGTTTTATAATTGCACTGAATCTTTGACACAATATTTTTATTATGTTATTTTTATTGGTGAGGGATTTGAACATTAAATAAGTTAGATAGTATGCATAATATTACCTATTTGTTTTCTAAATCGTATCATTGAGTAATACTCTTTTAGTAAGGTGATAAAATGACTACATCTACAGTTGACTGAAATATGCTAAAACGGTAAACTGGTTTCCTATCTCCCTTCAAAGCCAAAGCCTTAGGATACTCAGGGCTGTTATCTTGCTTTCAGTCTCTCTCTCTCTCTCTCTCTCTCTCTCTCTCTCTCTCTCTCTCTCTCTCTCTCACACACACACACACACTATGCTGACTTAATCTCCACCTATTCATGCCCCCATTCATCCATGGCACCTAAACTGACCCCTTTGTCTTTCTCCAAACTCACCAAACTCACCATTGCCAAATGGTTTACTTTTTTTTTTTTAATTTTAAATGTTCTTACATAGATATCTTCATGATGATTTGACCTATTTCATGTCTAATGTAACTTTATGGACTGTCCAAATATAAATAGCAACCCTCACCCTCATCTTTCCCTATCACGCCTATCTTTTGTATTTTCCTAGCACTTTTTATTACTTGACACATTTAATCATTTTTTTTTTCTTTTATATCTCCTCTCCTGAGATTTTAGGCTTGATATGCATAAGGATTTTTGTCTGTTTGGACTTATACTATATTCCTACGGCACTGATCAATGTTTGGCTCATAGTATGTGCTCAAATAATACTTGGGGAATTAATTGATAAATAAATGAATAATGTGGTAAAATAAAATGCTTGAAGTCTATAATAAATTTGACAGAAAAGTAGTTATCAGCCCAGAATTGATTACAGTTAAAGCTACAAAATTAACCAAGAATCATGTTATTTGAGATCAGATAGGCTTAAATTGAAATTAATCTCTTATTTACTATGTGACCATGAGGGACTAGTTAGTATGTTCTTCAAGCCTTATATCTCTAAGGTAAAATGCTAATCATGGCTTCACAGCCTTATTTTGAGTGTTGAATAAGAAGACGTGAACCACTTAGTGGCATTTCCCTTTCTTCCCTGTACCCTGTAGGGTAAGATACACATGCATTAAAGTGATATAAAATTTATCTTTAAAAGCAGAACTCCTTAAGAGTGAAAGAGGGCACTAGTTATAATTACAGTTAGATGACACACATCAGGACTGCCCCAAGCAAACCAGAACATATGATTAGCCTACCTAATAGGTACACATACATTCAGATGTCAAAAGGAATTAAAAGCACACCAATCGTGCTGGGCATAGTGGATTAGCACTTAGCACTTATTTGCATTATTTCTAGAGGCTGGGAAGCTAAAAGAATTTCCCAAGACTCTCTTTCACAAGTTTCTGACTATGCATTAGGTTTTGCCAGTTAAATGCATAGTGTGAGATCTAGGAGGTGAAAGTACAGGAGAGACCGTTCCTTCTCTGTTTCATCACTGTGGAGAAGAATAGTGATGGGATTTTCAGAAAGAGAAGTCTGTGTCTACTGTTCACTAACTGTGGTTCTGGAGAGGAAGTTGCTGCACTGTTGGCCTCCTGGTCCTTGGATCTCAGCCACAGTATTTTTTGTCATACAGAGATAGCAGCTCCCTGGCAACCTAGTTCTGCATGGAGTGGTTCTGAATGTTAGGCCTAGAGGCCCTGAAAGTGATGGGTAAACAGTGACGTTCTCGTACAAAACCTCTCCCTGCTAGTAATTGCCTAGGCAGCTTTCTGTTCCTTGAAACTGAAAGCTAACCAGCACCTATCAAGATGTATCAAGAGCCTCTGGATTCACAGCGCTGCTTCTCCACTTAATGCTAATATAATCTCTTCATAAGTGGTCTTCACTGATCTGCTAAAACAGTACACTAGGGAATGTTGAAATATATCTTCACTTCAGGATGGATCTAGACGAATTATCACTCTAATTTGTTGTTCTTCAAGAGGTTTTACTTCAAATGTATCTGTTATGAATAAATATTTCTGTGAAAAACAATATTACCTATTGAATTACATGGAAAAGCCAGAAAAGGTCTTTAACATTCTTATCCAACCTAAAGTTTTTCTCTTTTTTTTGTTTTAATTTTTATTAAATATATTGGGGTGACATCAGTTACTAAAATTATATGTTTCAAGTGTACAATTCTGTAATACATCATCTATGTATTGCATTGTGTGTGCACTAACCACAGTCAGTTCTCCTTCCATCACCATGTATTCAACCCCCTTTCCCCTCTTCTACCACCCACTCATCCCCCTTACCCTCTGGTAACCACTAAACTGTTGTCTGTGTCTACGAGTTTTTATTTGTTTGTCTTGTTCATTTGCTGTTTCCGTTTTATATTCCAAATAAGAGTGAACTCGTGGTTCTCAACTTTTTCTGTCTGACTTATTTCACTTAGCATGATTATCTCAAGATCCATCCATGTTGTCGCAAATGGCAGTATTTCATCTTTTCTTATGGCTGAGTAATAGTCCATTGTATATATACCAGATTTTCTTGAACCAATCATCTTTCAAAGAACACTTTGGTTGTTTCCATGTTTTGGCCACTGTGAATAATGTTGCAATGAAAATAGGGGTACATATATCTTTACAGATACATGTTTTCAGATTTTTTGGGAGACACACAGAAAAGGGATTGCTGGCTCATGTGGTAATTCTACAAGTATTCTTAATTCTTAAGGAACCTCCATACTGTTTTCCAAAATGGTTTTGCCAATTTACATTCCCACCAATAGTGTATGAGGGTTTCTCTTTCTCCACAACCTCTCCAACACTTGTTATTACTTGTCTTGTTAATAAAAGCCATTCTCACAGGTGTGAGGTGTTATCTCATTATGGTTTTGATTTGTATTTTCCTAACAGCCAGTGAGGTTGCACATTTTTTCATATATCTGTTGGCCATTTGTTTGCCTTCTTGGGAAGAGTGTCTGTTCAGGACCTCAACCGATTTTTTAATTGGATTGTTTGCTGTTTTTGTTGTTGAGTTGCATGAGTTCTTTACATATTTTGGATACTACTCCTTTACCAGAGGTGGTGTTTGCAAATTTCTTCTCCTATTCGGTTGGTTGATTCTTTGTTTTGTTCATGATTTCTTTTGCTGTGTAGAAGCATTTAAATTTGATATAATCTCATTCATTTTTTGTTTTATTTACCTTTCCTTTGAGGTCAAATTCATAATATCCTCTCTAAACCCAATGTCCACAAGTTTAATCCTTATGCTTTATTCTATGACATTTATTGTTTCAGGTCTTATGTTTAGGTATTTGATTCATTTTGAGTTAATTTTGTTATATGGTGACAATGAACATTCTAGTTTCATTCTTTTGCACGTGGCTGTCCAATTATGACAAATCTTCAGCTAATTACATGCTTAATAGTGAGAAACTGAAAGCTTTTTATCTACCATGAAGAATAAGACAGGGATGCTCCCTCTCACCAGTGTTATTCAACATAGTATTACAAGTCCTAGCCAGAGCAGTCAGACAAAAGAAAGAAATAAAAGGTGCCCAAATTGGGAATCAAAAAAGTCAAATTGTCATGATGAATTTACAGATGACATGATTCTTTATATAGAAAACCCTAAAGATTCCACCAAAAAACTTTTAGAAACAATAAACAAATACAATAAAGCTGCAGGATGAAAAACTGATGTCATTTTACATTCTTATATACAACAATGAAATTTCAGAAAAATAAATGAAAAAAGCAATTCCTTTTGCAATTGCAACAAAACAAATAAAATACCTAGGAATGAAATTATGAAAGGATATGAAGGACCTATACTCTGAAAACTATAAGACATTGTTAAAAAAAAAAAATTGAAGAAGACACAATAAAATGTAAAGGTATTCCATGTTCTTGGATTGAAAAATCAATATAGTTAAAATGGCTGTATGACCCAAAGCCTTATACAGATTTACTGCAATTCCCATCAAATCCCTACTAGCAATTTTTAAAGAAATGGAACAAAAAATCATCAGATTTGTATGGAATCACCAAAGACCTCAAACAACCAAAGCAATTCGGAGAAAAAGGAATAAGGCTGGAGGTGTCACACTCTCTGACTTATGCTACAAAGCAACAACAATCAAAACAGCATTATATCAGCAGAAAAATGGACACACAGACCAATGGATAGAATTGAGAATGCAGAAATATATATATATATATATATATATATATATATATATATATATATATATATATATATAATCTTCGAGAAAGGAGCCAAAAACATACAATGAAGAAAAGACAGCCTCTTCAATAAATGGTGCTGAGAAAATTAAACAGTTTTTCTGATGTTGAAAATACATCAATGTAAATTAAATTGTTTCTAACAATTAATGTTGATGTAATGTGATGTGCTATGCTTACCTTCTAAAATGTTAACATTATATATCCACAGGAAAAATCTTTCATCTTTAATTAAAGCTGAAATCTGCAGTCCTCCACCTTCATAAATAGGAAAAGATATACTCAATGTCTTAATAGATTATTTGGGGATAGGTATTGAAGGAGTTCAGAAAGTTCTCCCCAAAATGTGCAGCTTTGCCATGTGGGTTATTTTAAGCTGAAGGGAATCAAGACCTACCATTTTCAAGAAAAACTGTTACCTCTCCTTTAACTTCCTAAAGACCTCAGATATGGGGGCTTGCCCAGAAAGAGAGCTATTCTCAGAAATACCTTTTTATCTGAATGACCTATCTGTATGGCAGGGCAAACATCTGCTCAACTTATCATTTTTTCAATACCCTCCTGCCATTGGAAGCCCCAGGCCCCTATCCCATTCCTTAGTTCAGGATGGCATATAAGGCCTACCTAACTGAGTGCTGTTGGGTCTCATATTTTTACGTCACTCCCGTATGTATGTAATTTTTTCCCCGTTAATCTGTCTTATGTCAGTTTAATTATTAGGCCAGCTAAAGAACCTAAAGGGCTAGAAGGAAAATATTTCCTCTCCAATAGTATTTATGATAAATATAAGTTTTTGTTATATCCTCAAATTTATAATGTACATTAGTTAAGGTCTTCATATATATATATTAGATTTTGTTTATCTCAGAGGTCCTCAGAAAGCTTTATTGTTAATTGTGTTACAAGGTTAAAATATACATACAAAGATCCTACATATATTTTCAGATTTTCATGTTTGAGATAAGTGTGATATCTGCTGATGAAACAACAGGGTCTTCATGAAACTGTTTATACTTTTGTGAATTTTATAACCCTGAATGTAAAATGATGAGCAGTACTTTTTTAATAATTCAATATTTGAGTAAACTATTTTAGCCTTATGTGAAGCTGAGTCAATAAGAACTTAGTATGGCCTATGTTACGATCCCACAGTCAGGAGAATAAAGCTGTATAGCGTTGGTTTGCTTCAAGATCACATGCAATCCAGTTGTGCCTATGCTATGATTACAAATATATGAAATTCATGAATGGAAATAGACAACAGTTGGAAGAGACTGGAAATGTTACTGCAGTTGATTTGATAGAATGGTCAGATTTGGAATATTTTGTTTTCAGGTTTGTTATTGGTATGATAAACACCAATAAAAATTGTAGTGCATTAAATTCTCTCTAATGTTTCATCTCAGGAGGTAACTTTGATTATATCTGTATATTTACTATGTCCTAGAGCAAACACCTGAGGTATACAGTCTAATCGAGCATCTTGCTGATACCCAAAGGACTAAATCTATTATGGTTAACTTATGAATGGAGAAGTGAAGTCTCACGGACACGGGCTTACATAGACCAAATGGTTCTCTGACTGTACCTAGTAAGAGGAAAATTAATTAATGTAACGCCACCACCAGCAAATTCTTTTGGGTTAACTGAGCAAATCTATTAAAAAGAGGCATTCTAAGTATAGAACTTTTTTCTTTACAGTTATAAACTATATAAAACAACAACAACACACTATTTCTCTTGGCATATAAACACAGATAAGAAAATGGCACAAACTGGGCAAGAATACAGAAATGAAAAGAAGGTCATTAAAGTTGCATTATATTGCCTCTGGCTTACACAACTATTTCAAAGATGCAATGACCTCTTCCATATAAAATGTTAGAAAATCAAAATCAGAATATTTCCTCTCTAAAAGTTTCAGAAAGTTTGTGTTTCAAATAGCATTATGCCTTTAGGACTACATATTTTACAGAAGATACTAAGAAACTAGAGAACAAAGTAAAAAAAAAACAAAAAAAAAAAAACAGGGACATCAAATCTCTTAAATTTATTTTAAAGTGTTTTTGGGGGAAACGAGTTTCCCATAAAGAGACACTAGTGCTATCAAAACATCTACTGAAAATAAAAAGAATGAAATATTCAATGACTTTTCCCTCAATAACAAAAGTAATAAAGAAAACCATTGGCAACAGGAACCCGTTTTAAAGGCAAAACTCCTTTCTGAGCTCTTTACTTTTCCTCTGTCTTCGTTTCAGTGGTGATATCTGCTATGGAATAACTGAACTCTATCAGGGTCAACATATCTGCCAATAAATACCAAAATCAGCTTCCAAACTTTGTATTTTCAAATGTAATACTATACTTAAACAGTACTAGAAAGTGTAACTATTCCTTAATCTCATTCTGAAAGCAGTTTTAGCTTACTTAAGCTGTCTTTTTGTGAAAATACATACTGTACATGAGTTCAATAATTCTTCATGAATATATTGTTCAAAATCACGAGAATGAAAATCAAAATAAAATTGTTTGCATAAAATTGTTCAGTGATCTCCAATATAAAACAATATACATTTTAAAATGTATTATATTCTTAGAAAAAGCCACAAACTTTCTTAGCGCTATTCAATCTTCAATATTCAGAAATCATTTAAAATTATTTAGCTGCTATATGTCACATCTCTTCCTTTACCTTATACTATCAATGAAGTAGCAGTACAGATTTAATGTATATTATTTTGAGATATTCAAAAAATACAAGTCAAGGATTCTCAGTAGCTAAGTTGGTACATGTCATAGACAGGAAACTACAAAGAAATAGGCAACTGAAATATTTTTATAAAACAAATTAAAGAATGGATATCACTATAATCCAATGGATATCCATTCACAGATTGAGTGTTGCATATTTGTCAAGCATGTGAAACCACAAATAAGATATAGAGGAATAAAATATTGCCTGTTAGATTGAAAAAGGTTTTTTTGTTTGTTTATTTTTTAGAGACAACACTAAATGGTGGGTTTACGAAGAATTTGAAATCTCAAATAATGTCAATTACATTATAAAAAGGTACAATATTTTTAAAGGAACTTGGCCATATAATTATATATTTAAATCGCACCTTCCTTAACTCAGCATTCAGAATCTTAGGAATTTTTCTATAAAGATCAATTTCACGCTTTTTAAAAGACAGGTAAAACATAAGAGTTCTTTGCAATTTTTTTTCTTAAATTGATATATCTATGCACTTATTTTCAGCAATATTTGCACACTGTATCAATGGCAATAATACAGAAATATTAAGTAAATTCAAATTTCATCATATACTGAAATCACATTTCTTAGTATAAGCTGTGTAATAATTTGGAAAATATCACATTTTTCATATAAGCATATACAAGTTTTTTCAGGAAACATTATTATAGAAAATAATATTATTTTGTACTTTGTTTTTCTCACTTAATGCATATTTCTCAAAATAAATGTATTAAAATTGACCCCAGAGAATTGTTCACCATAATTTATTCAGTATTTCCATATTGACAGATATTCAGATTATTTTTGCTTTCATTTTTTACATTTCTAATACAGTAGAATAAAAATCCTTGTAGCATATTATTTCTATGTGACAAAACTTCAATTTCTATTTTGGATCAAGTCCCAGATGAGACTACTGGTTGAATGGGTTGTGTACATTAATGTTTAAAATATTGCTAGACAAATTCCACAAGTTTGGAGTAAAGTCCAATTCTATTTGATGGAGGCTATGGTTGTGCTACATCCTTGGCCACACTAAATATGATCAATCTTTCTTATTTCCATCAATCTGATTTTTTAAATATAGATCTCATTGATTCAATCATCTTGTCCTTGATATCTAGTGAAGTGGAACCTCTTTTCATTAGAAGGCCATTTGCACTTTCTTTTGTGTGAATTTCCTGATAATATTCCTTGCTCATTTTTCTTGTGACTGTTTTCTTCATTTCATTAACATGTATAATTTTTATGTAAAGTAGAAATATTAACTCCTTATGCATCAAATATTATAAATATTAGGTTGAACCATATGCATTCATCAATTTGTGACAATTTTTGATATACCAAATTGCAATTAAGTATAGTCCATGTAAATATTTTATTTCAGAATTTTATTTGTCATTTGACTTTGCTTATAGTTTTTTTACCAAATAAAAAATGCAAATCCATGTAACCTGTACTATACATATTTTTCTTATACTTTAATATTATAGTATTTTTTTTTTTTTAGTTTCCTGTATACTACAAAATGGAACTATTTCTTTTTCTTTCAAAGAGATAGTTGTTTTTAGTTCTAAGTGAATTCCTTATGAAGAGGTTTCAATTTATCTACAGAACTGGAAAAATGATCGTAAATGAAAATTATTTCATACTTTTAAAGTTAATTTAACATTGAAAAATTATTTAAATATTTAAAATTCATAAAACTAGTTATTCTATTTTTCTTATGATTATGCTCCTAAATAATGTGAAATGCAAGATGATAAATTTTTAATTTAAATTTTATAAAACAGTAATTTTAATACAATATACATAAATTAAATAACAATTGATGGTTTGGCATGAGGCTAAAGTGCCATTTGCTGTGAGAAAGGGGTACTGATGGCTATGGTTTCTTTCGTATGGTACTAAGTTCTTTATGTATCAGTGGATCATTTAATGACTCAATAATCTCAGCCTCTTTGACTTATGAAGCATTTACACAATCTATAACATATTGTGATATCACTGTCACTTGTCTCTGAGGCATCATGAAGAACATCTCTGTAATTTTGCAAATAGCCTGCATGTTTTAAAATAATACTAACTTGGAAATAACATGTTTAAAAGCACAAACAAAGGTCCAGGCCCTAAAATCAGATGGTCATTCAAGGATTTATAATATGGTTCTGTATTTTATTATTCATCTTAAAACCAAAACGTGCAAAGTGTAAAAATAATGCAAAAACAAAACTTCTAGAAGCATGGAATAAGCCCAGGGAACACTTTGTAGAATACTGATACATGGACTTCTCTCTTTCCCTTTACAAAGGCCTACAGTACAGCTGTAAAGATAAAAACCAGAGTAAAAACAGACCACATGCATTTTCCACCAGCAATATGCAGACACTGCACTTGGTACTGTCTGGCCGTAATCTCACAAACCCTATGGAAGCACATTACTCATGGCTATTTACCAAAAATGAAACTGAAGCTCAGAGAAATTTAGTAATTCCCCTGAACCACATAATTATTAGGCAGGAGACTTGGGCTGCATCCCTAAGTGTAGCTTTTCCAAAGCCCCTTTCTCTCTGCTCCCACCCCTGGAGCAATAACTCTCAACTGAGCCTCTGCTATTGAACTGGTTCCCGCTCACTACATATGGCTTCATTTCACTGCTCTCATATTTGCTGAAAAATGTTAGAAGAGGCAAACAACTTATTGAAAAAATGAGCCTATGGCAGTCAATTTAATTCCAAAGTTCTTTCAAAACCCTGCCAATAATTTTAACTGTTTTCCCCCCATATGTGTATGGCACTGTATTTGTGAAAAACATTTTTGAAAACATACTTTATCATAATTAACAGCAATATGATTATGCAGATGGTCTAAAGCTACACAGGCGTACAACAAAATGACATAAATGCAGACACAAACAAAAAATGGGGAGATCAGACTGGCATGTTTAGTTCCCTGAATTTTAACCTAAATTGGATTTGGTGGTACTTTCAGCTAAACTCCCTCCTGCTTTACACCTGAAAGCAGATGGAGGCAGAATGCATCATGACTTCAGTCCTTTCAAATTACAATAGTTTATGATGCTCATCTGCATTTTAATCAGATACAAAGGATTTATTTCTGAAATGCATTAAGAAAGTCTATTTTCAACACCTGGAAACGCATCAGAGAGTTTATAGCCATCCAATAAAATATGTTGCTCGTTTTCACTTTGTATCTCTTTCTCCTGAGTGTATAGTATTACATGGGTAGAGGTGTCAGTAATTTTATTAAAAGATGCCTATAATCCTTTCAAATAGGGACAGAGGGGTGATTTAATGCTCAAAAATAATTTTTATTAGGGTTTAACTCCTATTTTAAAGAGTTTAACAATTTAATAAAATAATTTAAAGTGTATTTATTCTAATTACAAAGAATGCATTCAGTAAATTGAGGCTTACATCTACTACAACCTTCATTAGATCAAATAATTGATCAGCATGCATCCAGCTTCTGGAAACTAAATGAAGAACGTGAATAGCATTTTTGTGGCCAAACAATATTTGTGGTAGTATTTTTGTGGCATAGTATTTTGTGTCATGTCTATGATAGAATCTTTTCATTTTACTTTTCAGAGAATGCTGTCTAGATATTCAGTTTTCTCAATTTTCTTGGTAATCCAAATTATTTACTTATCCATACTTTTTGTATTGGAAAATGAATATATTACCTTTTTTCATCTTTTTGGTTTTTACTAGTTTATCATTAAAAATAGCAAAAAAGAGAATTTTGTCAACAAATTAGTAATACCTTACTTCAGTCTTTCAATATATAAATTTACCTTTTTTTAAAAATTAAAGTTTATTGGGGTGATGACAAAAGAACAAGGCAAACAAATGAAGAAACAAAAACTCATAGACACCAACAATAGTTTAGTGGTTACCAGAGGGTAAGTGGGTAGAGGGTTGTAGATGAGGGAAAAGGGGGATCAAATATATGGTGATGGAAAGAGAACTGACTCTGGGTAGTGAACACACAATGTGACATATAGATGATATATTACAGAAGTGTACACCTGAAATATATGTAATTTATTTTTAAATAAAATTGCCTTTATCTTTTTATAATAGTATGTAAAAGACAAATTAGGAGTTCAGCTGTATAGAAAAGAAAACATGTAAGGGACAGCAAATTAATGTAAAAAGAGCTTTGTAATTATAAGTCTAACATTTATTTTACCAGTAGAAGTTGATTGAAGCAAATCTCAAATCAAGTATAGGCCTCACTCTTAGTTAAAATACAACATAAGGGATTTTGTTAACACAATACAAGGAGTTATGATAGACTATAATCCACATTTTACAATAGAAGACTTGAAAGACTTGAATTTCCTTTTTGGCTTACTCACTGTGTGATTTTGAATATGTCATTTAGCTTCATTGAAACACAATATTCTTAGTTGTAATATAAATATTATATTTACCTCCCCAAATAGTTGTGTTTACATATATATGTGTATATATACACATACATATATACATGTATGTATGTATATATATATTTACATATATACATACATGTATATATGCATATGTATGCATTTAAAACTGTTCAGTTAAATAGAAATATTAAGCATTACATTATTTTGCCTTTCCTTGGAGGTGGGATTACTACAAACACATTCTAAGGTCTCCTGTATATTTCTGAGATTTCACTTACTACAGGTTCCTAATCAGATTTGTCAATGAGAGGTACATGCACATGATTTGGAAGGTAGAAGGGGAGTTAACAATAAATCTGTAGCCAGAGGTAGCTGTAGCCAGATGTGTGAGTAAAGGTGAAATTCACAGAAGACTCCTAGTAACCACTGGCCTTGATTCTTCAGGCTAAGATATTTGCTCTTAATTTACCACCATATTTATTGACTTCTTCACAATCTTTGCTCCCCAGTTCTTCCAAAGATTGCATATTGAGTTTTTGTTGTTGTTGTTGTTTTTGTTTGTTTCTTTTGTTTTGTTTTTCTGATGTTAAATACTGTTGACCTAAAATATGTTGAATAACTTCTCTTTTCCTGGCCAAATCATAAATGACATATCAACATTTCCTCTTTTTTGTCTATATCAAATTTTACTGACTAAGTAAATGAATAACAGTCATCTGTGAATGCAAAGTAATCAGTGGTATCAAAATAATGTAAATTATATAATACCGTAATTAAGTATTAATTTTAGCACTATTTATTTCCACTGTGATGTTAATTTCTTCCTTTTCTTCTTTAAATTCTCAACATTTATTCCGTGTGTGTGTGCGTGTGTGTGTGTGTGTGTGTGTGTGTGTGTGTGTCTGGTTCCCTAGATTTTATAGGAATTTTTCCATTTCACCTTAATTTTCTAATTTATTGGCATATACTTTTTATAGTATCCCTTTATAACTCTTTTTATTTTAGCAAGTGAGCGTACTGTTCCCTCTTTTATATCTGATTCTAGGGATTTAAATATTCTCTCTTCATTTCTTGGTCAATTAGTTACAGGTTTTTCATTTTTAAAAATCTTTTCAAAGAACCAGCTTTTGGTTTCACTGATTTTTCTCTATTGTTTTCCTATTTTTATTTCAGCAGTTGCACTCTAATATTTATTATTTTCTTCTTTCTGCTAGCTTTAGAGTTAATTAGCTCTTCTTTTCCTAGTGTCATATGTTGAAGTGTAGGTTTTTTATTTGATATCTTCCTTCTTTTCCAGTACAGATATTTACAGCTACAACTTTTCCTGTAAGTACTGCTTTAGCTGCACCTCATAAATTTTGATATGCTGTGTCTTCATTTTCATCCATCTCAAATAATTTTATCATTTCTCTTGTGATTTCTTTTTTGACTCATCAGTTATTTGGAAGTATGTTGTTTAATTTCCACATATTTATAAGTTTCCCAAATTTATTTCTAATAATTGATTTTTAATTCCATTGCATTGCTGTCAGCTACTGTGTTTCCCCCAAAATAAGACCTAGCCAGATTATCAGCTCTGATGTGTCTTTTGGAGCAAAAATTATATAAGACCGGGTCTTATATTATATTAAAATGTTCAGAGAAACACACTATCATACTTTTTTATTATTTCTATTTCTTAAAATATATTGAGGTGTGTTTTTTTTTGTTGTTTGTTTTTGTTGTTGTTTTTTTGGCCTAGGACATGGCTACTGTTGGTGAATATTTCATGTGCTCTTGAGAAGAATGTATATTATGCTCTTGTTCAGTGGAGTGTTCTATAAATTTCCATTCGGTCTAGTAGGTAGGTATTTGAAGTCTCTGTTCTACATCCTGTTTCTTTCCCTGGCACAAAATCTTCAAACTATACCTCTGATATTGAGGGTGGTAGCTGGGTTCTGTCTGACTGATACTTTCATTTTAGAATCTCAAAACTTGGTATACAGGGATGTAATAGCCACAGATCTTCTTGGTTTGCCTCTCTCAGTATGGAACCACTACCACAAAAGCTGGGTAAAGAATGGTTGGAGCCTCAGTTTACTCAGCAGCACCATACCCAAGGTAGAGCTTTTGTCCCTTGAGTATGGACTGGGCCAAAGAAGGAAGCCCCCATCTCAGCTGTACTAACCCAGAACTTATCCTTCGTATTAGGTAACTAATGGAAAGATGAGAAATTATGATGTCTGGCCAAATTTGGTAGAGGGAGATTTTGGTACAGGGAGATTTTGATATAGGGAGACTTGTGTTTTTGATTATTTTAGACTGGAGTAAAGTTTACATTTCACTAAGCTGGAAAAAATAGGATGTGCACAGGCCATGGTTAAAATACCACAGAATCACAGCTCTCACCAAATTTTAGATTTCCTTAAATTAATGTTTCTCCATTTGCTGTCATCCCATATAGCCACTTACTTAGAATGTGACTCATAATATATAAATTCAAAATAGAATAAAAAAACAAAACAAAACAATGTTCTTTCCCAAGGACAGTGCCAGCACTATTGATAAAGGACATATGCAAGTGTACAAAATGCAACTTTAAAAAATATAAATTATCTCAAATAATAATGATACTATTATCAGGAAATAAAAAAATACCTAGTTTTAAACCATTTCTCAGATTAAAATGAATCAATACAGAAACAAACAAATAACAACAACAACAAAACAAAACTTTGTAGTTTGGGATGCTATTAACCATTTGTGATTCTTTCTGCTACTGATTCACAGACTCCATCAGGAAGTCTTCCCATAAGCATTGTTTGTGGATCCCCTACTGGCCCATGGGCATATTCAACACTCCATATGTCCCATTCCCCTTCATGGCTGGCTCCTGGCACATGCTCCTGGGGACAGTGAGAGAGAGTCTTTTCATATAACTAGTGAACAGATAGACAACTCAATAAAATCAAGAAAACAATTTGTGAACAAAAGAAAATGTTCAGCAGAGACAGAAATCGTAAAAAAAAAAATCTAGATCTCAAGAATATAATTCATCAAAATGGAAAATGCATAAACGAGTAGAAGCATCAACAACAGTCTTGAACAAATAGTAGAAAGAATCTGTGAACTGAAAGACAAAATATTTGAAATTATCCATTCAGAGAAGAAAACAATAAAAAAAATAAAAATAAAAAGAGGTTAGGTGAATTATGGGACACCTTCACAAGAAACAATATCCTCGTTATGAAAGCCCAGAAGTAGAAAATAGTGAAAACAGTAGAAAACTTATTTAAAGATATAATGGCTGAATACTCCCCAAAGCTGGGGAGAGATACAGACATGGAATTACATGATAACATAAGACCTGATACAAATCTGACCAAAAGAAGATTTCACTGAGACACATAAAACTGTTGAAAATCAAAGAAAAAACCCAGTTTTTGTTTAGTTTTGTTTTTGTAATTCAGCAAGAGAAAAAACAAAACAAAAAGTATTCTATAAAATGAAATCCCTTATGGCTATCAGTAGATTTCTCAGGCAAAACCTTGCAGGCCTGGAGAAAATATCTCAAATAAACAGCCTATTTTTACATCTCACTAAACTAGAAAGAGAAGAACAAACTAAGCTCAAATTTAGTAGAAGGAAGGAAATAACAAAAATCAAAGCAGAAGTAAATGAAATAAAGATTTGGAAAAAAATAGAAAAGAGCAATGAAACTAAAAGATGGTTTGAAAAAATAAACTTAACAAACCATAAATAAATAAAATAACAGAGAAGATTCAAGTAAATAAAATCAGAAATAAAAGAGACACTATAACTGATGCCACAGAAATAAAAAGGTACCTAAGAGACTACTATGAACAATTATATGCCAACCAATTGGGCAACAACAAGAGTGGATACATTTCTAGAAACATATAACTTACCAAGACTGAATCATAAGGGAATGGAAAATATGAATAGACATATAACTGGTAAGATAATTGACTCAGTAATAAAAATCTCCTAACAAAGAAAAGCCAAGGACTAGATGACTTCACTGGTAAATTCTACCAAGCATTTAAAGAAGAATTACTGCAATGAGAATCTTTCTCAAAGTCTATCAAAACACCGAAGAGGAGAGAATACTTCCAAACTCGTTTTAGGAGATCAGCATTAGTCTCATACAAAACTGGATAAGTAATTACAAGATACTGCAAGAAACCACAAAACACATGTGAGATATTATAAGAAAAAAAATTACAAGCCAATATCCCTGATGAACATAAATACAAATATCCTGAACAAAATACTAGCACACCAAATTCCACAACACATTAAAATGATCATGCACCATGTCCAAGTGGTATCTTTCCCAGTGATACAAAGACGGTTCAACACACACAAGTCAATTAACATGATCTACCACATTAACAGAATAAAGGATAAAAATCATATGGTCATCTAGATAGTTGCAGAAAAAGCATTTGACAAAATTCAACATCCTTTCATCATAAAAACTTTCAACAAGTTAGGTATAGAAGGAATATATTTCAATATAATAAATGCCATATATGGCAAGCATACAGCTAATATACTCAATGGTGAAAAGCTAAAATCTTTTTCTCTAATATTAGGAAGAAAACAAGGATGCACACTTCTTAGGAAGAAGAAGTCTTGACACTTCTATTCAACAAAGTACTGGAAGTCTTTATCGGAACAATTATGCAAGAAAAAGAAATAAAAAGCATTTAAATTGGAAAAGAAGTTAAATTGTCTCTTTTTACATATGATCTGATCTTATACATCTACGTATCGCATTAAATATGTAATTATACTTCTTCCAATGTTCATAAACAAAGTATAAATACAAAGTGTATTTGTTATGAATTAGCCATGAATTTGATTCCTTATAAGACTAGGAAAATTTAGTCTTTAAGAATTAAAAAAAAAAAAAAAAATGCTATTCCTTTTTCTAATTATGCAGGTACAAATGCCCATAAAGTCATTTTCATCACAAAACTTAAGCAGGTTTCATTGTAATTAGTCACAGATATGCTGAAAAGATTATCATGCAAGCTTACCAAAAAATTTTATTTTGTTTAACTCTCTCTAAATCTTTCTACATAGTTTGACTATAGTGATTTAAAAAAAAAACACAAATTTAGTCATGTTAGTAAGAAGACTAAGTCTCTTGTTTAGTGCCTTGTGTAGTTCAGTGCCTCCACAGGGTCTAGTGGATAACTCTTAACGTCCTGACGACCTCTTTTGATTTCCTTAGTGATGATCAAAGAGATTCACATGGTAAAATAAATAATGTTTTTTGTGTACAGAATTTATTTATCCAGGGAATAATTAACATTCTAAAATAAGTAAATAAAAACTCAATGAAGTAATGAAGAAATCTATGAATAGAGTGAAAAACAGATACATTTCATTTGAGGAATATACAATACATAAAAATAGTATAAGTGCACCTTTCCTTCTTCCCTGCATATAAACTGGTAACACTAGCAAAGGGGAGTGTTAGCTCTCCATTTTCGTCCATATATCTAGTCTTAAAATCCAGTTTTTACATTTTCCAGCCTCAGAAACTTGGTTAAAACCTACAGATCCATAAGCCCATTTTCTTACCTATAAAATCCAAATAATAAAAGTATACCTTTCTCAAGCTGGTTGATTAAATTAAAAGAGGAAAGATATGCAAATTTACTCACATAGTGCCTGGTGCATTATATGTATTCAAATATGTCAACTACTATGATTTTCATTTTGCTGTGAACATTGTAATTTAAGTTCCAGCTCTTCAATGGAAATACTCATTTGCACAAATAAATGCCTGTCTACACCTGTATGATAAAGCAATCCTAAAGAGGTTTTGAGACATTTTAAACCATTATGAATGTTGTACTTTATTTGATTTAGCCTGAAAAACAAATCAATAATGCTAAGTGAGAAATAAGTAAGGTTGCTAAATGTTGCTATTTGCCAAATAGTAGGACTTTACATTGTTATAGGGCTTTAACATTTACAGATTAGTATCACAAAACTGAGCTTAAGGAGGGGTTCATGGCATGAATATTTTCTGATTTTAAAACTGAGGAAATGGGGGCAAAGGGAAGTTAAATTATTTCTCAAATTCACAGAGCTAGAATGTGGTTATTTCCATTACAGAATATTGGTAAAGTCTTAGAAAAATAGAATTAAGAATATCAGGAGGTAATTTTGAGGAGAAATAAAGAAAAATGCATAGTTTCAGATAATATCTACTAAATATATTTATTCATTCAAAAATATTTATCAAACACTGGACACTATTATATGGACTTGCTGCATCTGTGAACAATGCAGACAGGCTTTCTTTCAAAACAAAACAAACAAACAAAACCCATAAATTGATCTTACATGTTACAAGTTCAATGAAGTCAGCAAACATTGAGTCAGGTGCCATGAAAAGAAGAAGAAGAAGAAAAAAAAAAAGCACACAGTTGAGTGGGTGGAACTTATTCTAGAGAGGAGGATCCGGAAATGCTACCTGTTATCAGTGAATTTAAGCTAAGATAGGAAGAAGACAAAGAAAGATAAGCAATAAAAAATATTTCAGCAGAGAGACACAGCGCAAATGTTTTGCGGTGGGATACACATGTATACTGGCCAGTTGTGAGAAACTGAAAGCCTGTTAGTATGACCAGAATACAATGAATCAGGAGAGGATCAACGTGAGCCTCAGTGAGTAGGAAGAAAAGGTAGCAGGTAGATCATTGCAAGAAGTTTAGATTTTGTTTTCAGTTTGATGGAGACCAGTTAATGGTTTTAAACAAGGCAATGGCATGATCTCATTTACATTATCAAAGATCATTTTGAAAAGAACCAATTTGAGTTGTGAAAGAATGTCAGCAGATAAATCAATTAGGAGGCTTTTGTGGTTATTTGAGTGTTAGATTTTTATCTGACCTGGACTAAGAATAGGTAAAAGAGAATTTTGTAGAAGAAAGAATTGACAAACTAACTTGACAGATTGGAGCTACAGGATGAGGAATGTATGATGACTACCTTTTTATTTCTTTCTTTTTTTTTTTTTTTTAATTTGAGGATAATGTCATGTATTGATTGGGGCAAACGGGGATGAACAGATTCATGGCATAGAGAGGACTTAAACTGAGATGGCAAAGGCGGTGTATAATTGATCATCCAAACAGGCACAGTTTTGAGAAGAAGAGTTTCAATAATTACTGCAGGGCAACTGGAACAAACTAGAGTTGTCACCTTAGTGATGTGGATGGCAAAGAGGCCACATATTACACCTGACGAGCCCAGGAGACTGAAAATAAGCACATAAGATGGTGTGAACATAAAAAAATTTCATAACTAAGTGGGCCATGGTGGGATGTCACATCTTTAGCTTCCTTCATAAAGTTAATCTGTGCCTTTAAGTGGGCCTGTATAGTCCTTTTGCACGGGAAGATGACATCCTTGGAATGTGAGTAATCCCTTTTTTGGGACCAGAGCAGGAAAGCACAGAATCTCTCATTATTATTATTCTTCCTTGATTAACATCTCTATATGAACTATTAACTATCCTGTACCCACCTATGCGAAAGAAATACTTGTCTCTCCAATTTACTTTTATCCAATCCCAGAGATTTCTCCACTTTGCTTTCTCCCACCCCCTTAATCTATTGCCAGTGGATTTCATGTAACTCTCCTCCTTTGATTCTATGTATAAAATAAGCTGCAAGTCTCCATTTTGTGGAAATTTTTTTCAATCCTTTGAGATATTGCTTCCCGGCAATTGTCATCAGTTTGGCTCAAATAAACTGATAAATTTTCTCTCAGGCTGGATGTTTTTCATTGACAGTGGTAACTAATATAAACAGGTTAAAAGAATAGTAGCAAATATTTATGAAGTGCTATATGCCAAACTCATACTTTATTGTTTAAACATTTACTAATATATTTCTCCTCAAAACTCATCGTTAACTACAGACATTTTGTAGCTCACAATACTGAGAGAGAAAATGAAGTAATTTGTACAGGTCACAAAGCTAGTGGCTGGCACTATGTTGTTATTTCCAGCAGCACATCTCTGGAGTCTGCATTTAACCAGTAAATATTATGATCCCTCACAGGAAGCATTTTCATCATAAAGTGCTGCCTCTTGTTCAAGAATGAAAATTGGCTTCCTAAAGTGACAGAGCATACAGACAAAGAATATGGTCTGTGTATTTTGAGATGTACTTCTAAGCATTGGGTATTATGTCAGAGAATATCCTGATTGTCATCTTTACAAAAATGTCCTGATTTTACATTTAGAGACAGACACCTGGCTAGAGAAACCATAAGTCTGACATGAGAAAATCATTAATGAGTTAGTAAGCATTTTTGTTTTAAAAATATCTCAAAGGTAGCTTTCAGTCCCCCAAATTATTCAAATTGTATTGGAATTACTTTTTTGAATGTCTCCTCAACCTCCTAGGCTTCCCTTACAATCCTTCTACTCATTTTTGTAGGAAGGAAATGAGGTTTCCTGTTCCAGAAAACATAGTTCAAAGTCTTAATAAACAGACATAATGTTTCTTTGGTGTTATTTTACTACTTGTAACGAGTTGATTTAATTAAGATTGCTGCAGTTGTAAACAACAGACTGACTCTACCTAACTGAATGAAAAAGGGACTCTATGGGAGAGATAGCTTGGGAACAGCTAAGATAATGAAAACCAGCTGGAAGACTAGAGATGATGACAGTTGAAGGCAACTATAGGAACTGGCATTGAGAGACTTTCTTTCTTCAGTGTTACCATTACTAAAGCTAAACTCTAATGATTTCCAGTTTCTAGATCTCTCCATTCAATGTTTAATATTCTCAGGAGAAATGATATGATGGCCCAGCTTTGGTCTACCCCTGGATCACTCAGCTAGGTGTGGAGTGTAAGATGCTAAACGGGGACGAAGTCTTTAAACTGGGGTCTTTTCCAGGAAATGAGTGATTTTTGTATGCCAGAAGTTCAACTCAATTGGCATCTTCTAATATTCTCCCATATGCATGTTGTTCATACATGCACACATACACAGACACACCTTATTCTCCTTTATCCAAAATACACCAGCCTAACACAATCCAACCATATTACACAGGGACTCTTCTTCCCCAAAGGAGATAACTGGAAGATATATCCAGCTTATCTAGTCAGAGATGATATAAAGCATCTTTAGAGTGTCCCATGGAACCAAATGTCCTCAAATTGCATCTCAATATTCAAAAATTTTAGAAACCTTCCCTATATTATATAGTAAAAAAAAAGAGAAGAAATACATATTCTTTTTTCTTTACTCAAAGTAGAATAAAAAGGAAAATTATTCCATTCAGCAAACGAAAAATAAATTTCAGTTCTTATCTTTGCAAGTGTCACAAGACTCTAGGGAGCATACATTACTTTTCAACTTTTTGGCCTTCAGCTCTTATTTTAGCTGACTAGAGTGGAAGTATTTCTCCCTTGGGAATGCCTTTCTAAGATCACTAGTTAACTACGTAGTCATAGTACAGGAAATAAAAGTTTATAGACTATTAAGAGTGAGGCTAAGAAATGTTACTACATGGATTATGGTCCATTTAATTTGATTAAGTGATAATGTTTCACAGAATATTCTGAATCCTGCAAAACACCTGCCAATTCTCACAAGATATGATCTACTTATAATTGACCATATAGCTGGACATACAATATGGTATTCTATTATTATATAAGGCTAGAGTCTTCTGGATTAAAAGTAATTGGTGAAAATGGTGAATAATTGTGTAGCTGGTTCCACATTTTTTTTTTCCCCCTTTGGTCAGACACAGACCTTGAACAGTTTTAGGAGTTGGCGTTCCATGCATTTCCTTCTTCTTTGAAATTATAATCGACATTTTCACACCTGTAATAAGTACTTAATTTTTTGATAGGTAAATGCCATGATCACTGACATTTACTGAATTAGGGTACACTGTCCATAAGATTGTTGATTGTAGTGATAATCTTTTGGTGATCAATCAAAAATATTTCTAGTCTCTGGGTTTTTCTGCGAAGTCCATTTCCAGAGCTGACTCTAAGTTTTCCTTCTGAACCACCTCACTATCCAAGTAATTTATATGCAACAATTGTTACCCTGAACATGATATGGATCTTGCATTAGGGCTTTCCATCCAGGAAAACTGGACTATGATAAATACGTTTAGAAATTCTGACCACTTGGAGGAATTCCTTTTTGATTGCAACTCAGGAACATTCCATTCCCAGAAAGTGCTGGCGTAACATGGAGATTCATTGTCAACTTAAAACAAGTTATTTTTTCACTTTGGTTGGCTAGATAAAATTTCCTGAGATTCCATATGCTAAGAGAGTGCATATGTGGCAAGCACTAAGTGGAGAAACTACTGAAATATTAACTCTGAATATTACTCAATCACTAATCTCCTATATTTCTGCACCACTGGTTTAGTGCAGTATGGGTGTATTGAAAATATATTTCCATTTTTTAACCTGAAGTCAATATTATGCTTTCATATCATCTTAAATGCCATATGGTATGCAAATCTGTAAAATAACAAAACTATGTTTTTCCATACTCTTCTATCACTCCTTTGTAATTAGCAATGACTACATAAAGTGCCAGACATTTGGGACCTCATTTGGCTTGTGTGGCTCCCTTCAGGGGCTAGAGCAGAGCATAAGCAGCTTGCCCTGCTGATTGAGAATTTCTGAGCTTCAGTCCCTGTTAACTCACTGAGAAAACACAGCTGTGCATGTTACCTCTGAATGCCCATCTCAAAAAGATGCATTTTTAACACTCACTGTCCTCATTGGAATTCAGTGTTACACGATAAAAGCAAACAACTACCAGGATTGCTGGCAAGAAATAGATCACATTACATTTCATAAAGCAAATCTTTTGGCATTGAATGTCTACTCAGAGATCACTCTAATACATGGTTTCTATATAGATTTCCTGTCCATAAAATGACAGGGAATGCACATATTAGATTTAGGATATCGCTTAATTTGAAAATCTACCTATTAACATTCTGATACTTAAATAATTAATGACATGTTTTCATAGAAAACACACTGAATTTTTTAACACTTCTGCTGGGTAATGAGATTAGTCAGCTATATTTTGGACACCATATGATGCTTTAAAACTAGAAAGATGCTGAAACTTTTTCGATAATTCATGAAGAGTAAGTAATAATTGAGGAAAAGGGAAATTCTCATGCATACTTCCCTTTTCATTAGAAATGCATACCAGTTAGCTCTTTTAAAAGGTAATAAGAACTGAAACTACAATTCCTACCATTAATGACGTATGAGTATACATGATCTTATTGAAAAATTACTGATTAAAAATTATAGAGAGGACAACCAAGATTGCGCAGTAGGTAAATTCTGTGTTAACCTTCTCTCACAACTGCATCAAAATTACAACTAATCTACAAAACAACCATTATTGAGAATTGCCTAAAATCAAGCTGAACTGAAGACTTTCAACTAAGGATGCTCAGAAGAAGCCAGCTCCAGACAGGTAGGAAGGTCAGAGACGCGGAACAGGCTGGTGTCATACCCATGTGTGACCATTAAAGATCTGGAGGGGTATTTCGACTGTGGGGGTCCCCATTCACCCCCTAGAGGAGCGAGAGGTCCTCACACCATCCCAGCCAAGGGTTCCAGGGCCAGAGAGAGAAGTCCCTTTTATACTTGGTTGTGTAAAGCAGTGGAAATTGTGACTGAATAAGACTGAGGGCGGCTGAACTCCTAGGTGCTCCTGTTAAAGGGACTGCGCAGGGACTTACCCACTGATTGAATCACTAGCTCTGAGCTCCAGCACTGGGGCAGCAGCTGGAAAGGCAGCAGGGACAGATAGGGGAATTGAGTTGCCTGGCTTGTGACAGGGGCCGGAGAGGCGGCTTTCTTCTGGACAGGGGAGCTGGCACTCTTCCTTTGTTGAGCCCTCCCCCTTACTGGTGCTCGAACACAGGTGGCCATAATTTGTGAGTTTTCTCCATTAGTTCAATATACCAAGTGATTTGAGACCTGGCCTTGCCAACTTTCGGTCACACCCAGGCCACTTTCAGTGGCTTTTTTCATGCAAACTGCCTGCCTTGGCTCAAACTGCAGACTTTTCTAGGGTCTCTCAAAGGTTCCTGTAACCCAGACAAATAGCATCTGGTTTGAGCATGTCTTGTACCTGTGGCTGAGCAGCCCTATGCTCGGCACTAGTGGCAGTTTGCATAGGTTTGCAGCTTGGCTTCTCAAGGAGCTTCCAAGCACAGCATGGATGGCAGCCATCTGTGGATTTCTTTCTGGCTCCCCCTGGATGGCTGTGGGTGGGGCACTGGCTGTGACTGAAGTAGACCTACAGCAGATCCCCTCCAAGCTGCTCCTGAGGCTGGTGCCCCCAGTGGCCAGCTTCAAAATGATCTGTAGCATCCCCCAGCCACCTCCAAGTATGGCACACCCTAGGATCAGATTGGACAAGCACCAGAGACCTGCTGAGGCAGACCCTGCTCCGTAGGATCAGGCCCTGTACAAAAACTTCCACTATAGTCAAGCTCAGTCCTCACAACCAGGAGCCCAAGGGTCAGTCCCTCACATTGATGTGCAATTATCAACCAAGGTTCAACTACAAGGGGAGGGCACACACAACCCACACAAGGGACACACCTGGAGCACGTGGCTTAGGTGACCAGAAGACTGCACCACTGAACCCCACAGCACACCTACTACATAAGGTCACTCTACTAAGACCAGAAGACATAGCAGCCCTACAAATAAACAGGAAACAAAGAAACAGGTCCCAAATAAAAGAACAAAACAAAGCTCCAGAAAAAAAAACTAAGCAAAATGGAGGTAAGCAATCTATCAGATGCAGAGTTCCAAACACTGGTTATGAGAATGCTCAATGATCCCAGGGAGAACTTTAACAGAGAGATAGGAAGCATAAAAATAGAGATGGAAACCATAAAAAAGAATCAGTCATAAATAAAGGATACAATAATGGAAACAAAGACTATATTACAGGGAATCAACAGATTAGATTAAGCAGAGGATCCAACCAGCGATGTAAAAGATAAGGTAGCAGAAAACACCCAACCAGAACAGCAAAAAGAATGAAGAATCCAAAAAATTGAGGAGAGTTTAAGGGGCCTCCTGGACAATATCAAACATACCAACATTCTCATTATAGGGGTACCAGAAGGAGAACAGCGAGAGAAAGGAATTGAAAACCTATTTGAAGAAATAATGACAGAAAGCTTCCCTAATCTGGTGAAAGAAATAGACAGGCAAACCCAGGAAGGCATCGGGACTCCCAAATAAGATGAACCCAAATAGGCAACACCGAGACACATCATGATTAAAATGCCAAAGGTTAAAGACAAAGAGAGAATCTTAAAAGCAGCAAGAGAAAAGCAGTTAGTTACCTGCAAGGGAGCCCCCGTAAGATGTTTAGTTGATTTCTCAACAGAAATTTTGCGGGCAAAAGGGAGTGGCAGGAAATATTCCAAGGGATTAAAAGCAAGGACATACAACCAAGATTGGTCTACCCAGCAAGGCTATCATTGAGAATTGAAGGACAAATAAGGAGTTTCCCAGACAAGAAAGAGCTGAAGGAGTTCATCACCACCAAATCAGTATTATAGGGAATATTAGAGGGACCTCTTTAAGATGGGAGAGTGGTTAAGGGTGGGTGAAAGAGGAAGGGATTAAAAAGCACAAATTGGTTGTATACAGTAATCATGGGGATGTAGGGTATAGCATAAGGAATATAGTCAATAATACTGTAGTAACCAGGTATGGTGCCAGATAGGTACTAGATCTATCAGAGTGACGGATGAGAATGGGGTTGGGGGCAGGGTGAAAAAGGTGAAGTCATTAAAAATTACAAATTGATAGTCAATACTATCAATATATTGTAATTGATATATTACAATATATCAACAATGTTGATATATAATCAACAATGTTGTAAAGATCATGTAAGGTGCCCAATGGGCACTGGACTTAGCAGGGAGATCCCGTCATAGACTGTGTAGATGCTTAACCAATGTGTTATACACCTGAGAGCTGAAGTAGAATAATATTGAATGCCAATTATAGCTAAATATATTGGTTTATATAGTCGCGGATGTGGAGTATAACATACGGAAGATAGTCAATGGTATTGTAACAGCTACATAAGATGACAGAGGGGTAGTAGTTTGGGGGCTGGGCTATCACTTTATGAGGGGTTTAAATGTCTAACTATGACATTACTTTGTACAACTGAAACTAATTAAATTTTTTAAAAAAAGTTACAATATTGTTTTTTTTTACATAGAACATGATTTAATAGTTTTAAATCAATTAAACAAAATATTTTTAGGGGAAATTCATTTTGGTAACACTATAACAAAAAAATAAAGAAATACAGGATAATAGTTATCTTGTAGAAGAGGAAAGTAGAAAGGTTGGGGTGGGATATAGAGGAATTTTAAAAGTCTTAGGACTTCTATAAATTAAATTGTGGATATAAGGGTCTCTTTTAATATGACTGTTTATAATTATTTTTAGAACAGAATTTAAATTATATCTTTTATATATGTAAAATGTTTAATAATATTGTTTCTTTTTAATTTTGTTTATCATTATAGATTTCTGTCATTAGGGAAGTTGGTAATTTTTATGTAGTCAAATCTGTTAGTCTTTTCATTTACAACTCTTAATTATACTTGGTTAGGAAGATCTTTTGCACCACAAGATTATAAAAAAATATTCTACATTTTCTTCCACTAGTTCTATATGTTTTATTGTTGTAAAGACATTATTTTTAGAGAAGATAAAATAGTTCACAGCAATTTGAGAAAAAGGCACAGAGATTTCTGCCCCCACATACGGACAGCCTCATCATCATCATTATTTTCTTAAATGGTGAAATTTTTATCAATGATAAACCTACACTGACACATTATAATCACTCAAAATCCATAGTTTATCAGTACATTAGGGTTCACTCCTAGTGTTGTGTATTCTATAAATATGGACAAATAACCACATGCACTTATTATAATATCATACAGTATATATTTCCACTATTCTGTGTTCTACCTATTCATTCTCCCTAGCATATAGATTTTTTTTTTAATCACATCTATCTTTAGTTTTTTTTAACTAATCTTTGTCCCTATAGATATGAGGCAATCATCATAAAAATAAGTGTTAAAAATACTGCTAAATGTTTGAACTTGTATTCTCTCCCATCACTAAAAATTTCTTTTAAAGTATGTATGATGTACTAAATTAATCCTTATTAAATAAAATGTGTAATGGATATATTTCATGTCTCTTTGGTGTTTTTATCTCTTTTTGTCATGTCAGTAATGTAATTTACACTAGCATGAAACATTGTTCTTACTCACACGGCCTCTTCTTTGCAAAACTATTTCAAGGTCAAAGAAAAGAATATAAATGGTGGTGACTTCAGTTATGCTAAATGAAAGTTACTAACATCTGTACTCTCTATTCTGCAAACAATACATTTGGAGGGGAATACATAAGGGTGAAAGAGATAGGGCTAGTCTTTGAGAATCTACTGAAGTCAAAAGGATTGGTTCTATTTGACATAATGACACAGGGAAATTAGTCTGTAAAGGAGTTGTCTTGTAAAGCAAAGCTGAGAAATTCAACAGAATCAAGATTCAAGCTATGTTCATGTTATGGATGGAATGTTTGTGCCCCCCCCAAACTTCATAATATTGAAATCTTAATCCCTAATGTGATAGTTTTGGGATGTGGGGTCGTTGGGAATAATGAGATTTAGATGAGGATATGAGGGTATTGCCTTCAATGATGGGCATAGTGTCCTTATGAAAAAAAAAAAAAAAAAAGGGATGAGAGACCAGAGCACAAGATTAGCTCTCACTCTTGCTCTTGTTCCCAACGTGCACAAACAGGAGGTCATGTGATCATATTGAACACACTCAAGGAATGGCAACTTGTCGGTATATCCTCAAAGCCTGCTTGACACAGGATACTTTTTGAGAATTATGTGCAAGCTTATCTCTGTCCCTTAAGCAACAAAAATCTTGCAAAAGTGGCCTTAAACATTTTGACCCCTTACCATTTAGCCAGGCATATAGAGTACAGCCCTAACATCCATGTGAGGTTTCTTCCCTCCAAATATGACACTGCATGTATAACCCATGGACCATGAGTTTATAGTCTACGGTTTATTGAAGTCAGTAAGACTTATTATTCTCCATTACTTTTGCAAAACCTGAATGAAGATGTCACACAAGAAGTTATAGCAAAAAAAAAAAAAAAAAAAAGTCTACAACAGAAAGAAGTCTGTATGAGTAATAACAAACTAAGTCCATAATTTGTTGTTGACTTGAAAGATTTTGTAAAGGTGGTTGAGGATAGAGTGAAAATTATTGTTCTTGAGGGGGAATATTAACTTTTAAAAAGTTGATGAAAAAGATGCTGAAGAACTTGAAATCTCATGCAGAGTAATTAATAACCATATTTGTTTAGGAGTCTATATATAACACTCATTTGGAGAAGACGGAGATGATGACAACTCCAAGCACAGTCAAACCACAGGTGAAGGGCTGTATGGGCCATGCAAATATCATCCTAAACATTAGCCTTAAATGTCAGCCAAATGATGAAAAATCCTCTTTTAAATATTATCTGATGTCTTTTACTGTGATAGTTCAGATTCTCCCAGAAGCAGACACCAAGGCAGAATTACAAGGACAACAGATTTACTGAGAGAAACACCTGTGAAAGTAAAGGAGCAAAGGAGCAGGCATAGATGGGTATCACCTTCAGACCACAATGCAGATCTGAAATCTGTGAATAAGAAGAGGATGGGAAGGAAGGAAGATTGTACAGAAAGAAACTCAGACTCTGAGAAAAGTTGGGCACCTGATGAGGAGGCTCAGAGCAGAGATTTCTGATGGGAAGAATCCTACATTGGTCAGATATTGCGGACTCAGCTAAGTACCCTCGCTGTGCTCACTCTTCGGCTGGTAACAGCATGAAGACGTTCAGTCTGAGTGTGAACGTGGTAGTAGACCCAGAGGGAACAGCAAATGGATGCTGTAAGCTAATTTATCTTTGTAACAGATTCCCTGTTGAAGGGAGATTTGAAAGGAACTTTTTCATATGTGCAGAACCAAAAAAAAACATTTAAAGATATAAACTGAGTGAAAACTAATTTCCATTTTGCAGTAATTTCCATCTCAAAGTATTGTGCACCTTCCCTGAAGCTTGCTGTTCTGGAGTCTCTGTAGAAGTAACAGGATGATAGGGAAACTATGTCAGTTCCTCAGGGTCTGATAGCTTGTGTGAAATTTCCCCTTCATTACCTGACTTCTCTGTATGTCACCTTCAGCAATATATCCACTGCCTGCTTCAACATCCCCCGCCTCCCATCTCAACTGTCTTTACTATCAATCTCAATTAATAATGCCTCAATACAGGAAATTGCTTTTGTTACATTTTTCTGAAGGCTATCATAATACATTTATTTATTGTTATTTTATTTATAGTGTTTACTTTAAACGTACATTTTATGTTATAGCATGCAATGTGTAAAGTGTACTATTTAGAATGCAATTGTTTGCTAACAACCAGAAGCAATATTTTAAGTGCTTAATGTCTTTTTTTTTTTTGCTTAACGTCTTATTATCATAGTTTGATACATATGTGGATATTTTAAGTGTTTTAATTACATTTTAAGAAATTAACTCGGGATTGTGGATGTATCTGGAAAGTTGTCAGAGGAAAAAAAATGCCAATATTTGAGTCTTTAGTAACTTGGAGTATCATTAAGTTTTAGGGACTTTTGATCCCAGGACATATTTCAAACTCATAACAATCTCATTCTAGGACCTTTATCTACTTCTCCAGTCAACCTCATCTTCCACTACTTTACATCTCACACTTTATCTTGTAGTAATACTGAAAGCTTGTTGACACCTGAGTGCATTTTCTACTTCTGATTTGCACTTATTTAGTTATGCTATTCTCCATGACTAGAATGCCCCATTTACATCCATCTTCTTCAACCTGGTTAAATCACACACATGTTCAATGTGTGAAACGATCAGCTTCACTATCAAGTTAATTAATGGTTAATAAATAAGAAATGACTGGTTTAACTCTCATTTTCCCCAGTTGCTACATATTTTCTTCTTTTCTTCATGCTCCAAAGATGCCTGCTTTATGTTTATCTTATTCCTCTGTTTTTGAGGTCAAGAATGAGGACTTACACTTTTGTTCTAAAGAAGACAAACGATGAAGCAAAAGGGTAGATATGCCATATCAGAAAAAAAAAGAAATTAAGCTTTTTCTCAAGTAAAGCTTAATTTTAAAACAAATTCTGCTAAAAAACAAAACAAAACAAAAACCATTACTGTCCTTGTATTATAATTCTAAAAAGGTCTTATGTAACTACAAATACTGTTACAACTAATGTTCTGTCCATTCTAAATGAATTAGAAAATATGAATCAACGCATTTACATTTATTTCATAATAGCATGATCAAACTTATTACTGCATGACTTCATTTTTATTAAATTTCCTTTTTCTCTAAAATGATTAATTACATAAACCTTTTCCCTATAAATGATACATAAGTTAATAACTTGAATTTATACAGTTATATATCTACATTAAAAGAGTCATTTGGGAATAACTGAAAGCTTTTTAATTAATATTGGAGGATGAGTCTACGAACTTGTATGAAATCTCTGCTATCTACAATTGTTAATGAAAAAATAAAAATGTTAATTATCAAAATGGCTTATTATAAAATAACATACATTGTCTATGTACAGTGTCTCCCAACATCTAATTACAAAAGAAAGTATAGCTGTATTTTTCAAACTACCTACTTCCATTTTATATATTTAATCTGCTTATCTCAACTTTTGGATAAGGTGGCAATGGATCTGACAAGGTGGATAGAGGGACTTAATCAGGAAATATGGGACGCCCTGAAGCTGTTGTATACATGTCAGAATTGGCAAAATATCCACTTTTTACAAGCAAGAAGAAGTCATATTTCACAGTTATGATGCAATTACATTGTTATTTCACAGCTGTCAAAAAGCATAGTCTTGAAAAATGACCTTTTAAAGTACATACTTAAAAACTTTCTCAACATTTTAACTGAGAATATTTCATACACACTAGGCATATTGTAACTAAAAGCACCTTAAAGAGAATGAGATAAGCCAATAGAATATTTTATATTATTTTCAGTAGAATAAAAAAATCCTACATTCTAGATTCAGTGAGTATCACACAGTTCAATATGCATATGCGTGAGAGAGAGAGGGAGAGAGAGAGAGAGAGAGAGAGAGAGAGAGAGAGAGAGGAAGAAACAGAGAATTTAAGGTAGGGTTACAAAATTATAAAGACTAACAAAGACAAACCTAAATGCCATTCAACATAAGAAATACATTGAAAATACAGTAATTTTTTAAAAACTTTCTTTTAAAGCCCTCACCATTTAGACATAAAGTGAAAGACATATGGAAATACAACATAAACTGATACATGAGGAGATTGGAACAAAGGGATATATGAGTACAGTAAGGAATAAAAATCAAGCGGATTTTAGTGCACAAAATGTATGCCATGGAATCTTCTCCTGTTATTAAAAAATGGACTGCAAACTAAGCTCTGAATTTCCAAATAAACAATAGAGAGAAGCATAATTAGGTAAAAGATTTACATGGCCCATGATGTAAAATATAGACCAGATTATTAGACACCAGCAGTATTTCCTGGTTCTGAATTGCCACAGAAATAAATTGAGTGGGTTATTATAATAGCCCACTCTGTAATGAGTGGATATTTTCATACCTGAAATAATGCTGTTGTGGTAAACTGCCTCTAAGATGAAATCAAAGTTAAAAGAAAATTTAAAAAAGAAAAGAATAAAATAGAAGAAGGAAGCCTAAAATCATTCCTATTTTACCACCTTAAAATTATTCAATTTGTGGAAAAATTATTTACACTTAACCATAATAATGCCATACTAAAGTGTAATACTGACAAAGATTCAATGAAAGTGATTATAATGGACTAATGCAGTATAGCCCACAGCCTGTTCCTTTTCACTAAATCTAAGTCTAATACTGAACAGATGACATTGAAAACTCTTATCATCTTGCACTATTTCCTTGAGGTGGTAAAAAGAACTAACAATACAAGAACAACACTCAACCTCAAGTGCTCATTTTCTGCCATGTTGTCCTGAGAAGACCTTACATGCATTTTATTAAGAGGAAATTAGCATAATATTTTTGAGTGTTGAAAGAATGTTTAATAAAGTACGTTGACTCTTTTGAACAGATATGAAACATCACTAACCAAAGTGCATTCCAAAGAACACTAATGCTGTGAGATATGCAATTTCAAGAAACAAACAAAAAAAAAGGAGAATCACAAGTCATGTTATCAAATTTATGGTTCTGTGAAAGACTGGAAGATTGAAATCTAGCATTTCCCCAAACTAGTATAATGTCAGCATTAAATATAGTGCAATACACTATAAACAACACTGGAATAGATTAGGCTCAGTTTGATCAGATAGAAAAAACAGCTGAACAATTAATAAACATAAAAAAGCATTAGTTAATGAAGAAATCCACCACTGAAAGAGATTCTTGCTCAACTCTATAAGTATATAATACTCCGGGAATATTTTATTTAGCTTGCTCTTTTAAACCAATGTTCAGTAAGGAATTTGTAAAATGTCTAGAAAATACTTACTAGTATTATTTAAGCTCATAATCCTTATTCACTTCACGAATAAAGATATGCGCCAAATACCTTAGATGGTGCTGCTTTAGATCTGGAAATTGTATTCATAGAGAACTAGAGTAATGATTTGACATAATTTAGGGTACAGTATCAGTGTTTGTTTCTACCAGCTTGAGAAACTTAGGTGCCTGTTTTACAATTTCTAGGTCTAGTCAACTACACCGTACTTGAAACAAATTGCTTCTTTTCCTTTATTGAGTAGAAAGCTATTGTTTGCAAAACTAAGAATTCTGAATTAGAAAAATACAAATATTTTTTTAGAATGCGCCTTATAATGAAATTTGTGTTAAAAGTGAAAACAGCATAAACATAATTAAACACAGATAGACGTAAGTAACCATTAAATTAAAAACCTGGTAGCCAAGAGAACAAGGAGAGTGAGAATAGGGAATTTTGACATGTGTGTGGATATTTCCCAAATTTAGGTCATGAAGACTTACTATTTCATGACTAGAAAGTACAACATTTCAATTTTGACCTTGTTGGAATATTAAACACAATAACAATCCTCATAAAGAGAGAGAGAGAGAGAGAGAGAGAGAGAGAGAGAGAGAGAGAGAGAGAGAGAGAGATTTATACAGAACGCATAACTCATTTATTTTTGTATGCTCTGTGCTCTATATGTGAACTGACTTTTCTTACAGTTGACAGATACTTCTTTTTCCTCCTTTAAGTTTGATGAAAACAGTTTTCTCTCATAAGGTTTGTCACAACCTTTGGACATGCAAAGCCCTGGGAGAGAGTGGTAAACATAAGTGTACCACATCTATCAGTCTTCTCATATTACAAACCATTCGTGCAGGGGAATAAGTGTTTAGAAGACAAGCAGAGGGACATTAGTCTTCTTTTCTGGGTCACCTGCACAAAGCTTATTTCTCAAAAACATGTACCTAACTTGTGTTCAACTGATGGTGACACGCCAGTGGAGAAAACAGAATCCAGCAAGAAACAATTTTAGCAATTAACAAAACAAAATTCATTAATTAAATAACTATACTAATGGACTGTATTTTAAAATATTTAATCTTTTTCTTAAAGCATCTGTTTCATTGTGGACTGAAACAAATTGGCTTAGTTGGCTAAACACCTGGGTCCAAGGTCCAAGCACATTTTGAGAGAAACTTAATATTTCTCATTTTTCCTACAATCTGCCTCATTTTTGGCCAGTTCTCTAATAGTTTTTCATCCCTGCTTAGATGAATGTAGTACTTACACAATTATTTGAATAATGTAACATTATCTTCTCAGTAGCTATGCATTAGCTCTCTATCTATGTCTCGTTTTCACTGTAACTAAACTGTGAAAACCTTTCTTCACCTCCTATAGACTACTATAGTCTACTAATAATGCCATTGCTACCACAGTAACCCCAGAGTGATATCCTTAAGAAATCTTAATTTATTTCTCAGTTGGTATTTCTGTTATGGGCATATCCCATACTATACAGGTAGGACATAGTACTTGCACCAAAGTTTAATTCTGATTGTCTCTCAATTTTCCATGGTCTTCACTGTTCACAAATGTAGTCCCAACATCAAAGAGTACTATTCAATGCTTTCATACTATTTTGCATTCCATCCCCATCCCCAGTCACGTTTTTGTTTGTTTGTTTTTAACTCTTTTTGTACAGCTTTCTTTTTTCTGTTAAAAGAATCTCTTCACATTTTTCCCCTGTTAGAATCCTACTAGTCAGTGAGAGGAAAATTAAGAAGCATATTTATAGTATAGACATATTCTGTTCCGTTAGGCAGGAGCAACCTAAAGACATTGTTGTAAACTTGTCCAATTTTTACTATTGTGTAAACTGACTAAGGGAAAGAACCAGAGGGTAACGGGGGCGGGGGGTGGGGGGTGGGAGATGAGGGTAAGGGGGATCGAATATATGGTGATGGAAGGAGAACTGACTCTGGGTGGTGAACACACAATGGGATTTATAGATGATGTAATACAGAATTGTTCACCTGAAATCTATGTAATTTTACTAACAATTGTCACCCCAATAAATTTAATTAAAAAAAAAAGAATCTTATGGTAGACACTTAACAATAAGCATAAATCTTAAAAAGTGATATATATATATATATATATATATATATATATATATATTTTTTTTTTTTTTTTTTTTTTTTTCTGAAGGAATATCAAATTAAAAATGTGATTTCTACAGTGCCCAGTAATTTTCTACATGAAATAAATGATTAGATACATAGTAAATATCCAAAGATATTTTTATAGGAATAAAAAACTAGGTAAAAATGTAACTCTAGGGAAGAGAGGTTTGTTTCTGGCCAAGATGGTGCAGTGTAAACTGGATTTACCTTCTACTTGAGATAATAAAAATCTGGATAAAATATTTGAAACAAAGATTTTCAGATAGTGCAACAGTGCACTATACAGGACACCAAACTCTGAACAAAGGGAAATCAAAGAGGTGAACCTTCCAAGTGCCCACATTGAGAATGGATCCATGCCACAATGCAGGGAAAGGGAAATGAAGTCAAGCCTGGGGCTCTCTCTCAGATGAGGAGATCAAGGTAGGGATCCAGGGAGTGAAGGCAGCAAAGATTTTCTGGGAAGAGTACAAGGTATGAGAGATCTACATAGAGAGAGCTCTGGAGCTCTGCAGAGGGCTCCCTTGAGTCTCCACTAATTTCTGATTAACACATCCATTTAAAGAAACTCCACTAGGCCATGGACAGAACCAACTCAAAGAATTAGAGAGAATAAGCCTAAGGGCTTATACAGGGCTGGAAATAATTTCTACCCCTAATAGTAAGACTGTAAAACAGGTTAAATAATTAGGCATCAGGTAGAGCACTAAGCAATATTGTGTCTTAGCAGTGGGACAAAACTAGCCCATGACTAAAGGTTGCATTGGTACCATATAACAAATATTAATGGCAAGACTCAAGAGGGTGGGCAAACAATTTAAAATAATATAATACTAATATTCCAGGACAACGCTCAAGATTACTGATAAACGTACAAAAAAATCCACTGCAAACAAATTAAGAATTATAACACCTGACAGCAAATTAAAAAAAAAAAAAAAAATCACAGGAATTCAAAAAAGTAAGTAAATACAACCCATAATGAGGAAAAAAATAAATCAATAGAAACATATTTATAAGTGACAGGAAGAAAATAATTAGTAAACAAGGATATTAAATCAGCTATCATTACTATAGCTGAATCATAAAGTTAGAGAAAAGAACAAGAACTCTAAATTGAGACAAGAAAGATATGAAGAACAAAATCATACTTCTAGAGTTGAAACTACAATATTTAATAATGTCGATATGATTAATAATAAATTAGATACTGCAGCACAAAAGGTTAATGAACCTGATGCATAGCAACAAAACTATTAAATATTTAAAAAACAGAGAAAAAATAGGAAAAGAAACAGAGCATCAGTGAACTATGAAACAACTTCACTTGGTCTAATGAATATGTAATTGGAGGCCCTGAAGAAGGGGGTTCAGGAAGAAATCTATTTCAGTAACTAACCAAATCTGTTTCAAATGAATAAAATATATTAACTTACTGATTCAAAGTGCACAATGAACCCAACCAAAACAAACATGAGAAACACTAAACTAAATAACATTATAACCCAACTTAAAATTGGTGATATTTGGGGGAAAAAATAGCAAAACATTCCTAGTTAAATAAAAAGACATAAATCAGTGAGCAAAAATGTAAATGACAGCAGATTTCTCATTGGAAACAATAAAAACCAAAAGACAGTTGGCCAACATTTTAAAGTACTGAAGTAAAACTAATACTGTTTTTATAAATGCCACCAAGAATTCTGTATCTAGTCAGAATATCTTTCGTAAATCAATGTAAACAGAAGCATTTCCACAATGACAGAGTACGGTCTTCTAAAATCTGTCCCTCTAAAAAGCAATGGGAACATTGATAAAAACTGTCAAAAACAGCTTTTATAAAACTCTCAAAATTAATACCAGGATTGCAATAATCTGAGAAATTATTCAACAAAATTAGATCTCTCTTGGTAAGAACAATGAGCTTTGTGATGTTTTAATTTATTCTATCCTTATCCCTCTCTCTAGCTCTGTGAAACCTTGAAAAACAACATTGTTGCAATTCTGTAACTGTGATTAAAAGCAACCCAGTAGCTAATGGAAGCAACAAAATGGGTTAAGAGCTCCTTCAAAAATTGTATCACCAGAGAATTTTTTTCTACTTGACCTGCCTGGCAGCTCCCTATACAAGTCCCATCCATTTACAGGGCTCGTTCTCATTGCACCTGACACAGAGTTCACATAGGGTAAAAAGCACTAAACCTTGGGAATATGGTATAATAACCTGTGATAATTGTTTAAAATGGTAGCCGAGGCAATAATATAAGCTGAGACAAACAAGAGCCTAGCCACAAACTCAAAATTATGATCTGAAAAATGAGACATATATCAATGGCTTTGAGGAACTCTATTCTCTCACCTCTGGCTGACCCTGAGTTTCTATGCAAGCAAGAAAGTGAAGGCGAAGGCATAGCTGTAAACCACTAGACAGTTGAAGACATGTCCCAACATAAAAACATACCTGAGGCAAAGACTGGGAGACTCATTGGATTAAGGTGTTTAATAAAATCTCGAAAATCACTAGGTGGCCGCAAAGCTAATCAAGCTGAGATTTCAGTGGCCACACACAACCAAACACAAGAGGGCACACAAAACCACACGAGGGACACTAGACTAATCAGGGGGATCACTTCTTAAATTACATAAACTATATAGATGTCTAACCACTATGCTGTACACCTGAAATTAATATAATATGAAATGTCAACTGTAATTGAAAAATTTAGAAAAGGGGGGGAAGGTAAAGGGGAATAAGAGGTCCAAATTTCCAGGTACAAAAAAATAAGTCATGGGGATATAATGCACAGCATGGGTAATATAGTCAACAATATCGTGATAATGTGGTGTGGTGCCAGATGGTTTCTGGACTTATAGGGATCAGTACTTCGGGTATATAAATGTTGAATAACAATGGTGTACCCCTGAAACTAGTATAATATTGTGTGTTAACTATATTTTTAATAAAAATCTTCTATAAATAAATGACATTAAATTTAAATGAATTAAATACCTCAACAGAAAGAGTGTCGGATTAAATACACAGCTATATGCTGCCTTCAAGAAATGTGTTTTAAATATAAAGATACAGATAGTTAAAAGTAAAAGGATATAAAAGATGCAAAAATGAATTAAAGGAAAGCAGGACGGTTATATTAATACAAACCAGACACTATACAAGATAAAGTAATTAATTAAAATCGTTACACAACACAGTTCTTGTTTTGTGAAGGAGAATATATTCTATCTAGGAATATAAGAATTGAATAAACATAAAAGTATAAGTAGAAGAAAAATATATTCAATTGTGCATGTAAAGTATATAACCAAATTATCTTTTTGAATTGTTTCTTAAATTTAAAATAAACAACAGAATCTTATTTTAAAGTACTTTCCGGGTAAGAAATGAAGTGCTTCTCACTGTCTCCAAAGTAAACAACTTTAATATGTCCTTATTTTATTACCCAACTTGTTGTGTTGTGATTATGTTTGTTTTAGTCTATCAAAGAGAAAACTACTCTAAAGGCAGCATAGATCAGAACAAAGACATGAATCTGAAGTAATCCATGCCAGAGTTTGAATTGCTGTTATATCACTCAGTTTTTTAGGCCAGTTACTGAAACTTTCTGATATTTCCTAGTGTTATTGCTAGGATTATAGTTAGTAAACAGTAAAACATGTGAGATATAGTCCTAAATGGATAGTAACCAGTATGTCATGAAACATTGGAAATTTATACAAGAGAAGTAACTATGGGGATTTAATGTCGGAGGTACAGTTCTTAGACACAAAAATAATTTCATCACTGTATTGTATACTGGAGATTTATTTTCTTATTTTACCTCATATTTATATATATCAAATATTCATTAAAAACCTTAAAGAAATAGTGTAATAAACATCACATTTTATGAAGTTAATGATTTTATATTCTATCATGCATGACTATAATAAAAGGTAAATATATTCAAAACTAATGTGTGGTTGCAGGTTTTTAGCTAAGAGGGCTGGAGACATAGTGGAATTTTGAAGACAAACCATATGATTATTCCTCTTTTCACTCATGCTCTTATTTTAAAATATTTTTAATTGTATGACCATAAAAATATTTTAATATTAGCTAATTCTAAAACATATAATTAGGCTATGTTTCCTATCTCTTTGTTTACAGTCATTTCAAATATTATAGATGATTTGAAAATTAACCACAGACCTGTCTTTTCTTTTTAGACTTGTAGGAAAACTTAAATATTATTATAACAGCATCTCCTGAATCTCAAAGCTAGTGGCGCATTTTGAAACGAGTAGAAAGATGCTTTCAAGTACTCATTATTAACAAAACAATGCAATTTAATATGATGTTTCCCCTTTAGGATTCAATAAAAATGCCAGTAATATCAATTATAATTAAATGTAGTTAATTAGTGCATATACCTGTCAATAGTTTGCCTTTGTGACTAAAGAATAATGTGTTGGTTTAGTTGCATTCAAAAAAATTTTAGTGGGTCTCTAAACTAATATAACTTGGTTACATTCCTATTGTACTTAACATGTTAGCCTTACCTAAAACCTAATGGGTAAACTAGCCATTCAATTAAATCATGTTGTTTTATTTATTCATAATACAGGAGTTTATCTTAGAAGCTCAGGGATGAAACAAAATTCTTAGATTATTCTATTGTTCCCCTCCATAATTCGATATGCACTATGTGGATGTCTTTACTTTACCCAGGGTGTTTCTTACTGTAATAATAGGCAATAGGCAGAACATTAATTTACATTCCCATAGATGTTCACAACACACCAAGGTGGGGTGAAAAATAAAGAGAGAAAGAACACATTTTCTGGCTAATCTAATTAAAAGGAGCTTACTGCAAGTATATATGGGGATGCAAAAAATAGCATTCTAAACAGGCTTGTTGAGAATTAGAAAATAAGTCACAGTCATTTAGAGGACATTAGTAACCTAACAGCAGTTCTGATTATTTAACAGTGTATTTTCTATTTTATATATGTGAACTCAAGATTACAGACAGCCATTCTCATCTTATTTTTGTACTAGATGTTACCTGAGTTCAGACTGATGAAGCTATTTAATCAATCTATATTTCAGTATTCATACCTGAAATAATAACAAATACTAGTAATAAATTAATGGGATTGTTTTTAAATGTGTTAATTATCTATTGTTTTGTAACACATTACCACACTTTTAGCAGGTTAAGACAATACACATTTATTATCTTATAGTTTCTGTGAGTCAGGAGTCTGGACATAGGTCCTCTATTGAGGTTGTTATCAGGCTGCAGTAAAAATTTGGGCCAGGCTGCATTCCTTTCTGGAGTTTGAAGTCTTCTTTAAAGCTCGTGTGACTGTAGCTGAATTCAATGTCTGTGTTTGTGAGACTGAGGTCCTTTCTTTCCTTTCTCTCTCTGTGTCTCTGTCTCTCTGTCTCTCTCTCTCTCTCTCTCTCTCTCTCTCTCTCTCTTTCTGTCTGTCTCTCTCTCTGTCTCTCTCTCGCTCTTTCTCTTTCCCGCCCTCCCTCCCTCCCTTCCTCCTTCCCTCTCTCTCTTTTTCCCTTCCTTCCTTCCTTCCTTCCTTCCTTCCTTCTTTCCTTCCTTCCTTCCTTCCTCCTTCCTTTCTTTCTTCTTCAGAATGCATTCACTTTGATCCTACCAGTTTAAAGAAGGAAGAACTTATTTCAGTTCTCTCCTCATCAGGGTTTTCTCATTCTCATTCTCATTCTCATTCTCTTCTTTTGGGCATCATTTAGTGTCTTCTTTAATTCTTGTAATTCAAGATAATATCTTACAAATTTACTTGAGTAGGACTACTACAATTTCTGTGTTTTTATATCCTTTGTGCCTTTGCTCAGGTTTTACTTACTGTGTTTCCCCGAAAATAAGACCTAACCAGACCATCAGCTCTAATGTGTCTTTAGGAGCAAAAATTAATATAAGATCTGATATTATTATATTATTATATAATATAATATAATATGATGTATTGTATTATATCAAAAATATATTATAGTAAAATAAGACCAGGTCTTACATTAATTTTTGCTCCAAAAAACACATTAGAGCTGAAGGTCTGGCTAGGTCTATTTTTGGGAAAACATGGTATATTTGTTTTCCAGGTCCTAGAACATTAATCATCCAAGGCAATGTCTACAAATGTACAAATGAAAAATTGGACAAATCTATCAAAATTTTGTATCTTTTACAATTGAATTACATTTAGCAGACATTCATTTTTTAAAAATCTGCCCAGAAGCCATTCTTTCTTCAAAACTTCCAATGACCCTCTTGATGTCAGAACACAATTCCTTCACCCACTACAGTCATGTTATTTTAGTAGGTGGTCACCAATTATACTACCTCACCACCCTTTCATACTTGCTTTTTCAAGGGCTTAACCATTGTGGATAATACTTTTAATTGACATAGCCAACTATTTTTCATTCTATTTATGTTACCTCCTCCACTTGAGGGGATGAAAAAGTTGCATAACTCTTTTTAAATATGAAAACTTCAATGAAGGTCAAATTTTATAGGTCAGTACTTTGCTTGTCAGGTAACATTTTGGTAGATATTATATTAGAGCCGCTTAGGATAGATATAATACATAGATTAAGAGTGGTGGTTACAGAAGTTCCTGAATAGATAAGGCCAGTAGCTAAGAAGTGACAGAAGTTTAAAAATAATACTGATATGGGTGATTTGGTTTAATTAGAGGCAAGTAGATGTTAAACTTTCTATACTTCAAAATTTTATTTTTGACCATCCATTCATTTTATTTGCTTTATCAATATGTGTTAAATGAGCATCTGCTTTGTACAAAGCACTGTTTTATGATCTGGGGACACATGTTAAGTAGGACAGACTTCCAACATGTACAGAGTGCTCGTTAGGTACCAGGCTATTCATATGCTTTCCATATGTCAATAAAATAAATCCTCACACAGATCAATGATAGGTAAACATTTTATCCCCATTTTATATATGAAGAAATTAATTAAGAGTTTAGTTATTTGCATCAAGTAACAGCTCTATAAGTAAGGGAATTATGATTACACCCAAGACATCTGACCATAGAAACATGAATATGAACAATATTTTATAAGGATTAAATACTATGACCCTCCTAATTCAATAAGGTTTTTCCTTGAACATATTGTGTTTTATGAAAATGTGTTTTGCTCTAAGGCTTGAAGCCATATTTCATTTTATTTCTGTGCTGTCGCCATGCCTCTATTATAACATTCATCACGTAGGATTCAATTATTTATTTATTTTCTTCAAATCTTCATGATAAATCTTGGAGAGCCCTAAAGATCTCCCAATGATCACTTTGACCCTTTCTGTCTCTGATTAAGTTCCAGTCCCTATACCTTTGGTGTGCTCTGCTCTGTATTACACAATGATACCCACCAAAAGTATTTTGCTTTTCTTTGCGTACAATGATGTTTTGGTTCCTTATGAAAATTTATCTGATAATGAAAGAAAAATTTCCCAACAATTAAAGTAGGCTTATTTTATTGTTTCTAGGTGTCAATGTACATTTTACATCAAGCAATGGATTCTTCAGTTTAATATTAATGTTAGTTTTTCACAAAACTCTCAAAGGATCATCTAAAGCCAATGAATCTGAAACATATATAAATGTGAGTACTTTGCAGAAATATTTTCTATTATTGTTTTGGGGCCATAGTTGATGGATAGAAAAGCATATCTTTTGTGTGGATTACCAATACAATAAAGGTGAAACAAAAAGTGAGAAAATACAAAGTCAACCTATCAAAGATTTAGGAAAATACATATGGAGGCAGCCAGAACCATATCAACAATATATTTTTTTGATCTGATGAAATAAAAGATTAAAAAGGTATCTAAATTTTTGAACATCAAAAATGGTCCATCCCTATATCATTTAGTGCAATGGACTGAATGTTTATGTCCCCCAAAGATTCATATATTGAAATCCTAATGCCTAATACGATGATATTAGAATACAGGGACTTTGGAAGGTAATTAGATCATGAGGGTAGAGCCCTCATGAATGAAATTAGTGCCCTTATAAAAGAGACCCTAAAGTATTCTCTTGCTCCCCCCACTTCCATGTGAAGATACAAGGAAAAGAAGAACATATGCACACCAGATAGTGGACTTTCAACAGATACCAGATCTGCCGGGAGCTTCTGGGCTTCCCAGCATCTAGAACAGCAAGGGAAATAAATGTTTGTTGTTTAAGCCACCTAGTCTATGTTTTTGTTTTGCTATTGTTGTTGTTGTTGTTTTAATAGCAGACCAAACTGACTGATACACTTATACAGAATTATTTTATTATCATTTGGCATAAGGATTAGTCATAATGTATGTTACACATTATGTGCTCATATAAAAATTTCCAACATGTGTGGGGGAAATCAGTTAAATAATATTTTATAGTACGGATTCAATAGCTGTTAATATGTTCTAAATGTTTAATTTTAGTTTTGACTAGAATCAATACCTCAAAATATCCCAACACTGAAATATCCCAAAACACCATGTAGCAACATAAAAACAGTCTCAGAGACATAGAGGAAAAACTGAGGGTTGCTAGATGGGAGGGGGGAGGGGGTGTGGGGATCAGAGGGAAGGTATGGGTATTAGAAATCACAGTCGGTAACCACAAGATTGCCACGGGATATGAAACTCAATTTGAGGAATGTAATCAATAATGTTGTAAAGATTTTGTAGGGTATCTGATGGACCCTTGTCTCATTAGGGAGACCACCTCAGGGATGATGTAGATGCCTGGTCACTGCACTGTACACCTGAAGCAGAAGCTGAACAATAATGAATGTCAACTACAATTTTATATCTATATATCTATATAGATATAACATATAGATATATATAATTAAATATATATATATATATATATATATATATATATTTTTTTTTTTTTTTTTTTTTTTTTACAAGAAGCGGAGTACAGCATCAGGAATAGAGACAGTGGAAATGTAATGACTGTGTGCGATGTCAGAGGGGTAGTGGATGGGAGGAGAGGGTTGTCACTGTGTGAGGGATATAAATGATAAATGTCTAACTATTACATTGTTTTGTGCACCTGAAACCAATAAAAAATGTTAAAAATAAAAGACTCTAAAGATTATTTGATCACTTTTCTAACTGGCGTCCTGTGCTGGTTACTGGATCAACTAGTGATAGATCTTGTTAGATATATGACTTTTGACATTCTAGTCAATATATATAATATATAAATAAATACATATGTATGTATACACATGTAGTTATAATAATTTCTTCAAATAAATCTCTATTATCATTAACCCGTTTTTACTTTTATCTGCTCAGTTTTGTCTCATTTATAATTATTCAAAAGAAAGCTTTAATACCATATGTAAGTATTTTACATCTCAGTAGAACTGCTTTGAATAACCATGATTTACCATTTATAGTCAATTTAAACCCATTAACAGTATAACTAACTATGGAAATACACACTGGTGTTATTTTGATTCAATAAAGCTTAAATAGAAACATGTAGAGCTTCTTTAAAAGTGGAAGTCCTAAAATAAGTGGCGGGTTATCTCAAACTGCCTATAACAGTCAGTGTCAAGAATTCTAAAGTGAGGTACTAACCTCTATGAGAATGTATGAGGAGCGAGGCAACAGCACTGATTTTGATTGCTTTCCTTTAGCTGACAGGAGAAAATAGAACAAAGAAGTATTTCAAAACTATAGGCAACCATGCTTAGCTGGAAATACATTGCTATGATAAATCAAAAAAATAGGCAGGTAATCAGCAAATCAGCAGACGTCTGATGAGAGCCAAGGAAAACATATAATTCCCACAAGAAAAATTATTTATAGTTCAAAGATATCCTTGATTGGTGAGGAAGTTTAATATTTAAATAAGAAGAAATCATGAGGTTAAATATTATGTAGGAAAAGAAACTTGATGGTATTATACATGGTTCTATACATTAAAATAATTTAATTATTTTTAATTCAAAACATTCAAATAATTCCAAAGAAACATGACAATGTATAGAACCATCAAGTTTCTTTTCCTACATGTTATTTAACCTCATGATTTCTTCTTACTTAAATATTAACTTTCCTTTAATAAAAAAAAAATATGTATTCAGTCAGTTAAGAAATTCTGTCAACAAGAACTTGTTTGGGTCAGAAAGAACATACCTTATTGTACAAAATACTTAAGAATAGAAGAATAACATGGGAATGACAAAGAAAGAAAATGTGTAGTTCTGTCATTATTGTGACTACAAAAGAGAGGAATAATTGATATGGAGATAAAGAGAAATGAGTGCTGTGAACAAAATTTGAGAGTATATAGACAAGAATTTGAGATATGGATGAAAAGATTTATTGCACCTATTAGCTAAATAACATCTTGGCCATTCGTCTCTCATGTGGTTTCTCTTGCTGCTATGCTTATGATCAGTACACATGACCAAGTATACATGTATCTACACTGCCTCTTCAGTCTTGCCCATGGAAAGAAACCCTAAAGGGAGAGAGTTAGAGAGCTGTGTACACATTAGGAGAATACGTAACTCATCAATATTGAAATCTTTTTGGTTAGAGTATAACATGACAGAAAATTATTCTGACTGTTGGGAAGTTAGAGGTTGTGAAATGTAGCATTTGATCTAAGACAAAGAGGATTTTTCAAATTAACTTGAAATTAACAGTATTGTTGCAGGTTGTCTGTAAAGGAGTTAGGAGTCCTAATGATGCCAGTTAATACAAATTTGACATTAGGGATGTCACTCAAACTTATTGGACCTTCAACTTTATGGTGTTTTCCTTATTTCTTTCCCTTTCTGTATTAGATTACATTGGTCATCACATCACTTTTGTCTTGACAACAGTACAATTTTTCATGTTTTCTACTTAATGTATGTGTATATGTATATCCATATCCATATTTATATCTATATCACCTATATCTGTATCTATATGAGATATCACACACCCACTGGGATGACTATAATAAAAAAGACAGAGAATAACATATATTGGTGAAGATGTAGAAAAATTGCAAACTTCATACATTGTGCTAAGAATGTAAAATGGTGTAGCTGCTTTGAAAATGCTTTGGCAGTCTTAAAAAAGTTAAACGTATAGTTACTATATGACCCAGCGATTCTACTTCTAGGTGTATAACCAGAAGAACTGAAAACATATGTAAACAAAAAACTCATGCAGGGATGTTGATATCCACATTATTTGTAATAGCCAAAAGTGTAAATAATAATCAATGTCCATTAATTGGTGAGTGGATAAACAATATGTGGTATATCCATGAACTGAACTGAACAACCCAATACTGAACAACCACAACAACAAAAGAATGAAATACTGAGACATGCTAAAATATGGATTAACTTTGAAATCATTATGATAAAATAAAAGAACCTGAATTCAAAAGGCCATTTATTGTGTGATTTCATTTGTATGGAATGTACAAAATAGGAAAATCCACAGAAACAGAGAGTAATTTAGGGATGCAGGGGGCTGGGTAGGTGTGGGAAATGAGTGACAATTAATGAGTACCTGGTTTCTTTCTGGGTTGGTGAAAATATTCTGGAATTAGATATATAATGGTTGTACAACTTTGTGAGTATACTAAAAGTCACTGAATTGTACACTTTCAAAGATAATTTTTGTCATGTACATTTTATGTAAATAAAAATAAAATTAAGTATACATTAAAGTTAAATGCAAATAATTCAGATTGTAGATGTTTTCTAAAAAGTTATGTTTATGAACTTGGATTAAAAAAAGATAACTTACATAGAAAATCACTTTGATTATATTAGAGTTAAGATGTTTGTTAATCAAAAGAAATCATGTGTAAATGAGAAATAATCCCCCAAATGGAAGAAGATATTCATAACTAATGAGGGTTCATATTCAGAATAAAATATGTTCCCTTATTAATCAATAATAAGCAAATAACCTTATTAAAAATTGGTAAACAGACTTGCACAGACATTTCATAAAAAGATATACAGATGACCAATAAATACGTTTTAAAATTCTCAATCTCGTTAGCAAATGTTTGTTTCTTATTAGAAAATTAAAATGAAAACTATGTACTATTTTGTACCTATACAAATGAATAGAATTAAAAGGAATGGCAACCTCAAATGGTGTCAACAATGCAGAGCATTATCATATCTCCTGTATTGTTGGTGGAAGTTCAAATTGGTACTTCTGCTTTGGAAAACTCTTGGACATTCTCTACTAAAGATGAGCATATGCATAAAACCCAGCTTTCTACTCCTAAGTATCAATCAACAAAATGCAAGCCTGTGTGCATCAAACAAAAATGTTCATAGCATTATGCTTTCAACCCCAAATTCAATAATTACAGTATGAGTAGGTTATGTTATGCTTTCATTATCAATGAAAATAAAAAACGGCATACAAAAATGAGACTAGTCGAGAACCATATGATTTCACTGGCATGTGGGATATAAAACTGAAAACAACAAAGGAACGAGACAAAGAAACAAAAACTCATAGACACAGATAATAGTTTAGTGGTTACCAGAGGGTAAGGGGGGTAAGGAGTGGTAGATGAGGGTAAAAGAGATCAAATATGTGGTGACAGAAGGAGAACTGACTCTGGGTGGTGAACACATATTGTGATACATAAGTGATGTATTACAGGGATTCTCACTATTTACTCCTGAAATATTAAAATTATATTTTACTGAGATCACTCACATATTTCTTATATAATTTTTAAATGTGAAATTATAAGCAATATTAAATACATTTTTCCTCATTATGTTTTCAGAATTATAATTTTTAAATCATTTCAGTGTAACTTGAGACCATTATTGAGGAAATGCTCAGTGGTAAAAATCAGTCATCGGCAGCGTCAAGGCATTTTCAAACAGTGAACAATATTCAGCATGCAATAAAGTGATATCTTGGTAATAAGATATATTCTTACCCTCTATATCCCCTTAAATCTGCAAACTATAAAATCCCAACAAATTTTTAAGGTATTCAGGGCAGTGGAATTATATGAAAGCATTTCTCTCATAAATCTGTTTTAAAATTTTACAATTTAATATTTTATGATTCTACACAAAATCTAAATGGCAGATACTTTTCATATTCCATGCTTGTGGCCTATTACACTTATTTTCAAAAGTTAAATCTAATCACATCAGAAAGTTCAAAACAACATTTTTCAGTAAGACTCTACTTAGTTTTTTTCTACTTAAATTGGTGATGCCTACAGTTAACATGCTCCCTGGCCATATTCTACAACTATTAGAACTTCCTTCCAAAAAAAAAAAGAATTCCAGTTGCCCAATACATTGTCATGTTCCAATAAGTTTTATATAAAACTACATGGATAACTATAAGTTTTGGAGTCTCATGAGTTAAGCAAGACCATGAAGCAAGATCAAAGAGGAAAAAAAAAAGTATTTCTTTTGTTTGAATGTAGCATTAGTTCTAGGATGTCCTTGCAAAATAATTGGGATAATAGGAAACAAACAAACAAATGAAGAAACATCAAGATCATTAAGATTACTGCTAAGAAAAAAGTGAGAGTGGGCAATATTCAGTCAAATTTTATTAGCCAAGCAGCATTGCCAAGAAATGTGGTAAATGGCTATGGGTAAAAATAAGGATAAGTGGGTTTTCATTTGAATAAATTATAATTTTGGTGTTCTTGTATATTGCCTGCCCCCACCCCCCAATCACCTGGCTTATTTAATAAATATTTATTGGCATGCATTATATGCCAGACACATAATAGAGTTATGGAAAGAAGATGAGTAATGTTGGATGTCTACTTATATTATACTATGAGAATATGTGAAATCTATTTTCTATGAGATCTCAAAAATCCAGAAACTGTTATTATTCAGGAGGAATACTGGTCAGTCATTTAAGGTAACATAAGTGGACTTCAAATATTCATGAGAAAAGGAAATCTAAGATGTCAATAAAAGCATCTCATTTCTATTTCATCTTGAGTCTAGCAAACAACATATTTTGTATTGCTTTGGTCATTTTATATTCTATTTTCTTTTACATTCTGTAAATATTTTCTCCTCTTCACTTCTGTTATTCACCCTAAAACCCACTGGGGTAGATTGCAAACATGGTTTCTCCCATGCCCGTATGTACATTCTTTACAATGACTTTGCAACTTCTGTAATCAAGAGGTGAAATTTATATCTCCACCTCTCAAATTTGGACTTAACCACGTAAATTGGTTTGGCTAGTGGGAATATAGCCAAGGTGACATGAGCAGAGGATTTCAAAGCAATCATTGAGGCTTGTCTCTTCTTGCTGTTAACAAGCATGGGCTATAATGTGATGAAGCAAGAGCTAGCCTTATGGAAAATGACAGATCTGTGGCCCAGCCTACCCAAGCATCCCAACCATTCCATTGAAGACAAGTTCTCTGATGACCCACCAGCTGACGTGAATAAACCAAGATGAGAACAGAGAACTGTCCAGCCACCCAAAGAAGCATGAAGAACAATAAAATATTTCTGGTTTTAGGCCATTAAATTTCAGAGTGATTTATGTTTAGCAAAAACCAACTGACATTTACTTTGATTATTGCATGTATCATCAACTAGGATTTTGTTGTTGTTTTTTTTTAAACCAAGGCAAACCTAAACCAAACTTGCTCAAGGAAACAGGTAAATTTTTGCTTCATAAAATCAATACATAAATCCAGAGGCAATTAGGTTTTTACGTAAGTTAATCAAGGTTTCAAATAATACTGATCAATGGACCTGATTTTTCTCTTTTCTCCGTTCTGCACTCTGTCATATATATTCAATTTTTAATGAAGTCTATGCTTACCTTTAGGATATATATTTTTTTCTTTTTAGGATTCCTAGAAAATTCTACTTGGGCCTAATTAACTACAGGGTGCATCCTTCAACTGCAGTCTAGGTCATGTAGTACAATCTTTAGTTGAATTAGTGTCCCTACCTGACACATACATACGATTACCCAGAATCATAAAATATATTTTTACTGAATAAAGCATGAATAAATTCTAAATGGGAAGAACATCACATATTCACTATATGAAAAAATAGCTGACTCTAATGAACCTTTATCAATATAATGATAAATTATATGAATGACTAAGTTAAATTATCATTTCCCCCCAGAATTCTCTCTTAATCCCCCATAATAAGGTGGGTCTCCAAGTTATATGGACATTGCTGTAATAGTTTGACTGCTGTCATTGTTATTGTTTTTAAACGAACTTGGTTGATTTCTATTTTATTCTACTGACAGTAAGTTTCACAAGGACAAGTGCCATATTTTTCTTGTTCACAACTGTGACCTCAGGATCTAGCAATGTGATCAGCAAATAAATCTTTGCTCAATGAATGAAAGTAAACTTAACATTTTCCAAATTTCAGGTTCTATTTAACACAAGAAGGTTCCAAATTAAGTTTATATTTTAAGGTTATTTCCTCAAATCTTTTTATCACATATAAAGATGTAAATTTAGTCTAGATATGTAAAAGCCATTATGGTATTGTGGGGGAAAAATATTGTTTTGAATTCAACACCATTTGGTATTCATTTGAATACTCAAGTTTTCGATCAACTTAGTTTAACAATTTGGGTGCTTTAACACTGTAGTTTCATGTAATTTTGAAACAGATTTTCACACTATAGTTTCACTTAATACTCTGGTCAGCAAATATGGTGATCACGATACTGATTCTTTGAAATGTGTGGAAACTTCCTTAGTTATTTTGCACATGGTCAATTTTCATAATTGTTCCCTGAACATTACAAAAAATATAGTCTTCAACTGCTTCCTGTAATATTGCACATATTGTTATTATTAGAAGTTTAAATTTTCCACTATGAGGGTGGATTTTTCCATTTCTCCTTATTTTGATCAGGTTTAACTTCTTTAAAATAAAACCATCTGTGCATTACAGCTTATGATTTTAAGTTTTTCAGATGAAATTTTATCTATATACATCTATATTTCTTATTCTAAAAATCTGTTTTCTGATATTAATACAGTTATTTCATTTAAGTGGGATTTTGAGAATGTAGTAGAAGATGGTCTGAATTAACCTTTTTATCCAATAAAGAGAAGAATACACACTTATCAATAAGAGAAGAATATAGAGGGGGCAAGAGGGAGAGGAAATTGTTCAGCAATATCAACAAGCCCTGTAAGACCTTGCCGTGTAAAAGACTCATTCACTTGATATGTTCTGAGTACTCACTGTTAAGACACTGTCTTGTGAACTGGGGATACTGAAACAAAGACATGTATATTTGCTGTTCTTTTGTCATTTTAACCCTATCGTGAATGATACTGTGATGTTTAAGATAAATCATTTACACAATCTTTTAAATTAGTTTTTGTAGTGATTAATGCCACTCTTCAAAATTGTTATGTAGTTGTAAGTACTACCCATTTCTTCTATTTTAAAATTGTTCTCTATAGTTTTTTTTTTTTTTTTTTTTTTTTTTCCTATTCACATGCTGAAATTTGGAGTCCTTGATTTTAATGCATGATTTTTTTAATTCTAATCCGTTACAAAAATTTTATTTGGGGCCTTCTTATGATAAAACCTGATATATCTATACAAGGAATTAAATGTATGTAAAGTTTTTCAGTAGTTGTAATAAAGACAACATTCCAAATGTATTAGGTGGCCTTTTCTAGATAACTGTATGCTCCTCACAAACCTAACACTCACACTTAAGCATCTTTTGAGAGCCAACAAAAGTGTAACTTCCTCCACAAAACTTTTGTATTTTCAGACTGTTTTGAGTGTCCTTCATCTCTGAGTTTATAAATCTCAGGGAATACTTTTAGTACAATAGTTTTATATTCTCTTGAAACGATCTAGTTATAGATCCGGTTCACTCAGCACAACAGTCTCTAAGATCCTTGATGGGGAGCAGGGGACAAAATAATATTAAATATTTAATTTCTAGTAATAGATAATCTTTCATGTAGTGTGTGTTTATAACAAATATTTTGAACTCAACCAGTTTATACACTGAGTAATGGTTTCTGATTTAAGGCAATATAGGACAGAAATTAAAATCTCAATAGAATGTATATGTGCACAGATACAAGTATACAACATATATACAAGTTCAGATGATTCAATTTGCAATCTTATTGCAACGATGTTGTTAACCTTTTTTGATATCAGAGAGATTATTTATTATGGATTTGTACCAACTGGACAAACAGTTAACAAAGTTTACTATTTGGAAGTGCTGAAAAGGCTCTGTAAAAAATTTAGCCAACCTGAATGTTTCTTCAACAATTTATGGCTCTTTTATTATGACAATGAACCAGCTCACATGGCACTGTGAGGGAGCTTTTACCCAGTAAACAAATAACTGTGTTGGAACACCTTACCTACTCACCAGATCTGGCTCCCAGTGACTTCTTTCTTTACTGGAAGATAAAGGAAATATTGAAAGGAAGACATTTTGGTAACATTGAGGACATCAAGGGTAATACACCAGCTATTCCAGAAAAAGCTATTCCAGAAAAAGAATTTCAAAATTGCTTTAAAGGAAGGACTAGGCGCTGGCATTGATGCATAGTTTTCCAAGGGGATTACTTCGAAGGTGACCATCATGATATTCAGCAATCAGGTATGTAACACTTTTTCTAGAATGAGTTTGCGAACCTAATTGCTGGCCTCATATGTGTATATATATGTTGTATGCTACATATCACTTTGCATAAGAAGACAGCAAACCACGTAGACGCTGGTGTGAGTCCACTTAACAACATGTATTGTGTACATATAATTAGGCTGGATATCTTAAGCTTATCCTTGACCAATAACCAATCAAAGGAAGAAGTAATATTTAACTGAAGATATGGTTTCATTTAAATCTAAAGGTCATTATTTTATAGATTCTTTTTAAACATGAAACAGGTATTAAAATATAACAAGATATTAATAATATGTTTTTAAGTTGTTGATAATTTACACATATCAAAATGTCTGCCTAGTATATATTTGATCATCTGTTTTGAAGCCCTATACTGGCATGATGTCAGAACATGACAAAAATCCTAAACAAAATACTAGCATATCGAATACAACAATACATTGAAAAGATTATACATCATGATAAACTAGGGTACAATCCAGGGCCACAAGGATGGTCCATCATATGAAAATCAATCAATGTGATACTCACATAAACAAAATAAAGGATAAAAATCATATGATCATTTTAATAGATGCAGAAAAAAACATTTGACAGATAAATCATCCATTTATGATTAAAATAGTGAATACAGTAGGTATAGAAGGAAAGTACTTCAACATAATAAAGTCCACATATGACAAACAGTCAGCTAATATCACACTTAATTGTGACAAACTGAAAACCTTTCCTCTGTGATCAGGAACAAAATGTGCATGTCCCCCTGTCACCACTGTTATTCAAAATAATATTGGTAGTCCTAGCCAGAACAATCAGATAAGAGAAAGAAATAAAAGGCATCCAAATTGGGAATAGAAGTTAAATTGTCACTTTTTGAGGATGACATGATTCTTTATATAGAAAACCCTAAAGACTCCACTAGAAAACTATTAGAAACAATAAACAAATACAGTAAAGTAGCAAGATGCAAAATCAATAGACAGAAATTCTTTGCATTCATATATACTAACAATGAAATTTCAGAAAAATAAATGAAAATAAATGGCTTTGCAATTGCAACAAAGTTATAAAATACCTAGCACTAAATTTAAAGAATGTGAAAGATCTATACACTACAAATTAGAAAATATTAAAAGAAACTGAAGATGACACAAAAAAAAATGGAAAGATATTCCACATTTATGGATTGGAAGAATCAACATACTTAAAATGACCAATTACCCAAAGCAATATATATATTTAATAAAATCCTCATCAAAATCCTAATTGCATTTTTTAAGAAATAGAACCAAAAAAAAAAAAAAAGAATCAGATTTGTATGGAATCACAAAAGACCCCAAATAAACAAAGCAATCCTGAGAAATAAGAAGGCTAGAGTCACACTCCCTGACTTCTGCTACAAAGCAACAAGAATCAAAACAGCATATTGCAGAAAAATAGGCACACAGACCAATGTAATAGAGTTAAGAACCCAGAAATAAAACCACATATATATGGGCAGAACATTTTTGACAAAGTAGCCAAAAACATACAATGGAGAAATGAAAGACTCTTCAATAAATGGTGCTGGGAAAATTGAAAAGCCATGTGCAAAAGAATGAAACTAGACTGCTATCTGTCACCATGTACCAAAATTAACTCAAAATGGATCAAAGACCTAAACATAACACCTGAAACAATAAATTGTATAGAAGAAAGCATAGGTACTAAAGAAAGCATAGGACCTTTGGTTCAGAGAGGATTTTATGAATTTGACCTCAAAGGCAAGGGGAGTAAAAGCAAAAATAAATGAATTAGACCATGTCAGATTAAAAAGTTTCTGTACAGTAAAAGAAACCATCAACAAAGCAAAGAAACAACAGACCAAGTGGGAGAAGATATTTGCAAATAACCCCTAGACAAGGGGTAATATCCAAAATACATGGACAGCTCATTCAACTCAACAACAACAACAACAACAACAACAATCCAATTGAAAAATGAGGAGAGGACCTGAACAGACACTTCTCCCAAGAAGATGAACAAATGGCTAACAGATATATGAAAAGATGCTCAAATTCACTAGCTATTAGGGAAATTCAAATCAAAACCACAATGAGCTACCACTTCATACCTGTTAGAATGGCTATTACCAATAAGACAAGTAATAACAAGCGTTGTAGAGATTGTGGAGAAAACGGAGCCATCATGCACTGTTGGTGGGAATGTAAATTGGTACAGCCACTATTGAAAACAGTATGGATGATCCTCAAAATATTAAGAATAGAGTTACCACACGACCCACCAATCTTTCTCCTGGGTATCTACCCAAAAAATCTGACATTTATCCATAAAGATATGCACCTATATGTCATTGCAGCATTATTCACAGTGGCAAAGACATGGACATAACCTAACTGTCCTTCGATGGAGGATTGGATAAAGAAGGTGTGGTACATATATACAATGGAATATTACTCGGTCATAATAAAAGATGAAATACTGCCATTTGCGACAACAAAAATGGGTCTTGAGATGATCATGTTATGTGAAACAAGTCAGACAGAAAAAGTCAAGCACCATATGACTTCACTCATATGTGGGATATAAAACTGAAAGAAAGAAATGAACAAGACAAACAAACAAGCAAAACCTTATAGACACAGACAACAGTTTAGTGGTTACCAGAGGGTAAGGGGGTACAAGGGGGTGGTAGAAGAGGGAAAATATATGGTGATGGAAGAACCGACTCTGACTGGTGGACACACAAAGTAATATATAAATGATGTATTATAGAAATGTACACTTGAAACATATATTTTACTAACCAATGTCACCCCAATAAATTCAATAAAAAATAATAATAATAAATAAAAAGCCCTATGCTGTTTTAGAAATTTGGAATATTTAAAAAAATTTAAATGTTACAAGAATTTCAAACTCAGTAGGACGACCCTTGCAAGGCTTTCCCTATTGCAATGCACTATCAATCTGGAAAATTGAAAAAGTCAAGGTTTGCTGCAGACTACAATACTTAATTAAGTCACGCTTGTGGAGTTACAAACTTGAATGTACTTCTTCATGGCATTCTATATCTTAAAATAGATGCTCTCCTCAGAATATATTTTTCTGACAACAGTATGTATATTTGTCACTAGTAAATGGGTTCATGTTTAGGAAAAAAATAAATCTAAGTAACCCTCCACTTACTTCACATCAGAAAATTACACCATAGAACAGGTGTAAGCTTATAGTTCTAAGTGTATTCTTTCTGAGTGTCCATTTGTAATGGTGCTTCTGCTTCAGTTGAATTTTATGCTGCAGACTCTGGTATAGACTTAAAAAATCAACCTCCTTATTACAAAAGCTTTATTGATAAAGCAAGAGGATTGTGATGCACCCCTTTGAACAACAACACGACAAATGTGTCATGAGTATTCTTTTATGTATACAGGCATATGCAGTGCAGCAATGACACATTTAAATACAGAATGTTGCAGTAAAAAGTACCACTAGCATTTTAAAGGGAGTGAAAATGTGTGGCTGGGATTTAAACTGTTGTTTCACTGTGAATTATTATCCTCTTGCCCTTTAGTGGCTCCCGATGTTGAAAATGGATGTCTGTGTTATTATACACTATCTGAGATTCTTCTGGAGACTGAACTGGAGAAGAAAAATCCTCAGTGCTCAATCACAGCAAAGCCCTCATTGACTTAAGAGGAATTTATCAATGGAAAGAGATTGGTTTATTACTGCTTTAAGCTCCTCATGCATCACAAAAGGATCCGCTAAATACTTTCCTGGGGACTGCCTCTGTGCTGCCAACGGGTTTCAGAAAAGCACTGAACCTTTTGGTGATTGAAATGTACAGACCCACTGCAATGAATTAACATAATTGGAAGCAGGGCTAAATGTTTTTATAGGAGCTGATTATGTGCAGTTCCAGCAGTATCATTACTTTAGCCTGTCTTTTCCTTAATGGCATAAGAAGACTTGGAAACAGGCTTTAAACATGATGGCTGCTCTGCAGGTGAGCAATTCTTTGGTGAAAGATGCATTAGCTACAATTTATAAAGTGCAGTTGGTAGTGTTTAACATTCTAATTATATGTAATATCAAGATGTGTTAATAGGTTGTATCTACCTTAGAAAAAAGTTCCAACACATCTGTATTACTATGATCTTCTGGAGAAGCACAATATTATTCTTCATAATATACTAACCAAATGAAATGTTAGGGTAACTGAGGCCAGAATCTACATAACTGTAGATTTATTTATGTAAAAAAAAAAGTCATCAACAAAAACTAAATGTCACATATCGAGCAAGTCAAGCAAACCACCAACCAAACAATCCATTTAAGTTTCATCTTTAGCAGTTCAGTCATTAATGTCCTCCTTTAATTGTTTAATTTGAAAGATTCATATAACATCTAACTGCATTATATTGTTTTAAAAATTTACAATATAAAATTCATCACAAGTATAAGCTTGTTTATTATTTAAAATGATTTATTTCCCTCTCCATAAGGCGTTAAATACTGTAAAAAAATAGTCCCATAAATACAACTTTCCAGCCCAACAACCAGCAACTTTATTTATTTAATGATCCCACTATTTCTTAGATGGTAAATTGATAGTTAAAATAAATGAAGTCACTGATTTCATTTAGATTAACATTGCTATCATTGAGTAGATAAGTGTTTAATTATGGAACAGAATATGATAAGAGCTGAGTAATTTAGATTCATAGAAGAAAACTATAGGAATTATAGAAAATATGTTAAGGCTATTTTTTTTTTTTTTGGTAAAAAGTAGATATAGTAAATCAAGTAAAGCTCTAAAAAATATTATCTATTTGAGTCTGTGACTTAATTATTAGGTGAAAATGGCTAAAGATGAGTTTATCAGAGAGGTCAAGCCAAGCCAGTCTGTTTCAATACACACATGATCGGTCCTGAAATATTTTCAAAGATTTGGAACTCCTCAGTAAATACTTTTCTTGCAAATTATTTTCAGTTCTCACCTTTATATTAACCACTACCTTGTCCTCCAAACATTCTCTTTCCAACTTCATTTTATCATAATTAGTACAATGGAAATGCATACAGGAGAAACACAAACCTAATTTTTCTTTTAAGTAATGACTGGACAGAAATAGTTAAGCCATGTGTATATTCCTTAGCCCACCCCTACCCCCTTCCCACACACACACATTTTATCTTTCAGAACACCTAAAGTTTAACTAAAAATCTTCGGAGAGGAAAACTGAACAAATGTATATGGACAGGTGAGAGGAAAAGACTTGCATCCCCACAAAGAGATGGAGAGACTGCACCCTTACACTATGGCCAGTGAATCCCTTCATATTTTCCATGTTACATTTCATTCCTATCTTATTATACTCATTTGAATGGGTACCTATTATTTTATAGTAAAAGTATCTATAATTATAATCTTGCAATAACAAAAACAATCAGATCTAAGTTTATGTCATTTTTATTAGTTTCAGGTGTACAAAACAACATAGTGATTAGACACATGCCTCACAAATTGATAAACTCAATAAGTCTATTATCCATCTAACACTGTGCATAGTTATTACAATATTATTGACTTTATTCCCTATGCTATACTTTATATACACATGACTATTATTTTTTAAATTATAGTTGACATTCAGTATAATTTTATATTAGTTTCAGGTGTATGTTATTTTGGTGTACTCACAACTAATTACTCTTTGCTATAAAGATAAAAGTTATATGGACTTTTACTTTTGACATTTTATATTAGAAGCTCATTGATATTTTGCTCATGTAGGGTAGACTGATTTTAGAGACAAAATATTATAATGTTTAACTTTGTCATTTGCAATGTGATTATATTCACTGTAATACTGTTTTCAGTATATGCGGCTTCAGTGATATAGAAGTTTATTTCTATTTCACACAATTTTCCAGGTGGGCAAGTTGTCAAGCACAGCTCTACTTCATGCCTTCATCCAAAGATTCAAACTGGCAGTAATTTCTACTCCTCAAAAAATGGTTTTCCACTCTGGGTCTAAAGTAGCAGTTATTGGAATCTCCAGACCACAATCAGTTGAAAGGAATAAAGGGAAAGGAGGAAATGAATGACAAGCAGTTTAAGTTTATGGGAATAACATGAAAGTTGCATAAATCACACCGCTCACATTCCTGTATGAAGGGTTTCATCACTAACTGTGTGGTAGGCTTTTCAATTTTAGCCATAACCTGCTAAAACTTGGGTGTGCATGGTTCTATTACTAAAATGGAGAAAGAGATAAAAATCAGAAGAAAAATTAGAGTCTCTGCCAAGGAAAAATCTTCAGTTGTAATCTTTTTGTACATATCTTTCCTGCATAACAAAAATACTGAGAAATAATAGGCTGGCAGCCTCAATCATAACAGAGATTTTTATCAATCCTTACTCGAATATTGTTTTACTCATTAAAAGATTCTGGTCAATAAATAGGATTTAACAAGCATAGAACTTATTTGGAAATGTATTTTTTTGTTTTTATTTTTTATACCTATATTTATTTTTTATATTAGTTTCAGGTGTCTAAAACAACATAATGATTAGACATTTACACTCCTCACAGAGTGATAACCCCCTCTCACAACAAGTCTACTACCCCTCTGACATCATATATAAAAACTGTTACTATACCATTGACTATATTCCCTATGCTGTACTTTACATCCCATGACTATATATATATATGTACACACACACACACACATATATATATACACACATACATATATGTGTATATACCATGTTTCCCCGAAAATAAGCCCCCATTAGGATAGTCAGCCAGACGGGCACATTTAGTACGCTATGACGATGTTCCAGAAAAAGATGACATAACTGTATTTGAATAAATGTAGATTGTTGTACATGAAAAAATAAGACATCCTCTGAAAAGAAGATCTAACAGAGCAAAAATTAATATAAGACTCAGTCTTATTTTCGGGGAAACACAGTATATATATATATATATATATATATATATATATATATACACATATATGTATATATTGGTTGACATTCAATATTATTCTACTTCAGCTTCAGGTTTTCATTCATTTTAAAGGCCAATTCCTCTCACTATGCAGTTTTTTAAAAACTATAACACCATTGTAATTTTCTGTTTGAATAAATAATGCAAGTTTTTAAATGGAAAATATATCCAAACTAATATACAAAATTGAAGTTCCATTTTTGCCACAGTGTTCTAATAAAATTTAGATGTTGGAGAGCATTAAGCAGGAAAATGACCATAGTTTTAAAATCACCATGGTTCTACATTTATGGCTTAGGGAAAATTGGAGAAAGTAAAAATGAGATTGTGTTTTCTGGATTAGGAAGGCATTGACCTTTCAATTCTCCATTTCATTTACACTGATTGTATCAGACAAGAAGAGTTAAGTCTACAAATTGTGGCTGATGTGAGAAAGATAAGAAAAACCTAATATAGAACTTAGAAACTAATGGAAAATAAGTTTGAGGTATTATTTTTAAAACAAGGGAAGTCAGCTTTATTTTCACGGTGCTGGACAAACAGAACGATATAAAATGCATTAAAACAGGAAAATATACAGGATCTATGTCTTATTTTAGTCCAAGAGAAAGTTTTAGTTTTAACTTCCAAAGTTTGCATGGAAAATGAAATTCTCCATTTAGATTTTAGGGTCAATATCAGATTACTTTCAAACCGGTGTAGTTACATCAACTTCTAAACAGCCTCTTTGTAGAATCATGATTTTAACTATAAGAACATGTCTTTAGAATCCTGGATTCTCATTAAGAAATGTCATTGCAGTTACATGAAATGAGGCAAAGCCTTATTTCTATGTATCTATTTTTTTCTACCTTTAAATGATATATTAATATATTATCTGACTTTCTCTCTGGGATTTTTATTGAAGAAGTTGCAACATATTGTAGATGAGTTTGGAGTGGAGATAGGAAAACCCTCAGGATAAACAGAACATATTTTTTTATTACCATCAATTATTTGAAGTTTATGTGGGAGGAAAGACCATTATTGATATATGAACACCTAATTTATTGAAAGTAAGTCAATGTTATCTTAACGGTAAAGAAAGGTAATAAATATGTGGCTGTGTGCATTTGGGCAGCTATTGCTCTTGACCTACACACACCTTATAATACTACTCACTTCTTAATTATTTATCTTCCCCATTCAACACCAAAAGCTCTGGTAAATAATGTAGGCTTTACTGTACATTTCATGTGGAGACTGAAGACATTGCACACTACTGATTTTTTAAATATTTTTTGACTTGTTTTATTTTACTTTTTAAATTTAAGTACAGTTGGTATACAATCTTATATTGGTTATACTAGTTTCAGGTGTACAATATAATGATTCAATGTTTTTATCCCTTACAATGTGATTACTCCACTAATTCTAGTAATCATCTGTGACTGCAAACTTATCACGATATTATTAACTATATTTCCCTTCCACTTTTCACTCATCCTGCCACTCCCTCTCTCTCCCTTTTGGTAAACATCCCTTCGGTCTCTGTTTCTATGAATCTGTTTGCTTGTTTGTTTGTTTTGTCCTTTTCATATTCCACATATAAGTGAAACCATGTGGTATTTGTTTTTCCCTGCCTGACATTTCACTTAGCATAATACCCTCTAGATTTATTCATGTTGTTGCAAAAGGCAATATTTCATTATTTTTTGTCGCTGCATTATATTCCATTGCACATGCACACACAGGTGTACCGATAGATAGATAGATAGATAGATAGATAGATAGATAGATAGATAGATAGATATATGATAGATGATAGATATCGTGTATATCACATCTTCTTTATCCATTCACTGTCTATCGATAGACACTAGGTTGCTTCCATATCTTGGCTATTGTTCATAATATTGCAATGAATAGATGGATGCATATATATATATTTTTTTCAAATTTATTTATTTATTTTTTAATTAGTTTCAGGTGCACAAGACAAGCATGTATATTTTTGAAATAGTGTTTTCAATTTCTTTTGGATAAATATAAAAATAAACTCAAAATGGGTTAAAGGATTAAATATAAGACCTGAAGCCATAAAACTCCTAGGAAAAAAAAAGAAGTGAACTACCTGACATCAGTCTAAGTAATACCTTTTTGGATACGTCCCTTCAAACAAGGGAAACAAAGGCAAAAATAAACAAATAGGACTCTTCAAATTAAAAATTTTCTGTACAGCAAAGAAAACCCTCAATAAAACCGAAAGACAACCTACTGATTGGGAGAATATATTCGCAAGTGATATACCCAATAAGAGTTTGATATACAAAACGTATAAAAAAACTCATACAACTCAATAACAAAAAGACAAACAATTGTATTGAAAAATGGTCAGAGGACATAAATATATAAATCTCCAAAGAAGACAAATAGATGCCATATGAAAAGATGCTCAATGTCACTAATCATCCAGGAAATGCAAATCAAAACCACAATGAGATATAATCTCACACCAGTCAGAATGGCTACTATCAAAAAATCAACAAATAACGTGCTGGTGACGATGTTAAGAAATGGAAACCTGACTTCCGGAAAAATGGCGGAGTGAGGTGAGCCTCTGTAAAGCTCCCCTGGAATTTACAAAGAATCGAACAACAAAAACTCCACAAAGGACTCCCTGCACAGCAGACAAGCAACACGAAGAGGCCCACTACCGACTGAAATCACCTACAGGTGGGAGATTCGCGCGAGTGGAGGGAGGAGGAGGAAAGGGAGAAGCGCGCGGAGACGGAGCCGCAGGGGCGCAGGACGCAGACCTAGCTCAGTGTGCCGAGCTCGCTGCTTCCCGGAACTACCGCAGCTGCGGGAGATCGGACTGCTAGGGCTCCGCCAGGGCTCCACAGGGCTGAGGGGACAGCATATAACACGGCTGAACCCAACGCTCACGGCAGAGACCTCGGAGAAAAGACTGAGGGAAAAAGGCTGAAAACGGTGGTTTAAGCCCGCACTGCCGAGCAGAGAACGGAGCCTTAGGCACTGAGACTAGCCGCCCCTCCCTCCCCTCCCAGAGCTCGCCCCGCCCCCACCTGCCCGGTGCTAGAAGCGAAACAGTAGCAGAGTCAGATCAAAACAACAGAAAATTTGCTGTTTTGAGAACTGTGGGCCGCAAACACAAATTCACAGCCCAACTAGTTCCAGCAAAGGGAAGGGAGCTGTGGAAGCAGGACCGGCTGTGGTGGTGGTCGCTGCCATTGCTCTGTGCCACCTCTCACAACTCACCCTGCCCCTGACCCCACCTATCTGGGCGGATCCCTGCAGGAGTAAACAGAACTGCTGAAATATACGGGCTCTGAATCAGCAGCTGGAAGAGCTTTCGAACATCAAAAGCTCTCCGCATACCCACTGGGACACTGCGCCCTGTGACCTAGACGAACTATTAACAGAGGAGAAGCCCGTCTCCCAGGGAATCCCCCCATTGCGTGAGAAGTTGTAATAGTGCAGAGAAAACATAGCACTACTGTGTGGGAGAAGAAAAATAAGTTGCAGTTGGAGAAATAATAAAACATTCTACCAACAAGTACTGGCAAACAAAAGAAAGACTGCTTTCTATCAACCTGTTGCAGAAGTCACTCCTGTAGATGTCTAGGAAGAGAAATAGTAAACCAGTAATCGCCATGAATAACCAAGGCAACAAGATAGCTCAGAAAGAAAGTGAAAAATCTCCAGAGAAGGCACTTAAAGATACAGAAATATGTGACTTAAATGACAGAGAATTCAAGATTGCAGTTCTGAAAAAACTCAACGAGATACAAGACAACACAGATAGGCAGTTAAAGGAACTCAGAAACTCAATCAAAGAACAGCATGAACATTTTACGAAAGAGATTGAAATCTTAAAAAAGAACCAAATAGAATTTCTGGAGATTAAGAACTCAATAGAAGAAATTAAGAATGAAATAACCAGCTTAGGTAGTAGAGTTGACCAGATGGAGCAAAGAATCAGTGACATCGAAGATAGAAACCTGGAAATGACGCAAATTGAAGAAGAAAGAGACTTGAGACTTAAAAGAAATGAAAGAACTCTACAAGAACTTTCTGACTCCATCAGAAAGAGCAATGTAAGAATAATGGGCATACCAGAAGGAGAAGAAAGAGAGAAGGGAACAGAGAATATATTCAAACAAATTGTCGATGAGAACTTCCCAAATTTGTGGACCGAACTGGACCCTCGAATCCAAGAAGCAAATAGAACACCTAGTTACCTCAATCCCAACAGACCTTCTCCAAGGCACATTGTATTGAAGATGTCTAAAATCAACGACAAAGAAAGAATCCTCAAGGCAGCCAGGGAAAAGAAGACGGTAACTTACAAAGGAAAGCCCATTAGATTATCATCAGATTTTTCAGCAGAAACTCTACAAGCCAGGAGGGAGTGGAACCAAATATTCAAACTATTGAAAGAGAGAAACCATGAGCCAAGAATAATATATCCAGCAAAGATATCCTTTAGATATGAAGGAGGAATAAAGACCTTTCCAGACATACAGAAGCTGAGGGAATTTTCTAATACACGACCTGCACTACAAGAAATACTAAAGGAGGCCATTCGACCACCATCAACAGGGACAATTTGTGGCAAACAAAACTAAAAAAGGGGGAGAGTAAAGGCCTGAACCGGAATATGGGAATGGAGAAAGTAAGCGTGCTGAAGAAAATGGAATACTCTAAATATCAAACTTTCTTTTACATAAACTTAAGGGTAACCACTCAAAATAAATCCAGAATTGAAATACATACTGAAATAAAAAAAGAAACAGAGGGAAACATCATAGAATACCACCACACAGAAATAATAGACAACAACAAAAAGGCAAAGAAACAATGGAGACACAACCTTACCAGAAAACTAAGGATAGAATGACAGGAAATCCTCACATATCAATAATTACTCTAAATGTAAATGGACTGAACTCACCAATAAAAAGGCACAGAGTAGCAGACTGGATCAAAAAACTAAACCCAACCATATGCTGTCTCCAAGAGACACATCTCAGCTACAAGGACAAGCATAGACTCAAATTGAAAGGGTGGAAATTGACACTCCAAGCAAATGGTACCCAGAGAAAATCAGGTGTAGCCATAATGATATCAGATGAAACAGACTTCAAGGTGAAAAAGATAACAAGAAACAAAGATGGACATTTCATAATGGTGAAGGGGACTGTACAACAAGAAGACATAACAGTCATCAATATTTATGCCCCCAATCAGGGAGCACCGAAATACACCAAGCAACTTCTAACAGAACTAAAGGGAGAAATTGACCAAAACACAATTATACTAGGGGACTTAAATACATCATTGACAGCTATGGATAGATCATCCAAACAGAAAATAAATAACGAAATAGTAGCCCTAAATGACACATTAGATGAAATGGACATACTTGACATTTATAGAGCACTTCATCCTAAAACATCAGACTATACATTCTTTTCTAGTGTACATGGAACATTCTCAAGGATAGACCATATATTGGGACATAAAATCAGTCTCAACAAATTTAAGAAGATTGAAATCATACCATGCATATTCTCTGATCACAAGGCTTTGAAATTGGATATCAACTGTAAAAAGAAAGCGGGAAAAAACACAAATACATGGAGACTAAACAACATACTTTTAAAGAAGGACTGGGTCAAAGAAGAAATTAGAGGAGAGATCAAAAGATACATAGAAACAAATGACAATGAAAATACATCCTACCAAAATTTTTGGGATGCAGCGAAAGCAGTTTTAAGAGGGAAATTTATCTCACTACAGGCCTATCTCAAGAAACAAGAAAACTCCCAAATAAATAACCTCATGTTACACCTTAAAGAACTAGAAAAAGAAGAACAAGTAAAACCCAAGGTCAGCAGAAGAAAGGAAATAACAAAAATTAGAGCAGAACTAAATGAAATAGAGAACAAAAAGACAATAGAAAAAATTAATATGACAAAGAGCTGGTTCTTTGAAAAGATTAACAAAATTGACAAACCCTTGGCTAGACTTACTAAGATAAAAAGAGAGAAGACACTGATTAACAAAATCAGAAACGTAAAAGGGGAAGTTATCACGGACACCACAGAAATACAAAGGATCATCCAAGAATACTATGAAGGACTATATGCCACCAAATTCAACAACCTAGAAGAAATGGACAAGTTCTTAGAAACATATAGCCTTCCAAGGCTGAACCATGAAGAACTGGAAAATCTAAACAGACCGATCACCAGTAACGAAATTGAATCAGTCATCCAAAACCTTCCCAAAAGCAAAAGTCCGGGACCAGATGGCTTCACTAGTGAATTCTACCAAACCTTCAAAGAGGATCTAATCCCAATTCTGCACAAACTCTTCCAAAAAATTGAAGAAGAGACAGTACTCCCTAACTCATTTTATGAGGCCAACATTACCCTGATACCAAAACCTGGTAAGGACAGCACAAAAAAAGAAAACTACAGACCAATATCTCTAATGAATACCGATGCAAAAATCCTAAATAAAATTCTAGCAAATCGAACACAACAATGCATTAAAAAGATTATTCATCACGACCAAGTGGGGTTCATCCCCGGGGCACAAGGATGGTTCAACATACGCAAATCCATCAATGTGATACAGCACATAAACAAAATAAAGGACAAAAATCATATGATTATATCAATTGATGCAGAAAAAGCATTTGACAAGATACAACATCCATTTCTGATTAAAACACTTAATAAAATGGGTATAGAAGGAAAATACCTTAACATAATAAAGGCCATATATGACAAGCCCTCTGCTAATCTCATAATTAATGGAGAAAAACTGAAGCCCTTTGCTCTACGTTCAGGAACACGACAGGGATGTCCCCTATCACCTCTGCTTTTCAACATAGTGTTGGAAGTCCTTGCCAGAGCAATCAGGCAAGAGAAAGAAATAAAAGGCATCCAAATTGGGAATGAAGAAGTTAAATTATCACTCTTTGCAGATGACATGATGCTATATATAGAAAACCCTAAAGACTCCACCAAAAAGCTATTAGAAACAATCAACGAATACAGTAAAGTTGCCGGCTACAAAATCAACGCACAAAAGTCCATTGCCTTCCTATATACTAACAATGAAATCTCAGAAAAAGAAATACAAAAAACAATTCCTTTTGCAATTGCAGCAAAAAGAATAAAATACCTAGGAATAAACTTAACCAAGGATGTGAAAGACCTATATGCTGAAAACTATAAGACATTTTTGAAAGAAATTGAAGAAGACACAAAGAAATGGAAAGACATTCCGTGCTCATGGATTGGAAGAATCAACATAGTTAAAATGGCCATATTACCCAAAGCAATATACAGATTCAATGCAATCCCCATCAAAATCCCAATGGAATTTTTTAAAGAAATAGAACAAAAAATCATCAGATTTGTTTGGAACCACAAAAGACCCCGAATAGCCAAAGCAATCTTAAGGAAAAAGAACAATAATGGAGGTATCACACTTCCTGACTTTGGCTTGTACTACAGGGCTACAATCATCAAAACAGCATGGTATTGGCAGAAAAACAGACACATAGACTAATGGAATAGAATTGAGAACCCAGAAATAAAACCACATAAATATGGACAGATAATTTTTGACAAAGAAGCTGAAAACATACAATGGAGCAAAGACAGCCTCTTCAATAAATGGTGCTGGGAGAATTGGATAGCCACGTGCAAAAGAATGAAACTGGACTGCTATTTGTCACCATGTACCAAAGTTAATTCAAAATGGATCAAAGACTTAAGCATAAGACCTGACACAATAAACTGCATAGAAGAAAACATAGGTACTAAACTTATGGACCTTGGGTTCAAAGAGCATTTTATGAACTTGACTCCAAAGGCAATGGAAGTAAAAGCTAAAATAAACAAATGGGACTATATGAAACTTAAAAGCTTCTGCACAGCAAAAGAAACCATTGACAAAATAAAGAGGCCACCAACTGAATGGGAGAAGATTTTTGCAAACAGTGCCTCCGATAAGGGGCTAGTATCCAGAATATACAAGGAACTCATGCAACTCAACAACAAAAAGACAAACAACCCAATTGAAAAATGGGCAGAGGACTTGAAGAGACATTTCTCCAAAGAGGACATACAAATGGCAAATAGACATATGAAAAAATGCTCAACATCACTAATCATCAGAGAAATGCAAATAAAAACCACAATGAGATATCACCTCACCCCAGTCAGAATGGCTATCATCAACAAGACAAACAATAACAAATGTTGGAGAGGCTGTGGAGAAAAAGGAACCCTCATACACTGTTGGTGGGAATGCAGACTGCTGCAGCCGTTATGGAAGGCAGTGTGGAGGTTTCTCAAAAAATTACGAATAGAATTGCCATATGACCCAGCAATCCCTCTTCTGGGTATCTACCCAAAAAATCTGAAAACATTTAGAGATAAAGACACGTGTGCTCCAATGTTCATTGCAGCTTTGTTTACAGTGGCCAAGACATGGAAACAACCAAAATGTCCTTCGATAGATGAATGGATAAAAAAGTTGTGGTATATATACACAATGGAATACTATTCGGCAGTAAGAAAAGATGATATAGGAACATTTGTGACAACATGGATGGATCTTGAGAGAGTAATGCTGAGCGAAACAAGTCAGACAGAAAAAGCAGAGAACCATGTGATTTCACTGATATGTGGTATATAAACCAAAAACAACAAAAGAACAAGACAAACAAATGAGAAACAGAAACTCATAGACACAGACAATAGTTTAGTGGTTGCCAGAGGGTAACGGGGGCGGTGGGTGGGGGGTGGGAGATGAGGGTAAGGGGGATCGAATGTATGGTGATGGAAGGAGAACTGACTCTGGGTGGTGAACACACAATGGGATTTATAGATGATGTAATACAGAATTGTACACCTGAAATCTATGTAATTTTACTAACAATTGTCACCCCAATAAATTTAATTAAAAAAAAAAAAAAAAAAAAAAAAAAAGAAATGGAAACCCTTGTTCATTGTTGATGGAACTGCAGACTGGTGCAGCTCCCATGGAAAACAGTATGGAGATTCCTTAAAAAAAGAAAGAAAGAAAAAAGAAAAAAAATGATATACCATACTACAGAGCAGTTATGTTTTTGCCTTCTAAATCTTTACTCCTCAATATACCTACACAGAACTCTACGTATGTTTTCTTCTTTCTTTCCGTCACATCCATCATTCACCACACATCAGCTTCATTCCCACAACATGAACACCACATTCTATGACACAAGAATTTGTTCAGCCAAATTTTTTGTCTAACATTCCTTAAACATTCTCTGACAGTAGAAGTGGAAGGATGTGTGGCTTTGTGTGTCATACCATAGGTAAAACATTAACTCATCTACTTTCACTGGGCTATGCATGCTCATATTCTGAGTTTAAAAAGAATGGTTAAGAGAACAAATTCTAAAGTCATACTGCTTGGTTTCAAATCCTGTATCTGCCACTTATTATGTTAAATAACATAAATGTCTTCTATTATTAGTGGTACTTGAGTTGAAAAATTTTAGAGGCAGAGAACTTTGAAAACAGTCAAGTAGAAATAAGTTTTCATTCTGGCTCTAATTCTAATTAGTTGTGTGACTTGGGAAAAAATTACTTGCTATCACTGATAGTTTCTTTGTATGAAAATTTGGGGAAATATAAACCTAGGAAATACACGCACTCACACACACGCACTGCTAAACAAATGGTAGCTACTACTCTATTCAGCACGTACTGAAAATAAGGAAAGAAGGAGATGTAAAATGATTTTAAGTAAAAATTAGTACAAAAAATACAAGGAGGTTTATATCAATATTCATTTAACAAATAAGCACAGAGCTAAGCGTAAGTAATGAGCAACATCAGACATTGCTCTTTATTCTTATTCACCTCATTCTGTATGTTCTCTGGGAGTGGTCAAAAAAAGCAAAATGAAAAGTGGTCTTTTATTTCTTATAAAAGCAATCTGGAAAAGAGGTAAAAGAGAATAGTGCAGTCCCATTAATATGGACTCTGATACATTAATCTGACAAATCATTAATATGACTGAGTAGCTTAATGAAAAATAATAAATGGCCTTGCAGTGGTCAATCACATTACTAATGAGTTTATTATTATACATACTTTGGAAAATAAGTCAGAAGAGTATTTCAACATGAAGAAAGTGAGTATATATAACTATAGAAGCATTTTTAAAAGCAACAAGTTTATGCGTGTTTTGTCTACTGGGGGATTAGGATCAATGCTAAAGAGAAAATCAGCTGTCAACAAAGGATAGATACTGGAAACATGATAGCATAACAAATCTATGACAGATTTTTCTTAAAGCCCTATTCTTTACTTCTGAATCAATATTTTTGTCAATCTCAGAAAAAACATTACAAGCCACACCAGGATTGTGTCCCTAAATTGGAATATTTCAAATATGTATTTTGGATCTTTTCATAATATTTTACCGTTTCCTTAACATTCAAAATTGACATAACAGTTTCAGAAAACATTTTAGGAATACACATCAATGTGAAACATACTTTGCAAGTTGAAATTAGACTGCCTGAAATGTTGTATTTTTTGTACAGTAATGGAGTAAGCATATCTTTTGATACTCAGGTAAAACTATGCTATCAGCCAAGGGTGTCTTTACTTTTCAAATTCAATACCTTCCTAATTAATTGATTTCCACATAAATAGAGCTTTTGTAAAGATTTAGGATCACTTATGAAACTATTTTTTTTTTCTTTTTGATTTCAGTATCCGAAAATATTTTCAAGTACTTGTACTTTAACTAAGCTAGAACCACATAATACTAGAAGTCTTGATTCATTTTGATATTCTGAAATCATATATATGTATATATTATACTGTGTGTCCCCGAAAATAAGACTTAACCGGAAAATAAGCCCTAGCATGATTTTTCAGGATGACATCCCCTGAACAGAAGCACTAATGTGTCTTTTGGAGCAAAACTTTATAGAAGACCCGGTCTTATTTTCAGGGAAACTGTATATATATATATATATATATATATATATATATATATATATATATATATATATATATAGACTTAAAAGAAAAAATCCAATCTACAAACTTTTGAGTCACGGAAAGTGAGGAGTAGAAAGCTAGAAGGCTTTCTTTATCTTCTATATTTTCATTGTGATTATGTAAAGGGTATATATTCGTAAGTCAATAAGCTGGAAAAAACTACAAGAAATCTTTGTGAAACAAAAAGGTGAAATTTTGAGTTAAAACAATACACCAAGTTGGGCAAAAGTGACTGGCTCTTCTTTGTACCACTCTTGTGTCACTAGCTTAAGCTGAAATGCTCTATAAGAAAAAGGAATGCCTCCATGACAATAGGTAAAACTGCTATCTCTATAAAAAGAAAGAAAATAGTGAAGGGAATGGACCGGTAATAAAAACGCCTTTGTAGCCTTCAGTATCACACCCAAGCATTTAACTTGAAGACGCAGAAAAGGAATAAATGGAAAAACATAGAAACTGGGAGAAATTTAAAAGCAGAAATTAAGTGCTAAGAAAAGTGGATAAAATAAAATTGATCAAACCAAGGTTTAACTTTTTAAAATCTATCACATGAATAAGCTGGTGAGATCTCTAACCAAGAAATAAAACAAATTTATGGAGTTTGGAATGAAAGTAATTATAAACACAATTGGAGCAATTAGAGATATTAGAATGTTATGAACAATGCTACACTAGTAAATTTACAGAAAATTGTAGCTGAAAAGCATAAATCTTAGAAGTCTAAAAAAAAAATTAAATATAGTGAAACATTATCAGTAAAAGAGCACCATGCTCAAGATTTTTATTAAAATAAAAACACATCATAACCTATAAACAGTGGTTCCCCAGATTTGCAGTGATATTTTATAAGCTATTCATTATTTTTAAAATATTCAATAAAGAATACAGTCTACTTTTAAAGTCAAGAATAAAATATTAAAACATTTCTAGAAAAGCTCGGAAGTTTGTATATAGATAAATGAAACATCACATTTACTCACATAACCAAAGCAGAATATTAGCATGTCAAACATGATATATATATATATATATATATATATATATATATATATATATATAATATAATGTTATATATATATATAATATTTTCACTAAGCAATTTATACAGTATTTAATGTTGTATAAGATGTTAAATCAAATTCAGTTTGTATTAATTCATAAATTCTGTCTATACATAATCAAAAAAATTATCTTACAAAAGACTAAATTGAATAACCAGGATTTGAATAAGAATTTATCAGTGGCAAAAAACAGATAGATCTGATAAAGTGTTTTACAAAAATAATTTTAGAATTTTTTGTTTAAAACACAAAACTTTCATTACGTTTCAAAAGAAATAAACACTTAAGAGTGCTCCTATCCTTTGCCGTTTTGAATCATCATCACTAGAATAATTATTATTAGGAAATGTGCCTGCTTCATTTCCTGCATATGCTAACTATACACGGAATGACATATTACAGCAATTACTGTCAAGAGAATTACTATTAAAAAATCATTTCTTTTGCAATTACAATGTTTTCACTTAAAACAAAAAAGAACTAAATTAATCATCCTTTGCCAATTATTGGAGTGATCTACCCCTAGATATCCTCACAGCTCCCTCTTTTACTTCTTTTAGGTCTTGCTGATCAAGTATCACTTTCTCATGAAATATTTTCTTTATCACATGTGTTAGATTTATATTTGTTCACAATTATTCACTCTTCCTGGAGGATTGTACATTCTTGCTGAGTTCACTTTAGGTTCAGCCCTGTGACTTGATTTGTTAACTAATATGTGAAGATCAGTGACACATGTTCTTCCAGGCAGAAGCTTCCAGAACTTTCACATCGTTGCTCACATCTCATTTCCCTCTGCCCGGATACCTGTAATGGTCTCCATAGGAGATGCTCTGTCAACCTGGACCTCACAGGAAAGACAACATGGAAAAGAGCCATTCTTCCCCTGAGATCGCCATGTTGCATCAGCAATAATTAAACTTGTATTATATGTAGTAAACCTCTGAGACTTGGAAGTTGATCGATATCACAGTATTACCGAGCCTATTCTCAGGGATACACTACCCCACAAAACTGCAGGTACACCTCCTGAAACTTTTTCTTTTTTTGTATATATTTTTTTGTCCCTTAACATATACATCTATGTTTACGAGTATTCACTATCTGTTTTCATCTATAAGAATATAAGCTCTATGAAGGCAGAGACTTTATGCTTTCAATTGCCAAAAGCCCAGTGCCTAATTTAGGGACTGTGGTAATTTTTAGCCAGATGGAAATATGGAAGGAGAAAGGACCCATCAGGCTGAGGTAGCAATCTTCCCAAAATGCCAGAGGAGAGGTGCAGTTGCTGAATTGTATCACTTCATTTACTTTTTCCAGCAGAAGGGAGAAAATAAACCTATGTGGAATGGACAGGAAATTGGAGGACTATATTATTGTTGTTATCCATGAAGTCTGGACACAATCAGAAGAGAGAAACAACACAGCAATTTGAACCAAGGAAGTTTAATATACAGAAGTATTGACTATAACAAAAGACTGGAGTAGTGGGAAATAGGCTAACAAAATTTAAACTGAACGCTAAAAACATATAGGAATTGCAGATGTAAGAAACATCCACAAATACAAAAACACAAACAAACAAACCAAAAAACAAAGGTGCTGGGATAGAAGAACCAAGAAGAGACCCAGGTCCTTCAGAACAATGTCTCCTAAGGTGCTAAGACAGTGGTTGCCTTGGCAGAGTGTTAATGAGGCACTCTGCTACAAAACTACCCAAGGAAGTGGGCTGAGGGATATGCTGGTCGTTATTAATTGCAAGATTGGGTGATGAAGAATCACCTATGCCAGCACATCAGAACACGGAGAAAGATCCCTTTCCTCTTGTACTGTTGGTCCTACATCCTCTACTGGAAGAACTTAAAATCATGTCAACTTGCAAAAGAAAATAACATAAAGGTCCCGGGTACATTTTCACAGATCAGGAAATGTAGGATGAATGTGACGTTGAGAGGCAATAATTTGATAACTGACATTCCAAGTAAGAGATTTTGGTGATTGTTCCAAGAGAGCAGAAAAGGGGGCATAATACTTTAGACAGATACAGAGCTATTAACAAGTAGATTTGACAGGATTTGATAACAGATTAAATGTAGAACTGAAAAAGAAGGAGGAGTCGAGAACCCTCAGTTCTACTGTGGATGACTAATTTCCCTAAGATGTGGAATTCAAGAATAAATAATCCTTGGAGATTCACTGTGAAGATTGCTGGGGAAAGAAGTTAGTAAGTAAAGTTTTAGACACATTGAATTAAAGATATTCACTAAATATCTAGGGGAAGATATCCTCCTCATAATTGAATATAAAGATCTGGAGCTCAGGAGAGAGATACACACTGGAATATGGATTTTACACCTTCCATATAAAATGATGACCAAATACTTGACATAGATATCAGCAGAGAATTGCTAGGTAATATGATAGGAATTGGATTTTATCAACCAAGAATGAAAAGGTAAGTCTGCCAAAGGCAGGTATCCTAGTGAATACTAGTATGTAACGGTTCACTCTTTTTCCTTGGCTTCATGGCATTAGGATGTTTAGTACCAAGAATTCCCTCCCAAGTTCAGGCCTCATGCAGCATATGGAGGATTTATGCCCAGTTGGGACATTTCATATACCACGTTTTTCTGAATTATGGTAAACAATAATGATGTGTGTCTTTTACACTTAAACTCCAATAATTCTCCACATTGTAGACAATTTTTCAAACAATTTCTCATAAAATGATTGAACGATATGAGCTATCAGGAAGCAGAATCATGTCAATAAGAGTGACATTTGCATGGTGAACTCGTTCTCTCAGGGTGAGTTTTATTGGAAAACTATTTTCAAATGAGTTAGAAGATCTCCTGCAGAATTCAGAGGGCTATTGTTGGAAAATCTATGAGTAAAAAGTCACCCCTTGATGATTTGGGCTCTTTTCATATTACTAATACCATCACTGTAATGACAGTCCTGTCAGTAATTATAAAAGCAGAACTTGTGCAGTAAGAAAAAAGAAGAAGCTAGGAAAAGGGTAAGAAGCAAATGAAAATTAGAAAGAACCATTAGATAAATTAAAACTAATTTTTTCACAGTAAAATAGAAGAAAAATTAACATAATTAATTTTAAACAAATAAACATTAGTAGAAAATAAAATACAGATTCAAAGTTAAAAATTAAAGCAATGAGATTTAAAATAAGGATTATAGAAAAAGAGATGCATATATAAAAATATTAAAGGTGAAAAATCCTCAGGCAAATATGAATGAGTACATGAAATTAATAACCAAATAATTATAAAGTATAAATACATATTTCTTTAAAGTTATGAAAATACAAAATTTACTTTAAAAAAGGAAGAAAAAAATGGCAGTTCATGAAATAAATACCAAATATATAGAGGGTAGTCCAAGGTAAGTTAATGAAGTATATTTGAATGGGGGGTCAACAAGGTAGAAATGAAAAAAAAACATCAAATATAAGCAAAGCAGAGATGTGAAGTCTAACTAATATCTTCTGTGGATCTTACTTCTGGTGTACAGTACACAACCTTGGACTAACCTGGCCTACTCACCGTAAAACATGGCCTGTGGGCATGTGATCTTTTTTTCACTCTAGCTTTCAAGTCCAAGAGAGACAAGACCTCCAGTGACCTACTAAGACCCAGACACTAATGAGTTCAGTGATCTCAGAAACACCAGCAATCTCAGAAAATGAGAGAAACAGGAGAATCACTCATGCATACTGTAAGTTATTGCTGTATAGTAAGCATCATCACAGATTTGCTTTGTGGGAAAGAAAAAAAAATAAAACATAAGTAATAAAAAAATGAAAACTTGTCAAATAGTCTTGACACAGCTTATAGTGGATAATTCCTATTTGTATATTATATATTTATTTCAGAATGACTTGTAGAATAATTTCCCGATGGAAAGTATAATTAGAGAAGAATGATCTACTAGTAGTTTCAAGCCTTAGCTCATCCTTTTGCCATGATTTAATAAATCTTAGGAGTATTTATATTGTAGAGTGAAACAAAAAGTTTTGATATTATAGAGTTGTGGGTTTGAATCTTAATTCTGCCCCTGACTGTTTGTGAGATTTTTCCCCCTAATATCTCAAATCCCATAGGCTTTTACTGTGTAATTGAGAATAGACTTGTAGGGCTATTTGAAGATTAGAAATAGTGCATTCAAAACCTTTGGCACAATGTTTGGCAGAGAGTAAATAATACCTCTCATTTTTGTTGTTATACTTACAGCTACTAAGTACTATTCTGAATCAGTATTAATCTTCAATCACAAACTAACGATCACTAGCAAGGTTTTATGGCTTGTCACAAGCAAGCCAATTAACTTCATTAATTGGTGTCAAAAAATTAACGTTGCTATACATTTTAACATTTCAGTGACTTTCCCTTCAGACGATGTAGTCATTGTACAATAAAATGCATATCTGATATTTGCAGTTCATTTCTGTGCTAATTTATTTATCCAAGTGTCTTTCATATTAGTGCATTCTTATTCAGTAACAAGTGCTGTCAAAATAAATTTGTCAAATGATCATTCGCATAAAAATAAGGGGACAAGGAAAATCAGACACGACAGGGTCATAGCATGTGTGGAACTTAATTATTTACTGCAATAGGTTTTGGCTCTAAGGAAAGAAAAGTTGCTGTAAGTATTATTGATTTTTACTTGGAAAATGTGTCCTATTGATTTTTCCATCTAGACCTTTAACTATGACTTTTAATATACTATTCTTGTCTATAATGACAACTGATGGGTAAACAGGAACAGAAAATGCACAGGTGGGGATAGAGCAAAACAGGGCTTTAAGAAATACTATCTAAGTTTTTAAATTTGTTTTTTTTCTCTCTCTAAACATATAGTATTTCAAAGTACTACTTAATTTTGAAATGGGAAAACAGGTTCTTAGCTTTTTGAGTGAAAACATGTGGAGAGTTTAAAAAGAAGCACTTAATTTGTGGTTTCAAAGCTTCTATGATTTGGGGCAAAGAATTCCTGGATTTCTCCCAAAAATGAAGTTCAAATTATTTGGTGGGGTTGTTCAGTTTTGTGTTTTTTGTTTGTTTGTTTTGGGTGTTTTTTTATTTTTTTGGAGTTTCAGTATTTCTTTTAATGAGGTTTTGTTTTTCACAGTAGTCATTAGTTAGTTATATTTTATTACCTTTGGGATTTGGCATTCCAGCATTTGGGAATGTATTTATTCAGTCACTGTAAAAAACAAACAAACAACAACAAAACTGCTGTAATTATGAAGAAAGTTTTTATGATCTGGCACTTCACAGTCAATACTCTCTATGCTTCAAAGACCCTACTTTTTCACAGCTACCCAAAATAGCCTCTATAGATAATAACTTCATTTCCCTTTTATTCTCTCCATGCATCTTTTCTACTTTTCTCTCTTCTTCTCTCACTCGCTCTCTTTCCTTTTCTTTCTTCCTTTTACTTCACTATATCCTCTCTTCTTTCCCTTTCTTCCTTCCTCTTTCCCAAGTGCCTTTTTTCATGTAAAAGCTCAAAATAAATAATTCAGTTTAAATGTTTAATATTTGTGCTGTTTTTGTTTTTTTCAGGAAACAGTTATTATTTAATTTGTACCACATTTTTAGCTGAATAGAATAAAATTGCAAAGAAGACAATTCTGTTGACATGTTAGTAGATATTATCCTTCACCTCAACAGTATATAATTTTAGTGTATGTGCCATGTAACAATCACTTAATCAAATTCACATAAGTGCTCTGGGAATTTTCAGACTCATTTAGAATCTTTTAGTTAAGAATGCTACATTGATATATATATATATATTTATGGCTCCATGGGGAAATTTGATTTCCAGATATTAATTAATGCCTGAAAGAAGCAAAGGTTAAAAGAACACACAAAAATAGTACCTAATAACAAGTGATTAGCTTATGGAACATTTGCTTTATCATTCAAATTATTAAACATTTTTTAACGATATGGTTTAAGGAATCCCACAAAAACATATTCCTATTAAAAAAAATCCCAGATTCTGTTTTCATACTTTAGTTAACTAAAAAATAATATTCATACAAACTAATATTTTTGATAAAACCAGACAGATTATTCATATATGGTTGGCCATTTAAAACATTTTAACATTTTATCTGATTCATCCCTCATTTTTATCCCTCATTTTATGCATGATGATCACTGAGACCATGTAAATTGCCTGCAGTCACACACAGTAAAACTCAATAATCTGGTCCCCTTGATCTATTCAGTCTATATTGCACTTTATTATTATTATTATTTTTTAATTAGATAAACTGTCTTCAAGAAGATGGCATACAGAATTTGTTTACTTTAGTTAAGAGTTAAGTAGCAAAGTTAGGCAACGGGATCAGCGCCCTATAGAAGTAGTTAGCTATGGATTACAGCAGTCTGCGGAGGCACACCTCAGGTGAGAAGACAAAGCTTGAATGAATTTGCAAAGCAGGTCTCTGCTACAATTTCCTTCTGACTCACTCTAGGAAAATGGTTAGACGACTTGAAACCCATATAGAGAAGTGATTATGTTAGACATTTTATACAAGGTTGATTTTTCTGTTTAGAATCATGAAGATAAGAGAGTGTCAAAAAGAATGATGTTCAAAGAACGGATCATTTTCCCCAGGCAAAACTGAGGATGATTAATTATGTTGCCTAAGGTGGAAGTTATTTGTGCTTACATTTTATTTAAAAACAAAGTACTAGAAGTAGTTCCAAAAGGCAAATAAAATAACTGAACAATAATTCTTTATATCTCTGGTTATTTCCTTTATGTTCTGCAGCCTTCCAATTCTAGGAAACAAGTACATTTTAAAAAGTGAGTTGTACAAAGTGGCCTTCTTTTTTTACTTGTCCAATGAAACTGGAAAACTGACAATCAAAAGTGCAGCTCTTCAGACAAGCTTGAGGCAATTTTGGATTCATGTGTTTAAAAAAAAAAAATCAGACTTTCTTCTTTACTCACATTGTGCTTCTGTTTTTGCTGACAATGTCACAAAGGTACTGCACATCAAAGAAGGCCTCTAGAGCAGACCTTAAGGTCACATTACAAACCTCCAATTTTTAACTATTCTACTGAAGACCTGCACTCTGGCACCATTAGCCTAATTATTTTTTACAGCTCCAGGATCAGCATTGTCATTTAAATTAAAATAACACACTTAAATATAATATAATATCAATCCTCAAAAAAGCCTCATAATTAAGAACAGACCATTGCTAAATCCTCAAATCTGCAACCATATAAATCCTCTCCTAAAGCAAGCCAGTAATCCATTCAGCTTTGAAATATTATTGATGTGTCATATCACATTTACAAAAGCATCCTATTTTTCTACAATACTTTTTTCATACTACTTTCTGGCATTGTATTCCTTGCTCTCTTTCAAAAGAAAAATTGCAGAAAAGTGGAATCTATTTGTACTGAGAATTATCGTTTTATGAATCTGTATTAATCTGACTCATCTTCTCTGATGTTCATAAAGTTATTATTTTATAAAAAACAACAAAAATCCTAGTAAGAAATACCTTTGCTTCTCCACAAGTGTTTGGTAATTAGAAACATAAAGACAGCTTTGTGATCTAATACCTCTGAGAAAAAAGGTTTCAAGTATTTTCTCTGAGCTGTTATGAGTTGAGCACACTGACCAGTCCTTCTGATACACTTGAATCAAACATCCCTAAGTAATGAAGCATCAGGTTTTGCCCCAAACTAACATTTGGTGAGGGTATTAACAATCTAATAAACATTAACCAGATCATGCTGGATTGTGCGGAAAAAAAAATTAATAACAGAAACAAAACAAAACAAAACAAAACAAAAAACAGTTCTGAAAATATGTCATCTCCATTCAAATTCACTTTTACAGAGCTAATATCCAACTAGGTTTCTCCTGTCAGACACAGTTGTCAGTAGAACAAACAGTAGCTTGTGCTGAATGATTAGTTACCTAGTGGTAAAGGGATATGCTGTGTATGCATTTGGGAAGCATTTTGATCAGGTAACATGTAGAAATTGCTCTGTGCCACTGCTTGATGCCTGTTTCTTATGTTTTATTAAACTTCCATAGTACAAAAGAGATGGAGCCATTTAAGCACAGCCATAAAATACACACAGTAGAAATTTTGTTGCAAAATATAAAGTAAAATCTTAAGAGGAAAGAGAGTGTATGCACGAAGAGGAAAATCAGGTGTAAGAGCTAAGAGCAGAATCACTTGAAGTCACAGGAAAGACTTATAGGAGAAGGGATAGTGGAATGCATCTGTCACAGAGCAGACTCCTGATAGATTTGGCAGAACCAACACAGGAGCCAAGGAAAGTTCAGCCCAATGTGTAAATCTTTGTGTATTCATGATCCAGTAGAACACATTGTCAGAACTCCAAAAACCTAGACTGAAAAATCCTGCAAATCACTAGAATTTATTTTCTTCTGTAAGCAAGCAAACTGGATCACAGCTTAACCTAAGAAAAGACGATTTCAATGTTTAAAGTAGGTCTCAGCAAATGTTCTCCTTAAATGTTCAGATAGCAAATATTTTAGGCGTTGCAGGCTACTCAGTGTCTACTGCTATTTCTCAACTCTGTCCTGACAGTGGGGATGCAACCATAGGCAATATGTAAACCGATGAATATGGCACTGTTCCAACGTTACTTATAGACCCTGCAATTTTAATTCCCATATGATACAAATATTCTTTTTATAAAATTATTTTTCAGACATTTCAAACCATGTAAAAACCTTTCATAGTTCATCGATCAGACAAAATGAGGCAGAGGCCAGCTTTTACCTGTGGGTTGTAGTTTGCTGACTCATGGTCTTGAGACATAAAAGCAAGGTAATAAGTGAGAATTATCTGATGCTGGGAATCTGAAAAATTGGGGTTGTTTGTTTTGAATTTTCTAGTCTGAAATTCATTTCCAAGGATCAATGGCATCAGCAGCTTGCAGTATTTTCGTTGAATTTTCCTGACACAAGAGTCTATGGCTTTATTTAGTGACAAATAAAAGAGCCTAACTAGATTTGGCAGATAGAGCCTAGGATTGTTTCTATTTCTTTGTGTCTTGCTCCTGCTACTGTAACAAATCTACCTTAGAAACTTGAAGGATATTTTAAAATAATTAGTGGTATTTCTTTTTCCTATGAAATACGTATAGTTCTAATTTGTATCTAACTATATAGTAAAACGTGTATCTTATCTCATGGTAGTCATTTGAATTTCCAGCTGTAATCCCAGAATGATAACTAGCATATCTAATTTCAAAGAGGACTTTTACATTTTCAAGGTGATATATGCAGTGGTTAAGGGAATGGTCCAGAGAAGCAGACTGGGTACAATCAGAGATATGTCACTTAGGACTGTATGGTTTTGGACAGTTATCTAAACTCTGTATCTGAGTTTATTCATCTACAAAGTGGAGATATTTCATACAATTGTTTTGAGTTGATTTGTATAAAATACTTAGAATAGAAACTGACACAAAGGAAGCTTTATAAAGATGTCTGGTTTACTATCATTATAAGAAAGCATCTTTTCATGTATCATTTCCTCTTTCTCACAAACTCTCATTGAGTAAGCAAAATAACACACACACACAACTTCACATGATTTGGGTTAGTACAATAAAATAGGTGATCCATATAAACTTCCTTTAGGTGAACTTCAACACATATTGATTAACTTTCAATACTACAGTACTTTCAATCTGAAAACTCAACCTTATTTAAAAATATACAGGAATATTTCACCTTTAGAGGGTACAAGAAGATAAAAAGTTATATCTTACACTAAATAAATTCTTAAATATTATTTCAAATATATGGATTTGAGGAAAAAGGAAATTATCAATCAGCTACCTTTAATTATACTGAAAAGTTTGCTTAAAATAATAGGATGGTTATTTCATTAACAGGTTACTCTTCTTATTATTTAATTGACTCTGTATCTCTAATTAATCTTTATGTATACATTTCTAATTTTAGCACAATATTTGTATTATCCTACATGGAAATTCAATAAGAGAGATTAAGAATAGCAGCAACTGTTCCCCAACTTCTATACTTATAAGTTAGTTGTACAGAAAGATATTTCAACAATCTGGTTGTAGTTTTCAAATTAACGATTTGATGTATGATAATTGACAGCATTGCCATTAAAGTATAAAACATTATATTATCTTGTCTTTACATTCTTACAAAAATAAATTCTAAAATGAATACTTACAAGTTTAACATCATACAAACCCTTATTTTTGACATGCAAAAAATAGAACAACCACAAAAACAAAGTGATGTAAAAATTTGAATAGGTTATCTATAAAATGTATATATATATATATATATATATATATATATATATATATATATATATATCACATTCTTTTGTCTATCATTATCATATGTTTTTCAGGATAGGAACAGATATAAATATTTACATAAAACACACATTTTCTTTTCAGTATAACCTATTAGATATTTGTTACTTTTTCTGTCCTTAAGTGAGAGAACTTAAAAGACTTAAAATAAAAAATATACACCATGTCTTTAAGATTGGGCTGCAAATACACACAATAGTCAGATTTGGAATGGAGGTTTTGAATGCTTGTCCAAGTCTCTTCCCACAACACACCAAAGATGACCTGTACTAAATTACAGTACAGTATAATCTGATAATGTCATTTTTGTCTGGAGTGAAAATTGCCTTTTGGGTCCCAAGGAAACATTTATTTTAATCATTTTTGATAGAAATCTTCTGGAGGTCTAATAACACTTCTTGTCTTTTTAAAAAGAGGCCACAACAGGAAATTTACTCTTATCTTGATGATTCACAGCCTGCATCTTGAACATTCATTACCATACTCTGTGGTACTGACTCTCCTGTCAAGCTGTCAGCTGTCATCATCTGCCATCACCCTGCTTGCATCTAACAGCCTTCTGCTTTTATTACTCTCAATGGCTCTAGGTCAGTAAACCAGATGACTAAGGCTTTTAAAGATTGTATGTAAAGATTCTCAGTTTTCTCAACTGTAAAATGAGGTTGCTATGCAAGACCAGTGGTTCTCAACACTGAGTGCATATTTGAATCACTCAGGGAGTTTTTTACACATATTAGTGTTTAGGTTCCACTCCAGGAGATCTGGGCAAAATGGATCTGAAATAGAGGTCCACTATGATATTTCTTCAAATGCTGCTAAAGTGTTTTCTCTTGTTTTTCAGCTAGATTTGCAAAATATAGCATTATATGATATCTAAAGCATCTTTAAATCTGAAACATACTATTTTCATGATTAAAAGTATCAATAAGTCTCTAAATGATGGTCTACACCCTACAGTCTTCAAATGTACTCATACATAGTCCTCACTTTATCATTTGAAGCTGGTGCACAGTTCTGTATACTTAGGCAAAGGCTTCCTATTCGTCAACAAACCTACTCAGTATTTCCTCTCATTTTTCTCAACTTCCTTCTACATTTTCCCAGCCAAATTCTTAGATTAGGTTGCAAATACCTAAATAATGAATGTAGGGTGGTTTAACGATTCAGGAATCTTTATTCATTAGAAAATGTGAAAGCGAGTGGTGCGTCTGAAGATGCTGATGTGAAGGCAGCTGAAGAATATTTGGAAACTTTAGATAAGCTAATTTGGGAGGAAAATTCCTTATCAGAGCATATATTTAATATGGATGAAACTCCTCTCTTCTGGAAATGGATGCCTGAAAGGACTTTGATCCACAAGGAGGCCAAGAGAATGCCAAGTTTCGAAGCTTTTAAGAATAAGATAATAGGCTTGCTTTGGGGGGCAACGTTTCATGCTACGTTTTGAAACCCTCTGTGATCTGGCACAGTGAGAACCCCAGGGCCTTCGAGCATATCAATATGCACACAGTGCCAGTGTAGTGTAGGAGCAGTAAGTGATGGATGACCCAGCTTTTCCAACATACCATCCTGAATCACTATGCCAAAGAAATGGAGAAACACAGTTTGATGAATAACAGCTTTCAAGATTTTGCTCATTGTTGCTAATGCTCCCAGACATCCTCCGTTTAGTGACAACATCAATGTGGCCTTTCTCCCCCCAAACATCACCACTTTGATCCAACCAACAGATGAAGGAATTATAGCAGTTTTTAAGGCCTACCATCAGAAGATGACCTTTGCACAGGCTATTGCTGCAACATAAGGAAGACAGTGAGAAGATGCTGATGCAATTCTGGAAGGACTACATCTATGAAAGTATCAAAAACCTTGCTTTCCATGATGTGACCAAGGAGTATATGATGCCATCAGGAAGAAGACACCAAAGAAGCTAATCCGTGACTTCAAAGAATACGCCAAGGAGGAGGAGGTTGCAAGAATCCACAAGGCTGTAGTTGAGATGGCAAACAACTTTAACGTGAGTGTGGATGAGGGTGGCTTTAAGGAATTGACTGAAGTGTTGTTGGGATTTGAACAGGAATGCACAGCTAAAGAAGAGTCAAGAGAAAAGGAAACTACAGGAGAATAAAAAGAACCCCCAAGAAAATTCACAGAGAAAAGTTTAGCAGATTTTGCAGATCTTAATAAGTGCCTTGAAAACTTTACAAACATGGTCCCCAACACTGAAAGGTTTTCATTAATAGAGAGGCATGTTCATGGTGCCTGATCTGCTTGCAAGCAAATCTATGATCACAAAAATAAATACATAAAAACTTAGCAAGTCAACATGGACATATTTCTGAAAAAAGTGATACATGAATTGGAGGACACATATTAAAGAGACTACTTAATTAACATTGCCCGATGACTGGTGAATGAGAAAGAAAAAAAAAAAGTGACACCTTCTCAAGAAGAGCCTCAGGCAGGTCCCTCAGGAGGTCTTCCAGAAGAAGACATCATAATAATAGGAGATGACAGCTCCATGTCTGTTCCTGCCCCTGAAAAGCTCCCCATGGGACAAGATGTGGAGTTGAAAGTCGATGATGATAATCTTGACCCTGTGTAGATCTAGGCTAATAAATGTGTTTGTGTCTTAGGTTTTAACAAAAATGTTTAAAAAGTTAAAAAAAATAAAAATAGAACAGATCTAATAAGAATATAAAGAAAATATTTTTGTACAGCTTTACAAAAGTTATTACAGAAGAGTTGGAAAGTTTTTTAAAAAATTAAGGTTTAAAAAATAAAAATTTACAATAAGCAAATGTTAACTTATTATTTAAGAATGATATTTATAAATTTAGTGTAGCCTAAGTGTACAGTGTTTATATAGTCTTCAGTAGTGTGCAGAAATGCCCTAGGTCTTCACATCCACTCACTGCTCACTCACTGACTCACTCAGACCAACTTCCAGTCCTGCAAGCTCTACTCATCATAAGTGCTCTATACTGGCATACCTTTTTTTCTCCTTGCATTTTTTAATAGTTTCAGGTGTACAAAACAATGTAATAGTTACACCCCTCACAAAGTGATAACTCCCCTCCCCCAATCTCCTACCCCTCTAGCATCGCATATAGCTGTTACTATACCATTGACTATATCCCCTATGCTGTACGCCATATCCTGTGACAAAATATATATAAATGTATATATGTATATGCACGTATATATTATATATACGTGTATATACATCTATCTATCTATCTATCTATCTATCTATCTATCTATCTATCTATCTATATATAATTATAGTTGACATATAATAATATTATTCTACCTTAGCTTCACATGCACAGCGTATTGGTCAGGCATCAACACATTCTATGACGTGATCCCCCTGATAAATCCAGTGCCCACCTGGCGCTTTACATGATCTTTACAATATCATTGGTTATATTCACATACTGTATTTCACATCCCTGTTACTATATTCTGACTACTAATTTGTACTTTCTAATCCCTTCACCTATTCCCCCATCCCCACTCCCCTCCCATCTAGCAACCATCAGTTATTTTCTCTGTATCTCTGAGTCAATTTTTGTTTTGTTTGTTCGTTTATTCTGTTCTTTAGATTCCACATATAAGTGAGATCATATGGTAAGTGTCTTTCTCAGTCTGACTTATTTCACTTAGCGTAATATTCTCTAGGTCCATCCATGTTGTTGCAAATGGTAAGATTTCACTCTTTTTTATGGCCGAGTACCATTTTTTAATCTTTTGTATCATATTTTCACTGTACTTTTTTCTATTTTTAGGTATATTTAGATACAATACTATAGAATTACAATTGCCTACAGTTTTCTATACAGTAGCATGCTGTACAAGTTTTTAGCTTAGAAGCAATAGGCTACACCATATAGCCTAGGTGTGTAGTAGGTTGCATCGTCTAGGATTGTGTAGGTGCCCTCTGTGATGTTCACACAAAGAAAAGTTGCCTGATGCATTTCTCCTTGCTGTTAAGCGATGCATGACTGTATTTTTAATAATATGTAAGTTGTTGGACGATAGCATTTAAAATCAACCAATGAATATTTTACAATGCATTGCATTTTATAAGTAGTTTCACAGGTTATTCATAAGATATCATAATTTAATAGATTTAAGTATCCTCACTTTACAAGTGAGGAGAATGAGGATAAGAGACGTTAAGGAACTTTTTGTTGGACCTACATCTATTCAGTTGTTTGGACCAGGGAGGAAACCCAACTCTGATGGACTTCTTAATGTTATACTACCTCTTACCTGTCTGAGCTTCAGGACTAATACGTATTTTTTTGTGTGTTCACTGCAATATAAAAAAATATGTAGAGTGCAATTCTTAGCCATATGGGTACAGAGTTTCACAGACAAGACTGTAATTTAAAAAAAAAAAAAAGCTCTTAAAAAAACCTACCCTCTAAGTAAACAATGACTTGGTGACAAAATGGCAATTAACTTATCTAATTTTTCTGGTGTAGAAAAAAAAAAAAAGCATTAATTGCTAGGGTGTACTGAACTTAAATTAATAACCATGAACTTGAGTTAGAATGAGATTGATATTGCTCAATGTGGTGGGAAAATCAGTACATGTAATTTATAACTTTTCAAATTCTATATTGTGTTTCTATTAATTTCTTCTTTCTATGGCTGTGGATTTAGAGCTGTTTGAATCCAAGACTTCAGGAAGAAACAGTAAAAGGAAGCGACTTTATATGTTATACATCTTCAAGCACTGTTTTTCTGGTGTGTGATACATCATGCTCATGGGAATATTTGCACATTCTGTTTCCAATATGTTGGTAATTTATTTCAAAACCTCCTGAGCATATTTATTTAAATCAAAATTATGAGAAAGATCTATTTCTGATCAAGGAGAAAATATGCATTACTACAAAATCCTGTGATATATGTAGTTTGCTCATATACAGGTACTATATTATTACACATGCAATATTCTAGCATTATATCTTTTAGAATTTAGATTTCATTGTGAATACAGCAGTAATAGCCTCTATAATAGCCGTGTCAGATCTCACCAGATTGCCATTCATGTGATTAAAAACTATACACTATATATCAGAAAAGGAGCAAATTATAGAGCTTGATTTAAAAGATGCAGGTCTCTTACGACAATTACTTTACAAGCTATGACATTTTCAATTTTGGTGAAATATGAGATTGTCCTCTCTGCATAGTATATTTACATGGAAATCTCACATATATCGTACCCTGACAATTTAATTAGCTAGATTTTCTTTTAATTGTAAATGATGATTTAAGATAGCATTATCTAAATTCAGTCACTCACTTGTTCATCAAACACTTGCATGCTTAGTAAGTGCCATGCTAGTTATTAGGAATAAAAAGATGAATAATAAATTATCAATTCTGTAACAAAATCTATAGCCTAGTAGAACAAGCAAAGAAACACAAAATCATCATGTTGTTTTTCATACACCTAATGACTGCTGAGAACACAGGTATATTCTGGTGCATTTAACAATAATGGTTTTTATTATAGATTAATACATCAGAATTCTGATATGTAAAATTTGTGTGAGGTTAATGTAAGGCTAAAAATGAAAGACTGATTTCCCCTTAGACTGGAAGCAAAAATCAAGCTTCTGAGTTTTCATAACTTAGTTCTAGAAGTTGGAAGGTGGAAATTTACTGCAGAAAGATAACTCTTAAAATACAGGCAATCCCTGCTAATGATGTTATTCACATCACTGTTTTTAGAGCACATTCAACATGCATACATGGTATAGTTTATAAAGGGAGAATGCACTAATATCAGTTAGAGCACCCAAAAAGAGTCTTCCGTTCATTTAAAACACAGATTTCCGATTTCTAAAATTAAGTCTGAATGTATGTGTATGCTAGTGTATGTAAACCAGAATGAAAAATATTGGTTGTTGAGGTACAGTTTTAATGATTCAAAAAAACAAACAAATAAACAAACAAACAAACAAAAATCTTTATGGTATGAGCAAGTAATATAGGTGTGATTAATTATTAATTTCACATTTTAGTAGGGGTAAAACCTGGCAATACATAGGACCTAACATTTATTAAATGGTATGAAATATGATTTTATTTGAAATACACTATTTCATTTAATCTTAAAAAAATTCATGGTTGAGGCTCAAAGTAAAGAGGTAACTTGCTTAAGAAATAAGCTAAGAGAGTCACCTCTTATTTGTTGATATAATAAATTCAATGAGAGAATGACCTGACTCTTACTTTTCTTTATATTTCTAGTGCCTAATAGACTACCCTGAATATAAATATTTGAATGACAAATTTCTGAGGTTAGAGATAATTAACTTACAATCATGTTTTTCTAATATCAGAGTTCTTGGATTGATATCTGTCAATCTTACAGAGAAATAAGAGAAAGGTTTAAAGCACCCCCTTCTGAAAATCATCATAATAGGACAAAACATTTTCCCTTATACTTTCTATTACTCAAGTCCTTACACTTTAGGGACATTTGGAATGTTTTCCATGCAGTTCAAGAAAGAATATTTGCTTTAATCATAATAAAAAGCTCAGATAATTAATGGTTATGTAAGTCAGCTTGTGCTGCTATAACAAATTACCACAGAGTGTGTGGCTTATAAACATGCAGATATACATATTTCTCACAGTTCTGGAGGCTGGGAAGTCCAAGATCAAGACTCTAGCTATTTGTTGTCTGATGAAAACCCACTTCCTAGTTCACAGATGGTCATCTCCCCATGTCCTCACATGGCAAAAGGGCCTAGAGGGTTCCCTGGGGTCTCTTTTATAAGGGTACTAATCCTATTCATGAGGGCTCCGTCTTCATTCACAAATCAAAACTGAAGGAGAGAAGAATATGCCACCCCCAAATATGCCACCTTTCCACCCCTTGTTTAGAAATGTTAAATCAGATGTCTTAATCTACTTTTCCCTGATTTTAGGTACCACTTCTTCAATTACTCTTTTCAAGCTAGGCAAGTTTTTTCTGCTTCTATTGTACTACTTATAAATGGGTTTTCCTGTATTTTAAAATAGATTTGAACATGACAAAATATGGAAGACCATCATCATGGGAGGATGTTAAAACTCTAGTTGCCTTAAAATAAATTTTCTTTAGAATTTCCATATGATTATGCTTGTCTTAACATGATGTAATTAGAGCTGCAAAAATATTTAGAATGAGGTGTTAGAAAATGGGAACTTAGCTTACTTTTTTAACACCTGCAATAATAGTGCATTGCCAGTATTTAAAGGATTTGATGATTTTTCCCTTGCTTGAGGATTAATCAAATGAAGTATTTCTTTCAAAATGTATTTTTAATATCAATGCACAAAACAATCAAAGCATGCAAATCCAGAGTCACTTTCAGAAGTGATTGCAATGTTTCTATTCTAGTAGAATTTGCATTCTTAAGAGTATTTACATATCAAAAAAGTCTTTAATCAAAATAATAAAATTAGTTAACCAAAATTCTGTAAGATAATTATAATGATTAAATAAAACCCAGAACAGCTCTCTCAAGTACTAGTCCACCATAAGTGAACTTTAAGCAAAGGCTTTTGAGAAACATGGTCATGGTCTTGGTCCAGAGTTTTTCCTTTTTCTGTTTTTCTTTTTTTTTAATTAGTTTCAGGTGTATGAAACAAAGAGGGGATTAAAAAGCACAAATTGGTAACCACAAGATTGTCATGGCAATATAATCAATAATGTTGTAGATTTTGTAGGGTGTCACATGGGCACTTGTCTTATTAGGGAGATGACTTCATGGATGGTGTAGATGCCTGACCACTGCAGTGTACACCTGAAGCTGAAGCTGAATAATACGGAATGTCAACTATAATTTAATATACATATAGTCACGGGATGTGGAGTACAGCATAGGGAAGTCCAGCCTTATTTGAAGGTGGGTACAAACGCTTCAGTGCAAGGAATTTGCAAATCCCAGTGCCATTTGTGTGACCATCCCATTTCTAAGAAAGGAAAGTAACGGGATATTTTAGTTACCACATTAAGCCTAAATTCACTTTATTTCAAAGCTGTGGTCTCCATGCAATCTTCCATTTTTTATTTAGCTTCCCCTGTGGGTCTGCTGAGATGAAAATAAAACCAATCATGTTGTGTTCTGATTAATTAACATCATTCTCATTATATGAGTTTAGCATACAGAGAGAAATCTGTTTGCTCTGTGCAGAACAAAACAGATTTTGAGACTCAAAGGAACAAGATTATATTCTTAACTGTAATGTATTTACCAAATAACTGTTAGGAGACAAACTGTGATCTCTCTGTCTCTCTCTGTCTCTCTCTGTCTCTGTCTCTCTCTGTCTCTCTCTGTCTCTCTCTCTCTCTCTCTCTCTCTCTCTCTCTCTCTCTCTCTCAGTCTCTCTCACTGATTCATTATTTTATTTCCTCAGATTTTACAGTAGGCAGTTGATAAAACCGTATTGTACTAAATTAAAATCATATGGGGATTAATGTAATAATCCCTATATACAAGAGGGAATATCTATTTTTATTTCCAATTCAGCCAGTCCTGTGGGAAGTCCCATGCAGTCTACATAGGTGATTGGTAACATAACAATCATGACCTGATGTGCAATATGAGTTAGCACTTCCCACATATCTGATCTAGAGTGTATCTGCAACTTCCCACATTTGTAGTCTCATGAACTCTTCTAACTCTTCATGCAGTTTACCTTTGTGATCTTGGCATTTTATCATTCACATATGCTGAGTATTTCCACAGTCTTGATTGTATGATATGATGATATTAAAATGGAACAGCCAGGGAATCATAGACAGTTGGAGAAAATGGTAATCTAAAGTTCACAAAGTCCAAATTTGTCATTTTATATCTACACTATGATTGAGAACCTTGGGAATAGAAATAAGATTTCCCTATTCCCATAACATGAGATAAAGTCACACCTAGGAGAATAAAAATGAGAATTTATATTCCAAGGAGGTACACACGTTAGAAATCATCATCCAAAATGTCTCCCGCTCATCTATATTATTCAATACTAATTGTAATTGCGGATATTTTCCTTTGTATAAACAAGCAAACAAAAACAAAATAACCTAGGAAAAGGAAATTCACAAGATATAGTATATTATGTTTAAATGTAAATAAGTTGCTAAAAGCTAAACAAAAATAATTCTGTACTTCAATAATTATGTTGATAATCACAACTACAAAGATGATGACAAAAGTAATGCAAGTTCATGTTAATACAGTAACACTAAAGTTCATGTATTAAGATATAAAACTCTCAGCCCTGTCCCTAAATTCCATGTGTCACATAAAATCACTTTTCATTATTGTTTTTCTCCCGTAGTATATCCTGTATGTCGCAAATAGGTCTGTTTCATTTTTACCTTAATATTCTATTGAAGGGATATATCATAATTTATCCTATCAGTCCTCTACTCAGCACATTATGTGAGTTTTAGTCTTAGCTTTCACCAAAAATGCAACAATGAATGTAGCTTTATAAATATTCCCAATATAGTTGGTGTATAATTTCCTATGAATGATATGTCTGTGTCACAGATAATCGGAGGGGTGGGGCAGGGGAGAGACCTGCAACATGTGGTAAAAGACTCAGTTCTTTAAATGGAAATGAGCTTTTTTCAATCTACTTGAAAAATATAAAATGGGCACGAATAGATTCCCCCAAAATTCATAAATAAATGATCATAAAACATGTGAAACTTACGTAACTTTACTCATCCTAAATAAGTGCAAGATGAAATATTGCCATTTGTGACAACGTGCATGAATCTTGAGATTATTATGCTAAGCAAAATAAGTCAGACAGAAAAAGTAGAGAACCATATGATTTCCTTGATATGTGGTACATAAAACTGAAAACAACAAAGGAACAAGACAAATGAAGAAACAAAAAATCATAGACACAGATAATAGTTCAGGTTACCAGAGGGTATGGGGAAGGGCTGTGGTAGATGAGGGTAAAAGGGGTCAAATATATGGTGATGGAAAGAGAAGTGACTCTGGTGGTGAGCACATAATGTGATATATAGATGATGTATTACAGAATTGTACACCTGAAACCTATGTAACTTTACTAGGTTTAAAGTTGTCACCCCAATAAACTTTAATTACAAAAAAAAATCAAAAATGTTTCATTTTCCTTCCCCTAACAATTTGGCAAAGATACGAACATGTGTTACCACTGAGCTTTGGTGAATTTGTGTGGTCACAGTGGCACTCTTACACTGTTAAAGAGCATGTAAAGTAATACAAACTCTTTGCAGTATGATATGGCAATATCTATACATAATTATAATTTTGTATTAGTATTAAACTTTCCTGGGACTTAAAAAAAATAAAAGTGAAAATAGTTTAAAGTTGCTAGAATATGAAACATGCCATAAGTATGTACAGTCGGGATATGTGCGGGGGTAGTGTGTTGATTTATGTATGAGTGCCACCTAAGTTCATTTCAATCACATTTAGTTTATTCACTTGGTTACATTCTGAAGGAATGAATTCATTCTGATCATTTTGTCTGTGGTTGAGAAAATTGAACTCTAACAGATTGCAGTCCCAGAAAAAATTGCCTAGTGTTAGAGCTGCAAGTAATTGCTAAACTCCCACGTGCCTCAGGGGAGAAAGTATGTCCTTGATTAGAAAAACATGCAAGGAAATAGAGGCAGTAAGCTCATAGCTGCTCCTAGTTAATGGACAAGATAGCATTCTCTGTTAAGTGCTTTAGAGAAACAAGGCACATTCATATCCATTTGCACTAGAGGATTAATTTATATTCCAAGAGAAATGTTAAAATTCTAATCATTCTTCATCATTAAGTAAGGATTCTATATCTTCTCATTACCATATAGAGGGGCAGTTTAATTCAAATGAGGTAGATAAATAAATCCAAGGGATTTATTTAAATTCATTTAATATACAATTCTAAATTATATACTTCTGACAACACTGCCACAAATTAAATAGGATAGTTTAATGTTCAATTATAATGGATCATCTTGTCAAAAAATAAATATGGTACAGCAATATAAAAACTTAGATTGTTTATAGTATACCAGAGAGTATTACATTATTTTTCTGTCTTTCAAGGAGAAAAAAATGTATTTTTCCCCCTATTCACATTATTTCTGATTAGATTTTTACCATAAATTGATATATAATTTATACATCAACTTGGATCATCAAAAGATATATATGTATATAATATACATATATATAATATATAGTATATATACTATATATATACTATATATTATATATATAATATACATATATTCAAAATCACTTTATATATTCAACTATATGGAGTTATTTCACTATATATATTCTTTATATATTCTTCGTTATTTACTTATGATCAAAAACACAATTGTCTCCAATATCTACTAATAACTTAAAGAAACACTGAAGAGAGCTGAAAAAAAAGATAATAAATAGTAAATGAAAAAATTGAAGTGTATACACATAAATGTGCCCATAATGGTACCAAATCAACAGTATCTGACAAGAATGTACTTAAATTAATTCCATATTTAGAAAAGTGTGTATCACATAAATATTTATATGCATATCTACAGTTTATGTATGAAGTGTTAGGTGTGTCAATAATTCTGTCAAAGAAAAAGCAAATTGTTCCTAGAAGAATAAAAATTTTTTATGGTGAATAGTCAAACTACTCTTCCGATTCTCTCAGATTAAAAACAAATAAGAAACAATGACTAATTACTACAACCAAAACAACAATTGGAACAACAACAAACACACTTAAAGATATAGAAATTAAAGTGCTAACAAATATTATCCTAATTTCTATATAAAGATATAGAAATTAAAGTGCTAACAAATATTATATGTATATGTATATATATGTATATATCTTATCTAATATATATGTGTATATATATATATATATATATATATATATATATATATATATATATGGATTTCATATATATATGAAGCACAGTCATGCTTTTCACAGGCATGTCATTGTACCTTAACTTAGAATCTCTTAAAGAAAATAATGGAAATTATTTAAATGAAATGGCATTCTAATCTATTGTGTGTAGGTACAAATCAAGAAAAAATGACAAAAATTCAATAACAAATTAATATGGAGAGAGTTACATCTATATCCACACAGAGAAAAATGAAAGTGATAATTTTGAGCTTTTATTTATTTATTGAATTATTTAAGTATAGTTGGTAATATTATACTATTTTTATTAGTTTCAGGTGTACAATATAGTGATTCAACATTTTTATATCTTACAATGTGATCATACCGCTAATTCTAATAATCATCTGTCACTGTGAAAACTTATCACAATATTATTAACTATATTCCCCTTCATGTTTTTCACCCATCTCTTCCGTCTACCCTCTGCTTTAAACTAGAAACTATGAGTAACATTGTAGCTTAGCCTGAGTCAATACATAATAAAGCTACAACTTTTCTTGTTATTTAAATATTGATCATTCAACTTGTTTGCTTAAACAAACTTAATATTATTTAGTGCATTGTATATACCTAGAGTTATTCTTAGCAAACAATATCTTATGAAGAAAAGAGTATTATTTTTCTTTTCCATAAGTGAGAAAAACAATCTTTATTGTTATTAGGGAACTTTCTCAATAATATGCAAGGAAAAGACAGAACTAAGTTAATTAAAAAAATAATTGAAAATCTTTCAAGGAATTTAACACATTTTAAATGAAATAAGAAATGGTCAATATGATACTTGAATGTTCTATTGTTTCAGGATTTTAAAGAGAGGTCAAGTACTGTTATTGTATTCTTTAATGCCTTCTGTCCATTTTGGTCATGGGCAGATTAACTGTTTTAAAACACAAAATGCACATAATTCAACTATTTCAAGTCCCTGAAGAAACCCAAAATGCTGTTTTGAAGGACGTGTGCATCCACATGTTCAATGTAGCATTGTTTACAATGGTCAAGATGTGGAGGAGCCTGGTGGTCTGTCAATGGAAAAATGGATAAAGAAGTGGTGCATATATAAAATAGAGTGTTGCTCAGCCATGGAAAGGAATGGGTTCTTGCCATCTGCGGCAGCATGGATGGACGTGGAGGGCACTGTGCTGAGTGGAATATGTCAGACAGAGAAAGACAGATGAAATATGATTTCAATTATATGTGGAATATAAAGAACAAAATAAACAAACAAAACAGAAACAAACTAATAGATAAAGAGAACACTTTGATGGTTGCCAGACAGAAAGGTTATTGGGGGGTGTGGATGAAAAAGGGAAAAGGATTAAGAAGTACAGATTAGATTGTACAAAGTAGTCAGGAGGTTGTAGGGCACAGCATAAGGAACAGTCAATTGTAATAACTATTCATGGTGTCATATGGATAATAGATTTATCAGGGTGATAGATGGGAATGGTGTTGGGAGGCAAAGTAAAAAAGTTGAATGGGTTAAGAAGTATAAACTGGTAGTTACATAATAATCATGAGTATGTGAAGTATAGCACAGGGAATATTGTCAACGATATGATAATAACTGTGTATAGTGCCAGGTGGGTACTAGACTCGTCAGGAGGATCCTTCTTAAGGTATTAGGTTTGTGCAAGAGTAATTGCAGTTTAAAAGGTTAAACATAATTGCAAAAACCGCAATCATTTTTTCACAAATATCTAAATGTCTAACCACTATGCTGCACACCTGAAATTAATATAAAATAATATTGAATGTCAACGGTAATTGAAAAAATTAAAAAAGGGGGAAATAAAAGGTTTAAATTTCCAGATATAAAACATATAAGTCACAGGGATGTGATACACTGAATAGGAAATATAGTTAATAATATCATGATAGTGTGGTATGGGGTCAGATGGTTGTTGGATTTATTATGATGATAACTTCTTTAGGTATATAAATGTTGAAAAACAATGATGTATACCTGAAACTAATATAGCACTGCATGTTAGCTATATTTTAATAGGAATGTAAATTGGTACAGGCACTTAGAAAACTGTATGGAGTTTTCCCCCAAAATTAAGAATAGAATTAACATAGGACTCAGCAATCCCTCTTCTGGGTATCTACCCCAAAAATCAGAAAACATTTATCCATAAAGATATATGTACCCCAATGTTCACTGCAGCATTATTACTATGACCAAAACATGAAAACAACCAAAGTGTCCTTCAATAGATAATTGGATAAAAAAGATATGTGGTGTATATACACAATGGAATACTATTCTGCCATAAGAAAAGATGAAATAATGCCATTTGCAACAACATGGATGGATGTTGAGATTACTATGTTCATTTACATAAGTCAGACAGAAAAAGTCGAGAATCACATGAGTTCACTGATACGTGGGATATAAAACAGAAAGCAACAAAGGAACAAGACAAACAAACAAGCAAAAACTCATAGACACAGAAAATAGTTTAGTGATTACCATAGAGTCAGATGGGAATTGGTGTTGTAAAGGGGTTCAAATATATGGTGATGGAAGGAGAACTGAATCTGGGTGGTAAACACACAATGTGATATATCGATGATAGAAATGTACACTTGAAACCTATATAATTTTACAAATCAATGTCACCCTATAAATTTAATAAAAATTTTAAAAAATCTTTAAAAAATGAAAAGAAAGCTCCAGAAGGAACTGTTTTAGCTAACTGTTTGGTCAAACAACCTCAAGGGTAATGTGACCTTTCCTAATAACAAAACAATGACAACAATAAGAGTTGTTTTGTTCATTTTTAAATTGTATTCATGGCTCTCTCATAAGTGCTCTGCTTAAATTACTTCATTTCATTTTTAAAGAAAACTATTAAAACATAATTATTATTAGTCTCCCATTGAATAACTTCTCTATGTTCTTGGAAAACAAGCATCGTTATTCTGTTAGGAGAGAACATCTTTCCCAACTTAAGTTTTGGGTCAGCCCTCTGACTCGGTCAGGCTAGAGTGGTAGGAATGACCTTTCTCTTTTCCATTTAGTATGATAGGTTTTGCTTCCTACTACAACACAAAATGGAAAGGCTGAATACTATTAGAAATGAGTTTTTCTATAAGGGAAAATAAAACATATGTTTACTACAATGAACTTCCAAATTGTTCTGTAATTTTTATTAATGAATCTATAAAGCAGAAAATAAAGCAAGTATTTCAATAAACTTTATGTCCTTATTATTGTATTAATAAATACTTATAGAATAATATATAAAGAAGAAAGAAAGAATAAGCCAAAGTTATAAGGCATCTAATATTTTTACTGGGCACTCAAGCGATTTCCCTCAGTACTAACAATCATTCTATGAGACAGATTTTATTATCCAACATTCGTTGAAGAGTTAACTTGATTAGAGACAGTGACATTAATTTTCTTGTCCTAAGTCACACTAATGGGACAGAGTTTTGAATCCAGATAAGGACTCCATCTCTATATGAAGTATGACAAATAAAGTATTACTTTTATGACTTAAATGCTTTTACGAATAACAAAATAAACTCATGTCATATCAACTATATCCCTGGAGTGAATAATTTTTCATATTTTGTGTTCCTTCATTCACACTGAGCAGCCTCATGTTTTAGTAACTTCCTGTGGCTGTGTCCCCCCTTATCAAATTATAAATAAAATCACTATTGAAAACTTTTCTCACAGGAAAGAACAGACATATTCTCTAGAACCACTAATCAGATTCAAACACGAGAGAACTTTAATTTGGTTGTGGAAGTTGTTTGGGGCTGAAACAGATAATCGTTGCCTTTACAAAACTGTTTTAGTGTTTTTCAAGTATTGTACTGACAACATAGAGTTAAAAGACTGATACTTCTGTCTTCCAAGATTTTGTAAACTGCCTAATCTACCTTAACTATCATCTATCTATCTATCTATCTATCTATCTATCTATCTATCTATCTATCTATCTATCTATCATCTAATGTGTGTGTATATATACATATACATAAAATGTACATACACATACACACATTTTTTCTGCTTAAACTAGCTAGAATGGATAGTTTCATTTGCCATCAAGAAGCTGGATTAATCAAGTGACACCGTATAATTAAGTGTTAAACTTTATGATATACATTATTAAGAATGGTCATATTTCACAGGAATGTAGGAAAGGAATTCTCATAAGAGAATTGGAAATCTGGACCTCTGAAATATGGGTCGGGTTTAGGATGGATTTAGAATGGAAAAAGGAATTCCATCTAAGAGAAATAATATGAAAGACAAAAATGTAGAATTTTTAAGACTCATCGGTGAGAAATAGCAAATACAACTGAATAAAATTTGTGAGGATCAGGCTGGAATACAATCTAGGATTAAGCTTCGTAGGTGTTGTGCACCAAATTTGAGAGGCTCTTGGGAAATTTTAGCATTGATGTTTTATAAGTGGAAAGTTACTTTAGAGAAAATGGCAAGTTATAAAACAGGCACAATGTAGTGGTAAAATAATAATGGAGATCAGAAGGTTTTGGCACCAGACCAAACATCTATCATTACCACACGGGGGACATGAGACCAGTTGTTTCACTTTTGTGAGGTACTACAGGAGAGGATATTATGTTACACAATCTCTAGAATTCCTTTCAGTATATGGTGCTGTGATGAAAGTTCTTTAAAAGGAGTATTAGTATAGTAGGATAAATGTAAATAGAGAGAGGCCAGAATCACTGAATCTTTATGTTTATTGTGATGATCCAAGCGTGAGACAAGGATAGGTGCAGAGGGATTAAAAAGAATGTAATGAAAGGAAAACCCTTACAGTTTTATGTTACTGCATATTGGGATAAATAGAAATGTGTGATTTTATTGAAAGGCAGAAAACTTGAAGGAGAAAACCAATTTGTGTAAAGTTGGTAAGTTTTCATATAGGTATAATATTTATGCAAACACAGTTTGATATTTTCTATAATTTTATTACTCTTTCTCAGGGACAGAAACCCTATTTAAATGGCCCAGTTCAAAGTAAAAGTGTCGGGCCTCTTGTTAAAGATTATTAAGCATTTCAACACAGCAACAGCAGAGCCAGAAACCAACAATTGGGTCCTTTTCAATGTGGGACCCTGTTCGTCTCCATAGATCAAGTTCCTGAAGCCTACCCTACTCTAGGAACTGAAACCCAGTTTTAAATGTAGAACTTTCTATTTTGATATATTGTCACATGCTAGAGATAGTTTTTCACATTATATATAAATATCTATTTACTAAAGAATGTTCTTTAGATTTCAATTTTGTGACAGTGCCTATTTCATCCATCTATAAAATGAGAAAAATCTTATTTAAGATTGTAGTATAAGAAACATGCGGGGAATTAAGAGATAACCTAAAAACACATTATGTATTGAAAAGACATACAAAGTTTTTAAAAGTTTAAATATTTTTGAAATATATAAATATAAAATCTCATCTCCTTTATCCTACATCAATAAAATATAATATCCTAACTCAAGAAAAAATAAAAGGGTAGAATAGGAAAAATGTGTTTTTCAAAATTGAGATGTTACCACTTCTTGACCCATGAAGAAAACAATCAATGCCTAACCAAAAAAAAAGGAAAGACAAATCTTCATAGTGTATATACCGTGTTTCCCCGAAAATATCACCTAACCGGAAAATAAGCCCTAGCATGATTTTCAGGATGACATCCCCTGAACATATGCCCTAATGTATCTTTTGGAGCAAAACTTAATATAAGACCCAGTCTTACTTTCAGGGAAATATGGTAAGTCAAAAGTAAAACCTCATTAAACCTGAGTGTATTCAAAGTTCTAGGCTATATTATCAGCACAGGATAAATAAATGCTTTGGGGGATGCAGGAAACACCTGAGTTGTGTCCAACATTTCATGAGTTCAGAGGCCACTTGACAAAGCTTCTGTTTCATCTGATGACACTGTAACTCATGACAAAATTATTCTTTTGAAAGTTGGATTTTCCTTTGAGCATTAATGATTAAAATTGTGCATAGCACAGCATTTTCTTTTCTGTTTTTTTTTTTTTTTTTTCAGATTTTCAACTTCTAGCCACAACACACACACACACACACACACACATTTAATTTTGAAGGACATAAAAATGGAGTATCTTGGTCTTTGTATCCCGGTATCAAGAAGGAAAAACTCCATTGAGTCTACACATACAATGTAGCTAACAACTGCAGACAATATTTTCCTCTTATGATTCCTTTCCCTAACAAAGTCTGTATTTTTTCACAACCCAATACTTATGGATCTATAGCCATAAAGTCAGAAAATGAAAAGGGACCCTCTCACCATGAGAACTATAATGAGCATTGATAAAATTATTTCATGGCAAGGGATTTTGTTAAAAGGTTAGCAGTGCAAAAGTTTAGTCCATCTACCATTGCTAACTATTTATTCTGAAAATCTCTACAGACCGAATTTGTATTTAATTTTTGTAAAATTGTTCCACTCAAATATGTCATTCCTAGCATTACATTCAACAGTCTGTTTCTGTTGAAGATAAAAATGTTGTCATTAACTAATGTCTTCTTATGTACAACAGATGTTTTAAATGCTGGGTTCTTTTTAACTAGATTTAATATAAAGGTAGCTATGAGACTGTACACTCCCTCTGTGAATATTATTGATTTTGATGAATTGGTTCTGTTTTCCTCTCCCAAATGACAATATGTTCAAACAGCTGTCAAACATTTTAACCAACAAGTATTAGGTTGACCCTACCCTCTGAGGATGCATCATCGTTTTCTGAAAACTTTAATTCATCTTCTTGAGTTATCACATCATAATAAATGCAATTGTTATGGTGAAAGGCTTATAAGAGATAACATCTATTAAATCTATTAATATTATTGAGATTGAAAGGGCTTGTGCCTCCACTGTAAAGGTGTGTGAAGTGTGTGTGTGTGTGTGTGTGTGTGTGTGTGTGTGTGTACACTTTTGGAAGGCCACACTTTAGGAAAGGATAGTTTCTTTCTAATTTCATATTACAAAATATATCTAATGACATCCACATAAAAATAGATTTTTAAAATTAAGCCGCAATTTTTATTGACTATGGTGTTATCAAATTATGCCATGATTATTTTTTTAAAGGTGAAAACTAATGGCATCTTTGTTCAGGTTCTTATTTCAATTGAAATAACTGTGTTTCAGCCTTAAGTATGATGTCTGTTTTTGATAGAGTCTCCTTATCAGGTTAAGAAAATACATTTCTCCTGCTAATTTACTGAGATAATTTTGTTTGAAAATGTGTGTTGAATTTTATCAAATATCTTTTGGCATCTATAGAAGTGATTATATATATTTTTTATCGTTTAATCAGTCAATATATTGAAATAAATGAATATCATTTTTAGTAATGAAATATCCCTAAATTCCTGATGTAAATACTACTTAAAATTATATAGTATTTTTGTAACTTTCTTCTGCATGTTAGCAATCTAGGAGAGTATAGAGATGGTACAAAGAAACACTGTCATAAGATGTGTCAAAAAGGATTTCATATAAGGATGTTTAACATAAACGATAACTTATTAGGATAATGATACCAACTGAATCAATCAAAAGAGGATGGAATAGCAGGAAACTGAAGCCTGGGAGATATGCATAGATAAAGAAAGGGGAAAAAAGACATTCTAATCTAAGACAACACCAGGAAAAACAGATCTTATGGCACTCATTCAGTCAGTCAATCATTCAGTTCATCAGCCGTGTGTCTGCTCTTTCATTTTATCATTTATTGTTTCATCTATTAAGGTACTGAGTATTATTTGTTAAAGGTATTGTGATTTATGGCAGCAGGTGAGAATAAAATATAAGCCAAACATAAAAATAAAAATATTTTTGGTATACAAAGTAATTTAAACAGTTATGGTAGAAGCAGACTGGAAAATACACATAGTACATATAGTGAGTTGGTTTTACTGTGTCATGTGTGTCATCATAGTAAGCATTGGAAAAATTTCATATTTATAATAAAATAACTAAATTTCTACTAGAGGAATAAACCTGGTAGTCATCCATTAAAAAAGTAACAGTACCTCTTTCAGGTATGGAAAAGTCAGGGAATGACTTATTTGCCATAGCACAGGTTAGCCATTTAATTGTTGTTCGTCTTTAATTTTCTGCTTCTATTGGGGGCACTGCACCTTGTGAACTAGTGTTCCAATGTTCTCAGTGTTACGTTTGCAGAGTCTATCTCTGTATCTGACAAATTAAGTCCTCAGTAAATATTTAGAAAGAAGAGCGAGTTGGAGGGAGTAAGGAAATCAGATATAGGAAGGAAAGAAGGAAGGAAGGAAGGAGAGAAGGAATTAAAGAAAGAGAAAGATAAAGGCATTGTTTGATAATCTGTTAAAATAATACAGATAAGATATGAGTTAGCATAAGATAGCTTCAAGCAAAAATGAACAAAAACATCATCAGCATTAAGACTATTTAATAACATCTGACATATCTAAGGAATTAGTGTTAAGTAAGAATTCACCATAAATCACACTAACATTTATCTCATTATTTGAATCAACCCATATATAGTTATATATAAAAATATCTAATTAACTCCTCTGTTTAAAAGGAAGTATGACAATAGTTTAGTGGTTACCAGAGGGTAAGGGGTGGGGGGTTGATGAGGGTAAAAGGGATCAAATATATGGTGATGGAAGGACAACTGACTCTGGGTGATGAACACACAATATCATATATAGAAGATGTACTGCAGAATTTCACACCTGAAACCTATGTAACTTGACTAACAATTGTCACCCCTATAAACTCTAATTTTAAAAAAGTATAATAATAATAACAATAATGCTTTAATTGATTCAGATAAGTTATAACCAACACATAAAAGTTTTTTAAAAGATGTCCATGTTCCTTTTTGGGATATATGTAAACATGAAGACATTGGAGAAGTGAATGACCTATCATAGAACCATAAAAGTGCAGATTCATTTTCAAATATGCCACATTTCAGCTCTTAGGTTCTTAGGTATCATTCCTGCGTTCATTTATTTTCCTAATCAATATGTATTGTATATATGTCCAAATAAGTTTATTCCTTTTCCTTTGGAATTATAGTATATTTTCTCTAGAGTTAATTGATGTTTTAAATCAATATTAGTATGTTGGTGTATGAATGCTTTAAGTTTACTAGTAATGACATCATCTAAATTTCAAAAGAGAAAATGCTTTCAAATCAAGTAGTTTTAATATATTTCTGATAGAGAAATGGTGAACAAAAGTAAGTACTATGTTCTTATCTTTTTATTTCATTTATTCACCTGAAGTTAATTGATTCATTTATAATCTAAGACCTATTGTTTTTGGCAAATAACAATATAATGTGTTAGTATAACATATTTTTTGTTGTTGCCATTATAAAATAAATGTTTTATTGGTTTTCTAAAAGATGTGAAGTAAATTGCTTCCTAATTGCCAAGAACATTTATAAACCATTATTTGTCTGTTAGAGAAGGTAAGTATAGATATTAAACAGGACAATATGTACCAATTAAGCTAGATAAACATGAAAATTAAGAAACTATTTTGATAAACAACATGCATTCTAATTTGGCTTGTAGAGAGTAACTTACTACCTTTACTTCATAAAGTGGCTCTAAGTAATATTACCTTTTTGATGCCTCTTGTTGGTGTACATTAATATTTGAAAATAAATGTGACAAAATATAAATTAACTCATCTCATTCAGCATTTTTCACTTGTAGAAAAGAAAGTGACATTAAAATGAAAATCAGTTATAGAAGCACAAATGTACTGGCATGACAGTTCTGTCTAGTTTTACCATTCCTTTACTTCCTGAAAAATAAAAGGGGTAAACCCATCTAGAAGCTACAAATAGTTTACAAGTCAATGCATATGCCATTGCATTATGGAAAGTTTATAAAAAGAAGAAAAATGAATTTAATCTATTTGAATGTTCTATGCACTGAATGTCTTATTCTACTGGTAGGTGGTAACTGTCAACTGATGACAGACATATGCTTTGTAATCGTGACATGCCAATTACCAAGAAAAAAATGTCTTTGTGTATTTAAATGTTAAGTTCAGAATGTTAGGAGACATTCGCTTACCCAGACTTCCAGAGGAACATTATGCAAGTATTGGGAGCATGGGGTAATCTCTTGTCCATTAAACGTATTCTCACCTCCTAGCAGTATATACCATACTCGGAGCTATTTTTATTGCTCTGATGACAGAATTGCACTGTCCAATAGTGAAAATGAATTTGCACTAATCTTGTCATGGTTTCTCACTGCTTGTGGCAACCAGGATTTGAAACATAATTGTTATGAAATAATGGAAAAATTAGTGGCTCCAATATGGAAACAAAATCAACTCATTCGCTCTCTTCTTGGCCAACCAACCTACTGTGGATTATTATACAAATTTAAAAAAAGTAAGAAAAAAAAACAATAAAAAAAACCCAAAATATTAATTACAGTTATCACAATAACCCTAGCTCAGAAAGAAATGTTTGAAACAAATCTAATCAATTACAACAAAATACACCGAAACCATTCTTAAATGGCTTGTATAAGAACATGGATTCAACCAAAATAAAAAATCAAGAATATTATGTCAATAGTTTACCATATTCATACTGGAGGAGAAAACAACATTCTTATTAAAATCTAAGGTCCCCTCACTCACTCTAAACTCTAACCCTTTTGTTCCTTTTTTATGACTAAAACTTCTGAGAGTGTTTTCTTTCTGAATTGTAGGTTGCCATGTAATTATTATCATCAAAATCTGAAGAGGTAGATTATGCTGTCAGAAATGTACAGCATATCCCATTAGTCTCAATTAGTAATTGCTTTTTTTTTTTTTTTTAGTAATTGTTTCTTCATAAGTGTTTTTAAAAGCCCAAAATGCTAAATCCTGGGGTTATCTGAGGGACAAATTCATCTCTTGATCTCTTGGAAAGCTATTAATTTATAAAAGTGTTTTTATTGGAACAATAGAAAACAACATGAAAAATCAGCTTAAGCATGAATTAAGAGAAATAAAAGTGCTAGAAACAAATAAAACAATTAGTTAAGGTGAACCTCAATAATCCCGTAACTTAATGGAACTCTAGGTCTATGTATTTATAAAAGTATGAGTAGCATGGACGTTTTGATGATTTGCAAAGAGAACATCTCATTTTACAATATGCGTATTTCCTTAGTATATCCACTTCATGTTTTATTATCACGGGACTTGATATAAATTATTGGTTACTTAAGTTATAAAGTTTCATGCTCTTTTCTTTCTCAGACTTTTTCTTTCTCCTTCCATCTTTCCTTAAATTTATTTAAACCAATAATCCTCAACCAGGAGTGATTTTGTCCCCTGATGATATTTGGAAATATCTAGAGACAGTTTTGGTAGTCACAACTAAAACAATCATGTGACACTGGTAGTTAGTGAAAACAGGGCAGGGATGCTGCTAAACGTTCAACAGAAATGATCTGGCCCCAAATGCCAATCGTGCTGCTTTGAGGAATCCTTATCTAAAACATAATAGTCTAATAAATTCTGTCCATTTCTCATATATTTTCTAAAGAAGAAATGTTCTAAATATTTCATAGTTCTTGTTCTGGTTACTTATTGTTGTGTAACAGCCCATGATAGTAGCCTAAAACAATTGCATCATTACTTTTGTTCATGAATTCAGCGCTTGAGTGGGCTCAGCTAATAAGTGCTAGCCTGACGTAGGTCTCTCAGGCAGCATTCTGGCCACAGGGATGGGGCTATTTTGAAGACTTCATCACATGCATAGCTGATTCCTGGCCTGCAAAGACTCAGACAGCTAGTGCCAGAGCAGATGTTCCATAAAAGCCTCGCAGGAATTGCACAGGTTTTTATCTGAGGTCTCACAGTATGCTTTCTACTACTTTTTATTTTACAAGACAATAGAAATGTCCTTGTCCAGATTCGAGGAGTATGAACACTAACCCCACCTCTTGAATTAATGAGTGTTAAAGAACTTGCAAGCATAGTCCACCTTTTTTTCACAAAGTACTTACATTCTTTTCACAACCAAAACACACTAACTCCTTTCTAAGACCCCAAAATGTATCATATATTGCAGTATCAGACTCAGGTCCAAGTTTTGGCATCTTGTTGTCTAAATCAGGTTCATGTACACAGAAGGCTACTTGGGTTTTGTAGTTATTCCAGTGCAGCTCCATCAGTATTTTCTCTCTCAATCTGAAGGTTGTGAACTGAAGAGACTGGTTATCTTTCCACCCTAGAGCCAAGATATAATGGTGACTCAGGCATAGGATGACTGCTCTATACACTCCCATTCAAAATATGTAAAACAGGAGCCAAACAGTCACTGATTCATAGCGTCTCTGCAATCCATCTGGGTACATGTTGCCAGGTTCTTAAAATGACTTAATGTTATGACTGCAAATGCTTTTCCATAGTTCTTGGATCTATCTCCTGGGTCTTGATTTGGCTTTCTGAGTCATTCTTCCTTTTTCATATAAGTTATTGGAGTTTGCAGCTGAGTTCTCAGCCTATGTGTTGCCCATAGAAATTCTGCCGTCAAAGTGCTCTTTTAATTTGATGCTATCTCTGTCTTTTTCAGTCCAATCTGATAAAATTTCTTAAAAACTATGGAGTTTTTTTTTAGGTATTGATTTACAATTTTACTATTAGAGAAAACACATGATCACAAATAATTTTGGGGAAAGCTCTTTTCTATATTGCGCTTCTTTTAAGGCTCCTGGGGGGAAACCCTTAAAATTCTATGATATCCTATTGTTTACCAGAGAGCAGTAAGACACACAGTGTTAGCATGCTTAGAAGGCTGTTTGTCTCTATGAGAGGATGTATAAAATATGACCTTCGTTTTTTTGTTTGTTTGTTTTTTAATTTTTTATTAAATTTATTTGGGTGACATTGGTTAGGAAAGGTTTCAAGTGTACAATTCTTAATACATCATCTATATATCACATTTTGTTCACCACCCAGAGTCAGTTTTTCCATCACCATATATTTGACCCCCTTTACACTCTTTTACTACCCCCCTGCCCTTACCCTCTGGTAACCACTAAACTGCTGTCTGTGTCTAAGAGTTTTGTTCTTTTGTCTTGTTCATTTGTTGCTTTCAGTTTTATATCCCAAATATGAGTGAAATCATATAGGGCTCAGCTTTTTCTGTCTAACTTATTTCGCTTAGCATGATAATCTTAAAATTCATCCAGGTTGTTGCAAATGGCAGTATTTTATCTTCTCTTATGGCTGAGTAATATTCCATTACATAAAGTCTGACAATTAAGTTCACAAACTTGTTGCAATGATGTTGCTAACCTTTTTGGATATCAGAGGGATTGTTCATTATGAATTTGTACCAACTGGACAAACAGGTAACCAAATTTACTATTTGGTAGTGCTGAAAATGCTGCATGAAAAAGTTAGACAACATGAACTTTTCGCCAACAATTAATTCATGGCTCTTGCATCACAACAGTGTATGTACCAGCTCACATAGCACTGCCTGTGAAGGGGTTTTTAGCAAGTAAATGAATAACTATATTGGAACACCCTCCTTACTCACCTAATCTGGCCCCCAATGACTTCTTTCTTTACCCAAAGATAAAGGAAATATTCAGAGGAAGATATTTTGATGACATTCAGGACATCAAGGGAAATACGACGACAGCTCTGATGGCCATTCCGGAAAAGGGTTCCAAAATTGCTTTGAAGGGTGGTCTAGGCACTGGAGTCAGTGCACAGCTTCCCAAGGGGAGTACTTTGAAGATGACCATAGTGATATTCAGCAATGAGGTATGTAGCCCTTTTTCTAGGGTGAGTTCGTGAACTTCATTATCAGACCACATCTTCTTTATCCAATCATCTATCCAAGGATCCTTTGGTTGTTTCCACGTCTTGGCTACTGTGAATAATGCTGCATTGAACTTAGGGTTACATGTATCTTTACTGATAAATGCTTTCAGATATTTTGGGTAGATACCCAGAAGAGGGATTTGTCGGTCGTGATAATTCTATTATTAATTTTTTGAGGAAACTCCATGCTATTTTCCATGGTGGCTGTACCAGTTTATATTCCCACCAGCAGTGTATGAGGGTTCCTTTTACTCTACAACCTTTTCAATACTCTTATTACTTGTCTTGTTGACGATAGCCATTCTAGCAAGTCTCAGGTGGTATCTCATTGGGGTTTTGATTTGCATTACCCTAACAGCTAGTGAAGTTGAGCATTTTTTCACATATCTGTTGGCCGTTTGTATGTATTCTTGGGAGAAGTGTCTGTTCAGGTCCTCAGCCAATTTTTTAATTGGATTGTTTATTTTTTGTTTTTGAGTTGTATGAGTTCTTCATAAATTTTGGATATTAGCCCCTTATCAAAGGTGTTGTTTGCAAATATCCTCTCTCATTTTGTTGGTTGCCTCTTTGTTATGTTGTTGTTTTCATTTGCTGTTCAGAAGCTTTTTAGTTTGATACAGTCTCATTCATTTATATTTGCTTTTACTTCACTTGTCTTTGAGGTCAAATTTATCAAATCCTCTATGAACGCAAGATGCATAAGTTTAGTACCTATGCTTTCTTTTACATAGCTTATTCTTTCAGGTCTTGTGTTTAGGTCTTTGATCCACTTTGAGTTAATTTTGATATATGGTGACAAATAGCAATCTAGGATTTTTCTTTTGCAAGTGGCTGTCAAATTTTTCCAGCACTATTTATTGAAGAGAATTTCTTTCCTCCATTGTATATTTTTGGCTGCTTTTTCCAAAATTATCTGCTCCTACAAGTGTGGGTTTATTTCTGCTTCTCAATTCTATTCCATTGGTCTGTGTGTCTGTTTTTCTGCCAATGCCATGCTGTTTCAATTACTTTTGCTTTGTAGTATAAATTGAGTCATGTAGTATGATACATCAGCCTCCAGCCTTGTTCTTTTTTCTCAGAATTGCTTTGGCTATTTGGGGTCTTTTATGATTCTATATACATCTGATGATTTCTTTCCTATTTCTTAAAAAAAAAAAAAAATCACTGGGGTTTTGATGGGTAGTGTATTAAATCTGTATATTGCTTTGGGTAATATGGTTATTATAACTATGTTGATTCTTCCAATCTATGAACACAAAATATCTTTCCATTTCTTTGAGTCTTCTTTAATTTATTTTAATAATATCTTACAATTTTCAGTGTACGGATCCTTCACACCCTTTGCCAAATTTATTCCTAAGTAGTTTATATATTATTTTTTGTTATAATTACAAAAGGATTTTTTAAAATTTTGTTTTCTGAAATTTCATTGTACATTTGTAGGAATGCAGTGGATTTTTACATTGGTTTTCTATTCTGCAACTTTACAGTATTTGTTTAATGTTTCTAATAGTTTTTTGGTCAAGTCTTTAAGGTTTTTCTATATAAGAACCATGTCATCTGCAAAAAGTGACAATTTAACTTCTTCATTCCCAATTTGGATGTCTTTTATTTTTTTCCTCTTCCCTTATTGCTCTGGCTAGGTTTTCCAATACCATGTTGAATGACAATGGTGAAAGAGGACATCCCTGTCATGTTCCTGATCACTGAGTGAAGCTTTCAGTTTTTCACCATTAAGTATGATACTAGCTCTGTGTTTGTTGCATGTGGCCTTTATTATGCTGAGGTGGTTTCATTCTATACCTATTTTATTATGTGTTTTGATCATAAATGGATGTTGTATCTTGTCAAATGCTTTTCCTGCACTATTGATATGATATCCTTTTTTTACCCTTTATTTTATGTGGTATGTTACATTGATTGAAATGCATATGTTGAACCATCCTTGCTCCCCTGGAATGAACCTCGCTTGATTGTGATGTATAATAATTTTAATATATTCTTATATTCAATTTGCTAATATTTTTTACCTTAAGTCTTTCTTACTTGTTAAGAAAAGCCCATCTTGAATTTGAACTGTGACTGGAATTCCTCTCTTAACACTTTCACAGCATTCATTGATTTCAAGTTTGTTCTCCAAAATGTGTCAAAAATCCACAAAAACATAATGACAATATTTATATATTTTCAAATAAATACAGTTAATGTGCTACATTTTAATAAAATAAATAAATTTTTATTTTAAAGTATAAAAATTCCCTCTTGTCATTCATTCTTGAAAAACACAAATATAGAAAGATATACTTTTGTTTTCCTATGTAAACTTCCTTTCTGGAACACTGAGCTTATGGGGTAAAGTCTAATGCCACAGTCATTGGCATGGAAATATCATTTAACTATTGTACATCATCACAGTAAATTTGAAAATACTTAGTGGTCTATAGAGTTAGGGAATGAAAAACACTTATTTTTTGAAACAAGAAAATATCAACTGCTTTATATATCCTCTAATTTTGGCTTAAAATTAAACATTTTTTTTTTTCAAAATCTCTTGCTTCATCTCTCTACACCGTGTTCTCAGGATAGCTAGATTTCTTGATTGCTGAAGGTTCTCAAAGCAAGTGGCTCAAGATAGATCTACAAAAGCTACATGAACTTCTTAAATCTAGCCTTTAGACAGAGTAATGCAATATCACTTTTTCTGCAATCTATTCAAAGAGGCAATCACAAAGACCATCCTGGTTAAAACGAAATGGTCAGACTTGACCTGATAAGAGAATTGTGACATGTTTTAGTCTATGAAAAGCTTTATATGTTATCTTTCCTTTGAACTAGTACTCCAATTAAGTCCTATTAATGTCAACATTCATATCTTCTGTCTATGATTTTGTTTTTCCCCACAATGATCTAGCTTCCAACTCTCTTTTGTCTCTTGAAAATTTGATTCAATTACCCATCCAAAAAGAATTAATGAAGAGATATTTGTTTCAGGAGCAATAGGGAAAAGTAAACGGAATAAAATACATTGTTCATGACATTAGGGCACCTCATTGGTTATTTGAAGGAAATTCTAAAGTATGAAATACAATTCTAGGATATAAATTAATATAAGAGCATTTAAAAATTATTTTTTTTACCAGTTCACCAACGTAAAATACATGGGTCATTTATAGAAATTCCAGTTGATAAATAAATCCCCTTATTGACATCAAGGATACAGATGGTTGAAGGCTGGAAAATGAAAAGAGATTATTTAAAGAATATTTTTTGCAGAGAGCTAAACAAGAAGTTCTATATTCCGTCCTCCCCATAACCCCTCTTACACCCACATTTCAAAAGTGTAGGGCAAAGCTAATCCCAAATTGTTAGAAGAACTTTAACAGGCCAATTGGGATCTGGTATGTGTGATAATGTGGAATGGCTCTTGATCCATGCTTGAGAAAGCTAACGGGGAAAAACAGAAGGTTGCAGGTGCAAAAATCACACTACTTGCCCTGATGATGGATCAAAAATGCAAGAATCTGCTGTCCCAGGTGAGGGTCTAGCAAAAGGTGCACTGGCCTGCAGTCATTTAAAAAGGCATCTTAGCCAAAAGAATAATCTTCCAAGACCTCAGCCAAAGCTGCTGGTATGCACTATGTCACCATTTGAGGGTTATTAGAAAAAGGAAAATGAAAGAAAGAAAAAAAAGCATAATGAAGAGATACCCTGACCAAACTGAGGAAGGGAAATAGCAACAAGAGGGTCACAGAAACGCTCCATAAGGAGAATTAAAATTTTGACAAGAGCAATACATCTAGCGTAGAGAGTTTGGATTTATCTTTAAAATTATCTTAGCTGTTTCCTTACCTTCCTTTCCTACTTTGATCATGGAGACTGAAGAGTCCTTGGCTAAAAAGCTGACTGTGGATGGGGGAATGTTAGTAGGAAATAATGAAGAACTACTGACTGTTCTGCCTTGTATTACAAGGTCCCAAAAAAGGAAGGGAAAATATTTAACTTTAGGGTCAGCATCTGATTATATGTGTTTAATCATTTAAATTTTACTAAATCAGCATTGTGTTTTTGTTGTAAAGTCACCACAAGGCATTTGCTAACCTAAGATTAAAAAACAAAAAGGTATGGGACCTCCTAGAAGGTCCATACTGTATTCCCAGTTGTGTGAGTCCATGATACTGGTAACAGGCAGCATACAACACTTCGATAGCACCTTCTATTGTATATTTTAAAATAGTAGATGCTATGGCATTTAGTGTGAGTAGAATCTTAGGCCAGATATATTAGTCTCAGGAAATTCAATGAAAGAAAGAACTGTGGATAATATTTATTATTATGGTCTTTCTAAATCACCCCATATGTTAAGAGCATACATCATACATTAAGCAAATATCAATATAAATAACAAGGAGGGTAAATAGAAGATTCTTATTGCTGAGTTAGCACTTTAGCACAAGTAGTCATCCTTTAGTATTTTTTTATTGTGACTTTTTTCTTCCCCATCAGTGATCTCAAAAATTAAGGAAAAGAGGATAACGGCAGGAGGAAGGCACTGGTAGCTAGGCATACCAGGATACAAGCATGGTACGAACTGAAAGAGAGGGAAATCTAGCATCACAAAAGGTCTTATAAGACTCTATGCATGCAGCCTCTACAACAATCCTAAAAGACACTGAAAAACAGTGCCAGTGTCCTTAGTGTCCTTAGAACAATTAAACCTCTGAAACAGAGGTCCGTTCTTTATATACCAACAAGAGATTGAAAATTTATAATTCTGCTATAGGGTCTTTTCTTAGAAATTAACTTCCTGAAAAATAAAACACACACACACACACACACACACACACACACACACACACACACACTGTAAAAACTTATGTAAATGCCTCATTTTCCTCTACTTTAAAAAATTTTGTGGGAAGTCTAAATCTTGGTCACACAACAACTTCGGAATTCTACTTATATATTATTATCAAGGCCACCTCAGAGAATAATCTAGAACTCTTAGTATATCATATTGTACCAAGTCAATATTTTTTAGTAGGTTTATCAAGAATCAATCTCAAAATAACAATGCCATTTTTTTTAAAAAAAGTTAATATATTGGCAGATGTTACTTAAAAGATTCTAGGTCTCAAGGTATGACATAAGGCCTCTGTTTCTATTTGTATCTCAGATTTGTTTTACTCTGTTCCCTCAGAGTAGCAAACAGGGACAAAACAAAGACCTAACTTGTTTTATTCACACACCCCTAAACCTGTCTGTCTGACAAATGGTATAGTGACCCAAATTTTATAGACCTGAGTCATATACGTTCATCCTTCATTCTGGTGTTGTGGGTTATGAGGGATGGGAGATGGATCCCCACTAATTAATACACAGTAATATGTTGAATAAACTGGGTAATTTTAGTGGAAGAGATATGGTGTTCAGATGAAAAAACATGTTTACCATATTCCTAAATATGCTAAAACTCATGGGTATTTCTGAACATTTTTCCTGTTTCTTGAGAAGAATATGGAGACTTGTGCTGCATTAGAGTTGAATTGGTATTTCAAGGCTATACAACAATTGTATACACTGATAGCTCATCATACAATGCTTATTTAATAATATGTACATTTGGCTAAGAAGCTGGCTCTTATTACTCTTTGAATTTTGAGAATATCAACCAACTAATGTTGACCAGTTCATCACTGCTTTTTAAAAAATACAAAATTAAATACTTTGTAAAATGCTATGATAATCTTTTTCAATTGTCTGGAGATTTAATAAAAAATAAAATGCAACAACTACAATAAGATTCACTGGTAACTATGTAAGAAGCATGTAATGAAATTTCTAATTTCTGAAAATATTTCTGAAATTGCATGTTTGCAAATTAAATACTCATATGTCCTAACTTGTTTAAGTAACAATTAAAAGAGGAAAGCAAAAGAGAGACAAGGCACTTTGGGACTTAAAGGATATGAGATTTCTGTGTAATCATACATAAAATTTTCCTATATTTGGACATGTATTTGTTCTACATAATATCCATGCATTATAAATTTGAATTCTATAGAATGCTGAAAAAAAATTCAAACCTGAAATAAAATGTTTTATAAATTATTGCTACATATTATTTTTTAAATATAAAACACTTGCATTATGATTCAAAACTTATGATTCAAAACTAATGCTATGTCATTAATTATGATTCAAGATGATGAAAGGCCAATTAGCAACCCAACAATTGATCATTCTCTTAAAATCTTGATTTCACAATGTAAAGTGCAAGATGCAACAATCTTTTAGACCTCTTCAACACTGCTGCTACTCCCCAAATTATGAAGACTTATATACTTAAACTTTGATGGAATTATAAACATCCCTAATAATTTTCTGAAGTTTGTTCATTAATAAGTGTTTCAAAACCAGGTAATCCAGTGCTTTAAATTTATTACTATCACTTCTAGAACTATCTTTTGGGGCCTCTGCTTTCTTTGGTCTAATACTTTATAAGGAGTGTTTAAGCAATAATTTTATACATACATTGATTATTATATATATTATGTATGTGTATATGTATAAATCAATAATGGCCTAAACTTCTCAACCATATATGCAGTAACAACAATTGACCATATATGCAGTAACAATTAATTAATCAGAAATTCATTCATTCATTCATGGGACTTCAGAAAGAATAAGACATGCTATTTTTGGGAAATAGAGTTTGCTTTTAATGGAATGCCATTATAATAACATTAACATAAATAAATTTTTTGTGAGATTACTGAATGTTTAAAAACCAATACTAACTCACTTTAAAAAGATATTCATTAATAAAGACTACTGATGTAAAAATCAAATTTTCTGAATCTTATGGCATTATCTAGTACTTTACATTATTATATATCCTAAAACAACAGATTGAAACTGAGGAATCTATTTAAAAATTGAAAGAATACTACATTTTCCTATTTCCCCCAATTTTTTAATGAATCAGAAGCTATGTAAAAAATAATTATTATTTAATTGGTTCCTCATTGGTTATTTCCCAGTTCTCTGAATCTCAGGGAACTTAAACAAATTGGGTATAAATGACAATGACTTTGGTTAGACTAGATCAGACAAAAGACTCCCCAGGAAATTGCATAGACAGAGATTAAAGTAACCAACACTCCCTTCTATACCTGTGTACCCCATGCAATTGCCACACCTGTGTTTAAAATACTTTAGTCAAGTATTATGACTTTCTAATAATATGGTGAAAAATTATGGCATCTTAAACAAGCTCCTTTCCAACATTGAAACAGATTCTAAATTGCATTATGGTTGCGTTTTTCCTACATGTGTAGTAATTAATACTTTGTTTTACTTCTATAAAGAAATATAATAGAAAACATCTACAGTGTAGGATAATATAGGAAATATATGATCACTCTCCAAAACTCTCACAGAAGAATAACAATGTCTAAAGATTATGAATCCTTCTCTAACAATCAACACCAGAGAATATAGTCCTTTAGATGTGCATTTCAAAATTTCACATAATCATAACAGAAGCATCATTTATAACTTAACAAAAGACAGTTTGAAACATCTGAAATTTGAGTGACATCACTCATGACATAACTATACCTTCCTCTTAAAATGTAAGCTAAATATATCAAATTAAATCATGGTAGTATGAACCTACCTTATCTTTATTTTCTATAGGAGATTTTTACTAACCTAAGATCATATATAAATAAATAAATAAATAAATAAATAAATAAATAAATAAAACCAATATGAATAAAATTTCTTTGTAAATTTACAGTTGACAATATGATATTACCTAATGTATTTAGGTAATACTTACAGTGCATAACAGAAGATAAATATACACTACTGATAGTGTACATATCATAGAATATGATATTACCTAATGTAAGAGTATATATATATATATATATATATATATATGTATATATATATATATTTACATATGAATTAATAAAATTAAGATTGTCTATAATTCTATCTCCTGGAATTAGTCATTGTTAATATGTGGATGGATATACATGCTTCTCACTTTTCTCCATGTTTTATTACAAAGAAAACAAATTAAAACAGCATGTATGTATATATGTATATATACACATTTTCTTCAAATAATTTTGTTCTATTTTTCATTGTTTGTGTTTAATACATATACTATGTAAGTAATATCAAATCTAATTTGATAGTAATTAAATAAAATGTAATAGATACACAAATGGAGAGACAAATACGACCTTGAATTGGTGGTTTTAGCCAACTGTCAATTATTTGAAATTAATTTAAAAATGAAAAAAATATAGTTAAAAGTTATAAACTTCTAAATATTATAGCAAAAATATTATTGAATCAAAACATTTGAGTATTCATGAGACTGTAGCAGTCTTAAAAGTATATATTTCCATTTGGAGTAAAATATTACAATCTGCCTGTAAAAACTGTAATGAAAGTTATATTTTAACCCACTCTGAATTTAAAATATTGAAATGTTTCGTTCATTATAATCACATCTCCAAATTCATTTTTTTTCATTTTCACTTCTCTTAAACCCTTAAACTATCTTTGACTGTTAAATCCAAGTTCTTCCGCATTAGTAGACAAAGTGCCTAAAACAAATAGTCTCAATATATTAAATTGAGTCAGTTTCTTGATAGTATAGTACTTACCCATTCAAGAAGGATGCAACAGCAGTTGAGAAGCTGTCAGGGAGAAAAATGCCAGGAGGATTAATAAATCATATTCTTATAACATGACGATGAGAATTATAAACAGCTACCAGTATGTAAAAATTAAGTCACTAGCAGTCAGATGGCTTGGCTTATTTTAACCTTGGTGTAGAGTAGTGTACATTTATCTTCTGTTATGCACTGTAAGTAGCTGGCAAGCTTGGTATGTACAAACATTACTTAAAGATATTATGTTTGGTCTGGATCCAGAAAATGTCCTCTGACATTACCATTAGCTATCAGAGATCTTAACTATGTCTGGAAAGGCAGAAGCCAAAGGATGACAATAACAGTAAGAAAAATTGAGAAGATAATTAGGACTAAAACATGAATACTTAATGATATAAGAATTTTAAAACAAGTTAATGAAACCTAAACATCCACGTGGTTCATAAGAAAGAGTTATTTAGCACATTAAAGCATAAGGGAAAGAAATATCTCAGACAAGCGTTTACTGAAACTATTTTTTACTTTAAAAAAAATTATTTTAAAGTTTCTTATAAATAGAAAGAAGCTTCATAATGCGGTTTTCCCGTTATATATGAAAGGAAACATGTTGTTAATCCATTGTTATTACCTGTGAACCTATATTAAAAGACGATATAAACACCAGAATAAAAGAAAATAAATAAAAAATAAAGTAAAAACAAAAATAAAACCCAACTCTTTTAATTGGGAATTCCCATACAATCAATTGGAGAGGCTTTTAAGAAAGTCAAGTAATAATTTAGTTGTGTTGGATTACATTGGGTTTGGTGAATTAACGATGCTCACACAATCAAAGTAATTTATTGATAAACAAATTTCATTGAATTAAAAGTTAAACATATTTATAAAATCATATTTCCAAAAAAAAAGTCTATAAGGAATGAGATGTCTTAATGCGTGCCACAAATGAGGGAATTTTTGAATTTCAGTCCACTAATACAATTCTACCTTGCTTTGCCTAAATTTATAATTATAATAATTGACATATATTTCAAATATAGTTGAGTGAGAACATTAAGGTCACCTGTAATTCTGTCTCCTGTAGTTAGTAATCGTTAATATGCAGATTTATATGCTTCTGGTCTTTTCCTTGTTTTGTTACAAAAACCAAACCAAAATAGAAAAAATAACAACAATAAAATCAACAAAAAAACCCCCTCTCTTGCTGAATATAACATTTAAAGATATAAGGAATGAATGTTTACCACAATCCCACTCAAGAAATAAATAAAATTGAGTTTGCTGCATATTATGCCAGATTTTTTTCTGTGTATGTACCAACATATTTTAATATTATCTCATGTACCAATATATTTATACATATGACTACATAGTAAAAATTGTATTTTCTAATTCACTTTTTTGTCTTAACAGTGTATGTTAAATACCTTTCAATTCTGCACTTAACAAGAACTATCCAATATTAAGTTAGTTTTTATAGTTAAAACAAGACTAAATTGGTTTTGGAGGAAAACAAGAGAAAAGACCTGAAGCAGAATTTAGATCAAGTGCAATTTGCAATGATAGATGTTACCATTAAGAAAATAAAATTGTGTAAGTAAGGAAGCCAAGGGCTTACTCAGCAGAAGGCAGGTCTAAGAGGTTTAGTTCTGAAAAGAGTACAGCTGAAAAGTGAGAAGACATTAATTCTAAAGTAGATTTTTCTAAATTGATGCTAAGAACTACAGGAAGTCATTTGCCAAAATCAAGTGTCAGAGAGCATTTGAAACACACGAACTATTGCAACATTTTGAATTTTCATTTCAACCAGTTTATTTTTGTCAAGTTTATTATAAAGATAACCACAATCTGTATTAATTTTGTGTGTGTGTGTGTGTGTGTGTGTGTGTGTTAAAAGGACTCAACAGAATAACATGCATTTGAAAAACAGAAGCTTAATCTCACAATAAAAGCCCTGAAAAGATATTATACATCACTTCCATCTACCTAACATCCATGAATCATTCCCCAAAATGGCAGTAGAGTGTCTGTATCACTTTCTCCTCAGGTGTTGCCTTTTATTATTCTTTGAAATTTAAAATAGTTACTCTATGCAATTCAATAGATGTTGTGCTATTGTTGTTCCTAATAGTATCTTTAGAAATAACATGTTTTGCTGGTCAACCAACATTTGTAAAAATAAATTACTTCTCATTTTTGGGGGTGTTAAACATGGTATAGTTTTCTTGTTAAATCTTAGGTGATTGAAAAATAAATCACATGTGTTGTAAATATCCTTTGAACTACAAGCATTGCAAACTGAAATTATGGTGTGGATTTTTCATCTTGACATTTTACTGTGGGAGTCAAATTGCCACAGATTTTCTTTAAAGAACAGGATAAATCTGGTCAAACTAAAGACAAAAACAAAGTACTTGTTTATTGCTGTATTCGAATGAACTTGTTGATCAGATTCCGTACGAGATTTATTCCAATTGCTACTAAACAGATTGAAATTTTAAACCATAAAAATTAGCAGTTATTTTGCTCTTTTCAAAAGACCAGGATAAAGAAAATTTCTTAATGAAACAAATTCACTTGGCTTGTTCTAAGGATAGGAAAAAACAAACAAAAAAACAACAACACAGGAAAAATAAATATATATATATATATGGTCATTTCAGGGCACAGATGAAAACATATTTTTTCAATGTTGTTTCATTAACAGTGAATGCTTCTCCTAATAAAAATCTCAATGCTGTAATTTATACTTGTTAATATAATACTGAGATGAAAGGAATCAGCCTAACATATCTTAAAATGCTTAGCCCAAGAAACTGTCTTTATGCAAATATCTGAGTGATACACTGACATAAAAAAGGTAAGATAGGCAATTTTATTCTTCTATAAATGCATAGAAGGTGTTAGAGAAAGAGTCAGTACCTCCTGCTGTTGCAGAATACATAGATTTCAATAAAGGTAAATGTCAGTAAAATAATATTTTGCTTTAGGAGTTGGAAATAGGCTCTGTGTGAACTACTGTCATAAAATGTCTTCTGGACAGGTGGTTAAAGAGCATCTCAAAGTAAACATAGGAAAACTGAGGCAGATGCCAAATTAGGGATTATGATAATGATCCTCTTCTCCCTTTGTAAAAGTATGTTTATTATATAAGATAATATGTAATAAACTATTGTTCTACAATAGGTGCTATTTTAAAAAAAATTAAACGTTTTTTTTATTGGCGAATATTGGGGAACAGTGTGTTTCTCCAGGGCCTATCAGCTCGAAGTCATTGTCCTTCAATCTAGTTATAAAGGGCACAGCTCACTGGCCCATGTGGGAATCAAACCGGCAACCCTGCTGTTCAGAGCTCGCACTTTAAGTAACTGAGCCATCCCACTGCCCAGTAGGTGCCATTCTTATTCTTCGGCTATATTCATTTTATTTAATCCTCCAAAGCAATACTACAAAGTACTTTTATTAGTATTATTTTCATTCTAGATATGAGAAAAATGAGGCACGGAGATGCTTAGTAATTTGTTTTTGGTCCACTAGCTACTGTCAATCAGAAGTGAACTGAGATTATCTGCCACCAGTGTCTGTGCTTTTGATTCCTGGGCAGTGATAATAATCCATTTATATGGAACTTTCAGAGTTCTTAAAGAGTTTTCACACCTGTGATCTTATTTTCCCCTTATAAATATTATATTCAGTTTGAGGGATGCTTGCTGTTCTGTATAATGGACATAAATACTAAAAATACGTCTGATGTCTGATTTTGAGTAGCAATTTTAGGAGTGATTAGGTCCAGAGTTTATAATAAGATGAGGCTTCTGTTGCAATACATCTCCCTTGCCTCTGCTGACTCTGACTTTCCTCATTGATCCAGAGGTGTTTTTTTGTTTTGTTTTATTTTATTTTGTTCCCCCCCCAACCAAACACACCCAAATCAACTTCCTGAAAATGTATATCTCAGAGTCTATTTACAGGGACCCTGACCTAAAACAATAGTTTCAATATCAAACCATTCTCTTGAGTCTTTTGTCAACTCTTCTTGTTCTCTTCAATATTCTCTTGCTGCTTTCTTTTTCTCAGGCTTTTCATTTATTTATGCAACTTATGAAGTATATTTATTGCATATATTCAGTTTTGATATTCTGTCTCTTAATTCTGGATAATTTAGCTTGTGGTGCCTTATTTCTTTGGGTGGTTTGTAAATTTTATTATGAACATATTTCTTTTTTTAAATTAAAGTTTATTGGAGTGACAATTGTTAGTCAAGTTACATAGATTTCATGTGTACAATTCTGTAGCACATCATCTATATATCACATTGTGTGTTCACCACCCAGAGTCCGTTCTCTTTCTATCACCATATATTTGATCCTGTTTACCCTCATCTACTACACTCCTTCCCACTTACCCTCTGGTAACCATTAAATTATTGTCTGTGTCTATGAGTTTTGTTTCTTCATTTGTGGGAGTTACTTGTGGTTTGGACTGAAGGTGTGTTCTTCTATAGAAAATTTGTAATTTTTTTCTGCCAGGTGACAGGGGGCTATACCAACTTAGCACCATGTAAAATGGTAGTATTACAATTGACATTTATCGCATCACATCAGTAGGGTAAATTCAGGCTACAATCCAAAATGAAGGTTGTTTATTTAGCTACAGGGACTATTTTCCCCCATCATTCAGCACTAGGATTCCAGATAGAAATGTCTTGTTGTAAAACAATCAGTGAATGTACATTTATAGCTATTTTACTTACATAGAGGAGTTAGTCAACTTGGTGGACTTAGCTTTATGATAGAATTATATTCCTTCAGCTTTTCTAACTTAAGTAACCACTGGACTCATCTCCCTGTTCTCTAGGTTCTGCAAATCTATGAAAACTAAAATTTAAGTTCACTAGAATTTACAAATGATCTCATGACAGAAGCTAATATCAGCATTCTGCTACCATATTCCATTTTTTCCTTTTGTTTAGTTTTGCCTCAAGTTATTTGCTACTTTCTATTTAGCTCATCAATGCATTTAAATGTTAATTTATTCAGTATTTATAATTTTTCCCCAGCCAAATAGATAGGCAGATTATCCATTCTGCCATAATGCAGAAATATATGCTTCTCCCTCTAATCTTCACCAAATATCTTCACCCTTAACAGGGGGTCTTTTTTTGTCTTGCCCAACCACCTGGGAGGAAGTGAAACTAGAGGCCTAAGCACAGAGATGCTCAATCTTTGGTTTTCACTTTAATGAAAGCTATGTTACTGATATAATAGACAAAGAGTTGGAAGAAGGAAATAATTAAATCCCTTTCTCCTCATTAGAATAAAAAGGATAGTTACTCCCTTTGGTACAGAGAGAGGTTGAACAATGCATTGGAGAGAACCATTTTGACCCTGGTGGGGTCTCAGAAGAGGTTCTGTGCACTATCTTTCTACTGTTAAAATAAGTGAGAATTAAAGGGGATATTGACAAGAACTATAGAACAGTTTGGAGTTCCAAGAATATGTGAAAGATTTCCCCTTAATACTTTCTGGAATGATGTCAAGATATATCCCTTTAGGATTCCATAGTAACTGGATGAAATTGGAGCAAAAGGGCTGAATATCTTTTTGCTGCCAGAAAGGGAGAAGCCACAGGCAGCCACAGCGAGAGTTCTGTGGTCTGTAGGTCACAAGAGAAAGCAATAGGATTTCCTTTGGCCTCTGACAAGAAAGTGCACTGAGAGATAAAGCAGGCATATGTGGAAGGGATCTGTGATTATAATGAGAGGAAATTCCAACCAAGAGCAGTGTATGATGTATGGCACGAAACCAGGTGGGAATATAGAAACCTGAACAGATGCCAGTGCGGTGGGGAGATGGGGCATGAGTGTACATTGCAACAGATGTCAGTCTAGGACAAAGGAAAGCTGAAGCCCAGATGCCTCCACATCTGATAGGATTGTACTATATAAACTTTTCAGAAATTAAACCAACTCAGGAAGAAAGAAAGAAGAAAATGGAAGGTCACTTCTGATTGTAGTGAATCAAATCCTGACACTGAGAATATTTTTAAGCAACTGAATCTACTTAGAATGGATTCAGTTTTTATTAATTAATTGTTACCAAGCAGAATGGGAACTCAGAAGCTAACTCTGGTTATGAGAAAAAAAAAATAAAATCAAAGTCAACACAATTACATATTGTCACCATTCGAATTTTAGAGACTGAGAATATGTATCCACAATACACAAGCCTAACCCCTTATAGAGACCAAGAAGATAGAGCTCTCAGGAAGACAGCTATAGTCAAATACTGCTAACAACTGAAGTAGGATGAAAATACGTGAGTTTAGCCACGAGTCACTAACCAGTGACCCTGCAAGCAGAACTTTAGAATGGCAATGGTGAAAAAGCAACTGGAAGATGAGAATGTTCAAGTAGCAGTGAATGTAAAAAACCAAAAAAATAAACAACACCTCCCCACCAAACCAACTGTCTTGAAAAGCTGGTTATGAAAGAAAACAGTAAACATAAGACATAGAAGTAATAGCTAAAGGGATATATGTGGTCAAAACAAGGCTTCTTTTTTGTTTGTTTGTCTTTTTAGGATTATAGGTACTAGATCATGTTTGACTGATCAGAGTATGAAGTAGAAATGCAAGATGGTAAAGATGCAAGAAACAACAAAGCTTGAAGTGCATGAGACCAAAGGAGCAGATGTAAAGGGATTGGACTTGTATTGGAGTAGTGCCTTTTTCATTGTAGTGGGAAGGGAGGCAGCAGGTCAGTTTTTAGATACGGAAGTAAAAAGTTTAAGTAGTTATGACCTGATGTATTCTATTTGATAAAAAGTGAAGCCATAGACTTATATTAGTAGAGGGAAGAAAGAAGTAGTAAAATTTTTAAGTAGAGTGGATAAGATGTGATTTCATTGTAGAAATAGGTACAGTAAACTATCTGGATAAAAATTATTTCTTAAGGCACTGTGGAAAGGCCACCTGTGGTTGGTAAAAACAAATCCTCAGTGCCTCCATTCTACTGTTTGATGTTTAGCTGTTGGGGTACCAACACAGAGAGGGGTTTGTCTATAGTTGTGGTGTTGACAGATGAGCAGGAGATTAAAATGAGGGAGTCAAGAATATTTTTTAGAGAGGAATAGTAAATATGCTACAAGCATAAACAGAACTTGGGTGTGGAGGAAGAATGTGAGCGTAGAGGGCAGCTGATCGATAATGCGATGATGGGGAAAGTGAATTGGGCGCCTCCTCACTGAAGTTGCTAGTGATGGTAGCTTTGAGGGTGGTCAGCTGAGGCAATTATCTGTGATTTGAAACAGTAAATAGGAGGTCTGTAAATATCCAGTCTCAGAAAGGGAAGAGGCTGTTTCTGATTAGTTCATTCATTTATTCTTTTCTTTAGATTCCACATATAAGTGAGATCATATGGTATTTGTCTTTCTCTGCCTGACTTATTTCACTTAACATAATGTTCTCTAGGTCCATCCATGTTGTTGCAAATGGTAACATTTCATTCTTCTTTATGGCTGCGTAATACTCCATTGTATAAATATACCACAGTTTCTTAATCCAGTTGTCTACCAATGGGCATTTCCGTTGTTTCCATGTCTTGGCCATTGTTTTACTAGATTGGAGGGGGGTTGGGGATAAAAGGCAAGGTGAGGAGATTAAAAAGGACAATTTTTAACCACAAGATTGCCCCTGGGATACGAAAGTCAATTTGGGGAATGCGATCAATAATGTTGTAAAGATTTTGTAGAGTATCTGATGGACACTTGTCTCATTAGGGAGACCACCTCAGGGATGATGTAGATGCCTGATCACTGCACTGTACACCTGAAGCTGAAGCTGAACAATAATGAATGTTGACTACAATTATATACGTGTGTGTATATATATTTACAAGAAGTTAGTACAGCATCAGGAGTAGAGACAGTGGAAATGTAATGGCTGTGTGCGATGTCAGAGGGGTAGTAGATGGGGAGAGGGGGTTTATCACTGTGTGAGGCATATAAATGATAAATGTTTAACTATTACTTTGTTTTGTACACCTTAAACTAATAAAAAAAAGTGTTGTTTTTTTTTTTTTAAAAGAAAGGGATGAGGGAAGAGAGGAGGCAAACCAGAGAGTTTGAATCTAATGATCAAAAGAGGGATTGGATATAATAGGGGAGCACAAACGGGAAGCAAGGGAGAGTCCTCATTATAAGGAAACTGTGCTGTACAGATTTTATTTGATTTTCAGGCAAATGGAAGTATTTTTAAACATAGAAAAATGTCTCAGTTTTCAATGGATACCTTGTAAGGAGCCAGTCACAGGAAATAGTCAAATAGAGACTGAATGTGTCTTAGTTATATTGTGAAGAGGCTTCAAATATAAATGATTAGATAACATCATCTTGAAAGTCTCTTCCTGCCCAAGATCTCTTCTGGATCTGAATGTTTATTCATCCATCATCCATATTTTCTTTTTCTGTCAAGTTCACTTATTAGCAAAATTGACCATATCCTCAACCTCTTCCTTGAATGTGTCTCCCACTATCTTGTCTAACTTAAACCTAGTTCTTTAGTGATACAACTTCTTTTGCTGTCTTAATAAGTGTGGGCCCCAGAATGGGGTATGTCTTTTCTGTATTCATCACCCCATTCCAGAAAATTATATCACCTTCCTGTATAAAGCCTATCCCTTTGTTGCTGTCATGTAAGATGCCCCACGTCACCTCCCTTTGTTCTTTGATGACGTTAGCTCCTGGGTCACTAGAACTATCCCCAACACTACTTCTGTAGCAGTAAATTCAAATTCCAAGACCAAGCTTCTCCATTATTCTCAGTTACCTTCGTCCCTACCCTAATTAAAAACCTCACTTCTATGATCATACACATGACTTTCTTTTTAGTCATCACTACTACTGACCCAAAACTTCAACTTCAACCATGTCTTATTGTAATTTTTCTCTTTCCAACTCATTCCAAGAGTTTAACTCCAATAATAGTTTGAAGCCATTGAGGCCTTCATATTTTTCCTTAACTCTCATCCCTCAACTAACACCCACACTTTTATTACCAAGCTTAAATTTAGTTACTAATCATTGTAAAAATCACTTACTTAAATGTAACATCAACATCCTTTTGTTTTGTATCTTATTTGTTTAGTCTCTTAGCCAAACCACAGCCACGCTTAAATCCAACTTTCCATCTACTTCACACGTGCACCTGCACCCCTATACCAGCCTGGAGGAAACCCCAAACCATCTGGACTGGGCTAACTTGAAGTTCATGAATGCTAACTCATACTATATTTTCCCAGTTCACTTTTTTTTTAACTGTACAATAGGACAATTTTATACTTGTATTTTTAACTCAAACTTCTCTACTCCCACTCTCAGTTTGTGACCATTCTTCCTATTTCACTAAAGAAAATAAAGTGGTAAAGAGATAAAGTCCATTCACCACCTACCCTTCCCCATCTATTTTTCTACATTTGTTTTTGAATATTCTAAGTTCTGTTATTAGGATGAACTGCACTCCAAGTAAATACTCAGTTTCCATTGTGCACTGAGATGCATCCCTTTTTCTTTCTCAAGGACATTGCTCTAGCAATTTTGTCTTCTCTCTTTCGTTAATTATAACATATCCCTCATAAAGTGGATCATACCATTCAGCATCAAAATAGCATGCAGTTATGTAGCTCACCTCGTGAAAATAAAATATCTTGACTCACACTTTCCTTTCCAGATATCACCTGATTTTTCTGATAACTATAAAGTTAAACTCCTTGAAATAGTTACCTATGTTTGGTTCTTTCAATGTTTTTCTCCCCATTTTTTCTCAAGCGCACTATCATCAAATTTTTATCACCACAACTCAACGAAAACTGTTGGTTTTGCTGTCACTATTGATCTCCATATTATTAAGTCTGACGGTCAATTTTCAGTCCTTGCCTTTTTTGACCTATCAAAAGCAACTGACACTTTTTTATATATCTGTTGACCATTTGTGTGTCTACTTGGGAGAAGGGTCGGTTCAGGTCTTCTGCCTATTTTTTTTTTTTAACTGGGTTGTTTGATTTTTGTTGTTGAGATGTATGAGTTTTTCAAAATATCCCGATTTTAGTCCCACTATCAAACACCTTGTTTGTAAATATTTTCTCCCACTTGGTTGGTTGCCTCTTTGTTTCATTGATGGTTTCTTTTGCTGTGCAGAAGTTTTTCAGTTTGATATAGTCCCATTCATTTATTTTTGCTTTCACTTCCCTTGCTTTTGAGATCAAATTCATAAACCTTCCCTGAACCAAAGGTCCATAAGTTCAATACCTGTGTTTTCTTCTATGCAATTTATTGTTTCAGGTCTTATGTTTATGTCTTTCATCCATTTTGGGTTAATTTTTGGTATGTAGTTACAGATAGCAACCCAGCTTTTTTTCTTTTCTTTTCTTTTCATGTGGCTTTCCAATTTTCCCAGCACCATTTATTAAAGAGGTTTCCTTTTCTCCATGTACGTTTTTGGCTCCTTTGTTGAAAATTAACTTCCCATATACAGAGAGTGCCAAAAATACATACACACATTTTAATTAAGAAAGGAAAAAATAAATATCTGTACTAAACATATACCAATAACAATTGGTATATATTTAACTCAATATATACCAATATCAAATATATACCAATAACTCAATATATATCAATAACAAAAGATGAATACAAGTCCCATTTGACTTCTGCAATTACAAGAGTTGCTCGAAGTGGTTACCGTCAGTGTCCAGACACTTCTGATTACGGTGAACTATTGCTTGAGCAACACTGACCAAAGTATCCACTTGTATACATTTGTTGGCACTCCCAGTCTATGCGGTTTATTTCTTGGTTCTCAATTCTATCCCATTGGTCTGTGTGTCTGTTTCTCTGCCAATACCATGATGTTTTGATTACTGTCACACTGTAGTATAGTTTGAAGTCAGGGAGAATGATGCCTACAGTTTTGATTTTTTTTTTTCCTTAGAAATACTTGTGTGATTTATGGTCTGCTGTGATTCCATACACATCTGATGACTTTAGGTTCTATTTCTTTAAAAAAATGCCATTGGTATTTTGATGGGGATTGCATTAAATCTGTATATTGCTTTGGTTAATATGGCCATTTTAACTGTTGATTCTTCTAATCCACGAACACAAAATATGTTTACGTTTCTTTGCATCTTCTTCAATTTTTTTTTAATAATGTTTAATACTTTTCAGTGTGTGTGTTATTCACATCCTTTGCTAAATTTATTCCTAAGTATTTTATTCTTTTTGTTGCAATTGCAAAATGATTTTTCTTTTTCTGAAATTTCATTGTTAGTACATAGGAACGCAATGGAATTTGTGCACTGATTTTGTATCCTGCAAATTTACTGTACTTGTTTGTTTCTAATAGTATTTTGGTTGAGTCATTAAAGTTTTTATATATAAGAATCATGTCATTTCCAAAAAGTAACAATTTAATTCTTGATTTCCTATTCGGATGGCTTTTATTTCTTTCCCTTGCCTAATTGCTCTAGCTAGGACTTCCAATACTGTGTTGAATAACAGTGATAAGAGAGGACATCCCTGCCATGTTTCTGATCCTAGAGGAAAAGGTTGCACTTTACCACTATAAATATGATATTAGCTGAGGGTTTGTTGTATATGGCCTGTGGGGGCAGAGCCCCAGAAAGTAGTTTCCAGGCTCTTGGCCTCACATAGAAAGGTGTTGGCTCAGGTAGTAAATGGCCAACTGTGATTGCATGGCCATCAGCTGTGGCTAGTTGGCCGTCAGCTGTAACCAGTGAGCCATTGGCCACTAATATAACTGCTGTGGCTATGCTAGCAGAGGAGAGTGGAGGAGAGTGAAAGAGAGTCGTCGGTGGGTTGCAGACAAAACGGACAGCAGGTCACACGTCCAGTGAACCCAGCCTCCAGTGAGACCGTAGTCATATGACTCCCCTACCTATGGCTCCGTGGGTGTTCCTTTTTGGCCTCACCATGTCCTGCGTTCTTGTATGGGGAGCGGGAGCAGAGACCCCACAGGCCTCCCTGCATGACAAATGGCGCAGCGAGCAGGATATGGTGCCAGCCAAAGCTCTCCAAAGGACGGTGGAGTGGTTTGTGTGTGCGAACACCCAGTCTGAGGAAGACCAGGAGGAGCAGCTGCCGGAGAGCTGGACCCCCGTGGAGGGGTGGGAGGATGTGGACGTTTCTCCCACCAGCACAGGAAAAGCCATGCAGCTGCTGGAGAGATGGAGCCCCGTGGAGAGGTGGAAAGATGTGGACGGTTCCCCAACCAGCACAGGCCGGAGAAAGCGAAGGTCGTTGCAGCCCTGTGGGCCGGGAAGTTCCTGCTCAGGCAGCCCGGATGCAGGACTTGTAGTCCCAGGAGGTAACGCTTGCTGAGTCCTCCGTGGGAGATGAGGGTGAGGTCAAGGTCGTCCCTCACCCCCAGGACAGCCCTGGTGAATGACTATGGACTATGGGGAATTGCCTTCCATCCCTAATTTAATGGACCGCTTGACTGTTTGTTTGGGAACTGTTGTTAGTGGAACTGGGGGATATTTGCTTTTGTCTCTTGACTGGCCGCCATTGAGAATATGTAAGCACCTTGATTGTGAGTCGCTGTTGTTCCAGCAGGGTACCCTGAGAGGCACAGAGAGAGTGGCAGTGCCCTGAGAGCCCTGGCTGAGTCCAGGAAGTCTGGCTGAGCCCTGAAGATACCCTGGCTGTGCCCAGGAAGTCGGGCTGTTCCCAGAGAGAGTGGCAGTGCCCTGAGAAATCCTAGCTGTGCCCGGGGAAACTAGTGGTACCCTAAGAAGTCCAGGAAGTCTGGCCGTGCCCAGAAGTACTGGTGGTGCCCTGAGAAACCCTGGCTGTGTCCAGGAAGACACGTGGTACCCTAAGAAGTCCAGGAAGTCTGGCTGTGCCCAGAAGCACTGGTGGTGCCCTGAGAAACCCTGGCTGTGCCCAGAGAGCCTGGCTATGTCCAGGATATTGCATTCACCTCCAGGCTCCTCGCACAGGGCCCCTCGCGGAAGATGCTTGTCGCGTAGATTGTGAGGCGAGAGCCTGTAGGGGTGGAGTGTGGGGGCAGAGCCCCAGAAAGTAGTTTCCAGGCTCTCGGCCTCACATAGAAAGGTGTTGGCTCAGGTAGTAAATGGCCAACTGTGATTGCATGGCCATCAGCTGCGGCTAGTTGGCCGTCAGCTGTAACCAGTGAGCCATTGGCCACTAATATAACTGCTGTGGCTATGCTAGCAGAAAAGAGTGGAGGAGAGTGAAAGAGAGTCATCGGTGGGTTGCAGACAAAACGGACAGCAGGTCGCACATCCAGTGAACCCAGCCTCCAGTGAGACCGTAGTGGTATGACTCCCCTACCTATGGCTCTGTGGGTGTTCCTTTTTGGCCTCACCATGTCCTGCGTTCTTGTATGGGGAGCGGGAGCAGAGACCCCGCAGGCCTCCCTGCACGACATGGCCTTTATTATGTTGAGGCATTTTTTTTTTCTATACCCATTTTATTAAGTATTTTAATCATAAATGGATATTTATCTTGTCAAATGTTTTTTCTGCATCTATTGCTCATATGATTTTTATCTTTTATTTTGTTTAAGTAGTATATGACATTGATTGATTTGTATATGCTGAGAGATAAAAAATGGTGGCGTGAGGTGAGCCTCTGAAAATCTCCCCTGCAATTTACAACAAATTGAAACACTATAACTCCACAAAGGACTCCCTGAACAGCAGACAGCCTAGACGAAGAGTCTCACAACTGACCTAAAGGCAGGCAAATTAAGGGATCAGGGGAGGAGGGAAGGGAGAAGTGCGGAGACGGATCCCCGCAGGCACAGGAAACAGACTTAACTCGGTTCTCTGAGCTTGCTGAATCCCAGAGCTACTACACCTGTGGGAGAGGGAAGAACTCGCACTGCTAGGGCTCCGTTTATGGCCCACAGGGCTAAGGGGACAGCGTATAACATGGCTGAACACAGCACTCACGTTAGAGACCTTGGAGCAAAGACTGAGGGAAGAAGGCTGAAAATGGTGGTTGAAGCCCTCATTGCCACAGAGAATGGCAACCTTAGGCACTGAATCTAGCCACCTCCTCCCTACCTTCCCAGAGCTTGCCCCGCCCCCACCTTCCCAGTGCTAGAAGCAGAACAGTAGCAGTGTCAAATCAAAAGAAAATAATATTTGCAGTTCTGAAAACTGTGGTCTGCAGACACAGATTTGCAGCCCAAGTAGTTCTAGCAAAGGGGAGAGAGCTGTGGAAGCAGGACTGGCTGTGGTGGTGGTCACCACCATTGCTCTGGGCTACCTCTTACAATGCACCCCGCCCCTGTCCCCACCTATCTGAGAGGATCCCTGCAGGAGTAAACAGAACTGCTGAAACACACGTGCTCTGAATCTGGTGCAGGAAGAGCTTTGGAACTTCAAAAGCTTTCCACATCCCTAAAGGGACACGGTGCCTTAGGACCCTGGTGAACTGTTAACAGAGGAGAAACCTGTCTTCCAGGGAATCACCCCATTGTGTGAGAAGCTGGAATAGTGCAGAGCAAACATAACACTACAGTGTGAGAGAGAAAAAAAGGCTGCAATCAGAGAGAAAATAAAACATTTTATCAATCCGTACTGGAAAACAAAAGAAAGACCTCTTCCTATCAACCTGTTGCAGAACCCATTCCTATAGATGTCTAGGAAGAGACACAATAAATCATTAATTGCCATGAATAACTAAGGCAACAAGACAGCTCAGAAAGAAAGTTAAAAGTCTCCAGAAAATGAACTTGGAAATATTTGACTTAAATGACAGAGAATTCAAGATTGCAGTTCTGAAAAAACTCAATGAGATACATGAAAACACAGAAGGCAGTTTAATGAACTCAGAAACACAATCAAAGAACAACATGAATATTTTACCAAAGAGATTGAAATTTTAAAAAAGAACCAAATAGAATTTCAAGAGATTAAGAACTCAATAGGAGAAATTAAGAATGAAACAGTCAGCTTAGGTAGTAGAGTTGACCAGATGGAGGAAAGAATCAGTGACATCAAAGATAGAAACCTGGAAATGACACGGATGGAAGAAGAAAGAGGCTTGAGACTTCAAAGAAATGAAAGAACTCTACAAGAACTTTATAACTCCATCAGAAAGAGCAATATACGAATAATGGACATACCAGAAGGAGAAGAAAGAGAAAAGGGAGCAGAGAGTATATTCAAACAAATAGTCTATGAGAACTTCCCAAACTTGTGGAAAGAACTGGATCTTCGAATCCAAGAAACAAATAGAATACCTAATTACCTCAACCCCAATAGGCCTTCTCCAAGGCACATTGTATTGAAGCTGTCTAAAATCAATGACAAAGAAAGAATCTTCACGGCAGCCTGGGAAAAGAAGATGGTAACTTACAAAGGAAAGCCCATTAGATTATCAACAGATTTCTCAGCAGAAACTTTACAAGCCAGGAGGGAGTGGAACCAGATATTCAAAGTATTGAAAGAGAGAAATTATGAGCCAAGAATAATATACCCAGCAAATATATCCTTCAGATATGAAGGTGGAATAAAGACCTTTCCAGACATACAGAAGCTGAGGGAGTTTTCTAATACATGACCTGCACTACAAGAAATACTAAAGGAGGCAATTCAACCACAATCAACAGGGACAAATGTGTGGCAACCAAACCATAAAAAGGGGGAGAGTAAATGCCTGAAGCAGAATATGGGAATGGAGAAAGTAAGCATGCTGAAGAAAATACAATACTCAAATATCAAACTTTCTTTTACATAAACTTAAGGGTAACCACTCAAAAAAAAAAAAAAAAAATCCACAACTGAAATACATACTGTAATAAAAGAAGAAACAGCAGAAACATCATAGAATACCACCACACAGAAATATTAGAAACAACAAAAAAGGCAAAGAAACAATGGAGACACAGTCTTACCCAAAAACTAAAGATAGAATGATAAGAAATCTTCACATATCAATAATCACCCTAAATGTAAATGGACTGAACTCACCGATAAAAAGGCACAGAGTAGCAGATTGGATAAAAAAAAAACTAAACCCAACCATATGCTATCTCCAAGAGACACATCTCAGCTACAAGGACAAGCATAGACTCAAAGTGAAAGGGTAGAAATTGACACTCCAACTAAATGGTGTCCAGAGAAAATCAGGTGTAGCTATATTGATATCAGATGAAACGGACTTCAGGGTGACAAAGGTAACAAGAGACAAAGATGGATATTTCAGTCATCAATATTTATGCTTCCAATCAGGGAGCACCGGAATATACCAAGAAACTACAAACAGAACTAAAGGGAGAAATTGACCAAAAGACAATTATACTAAGGGACCTAAACACATCATTGACAGCTATGGATAGATCATCAAAACAGAAAATAATGAAATAGCAACCCTAAATGACACATTAGATGAAATGGACATAATTGACATTTATAGAACACTTCATCCTAAAACATCACACTATACATTTTTTTCTAGTGTACATGGAACACGCTCAAGGATAGACCATATATTGGGACATAAAACTAATCTCAACAAATGTAAGAAGATTGAAATAATACCAAGCATATCTCTGATCACAAAGCTTTGAAATTGGATATCAACTGCAAAAAGAAAGCAAGAAAAACCACAAATACATGGAGATTAAACAACATACTTTTAAAGAATGACTGGGTCAAATAAGAAATTAGAGGAGAGATCAAAAGACACATAGAAACAAAAGAGAATGAAAATATATCCTACCAAAATTTTTGGAATGCAGCAAAGTAGTTTTGAGAGGGAAATTTATATCATTACAGGCCTATCTCAAGAAATAAGAAAAATCCCCAATAAATAACCTCACCTTAAAGAACTAGAAAAAGAAGAACAAATGAAACCCAAAGTCAGCAGAAGAAAGGAAACAATAAAAATCAGAGCAGAACTAAATAAAAAAGAGAATAAAAAGACAATAGAAAAAATAAATGTGACAAAGAGTTGGTTCTTTGAAGACTAACAAAACTGACAAACACTTGGCTAGGCTCACTAGGATAAAAAGAGAAGACATTGATAAACAAAATCAGAAATGAAAGAGGGGAAGTTATCACGGATGCCACAGAACAACAAAGGATCATCCAAGAATACTATGAAGGACTATATGCCACAAAATTCAATAACCTAGAAGAAATGGACAAGATCTTAGAAACATATAACCTTTCAAGGCTGAACCATGAAGAACTGGAAAATCTAAACAGACCGATCACCAGTAACGAAATTGAATCAGTCATCCAAAACCTTCCCAAAAGCAAATATCCGGGACCAGATAGTTTCACTAATGAATTTCACCAAACCTTCAAAGAGGATCTAATACCAGTCCTTCTCAAACTCTTCCAAAAAATTGAAGAAGAGACAGTACTCCCTAACTCATTTTATGAGGCTAACATTACCCTGATACCAAAACCTGGTAAGGACAATACAAAAAAAGAGAACTACAGACCAATATCTCTAATGAATACAGATGCAAAAATCCTAAACAAACTTCTAGCCAATCGAACGCAACAATGCATTAAAAATATTGTTCATCACGACCAAGAGCGGTGCATCCCTGGGGCGCAAAGATGGTTCAACACCCACAAATCCATCAATGTGATACATCACATAAACAAAGTAAAGGACAAAAATCATATGATTATATCAATTGATGCAGAAAAAGCATTTGACAAGATACAACATCCATGTATGATTAAAACACTTAATAAAATAGGTATAGAAGGAAAATATCTTAACATAATAAAGGCCATATATGACAAACCCTCAGCTAATCTCATAATTAATGGAGAAAAACTGAAGCCCTATGCTCTACGTTCAGGAACACGACAGGGCTGTCCCCTGTCACCTCTGCTTTTCAAAATAGTGTTGGAAGTCCTCGCCGGAGCAATCAGGCAAGAGAAATAAATAAAAGGCATCCAAATTGGGAATGAAGAAGTTAAATTGTCATTCTTTGTAGATGACATGATGCTATACATAGAAATCCCTAAAGACTCCACAAAAAGCTATTAGAAACAATCAGTGAATACAGTGAAATTGCCGGCTACAAAATCAACGTACAAAAGTCCATTGCATTCCAGTACACTAACAATGAAATATCAGAAAACCAAATTAAAAAAAAAAAAAAAATCCTTCTGAAATTCCAGCAAAAAAGAATAAAATACCTAGGAATAAACTTAACCAAGGATGTGAAATAGCTATATGCTGAAAAATATAAGACATTTTTAAAAGAAATTGAAGAAGACACAAAGAAATGGAAAGACATTTCATGCTTATGGATTGGAAGAATCAACATAGTTAAAATGGCCATATTATCCAAAGCAATATACAGATTTAATGAAATCCCCATCAAAATCCCAATGGCATTTTTTAAAGAAATAGAATAAAAAATCATCAGATTTGTTTGGAACCACAAAAGACTCCGGATAGCCAAAGCAATCTTAAGAAAACAGAACAATGCTGGAGGTATCACACTCCCTGACTTTAGCTTGTACTACAGGACAACAATAATCAAAACAGCATGATATTGGCAGAAAAACAGACACATAGACCAAGGGAATAGAATTGAGAACTCAGAAATAAACCCACATAAATATGGACAGATAATTTTTGACAAAGAAGCTCAAAACATACAATGGAGCAAAGACAGCCTCTCCAATAAATGGTGTTGGGAGAATTGGAAAGCCACAGGCAAAAGAATGAAACTGGACTGCTATCTGTCACCATGTACCAACGTTAATTCAAAATGGATCAAAGACTTAAGCATAAGACCTGACACAATAAACAGCATAGAAGAAAACATAGGTACTAAACTTATGGACCTTGGGTTCAAAGAGTGTTTTATGAATTTGACTCCAAAGGCAAGGGAAGCAGAAGCTAAAATAAATGAATGGGAATATATCAAACTTAAAAGCTTCTGCACAGCAAAAGAAACCATCGACAAAATAAAGGGCAACCAACTGAATGGGAGAAGATTTTTGCAAACAGTGCCTCCGATAAGGGGCTAATATACAAAATATACAAGGGACTCATGCAAGTCAACAACAAAAATGCAAACAACCGAATTGAAAAATGGGCAGAGAACCTGAAGAGACATTTCTGCAAAGAGGACATACAAATGGCGCATAGACATCTGAAAAAATGCTCAACATCACTAATCATCTGAGAAATGCAAATAAAAACCACAATGAGATATGACCTCAACCCAGTTAGAATAGCTATCATCAACAAGACAAATAGTAACAAGTGTTGGAGAGGCTGTGGAGAAAAAGGAATCCTCATACACTGCTGGTGGGAATGCAGACTGGTGTAGCCGCTATGGAAGGAAGTGTAGAGATTCCTCAAAAAATTACGCATAGAATTACCGTATGACCCAGCAATCCCTCTCCTGGTATCCACCCAAAAAATCTGAAAACATTTATCCATAAAGACACGTTTGCTCCAATGTTCATTGCAGCTTTATTTACGGTGGCCAAGACATGGAAACAACCAAAGTGTCCTTCGATAGGTGAACGGATAAAGAAGTTGTGTTACACATACACAATGGAATACTATTTGGCGGTAAGAAAAGATGAAATAGGAACATTTGTGACAACATGGATGGATCTTGAGAGTATTATGCTAAGTGAAATAAGTCAGATAGAAAAAGCAGCGAACCATATGATTTCACTGATATGTGGTATATAAACCAAAAACAACAGAAGAACAAGACAAAGAAATGAAAACAAAAACTCATAGACACAGACAATAGTTTAGTGGTTCCCAGAGGATAAGGTGGGAGGGGGAATGGTAGAATAGGGAAAAGGGGTTTAAATGCATCGTGATTGAAGCAGAACTGACTCTGGGTTGTGAACACATAATGCAATATATAAATGATGTATTATAGAAATATACACTTGAAATTTATATAATTTCACTAACCTATGTCACCCAACAAATTAAATAAAGAAAAAAAAAGAAGAAGCAATTTACATCATTGTTCATTTTCTTTAAATTACAATACTTCCTTCACTTGGGCCCTTTCTTAGTAACATACAGGCCTGGTTTTTCTTCCATTTTGCTGGCTATTAATCTTCAGTCTACTTCTCTTCTCTTTCTTCTTCTTCTTCTTCTTCTTTTTTTAATCATCTAACAAACAAATAAATAATAAGGTACCCTAACATTTAGTCTTTGAACCATATCTCTATATTGATTCCTTTAAGTTATTTTTACTAGGTTGAAAGGCTTAAATCCTGTGTTAATTTTGATATCTTTCAAAGTTATATCTCCAGCTTATAATTCGTTCTAAACTTCAGATTTATTTTTCCAACTGCATAATCTAGGCATATCAAATTTAACACGTCAAAAACTGAGCCTCCTACATCGTCCCTTAAATCCGTGTCTTCACCAACATAAGCAATGACTTCCAGTTGCATACTTAAAAAAAAAAAAGGAAAAAGGAAAAAAAAATAATGAGCCTTCCTTTAGTCTTTTTCTCTTCCACAATAAGCGCCTGTGATCAACATTCCTATCACCACTTATTTCAAAATATAACGCAGAACTTATTGCTTTTACCTTACCTAGTCTAAGCTATCATCACCTCTTGCCTAGATTTTGGGGGGAAATAAATCAATACAATTTTTAATATTTTCCTTTCTACCTCTTGCACTTTTCAATCTATTTTAAATGAGAAGCCAGAATAATCTGGGGGACACCTAGGTCAGATCACAACACTCCTTTACTGAAATCCTTCAATTGATCATTTTTTTCCCTCTCAAAGTTAATGTTAAAGTCTTCAGTTTCGTATGTAAAACTGTTTACGATCTGAATCCCTGCTCCTTCATGAACTTCATCAACCACAACATATCTCTTTTCTGATTCTTTATTTCTCCTCCAAGATTTTTAAACCTGCCAGTTAGACACCCACCTTAATGTCTTGTCCCTTGTTATTCCCTTTCCCTGGGATGCTCTTCCTACACACTTATGCATTTCCTTCATATCTCTACTTTAAAAAAAATCACATTTTCAGTGAAACATTCCATCCTACCCTAACTGGAACATTTATCACATCTCCTACACTTAATATCGCTTTACTCTGCTTTTTTTTTTTCTTTAGCACTTACCATTATTTAATATAAGAGATATTTTATGTTTGTCTTGTTTATTTTCAGTTCTTCACTAGAATTTCTTCACTAAGGCAGAAAATTTTGCCTGTTTTTTCTACTAATTGATCACAGCCTATACACATACTGGATGTACAATAAATATTGTGGAATTAATAAATGAATAGTGCCACTTGCTCAATTTTATAATCAGTTTCTAGTATAAAATTCAGTTCAATCATACTCCTACTAGCAGGGTATTGTGTATTTTCAATAATGTTACTGCTTTTAGAAATCATGTTCTAGAGAATAAAGGGGGAGGGGAGTGGTAAATGAGGGTAAAGGGGATCAAATATATGGTGACAGAAAGAGAACTGACTCTGGCTGGTGACTACACAATGTGATATATAGATGATGTATTACAGAATTGTACACCATATATATATATATATATATATATATATATATATATATATATATATATATAACTTTACTAACAATTGTCACCCCAATAAACTTGAAATTATAAGATAATTTTAAAAAATGAAATCAGGTTCTATATCAATAATATTTCAAGTTAGATTATTAATAGAACTAGCATTAAAATATGACACATGCTTATATATACCCCAATTATAAAATAAATTAACAATATAAGACTGAACTTATTAATTAGGACTATACAGCTGAATTTCCAGCCTGTCACCAAATTAGCTGATACAGTTCTTACCTCTAAAAATGAAGAGGTTAACGAAGGATTGTGAAAGCCAGTTCGTCACAAATTCTGCCAATTTTGTGATGAACTAGCTTAAAACATAAAACTTAAAAAATATACACTTAATTTTGTATTAATTAAAGGTTTCTATGTATAAAGTATCAGAGGTGATACCTGGGACCTTCTAAACTTTAATAAATGTCAGTTATTAGTGTCACCAGGGTAGTCACTTTCATTTATTGTTATTTTCTTTCAAGTATTGTTTGTTTTATTATTCTCCTTAAGACAGAGAAAAATGATTTTTAATTTAGCTACACTCCCTATGTAGAAAGAAAATAAAGCCTATGTTATTACTGAGGCAAAACCTTTCTGGAAAACAAAAAATAACTTATAAATGGTATAAACTTAAGTACAAAGCAAACATTTGCAAATTATCGTACTTTTTCACAATGTGATAGTATAACTACAAGTATATATTTTATCGATGGTTAAGGAGTAAACTTTCAAATTCAAATATATATTTTAATTCAACTTTAAATTAAAAATTATATATTCAGATATGAAACTTTTTAAAGTTATGCTTTAATAACATTCAAAATGTATAAACTTTATTTTCTTACTTATGTTATAAATGTAACTAATAGACATATATTTCCTTAAATTGAAAATCTATTTATCATATTCCTTATGAACTATCCAGAGCTAAAAACTTCTCTAAGGAACACCAAGAAGGACGATTTTTATCCTAAAATACAAACTTTTGCTGATTAATAACAATTATTTTGAAATGACACACGTATTTGAAGGAAAATACTTATTTTCATTTTAGTATGACTCCTTCATTATTTTAATCCCTTTCAAAATCTTGCAGACAATGTTGAAAACTGTGTTCCTTTTTGAGGACAACAAAGTTATTTTTATTTCAGATAATTATAAAAATATGTGAAATATTTTAATCTTAATTTTTTCTTTTGAGAAAAGAAATACTACTTTTGTGGTAATCAAAAGTTATAGAATAATCTGAATTTGAGGGTAAGATTCAATATATACTTATAATGCTTTTTTATTTCTATTGTAGATTTTTTCCAGTAGAAATTATTATTTAGTTTTAATTTACTTCTCCAGGTTTACTGAGGTATAATTGACAAATATAATTGTAATATAATTAAAATGCACAATATGATGGTTTGATATGTGTTTACATTATGAAATCGTTCTCAAACATAAATAATTAACTCATCCATCATCTCACATACTTTTTTTCTTATTTTGGTGAGAACACTTAAGGTCTACACTTTTAGCAAGTTTCAAGTATACAATACAATATAATTAACTATAGTCACCATGTTATGCTCTATGATGCAGCAATTCCTAGGAATTGCTATTTTTTCTAGGAATACATTTTTTTTTTTTAAAAATCACTATCTTGTAAAGATATCTGCATTCCCATGTGCATTGCAGCATTATAAAATAGATAAATATGGAAACAAGTGTTAGTCGATGAATGAATTAATAAAGAAAATGTGATATTTGCATACAATGAAACACTTACTATTTAGCCTCAATAAAGAAGGAAATCCTGTATAGTTTTACTCATGCATGTCACCTGAATAAATTTAATTAAAAAAGAGGAAGAAAGAAAGAAAGAAAGAAAGAAAGAAAGGAAGGAAGGAAGGAAGGAAGGAAGGAAGGAAGGAAGGAAGGAAGGATGGAAGGAAGAAAGAAATCCTGCTATTTTTAACAACATTGATTAATCTTGAGGGCATTGTGGTAAGTGAAATAAACCAGACAGAGAAATAAAAATATTCCATGGTACCACTTATATTTGTAATCTGCCACCTTAAAAAAAAGTCAAAATTATAGAAACAGAAAGTAGACTAATGGTTCCATGTGCTGGAGAGTAGGGAAGTGGGAAGAGATAGGTAAAAGGGTATAAGCTTCCAGTAGAAAAATCTAAAACCTAGTTGAAGAAAGGGATCCTGTAAAAAAGATTTCATAATTCTGAAAAGTGTATTAAATGTAAGATCAAATATAAGCTTTCACTAACAAGGAACAAAGTAGAGGATGCACTTATTAGCACAGTATTAAATTGAAAGGAAAAAAAAGAATAAAAACTGTACATTTTGAAACTTTAATATTCCCCCCACCCAATTTCCTAGTTTATGTGCATAAAGCATATCTGCCCAGTGTATCTCCTGGAGTATTTTTGTCTGTACAGAGGGATGTCAATGCATGTTTTATTAACATTTCTATGTTAGGCTTCTAAGCTTTCAGAAGTTTTCAGAAAAACCTTGAAGTTTTAATGGTCTTCAAAGGAGCGATTTTCCTTCGGATAAAAACAGCAATCTGGTTTTATTGTTAATTGCATTTATTTGAAACAAGTAATTTTGACATGTAAGTGTGGTATTCATTGTTTGGATTCATACTGTACTTGAGCAAAGATTATTGCCTCCAAAAACCATTTAATGTACGTGATATTTAAAAGTTTCATTATATATATATATATATATATATATATATATATATATTTTTTTTTTTTTTTTTTTATTAAATTTATTGGGGTGACAATTGTTAGTAAAATTACATAGATTTCAGGTGTACAATTCTCATAATATATTTTAACATTTTATTTTATTTTTATTTTTTGAACAATCATACATAGAAATTTCAAGAAAATATTGTATGACCTTTTTTGAAGTTTTAAAACATACTACTTTTTTATGATAACAACATATTGAATGCAATAATTTGCTCACTTTTGGCAAATCAATAACTGAAAAAAGCAAATATTGAATAGATTAAAAAACACAAAAAGCTCTCCTGCAATCAGTTTCCCAAGGATGTAACTGTCAAATTTCTGTCTTGTTCTTAAGTGATGTCTTAGAAACATTAACACCTGGCAAGCCATTTAAAATAGCCAGAGTAAAGGATGATTAAGTATTGTGGGATATAATTGGTGGAGGCAAAATTAAACTTACTTTTAACTCAGAATACAAAATGACTACCCCGGTACAATCCCTGAACCCATGCATAGAAAGTATCCCTGAAGATTTCAGAAATTTAATACAAGAATGGCTTTGTGTGTGCACAATGCTTCATCTTGCTTTTATTCCTACATAACTGCCCAAGGTTCTTATGTCATTTAAGGGTTTCTTCAACCCTGAATTTTACTTTTCGGTAGAATGTCTCTTTAGGTTACTAAATATAATATAATAGGAAACTAATAATGAACAATAGTATTGACTTAACTTCTTTCATAGTTTTTCAAGTATATATTTAAAAGTAAACTAGTATAACGGTCCCCCCCAATTTTGTTTTCCAATATTCCATTTAAACAAAATGACCTTTACATCTTTGAATACTTATATTTGTAAGTTGTATCCAATTATTTAGGCACTGATAATTAATAAAGAGCAACTAATCTATAGTTCTCAGCCATCTCATGTACTTATCGTGAATTTATTGCTATCTGTGTTGTATACTTGGGTTTCCTTCTAGTCTTAAGGTTAACGATTCACATATGATCTCAAACTGTGTACTCCTTGTATGTATTTTTTGAATTGTAAAAAAGCATAATACTGGTTGATTAAGTCAAACCAACTAAGAATACATGTTTGTTTGCAAGGCTTATTTGGCACAGTGCATTATTTCCCAATAAACGTTTCCTTTCCTCTGAGTACCTGCCAAGGCTCAGTATTTGTAGAGTGTACTCCCATAAATAATAAATGTTATGGAGATGTGACTTGATTTAGTCAATAGAAAAGTGAAAAGTGACAGAGTGCCATTTTTGAGTTGATACCTTTACAGAGTGGCATTATGTGTTCTGCTTCCAAGTCGTTCCTAAGTGTGCCATATCACAGTTAGACATTACCGCTTCAGCCAGAGTGGCATAATGAAAACACCTGGACCAAAATCAGGAGGTCTAGTTTAGCTCAGAGTATTTCACCTGAGCTTAACTGAATTATAGACTGCTGAGGTGTAACGAAAATAACTGTTATTTTAAGTTATGGAGGTTGGAGAATGGGAGGGGTTGTTTGTTATGCAGCATTATCCTAGCAGAAAACTAATACTCTCTAGCATAGAAAATGAACACTTATTCAAAGTCTTTATACAAGTGTAAGGAAATACAGAACAATAGAAACCTCATTGGAAGGTTACTGATAGTAAAAATAGTAACATATTTTAAATCTCCTATCTTAATTAACTAGTGTTCACAGGTGATGAACTCTAAAAATCATGACTGTGAAATATTAAAGGCATTCTAAGAATATTTCAAGGACTGAAAGGTGTAACATTTTACGTATGGACAGACAGATAACCACCTAAGGGAAGAGCTTAGTTATACCAAAAAATAAATACATATAATAAACACACACACACACACACACACACACACACACACACATATATCCATATGTATGTGAAATTAATTTAAGTTTCATTCTCAGATCACATTATGGTTTCCATTCAGAAACCATGAGTACTATAAAGTTAATATAAGTATTTCTTCATAAAGGAATAGAAAAATAGCTATACTGTGTAACTTTATAAATTTTAACATTAGAGATGTGTTATGTACAAAGAAAGCATAGTATTCAACTATATATTGCCTAAAATAGTAACACATATTTCAGTGATTTAATAACTTGTGGTGTGTATACAGTCTATGTTTGAAGACTTAATATATCTCAGGGGAAGATGAGCTTTCCCTTTAAGAGACTATTTTACATTTGATGTAAATAATTGGAAAGTATTGACACAAAGTAAGACAGTTCAGCTTTCACATAAGTCTTCTGGCTATGATAGATTTCTGGGTCTCACAAGTTCCTGCTTTTCTAATTAGTTCTACAGTATAAAATAAGGCTCACAGGGATGGAATCACAGATAAAATAACCAATAAATTTCCTTAATTTTATAGATTGCTTAATGAAGTCAGATTTTTTTAAGTTCATAAAGTTCATTAGATATCCAAATTAAATATCCATCCTAGATACCTCTTTACATTTTCATCCCTGTAGGAATACTAGTCAGACATCTGAAACTTGACAGGCCTAAAATTGAATTCACCTCTATTTTCCCCCATCTAAGTGTGATCCTCTTATTTTTTACTCTATTAAACAGTTGTTCAGTATTAAGTAGTAGTGAACATCAATATCAGCAAGGATAGCAACAGGAAAAGACGACACACTCAAATGTAGTAATTTAGGAGACTCTGATGCAGGGCAGTTAATAAATATGAAAACAGGTCCAAAGAGGGCCAAGAAGGCATGTTTGAACACCCTCAGTTAATCAACAACAGGGAGTTATCAACATCCCTTGGCTTAAAGAGGAAAGGGAGGAGGTACTCATAAGGCAGAGGGCTGAAGCTGGTCTGTAGCTACAACTATAAAAGAGCAGCACTCAACAGAATTGTAGACTTTGGTAGAGAAACACAGAGAAGGTTAATCCAGACTAGGTAGGGAGACAATCATGGAACTAGATAAATCAACGTCATTCTCCCCTTCCATACGCTTTCCATGATGGCTTCCATTAACAAGACCCAACAGGAAGCTAGGGAAAAACAAAAGTCCATTGATAAAGTTAGTAAAGCTTACTTCTGGTGCCAGAGTAGGATGGAGAGGATGAAAACAGACCTGGGCGACAAACAGTGTATCTAACACACTTATCCAGTATTTAAAGACAGAAACAAGAGAATCTTTCTAAATCTCTCCCTCTCCCTCACCCCATCAAGATTAAAAGGACATTTTGGTTCATCTAAAACCCAAAGGGAATTCCGTCTCTCTGTGGAATTGTATAATGGACTGAAGCAATGACTGGTGGTGAATAACCCACCAGCCCTCATTTTTATTTCTTAAAATGAGGTGAAAAATCAAGTGATTTAGACATTTCATCGTTTATTTTTTTACTATTTTGAGTAGTATTATTATGAAACACAGGGCATTCGGAGCATAACAAAAACTGGATTTATTAATCTATAAATATGGATGACAGTGTGCTTTCATTGGACCCTTCTGAGAGCCTATGTGTGAAAACTCTCCTCCACTTGTGTCACTGAGAACAAAATAGCTATGTCAGGGCACCAAATCTGAGGCCCCTCCTCAGGTATGTAAAATTTCATTACAGTGACTGGAATCCTTCAATTGAAAAGAAACGTAATCAGCTTCACATATACATAAGGTTTGAGGAAGGGGCTAAAATGACTCATAGAAGAACTGTGATACAAGCCCGTTCTGTTTGCATCAGCTTGCACTTTCCTCAACCAATCCCTGAGCAGTGAAGAGAATGTAAGAGAATCTGCAGGTAATTACTGAGCTGGAGAAATAGTAAGGCTGTTCACCCAACCTTCTCTTCCCTAGAGGGTAGTTAGAGCTACACCCTATGGGGCAGAGAGGAAAGGGTGTACCACCTGTATTACACCTGTGTAAAATAAAAAATGGTTTTAGAGAGGTTCTTCACCACCTACTGAAGACTTTCCATCTTTTGAAATGGCACAGAAGGCTTAGGATAACTAAATTATATAGATAAAAGTATATGTATTCAGATTCAAAATCATCATGTAATTGAAAGAGTTTGCACATTTCTGTGTAAGCAAAGTCTTATATTTTGAAGACTAAAAAGGTATTTGGTAAAATTGTAACAAATTCAGAAGATGTTTGCATATATCTATGAATGTAATTTATGCTTTGCATTTATACTTCTGATTTTGGCATCCAAACTTCATAATATAGTAGGCATGGGTTCTTACAGTGTGGATGTCTGAACAACAAAATGATACAATTATCCTTGGAAACATGGAGAAAAATATGTGAATTCCAGAGAATCTGTCTATTAAGACCAGATTTTGAGCAGCATATTTTTCTATCCCGAGTTTAATCAATGCCTACAATGTGTATTTTTTAAATAATGAAGAATGAATGAATGGATGCCCACATTCATACATGAATTAATGAAAGGAGTAACCAATCTGGTTTCATGAAAACATCTTCTTTCTCATAAAACTACTAAAATATAAATTGACACTGATAATGTATGAGAATCAACATGTACCATGTCTGAATACTCCATGTGAATCAATCTAAATATTTTTCAGTTTTCCAGAAACAGACATATAACTTCAGAAATTTCATATAACTATTTGAGGTATCTTATTAATATTTGTTTAATGAGACAGAATTGTCGAATTGTCAGGCTATATCTGGGGAAGAGAATGTTACTGTTCTCTGGAGTGGCTTTTGTGCTAGCCTCCGGTAGGCAATATCATGGAGGTTGATTCTTCTAGCCCATATCACCCCTCTCATTCACTCTGCTCAATGGAGGCTAGCAGCCACATTTTCTAGCGGGAAGACTCAGGGCAGTGAAATTCTCTCAGTGCTAGCCAAATTCCTCTTGCTCTCTTAGACTTGCCTTTTCCAAAGTAGAGTATGCACTGGTGGTGTCAGTGTCTGCTGTCTAACTCACATTTCATGAGGAAACTAAATAAATCTTTTTCAAACAGTAATTTTACTATGTCCACCCTTTGCTTAAAACCCTTTAGTGGCCCGGAATAAGGCTATTAATGATCTGTAATCTGTGTTTCTCAGGAGACCACAATTATTATTTTAGGTTGAGAAAATTATCCCCTGTACTGGACTGGCCCTGCAATGAAATCATGTCACACATCCATTAGATTTTGGCAATATTTCTCCTCAGTCATTCTGACATACAGAAAAATCTCTAGAAATTTTCAAATGTCCATGGGAAGGCTGAAGAATATCTTCAGTTAAGACTATTTCTCAGTGAAATACTAAATGTAGGTCTCAGTGAATTATTTACAGTTCATTTAGTAAGTGATGTTTCTCTTACCTCGGATATGTCTACATGCTCCTATTTCTTCTAGAACAATCCTTCATCTCCATAGGTCTGCTAATAACAAATATCACTTTATGTATCTTCTCTGGCCCCCCTTCAAAATATCAATTACATTTCCTTCGTAGATCCCATCAAGACGAGTTATAGTCACCCTGGCTATGATATTTTTAAAATATCACATGGCCTAATTATGTGTCTGTCTCACCTGCTACATTCAAAGCTGCTTGAAAGCAAATCTATTGACCTATTCCGAATTGTCCCCTCTGTTCCCAGCCTATGATGTATTTACCAGGTAGGAGCATATACTGAGTATTTAAGTGCTCATGAGTTGATGAGGGTGGCACTAACCTTGAAATTAGGTGACCTGATTTTGAATTTATGCTCTAACACCATTGTGTGATCATGGCCAAACTGCTAATAAATTCATAGCATCCTCTGATGCTTGCTACCCTGCAGGATTTCAGTACAGATTAAGTGAGGCAATATATGTAAAAATCTCTTTAAATACTGATTTACAGCTATAATCATTTTAAATTTGAACTGTGATTTTCTAACTATTCATAGAAATGCTGCTGAGCCATTAGTTCATTTTCCTAAATGGATTAAAAACTTTCTGACCTATGTAGCTTGTTAGAGAATTTAAATGGCTGTCCAAGTAGGCATGTATTTAAAAACAATTGTCAATTCAACTATTTAATCAGCCTGTATTTGTGTGCAGGTTAATTCACATCAAAGTAGCTACTCATGATGTTCACAGGTACCTATTTGCCAATTATTTTCCTTATACTACATTTTTTCCCAAGTCTTCTAAAATTTTTGTTTTAAAGTTGGACAAAATATGGCTAAACTATGAGAAATGCAATAGCTTGTGGACAGCTGTGTGTTAATAAAAGTTTTATGGCTATACTTTTTTCCTCCCTCAGAGCAAATTTTGCTACAATTTTCATTTAATTAATGTAATTGATAAGAGTCATAGAGATATCTGGTATTTTAATCATGCAGATACGCCTTTTGCTGCCTAAAGTAAAATTAAAAATTGCCAGCAGTCTTTTACTTTCAGTGGTAACTGGAAAGGAAATTAAAATAGAGCTTGGAATAAATGACTGATATGTTCAATTTGAAAGATCACAGACCTAGGTCACATACATGAGGAAGGGAGACAACAAATTACGGTGACAAATGCATAAGAAAAACTGTCTCCCACACAATGAATTGGGAATTCTGAAGTCTTTAATAATAAGCTCTGCAACACATAAATTAGCCATTACAATTAAGGCCAATACATTTAATTTGATTGGCTTTAATTTCTTGTGTACATTTATCATAAGAACAAACAAAACCCAAACCCTGCTTTACATACTGCTATTTCATTTATCAGTTTAACAGTGGATATTTGGGTAAGGGGATCTAAATATATACAAAATACCTTTGATCATGCATTCTGTAGCTCATCAGAGTGTTAAACTTTGATTTATTAATATGCTCAAAAATAATACTGAATGGATGCCTGCCAGGCACTCTCATCTAGACGTTGTCATAGGCTGACTTTCAAATAACATAGGCAGTCAGAAATGTTACAAAGAGTTCTAATTGTAGAATTGCCTCTGACATTGCTGATGGTCTCTGGGTAATATTAGGAATTTATCATTATAGATCCTGGAAGGATGACAAAGAACCAGAAATTTAACATTTGATTTCCAGGTCTATAGTCATCAATGAAAGCAGCATCACTGGGGATTTTGGTTCATGTTCTTAACATGCCATTTCTTTGAACATAATTGCCTTTACCATTTGGGAATCATATGAGTGAAGATAATTGATGAGACTACAACTGAATGAGCGTACCAAAGAGTAATGTACAAAAAGAAGAGAGAGGAGTCCTGAGAATTGAACTAGAGGGAGTGTCTATTTTTGGATATCAGAATAGGAGGAGGAGGAGTCAGGGTCAGAAATATGTTGTGCAACTTCATGTAAACCAAAGAAAATTATCAAAGGGAATGGTACTCAAGCACTGAGTATCCATAAAGACCTCAATGGGTGTAGGATGTGAATTTTAATGTGTTACTAGGGTCAGGACAATTTTTCTTAATATTTACAAAACCATATCTTACAAAATAATCAAGAAATGGAGGAAATTAAAACTTCTGAGGATACCAGTACAAATTTTAGTCAAAGCGAGATATCAGTTGTTCACATTAATTTATTAATAATTAAAATTCTTGAGTGTTACTTATAAACTTCAAGTTGAAGAACATATATTTTACTTCAACTGTTTCTTCTTTGATTACATCCAAAATTCTTTTAAAGTATCTGACAATTACTGCTTTCTTTCCTTTTACCCACTCATTCAGGTACTCATCCAATTGGGCTTATACATCATAAATCTGCCTCAGTTCTCTTCTCTCAGTTTGGATGATCTAGTTAGTAAAAGTAGCTGGAAACAAACATATTTAGAGTAACTTTAACGTCAATCAGATATCTTTAAATAGCAACTTTTCTCAATATTTAGATAGGTTATCCTTATCTTCCATTCTTCTAAACAATATATTTGCCCTATATTTTATTTTATTTTTAAAGTTATACTGATATAACCTAAGACAATGTACAACCTTCTGAGTATTTTAACAAATGATTGGTATTTGTCATGTTATTTATTTATTTATTTTATCATATTATTTTGCATATAATAGTGTTCACTTTGGTAAAGTTTCTAATGCACAATCTACATCTTTAATTTAATTATTTTATAAAGAAATAGTAGGTCATTGAGTGCAAAGCACCACCTCTTCCTCTGATGTGATTTTTCTTTTTAAAGATAAATCATTATACTCAAAGGATCATAAAATTGGTAACAAAAAGAACAACAACAAAAAAATAGTGCAATGTTTCAATTTTCAAAAACATTTCCTGCTTTTAAGAACTGGTTCTCTTAAGTTTTTTAATCAACAAAATAATGCAAAACAACCAGGGCTCCTATATCAAACATTTTGGTTAAGGAGGCTGGGAATACTTGGTGCACGGCAAAGAATATCATGTAATTTTCAGAGATTGCAGTGTGAAACTCAAAACTCATGACTCTTCCTACATAAAATCAAAGACATCCGCTTGTTTGAGGAAAGATCTACTTCAGTAATTAGATTCCCATTTTACTGGAACAGAGATTCAAATTGAGGTCAGTCTCACTGTATAACGTGTATGTTAAGAGCCAATGAGACTATACATTTACCTGGATTGAATGGTAATGATGCAGGTGTATTCAGTTTGATTAGGGAACAACTGTGCTCATCTTCAACCCTATATAGCAGCTGGCATACAGTTTGAACATAGTAGGAATCAGCATATTTGTTGGATTGATTTAGCTCTCTGATTCCCATGTGAGTAAATTGAGATGGTGTATATTGTCAAAATTTGACAAATGAGAAATGACCTCCTGGAGAAAGGTCTATTGAGAGATAAGAAAAATAATTTGGTTTAAGTAAGGTTCTAGTAACTCTATACAAATGCAGTCAGTTCTTATACAAGAGCTGAAGTAGAGCCTCTTAAGATAGGGATATATTTCCTAATAAGGTAAGAGCTCAGTTGATAAAGCTTGAGAATTGTCGGAGCACTGTGGGAACTTGGCTATTGTAATATTCCAGTTACAACACATTAAATCAATCCCCAAAACACAAAACCTACAAGCTGCATGGTGATAGTAATTTTCTTGCAATTTACTCTTTTTCTTAATTTTTTGTGGCTATTAACTTGTGGAAACATTTCCATACACTTAAATATTAATCAGTTAAGTGTGCAGAGGTTATTGTTGAAGAGATCCAATATTATAATAAGATGTAAAATTAGAACAAAATCAATGAGGACTAAGACTAGCTGGAAACTATTGAACAGCTAGCTTTGCCTGCCCACTTGACAAACCTCACCCCACCCTCAACTAGAGTAGTTTTGAGCATCTCAAGGCAGAATAGTTTTCAGTTACAAAATACCTTATATTTGCTTTCTGAGATTGTTATTTCTGTCATTCTAATTAATAGCTTCAGGATTACTACTATTCTCCCTGAACTTCTTTCCAGGAATCCATTTTGATGGCTTGGGAAATTCAAGGCACACTGCTTAATTTATTGATGATTTGGGGTAAATCATGTCATATCAGTGGGCAAATTAAAGCCTAAGGAAAGAAAAAAACAAAACACCTCCAACCTATTTTTCTTCAGCTTCTTTAATGTGGGTTGCCAAAAGTAGTAGAGTACACTTATAAGGAAGAAGTAGAAGACTGTAATACAAATTCAGGCTTACAAAATCTCAAAAGATTTCTTTTTAGGATCAAGCTTGCCTCAGAACTTAACTGATGGAATCCATGCATTCAATAATGTTTTCAAATTTTTTAGTATAAATATAATTTGTATTATTTTCATGTAATATACGCCACACAGAGAAAAAGCTTTATAAATGTCCTTAATATAATAATGAAAACATTAAAAAAATTGAATGAAATCATTAAAGTACAATGATTACCAATCAGTCTGTAGATGTTTCATACAGAAAATTTCTACAAAGACGTATTACTTGGAAAGTCCTGCTGACTTTGTAACTTGTCACTAGAAAATGTTTATATTGCTGAATTAAGGAAATCTTGAATCTAGCCCTCATTCGTGAAATCAGACAAACTGCTCCAACTTTTTTTTTTTTCCAAATTTGCTTTGCCTATTCTAAGCATTTTGGATTTTCATATTAGTTCTAGAATTAGCTTTCCAGTTTCTACAAATATCCTTGCTACTGTTCAGGTTTGGACTGTATAAATTTATAGACTGAGTTCATGAGAATGATAACTTAATATCAAATCTTCCAACAGCATTTACATAGAATATCTCTCCATTTATTTAGCTCTTTCTTATTTTATTTTTTTATAGTCAAGGTAGTTAACTAGTTAAGACAGACCAATAGAAAAAAGAGAAGAGAATAGAGAGTCTAGAAGACACATACATATCAGACTTTTGACAAAGGTGTAAAGGCAACTTATTGGAAAGTGACAGCCTTTTCAACAAATGTTTCAACAATTACCTAACCATATGAAAACGTAAAATTCATTTCGTACTTCTCATCATATACAACAATTGACACAAAATATATCACAGATCTAAATGTAAAACCTAAAACGATAAAACATCTACAGGAAAACATTGGAGAATATGTGTAAGACCTTGGGATAGGCAAATATTTATTAGATACAATGCTATAAGTATGATACAAATAAAGAAAAAATTGATAAACTAGACTGCCTCGATGTTAAAATTACTACGTTACAAAAGACACTATTAAGAGAATGAAAAGTCACAGAATGGAACACACTGTCTGCAAAGCATATATATGACAAAGGGCTTGTATAAAAAAACATATATATACATTTCTCAAAATCCAATCAGAAGAAAACAACCTAATTTTTTTAAATGGGCAAAAAGTTTTCATATACATTTCACAAAAAGATATATGAATAGCAAATAAACACAAATTGATGTTTGATAACATTAGTCATAGGGGAAATACTAATTAAATTAGATGCTATTACAGTAAGATAGCAATATACACTTATTAGAATGTCAAAGATTTATAAAGATTGCACATACCACGTTGTTATAAACTGAATCTCTGTGTCTCCCCAAAATTCATATGTTGAAATCCTAACCTCCAGTGTGATGGTACTAGGAAGTGGTAGTTTTGGGAGGTGATGCCAGGGCCACGGGCCTAGAGCTGTCATGACTGGGACCAGTGCCCTTGAGGACTCTCTTGTCCTTTCTATCCTGTAAGGACACAGTAAGAAGACAGCCATCTATGAACTAGAAAGTGGACCCTCTCCAGACATCAAATCTTCTAGAGCCTTAATTTTGAACTTAGCCTCCAGAGGTGTGAGAAATAGTTTTCTGTTGTTTATAAACCACTCACTCTTTGGCAGTCTGTTATAGTAGCCTATTGGGTCAAGACACAAGCGTTGCTGAGAATGGGGAACTGGAGCTCTCATACATTGTTGGTACGGATGTAAAATGGCACAGCAGCTTTGGAAAACAATTTAACCATTTCTTAAAATCTTAAATATATGCCTATTACATGATCCAGCTATTTTACTCCTAAACATTTACACCAGGAAAAGGAAAACATATTTATATACAAAACTTGTATATAAATATTTATAGGAGCTCTATTTTGAATAGAGCTCTAGAAAGAAAATCACCAACAGGTGACTGGATAAAAAAAGTGTATTTTCTACCAATGAAATTATGATTAAGCAAAAAAAGTGAATGAATTCTTGTTACATGTAACACACGGATGAATCTCAAAATAATTATGCTAAAAGAAGACAAACTAAAAGTGTACATACTGTATATTATTTATATAAATCTCTAGAAAAGGCAAACTCATATTTAGACAGATAGCAGATGAGTGATTGCCAGGGGATAGGAGAGCTGGCAGGAGACGGTTACAAAGAGGCATGAGGAAGCCTTTTGGGGTTAAATACATATTCATTATCTTGATTGTGATGTTAATTTTATGGGCATGTACATATGGCAAAACATCAAATTGTAGACTTTAAATATGTGTAGTTTATGTTATGTCAATTATATTTAAATAACACTGTTTAAACATGCACACAGTCAGAATGGTGGTTTTGTCAAGTACATGAAAAAGAAAACTACCACATGGATTGGAGCCTGAGAAACAAATATTTTCTTCTCTAAATAATCTACTTAAAAAGCCAAATCACTACCCAGTCATGTGTCACTTAGCAATGGGGAAACATTCTGAAATATATGTTGTTAGGCTATTTGGTTTTTGTGTGATCACAGAGTGCACTTATACAAACCTGGATAGTACAGCCTACCACACACCTGGGCTAAATGGTTCCTATTGTTCCTGGACTATAAGCCTGTACAGCAGGTTACTGTACTGAATACTGCAGGTAATTGTTACACATTGGTAAGTATTTCTGTATCTAAACAAATCAACACATAGAAAAAGTAGAGTAAAAGTAATGTATAAAGATTTAGAAATGGTACATCTGTATAGGGTACTTACCATGAATAGTTTCTCAGAACCAGAGTTGCTCTGCGTGAATCAGGGAGTCAGTGGTGAGTGAATGTGAAGGCCTGGGACGTTCCTGTACACTACTGTGGATTTTATAAACACTGTCTCACAAGCCCTCCCCCTGCTTCCTTTTGATAGGGTCAGAAATAGAACATCAAAGGTGTTAATGCTGCTCCATGAAAAGGTATGTTCATGGACTGGACTGATTGGAAATATCAGGGAGAAACTGGATGGATGAAGAAGCATAGATCACTGTAATAGTGCTTTTCAGGAGCGTGTGAACAGTGGCCTGAGGCTCGGCAGGGATAATAAATTAAGATGGAGAGATAAAGGAACACGGGATTGTCATGGCAATGTGGGTTTGGCTATTGCATGGTAGAGCAGTGGTCAGATTAAGGAATTTCAACTTTTCTTTAGAATTCATTTTTTCCATGCAAGAACAAAAGCATATTTAAAGGGAGAAGGTATAGAATTGAGGATGCAATATTTTTACTTTGTAAATTTGTTTTTGGTGCCATTTATCCTATCTGGTACAAAGGGCTCTCTCTGGCATTGAATTGATAGAAGAACTAAAATGAATCTATACTTTACATCATTACAATCTGAAACTATTTCCAAAGTACAGGGAATGTCTGGCTTCACAATACCACATAAAGCTTTTGCTAAAGGGACAGTGAAACTTAATACTTGTTAAGGTATCTCTTGTGGACCTTTTTCCAGGCTTTTTGGTCCTCAACAAAGAATTTATAGCAATGCAATCTGATTCTGATGACTATCAAGAAAGATCTGGGAGGTCAGGGCTGTAGCACCTTCTAAATATAGAGTGCTGGGGGTACAGACTCTTCCCTGTGTGTGGAAACGGGTCAGTGGCTGACTGATTGGGATGTAATCTGTACACTCAAAATTGAGATGCTATGAGTGAGAGGGAATCTCTTGCCAACCCCCATAGATAATGTGGCCATCAGAGAAAAAAAACAATTCTTCCTGAACCACATACTATCCTTCCGTTTCTATTAGGAAATTCAGCTCCATTATAATCTTATGGGATCACCACCGTATATGCGGTTGGTTGTTTACTAAAACAACAGTGCATGACTTTTTTTGCATTGCATGACATTATTTATTGGTGAGCAAGAATTTAGAACAAGAAGAGATGGGTCACTGTTTCATGGAATTAGGCTATACTAGCCTGACGTATCCATTTCTATTTTAGGGGAGGCTTTCATACAGAGGATTTGAAAATTAGTGATCTTTTGCTCAAACGCCTTTTTCCCCTATACAGCACTGAAAAGACTATTGTTAATATTGTTCTCCGACTCACCTCTTTGCTTCCATGTTTTCCTGAACTGCAACTGGCACATTTTTTTTTCTTTAGCTATATTAATGTATTCAATCAGACAGTATTCTAGCCCTTCATTTATGGTGTGTCTCTCTTTTTTTTAAAAAAGAAAGTTTATTGGGGTGACAATTGTTACATAGATTTCATAGATTTCAGGTGTACAATTCTGTATTATAAATCATAAATCACATTGTGTATTCACCACCCAGAGTCAGTTCTCCTTCCGTCACCATATATTTGATCCCCTTTACCCTCATCTACCCCTCCCCACCTTACCCTCTGGTAACCACTAAACTATTATCTGTGTCTATGAGTTTTTGTTTCTTCATTTGTCTGTCTTATTCCTTTGTTGTTTTCAATTTTATATAACACATATAAGTGAATTCATATGGTTCTCTGTTTTTTCTGTCTGACTTATTTCACTTAGTATTATAATCTCAAGATCCATCCATGTTGTCACAAATGGTCCTATTATTTTTCTTACCGCTGAACAGTATTCCATTGTGTATATATACTACAACTTCTTTATCCATTAATCTAACGAAGAATATTTTGGTTGTTTCCATGTCTTGGCCACCGTAAATAAAGCTGCAACGAACATCGGAGCACACGTGTCTTTATGGATAAATGTTTTCAGATTTTTTGGGTAGATACTCAGGAGAGGGATTGCTGAGTCATACGGTAATTCTATTGTCATTTTTTGAGGAACCTCCACACTGCCTTCCATACGGGCTGCGCCAGTCTGCATTCTCACCAACAATGTATGAGGTTTCCATTTTTTCCACAGCCCCTCCAACATTTGTTATTATTTGTCTTGTTGATGATAGCCATTCTGACTGGGGTGAGGTGATATCTCATTGTGGTTTTTATTTGCATGTCTCTGATGATCAGTGATGTTGAGCATTTTTTCATATGTCTATTTGCCATTTGTATGTCCTCTTTGGAGAAATGTCTCTTCAGGTCCTCTGCCCATTTTTCAACAATTTATATTGTTTGCTTTTTTGTTGTTGAGTGGCATGAGTCCCTTGTATATTTTGGATAGTAGCCCCTTATCAGAGGCACTGTTTGCAAAAATCTTCTCCCATTCAGTTGGTTGCCCTTTATTTTGTCAATGGTTTCTTTTGCTGTGCAGAAGCTTTTAAGTTTCATATAGTCCCATTCGTTTATTTTAGCTTTTTCTTCCCTTGCCTTTGGAGTCAAATTCATAAAACACTCTTTGAACCCAAGGTCCATAAGTTTAATACCTATGTTTTCTTCTATACAGTTTATTGTTTCAGGTCTTAAGCTTAAGTCTTTGATCCATTTTGAATTAATTTTGGTACATGGTGACAGATAGCAGTCCAGTTTCATTCTTTTGCCTGTGGCTTTCCAATTCTCCCAGCACCATTTATTGAAGAGGCTGTCTTTGCTCCATTGTATGATTTTTTGCTTCTTTGTCAAAAATTATCTGTCCATATTTATGTGGGTTTATTTCTGAGTTCTCAATTCTATTCCCTTGGTCTAAGTGTCTGTTTTTCTGCCAATATCATGCTGTTTTGATTATTGTTGTCCTGTAGTACAAGCTAAAGTCAGGGAGTGTGATACATCCAGCATTGTTCTTTTTTCTTAAGATTGCTTTGGCTATTTGGGGTCTTTTGTAGTTCCATAAAAATCTGATGATTTTTTATTCTATTTCTTTAAAAAATGCCACTGGGATTTTGATGGGAATTGCATTAAATCTGTATAGTGCTTTAGGTAATATGACCATTTTAACTATGGTGATTCTTCCAATCCATGACAACGGAATGTCTTTCCATTTCTTTGTGTCTTTTTCAATTTCTTTTAAAAATGTCTTATGGTTTTCAGCATATAGGTCTTTCACATCCTTGGTTAAGTTTATTCCTAGGTATTTTATTCTTTTTGCTGCAATTGCAAAAGGAAATTTTTTTAAAATTTCTTTTTCTGAGATTTCATTGTTAGTATATAGGAATGTAGTGGACTTTTGTACGTTGATTTTGTAGCTGGCAACTTGACTGTATTTGTTGATTGTTTCTAATAGCTTTTTGGTGGAGTCTTTATGGTTTTCTATATGTAGCATCATGTTGTCTGCAAAGAGTGACAATTTAACTTCTTCATTCCCAATATGGATGCCTTTTATTTCTTTCTCTTGCCTGATAGCTCTGGTGAGGACTTCCAACACTATGTTGAAAAGCAGAGGTGATAGGGGACAGCCCTGCCGTGTTCCTTAATGTAGAACAAAGGGCTTCAGTGTTTCAAAAGGTGTGTCTCTTTAAAGAGATTTTGTACAGCACTGTGATGGTTACCGTAATTACATGATTCAACTTGGTGAAGCTATATTAACCAGTTATTTAATCAAGTGTGAATCCACATAGATGTGTGTAACATCCACAATATGTCATGTTGACTTTAAATTGGTTTCAGTAAAGAAGATTACACTTGATAATATGGATAGGCCTTGTCCACCCAGTTGAAAGCCTTAAAAGTGAAAACGGGTTTCTCAAAGAAATAATTCTGCGTCAAGACTGTAACATTATTCCCTCCCTGATTTTCCTGTCAGCTGCCCAACAACCCCAACTTGAGCCAATTCATTAAAATATCTCTCTTAATATTTATATCTATAAATATTGCATTGATATTTGTTCCCCGGAGAATGCTGACTGATACAATTACGAATATGCACTAATTTTGTAGTCTTACTACGAGGAGAAATATTGTTCTTTATTTCATGTATTTGTGTGACTATTATTTTTTCACCCCAAACCTTATAATATATATCTTAAAGTTTTATGAATTACGTTCAAGATAATTTTTTACATAATAATCACTAAAATGTAAAGATTGATTTATAATTTTGAAACATTTTTTAAATTTATTTTTTCATCTAACCTCAAACTATATGTAGTATTTCAGGATGCCATAACATACCATTTACTGGGTGTCTTGGTTACATTTTTTTTTAACTATGTTTTTGTAGGACACATTAGCTCCAAGTCAAGTAGTTGTTTCAATCTAGTTGTGGAGGGTGCAGCTCACAGTGGCCCATGTGGGGACTGAAACTGCAACTTTGTTGTTAAGAGCACCCTGCTCTAACCAACTGAGCTAACTGGCCGCCCCTTGGATGTCTTAATAGTAAAAGTAGTTCTCATCATTCTGAAGACTAGCTAGTCTAAAATTAAAGTGCCAGCTGATCAGGTCCCTGGTGAGAGCTCTCTTCTTGGCTTGCAGAAAGCCATCATCTTGCTGTATGGTTATATGACCTTTCCTAAGCATGTGTACCCTGAGAAAGAACAAAATCAAGCTCTCTGGTGTCTGTACTTACAAGGACACCGATCCCATCATGAAGACACTACCCTTATGACCTCATCTAAACCTAATTACCTCTCAAATGATCCCTCTTCAAGTACCATTATATTGGGATTCAGAGCTTCAACATATGAATTTTGGGGAGAACACAATTTAGTTCATAGCAATATACAAATACCTTCAAATCACACTAATGACTTACTTTTTTTGGAAATCTATTTTCCTTCTAAGATTATCATGTATTTTCTTTCATTTGATTGGAACAGCCACTATATCAAGATAAAAACTAAGAAATATATCATTATTTTTCAAGGGAAGAAATTTAAGAAACTAAAACTTAAAAAAGTAAAGGACTTGCCAGCTATCAAACACAGTCATAACAGAAACAGATACAATTTTGTTCTACTTTATCATACTATTCTTATTTTGCTACACCACACTGTTTCAAAATACCTTCAAATCCATAAAAAGAAAGCACTATATATTGGTATGGAATATACAGTATAGGGATAGCCACACTAAAAACTCTGTGATTGTTACATTTGTACTGACTTATCCTCAAAACACTGAAAGACAACTCTTCTAAAAACTAAGTAGTAATTAGGATTCCAGGGAACCACAGTGTTAGCTTCAATTCAATTTTATAATAATGTAATCATAATCGACTTTTGCCGGATTGAATTAAATTATATTAAGATCCATGTTGCTGATTGATTTATCTAAAAGTTTTGATTAGTATAGTTCTCAAAAAGTCTATAGGAAGTATACACAAAATAGCCTAAAATGTACTTGTGCATTACACTAGTGTATATTTTTCCAACCTGAAAGAGAAAATGATGTAAAGCAGAGACTGAAACTTAGTTTAAACGAGAACATTACTTTAAAAATAAATACTTGCAATGAAATGTGGTAGGTTAAGCAGATTGAAGAGGTGCGTCTAATTTAAGTGGTGTGTGCAGGCATCTACTCCTTTCCCTTTTCACTGTTACCATTGGAACCTTTGTTCCTTCATACTAGAATGCTTTGAAAATGCTGATTTCACATGGTACCTATGTACAATACAATATGTTTAATATCTGGATTATTCTTCCTCTTAAAATAGATTTTGCATAAAAATGGAACTGTACAGCTGCCATGAAAGAGACAGCTCCCTACAATATAATGCAACCCCTGGATTCTTCTCTTTTCATTGACTTTAACCTCAAGGTACTAAAAATACTAATTCTGTCTAATAGTAAGTAGTAACTCAGTTTCCAATTCAGCTAAAACCATATCCTCATTTCACTTTTAACAGCTGAAATTCTTATGTCCTCTATGGGTCATATATGGTCATTTTTGAAACCACTTAAATTCATTTACTATGGAATCAACAGATATTACATATAGTATCCCCAGGGTGAACTGAAAAGTGAGTGAGCAAATACCTTACTCTAACAGCTTCCTTTCAAAATTGTCCAAATCACATTTTATATTGAGCACAACTTATTGGACACTTTACATTTTCCTTATTCTCATAAGGAAATGTGGCAGAGCTCTTGATGGAGATCTTACATCATGAGCTTCTACTGAAATTCAACAACTGCATTTCAATTAGTCAGCATTCCTTTGGTGCTTACATCAGTGTCACAAAAATAAATTGCTATAAAACTTTGCAATCATATACCGCTAAAGGTTTTGCTTGACAAAGTTGGCAGGTTTTCACAGAAATACATATTTGGATAAAAATGAATTAAAGGAAATTTGATAAGCCACAAAACCTTAGAAAACAAAGCAGTATACTTTTTCATTTCTAAGTGCTTTTTTTGGAAAAAAAAAAAGTAACTTTTACTTAGCACAATTCTTAAATACATGTGTTTACTTTGTTATTAACTCAACAAATTGTTATGCAACTTTTTGAAATAAGTACATTTATTAACCTTCTCTGTAGAGATAAGGAAACTGAGGCAGAGAGAGACTTAGTAAATTGTAAACATTCTTTCAGATGGAGACTAAACCAAGATTTAAACAGAGGCACTATATGGTTCTGGAGATCTCTGCATGTAATCATATTCACATACGCTAAAATTTTTAAATATAAATGAATGCAATGGGTCAAGTACAAAGAAGTTGAATCATATTAAAATTAATAGATTTTTTTTTTTATTAGGTAAAATTGGTAACTCTAAGAATCACATGATAAACTTCCCCAGGAGCTCATTTTCTTTGCATAACCTATGTGTTTCCAATTTCATGGCCCAAGTTTTCCTGAAGAAAAACGTGAATGGGTCACTGGAGATAGATGTAGAATGAAGTATAAGAACTTATTTATATTTTTCAGCTTGTAAATGAAAAGGTAAGCATCTTTTCAAAAATACCAAATGGCCAATGTAAAGTAAATGATTTCAGTAAAAAATTCTGAGAATTCAGAAGTGTTTGGGGTTTCCATTTCCCTCCAAGATGGGGTAATAAGGATTCTCTTGCCTGAAACAACCAAGAGGGGGAAAAAATCTATACAAAATAAATGACACAGTTTTTAAAACAATCATACAAGGAAGGACGATGATTCTTCCAGAGGAATAAGAAACCAAATGCTGAGTCCCACAGAGTCCCAGCTTACTGAGATTATGTCCAGGTCATAGAAAAAAAGGGGATCCAGATGGAACCCTCAGATTCCCTGAAGCAAGGATATTTTGCTGTAAGTACTCTTAGCTTAGGGGAGAGAACTGCAATGCAGGACTATAGATGAATTTCAAAATAATTATGTGGAGTAAAAGAAATCAGACCCTCCACACCCACCTCTCCAATAAAAGTTTGGGATATAATTCCACTTATATGAAACTCTGGAAAATGCAAACTAATTATATTGACAGCAGATCTGTGATTACCTGAGGAGATTCAGTGCAGAGAAGAATTGTAGGGGAAGGAATGAAGGGCATGAAGCAACTTTTGGGGGTGATGCATATGTTCACTGTCTTAATTTTGGTGATCTTTGCATAAGATATATAAATATATCACAATTTATCTAAATGTATACTTGATATACAGTAGTCCCCCTTTATCCACAGTTTTGCTTTCTGGGTTTTTAGTTCCCCATGGTCAACCATGGTCCAAATTTATTAAATGGAAAATTGCAGACATTTAGAGAGGGAGAGAGAGATTGAGAGTGAGAGAAATCACATTCACATAATTTTTATTACACTATATTGATATAATTATACTTTATTATTAGTTATTAATCTGCTACTGTGCCTAATTTCTTAATTAAATTTTATCATAGTTATACACTGTTAACCTTAGAAATATAAAAGGCCAAAGTGAGAGGCAACAATATTGATTTGAGACCAAACAATAGCTATCTGGGAAGTACTGATTCAGGCAGAAACCTAAACAGTGTTCCAGTTATGGGGTGAAGACAAGGGATTTTTATGAGAAATGGAAGAAGAACACATGAATAGAAGGAAGGAATTTCTATTGGTGATAGTATAGCTAAGTGATTCCTTAGCTGTACATGGTACTGTTAATTCTAATTAATGTCCTTAATGTTCAGTCCTTGTAAACAGGGGGTCTGCTTTGCTATTAACTTTACAAAGAGTTGTTTGAAATATAGTGCTGGTTTGTCTTAGTCCAAAGATTCTGTTGTCCAGCTCAAACATTCTAAAGGTTTGAGGCATGAGATGTCTGCCCTAGGTCTATTTTAAAATGACTGCACTATGTCCACCCTTCATAGTATGTACAGGGGAAAAAGTCACAGTATATTAAAAGGTTCAGTACTATCCGTGGCTTCAGAAATCCACTGTGGGATAAGGGGTAACTACTATATGTGTAATTTGCTGCATTCAATTGTACTTAATAAAACTATTAAAAAAAATCTGGTTTGGGCATCACATTTTAGGAAAGTTGGATTTCAGTATCGGTCTTTGTTACAGACAACATGTTTGTGTCCCCAGAAATTCTTATGTTAAAACCTTAACCCCTAATAAACTGGTATTAGGTTGTGGGGACTTTGGGAGATAACTGGGTCATGAGGATACAGCACCATGGTGGGGTTAGTATCCTTATACAAAGAGAAAGACAACCAGCCCTGTCTCTCTCCTCTATATGCAGATACAACAGAAGATGGCCATTTGTAAACCAGTAAGAGGGCATTCACTGGAATCTGATCATATGGACACCCCAATCTTGGACCTCCAGCCTCCAGAACTGTGAGAAATAAATGTTTGTTATTTAATTCACTCAGTTTATGGTAATTTGTCATAGCAGTCTGAACTGATTAAGACAGTCTTCACAGAATGATAGCATTTAATGAAAGAAAATAAAAGGAAGGGCTACACTCAGCTTCATGAACGGTACAAGTAGAGAGCAGCAGTATATTGTTTTTAGAGGTCTGTAACTTGATTACATTGGCTTGAATGGTAGTTATATTTTGTCATATGAGAGAGAATACATGGGTAGTTTGGGATTAAATATTGTTGGGGTCAACTTCAATTACCTACAAAGGCACCGCATTTATTTTCTATTGCTGCATAACAATTACCACAAATCTAATGGCTTAAAACAATGCAAATTTATTATTTCACAGTTTCTATGGATCAAGAGTCAGCATGGGTATATTAGTTCCCTGTTATTGCTATAATAAATAAACACAAACTCAGTTGCTTGAAACAGCACAAATGTATTCTGTTATATTTTTGGAGGCTGGAAATCTGAAATTGAATCCACAAAATTAAAGCTGAGGTGCCGGGCGTCGATGAGGCTTGTTCCTTCTGGAGGCTTTCTGGGAAGATCCCATTACCTTGCCCTTTGAAACTTCCAGTGGCCACTGACATTCCTTGGCTTGTGGCTCCTTCCTTCATCTTCCAAGTGCATCACTCAAATCTCTGCTTCCACATCCACATTTCCTTGTAAGCTCTTCATTTTCTTGCCTTTCTATTATAAGGATGTTTGTGATCACATCTACCGTCCACCAGATAATTCAAACTCATATTCCCTCTTAAGATCCTTAACTGAATCCCATCTGGGAAGTCTGTTTGCCCTTTAAGGTGATACTCATGGGATCCCAGATTAAGACTTGGATATCTTTTGGGAGCTGTTACTCAGCCTCCTACAGTGATTAGCTGGGTACTGGCTCAGGTCTCAGTGGACTGAAATCACGGTGATGCCTGGGGCTGTTCTCTGAGAGGTCCTCTTCCAACCTCACTCAGAGTGTTCACAGAATTGAGATTGGAGGCTTTCTCACCGGCTGCCATCTGAGGGCATCACTGTCAGCTGCTGGAGGCCATCGTCAGCATCTAGTAATATGTGTATCTCCTATCATGTAGCTCACTTTTCCAAACCAGCCAGAGAAAATGTATCCTGTTATGATGGTTGGTGTCTTACATGATCTTAGTTTTGTGTTGTTTAGCATTCCCCCCCAGTTAAGTAAGCAACAAAAAACTCATCGACTGCTTTCATTATATATTGTAGGAAAGAGCAGAAGACTTTTGTACAGTACTTTTGACATTTCAATATATTTTATCAATTTTTTGAAGGCTCCAACTACCACATATTAACAAGTAAACACTGAACATATTTTTTAAAGTAGAAAAACATGTCACCACATAGCAATAGCAGGTTCAAAGCAGACAAATAAAGTAGTCACATTGATGAGGCTTAGCGCTCTTTCCTGCCATTTTTAAATAAAAGCCAATAGAAAATATTCTAGTTTGCTGGCATTCAATATAAATCAGAGACTGAGTTATGACGTATTTCTGCTTTTTGTGGAATTTATGTTTCTTTGAGACCTTTTGTTACAAAATGTACCTTACTGAATTTTCTGATACTTTGAGAAGAATGGAACAAAGTACAACAAAATAAGCATATCTTAAGTATTTGTCATTATTTTAAAAAGAACATAATAAAGTATATCCTCTTGCCCATGTTTAATTTTAGTGAAACCACAAAGAGAATTGTCAAGAGAAAAACTTGAAATATGATTCAAAACATAGATTTGTATTTAAATCATATGGGAGAAAAAAAGCAAAAGTGAGCTTTATTTCTCTGGCTTCAATTTTTTTTTTAAAATCTATTCTACCACTCTTAATTAACTTTTGCCTTTACAAGGGTTTATCAGAAGCTAGGGAGGGTGATAACTCTACAGGTTGCTCCTTTCAGAGTTCCATTCGTACATAGTATTAGTTTGCATTTTATCACAACCATTCTGAAATACATACTGATTGAATATAGTGCTGACTTGATATCCCATTAATATGCTCTATGGTTTTTTATTAATATTTTGCATATATATCACAAGTCAAAGTAAATTATAAACTAAAGGGTTGAAATTACTTATTTCTTTTTTGAATATTACCAGAAACAAAGTATAATGATTCTGTAGACAATTTCAATAACACTGCTTTATATTGTGTCACACAATTTTAATCATTTTGCAATCTAATCATACATTTTTATTGATAGACAGACATACCAACTTGCACTCAATAATACAGATGTGTGTGTGTGTGTGTGTGTGTGTGTGTGTGTGTGTGTGTTGTATATGGTGCATTTGCCAAATGCCTGGCACATAGTAGTTGCTCGGTAACTGGTAACTATAATTACACTTATAGATTAACTCACCAAGGATTTAGTTCAGATTTCTATATCTAGAGTACAGTTAAGAATAATTGGCTCTTCACTATTAGATATTGTGTGACAGCAAGTTTAGAATTTGGTGTTAATATTTATCCTCTAAAGAGAATCGTTTCACCTATATTCAGAAACAGACAAAATTGTGCATAAAATATTTGCCTTCCCAAGCAAGTAGAAAAAGCAAACTTTTATTATAAATAAGTTATGGTTATAACAATAGTGTGACCATTGAGCAGTAACTGCATTTATGTACCTGCTATACAAAATTTCTATCAATACAGACTTTAAACTCTCTGAGAAAGTATGTATGGTTTACAATAATTTATCCTTTTATTTCCCAACATTAGTAAAATTCTGAAAAAATATGTCTATTATATACCTATATCTAATTAATGTCATTTTGTTATTATTTTTGATTATTCAAGTTATTAAAGAAATGTTCTATAATGGCTCCCTATGATTTTTGCTTTATATTGATTTTCAGGCATCTCAAAACTATGTCAAAAATTGCATATACTGCATAGAACTGGGACTGCAGAAGACAGTTCAAAAATAATTTAAAATGAATTGTTGGTTTTCTTTTTACATAGAACATGGCACTGATCCAAAGGGAATTATTTTAGAGACTTAAAATATAACGGAATTTGCCCTGATACTTTTGGATTTGTTTTATACCCTTAGCCCCCACCCCATTCCTTTTTTTTTTTCCTTTTCAATTTCTCCCATTTGAATGTAAAATGTCTGTCCTATGCCTGACACACCATTGTATTTTGATAACATATATCTTATCTGATGAATCAGGACCACAGCTGAAGAGGGATTTTTCAACCACAGAACGAATCTTGCCTCAAGTCTCACCCATACCTGATGTAGATGATATTTAGAGGAGAATTTGGACTTAGATTTGTTGCTGGTATAAGTCAAGACTTTAGGGTTTGTTGGGATGGGGGAAATGTGTTTTGAATATGAGAAAGACATGTCTGTTTTGGAGGTCAAAGGGTGGAATATTATGGACTTAATTGTGTCACTCCAAAATTCATGTTACTAGTACTTCAGGATGTAACTCTATTTGGAGATTACTTTGCAGCACTAATTAAGTTAAAATGAAGTAATTGTGGTAGGCCCTAATCCCATATGATTGGTGCCCTTAGAAGAGGAAATTTCAACATGGCCATGTACAGAGAAAGACAATGTGAAGACACAGTAAGTAGATAATAATCTACAAGCCAAAAAAAGAGGCTTGGAATAAACCTGTCCCTTATGCACCTCAGAAAGAACCAGTCCAGTTGACACTTTAATCTTGGATTTATAACCTCCAGAACTGTGAAAAAAATACATGCCTGTTGTTTAATACACTCAGTCTGTTGTATTAAGTTGGTGCAAAAGTTATTGTGGTTTTTGCAATTATTTTTAACCTTTTAAACAGCAATTAGTTTGGCACCAGCATAATATTTTGTTGTGGCAGCACCAGCAAACTAATAGAGAAGACAACTGACTAAAACAATTATTTTTCTTCTTTTATTAAGTAGGAAAGTAGACAATTTGATTAATTACAGGCATTGTGGGCCTTCATTCATTTTAACTACTTATTTATAAAAGAAATGGTATATATGTATATATACAACATACATGTATACATATATATCCACATTATATCTTTATAAATTGATTTTAAGCTGCTTCAGGGAAAGCATTTTTAAACTCTTATTTATATTTATATATAATATAGCATATTATCTAATGCATCAATAGTGTTTCTTAAGTTTGAATAAAATAATTAATTATTATTATCTAATTTTCATTAGATGGTTAACTCTACTTTGGCCAAAACATAGCAGTTTAACATGATCAAATTAAATAAAAGTAAATTCTAAGATGCTTTGTTTTTTTAACTCATCCATGCAATTAAACATAAGTAAAAGGAAACAAGCAAATACAGATGCAGTTGAAACATTTCTTTCAAAAGTTATTTGCTTCACAGTTGGGCTTGGCTATATTGTCAAATAATTATAATTATGCTAGTCTCATACTTTTCTCCTTTTGAAAATAAATCATGTTTACATCATTTCAATTTATAGATAAAAAAGCACTACATTTATCAAATTAATTCCAATTAGCTTTCCTTAATCTAAAAAATATATTTTTTTATTAGAAAAAGATTTTCATTTTCCATTCTACAGTGTTTTAAATGTTTTAAGAAGAATTTTCAAGAAAACAACGATCCAAGTAGTTTCATACCTTATCTTAATAAGAGCACTAATTTAATGATTGAAAATAGAGTTGGATCTGTAATGAGGTTTCATGAGCACTTTATTATGTAATAAAGTAACACCCCAAAGACAAGTGATTCTGGGAAGTAAGAGGGACTATTGATGAGAAAAGATTCGATATAATGGATTATGCATATGTGAAATAAGCTTAAACAGAAACAATTGGTTAGTGGTCAATTTTTGTAAATATACCAAAGCCTTGTCTTTTAAAAATCCATACATTTTAATATGAAAGGCTATAGGATCTTAGTAAATGAATGCTTCTGTTTAATGAAACGAGTTAATAGGTATTGCAAATCACTCTAAAATGCTTTGCACAGACACAAACTCCCCTCCTGTGGATTAGAGACTCGTCAGTCACCTCTGTTTCAGTAAGTGGGAAATGTTTAGAATGAACTTGTCATTGTACTGAACATAGCATAAAATTCTACAGTTTAACACAAAGGTAAGTGGATAATAGTAAGTAGATACATTCATTTAAAAAAAGGCATATCTATAATTAACATATATAATTATAAATATTATATAAATAATACATATACAGAACAATATATGATATAATATAAAATTAATACATTCATACATTAGTATATATAATTAACAATTTAACAAAAATTATATTTGTTGAGTATGTATTACAAACACAGATGCAAAATGGAGGTGAATGCCTCATGCAGATATCAGACATACAAGCAAATAAATTACTAAAATTGGATAAGTTCTATTACATAGGTCTGTAAAAGTGCTATAAGAAGGAAGAAGGGAAAGCTCATCTTTTTGAAGGGGTTTAAAGAAGATCTTACAGTTACTGACATTTAATGTGTAGACAACCCTTGCTAGAAAAAGGGTAGGATGACCTCTAAGTTACACAATGCACAATTGTCATATCATTTGCTAGATCATGTACCATATTTTTTGTCATGTATAATGTGCACCCATGATTTTGGCCCAGACTTTCAGGGAAAAAATATTTTGTTCTAATTTTTTAAATCAAATTTTTATTTGTTTATATTTAGGTACTTTTTTTTATTATAAAGGAAATTTAGCATTTATTTTTTAACACTATGGTACACGAAATTTTTTGTAACATAATTACAAAACACAAAACAGATACATGTCACAAAAAAATTTTATACATCAGTAACAAATTTATGATACTTATGCATCACAGAAAGCCAAGAACTCTTCATCGTTCAAGTTCATCCCAAGTGCGACAAAACCGATTATTGTATTCCAGGGTATTATTTTGCATATGGATATTGTTATTGATTTCTAGAGTTACATTTTAACTCATAAACATGAATGAAAGAATTAAAAACATTTATATAGATAGGGAATTTATACTATCCATGAATAACGTGTATCCTTATTTTTCCCTCACAATTTTCAGGCAAAAAAGGGTGCATTATACATGGCAAAAATACGGTAATTTACTCCTAGTTTGGTGCAAAAGTCATCACTGTTTAAAAGGTTAAAAATAACTGCAAAAAGCGCAATTACTTTTGCACCAACGTAATATTTCTGAATCATCAATTATTCTTATTTTCCAACTTTATGGAGTTTTCAGTGTTGTTGTAGTTTCAGATTCAGAAATTTATATACAATTGCAATTACCTGAGCCACTGTTATTATCTTATCAAGCACAAGGTCTCTTCCCTTTCTATTGCACAACAGATTCCTGTATGCAAAACAATTCAAGAGAACATTCCATAAGAATGTGACTGAATATATTGCTAACTATGACTGTTAAAAATGTAGAACTTTGCATTTAGAAATAATCATGTGTTGATAAACACACTTGAACTAAGGTGATGAGAGTGAGGATGTGAGACAGATTTGAAAGACATTAATAGGGTATAACATGGAGAACTCAATGACCAATTAGATATAAGAGTTGAGCAAAAGGAGTAAGTGGAGTATAATTAAAGTGTTCTGTTTTGTTTTTTGCTTGTTTTGCACAGGGACCAAGTAGACAATGGAAATAGCTTCCACAGTAGGAAATATTAGGGGTCCGTTCCAGAGGGCAGAAATAGAGATTAAAAAAAAAAAAAATCAATTGTGAATACATCGAATTTGATTGCATACTTATAAAATTTATACTAATTAAATGTTACAAACAGTTATGGATATGTAAGAACACTTATACTAACTTATTTTTATTTTGAACTTAAATTCAGTTAACAATTTTCAGGTATGAGTTCTTTATTTATTAATGTGGAGTACACATTGGTTTAAGATGTCAGATCATCCCTCAAGTTGTAAGATCTATTTCTTACAGATCAACAGTAAGTAACGGAAGTAAACTTGTTCAAAAGTAACTAAATACCTTTTCTAAATAGCCATGGAAATTAGTATCCTTAGCGGAGCCTTATATGAGCTGGAAGAGAATTCAAACTACTGAAGAATAATATCTACTTGCTAACTTGTGACCATGTACATTTATAATCCTCTATTTTGACATCTATAAAATATAGATAACAGTTATTTTCCAGAGTTGTTTTAAGGATTAATTAGCTAAAATACATGGAACTACTTAGTGCAGTGTTTTACACATTAGATTACTTCCTTCCCACACTTTTTAGTTGTCTAAATAACGTTAGTTTTACAAATTGCACATTTTTTAAAGAATGATTATCAAGACACATCCAAGAACATCAATTATGAAAAGATTCTATTTCTTACTGATTGGTCATTATCCATCTAACACATAAAAAATTACCTTCTTGAAACTAAAAAAATATATAGTAAACTAAAATTGCACCTAGGAGATATTTAAGTTTCTACAAAGTAAGATTAATGTATGAAATTCAGTGGCAAATTGCTAAATCACAATGTTGTATTGTGTTTAGTGATGTGGCCCAGTCATTCTTCTTAAATCCAAATATAAGCACAGCCAAATGCTGGGAAAATGGTTTAGTACATTTGCCATGCTTACAAAAATGTTATCTCTGATTTACTCAGTGATGAAACAGCTTGTGAATTCTGTCATCTCTACTTGGTTAGAGTACTGACACTTTTTGCCAGAAGAATATCTAATTTGCTCACAGATAATTTATCAGAATTGGACTGCTTTACCTCTTTCACAAGTTGCTTTGGCAGATCAAACAGTGTCCTAGCCTAGTCAGTGTTTGGCTTGAGTCACTGACGGATATATAGGAGAGGCAGCCAGAGCCTGTGAATCTTGTGGTTGGAAAAGTTCCAAGTTGTCTGTGGCATGGATTTCTTCTTATTCAAGGGTGTTAGTTTTGGAAAGCTAGGGAACTGGGATTGAGGAAGATGAGAAGTGAAAATATACAGCAAAGGAAGCTTGTGTCTTTCACTTTAGGAGGAAATATGCGAGTTTGAGTTGACTGCCTACTGCTGGTCCCTTTAAGAGGTGCTTTAAAATCTATTTTGAAATGATTTCTGTATATTCGGAATAGGCAGACAACCTTAAGTCATAAAAGAAATATTGATAAAATTAGAAAAAGTAACTATACACGGGATATTAGTCTCCTATATATGTTTAAATTCTTTATGTGGAACCCCAAATTTTGAATCTTGAACAAAACTTATCAATTAGCCTCTATAGTAATAATTTCTTTGAAAAATCATCTTTTTTTTTTTTTTCTTTTTCCTTTCCCTCTAAAGGGAGGGAGATTAAAATGAGTACAGCATGTACTCATTTCAGATGAACTGAGATTCAAATCCCAACTCCTTAGCTTACTTATCAGAGGGCCTTCACCAAGCCACTGCCCTCTCAAAGCATCTTTCTATCATATGAAATTGAGGATCATGCCATCCTCGCAGGAGAGTTGAACAGTAATGAAAATGTCTGTAAAGCATCAAGCTCAATGTCAAAGGTCCTAATATTGAAGAGTATTTTCAATTTTCCATTTTAACTCAAATGTGAGTATGTGTGTATGTGTGTGTGCATGAAAGAGAGAAAAAGAGAGACTGAGGGAGGCTGAGAGAGTAAAACACAGAAAGGATAAGTGGTATAAAGACAGAGAAGGTACATATTTCAGAAAATTCATTTATATCATTGACATTTATTTTACAAAGCATACCGTAATGACGATGGGGAAAGGAAGAGGACACACTAGAGAGGGGCTAATAAATTATTTATTTAGAAATATGTAAATCAATTTATTTAGCAATCTTCACCCAATCCAGTTAGCAGTATACAATAGTAAAAGTCAAAGGCAATTAATAGACTATGTTAATGTCAGAAAGTAAAGGTGGTGAAGACTAAACTATATACATTGATAACAATGTCATGTCAAAGGAGTACACATACATATAAGTTTAAGAGCTCCCAACATATGCTTACTATTGATCAAAAGTCACTTGGCTAAATACACAAATAACATCAGTAAGGAGTATCCAAAAGCAGTAATAAGCTCTATAGGATAGTAACTATTACAGTAGATGTCAAAAGCTCACCAAATCGGGAGAGAACAATACCGGAAAAGTCGTAAATCAAAACCTTCCCAAGTCTGCAGCTAGAGAAACTCAGGCGTCTCCCACACCACTGCTTATTACTTCCCAAGAATGCTGCTGCTGTTGCTGTTATTGTTGTTGTTAGAAGTCAAGGCATCTTCTGATGCTGTAAGCTGCAAGTTGCATATAAGTTTTCAAGGTGTTAACAATCTGAAGAACGTTGTTGTTATCATTGTTGTTGCCATTGTTTTTGTTGTTTTTAGAAGTCAAGACGTTTTCTGATGCTGTAAGCTGTAATCTGCATTCAAGTTTTCAAGATGCTCCCAAGTTCTTAAGAAGGCTAACCGTGGGGAACAACACTGGAGAGGTCGGGAACCAGCCAGACCTCACCAGATTCATAGCTGAAAGTCAGGACATTCCCTGGTGTTCTAAGCTGCATGTTGCTGGAAGTCTTCAAAATATTAGAATGATGAAGAATTACCAATGACAAATGACCAAATGATGAAATAATAAATACACTGGCAACTGAGATCTGTCTTATATATTTTCTTAGATGTACCTTAGAGTCAGGCTCTTTTTTCCTGCCTCCCACCTTGGGAATAGCCAGTTCTGGGAGGATCCAGTAGTCAATGATAAAAAAAAGAAAATATATTGCTTATCCAGCTGATGGGCTAGTTTATCCAGACAAGCAATATCTACTGTTCTTGTTTGGGACCATCGGCCCAAGGTCTCCCAAAGCCTGGCAACGTGCCTGTCATGTTGTCCTGATATAACTTAGCTACTTCTTCATTCCATCTGCTGATGTGGGTGAAACAGACAGGGCAAAGAGGGAATGCTCTCAAACACTGATCAAGAATTTCTTTAACCCTAAGCTAACCATCACGTCACAGCACAGACAGAACAGCAAACATCATTGCATATTTCCCCTGCTCGGAAGAACGAGACCAAAGGCGGGGATTTACTCAACCCCTGATCATAGCACAGAAATCACCTCACATGCAGGAACAGATAAAAGCTAATAGACAAAAACTCACATCAACCAGTGAAAGCAAATTTTCTTCAACATCTACCCTAGACATACCAAAAAATGTAAGTACACTTTTCATTGAGGAATTTGTCATTTCTGAAATTTCATTGAATAATAAAAGCTGGTAGAAGAGAGATTTTAAAGAATTTAAGGAAAAAACTTGTTCTATTCTAGTACTAAATTTGTTTGCATCAAAATAAAGCCAAACATCTACACATAGATAATTTAATAGACTTGGCAATCTGAAAACATTCCTAGGGTTAATTTGATAACAACATAGAAAAGGGTATCTACTAGATTCAAAATGAGCAAAGATGACCTCTTTCCATACATTCGTCACTAACGTCCTCAGTGCTACCAAGCTTGCTAATGACAGATAACAAGAGAAAGTTCATAAACTTATGTGATAGGAATCAGCTCTGTTTTGAAATGACACATTTACCAATGTTGAGGACAGGATCTCTAGGAAGTAGCTTTCCTACCAAATATGTAACTTTTATTTTTATGTTTTTAATCCCTTTCATATTCTCCTACATAATATGTAACTAATTGTACTACTTACAGAGACATATGAGGTCAGACAATTAAGTTCACAAACTCATCCTAGAAAAAATACTGCATACCTCATTGCTGACTATCACTGTGGTCACCTTTGAAGTACTCCCCTTGGGAAGCTATATACCAACGCAAGCACCTAGTCCACCTGTCAAAGCAATTTTGGAACTGTTTTTCTGGAATGGCCATCAGAGTTGTCATTGTATTACCCTTAACGTCCTGAATGTCATCAAAATGTCTTCCTTTCAATATTTCCTTTATTTTTGGGTAAAGAAAGAAGTCATTGGAGGCCAGATCAGGTGAGAAGGGAGGGTGTTCCAACATAGTTATTTGTTTACTGGGCATAAGCTCCCTCACAGACAGTGCCATGTGAGCTGGTGCTTGGTTATAATGCACAAGCAATGAATTGTTGGCAAAAAGTTCAGGTCATTTTTGTCTTTTTCATGCAGCCTTTACAGCACTTTTAAATAGTCAACTTGGTTAACTGTTTGTCCAGTTGGTACAAATTGGTAATGAATAATTCCTCTGATTCAAAAAAGTTTAGCAACATTGTTGCAATAAAGTTGGCAAACTTAATTTTCAGACCTCATACAGACTCAAAACTTCTAAATAAGTTTATAAAATCATAATTGATTCATTTACATCACCTTAAACTTCAATGTTAATTTTAAAATTAAAGTTAGGATACATTAACACTAATCACAATTCTCTAAAAAGTTCTGGGTCTTGGGTCTTGGGGTCAACATCATAATTTTTAAGTGGGTAGATACAGAGTATTGAGATAACACAGCACTGCCGGAACAACAACAAAAGTGACAGCACAAAAGCATCTATCCAATAAACTTTAGGCTTTCAAAAGCATAACCTCATGATGTTATGGGAAGGATTCAGGTAAGCTGTAAGTGCTTTAGGGAATTAAATTAGTTTTACTATATGATATGTTATTTATTTATTTGACAAACATTTCTAGAGTGCCTATTTTTTAGCAAGGTGCTGTTTTAGACTCAGGATACAATGGCAAAGAAAACCAGACAATATCCCTGTCCTCCCATTCTTGTGCTATCATTTTAGAGAGTAATTGTCTCAATATTCAGTATTTCCATCCCAGATTTCTTTCTTCCTGTGACATAGCAAATCTAGAGTTGGACACAGAATATTTTAAAATTATGATATATATGGATGCTTTAACATAAAATTGTCTATACTGATATAGAATCATTTGATTAACTCTCTAGCACACAATAAAATTTAAGCAAAAATTAAAACATTTTTTTTTCTGTTTATGTTACTTAAAAATAAATATATTTTTATCAAAGTTCACTGACAGATGATGATTTTGAAATTAGGATTTGTAAGGAATAAGATTAATAAAAATGGCAGGCCCCCAAAATATTAAGAGGGGCGGCCAGATGACTCAGGTCGTTAGAGTGCGAGCTCTGAAAAACAAGGTTACCGGTTCAATTCCCGCATGGGATGGCTGGTGGGCTATGACCTCTGCAACTAAAGATTGAAAACGGTGACTGGACTTGCAGCTGAGCTTCACCCTCCACAACTATATTGAAGGACAACTTGGAGCTGATCGGCCCTAGGAAAAACACACTCCTCCCCAGTATTCCCCAATAAAATTTATTTAAAAAAAAATATACCCTTTTTCCCCAAAAATAACACCTAGCCAAACAGTCAGCTCTAATGCATGTTTTGGAGCAAAAATTAATATAAGGCACGGTCTTACATTATATTGCATTATATAAGACCGGGTCTTATAGTAAAATAAGACCGGGTGTTAATTTTTGCTCCAAAAGACACATTAGAGCTGATTGTCTGGCTAGGTCTTATTTTCGGGGAAACATGATATATACATATATATGTATATGTATATGTATGTATGTATATGTATGTATGTATATGTTATGTATGTATATGCATGTATATATATGTATGATATATATGTATATGTATATATATATGTATGTATATATATACACATACATACATACATCTATATATGTGTGTGTATATATATATATGTAAAACCTTTAGTGGTATAAATGTGCTTTATTTTTCAAAATAGTGTAGGATTTATGTTATGGACTGATTGTATCCTCCTCAAATTTATATATTGAAGCTGCCAAACTCCAATGTTACTATATCTGGAGCTAAGGGCTTTAAAGAGGTAATTAGGGTTAAACAACATCATAAGGGTAGGCCCCTAATCTGGTAGGTCTAGTGTCCTCATTAGAAGAGGAGGGGACACCAGAAATATATCTTTCTCTGCGTGCACACAAAGTCGCCATGAGCACACAAAGAGACGGTGACAGTCTGAAAGCCAGTATGCAGGGTCTCACCGGAAACTGGAACCTTGATGTTGGACTTTCAGCTTCCAGAATTATGGAAAAACAAAAATTTATGTCGTTTAAATTACCCAGTCTCTAACCCAGGAGACAAATATAATTTATAACAGACCAGCTACTGACTGTGTTTTTATGTTGTATCCTTCTAAATAATATCATATCTTAATAGTTTTTATTTTAGATGTGAAATAGGGACAAATTCAATGCATCTTGCTAAGATATAACTGTAATTTTAAGAATGATAATATATCAATAATTTAGAGAACACTGTATTACCCAGAGAAGCCTATGATTTCATGATCAGGAAAAAGCAAAAATTTGGCTTTCCCACAAAACTGAGGACACTGGTGTTTTGTGATGTCTTAGTCACACTATATGCATATGTATGTATATATTAAATGTGTAAAGAAAGCTAGCAGGAGTTAAATTACAATATAAATCCAAAAGTAGGCACATAAAGTTCGATTGACAAAAAATATATATATTATGATGAATGTCACATACCACTTACAAAGTTTAAGGTAATTGACAAGTTATTTCATGTGCATTTCCTCAATTAACCGCAAAACCCACACTAAGTCATAGAAATATTGACAGAAATATCCTATTAAGTATTACTAGAGAGTTTCTTACATATCTTCCCTTCAAGAAAATTACAATTGCAATTTTATCGTTATACATGTGATTCTTTGATTAATGCTGGTCTCCCCCATTAGACTATAAGATAGAGATTTCTGTTTTCCCTTTTCATTATATACAATTGTTTTTAACTCTTTAAAATTTAAATTACATGCAAAAAACTTCTAAATGCCTAAGGTCTCTTTCTTCCTGATCCTGATATATTTTGTTTTAGAGAACCAACTGGGAAGCTTCATTCACTTTCTTTTTTTAATGAAAGCAAGATGAAATTTTATTCACCCTAATCATTTTATGAAAAAAAAAAGATATACTCATGAAATTCAAATACTAAGTTAATGTAAACACAATCAATTTAATCTTCAAACTGTCTAGGAATAAAACAGTAGGACTGATTGACAAATTCTTTTGGGAATCAAGTTCTTTTGAATATTCTAAAGGCGGAAAACTTTGTCAACCTTCCTTCTAATGTAGGAAGAGACATCCCCATGCTCTGAAATATTCCTTGAGATTATTCTATGGTTTATCTAACTTGAGGACAATTTGGTGCTATGGTGACTGTCAACATGTATAGTTAAGGTTTTGATCTTTGTCTCCACATCCACCTCATCTCACACTCATGTGCAGGATTCCTAATAGTGCCTAATGCTCATCAGGAAAATCATTGGAATTAAGTGCTGTCCACCTAGTGTGGCAGTAATATTCCCTACCATCTAAAGATCAAAAGACCTGTCTCTGAGGAAATATGGATAGGAGGGTGCAAAAGAAAATGTCTATGACTGGATTAGAAAACATTCTCTCTTAACTAGCAAACAGAGCACACGGAACCCAAAGGGTTTATTCATCCATTCATTGTACTTGAAAACATATCTTAAGTGGGAATTGATACTTGGGCTCAGCACAGAGAATACAAAATTGGTAAGCAAAAAGATGCTATGTACAATTTCATGAAATTCACAGTCTAACCTGGAAGGGAAACATTGATCACGTACTTCCAAATATCAGTGAAATTACAACCATGACAACATTTATGACAGAGGCAACAGCATGGGAAAAAACTTCCAGTAAATGAATGAATGAATGAATGAATGTCACAATGGGTAAAAGAGATTGAAAGAAGACTAGTCTAGCTGCAGCAGAGAGTAGCTCTGCAGATGGCAACAATAGGAAGTAGAGGCAGATTTTTCTCACACAGGAACTTGCTAATTTTAACCTTAGAAAAAAGTTCAGTGTCTGTGCCTACACTTTTAAAATATAAGGGTTAGAGAAGAGGAAATATAAAACTTGTGTCTTGAAAACATAATTTATGTAGCATTGTAGAAAAAGGGAAATGATTGTAGGGACCCTTGGGTGGATATGGGAAAACAGTTATTAAACACTTGGAATTAGACACATCTGGGCTTTTTACTCAACGCATGATATAAATTTGGAAGAACAGATGTTTGTTAACTGCTAAAATAATTCTTCTTTATACCTTCCTTCTTTAATGGAAGGTAGAATTAGCTGCCAGGAATAAATTTATAAATACAGTGGCTAAATTGTACATTTATTTTATACACTACTTATCATTCAAATATGAGAAAAGTAAGCTATCGTAAATGTCTCTGTCTATTTGCTGGAAAAATTAATGCAGTACAGTGGTACCTCGGTTTTTGAACATCTCCGTTGACAAACATTTTGGTTTACGAACGCCGTAAACCCGGAAGTAAATGCTTCGGTTTTCGAACACAACTCAGAAGTTGGACGTGTCACACGGCTTCCGCTGAGTGCAAGATCCTGAGGCCCATCTGTCAGCTGTTTTCGAATGTTTCAGAACTCGTGGATTACGTTAGAAAACCGAGGTGCCACTGTATATTGATTCCAAGATGATGAACAGTGTCCCTTGCTCAGACACTGAAATAGCTATTTTTATTTTTGAGCATTTTCTCTATTTTTAAATAACTACTCAATTGAATGAGGAACACTGCAGTATTTCAAAAAGTAAAATCTATGGAAAATATTAATTGCTATGAACTGAATGCTTTTGTCTCCCTAAAATTCATAGTTGAAACCCTAATCTCCAAGGTGATAGTCTTTGGGGAATGGGGTGTTTGTGGGTGATTAAGTCACAAATCTGAGCCCTCCTGATGAGATTACTACCCTTTTAGAAAGAGCCAGTAAAGAGCTCTCTCTCTCTCTCTCTCCGCCCCCCCCCCCCAGGTGTGTGTGATGACATGACCTTCTACGAATCAGAGAGAGTACCTTCACCAGCCACTGCCTAGAACTGTGATAAATAAGTTTCTCATCTAAACCTCTCAATCTACGGTATATGATTTACAGCAGCCCAAGTTGATTGTGATAACATATAAGTACATACAATCAATATTTAGAAAGTGCATACATGTACATTAAACAACTACATTAATGAATCAATTTCCAATCTTGAGGAAAAATCTAATTCCATGCAGTAATGTGTAGAGGTTATAAAAACTATATATATATAGATAGATAGATAGATAGATAGATAGATAGATAGATAGATAGATATAGATATATATAGATATATATATAGATATACATACATACATACATACATACATATGGTCACCTCTGTCACTTTTTACTGAATACTGGATAGTATTTCAACTAAAAACATAAAAATAAATTTTAATAGGTTTTACATTTGATACTCCATTAAATAGCACATAGTTTCACTGTAATATAAACTGAAGGTATTATTCTTGTATCTTTGATACTAAAGTTCTCTATTAGAATGAAAAAATATAATTTAGTTTTATATTACCATGATATAATATAGCAGTGAGAAAAGCTTAGACTATTTGAGGTACTCCAAATTTCCTCCTTTTTCTGGAGATTTAAAGTATATTACAAAATGGCTAAAGAATATTAATACCTCAAGTAGAGAACCAGTGTGCAACTTAAATTCTTATATTTTTCAGCTTTCTCAGATCATTTAGTCAGTCCTCCAAAATGTGACAAACTTGTCCTTAGCTTGCTCTGTCTAAAGCACTTTAATTCCCCCTTACAGCCCTTTAAGTTCACACCTGCTATATGGCAATGCTACACGTTATGGGGAATAAAGATGAATGGAACATTATTCTTGCACTCTAAATATTCAGAATAGCAGCAGGTGAAGGCTGGAAGGCAAATAGCTGATTAAGTTCAATGTAGTAAATACTATGAAAAATTACGTAGGAAGTGTTATACGAACACAGATAGTGGAGTGATTGATTTTGTAGAAAATACTCTGTATGGTCAAGAATGGCTTCTAACAAAAGAAGTACCTAAGAATTGAGTTTTCATATTAAATGACTTAATTGCTTTGTTTGTTTCAGGAAATAGCAATAAAAAGTCAAACATGCCAGGGAACTAAATATATTAGTGTGATTGTAACATTGTTCCCATTGGTCAGGGGTTTCACCTTTCACAGAATACACTATCTTTTCTTTTAGCTCCATTCCTGCTCCAATCCTCTTCACAAACTTTTATTTTTTTCTGAAATATTATGCAGTTTCCTTTAAAAAAATGTCAGTCTCAAATCCAAACTGCAATGGCTAGAAAAATGTGTTGACCTGATGTCCCTGTGAAGACATGTCTTCTAGATGGTGGGTGCTCCATTGCCCACTCCACCTCTGAATTTCTAAGCAGTAGTTCCCTGGATTACTAATATTAGCCTCATCTGCATGCTGCTGAGTTTGTTCTCTATCTTAGCTCCCTAATTAGTCAGTAAACATTTTAACAGGACATTTTTTTCTGATGACTTAAAAAATATGATTTATAAGGTTATGCACAGAGAAGTTCTAAATAAATATTTGCTTTATTTAACAGAATTCAGTCATTTTCCATTTTTTTTCATAAGCAGTATGCTCACCTTAGAATTATGTTTCTCTATTCTAAACTTCATACCTACCAAATGATGCTCTTTTCAAAAGAAGTCACTCTCTCTTGGCATGTGTTCCTGTCCTGGCTTTCAACACCTTTACTTCCAACAGTCTAACATATTCCTAGGAGTCTATCAAAAAATACATTTAGACAGTGTTTCTTTCTGGAAACCTCATCTATCCCCTAATATCCATCATATATCACTCTTCGATTTTGACGTATAACTGTGTTAATAACATACCTCTATAAGGGTGCTTAAGATCCCGTGTGGTAATTCTCTCCTTACTTTCTTGCCTCTATTAAACTGGAGAAAGAGACTAGAGGTTATTTATCCTTGTAGCTCTAAATGTTAGTTTATAGTGATAATTTGACTTAAAAAACTAAATAAACTATAATTTCAAGGAAGACCTTGAAATGCATGGGTAGATATGAACATGCTTATTTGTAAGCTATTCCAGATACAGAAAACATATGGTTGGAAATGGAGGCAAATCTGGTTTATAATACAGGAAAGAAAGTAGTTCTACTATGCTGGAATGTAGGCTTAATAACAATAAATAAATAAGAAATGAGTGAAAGAAGTTATGAATGAATGCTTTGTTGAATTAGTCAATGAGTAAATAGGACCAGAAATTCATTCTGTAACTAGAACAGCAAATTCTATAAAATTGTGTGATTAAAATCAATTTCTCAATCAATAAGCAAGAGGATGATAACAAAAGTATAAGTAGGGTATTAATTGGTTTAGTAAAGATAGAATGCGGAGAATTTATGGGCATAGAGACTAACAGGATGTTATTAATTACTAGAGAAATAATAACAGAAACTGAACTGGTAAGGGAGGCCTGGGAAATCATAGAAGACAGATGTAGGAGGGAGCATCAAGGAGGACGTCCCAGAATGTGGCAAGTATTGTTTCAACCACTGATTCACTACTCATTTAATACTATATTTGTTCTAGGCATAGCACTATTCACTGTAAAAAATGTTTATATAAACGTGGATCCTGCCCTCGAGGACTTTATGTTTAAGTGAGGATGGAGAAAGGATTCTGGAGAAGGAATTAGAGCTAGACCATGACAGGAAGAAGTTCAATGGATCATGTGGCTCACTTCAAGGGAGAGGAAAGTCCTGCAACAGCCTTTTAAGTTAGGCAGGTGAGAAATGTGTTTAGAAGAAAGGTCTGATTTGGCTGGAGAATGTGTCATGAATAGATAAATAAAAGAATATGAGGCAGAAAAGAAAAATTAGGGTTATGAAGGAGAGCAATTTGAGTATCTAGCTAAAGAGTGTAGGTTAAGTATTAGAGGTGGTGTCTCTCATTTTGGTAATTTTGCATCTCTTATCTGTTTTTATTGACTTTTATTCTTGTTTATTTATATCGCGTAAAATCATCCAGAGTTATTCTTTGAAAATACCCATTTTCACTCAGGGCCATTGCAACTCTCATTCCCAGGAATTTGAATCTCAATCATTGACACAGGACAGACAACGGGAAGAGCTAAAGTACACGGCTTGCAGTGTCATGGACAGATTTCTCTTTTTCCTGCAGATTTTCCTGTTTCCTGTCCTTTGCAAAAGCTAATTGTTTGACTTTTCCTTTTGATGTATGAATTACCATGAATTCTCTCAATAAATTCCTTTTGTCCCCTTTAAGTAGGCTGGAATTGATTCTTCTTGCTTAAAACCAAAGTATTTATTCAAAAACAAACAGAAGTACATTACATGCCATTTTCACATGGATGGTGAGAATCAGAATAAAACAGTATTTTGTTTCACATATGTAGTTTTCAAAGAAGGAATGAAAAATCAAAATATCTGTCCAGTGAGAGAATTATTATAGTACAGATGTTATTCTAAGGCATCTTTTATAGGAAATGTTGTGCTACCTTTAGGAGGAAATCATACATCAATGTACAAAATAACTGTGATTTAGGATGGGTTCTTACAAAAAATAACTTTGCCATACTTTTGCAGTAAGTCCATCAAATCAACAATTTATATTGAGAAAACAAGGATTACATTATTCTTAGAGAGCTTGAAGAAGACATTTTCAATTACTTGAAAATGTGTAGCTGGCAAGAAATGTATTCATGTTCAAGTAATTTTTGTATAAAAGATAAAAGGTTACGTGTAAACTGAAAGTGGGACAGACTCAGGATGAAAACAACAAAAACAAAAAAATAATTTTCATAATTTAAAATGTCACCTGATTCATATGCCAGGTATTCAAACCTATTGGTAACATTAAGCAGCAGCTTTTGCTACCGTGTTTCCCCAAAAATAAAATCTAGCCGGACCATCAGCTCTAATGCATCTTTTGGAGGAAAAATTAATATTAGACCCAGCCTTATATCAAAATAAGGATTATTTCACCCAATATAAATAAACAAGAATAAAAGTAAATAAAAGCAAATAAGAAATGCAAGATGACCAAAATAAGAGATACCACCGCTAATACTTAACCTACACTCTTTAGCTATTCAAATCATTCTCCTTCATAACCCTAATTTTTCTTTTCTGCCTCATATTCTTTTATTTATCTATTCATGACACATTCTCCAGCCAAATCAGACCTTTCTTCTAAACACATTTCTCACCTGCCTAACTTAAAAGGCTGTTGCAGGACTTTCCTCTCCCTTGAAGTGAGCCACATGATCCATTGAACTTCTTCCTGTCATGGTCTAGCTCTAATTCCTTCTCCAGAATCCTTTCTCCATCCTCACTTAAACATAGAGTCCTCGAGGGCAGGATCCACGTTTATATAAACATTTTTTACAGTGAATAGTGCTATGCCTAGAACAAATATAGTATTAAATGAGTAGTGAATCAGTGGTTGAAACAATACTTGCCACATTCTGGGAAGTCCTCCTTGATACTCCCTCCTGCATCTGTCTTCTATGATTTCCCAGTAAATTAGACCGGGTCATATATATATGACCCAGGTATAATACAATATAATACTGCATCTTATATTAATTTTTGCTCCAAAAGATGCATTACAGCTGATGGTCCAGCTAGGTCTTATTTTTGGGAAAACATGGTATGAATAATAGCTGAAAAGTGTTAATAACTAACTGGCCGAGTGTATCTTGGACACTATGTAGACTATCTCACTTAAGTTTCACAAGATTGCAATAGGACAGACTCTAATTCTTAGGGCTCTTTGATGACACAGGAAAAGGAAACCCAACTCACATTGCCTTAAGCAAATAGGATATGTATTGACTCATATTAATTAAGTTTTCTGGAAGACAGTTGTAAACAGTGGCTAAATGGATTTAAATGTTACAAACAAGATTTATAGTTTCAGCTTCTCTCTTTTAATCTCTCCTTTTTCATGAGTTGTCATTATCTAACCTCCTCATGATCACAGGATCATTCTACCAACTCGAACTCCACATGAATGAGAAATTTCTACCCCTTCAACATTTTGAAATCTTGGCTTGATTCTCATTGTTTAAATGAATGGTACTTATTCATGACAATACCAGGATGACATGTGTTCATTGACTTGCAATAGTTGTAACAAAAAAAACTGTGTGTATAGTACTAGTAAAGATCATAATCATAATAATATCAGTGAATCCTCATAAACCTTACTTGCAAAATTGTATAGACTAACTTGGAATAGACTAACTTATACATCCTCAAAATAACTGTAAAACATAATGCACAATTAGTGTACACGTTATATTGATAATAAAACTGAAGCACAGAGAAGTTACAGCATTCACACAGATGTCAAGAGGAAGAGCTGGGGTTTGATCCAAAGTCGTGTGGTTCTAAGGTCTACAAAGTACAATGGTTATTGTACTATACTGTCATTTATTACCTGAGAAGATAATAAAGACATTCCCTTCCTAACCACATGTGCTAAAAGTACTCATAACAGAAAATGTGAGGTGCTATTTCCCAGAAGATAAGGAAACTGAGGTACAAAATAATAAATAGCTATTCCAAAGTAATTAACTAGTGGACGGTTGAGCTAGAATTCAAACTAGGTCTTTTTGATGGCAGAATTAGAAGTTCAAATTACTGGAATATGTGAACGCATGTGAGTGACTTACTGAATATATTTATAGACAGATAAAGTAACCAGAATTATATTTGGAGTGTATTAACTTGATGAATTTTCCTTTCTCCTATTAATCAAGAGTCTAGGAGCTGTCATAAGGCTTAGGTTTTGTCCTCTAATTTTGAAGGGATATTTCTGACACCATTAATACTGACTCACAGGAAAGAAGTGTCATATGATGTAAGGAAAACTATGCCAAAGGGAAAGAGGTAATGGCAAGCCCAAGACTTTGTCCATACAAAGACCCTACTGCACACCAATTACATTCAATCTCTGTGAATGGGGCCTGGACATCCGTATTTTTAAAACAGTTATCAAGTGTTTTTTTTAATGTTCAGTTAGTGCTGAGAAACACTGTTCTAGAAAAAAATAATACTGTATAGGCAATTCCCACACCATGTAGGCAATAACATCACTAGCCTATTGGGAGGTTGCCAAGGAGATTAGCCTGAGGAAGCTCTTCCAACCATCTCTAGCCTAAACAAAGCCTATAATAAATACGTCAGGGGACAAGTATGTTCTGAGAGGGCTAAAGAAAAAGGCAAGGGTTAGGGTTAGGACTAGAGATCCCTGTTTTGCTTTGGTTTTGTAAGTGGCAAACATGACCAGGACCATAGACACCAGCAACAGGTGCTGAAAAATCTCTCTGAAAAGCCAGAGAGGATAAGTCTCCTTCCAAAGTCACCGATCCAGGCCCAAGAGCAAAGGGGCCACTTCACAACAAACATCCAAAAAGTCCCATACATCTGAGATCAAATACAATCTTAAAGGGAACAGAGAGTCTTTTATTATTCTCCCTGAATTTTTCACTTTTTCTTCTTCCATTCAAGCACTTAGCAGTGTCTATGCTTCCTTGCCTGTAAATAGGTTTGCGGCAGGAAAGAAAGCACACTAGCCAACCACACATCCTTTTCTCGGATATGATTTCCAGAAGTCTAAACCTACTGAAGAAATTTTACAAAGTGCCTCTAAGGAAATTCTAAGGAGAGAAAAATACCTTTGAAAGAAACATGAAAAGGGATATAATTTATGTAATAGATGTAGAGGAGCCCAACCTCCCAGCTGGTAAAAAGAGTGGACTGTGAGCCCAGAAGCCAGAGTGCAAGAGGAATGAGGCATTTGCATGCAAAGAAAAGCCCATCCACATTAGTCTTTACTATGTAATGGGGTGCTATCGTGGATTTCGTAAGAAAAAAGTAACTCTCCTAGTATATCCACATAAACATATACTCCTGTTATATCCACAGAAACATATAACATGCTTCCCTGAAAATAAAACCGGGTCTTATATTAATTTTTTCTCCAAAAGACGCATTAGGGCTTATGTTCAGGGGATGTCATCATGAAAAATCATGCTAGGGCTTATTTTCTTGTTAGGTCTTATTTTCGGGGAAACATGGTATGTATTACCCCAAACAAATCTGCATCTAGAATTCAAGCCATTGACAGAATACTAAGCCCCCAATTGAAAAAATCTTGAGCTACTATACGGACTCATACAAAGTGCTTCATGTTTGTGTATTTGAGAGCAAGTATTGAAATAAACACTTTCTTCTCACTAAAATTTAATTGCCCAGAAAATCTAATAAATAAGGATATTCTAATGACATTCCATTTCTCTCTAACTTTGAAGTTACTTCAGGTCTTACAACATCCTATCATTTATCTAATAGAAAATAGTAACTTAACATTGGGATCTGGCATATTTAATTATCTAGTAAATTTTGGTGTTGATTAACACTTGCTTTAAAGATAATTATGCCGGGATCCGTTTTTCAGTTTATCTTGCTCCACGCTATCAAAAATGACATTGCTATTCAGAGGAGTGTCTCAAAAAGAAAGCGATTTATTGAGTAATCAAAGCAAACTGAATCTACACCAACTCATGCAAATTAAATTTGATTTTTTAAAAAGATTTTTATTAAAATATAGGTAACATTATATTAGTTTCAGGTGTATACCATGCTTATTCAATATTTATGTTTACATTATATTTATATTTATAGTAAAGAAGTGATCACCATGTTAAGTCCAGCAACCATCTGACACAGTACCACGCTATCACAATATTATTGACTATATTCCCCACGCTGTACATTACATCAGGTATACAGCATAGTGGTTGGACATTTATATAATTTAAGAAGTGATCCCCCTGATGTAGTAGCCACTGGCATTATACATAGCTATTACCATATTATTGACTATATTCCTTAAACTTTATTTTACATCCCACGACCATTATGTAACTACTAATTCGTACTTGTTAATCCTTTCCCCTTGTTTACCATTCTCACCCCGGTCCCATCTGGAAACCATAAAGCTTTTCCCTGTATCTATGAGTTTGCTTCTGTTTTGGTGTTATTGTTGTTCTTTAGATTCCACACGTAAGTGAAATCACTTTGCATCTGTCTTTTTCTGTCTGACACTTCATTCAGCACAAACCCTCAAGGTTCATTCATATTGCCACAGATGGCAAGAACCCATTCCCTTCCCTAGCCGAGCAATAGTCCATTATATATATGCACCACCTCCTCTTTATCCATTCTTCCATTAACAGACACCCACGCTGCCTCCACATTTTGTCCATTGTAAACAGTGCTGCAATGAACATAAATGTATGCACATCTCCCCTTGAAGACATATTTTTGTTTTTCAGATAAATACCCAGAAGTGGGATCACTGGGTCCTTCATTGTCTCTTGTTATAGCCTTTGTTTTAAAGTCTATTTTGTCTAAGTATTGATAACACAGCTTTTCTTTCTTTATTTTTTTCATTTTCATTAAATACCTTTTCCCCATCCCATTACTTTCAGTCAGTGTGTCTTTTGACATGAAGACTTTTTGTAGCCAGCATACGTAAGGGTCTTGTTTTTATTTTTTTTTAATTCATTCAGCCAACAATCTTTTGATTGCATCGTTTAATCCATTTACATTGAAAGTGATTGTTGATAGATATGTAGTTATTGTCATTTTACTATTCACATATATATATGAATACATATGTATATATATATATGTATTCATATATGTACATATACACACACATATATATACACACATACACACAAACACACATAAATATATATATATATATATATATATATATATATATATATATATTTATTTTTTTTTTCAGCTTAAAGAATAACTACTAAGATTACTTATAGTACTGGTTTGTTGTTGGTGAACTCTGTAGCTTTTTCTTGTCTGGGATGCTCTTTTTATCTGAGTTTCATTCTAAATGATAGCTTTGCTGGGTAGAGCAGTCTTGGTTTTAGGTCCTTGCTTTTCAGAAGGGATTTCATTCCAATCCATTCTGGCCCACAAAGTTTCTGTTGAGAAATTAGCTGATAGTTTTACGGGGAGCTCCCTTGTAGGTAACTGCTTTTCTCTTTCTGCTTTTAAGATTCTCTCTGTGTCTTTAACCATTGGAATTTTAATTATGATTTGTCTTCTTGTCGGCCTCTTTGGGTTCATCTTGTTTGGTATTCTGGTTTCTTCCTGGGCTTGTATGTCTATTTCCTTTGCCAGGTTAGGGAAGTTTTCTGTCATTATTTCTTCAAATAGGTTTTCAATTCCTTTTACTATCTCTTCTTCTTGTGGTACCCCTATGATGAGAATTTTGGTATGCTTGATGTTGTTCCAAAGGCCTCTTAAACTTTCCTCATTTTTTTTTTTTTTTTCTGATTCTTTTTTCTTGTTGCTGTCCTGTTTAGGTGTTTTCTGCTACCTCATGTACTAAATCGCTGATTCAATCCTCTGCTTCATCTATTCTACTTTTGATTCTCTCTAATGAATTCTTCATTTCAGTTATTGTAGTCTTCATCCTTACTGGTCCTTCTTTATGCTTTCTATCTCCATATTTACATTTCCTATCTATTTTTTGAAGTTCTCCCCCAGATCATAGAGCATCATTATAACTTGTGTTTTGAATGCTGCATCTGATAGATTGCTTGTCTCCATTTGGTTTAGTTTTTGTTTGTTTGTTTGTTTTGTTTTGTTGTTGTTGTTGTTGTTTTTCTTTTTCCCAGAACTTATTCTGTTCTTTTATTTGGGATATGTTTCTTTGTCTATCCATTTTGGCTGCCTCCCTGTGTTTGTTTCCATTTATTAGGCAGAACTGCTGTGTATCCTGGTCTTAGTATAGTTGCCTTATATAGCAGGTTCCCTGTAGGTCTCAGGGGTGCCATATTCCTTGTCACCTGAGCCAGGTATTCCAGGTGTGTCCCTTGTATGGGTTGTGTGTGCCCTCCTGTTGTAGTTGAGCCTTGGATACTATTTGTACATCAATGGAAGGAACTAAACCTCAGACTGACTGGTTGTCAGGACAGACTGTGACTACAGTGGAGAAGGTGTTATGCAGGGGCTGACCCTACAGAACAGGATTCACTGTAGCAGTGCTCTGATACCTACCCACAGTCCCCTTTGTGTCTATTGTCCCTGGAGGTGGTTGGGCAATGTTCAGGCTGGGTCCAAAACTGGCCACTATGTGTGCCAGTCCTGGGCTTCCCGGGAGGAGACCCATTGCAGGCCAAATTCAGTTGCACTCTGCAGTGTGTCCAGACTCACCTGGCATGAGCCACAAAGCAATCTGCAGATGGCCGCTACCCATGCTGGGCTTGGAGTTTCCTCAAGAGGCCAGCCTGTGAACCAAGGCCGCTGTCATTTGTGCTGGGCTTAGGGCTGCTTAGCCAAAGGTATGGGACATATTACAGCCAAACGCTGCTTGTTTGCATTTTGTGAACCTTTGAGAGATTTTAGGAAGATCTACATCATGAGCGGAGGTAGGCTGTTTATATGGAAAAGCTACTGAAAGTGGCTTGGGTGGGCCCTAAAGTTGGGCAGGGAAGGGTTTCAGGGAGAATGAATGGTGTTAGCCAGGTTGACAGAGACTCAGATATGGCTACCACGTGCATCTACACATCAAGTCGGGGAAGGGCTCTAAAAAGAAACAGTAGCTTCCACCAGCAACTCCGTGTAGGAGAAATCGACCCCTCCATCCCTTGCCCTGAAACCAGACAACACAGTTCCTCTCCATATTTCCTTGCTGCTTTTTGAGCTGCTACCCCAGAGCTGGAGCTCAGGATAGGTGAGTACATCAGCGAGTAAGATCATGCATGGGCCTTTTAAGAGGAGCACCTGGAAGTGTAGCCACCCTCATTTCACTTAGCCACAATCTCTGCTGGTTTTCACAGACAGAAATTATAGGGACTCCTCCCCATGGCACTGAAACTCTGGGCTGTGGATCCTGGTGTGGGGTTGGGACTCCTCACTCCTCCCGGGGGGACCTCCACAGCCAAGATATCCCTCCCTGTTTTTAATGGTCACATGAAAGTGTGGGACCAGCCCCTCCTATCAGTCTCAAGGTGGATTCTTCTGTATGTCTCTAGTTGTAGGGCTTTCGTTCAGATAGACTTCAGGTGATTCTCAGTGATGGTTGTTCTGTGGTTTAGTTGTAATTTTGATGTGGTCGTGGTAGGATGTCTGCACAGTGTTTACCTATTTCACCATCTTACATGGATCCCTAAGTGAATGATAATTTAGTCTGAACTCTGTACTCTTTTTCAGGTGTAAAATACTATTTATACTGTTGCTATTAGTTTAATACAGTTGGGTTTTAGTAATATTTTCCATTTACCTTTAATTTTGTTTTCTAAGAAAAGTAAGAGACACTAAAAATGTCTATATTTTTACTGAAAGTAAGCATAGTGAGAGAAGCAAGCTTGGGTGATTTTAAAACTATAAATAAAATAATGATTTAAAATCACATACGCACTAATTTACTTTCAGTTAATAATTTCTGAGTATATTTTTATGTACCTGGCTGGCAATGCTTTATGTAAATATATAATAATAAATTTGTTTTGACATGGCCCATAAAATTTCTTCTCATAATTTTATTAATTCCATTTATGTATTCATTAAATTGTGAACAGTGTAAATAATCATTGAATCTCCTTTCACCTGCTGTGATTGCATTCTCAGTTGGTGTCAATTTTTTAATAGATTAAGTTAATTGAAAACTAAATCATGAATTTGGGTAAATGTTGTAAAATGTTGAACTCTTCCACATATTACTAATAAAAAAACAACATGAAAAAAATTAAATCAGTAGGCCAAGAGAATGGAAATGAGTAATAAATAAATGCATGTTTAGGTTTACACTTTCATAAACTGTATATAGAACACTCTAAAATTCATACATATATTAAAGAATGCATATATTATTTATACAGATAAAAATTATAGAAATTCTGCAATTATGGTGGCATAATACAGTGAATATAATTGCAACAGTAATAAATTGATGTTTTTGGATACTTAGAGTTATAATAGAATTTTGTACAAACAGTATATTCAAATAGCAGAATGCTTTATTTAAGTGTCTGTGTTGACTGTGACAGTGTGAATGTCCTTCTTAACTTTTACATAGAAATTGAACCCTTTTAATATGGTTTTAAAATATTACACAAATAAACTAGGATTCAGTTCATGTATTCATTTATATCATCATAAATTTTAACAAAATTAAGTTTCAGCAATATTTTGCTTTCTGTTTATTTATGTTTATTTTTTATGGAAAAGTGAAAGTGATTAAATTTTTCCACAACTCGCTTCATTGTTAAGTGTTAATATACTTTTCAAATTGGGTATTTGACCCAATATTAATATTTAGTAAGCTGTTAATATCTAGAATACATTTCTACAATACTGACAATTTTGATTCTCCTTTAAAGTACTACTTTTTAAATCATGGCTAATATTAAGAATGTTATTGATAGCAAGTAGCACCAAAATAAGTTATATTCTTATATGAAAAATTCCTCTAAAATGCATGTTTACAAGAACCCTCTGAGGTACCTCTGAGATTTTCTTTCATAGCTCTAAAGTCTAATAAGTTAAGCTGAATAAGGCAAAATTCACTGAGCACCAAAATCAAAAATTATGTTTGGCTCGATATGATAAAATGTAGCATCAGATTTATAAAGTTTTGTTGTGGTTGGAGCTATGTTTTTGTGATAGAAAAGCCATTATGAATATTAGAAATATTCAATAAAATTAGAACCACTCCTCCCAATGCTGCTACGAACCACTGCTTCAACAATATATTCGACCTAATATTGATTCTACAGTAATGATAGAAAAAAAAATCATTGAAAATAAATCTGTTATAAGTATGATGCTCAATTTAAAAACTTACTTATTGTGATTTTCATGAATAACAGCATTTAATAATAAAAACTGAATTTTAAAAATATATAAACCACTTAATATTTTTAAAGTCTGTTTTTCTTTATATAGATACAGAATTACTTATATAAATAGAGAATTGGTTTCTACTAGAAACTGCTCCTTGATTATTTTCTAATTATAATTATGTTATTCTGGTTCACTGTTCCCTAGAAAGTCTTGATTAATTATTAGGACAATAATGAATTTGCCCTGTGACATAACTAAGATGGAGAAGAAATAAACTGTGTGCCATTGAACAGCTAAACATTTACTACACTTAAATTTGTGAAATTCTGATACACTAGTACTCAACGACATCCTAGTACTTCTTCCACAAAAATAGCCCTGGTGATATCTACAATATCAGGTATATTATAATAAAGTTTCTTTCATCTGTTCTTTAGCATTGTGATAAACTCCACAACTGATTACAAAATTTTTAAATTCAACTATTTTTTTATTTGTGGATCCCAGCCATATATATATGGCTGAGGAATCCGTGATTATTTTAAATTATTACTTGATATAAGCCAACTTCTATGCCTTCATTGTCCCCACAACCTTTTCCCAGAAACTCCTGGATTTGTCTAGAAAAAATTCGTGCCACTTGTTCTGAATCTTTTAGCCGTACAGAATGGCACAGGTGTTCCTGGCTTACCAGATTTTAAATCCCACTGTCTGCAGGAAATCTTCACACAAAGACTCCAAAACTCCTCAAAAACAGGTTTCAAAGCAGAATCATACACTGCCATGTGGGAAATTATAAAGAGAATCATGCCAGACATTGTGATTGTTAAGAGCATTGAAAAATAGATTTTCATGTGAACTTTTTTTTTTTTTTTAATTGCATGCTGGCTCAAGTATATTTTGCTGACCCCGAGCATGGGGAAAGCTCAAAAAAAGGAAATGAGGAAATGAGCAAGCTGAATTATGGGTCATGATTATACTCATTGTGGTATAGGAACAAATCTCTGGCACCTAACCTGACCTTTAAGATCTTCTGTAACTTGCATTTTTTTCCACCTCCGCAGTCTCCCACTTAGTGTGCTAACATCCACAGTAAATCACTGCTGGACGTGCTGGTAACTCTGTCATCCTGTGCTCTATCTTCTTTTCCTTTTCTTCACTAACACTTATTGAGCACCTACTAAGTGCAAGACCTGGTACTCATGGTACAGTGAAAAACAGACATGCAATAAATATGCTGTGACAGAATTTGCAGAAAGAGGATTCATGGTCTACCCACGAAGAATATGGAAAGAAAATGATAAGGTGCTATGTCTGGTTCTGGGCATGTGGGAAAACATGTCTTTTTGACTAACAAAGTGAGTGAAAACTCCAGTCAGTATCATTACTTGATTTCCCTTTTGGACAAGGAGAAATAGTTCAGCTTGAGAAAAACTACAGCTATTAGAACCATGGCTTCCCTTTCTCCATCAGTCATCTCATTTTTGCTTTGCATTTATCTCCTTTCTTATTTATTGGCTTCTCCCACAGGCCCTGAACATTCTCAAGTGTCTTCCATAATGAAAAAAATAAAATAAAAATAAAAATAAAAAGCTGCCCCTGTGATCCTTCAACCCCTACAGCTATTACACAATCTTTCCCTTCTGTGTTTCTCATGTTGTTTTTTGTTTCTTACTATTTTCACTACCTTACACCCCATTCTATTATCATTATACTATCTATATTGACCACATAATTATATCTACACATATGAAAGGCAACAATTGCCAAATGCAACAGATATTTTTGTTTCAGTTGAGTTTATCAAATATCCCAGATGCATTTGCTACATGTTCTACATATTTTTTGTATACTGGCAGCACCCACGCACTCATTACAGGCTGTTTTTACTTCCTAGTCTATCTACTGTTCTTTGACTATTTCTTATCTTTAATTTATATAGCATGTAAATATGTCCTATAACTTTATTTTAACTCTAGATAATTTAAACAGTTCTGCTGATTTCAATTAACAAAATAAGCCTATAGCATATCTTTAAATGGCATAAAGCACTTCATCGGCAAAATGTTCAAGTCTAAAGCCCTTATTCCTTATAAAGTCTTTCCCCTCTTATATTTTTTTATTGTAGTTACTGATACCAAGTCAGCCAAGCTACCCTCATCATGAATCAAGATGATTCAATCTATGGAAGTCTTTCTTTCTTCAATCTTACAATCTATTGATTGGTAAGTACACATACATTTATCTCCTACATACTCTTGAATAGATTTCCTCATCTTTACTTCCATGTTATTTATCTGTAATAAATAATTTCCTTATCATCTAACTGTGTATACTTATTTACATTTCTTAACCATAAGTATCTATAACTATCTCTAATTGCTGCCAAGGTATAAATCACATCATGTCTGTCTAATCCATTCGGGCTGCTGTAATAAAAAAAAAAAAAAAAAAAACGAACAAACAAAAAAAAAAAAAACATAGACCGGGTGACTGATAAACAATAGATATTTATTTCTCACAGTTCTGGAAGCTGAGTTCAAGGTCAGAGTGACAGCGTGGTCAGCTGAGAGCCCTCGTATGTATGTATATCAGACTTCTCCTTATATCTTAACATGACAGCAAGAGCAAGGGTTCTCTGTGGAATCTCTCTTATAAGAACACTAATTCCACTCCTCAGGGCTCCACTCGCACAGCCTAAGCACCTCCCAAAAGCCCCACCCCCGAAACCATCACACTGGGCATGAGGATTTCCACATATAAATTCTGAGGAAACACAAACACTCCGACCACAGAAATATCCTTTCCCTATACAATAGCAATTGAGTGGCTTCCACTGGCTGTCAGAATAACTGACTAGATCCTTTCCGTGGCTTTTAAAGCTATAACAGGCAGCATGCCCATGAAGCTAACTGTGTTACATGTTACGATCAAACACAAAACTGCTTATATGAACCATAATTCCCACATCATGCTTAGTCTTCTTAACTTGTATTCATAATTCTCATTGTAGCCCATCCCTTCCTTAGTTTGTGGTGTTTTCTCTGCCAGGAATCTTCTTCCCATCTTCCTTGAGGAGCAAACTTCCTACTTAATGTTCTAGATTAATAATATCTGGTTAGGTGTTATTGCCTGAGGAACCATTCGTTGCCCCCCTTCGCCCCCCCCCCCCCAAAGACTGAATAAACCTAGATCGTTCTCAGGCTTAATTATGAACATTTCTCCTTTTGACTCACTTCTAAATTTTATAACACAATTTTATATGAGAGTCTTTCCTAGTACACTCTGAACTCTGTTGGGGATAGAAATTTGATATTATTTATTGTTATGTCTTCTCTGCATAGCATTTTATTGGTGCCTAATACATTGAGGGCTCCTAAATCTAAGCAATATAGGTAGAAAAGCAGGCATACTTAGTTTTCTTTTCTTTAGAGAAAGTGAAAAAAAATGAATGAAGTATATAACTTTGTAATAAAGGGTGAGTGGTGGGAGTTTAGAACACTGTTCATTGGCATTTAAAAAACGTATACGTTATGTCTGCTTCAACTGGTCATCGTGCTGTCACTGGTTATCATGAATACAAAGTCTTGAAGAAGTATCAAGGTGAATTAAATGTTATAGTTTGTCAAAGTCAAGTTATTTTATTAACTTAAATATAGTGAGGTTTCATTTTTTTTTTTCCATGTATAGGAACCAAGTGATCTAAGTGTTGCAACAACTTGAGAACAAGTTTCAATCAGGAGTTCCACAAGCTATTAAACAAGAGTCACTTTATAGGAGGGACTTCTGCCAGCATAATTTGCCTATTGATTAAAAGAACCAGTGACAAATGAATTAACAAAGCCTGAAGTACTCTAAGGAGAAGTTCAGAGTATGAAGTCATTAGAAACAGAAGAATTTTATTTAGTTGTCATAAATGTAGCCTACATATTTGGGATAATTATTAATCACCCTGACAGCTTATCTTCTTTTGTCCTTACCAGCACGATCACTATGACTCTTGCTCTTCGACATATTTTTTTCTACTTATTTCTGCTTGTTATAATCAGTATATAATCAATGCATCATGTAAGTTATCTGAACTCAAATTTCAATATAACATTAGCAATAATTTGGCAAATGTCTCTGATGCTGTTTGACACATACCTTTTAAAAGATTGTTTTGTTGAGTCTCCACAATATGAGATAATTTTTTAAAAAGAGATCATGCTGGTAATTAAATTCAAATATAGTAATTCTGGCAAGATCCTTAGCACATGTATCCACAGTATGGGCAAACGTGAAGAGCCATAGGAGAGATCACATAGCACAAAATATGATATGTTGCTTCTAGTATTGTTGTCTTATCTAAGATACTCTTTTTTAAATTATAAAACCTATATCTGCATCAAAATAATGATTTAAAAAAAAGTTGACAGAATGATAGCTTAAAGAAAAGTCTTGAGGTGTCAAGGATTTTTAGCTAAAACCTCTGCAATTGCCACATAGGAAATGCATTTTAGAGAATATTCTTTCTAAGACTAAGGCTTTAAAGCTTTATTTAAAACTGAAGAATTTGTGTTATTATTGTTCAAAGCAGTTTCCAATATGAGAAGCTGGAGATATTAGAGTGCCCTATGTCCATGTTCCCTGGTTTACTTATTGAATTCTATTATACTTCATTTATATTTGGTGCATGCTTTAATATTATATTGGAAGGAAATATGTCCCACAAGGTTCAATTCCAGTTTCTTGTTTCTCTTAGATTATTATATTTAAATTACCAGCATGGTGTCTTTCACTTAGATTATCTCATAGTGTGGAGAGTCAACAAAGCAATCTTCTTAAAAGATTTTATCAAATATAACAGACATTTCCCAAACCGTTGCTAATGTTCTAGTCAAATTTTAATTCAGATAATTTCATGATGTAATAGTTATATGCAGATTATTACTCTTCTTTCTGTGGCATACAAAGAGGGAGAACACAGACAATCTATATCAGAAACAAGACTCAGAAGGAAAAGTGAACCATTTACTTACTCAATGAGTATTTACTGAACAACTAGTATTGAGTGCTTTCTGAAAATACAGCAGTGGCAAAACCAAGCAAGGAAAAAAAATCAAAAAAAAAAAAAAATTGAGTAAGCTCCCTGGTAAATGGAGAAAGGGACACAGACAATTAAAATAATAATAATAACAGGTAAATATATATAGTATTAGAGGTGTAAATGTTGTGGAGGAAAATAAGGCCAGGGAGGAGGTATGAATTATAGGGGTGGGCTGTGTGTTGCTATTTTAACTAGGTAGTCAGGAAAGACATCATAGAGAAGATATTGTAGGAGCTGAGCCTCCACAGGTATGAGGTAGTAAGTCACATACACATTGAGAGAAGACTGGTACAAATAAAGATAACAAGTTACAAGACTTGTAAGATCATATTTGGTGTATTTGAGGAACATAAAACAGATCTTTATAGCTGGATGGGCGTGAAAGACATGAAAGTAGACGAGAAGGCAATAAAAGTTCTACATTTATAAAGCAGCTCTGGCTTACTCCTGGCAATAGTAGAGACCAAACACTTAATCATGGGGCAGTAAGCGACTATACAATATGAGAAGCTTATCATGTACCAGGTATAATATAATCCATGAAACCATAAGGCTAGGCATAAATATCAGCAATTTATCATCAAATGAAGATGCTATATGTCAGCTAAAAGACATCTGTTGTTTGTCACCAGAAGGAGATGTCTGGACACTTCTGTGCTCATCATCTAAGCATCTGAGTCACCTTAGAAAGCAAAGCACAGTCCAGCACTGCATGGAAGAACGTTTCACTCACATAGAGAAGAAACAGAGCAAAATCAACATCAGTAGTAAGCGTAGGTCCCCCCAGAGCCAGTGGATCCCTCAGGCAGTCCACACAAGGTAATTGTCCGGTATGTATCCCTTTGCTGCCGCAGAATAAAGGACCTTATCCCTTACCCTCAGAGGAAAGATATAGTGGTTGATCAGGTATCATATGGTACACATGCTTAAGCAAAACAAAGGAGTATACAAGAGTCTGAAATGGGGAAAAATATTCCCACATGAGGTGATGACCCAGTGCAGGAAATGAGGTCTCTTCGTCTCTTGGTAAGACTGCGTTCCTGGCCTTAGGCTCCTATTCTTATGTGGTCAAGAGGGGGTTGAAAGACTGTGAACAATACTGCCTTTCCCAACAATGTATATGAAATCTTGCTGAAGTATAGAGGGCATAGTCTGATAAGTGAATGCTACAATATCTATGTCTGCTGCATTTCCAGTTTTTCTGAACCTGTACCTATGGTCTCCTGGGAAAATACCTTTTTTGATGGAGAAGGAATTCAGGCATAATTTATAGATGAATACTCATGGTGACACTAGCAGAAAATGGATTGTTATTGTTTATATCCTCACTGAGTGGTGTCTTTTAAGGACTATGCTGAAAGGAAACAGTACTCCTAGCTGACAAATATCAGACACTATATCTCACTGTCCTCTTAGGTGAAAGGAGGAAAAGGCTGACACATGAATGTATGCTAATTCAAGGTTAACATTTTAACCAGATGATCAAAAATTAGAAAAGATCGAAATCAGACGTTGGTTACAAAGCAATCTGAGGAACAGAATCCACCAAAATAGTAGACAGATATCTGCATGAACAAAAAGAACATGGACTCGCCCTCAGGCTCATTTGATTACAACTGTACAATGCTGAATTTGCAAACGGTTAAGGCCAGTGCTGAGCATCCAATGTGACAGCATTCTCCAGAGCCATGAGTCTTCCTTTCATCTCGGGCAAGTTGTTCGCATGAGGCCCCTTAATCATTGAGGATTATACTCACTGGAATAGAAGTCTTTCCCTCAAGATTTCACTTAGCCCAATCTTGTATTAACTTGCAAAATGCCTTATTCACAACACCACTTCATTAGAAGAGATGTGTGGAAATGTATTCATGCCCATGTAATTCACTAAACTTACCACCAACCCCATCATTCAGAAGCAGTTGGCGTCACAGAATCATAAATAACATACTCAATCTTCAATTACAGCATTAGCTGAAAGTCAATCCTATATAATTTGGATTTCTCTACAGGTAACATTGTATTCTTTGATTTAGCAAGTCACATGTGAAACTATTTAATTTATATCCAGGAACAATGGCCAGGATTAGGCCAGTGAGACTGGGTTAATTGTAGAATTAGATATAGATTTTATTTAAAATTTTAAAGTTTTGTCCATGATGTTTCACATTGTGATTTTTAAAAATATTTACTTAAAATAGTCTTTGTTTCAATCACTGAGTTTTTCAGCTCTCTCTTAAATCCTTTAGTCTAGGTGAGTGTCTCACCTCTTCCTTGTCCCAGATGTGCCAGAAACCAAGTGGGGAGACGGGACTAGCCACCCACTATTACAGAAAAATCCATGAGACTTTTTGCTTTCTACCCTCACAACCTTGAGCTCTGCTCATCTAGACATTTTTTTTTTAATTAAAGTTTATTAGGGTGACAATTGTTAGTAAAGTTACAAAGTTCGTAAAGAAGGTGTACACTTCTGTAATACATCATTGATATACCACATAGTGTTTCCAAGGAAAAGGACTTTCATTGAGAAACTCAACAAGAATACCATTAAACTAGCACTTTTGGGCCTCTTGAAGTGTTTATATAAGTAATCATAGAGAGCAAAATATATAATAAAACTAGTTGAGATAATTGCCCATAATTACTAAGTGGACTACGAAGTAACTGCTACAACATGGTTCCATCAAATACTATGTCTGGTTTTCACAGGGTTCATTAGAGTCCTGTTAGGATATACACATACTACTGCAAAGGTCAGCAGGAGACAGTACTAACTCAATAAAGGGAAGACTGCTAAGGACTTATAACATTTAAGAAACAAAGTTTAGGGAACCCACCAGAAAATAAAAATACCAGTCAAACACCAGACACTGATCGACATAGGAAGAGACAAAAAGATACTAGGATCAATGTATATAGGTCTTTCTGGTATAGAAAAACTACTGCAGTCAAGTATCAGAGGAAGTAAACCAGAAGAGAAGAAGGGGCAATCAGACAGTGAGATGTTCGAAATTGAGATTAGGGGAAATTTTAATTGATAATGACTATCAAATTTAAGCATAAATATTAATTTTAGATATGCTTGGAGAAAAGAGTCATTGTGGGAGAAGAGGAATCAGAACTGAGAAATCAGAGTGTTGGAAAGAGCATTTTGATGGACAGTGAAATCACTAAGAATTTTAACAGGAATAGTGTTGGTGAGAATGCATAAAACCCTCAAGGGATGAGGACTAGAGACATGAGTGACTTCAATTTGAGTGGGAGGTAGTGTGAAGACACTGGATTTAATGGTGGGGAAGTGGTTGTTTGGGGAAAAAGAGAAAAATGGTCTAGAAGCAGTAATGGGGACTATTGAAGACAACTCTTCTCTAAACTCTTGAGTAACAGAAACGTGGGATAACAAAACAAAACAAACACCACTTGAGAACCTGCAAGGAAAGCAGTGTTTTCAAGGGAAAGCTGGTTTTAATTAGAAGAAGAGGGTGAGAAGACTATTAGAGTGTGTTGAGAATATATGAGATTCTACTGATATATTTACTATGCATTCCAAAGGACTCAGTGGAAGGGTTTCAGATTTAGGAAACAGTGGGAAACGTGGGTCAGAAAATCAGATGCACTGAGCCATATAAGAAAGATAATCCAGGGGATGGGTGATAAACTGAAGTTTTGTGTTTTTTGAGGGGAGTTAGTTACAGTTAGATGGCGTAAATGGATTTTTACCTATTGGTCACAAAGTAGATAGTGTAGTTATGACCATGAGTGCTGATGGGGGATGGGTTGAGGAAGAGTGAAAAGGGGTGCTTAGTAAAGAGCACTGAAGTTCTCTCTTCAGTTCTCCCAGTGGCAGTATGGAAGTTGGAAGAAGGGTGATTCTAAACCCAAAGTATAGAACTCCTAACCTTCTCCATATATATACACACACATACACATATATACACATATATATTATATAATATATATAACATATATAATATATATACACATAATATATACATATAAGATATACATATATTATACATATTATATATAATTACATATTATATATACATATATATATATATATATATATATATATATATATATATATATATATAATTACTCCTTTTTATGGAGTTGTTCTGAATAACTTCTGCCTCCCAATTCTCTGGCATTTCCTTTGCTGTGATCTGACATACGTTACCTACTGAGTGGAAGTCTTTTCCTATTCCCACATGTGATCAATGTCTTACTATTTATGAGTTACTCAAAAAAAACTGGCAATGTCCATCATATTTAACCTGACCCTTTCAGAAATAAGTAATGTAAAATATTGAAGGTTTTTGTTTTATTTTTTAATTTTACCATCTACTGGAGCATCTGATTTTAATGATTTACCACTGGAATTTTAAAAGTCATGTTCATATCAAACTCATCCCTTGCTTTTTATCATTCACTAACTTCAAATTTTTTCTGATCTGTTTTTACTCCCAGATACTGCCACCTACACACTGGGACTCATTATCTTGGAATCCTGGTGACACCAGGACAATATGCCACTCACTAAAATATTCTGATTGACAACTCATGATCAGCACCTATGTGAACCTGTAATTAGTCTCATTCCCACCAAGATAACTTCTCACCACAGATTTAGAATTGTTGAAAGATGAGTGCAGGGGTAGGTGTTTTATAAACGTTATAATGGTCGGCCTTCTGTCAGCAACTGAATAAGCAGAGTATCTGTAGTTATGCTACTCTGCTATGATTTTGTTTGATTCATTTTATTCAATCTGTGATTACTGAATTCATATTGTGCCAGACACGTGGGATACATATATGAAATAAACATTTTTTTTGCCTATAAAATATATCGAGAATAGGTTTTAAAACTTTTAAAATGCTATCAATATTACTAGGTCCTCAGATTTCTTGTCTGAAAAAAAAAATTGTTAATTCATTCACTAATTCTTTCAAACACCCTATGTCCTTAGTAATGTCAGAATACATAGATACCAGGGATAAAAGTGTTATATTATGTCTTACAAACCTATTTTTCCCTTTATAACTTTTACCTGCAACATTGTATTCTTTTTTGGCTCATTATATGGTGCTACACTGTAATTGAAATGAAACTAGACATGAATGACAAACAAAATATAGTACCTCATGTCCACCTCAAAGCATAAATGAGAATATTATTTGAATAAACAACGTTGATTTCAACAACCTACATTTACAGTAATTTCTGTGTCAATTAGTAAAACAAATGATGGGTTTCTAAATTATGCAAGCCGTCAGAGACAGCTTCCCCAACAGTTCAGCTGCTTCACATGTAAACTCATAGACACAGTTTAGTGGTTACCAGATGGTAAGGGCAGTTTAGTGGTTACCAGAGGGTAAGGGGGGTGGGGGGTGGGAGATGAGGGTAAGGGGGATCAAATATATGGTGATGGAAGGAGAACTGACTCTGGGTGAACACACAATGAGATTTACAGATGATGTAATACAGAATTGTACACCTGAAATCTATGTAATTTTACTAACAATTGTTACCCGAATAAATTAAAAAAAAAGACATACTATGATTTATTGTACAATTGTAAAGAAAATTTTCTGAATAAATTTACCATTTTAACTTCTTTAAGAAAATCCATGCTTACAGAACTTTGGTAAGTAATACAAGAGCTAAATGCCTGGGCCTTAGGACAGGAATCAAATTTTGGTCAAGAATTTAATTAGTTGGATGTGAACCAAATTTACTTTTGCAGAAGTGAGGTTATCAACCCTTATGGTACACACATTTTAACACTCATAGTAGTTGTCAAATTTCTCTGAAATGTGATTGTTACCAATTATATTATTATCAGAAACATATATTTTTCCTTTACCTGTGTCCACAGTAACACTTTTATTGAATATTGCTTTTTTCCAATTTTAGGATATGAAATGTTGCTTTAATTTTAATTTTATTGATTACTAATGAAGTTGGATAACTTTTCCTGCATTTATTAAGAATCCTGATTTCTTCCCCTTATTATCTATAAAATATTTCTTAAATGCTATATACCCAAATAAAGGTATACAAGTGGACACTTTGGTCAACGTTGCTCAGGCAGTATTTTGCCATGATCAGAAGTGTCTGGATACAGATGGTACCACTTTGAGCACCTCTTGTAACTGCAGAAGTCAAATGTGACTTGTATTCATCTTTTGTTATCAGTATGTATTGAGTGTCACAATTTTTATATTTTTTTCCTTTCTTAAAATGTGTATACATTATTTTGGCACCAATACAGAGGGTGGCAAAAAATGTGTGTGTGCATATATACACATGTACATAAATGTGTGTGTGTATATATACACATATACATATATATGTACACACACATATACGTATATACCTATACATATATATATATGCATACATGCATGTATATATGCATATACATATATACATGCATGTATGCATATATATGCATGGGTATATATGTATCTCTGTGTGTGTATATATATATAGTGTATGTATATATATATATGTGTGTGTGTGTGTATATATATATATATATATATATATATATATATATATATATATTTTAGTAGAGCGAATATGTACAACACTCCTATCAATTGATAAAGAAAAGAAAAATCTCTAATAGGAAAAAAATCCAGGAACGATTTATATATATGCATGTTGGTGTATATACACTGTATATAAGAAAAAATTCCAGGGATGATTTATATATATGCATGTGTGTGTGTGTATATACTATAGTTTTTTTGTTTTTTTTATTAGCGTTTTGTTCTTTCCCTTATCATTGGTAAGAGTCTTGTATATATTTGCTCTACTAAATTCTTGTGAGTCATATGGATTGCAAATATTTTTTCCTAGATTGTGGATTGCATTTTTTCTTTATATATTCTGTGTCTAATAGGAATATTTATTGAGATAATTGTAGCATTACATGCATTTGTAAGAAATAATACAGAGAAGTTCTGTGTACACTTTACCCAGTTTGTCACAATGGTAATATTTTGTGAAACTATGGTATATCACTATAGTTTTGACACAAAATGTTGACACTGATATACTTCACAGCTCTTATTCAATATTCTTTAACTTTACTTATTTATACTTGTGTGTTTATATAGCTTTATATAATTTTATCACATGTGTAAACTCTTATGTCCATCATTACAGTCAAGATACTGAACACTGCCATCACAGTGATCCACCATGATTATAATAAAAGTATGAAAGAAGACAATTAAAATTCCCAAGTCTTACAAAGAACCATAATGTTCAAGACCATAGAAAAAATATTTTATAAATATGCAAACTTATAAAATAACAAATCAAACCAAGTATAACAAATGTTTATATGTTATAAGGACACAAAAGAAGGCAGATTAAAAAGTAATAAATGGGTAAAGCCAAAGTTTAGTGCAGCTTGAAAAGATAATTAATTATAAACTAAATAATTATGAAAAAGTATAGAGAGATAAAAAATGAGAAGGCCTAACAAAATATGTATAAGAAAAAATGGAGCAAGCTAATTTCAATGAAGGTAATGCTTGTGGATATACCAGAATTGATAAAATACTTGCCTATTCAGCTTAAAAAAAATACAATATCTCCTGAGTAGAATAAATCTACATTTAGATGTATGATAGGAAAAAAACAAAACCCAAACAAATACAAAAATCTCAAAGTTTCTGAAGACAAAAAAAATACTACATTGAAAAGATTAATAACAATTAAATTTTCAGAAGTCATATGAAATGCTAGAACAAAAACTGGAAACAGATTAAACAATTATCTTAAGGAGTTGAATGAAACTAAGATCCAATCTAAAATGTAAAACCTATGTTATCATTGAAAAAAAAGAGCAAAATATGACAGAAAAAGTATTAGCAAAATACGTATCTGCTAAATGTCTTGAATCTAGAATATATATAGAACTCTTACAACACAATAAGAATAATATAAATTCAAATAAAAAATGGACAAAATAATTTAACAGACCACCAAAATAATTATATAAATGGCAAATAAACATGAATAAATGCTCAATGAGAAAATGCAAATGAACACCACAGTCGGAACCAACTACACATCCACTAGAATGGCTGAAACTAAAATATCTAAAAATAAAGTGTTGGCAAGAATATGTTGGAACTGCAAATCCCACAAATTGCTAGTGTGAATGGAAAGTGGTACAACTATTTTGGAAAACAACAAACTAAGATGGACACAATTATTCTCTTAGATGAAAAAAATGCATATTTTGTATTTTAGACTCACAAGACAGTGAGATAGGAGATTTACACAAAACACCTCAAATGTTTATTATCTCAATGTATGAAGTATCTTATTACCACCATCAACTCCTATTAAAAACAATAAATAAAAAAATACAGCTAAAATAACTTGTCCAGATCCTTGCAGATGGGTAAGTGATGCAGACAACAGAAACTCTCCTTTTCTCTAAACTGTGGTGTGATGTAGAGTGCTACATCTAATCAAATTCCCAACAATTGCATTTTTTAACCTTCAACATCAAACCCGCTACACATTACACATAATTTATTCTTTCTCTATAAATTTATAATAGTAGATTTTCCCAAATTGTCCAGTGCAAATATGTGTTTCTTTTTTAATTTTTTATTAAATTTATTGGGTGACGTTGGGTAATAAAATTACATAGGTTTCAAGTATACAATTTTATAAAACATCATCTATATATCACCACCAATCAGTTCTCTTTCAATCAATACTAGTTTCCTAGGATGTCAGCAAGTGATGTGTGAGAAAAAGTTATCATGATCAAATATATTGGGGAAAAGCCAAGGTAAACAGCATAATATATATTTCTTTATTGCAAGATTTTAAAAACTTATCTTTTGCCAATTAATGTACATTACTGAAAATATATAGTGGGTAGCAATACATATTTTACTACAAATAATAAATTTTTCATGAACCACCCTGCAGAGCTAACTTAGAGCTAATTTAGAATATCTTTAATATTTTTGTAATATATAATTATAATAAAAATTAATTAAATGTTCACTATTAAAGCGTAGGATTTATGAAGGTATTTAACAAATAACAAAATGTTTCCAGTTCTCCAGCATGGAGAATAGTTTTAATAACAGAGTTTAACAAATATAATAATTAAGTAAAACTGTCTCCTAAGTTTTATTTAAAACACACACACACACACACACACACACACACACACACACACACACACACACCCCAAGCATCATTTGAGCATCATTTTTTTCTTGTAATAATATTTTTGTTGGGAGAATCTGTCATGTGCTAAAGAGGATCTGAGTAAAGATTTTTTTTTCATTCCTTCCTTCTCATTTTTTGTTTACAACTTAGAAAACCAATTACTAGGAAATATGAAGAGCTTCATCTAACAAGCTTTAATCAGAGCTTCATCTAGCAAGATTTTAAGAATAAATCTAAACCATAAGAAACTTTAATTCCTTTATAATCTGTCTCTAATTCAATATACAAATATTTATCACTTCTTTTTCTTATTGTATGTAATGAGCAAGGTTATAGTTCCATAAAAAAGAACACAAAGTTTGGATCAATATTTCAAAGGTGATTTCTTGCTCATAATATGTCCATTAGGGGTTGGCAGGGGGCCCCCATTTATAATGGACATTCAGGGAGTCAACACAGCATGGCAAATATTTCATTTGTATACATACAGGATTTCTGTAGCAAGATTGAAATCTGACACTATCAATCAACCTTTCTACCGTTAATTGATATATGAGACTTTATGTCCTATTTCATCAACCAAAGCAAATCTAGTGGCCATGATTTTCTTTAAGTGCTAGGAAATTGCAATATAATCATTTGCCTGCAAGGATAACCACAAGATATGTGAACATACCTCATAACCATGATCGACAGCTCTTAAACATATATGATAAGTTTTAAGATGTTATTCTAAGTTCAATTTTTCAAATAATTTAATAAAATAATATAAACATTTTTCCAAAATTCCCATCACAGATTGGTTTGTGATGGTACACAAAAGAGATATAATGTCTTACATTTAATAAGGTGGGTTTATGGTTTGAAAATGGAGGATGTACCTAAGAAAATAGATATATTGTGTTGAAAATTTTAACATTAGGTCACGGCGGAATTCTTTTGGTGACCATTTTTAAGTAATTGCTATAAATATCCACCATTTCCATGCACAGAAAAAGAACCCCACTGTGTTTGGTGCAATGAATAAAAATCTTGAAAGTATCCAATGGTGTATTATGCTCAAATATGTTAAGAGAATTATATGAGATGAGAAATAAGAAGGAATTCTCAGACCATATGGGAAATCTTTATTTAAGGCATGTATTCTCTTTGGCAAATCTTAACTGAAATTAAACATGAAGAAATAAGACATTTGAGAAAAATAACATTATTTAACTTAGTCATAAAGGAATGTATATATATGTAATACATGAGAAAAAAACAACAACAAAAAACAAAAAACACAATGGTAGGAAAAGACCAAACGAAGTATCAGCCCTCAGAGAGTTTGAAATTTGTTCTTACAAAGTGATAGTTCCAGCAAGCATAAATGTGCCTGTTTAGGCACTTGGTAAATGCAAATAGCCTGTGCTGATGAATGAATGAAAAAATGGGTGAATCACTGAGGACAAAATAAGGTGACATTTTTTAATTGCAGTAGGAGAGATTTTATTATTCTCTGTTCACAACAGTTGAGAAAACCTGAAATATTAGCAAGTGGTTTGAGTCACTGGACATTTAGGTCTAGTGGTGCCTAATCAATATTTTGATAAGAGTTAGAATAAAAAGCATTGAAAAAAATTTAAAATTGCTGCCTTCTTTGATTTTCATATATATGAAAAAGCCAACTGATACATGCTTGCAATTATATTATCTACTCAATACTTCTCAATACTTCAGTTATCAGATATAAACACAAAGAGCAGAGCAGTATCACTTATATATAAATAAGAGAGGCAAATAGAATTAAATGCCAGTAAGAAAGTCCTTATTATTTTTGATGGTACGCATTGAGAAAAGGAATCAGAAAAATGAAAACGGCTCTGACATTCATACACCTGATTGAATTATCTATACATTGTTTTTCACCATGGGGCACCTGGCTCAGTCAATGCTGTTATTTAAAGCTCAGAAAATTTTGATGATTATACTCATTTTGGGAAGTTTAGATATGTGGTAGGATCCAATCAAGCTGCAAGCAGAGGGCAAGGTTTTAGCCTGGGTATGTAGTTCTACAAGAAGAGACAGATCTCTGCCTAAGGTATTAGTTATATAGTGATGGTAACAGGATTAGTTTTAAGATAATGTAAGTCCCGGATGATCAAAATCTTCCTCCGCTCTTCTCATACCCTGTCTGTTCCCTCTTACTGATACATCTCAGTGCTCTGCTTATTTTAGAATAATAATAATTAAAAAAAAGATGTCTGTTAAATAAGTATGTATTAAAATAATGTGTTACTCTGTAAACTCACATTTTGCCAAGCAGATAGAGCTTGCATTTTCTGGTATTTTCCATATATCTCCCTTGAGATTGATACTGGACTCTGTGGTATTGTCCTTCCTATGAAACCTTTCTCACACAGTTTTATGTAAAGTTTCTTATAGAGCACTAAAATTTGAAGTCACTACATAGGAAAAACAAACTTTCAACTGCAGTTTATAGATCATGTGAGGAAATAAAGAGAAAAGAAAATGTTGTTGTTGTTTTTATAAAGAGCTAAATAGATCAAACATTGAGAAGGAATATAAACTGATACAACTTTGGAGTAAGTATTACGTTGAAAAACCATATACCTTTTTCTCACTGTTGTAATTCCAAGTATCCTTCTCAGCAATACATTTTGTAAAGAAGAAACATGTCAAAATATTTAAAGGAAATTTACTGACGCATTGTTTAAAATAATAATAACCAAGATACAACCTAAATGTTCATAGGTAGAGGAATAGATAAAGAATATATGGAATATTTATTAGCTTAAAATAATGTAGCAATTAAAGGAACTAAATCTATATGTAATAATATTGAAGACTCTCTGTAAAATTGCTAAATAGAAAAAGTGTAATATAGTCCTGTCTCATAATACCATTTAAGCAAAACCAAAAAAAAAAAAAAAAAAAAAAATAGAAATGAACCACAAATACTAAAAATCTACTGCCAGTCCTGAATAAGTATGAATGCTTAAAAATGGACTAAATGTATACACATTAAACCTATATCTGGAAAAGTAGGAGTGGATCTGATTGTGCTTTACATGCAAGGGATAATTCAGTTTCTTGAATAATTTTGTACATTTTAAGGGAATATACATTCATATACCATTGATTCAGTATGAATGCATAAATGGGAAAAATATGCCAAAACATTAATAGTGGATAATTCTTGAAAACTGAAATATGAGTACATGTTTTTATTTCTACTGTTTTTGTATTTCTCAAAATTCATAAAATAAAATTGAAGAGAGACAAAAGGAGTAGTTACTGGAATTGACCTCCCTCATCTGCCTTCTAAAGATTTATTGATGGTTGGACTCCTGAAAGACTGACTTCCCTGTTGAGTTAAATAAAGGTGATTTCAAAAAAAGGGGGGGAGGGGAGTTAGAGAAACAAAAGGCAAAAATAAAAGTGTATGCCCTTAGAATTTGTAAGAAGGTGCAACACTTTTGAGTAAATAATGAGAATATGTCCTAGAAAATAATACATTTACATTATTCCAAACACTCTTCTAGGTACTTATAATGCCAAGTGGGTAAGTAGGGTAAAATACAGAAACATGTAACATGTAAAACAGAGAAAAATGATTATTATAGGCGATGGGGGCCGATGATGTCTGCTGCACGCGGAGTCCCTCACTCAGTCTGATGTGTGGAGGGAGATAGGGACATCAACAAAAACTTCAAACAAAAGGAGATCTGGGAGCTGAGACCGAAAGAGCCAGTTAGAAATTAGTCCAGGGATCCTCAGATATCCAGAATGTATAAAGTGACTGAAGGGAGACTGAGTTTCCTGAGACAAGGAATTGAGTCTTGTTGATTTTTTATGACACAGTTCCAAATCTAACAGAAGAAACTATTTTTATATTATGAATAAATCAAAGAACTAGATGACCATTTTCTATTTGTAAAATGAAAATGACATGGTTTGTGCCAACCTAACAGTGATAAAATCAGATAGTTCTTAGTGTGAAAGGACTATCCTCTTTCAAATTTAACTCACTATACATAAATTTTAATTATGTATTTAATTTGCTAGAAATTTCAACGCTTTCAGTACAGCCAGATTTTAAATTTATATTTGCCTTACATGTTCCTTGATAAAATCTATCACAAAGTGAATTTCAGGATTTATTTTTTTTATTATTTATGAAATTTATTGGGATGACATTAGTTAGTAACATTATATAGACTTCAAGTATACAATTCTATAATACATCATCTACATATTGCGTTGTGTGTTCACCACCCAGTCAGTTTAACTTTAGTTATTGTAACACTAATGGAATAATTTCTAAAATACTATTAAACTATAATACATTATTTATTAACTATTAACCTTTTAATAATATGTTCATTTGCATGAAGTTTCACAACTGCAAAATTATGTGGAAGATCACAAAATAGATAAGAATAATACTGATATTTTGAAAATGAATTAAGGGAAAAAATAAAAAATGAGATAATCGAATTACTTATTTACTTATAGTAAAAATATTAGAGATTGACTTTTTAATTATTTAAATAGCCTATGTTTTAGTCATTTTAGCAAGGTTAATTCCTATTCTGTAGTACTGACAATGGAATTCTGTATTTACAGAATCATGGTTACAATTATTCTTCATATATAAATCATTAACATGTATTAAATTTTTAAAAGGTTTTTCTTCATTGAATTCACCTGCAATAACCAGCAAGGATTTTAAAAGTCTTTAAAGTACTACTTTTATTTACTAGAAAGGAGTTAGATAATACTACAAGAGTCTTTTTTTTATTTCTTTTCTTTTCTTTTCTTTTTTACAGTAGATATTTTTTTTTTAATTTATTGGGGTTACAATTGTTAGTAAAATTACATAGATTTCAGGTGTATAATTCTGTAATACATCACCTCTATATCATATTGTGTGTTCACCACCCAGAGTTAGTTCTCCTTCCATCACCATATATTTGATACCCCTTACCAGTGTCTTTTTAAAGAGATCTATTATTCTTACACATTTCAAATAACTGTTTTGGATTTGGGAAAATGAATAAAATCTGAACCAGATACATACAACAGAAGAGAAGTAAAAAGTAATGCAAAACTATGTAACTTTACTAACAATTGTCACCCCAATAAACTTTAATAAAAAAAAAAAAAAGGAAGAAACCACACCACAGGTAGGCATTTTATTGTTATTTCATTTTATATTCAGAGCAGCTTGCATGTATTCTGTGATTTGCTTTTTACCACAACTATATCCTGGCAACTTTTTTTTAAAATATAGGCTTATATTATCACTTTCAGTGACTGCATATTACTCAAGAGATGTTAAGTACATAATTTACTTAACTTCTATTATTCTAATGAACATTTAGGTTGATTCCAAAGTTTCTGTTAAAATATAGTAATGAAACTACTTGCACATGTATTTTTCCATATTTTTGTACCTCCTTAGGATAAAATCTAAGAGGAGTTGCTATTTTAAAGGAAGCTGGCCTAACCTCAGCCATAATTTGCATAATGAAACTTCAGCTGATTCACTCTCTCACGTCTGAATTATTTGTCCCTGTTTTGTGCTCCTATTGTACCTACATAGCTATTTATATCTCTGCACTACTATGTTATGTGTGTGACTCCTAATAGACTTCCAGAAGGGGAGAGGCTGTACACTACTTCAAACCCTCAAAATCTTAGTATTTAATAAATATTTCTTGATTTGAATCATTGTTGCTGATGCAATACAAATAAACTAGATCTGTTAAATGTTAGAATCATCACAAATACACTTGGATCATAGAATAGCTATGAGATATTAGGGCTCCAATGATTATCTGTGATATACCTGAGATGAAGCTATCCCATCTTGGGGAGATTTTAACTGTTCTACCTAACAGGCATGAGGCAACAAGTAAATAAGTGGTAACAATATGAATATTAGTGGATTGTTATAGCCAGAATTTCTCTCTATATAATATCTAGTATGATATTCTACCCTACTTATAGAAATACAGATGCAATTGAATCTCTTGAATCTCTTGTAATATATTCACAGGAGTTTTTGTTCCTTTGATTGCCTTTCTTGAACTTATGTATTTGGGCCAAAGTTAGGTCCTTTGGACTGAATTTGCCCCCAATATTTATATGTGATGGGATTTGGGAGGACATTGGATTTAGTTGAAGTCATGGGCGTGGGGCACTTATCATGGGATTTGTCCCTTTATAAAAATAAACTTTATGAAATAAACGTTCTCTCTCCCTCCTTCCCTCCCATGTGATGACACAGTACGAAGGCAGCCATCTACAAGCTAGGAAAAGAGTTCTCACCAAAACCCATCCATGCTGGCATCCTGATCTTAGACTTCAATTTCCAAACTCTGAGAAATAGGTTGTTGTTGTTTAACGCACTCAGTTAATGGCACTGTGTTACAGAATCTGAGGCTAAGACACTAGGCAAAATAGAGTACTGACATAAACCTTTTCACTGATCCACATACCTAAGCTGACACAGTGTTTTTGCATAGCTCTTTAATAGTTACAAATAAAAGTAAGTACACAGGACATGGAATTATTATTCCAGGAGAAGGTTGGAAATATTTGATATTTTTCTTGACATTTTAGTTTAAATTTTAATTCCATAAATATGTATAGAGGACTAATGTATGCCAGATAGTATAAGAATTACAAAGAAGTACGTATAAAGCACCACTTTCTCTAAAAGATATTTAAATATAGTTAGTTAAATTTATTTCATTCAACTAATAAAATGTTTATTGTTTATTATGCATAAGATCCTGTGCTAAACATACTCCCCACCAATCAGACCTAATAATTTAATGGGAAGACAGACTTAATTATACAAACAATCCATAATTATAAATTGTAGACAGTGTGATAAAAAAAAATGTATAATGACAGATTGGGTCGTATATAAATTGAGAAATCAAAATACATCTTGCTGATGAAGGAAGATAAGAGTAAGATGAATAGCATTAGTATAACAAAAAAATGAAATTACATAAGTAACAAAGGAGAGCCACATAAAAAAATGATACCATTTTAAAGGAGGGAGACACCAAATTCAGTGAGTTTCCATGCTGTAAAGAAACATTTGTGTAAATTTGATAGAAACTGTCATACTCGACAAGAATCTTGAAGTATGCATATAATTTTGATAAGATGGAGGAAAGAACATTCTAAAAGAATGAGTCTGCATAGACAAAACAACTTAATTGGAAAATGCGAGATACATTTCAAAGATATCAGGCAGTTGAAATGCCATTTATGTAAAGGAATAATGGCATCTTGGACAGGTCCAGAGCAGATTGCTGAGAACAAGGTACATTATGATACAGTTTTGTAAATCAGTGTGAAAAAAAATCAGTTAACATAAAAGAATAAAAATAGCAATATTGTCATGAATGGAAAAGAAAATCTGTGAAAGAGAATCTGACATGGCTTATTGGAGAGATATCAATGGCATGCACTTTGAACGACAGTAGGACCTTTGCAGAAATGTGAGAAAACAAATCAAAATAAAAAACAACAACAACAAAAAATGCCATTCTACATGGATCCAAAAAGTTTTTTAAAAAGCGAAAAAGTGCGGGCTATGTTTAATTAAGATACATATGTCTATATATCAATATCTATATCTACCTGTATATATAGATATATCTATATATAGATACACCTATGTATCAATATCTATATACATATATAGCTATAGATATATAGATATAGATACACACACGTGCACGCACACACAGATAAACATGTATATATCAAACTGGTTTAGCGCCTCAGAACTGAATTAAATCATTGTCCATCACTTATAAACAGCATTTACCCTAACCTATCGGTCCCCAATTCCTTTATCTGTAAAGTAAACATAATTATAGAATTTATCCCACAGTTTTGTTTGAAAATTAATAAATTGATAACCTAACAATCTTAGAAAGTCCCTAGAAAATAGTAAATGCTCAAAATTCATTAGTTTCTAGTATGGCATAATTGTTACTTATTAGGTCAGAATGAATTCCATTTTAATCAATAGAAAACATTAAGGAAAATTCCTGTGACATTTCTTAATTCCAATATATATATATGTATCATATATGTCAGACACTGCTCTAGATATGGCAATTAAACAGTTATAGGAAAGAAACATCACTGTCCTCATAGAACTTATACTGAAGTAAGGGAGACAGTAAAAACCAACATAAAAACAAGCATTTTAATGTCACAGAGTTTTAAATAATATTTAAAAATGCAATAGACTATTGCGGTGATGTTAACAATAAAATTGTCTATGAATGAATCTCTGCATAAGAGATTTTCAAGCAGGGACATAAATGAAACGAGAGCACTATGTGTTTAAATATTTTGCTATAAAATATTGTAGACACAAGAAACAAAAAGTACAGATGTCTAGAGTGGGGATAGAAAAAATGCAAGATTGGCATAGCTAAATGACGACAAGGAGGCCTGCAGAACTAGAGCACTGTGGTGAAGAGGAAGAGAGATCGAAGGTGAAAATAGAGACACGGCCAGGGTCCAGATTATTATATGATAGTGTGGACCATTTTAAGGATTTGATATGTTTGATAAGGATTATAGAACATCATTGGAATATTTTGAGAAGTAGTGGATCATGATCTGATTTATAGTTCTAAAACAGATTACTGAGAATTTCAGTTTGAACATAGAAGAATTGAGTTGGCATTTTTCTCATTTTTTCTCTCTCCTAGAAATTGTCCTAAGTCAACAAGGGGACAGAAATCAAAGACAAATCTTCCATTTTTTTAAAGGGAAACTGAGCAATAGCTAAAATCCCAAACTACGAAACAGTAGAAAGGCTTTCAAAATATAGTGAAAAGCAAACCAGTATACGAACCAAAGGGCAAAAAGAAAACTACAAGGCTAGAAATTTCATAGAGTCAGTAAAATAACTACAAACGTGAGTAAAAATATTTAGGTGTTAAAATCTATTTCATATTTGCAAAAGCAGGAATGGGGGAAGGACGTGACAGAGGTAGGAGATATTGTGGAACCAGCTTAATTCTAAGAAGCAAAGAGGTGTTTTTAGATAAGAAATCACATAGAAAAGTCATATTTCCAAAGAGTAGTCTGCATGGTTCTATGAAAAAGAGAAACTTTGCTACATAAAAAATCTTACATCTGCCTATTTCTATTAATTGAGGAAAAGCAAAGACTAAATACACTCACTCTTAAAAATCTTTGGTCATAAGCAAATTTCCACCAAATGTGAGATACAACCTTGGTCAATTGCCTTCTTGCAAATTAATGTCTCTCAGTAATTAAACTATTAAAAGTATAAAATAAGTAAACAAAAACTAACACAATATAACCGATAAAAAATATTTTTTAAAAGAAGGGAAATTATTAATTATGATGTTAGCTGAGGATTTGTCATACATGGCCTTTATTAAATTGAGGTACTTAACTTCTAGACCCATTTTATTAAATGTTTTAATCATAAAGGGATGTTGTACCTTTTCAAGCTTTTCCTCTATGATCAGGAACAAAACAGGGATGACCTATCTCACTATTGTTATCCAACACAGTATTGGAAGTCTTAGCCAAAGCTGTCAGGCAAGAGAAAGAAAAGACTTCCAAATTGGGAATGAAGAAGTTAAATTGTCACTTTTTGCAAATTACATGATTCTTTATATAGAAACCCCTAAAGACGCCACCAAAAAACTATTAGAAAGAATAAACAAATGCAGTAAAGTTGCAGGATATAAAATCAATGCACTAAAACCACTGTGTTCCAATAAACTAACAATGAAGTTTCAGAAAAAGAAATTCAGAAAACAAACAAACAAACAAAAATTCCTTTTTTTCAATTGCAACAAAAAGAATACATAAGAATAAACTTAACAGACTGTGAATGACCTATACACTGAAAACTACAAGACATAAAAAGAAATTGAAGAAGATACAAAGAAATGGAAAGAAATTCCGTGTTCATGGATTAGAAGAATCAACATAGTTAAAATACCCATATTACCCAAAACAAAATACAGAATTAATGCAATCCCTATCAAAATCTCAATGGCATTTTTTAAATAAACAGAACAAACAAACAAACAGACAAAAAATCATCAGATTTGTATGCAAACACAATAGACCCAAATAGCCAAAGCAACTCTAAGGAAAAAGAAGAAGGCCATTGTTATTAACTTCCTGATGTCAATTTTGTACTACAAAGTGACAATAATTAAAATAGCATGGTACTGGCAGAAAAAACAGACACAGATGAATGCAACAGAATTGAAAACCATGACATAAATCCACATATATATGGGCAGACAATTTGGGACAAAGGAGCCCAAAACATACAGTGGAGAAAATAAAGCCTCTTCAATAAATGGTGCTAGAAAAATTGGAAAGCCACATGCGAAAGAATGAAACTAAGCTGCTATCTGTTACCATAAATGGATTAAAGACCTAAATATAAGACCTGAAACAATAAATTGCATAGAAGAAATCTAGGTAGTAAACTTATGGATCTTGGGTTCAGAGAGGATTTTGTAAATTTGACCTCAAAGGCAAGGGAGGTAAAAGCAAAAATAAATAATTGGGACTCCAGCAAATTAAAAAGGTTCTACACAGAAAAAGAAAACATCAACAAAACAAAAAGGCAACAAACTAAATGGGAGAAGATATTTGCAAACAACACCTCTAATAAGGGGCTTATATTCAAAATATATAAAGAACTCATACAACTCAAAAACAAATAACAACAACAACAACAAAAACCAAAAACTCCAATTAAAAAATGGACAAAGGACCTGAACAGACACTTCTCCCAAGATATACAAACAACCAACAGATATATGAAAAAAATGTTCAACTTCACTAGCTATTAGGGAAATGCAAACCAGAACCACAATAAGATACCACCTCACACCTGTTAGAATGGTTATTATCAACAAGACCAGTAGTAACAAGTGTTGGAAAAGCTATTGAGAAAAAGAAACCCTCATATACTACTGGTGGGAATGTAAATTGGTACAAAAACAATGGAAAACAATATGGAGGTTCCTCAAAAAATTAAGAAGATAATTACCATATGACCCAGCAATCTCTTTTCTGGGTATCTACCCAATAACTTGAAAACATTTATCCATAAAGATATATATATATATATATATATATATATATATATATATATATATATATATATACACACACACACACACACACACACACATATATATACGTGTGTGTGTGTGTGTATGTATATATGTATATGTATATGTATATACCTCTATGTTGATTGTAGCATTGTTAACTGTGGCCAGGAGATGAAATCAACCAAAGTGTCCTTTGATAAATGATTGGATAAAGAAGATTGGATATATACATACACATACACACAATGGAATATTACATGGCCATAAAAAAGATGAAATACTGCCATTTTCAACAACATGGATGGATATTGAGATTACCATGCTAAGTGACATAAGTCAGAGAGAAGTTGAAAATCATGTCACTTCACTCATATGTGGCATATAAAACTGAAAGCAACAAATGAAGAATACAGAGAAACACAAACTCATAAACAGAGACAACCGTTTAGTGGTTACCAGAGGGTAAGGGGGAAGAGAGATGGCAGAAGAGGGTAAAGGGGGTCAAATATATGGTGACTGAAGGAGATTTGAAGTTAGGTTTTGAACACACAATGCAATATGTAGATGATGTATTATAGAATTGTAAACTGGAAACCTATATAATTTTACCAACCATTCTTATACCAATAAATGAAAAATTCAAAGGGAAACTAAAGAAAGAGAACAAGAAAAAAGTAATACGTAAACCACTCTATAAAATTATTGCATCAGAATAATCAAACATTTTCCATGAATTGTAAAAATGACCAGGTAATTACATCCATGGAAGATACTCTCAATTCAGAATTCTACCAAGTATAATGTTATCTGGTAAGGCTTAGAAAAAGAGAAGAACAAAATGATAAACCTATCAAAAGGTATATGCAGGAGAGAAAATGGACAAAAATAAATTTTAAAATGATTTTAAAAGGACTTAAAAGAATTATGAAAAACAACGATAGGCATAAAAGATAAAGATAAAACAAAAGGAATATAAATAATAGGAAATGGGCAAAAGAAAGGTACATTTTTGAAGGCTTAACAAGGATTATGGAGAAAACAGCAGATGTGAAAGACAGATAGAGAGTCAATAGTTATAGAAGTGGATTCCCACTGAACAAAATAGAAATAATGGAACAAAGCTAATATTTTATAGTAAGAAGACTACCTGAATCTTCATATTGAAAAGAAGTAATCATATCCCATCACCCCAAACTATCAACACTGGTGTACCATAGTAAATTTACTCAACAGAAACATAAAACTATAGCATCTATAAAAAAGATGCTATAGGCATCTAGGCAGAAAAAAAAAAAGTTATTTAAATGAGATTAAATGGGAAAAAAAAGACTAATTATTCTGATAATTCTCCCTTGTGAGAATAAAATGGGGTAAAAAAGATCAAGGGAAGGAATTATGCTTCAAGGAGTTTATATTGAGTCAAATAACTTCAAAATATAAGCCATAAAGTATTTTAAATACACAAAAATGTGTCTGTGAAACCTGTCTGATATAAGTACTAAAAGATGAACACCAGAAACAGAAGACTATTAGAAAAACTTCTTGCAAGAAAGGAACTGTGGAAGCATTTAATTCCTTTATTTATAGGTGTAAGATTAAAATAATGTGAGGTTTTGGGTAAGTTAATAGAAGGTATGTGGTATATACCTTAATGTAGAAATAATATAAATACCCAGGTTAGAGGAAACAGAGTACAGAAAATAGGAAGTAAGTATGCGCATTCCTCACCTTTCTAATAATAGCTATCATCAAAAAAAAAAAAGATAGAACTTATAAACATTTCTCAAATCAGTACATTTCTATCGGCTAAATTAAATTTATAAAAGAGAAAGATTGTCACATTGGATTTCAAAATACCCTCTTTGCTATATATAAGAGATAAATCTGAAGATGATTCATAAAGATTATTTTTAAATATATGGAGAGAGATAAGCAATTCAAATATAAAGAAGCACAGTTCACTGTATCAATAACAAACACAGGTGAATTCAGGCCAAAAAGCATTATCGGCAATGAATCGGGGCTCTTTATAACATTAAAGTGTAAAAACAACATTGCAGATAAAATAGTTATGAATAGCTACACATCAAATGGGGTTTCAACATACATAAACAAAACTATAGGAAATGTAAGGAGGAAAAAAGCATATATAGTAGAGAATATGTAAGACTTTACCTCTTTGGACATTTAACATATCAAGAAAACACAGAACACTTAAAAGATATAAAGTATGTATGGTTGTAGTAAATGGTGGAGCTGGGTCTGAAAATTATCATCATTGGCTCCACAGACTAAACTCTTTACCAGCTTCCTACATGGTGACACTAGAGGGTCTCATGGCTGAGGCATGTGAATATACACATTTATATATTTGGAGAGGAGATGAAAAATTTCTCTTCTAATTAAAACCAAAAAGAAGTGAAATAAGGGTTGTTAGAGGATTAAGAAAATAGGCTGTTGAAATGATTTTCTGAGACAGTAATAAATATGAAGGGTTAGGGTGACTGGTAATAGTGCTAAGAGCCTACTTTAGGTCAATTGGAATGACACTGGATGGTTCCCAGAATACCCGAGCAGAAAGTGAGTGCAGCCAGTACCCGGAAAAGCTATTCAGATTATCACTATGTCTGCCTCCCATCTCTGTGACTACAGGGTGTCTCTGCCCTCCTTTCCTGAGCTTCATTCTGCTGTATTGTATTGTATTGCTCTCTGCAGACTGCCTTGTTCTGTCTCATTGGCATGTGGCCTGGTAATGGCTGATAAATTTCTGCTATACTAGACTACCCAGTTTAGGCACCAAATTAAGACTGATTAGAGTTCCTATAACCCTAATCTAGATTCCAGGGAAAGAGAATCAAATTACTGTAGTTTAGGTCATGAGGTAAAAGTTGTTATCCCATGCTAATCTGGTGGGATACAGGGCAGGATCAGGTAAAAAAAAAAAAAAAGCAAAAAAAAAAAAAAGCTGGCTGCAACTAAGGAACCCCAGAAATCTACTGTAAGTATGAGTCCCATTTTGCATACACTATTTATTTATTCAAGTTCAATTGAACAATTATACCCAAAGTTTTCTGGGTATGTCTACACTTTTAATGATGTCATCACAATCTTTTTTTTTTTTTTTTTTTTTTTTAATGTCACCAGTGGAGGAAAAGCTAAGAGAAAATTTATTTTTACCAAAAAAATTAATCATATTCTCATCCATGGATGTGTAAGACTCATAATAAAAAACAGAAACTCACAGAAATAGTTTTGTAGATGGTAGGCACGTGTCAGAATGGGATAGTTGGTGTGAGAGAGTGTGTGGTTCTCCTTAGGCTGACATATTGCAGCATTCCTAGATTGCTTCTGGGAATCATCGACTGAGTTCATTTGAAACAGAGTGGGGATGGGGGGATGTTCTGTCAAATCTCTAGTGAAATGTTAACTTTGCAGTTTTATAATTATAACTGATGTCTATTTTTTTTTCTAAAATATAAGGCACAATAAAATTACTCTTCCAGTTCAACACAAAATATTCCCAAACTAAATAAACTCGTTAGTTACCTCTGTTACTAATCCCCTATATTCCTAAAATAACATAGAGAATATGGAACACTATTTGGAAAAATAGTGCAAATTATATAGATGCAAAATTGAATATCATTTATAGAATTAAAACAATTTTTTTCATGGTAATAAATTAAAAGTTATGACATTTATTTCTGTTTATTGGAAAACTGCTTCAATATGAGACTCACTTCCCCAAATAATTTCAATTGAACCGAGGAAAGATTGGGCCATGTTAGCAGCAGAAAGAGATTAAGCTGGTTTTGTAGCATTGTGAGAATAACGATGGAAGACAGCATTTAATTAAAACCAAAATCTCTGTGTTTCTGGTGGAACAAACGACTTATTCCAAAACCTTCTAAAATAGGAAAATACTTGTACTATCTTAAAAAATGTAGTGACTATTTTTTTAATGCTTTCTTGAATAAATATTTTTATAGTGTTTTTTGGGTTTTTTTTTTTTTTTTTTTTTTCATTGTTAACAGAAGTTTCTATTGGATATTGGAGATTAAACTACCAGGTCAGAATCAAAAGAAAAAAGTCATGACTAGAGTTGTACACTTAGAGGTGGAGATGTGGCAATGGATGAAACCACCCAACCTGAGCAAATATAGAAAAAAAACAGAAAAGAAAGCAAACAATAAAATTTAGAGGAATGTAAACTTAAGACTGAACAAAAGAAATGTATCTTGGAAAGATGTGTATTTCTCACACTTAAACTAATCAAAAGAAAGTATTGCAGTTAAATCATATGTTTGATTTTCTAATACATTGTGTGTAGCAGAAAATAAATCCATTTAAAAGTCAAATAAATTTTGCTTCATATCCAAGTTACTGATTCAAAAAAAACTAGGAATACAGACAGGATCTCATGTCAATTAATCACAAGTAAATGAAGTAGAAAGATTATCATGAAGTATAAACCTTGTGAAAATGTTTGCAAGCTGCCTGATACATCCATAAATTTAGGGAAGGATAGGAACCATCATTATGGTTAGTCCCAGCCATCCATATGATTTGAAAATTGATACCTAAACTGTTTTCATTAAGTTAGCAAGCGCTGAATATCAAAACCTAAACATTTCTCATGTAGTAATTCATTGTAGAAAGTATGATTAAGCATATAGACAATTTCTAGATATAGAGAAATGCATTTGAAGTAGAAAATTTGTTACAACAAAAGGGTTTAGTAAAGGTAAATTATCTGCAACTTTTATATTTCTTTGATAGTTTATTCAAGCAGAAAACTTAAAATCTTTTATAAGAACATGTTTTTTCTATCTTAAATAGGAATACAACAAACAAAATAATAAAGGTTTTAACTAGTGTATTTGTCATTTATATTTCTATTTTGATAAATGTTTTATGTATAAAATAAGTAAATAAGATTATTTATATTTAAAACAAGTAACCTAAGCTTGTTAGGCTAGACTATATCATTATGCATCACCTTAATACTCCATACACAAACTATTTTTTGGGTTTTTGTTTTGTTTTTTGTTGTTTTTTGCTTTTAGTTACGTTTGCTTCATTTTTAACTCTTAAAAAAGGAGTTTTACAAACCTCAACATAGAGTAATTTGATCATTATTTTCCAAATACACATCCATGCTGTGGATTGAGAGAATGTAGAAATATAAACACAATGTTCATTTATTGAGAGTGAATAGATATAACAATCTTTATGTACGTTAATTGATTAATAGGTAAAGAAAATTTGGTATGATCCAAGAATGAGATATTATTTGGCAATGAAAATACACTACAACCTGATGAACCTCCCAAACATTATGCTAAGTGAAAGAAGCCAACTCAAAAGACTACATCTCACATGATTATATTTACATGAAATGTCCAGAAAGGCAAATATAGAAAGACAGAAGGGAGAACAGTGTTTGCCTTGGGTTGTGGTGAGAAATGCGTGACTACATGCAGACACAGGATTTCTCTTTGTGGTGACGGACATGTTCTAAAACTGGATTGTGGTTATAGTTGCACAGACAGTAAATGTGTTTAAAAGTCACTAAACTTAGAAGTGATGAATGGTATGGTATGTAAGTTATATCTCAACAGATCTGTTTAAAAAGGGGGTTTGTCTTATAACCATGCATGCTTTTCAGAAATTAAAAAAGAAAGGAAAATACTCTCCCCCTCAAAAAAGTAACCTCGGGGGCCGGCCCGGTGGCTCAGGCGGTTCGAGCTCCGTGCTCCTAACTCCGAAGGCTGCCGGTTGGATTCCCACATGGGCCAGTGGGCTCTCAACCACAAGGTTGCCAGTTCAATTCCTCGAGTCCCGCAAGGGATGGTGGGCTCTGCCCCCTGCAACTAAGATTGAACACGGCACCTTGAGCTGAGCTGCCGCTGAGCTCCTGGATGGCTCAGTTGGTTGGAGTGCGTCCTCTCAACCACAAGGTTGCCGGTTCGACTCCCGCAAGGGATGGTGGGCTGTGCCCCCTGCAACTAGCAACGGCAACTGGACCTGGAGCTGAGCTGCGCCCTCCACAACTAAGACTGAAAGAACAACAACTTGAAGCTGAACAGAACCCTCCACAACTAAGATTGAAAGGACAACAATTTGACCATTGTTCCCCAATAAAGTCCTGTTCCCCTTCCCCAATAAAATCTTTAAAAAAAAAAAAAAAAAAAAAAAAAAGTAACCTCATAGGAAAATACGTACGAGTATCCCAATTTTCAGTTTGTGTTAATTTGTAAAATTACCAGATGTGGTGAACAATGTAGACTTAAAATAATATGAAACACTGTTTAAAGTTTCAAGCTGGTTGATGATGTCCAACTAAAATTTAAAATAAAGGATGGTTACAAGTACTAGCAAGATACTATATACAAAATATTTACTTAATGATAATAACTTAACCTACACATTTAATTATATCCTTTCAAACCTTTGAAAGCATCTCCTAAACAACTACTAGACTTTGCCATCCTTTAAACAATTTTACATTTTTAACATGTTTTAAAGTACTAGCTATCTCACATAAATCAACAGTTAAATGTAATGAAATAGTCAAAACTTTCTATTAGATTTTTAAAGTTTGATATATGTTCACCTAAGCTAGGCACTACTCAATCACAGCAGCAATGTTTTTCCCCTGCTTTTCTCATCTGATTGTAGCCAAAAAATAAAATAAAATAAAAATGAAGTGCATTTATAACTTAGAAATGATTTCAGTGACCCACAGCTAAAGACAAAGGGCTGAAATAATTGTTTTGACATTGATGATGTTTTTAAGCCACAAGTGTTCTGTTCTTTTGCTTGTTTTATAATTGCTGTTGCTTCTCCTGGAAAAGAAAATTGATCATTTTCTTGTCTGAATTCTGACTTGTGTCTTACATTATGGAGTTTGAAAAGACCTTCAGGTACATTTCAACAGCAGCCTCTCAATAACTTGACTGTTTTTATTTGTTGCTCTTACCCAAAGATAGAAGCACTAGATAAAATCAAAGGAAATGATAAAGCATGTTTACATATATATCCATGGTTCTTTTTACTGCATCTATGTAATGAATAAAAAAATGCACAGATAAAAGTACCTTATAAATTATCTTTTAATAAGCAATAAAGATAGTTTATTACTGAATTTTGCCTCTTGAATGTATTAGGCAAAATTCTAGTATTTAATGCATGTACACATATATACACTTGTATGTCTATGTTTATATCTATGCTGGGCGGCTGATCAGTGGCCAGATCTGCCCATCCATGTACTGTGTTTCCCCAAAAATAAGACCTAGCCGGACAATCAGCTCTAATGCATCTTTTGGAGTAAAAATTACTATAAGACCTGGTATTATATTATATTTAGTATAATTTACATTATGTTATGTTATGTTGTTATGTTACATTATGTTACATTATATGGTATTATATTGTATTGTATTGTATTGTATTATATTGTATTACATTACATTACATTATATTATATTATATTATATTATATTATATTATATTATATTATATTATATTATATTAATGACCCAGTCTTATATTATAGTAAAATAAGATCGGGTCTTATATTCACGTTTGCTCCAAAAGACACATTAGAGCTGATTGTCCAGCTAAGTCTTATTTTCAGGGAAACATGGTAAGAGCGTGGGTCTGAGCCTCACTGTCTTTCCTTGCCTGTTCATCAGTATCTCTGTGTCTGTGTTTATCTGTTTAGTCTCCCATATCGCTCTGTGGTATGTTTCTGGCTGCTGTTTGCCTTTCCCTGTATATTAGCCTGGCTGCCCCTGTCCAACTATATTTTTATCTGTCAATCTGTGTCCACATGTGTTTCTCTGTTAGCCTGTCCCTGTTTGCATATCCATTGGGCTGCATATATTTGTAGATATGTGTGTTGCATATCCATGATTCTGTCTGTATGTACATATGTACAGATCAAGATTTATCCTATACTCGACCACCATGGTCAATGTGGGTGTTTACCAAAAGTTTGGAGGTAGCAAGAAGAGGTTACAAAATTAAAACAAGACTTGAAACTAATGCCACATACAACTGTTCTTAGAGTCATAAAAGAATATATAATGACACACACACTTCTGGGAACTGTTTTTATGGGCACATCTCAGTCACTAGCATTATTCTCAGGTCCAGCCCACTCCTAGCCCCACTGAAGACCTAGAAATAATCATCTTTGCAAATCTAATCTTCATCCCTTCATGTACACTCCACCAATTCTCATAAAGATATTCCTATTTCTAGAATATTCCCAATTTTGACCTTACAAGGATAATCCAGAGGAGAAAAAATTATATCTGTGGCAGAACATTTTCAAAAGCTTGAATTACTTCATAAGGATTAACTCTAAGTAAAAGGAGAGCGGGAGAGTTCCAAGACAACCCAGGGTGGCATTTAATGCTCTAATTCCTATGTATTTCAGGGTTCATTTGCTAGTGAGATGAAAAGATTCCTCTCAATATTCTGCCTGTGAACTAAAGATCTGCTTTTCAAATCTTCAGTGGATAACACTCAGAAAAAAAACACAAACACACATGTATGCAAACACTTTCAGACACACATTCACATACATATTCACATTCCTCTTAAACAGAAATAAAAAACATTTTTAGAGAGCTTGTTCCAATAAAAATAGCCAAAGAAAGTTTACTTTGGTTTTGCTCTACAAGGTCCAGAAACCTACTAGAGCCTAAAATAACAGGGCTCATCACAAAAATTTCCTAAATAATAATAGTGTTTTATGAAGGTCATCCATATACACAAGCATTTATTTTAATTATTAGAAATCACAATTAAAAGCTAAATCAATAAAGACTGGTTATTCACATTGATCAATCTTGGCAGGAGACTGAAAATATTCTACTTTATGATTACCATATTTCTTATATGCAGACATCTGACAGTATCACAAGGATTCAATTGAGCAAATAAGGTGACAGAAGAATCATTTATGAAACAGGTCAACTGTACTTACATCACATGGCAGTGCTGCACTATTTTTCTTTTCAGACATGTTCTACCAAATTCAAATTTGGCTAGAAAATACAATTCAGCTCCACAAAAATACTGAAGGCATATCCAATGTATTGATACAGTTACAAAGGACACCCCAGGAATTCACACAATACACAACATATGCTTCTTAGAATTGCAGTAGAATTGTCACCTGACAAACTTGTCATTCAAACAGGTCCTTCTAAAATTACATTCAAACCTTCTACTCGCTCATAATGCTAAAATGATAGGAACAATATAATATTTACACACAGTTGCCAGTTTGGTTATTCATTATTTCCCCCATGTATCATGAATTATTAAATTAAGTAGTACCTTATTTACATGAAAAATTAAATATAAAATTCCTGTGAGTTTCAAAATTATACCATTTTGTTTTTTAGGTTTTCTATGATAAATCTAAAATCTTTATCCAAACTCATTTACTATATATTTTGTAGAGAAAAAAAGTTCTGAGAAGACAATCACATCCTTTATAAAAAAGAAAACAGAAATTATGTCATTAACTAGAAAACTATCATACCTACTACATTCTCATAAAAATGTGGGATAAAGTAAGCACTATGTTTTCTTCTCTCTTGCACGTGATTTACTATTGAGATGTATTACTTTTTTTTTTTTTTTTTTAACATTTTCATAGATGTTCTTATAGTAAACATAAAACTCCACCGTAATCTGAGAGCCATAGTATATGGTTAAATGTCAGACTCTGGCACAAAGATTCTGTATTCAATCCTTGGCTAATCACCTAAGCTACTTATGCTATATAACCATGTACAGTTGTTTCATCGCTCTATACCTGGATTTCCATATCAATAAAATAGTTATAATAGCAGCTACCTCAGAGTTTGAAGATATGATTTACATGAGAAAAGATGTTAGGTGTTTAGATAGCCTTTAGCTTTAATCAATGCAAACTACTATTATCACTACATATTTTTCCAGATGCCATTCTAATATTAGGGTCCATTAAGAATGAAGATGAAATAATAAGATATCTGCATCAAATTGAGGTGTTAGGAAGGATTTGGGCAGAGAAAAGTGTCAAGTTATAATTATGGGCTACAAATCAGTGGTATCATCTGCAAAGTAGACTATCTTATGCAAGAACATGGACGTTTAGAACTATCTATTGCTCAGACTTTGGAAGGCTCGGAAAATCTTTCATATTCTAGTGTAAGAGTTGGTAAACTGTACTCATGGCCAAATATGACCCCTAAGAACATTTGTTTTCTTGGGTTTTTGTATGTTTGCTTTGCTTTGCTTTACAAGTTTAAAGGGTGAATAAGGAGGAGAAAGAATATGTGATAGAAACCTTCCAGAAAAAGTTTACAGCCTCTTTTCTAGAAGCCTGAGGTTATATCTGACAAGTGAACCAGTATTTTGTCTCCTTTACTATTTGTTTGTCAGTACGCACAAATTGAGGCATAAAGAGAGAATCACTAAACTTAGAGATACCTCCTTTCCCATTAAAAATTTGCTGAAGAAAAACAACTAAAGGGATTGGTTGTTAAAGATTTAAGATTAGATCAAAGGGGCATGGATAAATAAATGAAACCATTTACCTGCGGGAAGCCATAGGCCAAAGAAGAATAGATATGCAAACAAAAATCTGGGGCTCCCAAAGGAAATTTTATAATCAAATTGAATAACATGAAATCCAGTATTAGGGGTGGGTCCGGAGATGGCCATGTCATAATAGAAACAATGCTCAGTATCATTTTTTATTACTTACAGGAACCAGCCCCTGTAAGAATATTTTACTACATTTTGTCATTCATTCCACACTATCATATGAATATTATTATTATTATCCCCACATACAGTTTCACAGAATAGAAGACTGAGTTGGAATTAAAATAAATTCTAATCTCTGTAAGAAATGGGTCAAAATCCAAAGTTGGGAATCAAAAAGCAATAGAAGAAGAACTTCAAGGATCTTTTGAGAATTGAAGTCAGATGCCTAAACCTGACTCTTATTGGTGAACAGTCAGATTCATAGATTTGAGGTAGAATTAGCACCGACAAAGGAAACTGACTCAAAAACAAAAACAAACAAACAAAAAAGAGTGGCTTTTCAGCAGGTACTTGCTTTTTGTGGCTACATTTTGATTGGATAAGAATGTACTAGATACTTCCCTGTAACACGCTACACAGACAATAGTTTCATGGTTACCAGAGGGTACGGGGGGAGGAGGATAGTAGATGAGGGTAAAGGGGGATCAAATATATGGTGATGGAAGGAGAACTGACTCTGGGTGGTGAGCACACAATGGGATTTATAGATGATGTAATACAGAATTGTACACCTGAAATCTATGTAATTTTACTAACAATTGTCACCCCAATAAATTAATAAATAAATAAATAAATAATTATTTGGTGGCTCCCTTTTATAAAGAGGACTTTTGTATATCTACTTCCAAAGTCCAACACAAAGATATATAAAACAGATTTGTGTTATGCTTAATTTACCTCCCCAAATAACTGAGAATATTAAAATTGTTTCTTTTTTTTCTTTTTCCTTTTTTTCTGTATATGCTTAATTCAGTCTGAAATGTATCTCAGAATTTCTCATCATTTTTGGAACTAAAGAAAACATCTTTTAGTTTGGATTTGCTTACCGTTTTTGCAAAGATTTAAACTTACAGTTAAGGTCAACATCTGGCTGGATTTAACAGTCACATTTGGCACTTTCACTCTCATTACAAAGTGTTTAAAATTGGTTTCAGAGCAAAAGCTGTCTTTTACTTTAATAAAAGTGTCCCTATATTTGTTTTTTTTGTTTTTTTTTCCCTTAGGGGTGAATCTGTGTGCTTGAACTACACTGTGCAGTTGGAATCTGAGGACCTCTCACTAGACAAGCCGCTGTAGCAAAATAAAATGCAAATGAAAGGGGCAAAGGGCACAGTATAATGAGCAAGAGGATTTACTGTCTCATCTTAGATTTCCATATCCTTTGGGAGAAGAGAAAAGTGAAAAAATGAGATATAGTTCTATATGCTTTCCTTGGTAAGTTATAGTTGATAATTTAGCTATTTGAAAGTCATGGAGAATATGCCAACTAATTTCTCAAACTAATCTTAATTTCTAGTTTTATCAGTGCATGGCCAATGTGTTAGTATTTCTACAGATTGCTTTAGTACCAAGCAATAACTATGTGCTCAATACATTATTCATATTATTAAAACTGTTAAATGGATATGGATATGATAATTCACATGTGTACACACACACACACACACATACACAAATGCATCGTTGAAGCAAGATAAGAGTCAAGATATTTCTATTGAAACATTCTGTATGTGAAACTGTGATAAAATACATTAAAAAATCGGTACTATTTCTTGAGCCCATGTTGTGCACAAACTGTGTTTGTTATTTAATGTGCATGACCTCTAGTACCCATAAGAATCTAAAAAGCAGGTGCCATTATCATCATTATACATCTAATGGGATAAACATATGTAGATCAATTAACTTACACAAACTTGCTTAACAGATTTAAACCTAGTTTGTCTTAGCCCAATTCAATGTTCTGTCTACAATGACACTTTGACATAAGGAAGAGAGTTGAGGGAAAATTTGGAAACCATTGGATGATCACTGAGATTCTCAGTAAAGTTACCTGCAAATCATTGACTGAATACAGGACATTTCATGCCTTATATGCACATAAATAGCCACTAAAGAGTCAGTCTTAATTGCCTTCCTCTGTGGGTACCAATTAGAAGTCCTGAAATATTAATAAACTGGCCGATTTACAAGAATATACTATAACATGTTTTCTTCCTGCATATTGCTTTGAAGCACCCAACATACCATGGGCACTCAATAAATATTAAATATTTAACAGCAACTAATAAAACGAAATTATGGTAATATATTTTGCAATGAACTCACCCAGAGATGAAGTAAAACAGGTTTTAGTACTAGAGCTGGAAGCTGAGCCGAGTTAGATAGCTGGATAAGTGAATGAGTGAACTGTGTAGTGAGGAGGCAAGAGACACTAATGATTGTGGTCGAAAAGGTTAACAAAAGGTCAGAGTGCTAAAAAATTTTTAGTGCAATTTGGCAGCTGAAATTGTCCCTCCTGACTTACACCTTTGTTCAGGACTTCTAACACCCAAAATGCAAATTAAACAATAAACTACTAAGCTGCTGTCATATATTCCCCATGCCCAAACACGAAGTGACTATATTTCATTATCCATTGGTATTATCTTATTTTGAAAGAACATAAAATATGTTTCCTGAAGTTATTATCTTTTTGTTCCTTAATGGTGCCCTCTTTTACACATAGTCTGAAATTTTCAGAAGAGCCAGTTATGATAATAAAAAAAATAGATAATAAATCACTTATAAGTCACTGAATTGTAAAACTCTGAGACAGTCAGGAGTATTTGCAGTTTCAGAGAGCATACTTCCACCGTTTTAAATTAGAGCTGCAAGTTATTGGGAGAGAAGCCAGGCAGGGAGTAAGCTCACTTTTTCTTTTTCTTTTCCCTTAAGTGAGTGGAGGGAAAATGTCTCATAAAGGAGAGAAAAAGCTTGCCAAATGGAGGAATCCATAGGGAAACCTTAATTTAAACACTTGTTCCTCAGTTCTTGTAAGATTCGTGAAAAAAAGAAGCTCTTCAAAGCACTCTTATAGAACTCTATTCTCCTTCCTCTTTTCCTTTTTTTCTTTTTACAATACCTCTGAGAATAAAAGAGAATGCACTTAAAGTTACTATTTGGGTGACTAAATCCTTCTTCTCCTTCTCCTTTATTCTTCTATTAGTCTCTCAAATGCTCCAAAGAAATTAGATCATGTTTAACAAGTGCTCTGCTGAAGCTAAGCCACCATTTCCTCTCCCAGGCCTGTGATTAACCCACTGATGGGTTCACAAACTCTTGTGTTCCAGTTGAAATACAGCAGCAGGTACATCATGCTCTAGGTCAAATACACCTGCTATTCCATCCATTCTAAGTCATTTTTAACATGAAAAAAATATCAACACCATGGCAGGTTTCACTATACCTATTTATACATAATAAAACACTTAAAAGCATCAAAAAACCCTTCCATCACATTTGAAATATTTCTTTAGTTTTCATACACTCACTGTGATTGCTATCTACTTGTTTTCTATCCCACACCCCCATTCACAGAACAGCCCTCTACTCACACACCTTTAACTTTTAGGGAACAGGCACAGAAGTCACCCCTCCGTGTTCTATTATAATACATTATAGGTATAATAAGCTAACTTTCACTTTAGGACAAGCCTTTCTTTACTTTTATAGATTTCATTAATATTCAGAAGTTTGTCAGTTTTTAACATTTTACTTTGAGAAACAGTTTTGCGTACTTCTACAGATGTATTCAAGTTTTTACTTCACAGAACAAAGTTGAATAATAATTGTTATAGTATGTACATTTAACTAAAACTTCAGAAATTAATGTTAGTAAGATTCTTCTGAACTCAAAAACAAAAATCTGTAAAGCCAACAAAGTACAGTGGTATAATATTCTCAAGAAGACCCCTACTGGGATTTTTAAATTAAATACATTTATGATTCATATATTCATACAGCATAAACAGCAATGACACCAAAATTAATAACAGCATTTGAGACAAAGTTTGTATTTAAGAATATGTGGAGAAAATATCATGATTATGTGAAAGGATTCAAAAAGATACTGGACTAACCGAGTTTCCAAAGTATGCATTTCTCTTCTTTATATATTGCAGCTACAAAAGAAAATCCTCAAGGGAATTAATATGAACTTATGATAATGCAGTCTGCAGCACGGTTTTGTTTTGGTTTTGCCTGATTTTGCTGACAATGCAATACAAACTCTACTCTACTAATCTTTAGTAAAGAAATCAGATTATTTACCTAGAAACATGCAGCAATACAGTGTAATTCTTTAGTCAATCCGACTACTTAACATCTTTCCCTTTTTACAGGTTTGGATCCCCAGCTCATTAGATCATTACCTGATAAATAGGAGAGGATAATGAATTGAGAAAATAACCACGTACCTTCAGAGAAAACCTGCCCGATACCAATAATCCATTAGAAAACTGGCAATATCCTCTGATCTATTGCCCGCAAAGCTATGACTTGATGAAGAGTTTTCATTCCCTGGGCTCAGTTCTCCAGAAGAAAATCAGCACAATTTAAATATTTCTTGGAATGTGACAGCTCTCTAGATCCCCGGTTGCATTCTGTCCCCCAGGAATGGCAATCTGGTGTTCTTGTGTGCATAGAGCAGTGAAGATGAATTGAAAATGCTTGAGATAAATTAGGAATGGCTAAGTTAAAATTGTCTCTGCTCCAGACTCTCTCATCTGCAGTCTGTAAGCCTGTTTTTCTGTGAAAAAGCTAGATGGCAGGCTGCCTCAGTAAGTTCTTCTTAAGCGACACAGAGCATTTTCAATGAAGAAAAATTTTCCCATTATCTAAGCTAATGTGACTGCTGTTAAATCTAGTTTTTAAAGTGTCTACTGGCATGAAATTTATTTTCACTATTAGTTTCTTTCAAACTACAGTCTACAATCCATACTATCATGCGATACATTTCTATCTAAGGGGAACATATCAAGTTTTCAGCTAACATATTAAAACGTATTCCTTTTGCAGTTTTAACCATCATTTATGTATAGGAAATTTCCACATTAGGTCCTAAAGTAATTTTATAACATGTAGAGATTTTGTTTTAATTTTCAGCACCTCAATATGTATAGCCATGTTTTATGAACAATCATTTATTTTAATGAAGTTCCACACACAATTACATCATCTTTAAACATCAGTTAAAATGTAAAAGTTGTATAAAAATAGAAAAGGTGTTGTAGAATCCTAATATGTGACCACAGAAGTAAATATTGTATATCTTCCTAAAGAAATTAAGATGTTCCAAATAAAACCAAGCTTCATAAAATATCCCCCTCATAAGCCTCCCCAAGCTATTTCTGATCTGTTGATTTCAATTGAATAAGTTATGATATGACAGTTTTTTCTACTAAATTAGAAAAGTATTTTAGAATTTTAATAATATTTCAGATTTGAAATATAGTACCCTTGGTGTATTAGCAACACAAAAAACATAGCAGGACTGTCAAAATTTTCAGTTTCATTTCTTTACTTGTATTTTCCATAAGAAACCATTTTTATATTATCAGAAAAGACACTTAAACACTTCATGATCTATGAGTATATGTACATTATTTTTAAAATGCTAGATAAAAAAATAAAAGAAATAAAAGAAACAAGCTTTGCTTTCCATAACTTTCCATATAGCATTCTGCTCTATGTCTGATTATCTGTTGTGTAACAGCATGATTGCTTCCATGACAAAAACGGGGTGCACACATTGTGAGGGAAGCAAAAACAATATAATTACCTGGGAGCTCACAGAAAAAGTACATCAACATTTCGGTCTTTTCTCCATCCACCCTGTAGCTGTAGCTGATCACTTTACTCAGAGAAGTGGAGGAGAGAAGAAATAGGAGAGACAAAATGAAACATCACAGCAAATGCCTCCAGCCCCTCTCCCTTTTCACAAGTGGCAGCGCTGTAGCTATTGCTGAGGAAAAAAACACAAGGTAATTGGAAAGAAGTAGCTTCAACATCACAGTTGGAAGCTATAGTAAATCTAGCAAACTGTCAAAGACCTCCAAAGGAAAAGAAAGGAAAGTGGGGGTTGGGGGGTATTTATCAATATCAATTGCCATTTTTAAAATAACTGTGGTGTTTAGCACTAAAGATACATAAAGCAAACAAAAAGAGATAAAAGTTAACATATCTGAGAACTGACGATTGACTGAATATTCAACTGCATTGCAGAAATCTGCACAGAGCATCCTAGTTACTGTAACAGGTAATTACAGAAGTGAGCATACTTTCTTTAAGAATCTCAGATGTATATCTCCACTCAGAAACTGCCAATTTTACTAACATTAAATTGCAGTGATACATTCAGAGCCCCATGTAATTACACGTGAGTGATACCTAAACTATTCTTGGAGTATTTAGGAATTATTTCTTGTAGGAAGTAACATTTAAGAAAAGGTCAAGTAAGCCTTGGTTAAAAGGATGAGGAATATTTCCAGGCAGTGGGAACAAAACCCCAAGGGAAATATTCATACTGCATTTGGCTAAGTGAAAGGAGTTCAGTGTGGCTGACATGTAGAATAAGGGCATGAGAAGAGATGAGTCTGGAGAGATAATTAGTCATTTATGCTACATGTAAAGGAGTTGGACTTTACCTTAGAATAGGGAATTACTGAGGACTCTTAAATAAAGAAGACAAATAATCTGATTTGTGTTTTAGAAAGATCACTCTTCATGTTGGCTAATCAAGTAAAAAGCATCACCATATATCTTGTTAGCTAAGCCAGACACTTAGTAGTCATATTACTATTTGCCTTGTTCCTTTACTCCTAATATCCAGTTTGTTATCTATCTATTCTACCTTCTTTGAATATCTTTTGTTATTTCTAACTTTCATGGCATTATTTCTAGCTTCACGATCTCTTACCTACATATATAACAAGAATCTTTTATTTAAGCTCCCTGTTTCAAGTAAATTTCCTCCATCAATACCTATTACGTAGCTGCCAATTATCTTTCTAAAGTATGCATAATTATTTCACTCTCTTGCTAACAATTTATTTACTCATCATTACGTAGAGAATAATGCCCAAAAGCTTTAAAATAATCTATAGTTGTTGGTCTGAAACATCGGGAGCTTCCCAGGTCAAATCTGAAACTGGCCCCCAAACATGGATGACAAGGAGAGACTGAAGAAAAAACAGATCACTCCAGGTTTAATAAGCAAGGTGGCAGGTTTAATAAGCAAGGGAGCTTACATACCAGGCTTGTCTGAGGCAGGCACAAGACAAGTATGTATATACAATGGAATATTATTCAGATATAAAAATGGAGGAAATTCTGACACATGCTAAAGTATTGGATGAATTTGGAAGACATGCTAAGTAAATAAGGTAGGCACAAAAGGACAAATACTGCTTGATTCTACTTACATGAGTACTTAAACTACATGAATTTCTAGACACAGAAAGTCTAATAGTGGTTATCAGGGACTAGGGAGAGAAAAATGAGGAGATATTGTTTAACATGCAGAAGTTTTATTTTGGAAAGATGAAAAAACTTCTGGAGATGAATAATGGTAATGATTGCACCATAATATGATAGTACTAATACTGCTAAACTGTAAATAAGTCAGACAGAAAAAATCGAGAACCATATGACTTCACTCATATGTGGGGTATAAAACTGAAAGCAACAAATGAACAAGACAAACAAACAAAACTCACAGACACAGACGACAGTTTAGTGGTTACCAGAGGGTAAGGAGGAGGGAGGATGGTAGAAAAGGGTAAAGGGGGTCAAATATATGTTGATGGAAGGAGAACTGACTCTGGGTGGTGAGCACACCATGTGATACATAGATGAAGTATTATGGAATTTAACACTTGAAACTTATGTAATTTTAGGAACCACTGTCACCCCAATAAATTTATTTTAAAAAGTGACTAAAATAATAAATTTTGTGTTATGTATATTTTATCACAATAAAAAATGTCCCTAAGTAAATATTAAATTATTACTGATCTCTGGTGAAAAAAATCAGTTTTGAAAAATTTTAAGCATCTTCTAAGTGTGAGGCAAGTGAACATAAGCATTGAACATAAATGCTATTTTCTGTATGATACAGTAAATAACCTGAAAAAAAAGTGCCTTATTTTTGAGTTACAGGATATCCACTATTACTATTTATTACCATTCCTTCTTAAAATAATGGGTTAAAACATTTAGTGTCTTGGGTTAGGGATGTAGATGTCTAAAAACAAACATGAGCTGTCGTAATTCTTTTAACAAAAAGTGTTCCATATTCATTGAAGAAAAATCGGATTATAAAGAAAAAGAAGGAAAAATGCATACTCATACATTTCACCACATTTCACAATCTTAAGGATGTATCTCCCTCCATAATCTCTCTCTCATTCATAGATATAGATATAGATATAAGTAGATATAAAATATGTTTATATAATATGTATACACATATATGCATATGCATATAAGGAATTATGTATATAATGTCTCAATGTAAAATCACACACACACATATATGTTTATACACATATATACACACACACATACATACATGTATACATACAACGAAAGAGAGAGAAAGCATTTCAATTTTGTATTATAAAAAGAGTTCTAGGGCCGGCCCAGTGGCTCAGTCGGTTGGAGATCCATGCTCCTAACTCCGAAGGCTGCCGGTTCGATTCCCACATGGACCAGTGGGCTCTCAACCACAAGGTTGCCGGTTCAACTCCTCGGAGTCCCACAAGGGATGGTGGGCAGAGCTCCCTGAAACTAAGATTGAACATGGCACCTTGAGCTGAGCTGCCGCTGAGCTCCCAGATGGCTCAGTTGGCTGGAATGCGTCCTCTCAACCACAAGGTTGCCAGTTTGACTCCCGCAAGGGATGGTGGGCTGCACCCCCTGCAACTAGCAACGGCAACTGGACCTGGAGCTGAGCGTACCCTCCACAACTAAGATTAAAAGGACAACAACTTGAAGCCGAACGGACCCTCCACAACTAAGATTGAAGGGACAACAACTAGACTTGGAAAAAAGTCCTGGAAGTACACACTGTTCCCCCAATAAAGTCCTGTTCTCCCTTCCCAAGAAAATCTTAAAAACAAAAACAAAACAAAAAAAGCACTACCCTTAAAAAAAAAAAAAGAGTTCTAGAGACTGGTTGCACAACAATATGATGTACCAAGAACAACTTAACTGTATACTTAAAAATGATCAAGATGATATATTAATTGTATGTTCATTTTACAATAGTTTTTAAAAATATGAACATATATGTACTCAATCTAATATATGTATACACATATGTATATATATATATGTATATATATACATATACATGTATATGTATATATACATATATATATACATATATATATATATATTAATTCATTCATTATTCACATAACTATTGAGTGCCTACCATGTCAGGTACTCTGTGAGGTGCTGGGCATAAAGCACAATTCACACCCAATGCACGTTCTCATGGGGCTTCCAGTCTAGATCAGCATAATCTAATAATACTTTCTGTGATGACACACAATTTCCACATCTGTACTGTCTAATATAGTAGTCACTAGCCACACATGGCTATTGAGCACTTAAAATAGGGCTAGTGACAGGAAGTGAAAGTTGAATCTAATTATAGTTGTTTTCAATGGATTTAAATTTAAATAGCCCTATGTTATGAGTGGCTAGTCTATTATTACAGGTCTAGAGGATACATGTAAAAATGCTTAGCACAGGACCTGGCACAAAGTCAGTACTCAGTAAGTTCACATTTCCTTTCCTTCCCCCCACTGTGTGGCACCTGGTAACTTGTACGGATCTCCTCTGCTAATATCACATCTTCTTAGGGAAGAGTGAAATCATCCAAATAGACTCTAACAAGGCAGACACCAGTTCAGATTTTATGTATGCCTCATCGGATTTTGCACATAGTAGGTGCCCTTTAAATGCCTATTAAGTTAACGAGACAATGTGGTCTAGGGGAGGGAACATGCATCGGTGCCAAGTAGAAATGAATTTAAATCTTGGGGGGAGGGAGGACAAGGAAAGAGTCTAACAAATAATGAATAACAGGACATGTACTGTCACCTAGACTGTGTGGAATCCTATTCAGAGTGTGAGTAATATGAGGGCTGAATATGACCTGCCTAACAACCACCTAGGGTGTGGGTAAAACGTCCCAAGAATGTAGTGGAGATACCTTCAAGTGATCCAAGACTATGGCTGAATCCTAGTACTCAACATGGCTACTATTAGTATTTGTGCTACAGCATTATTTTTATTTTAGTAAAAACTAAACCAAACCAAATACTCTCTTTGAGGGAAATAGCACATACAGGATGATTAAGGTCAACATCAGCAGTCATAAATCATGTAGATAGTAAATACCTTAAGATCCTTAGAATTACATAAAGCTTCCATTAAAAAAAATGGCTCCATCATTCACCAGCTATAGGACAGGAGAAGTTACTTAACCGTTTTGGGTCTCAACATTCTTCTGTGAATCGGGGTAAACCATTCATGGGGGTGGTTTGAAAACACATGAGTCATGTAGGAAATGAGCCCAGCATTAAGTCATCATACAAATGGTCTTCAACAATGAGAACTCCAAGAGGAAGCCAAATATAGTCAACCCATGATGATGCTTCCTCTCTGGACATTTCCAGCCTTACAGATATGTGCGCAGTAGTGTGACTCTACATCCTGGCCTTGTGGAATGGCCTAGGAAAGGAGCACCCAATTCTGGATTAAGCGAATTATATCTCTTATCAGGAATTAAAAAAAAAAAAAATGACTAGACCTAAGGGAGCAGTTCATAGCTTCTCTGGTAGTGGGATTGAGAGAAGTGAGGTCAGAAAACTCACAGCACCAAAATCCACCCCCAGATGGAGGAAGCTGGTCTGCAGTGGGAATGAATCAAAATAACACATGCAAAGAGAAACTGAAATAAAAATGGGTAAAGATAATTAATATATTTTAAAAGATGCTTTCAGTGAAAGATGAGTTTAAACAATCATTGCAAACACATGTGAGAATGTGTTTTTTAAAAAGGAAATGATAAGCCTTGAAATCCATATTAATATTACAAATTAAAATCTTTATGAAATAAATTTCATTCAGTTATTCTCTATTTTTTTATTGTTTATATGTATTTTAAAAGTAATTTTATCAAGAAAAAGAATAGTAACTTTTTTTTTTTTTTTGGTTTGTTTCAATCAAGGTTAGATATTCCTGATAATTATATGGAAAATGTGGAACATTTCATGTTATACTGTATAACCTGGACTAAAGAGCATAAGTATAAATATCTGATGTATTCAAGAAAGTTGAAATAGTAATACTTCAAAGACTACATCATAGATCCAATAAGTGAAACCTTGAGGCAAAAGAAATTAAGAATACCTTGTTTCTCTAAACACGTGAACCCTTCGACCTTGATGAAAAGATTCAATAAAATTAGCAAACTGTATTTTGCTCTTCCAAAATAAACGTTTCTTACTTATACCTTATAATCAAATCCTAAAGAGCTCCAGCCCAGTTACCTATTCATAAATTATTACTGATTTCCATGAAAATAAAGTATACACATATAAATGACTTTAGAAAAATTGAATACTAATCCTATAAGAATTGACATATTTGATTATAAGTAATAAACTTGTACCAAAAATATTACTTTTAAAATTCTTAAACTACTTACAAGTATTTCTAATTGATGTTAAGAATTTTATGAGGTAAGTAAACACGATTTAAGAGATCATTAAACTTCATCCTTGGAATAATACTTTACATATAGGCACACAAGCTATTAAAGCGACATATAAAAAATAAATGAGACACTTCCTCAGTTAAAATAATTATATATATATATATATATATATATATATATATATATATATATATATATAATTATATATATATGTGTATATATATACATATACATATATACACACACACACACACACACACACACACACACACACATATACATAATCGTGTCAACAAGCTCCCAATCTAAATTTCCAATCCAAATGTTTTGAGTTGATCCTGGCTTTCAGAATCACTGTCTGCTATGTATGTCATATATGTACACTTTGATACATTTCTAGGTACAAATAAAGTAGTTTAAATTGTATATATGTCAACAAGGTTTATGATAAATGTGTTTAAGTCAGTTACAATAATATTTAAGAAAACAATATTTTTAATTTGAAAGTGATAATTACAGCAAATATGCCTTCAAATTTGTTGTTAAAACTCTAAACACTTGAGTGAAAACTTTAAAAATTGGGTATTTTTATGATCCATGTTCTTCCATGAATCAAAAAAAATATTTGAATTATTTCAATATTTGAATATATAATTTCAAAATTAAAATATACAAATGTATAAAGGAAAACTATGAACTTAATGTGCACAAAATAATACAATTTCAAATAAAAGTATGTTATACCAAAGGACACACTTGGAATAATTTCTTGTTATACATGACAGGAATTCTTAGGGATATACAGAGGTTTTATTTTACTATACAATGTTAAAATTGTATACCAATAGCCAACTTTATTGGATCTTCTCTTCATTTGGTGAGAAAGCTAAGTGTGACAGTCATGAAACAATATATTCTTCCCTATTGTCAAAAAACTGAGTGGAGAGCTTCTGGACAACAATTTCATAGCATTTTCTAATTTTGCTTTGCGTGTGTTTAGGCTTCAATGAAATACAGAACATATGATATCTTTTTTGGGAGGTGTTCTAAAGTTATACAAATTTAAATTTATATAAGGACTTTAGATAAATAAATATCCTTTTCTTTATTTCCTCATTTGCCATTTTCCCCAAAGTCAATGACATAAGTTCTAGAACCAACATTCTTAGTTTAGTACTGCTTTTATTATACCATACTATGCTTTCATCTCTGGAAAAAGACTGGCAATATCAGCATCTTTACTGAGTATTATCCAGACACATACAAATTTTAATAATTAAATCACCATGTTAGTTAGGCATCTCAGGTGATAAATTAATGAAGAAAAATGCTAACTATTCCTATAAGATCTTAGAAACAATTCAATGGAGAGCTTAAAATCAATCAAATAAGAAAAAAATGTGCACATGGTAAAATGTGATATGGCATAAGAGTTAAAAACAAAGTACAATTAATAAGACTGATGACTAATAAACACCTGACAGGAAATTAAAATTCAAAGCAGGAACTTGGTAGTCACTAAATCTGCTCTAAAGTAGCAAATTTGACAAGAAAATAAAATTACGTCATAATAATAGCTGGCTATATCCTACCTAAAAGAGCAAGGTCAATCTCGTTCATTCTTCAGCACCAGTGGACTGAAGAAGCCTTGTATATTAGGAAAAGTCAAATTCAATCTTTGAAAATAGCCATGCAAAACACACAAGGGACATAGAAACTATTAAAATGCTTCTAGTTCTCTAGAATATTATAGTTCTCTGTCATATGCAATCTGCATATCTGCTAAATCAATTAAATAAGATGCAAAAAGCATGGTCATTTTAAGGAAGCTATTTTATGGAACTGTCAGACGTGCATGTTTTCCGCATTTTATCTCATGGTGAGTATCAGCCACCAAGAGCAGGCCCAGCGTACTATATATAGTGCACAAGTTTGTTCAAATAGTAAAGACACTAATGTGATTTGCTACCATCATCACCAACAATGCGAATAATGGTATACCAAAAAAGTCTCTGCTCATCTAATATTAGCCTTCTTCAAACTGCAGAAGTTCTTTGTTTCCAACTAATTTCTGGCATCCAGTCATTCTGCAGAACCAATGTGGGGATGATGCCAACCTTGCCTACAGGCCACCTTTCCATGAATGTGTATAAAGGTTTTGGAGCAAAATGTTCAATTCTTGAATGGCTAAGGCAGAGTGTGACCAGTGTTTCCATGGTTGCAAATAAAAAGCAACTTTGTTTTATATTTAAAAAGATGATGTTTTTGCTGATGACAGCCATACACCTCCTCGCCCCCTCCCCCCCCAAAAAAAACCCACTATAACATATAAAGCAAGTGGAAAGAGAAGATTACAATCCAATGGTATCCTATGCACCTAGTTTTTCTATAGAGCACATGTACATATGTGTACGCAAAGGAACTGTGCACTGTGGAACTGCCGGTGGCCTCCTGGGGCTTAAGGGGGATACAGTGCCTAGCACTCTGAAATAGCCATATTTTTGGAGTTTGAAAATGAAGAGTAATTGCCAAGAACAAAATTTAATGAAATAGTAGATTTGCACTAAAGACAACACAAATAAACCCAAATGAAGAGACAGTATTACGAGATAGTATTAAGTATTAGGAGTTTCCAAGTGAAGAGACGGTGGGCTAGCCAGCAGAAATTTCTTCTTACTCTCCTGCTTGCCACCTCCAGCTTGAATGGATGCATCTTAAAGGAGTTAAAAGGAGTAAACAGTAACTAATCCTCACTCATTTTCTACACTCATTCTGAAACAGCTGCATAATAATCTTTAAATCCTTGACATTACTTGATTATGCAATTTAATTAGCACACCACTCATGGCTGAATATTAGATTTTTTATTTCATATCTCATCCCACTTTTCAAATCACATCTCTGAATGCTCTAATTTTGAATAACAATCCATTAAGCATAATACTCATAATTTACATAAAAATATCATTTTTTATTTTTAAGCATATTAATTTTATTTCACAATTTCACCAGAATCTTCATTCAAAATTTGATGTTATAACGCTCAGATTTACTTTTTTTATTAAAACAAGTATATTTCATGTAATATGTTTAATATATGAGGTATCAATCACATAATTGCATGATTATAATTTAAATACATAAACATAATTTACATGGGTCACAAGATTATGAAACTTCTTGCAAGATTTTGAGATCATATGCCAGAAAAAAAAATACATTTCTAGCAAATACTAGATTTTACTCAGAAAGAGATTGTAATATAGAGACTCATGTGTTACTTTAATAAAACAGAATAACTATCAATATTATATGTGAACATGTAGGGGTGCATTTATATATATGGGGTGCAATTATATACATAATTATGTGATTATTGAATGTGTGCTATAACTTCAGTATCTATCCCTAGTTCATTTACAGAAAGTTCTAAAGAGAATCTATTTACTTAAATAGATGAAAAAACTCATCAAATTAATATCAAATTTCTTTTTATGACTTATACTCCCAAGTTTCTGAAAGTAACTTCCCATTAGTTATAATGTTAATGTTTGGTGGTAAGTTTAACTTGTATTTTAAATAATTGAAATTTTATTTCAAACCAATAATTACTATAGTCTTTGTGTAGATGTTGTGCATTTCACCACGTATGCCTCCACTGCTAAAAATACTGTTTCTTTTACAATCTGGTTCGTTGATTTTTAAGGATATATTCATGTGCATCAAAACTTACATCCCATATTCTCACACTTCATAAATTATGAAGTATTCTCCCTTTGAAGTACTTTAATTAAAACCATTTAAAAAGCCTGTGCTGGGAGAAGGACCCTCATAAACACTGTTTTTGTTCTTGATTCTTTCTTTCAGAGACATTTTCTACCTCCCACTTGTGAGAAAAGACTGGATTGCCCTTCTCCACTGGGTCTGTAGATATTGCTTTTCCTAGCAGAGCCTCTAATAGCTTAGAGAAACATTGAGGAATATAAGGAAAAAATTGGGGTGCTACAAAATAGGATTTACAGAGTAACAGAGATATGCTATGTTTAGAAGCTTCTTTCAACAAGCTGTACCACATGAACATACTCCCTTATTAAACATGGTTTATAGCAACCTGGAAAATTTTCACAGTCATAAAGTATAGTCAATGATACGAAAATCCTAAATTAATCACCCAAATCCTAATACTATACTATGCATGCATATTGTAAGCACAGTCCTGCTACTGCTACGTGAGGGAACAACCACAAAGAAGGGAACCAGGATACAGTGAGTCTTATTTTCTCCACTAGTGAAATGGCATACATTTGCACATTTTAAAATGTTCTCATATGGCAGTGCAGATACATAGCATCTACACTTTCTAACAATTATTAGCCAGGTATCAGTCTAACGAAACAACACTGAAGGGCTGCATGAGCATGTGTATGCATTCATTCTCATGCTCAACATTTTTTTAGAACCAAGTGACATAATCATACCCAGAAGGACTTCTTAGCACTTATCTAACAATTTTATTGGTAAAACATGTAATATTTTGAAAATTGTTTTTCTAGTCAATCCACTACTGTCACCCACAAATCCCAGATTACTTCTTTCAAGAAAGTCAGCGTGACATTTTTTTGCAAAAGTTCACATAGTGGTTTCCTCAAACGATAGGTTAGTCTATCTAATTTGTCTGGCCTCCATATCTAAAAATGTCTCTGTACCCATGTCAGATTTTCACCTCTAAATTTATTCATTTTGTAGAACGTTTTTAGCTAAACCTACATGTTTCAGACTATTTCACTAGACAAAATAAATGCGTTTGAGAATTGGATACTAGTTTTTCATAACCAACACATATGTATAATAATAATCAATTTCCAAAATGACAATGAATAAATGTAATGTATGTAATTAAAATGCTAAGATCTCTTAACATAAAATTGTTCCATGCCTTAAGGAAAATAATGTATATGAGTCTCTTTATTATTAATATGATTACATTAAGATAACGTGTATTAAAAGTGCCTTTGCTCAGATGCTATTAATTAAATATAATTATTTTAATTATTATATTTTGAGGGAAGCATTTTATATTTGCAATTGTAATATAAACTTAATTTCATGTGCCTATATACCAATATATACCAATAGTCCTTGAACTTACACTCTCAATAGGTATAATTTAACTATAAAAGAATGTCTATATAAAGTCATATATTTATATTAATTTTATTTTATATATAAGTATAGTTTATATAAGTACTCTTTACTACTAAATATATTTCGTTTTATTTACTTAAGCAGATATTTGAAAATTCATAAAGACATAGTGATACATGAATTATAGCTAAAGTATTTGTATGTATATGTAAATAAGTGATTTAATTTATGTAATAAATATATATGTAAGCAAACATATATGATATGAAATAATTTCCAAATACAATTAAAATTTAAAAAACATATGTCACAAATATACAAAGATTATCTGAAAATGTATATATGCTGTTAAAAGATGTATACTATAATAAAATAAAGCGTTAGAAAATTAGCTTTATGGTGGGATCCAGGTCAAAAAAGAGCTGTTCAAGTTTAGAGCTAAGACGAACACATATAAGCTGAGATTTACATTCACACACACATACACACACACACACATATATATATATATATATATATATATATATATATGAATATATACATGGTACATACATAGTACATACATAGCACATACATAGTACAGAGGTATAGGAGTTCTCTGGCTCGGTATCTAGGAGTGGAATCACTAGGTTTTAAGGTAAGTGTATTTAATTTTTCAAAGTAGTTGTATCAGCTCACACTCCATTTGCTGTGACTAAGAGTGCTTGCTACTCCACATCTAGCTATTACCAACATCTGTTTTCTAAAAGATGCTCATTTCATGAGTAGAAAATAGTGCCTTCTCTTAACACAAGTTTCATTTTATGTTATCTTGATAATGACTATATCTATCTTGACATGTATGTACATCTATCTATCTATCTATCTATCTATCTATCTATCTACTTATCTATCATCTATCTATCTATCTATCTATCTATCATCTATCTAATCTATCTATCCATCCATCATCCGCCCTTCCTTCCTTCCTTGTATCTATCTATCTATTTAATCTATCTATCTATCTCTACCTGTTTACCAAAGTTCATAGGTAACGTGTGCTTTCTCATTGAAATTATTTTTATCATATTTTAGTGTTTATTTTCTTCTCCTGTAGATTCATAAATATTTTTTTTTTTTTTTATATTTTGTAAGTAATCTTTCAACAGTTAAATGTGTTCCAAGAGTTTGTGGTGTTTCTTTTCCCTAATGTTAAAGAATTTTCAAAATAAATTTATGTCTGTAATGTGAATGTTGGGTAATTTGTGAATATTTTCTTCTTTTTAAAATTTATGTAAGAAGTCCTTGTAAACATCACAAATAGGTTTTTTTGTATTTTATTTTGGAAATGTAATATACTATATATTTATGTATTTTATTTGCATTTTTAAATGTATATTGTATGAGGTATGGATTCAATTCCATTTTTTCCCCACAAATCGCCAGATACTTGCAGCAACAATAATAATAAAGAAATGATCTCTTCTTCATCTGCCAAATCCATCTCTGTCTTATCTGCCTTATCAAGTGTCACTTGGCTATTTTTGGACATTTGTATTTGTATTAAAATTTTAGAAATGCCATGTCAAATACTATAAAATACATTTGTGATTTTAATATGATTTCATTGAATCTATCCATCACATTGGGCAGAATTAAATTCTGATATAATATTAAGCTTTTTGACCTAACTAAATGGTACATCTCTACGTTTAGGAATATCCTCTTTAATGTTTTATGAAATCTTAAAATTTTATCCAGGAAGGTTTTGCATATTCTTATTTATTCCTTTACACCATATATTATTATAATGTTCTATCATATGAGGTAAATAGAATTTATACCTCAGAACGAGTATGCCTCCTCTTCTGTTTGTATGTTCTTATGGGGATTGAGAAAACAAATAGTTAAGTTGGATTTGGGGTTGTTGTTTGTTTAGACTCTTCAGTGTACCTTAGGTTTCAAATTCCTCCAGCAACTGGTTAATTGTGTGTGTGTGTGCACTTTATGTTGGGACTGGGTTGCTAGGACAATGTTCTCAGTGTTTCTGCTCCATTTTTAGCAGAACCTGTCTGAAGGGGAATCCCTCCCAACTACTTGACTGGTTTTGAGGACAAAAATAATTTTTCAATTCTCCTGCTAAAACTTTAATCTTAGGTAAGCCCTGTGCACAGGGAACTCAATGGTTTTACATACTAAGGTTGAAGATATTCAACCCCATTTTCTTAATCTTTACTTAGTTGGCTGTTCATAGTAGAAACTCAGTAATTTCCTCACTAACAAATATGAAACTATTAATACCAGTCTTTATATAGTATAACGTAAAATGGAGTAAATATGATTTTAAAAATCATATTATCACCTCAGTTTTAAGTGAAGAAATACAAAAAATTAAAGATTCCAAACTTCAACTTACATATGAGCTTACCATTTTCAACTATCTTCATCTAATAGCATCTTTGCTAGAATAGGAAATAGAGGTATAGAACTCTCTACAAAGAAGAAAACAGCATCCTTAAAACATTCTTTTGGATATAAAATTATATATTCTCCTTTCAAGACAGCAGTCTCAGGCACAATAAATATCAACTGCGAAGGACATAACATTTAGATGCAAACAATTCTAAGTCTAATTTATTTATAAGTGACTATTCTACATATAATAAAATTTGATTTGAATACTTAGGAATTAGAATCAAATATTCATATTCTGCATTCATATAAGCTTTTCAAGGGTAATTATCTGTACTATTGTCTAATTAGAAATTTAAAGATATTCCACTTCATAATATAGTTGAATGTAGTACAGTCAAATGAGCCCTCATTAAATCCAAGAAGGATCAAAGTATTTTAAGTTCTGAACATAGTTAAGTGAATATTGAATTAATTATTTCTTCAAATAAAATCCCAAAGGATCTATAAAACACTCTAAATATCTTTCTCCATTATCCACTTGAAACTTGGAAAATGTTTCACATTTAGTTGTACAGTACCAAGTTATAAGCTACTCTTTGAAATGCAATGAGATAAGTAGTTACTTGGAAGAATTTAATTAATTTAATGTGATTAGTTAATAAGCTATAGAACTAAAATATATGATTTCCTAATGTTCCAAAGAAGGTCATTTTCAATTCTAAAGCCTCCTCCCCCTTTAAAAGCCTTAATAATAACAGCAACAACAAAAGTAACACTAATAGGTAAGGATAAAATTAATTGACTGCTCCTCTATGTCAGACATTGTTTAAATTCTATACGTATTGTCAAACATATCACGTCTGCTTTCAGAGGTTACAATATGATACACGCAGTCATTTGGCCAAGGTTACTAAATTTGCTATTGGTAAATCAGCATTCAAACTCAGACAGCCTGATTCTGGACTCTTAAACATTAACCATTATATTCTACAGGTTCCGAACCAATTCTCTGCTTTTGTAATAGGAACTCATACATACTAAATGCTAAATGTTCAAAACAGAATGTTTTTGTGGAGGTCAGGGAGAATTCCAATTACTGAGGGCCATCATTATGGCAATATAGGTGACTCTTTCCAACTGAATCTATCCACTATATGCCTAATCCCAGATGAGAAGAAAATACTTTTTGAGGAACTTTGTTACAGGTATTTAATATAGAAATAATTTTTCCATTTTTACAGCCTTGAACTGTAAAGCCCTTTATGCTTCACTATCATCTTGATTATCACATTTTTTTCACCACGATACTATGAGGATCAATATATACAGTGACTTGTCTAAAGTCACAAAGCTAATAAGAAAAATCAGGAAAAAATGCTATCATGAATCACATGGTTTCTTCACCCACCACAGTGCTTTTCCCATGTGTGCAAATTTGCAGCAGTATTCTTTACTTCACATTCACTATCAAAATTAATCACAATCATGGTTCATTTCAGTTGAAAATCTTTTAAGTCACCAAGTAAAAAGAAGAGGTAGGGAAAGATCACAGAAAATAATGTGCAATTAGTAGTATAATATAGCTAATTTAAGAAATATTTAAATCAAAAGAGACTGAGAAAGTAGGCATAATGTAAAATAACTTCAAAGCATTGGCTTGAAATATAGCGACATTGTGATAATGATGATGGTGAAACGAATAAGTAAATTCAAATTGATGATTCTAACTACAACTTTATAAATAATTCAGCATAATGACCAAAATAATCTCAAATGAGTTAGAGCACATTTAGGGGAGGGGTGGTCATGTGTGTATTATGCAATTAGAATCCAAATATAGACTATACTAAAAAGAAAAAAAAAGTATCCAATTACAAAGCCAGGATATAGTGCAGATCTTTTTAAAACACAAATAAAAATTATAAACTACTGGACATTCTTACTGCATCTAGGAATTTAACTCACAATAGTTTTAAATTGTCAACTTTAGAAAAGTCTTGTGAAGCTATTATGGTCTAGTTTCAACACATGTTATACGATGAATAATAATTTTGGTCTATTAAACTGACATAAACTCTTAGAGATTATAGCAAAAATTATGCCTGTCTTTAGTATTAAGAGGATAGTATCATAGGGTGATAACAGTTCCATATAAGAGGAAATCAGGGTCAAAGAATTTTAAATCCAAAGCCATGTTTATTCAAATAAACTTTTTTTTCCAAATAAAAAAATTCTAATACAAATGCAGAATTAAATATAATTGACCTTTGAACAACATGAATTTGAACTACATGGGTCCACTCATATGTGGATTCTTTCGATAAATACTGTAAATGTATTTTCTTTTCCTTATGATTTTTTAAAATAACAGTTTATTTTCTTTAGTTTACTTCATTGTAACAATATTTTATATATATATATATATATATATATATATATATTACATATATATTACATATATATATATCACATACAAAATATATGTTTATAAATATGCATCACATACAAAATATTTGTAATTGACCATTTATTCTATTGTTAAGGCTTCCATTCAACAGGAGTCCATTAGTGGTGAAGGTTTTAGTGAATCAAAAGTTATACTGGGATTTTCAACTGCGCAGAGGTTGACACCACTAACCACTGAGTTGTTCAAGGATTTAGGCAGATAGTTTTTCTGTTTTCCTGTCAGGTAATGGCAAGTGGAGGAACATGTTCATATTCTTTTTTCTCTTCATTATTTTAAAATTGGGCTATAAAAAGAAAAGCCATAGATTCTTTCTCCCCTTTTCACCTTGTGGTTTTCAATTCCATTTCCTCTCTTACGTCCTTATAGTTCTTACTAAGTTTTTAATTGCTACATGTAATTATTTACTTGATATGTTTCCTCATCTAGGAAAAAGCAAAGTAGTTCTTACTGACATGAGTCAATGTTCACAAATATATTTAGAAGAAATGAATAAATTAATTTAATATTTCCATTCTCCTGTCAAAGATTATGTAGGAGGGTAGTAAAGTGTATTAGATGGCTGGGCCTTGACAGAAGCTCATGATACTTCAAAAAAATGTGAGTGACAAAAGTAACAAAACAATCACAGAACCCTGTATTGCCTCTTCCATAGACAGACTACCACAATAGCTGAGCATTTTCTCCGCACTGATTTAGGTAACTATTTCTTCCTGTGTTAACAGGATGTGGTTAAAATACAAAGTGAGACTGCCAGAAAGAAAGCTGGAGTGAATGCCCTGGGGTTCTAGTAAATAACAATTCAGATCTTAGATACAAAAGCACAATTCATGCTATTAGTTTTGTCTAATGCTTAAAGTCAATTTTAAAGATAGATGACTGATGAATTTACTTTTGGGATTATTATCTTTAAGAAAAATTAATCATTTTAATCCAGTTTGCTCTCTTTATTAAAACCAAGTTTTCATTATTAAAACTAAGCTCGTTCTTTAAAAAAAAATAAATGATTCAAAAATATAATCATTAAAATTAATTTAAATCAAATCATTATGATAGTGACTTGGAAAACATGTTGGTGACAATTAGAATTCAATCAATTCTGAGGATGTTACCAGTCTGAGTCCATTCTACTCTTTCAAACAAGAGTCAAATTAGGTATATATACACATAAGTAGGAGGAACAAACATTTTCCCACAAATTCTGTAGTAATTGTGCCACGGTCTTTTGTTAAAACAAAAAAAAGAATAAGAAAAAAAACTTGAGATAAGCCTAATATTGAATCCTTTGTAAAAACACGTTTTCTGGCTAGATGCTCCTGACAAGATTTCTGTATTTTTTTAATAAAAGGAAAAATAGAAAAGAATTGTGTATAGATATTAATACTGTTTTCATTAATTTAATCTGTAAAATGAAGCATTACATTTACAGTAATCAAATGAACATAACTTAGGAATGATCAAATTATTAGTAACACAATTTAAGTGTACTGAAGCATACCACTTCGTGGTTTATTTTCTGATATTCTAATAGCATAAAATAACATGAACCACCTACAAAAAAATTCAAACAGAGGGTAATGAGGGGGAAAAAAACTATTTGACTCTTTTAGGCAGTGATTCTGAAATGAATTATCTTTAAAAAGTGTGCTAAGTTGTTACCCTTTAAGAATATTTGTGAAATTATTTTACATATTTCCTTTGAAAGGAAGAACTCAGGAAGAATAAGAAATGCTCTATTTGACTTTTTTCTCCTGATCTATTATATATTATTTATTTCCTTTTTATGAAAAAAAGTTAGAGATTTGAAGGAACATTGATTAGCTTGAATAAGTGTGACCAAAGGTGATATAAGAGACTTTCCTTTTTTCCTTGTTTGTAAGGATGCTATGTTGTTTCTTTTACACCCACACCATCCCTCCACCACAAAAATTAGTTATTCTACTCTTTCCTCTGACTGTGTCTGGAAGTGTAATCAGGGATTGAGATCAAATTGGGTCTTTGTAATCTAGGTACTTTTTTTCTATAAAGCAGGCCATCTAGCATTGTTATTTTTCTATTTTAATACCCTACAAAGGAATACCTTTGTCGTTTGCTGACAAACTTTTCACTAAAGTCCAACATCACTTACCAAATTCACTAAGGCTTAATTTAAAAGAGACAAAATGCTTTGGCCATAGCATACAAATAAAAATATTGATTTATTTATAGCACTATATATATCTTCCCAGCTATAAACGTCTAGCTGTTGTGATTCATCACTCATTGATAGAATTCCTGCTCTTTAGAGATGTAAATGAGAACACATTGAGTTATAGTTCTGGAGCAAGTTCTATTGCGCCTGAATTATAAAAAGTCCACAAAAATGAACATAGATATTCACACCAAAGTGGGTATTAAAGAAATGGTTTATTAAACCATTCTTTTGCTTTCAGTTTACCATAATTCACCTAATCATAGGATCATGATTAATTCAGGCACTGTACTATGGTAGAATTAGATTTGGACTAAAAATGAGAAAATTTGTTTTCTTATTATTGCTTTATTCATGACTATTATTAGTTGTATGAGTTTTTTTTTTCCCTCTTGTAAACAGCTAGCAACCAATGATGCTGCCCTTGTCATCACACTCAACATCTTCACTCCCTTGTTATTCATTCATTTAACTGCTGTTCAACAAACATCGGCATATTATCATGAGATGCTGTTCTTGGCAGCGGGGAAAGAAGTGCAGGGGTAAGGAAAAACCCAGGCTTTGCAAGTTATCAAAAGTGAAACTGACAATCACATACACACAGAAACACACACATACACATACACACTTAAACAAATAGAGAAAACTGCAGGGTGAAATGGAAACATAAAATAGGAAGCAATAATCTAAGAGCTCTGTCAGACTTTTAGAGTGATGTGATTTCTAATGTATTTTAAAATCAAAAGTCGGGGGAAAGTGCATATAGAATTGAAGAGACCACAAATGAAGAAATAGACATGAAAAAGAGCACGGTCCATGCATGCTGCTAAAATAATCTTCGTTAAGTTCAGAGTATAGAAATCTTCGACTGTGAGCTTATCTAAAAATTTAACTTCCCCCCTTGTACGCTTAGGCTACTAGAGACCTTAAAATAATATTTGAGGTTCATACAATTCAGAAGCATGCTTTCTTCTATTACAATTGAAGAAGATTATCATAGACAATTTTATATGTTTTCTATTTTCTTAGGATTCAAAGATAAATCCTAAAGAGAATTGAAGAGTAAAGAATAAGACAAACGTTGTACATGAAAGAATCCCATGGCTTATCAATACAATATTATCACCAATGATTGCGAAATAATAGGCATTCATTTATCCTCTGAACATTTTGTTCTCTAAATAATCATCTCTTTGGAAGCTATAACCTTGCTGTAGGTTAGGAAAATATACCATTTCACAGTATTTCTTCCCAACAATGACTCTTTCAATTGTTTCTGTGTCTTGTAAGTAAGGGTGGCCAACTCCCAAATCAAGAACCTAACTTTCATTTTCTGTAGCAGTGGGACATAGATTACTATGTGACACGTAGATTGTAAGAAGGCTTTAGAGTAGTATGGTAGTTAAGAACAGAGTTAACAATCAAAGAAAAGCAACCCGGTTTCAAGAAGAGTTGTTTAAGCTCAGTAAATAGTGTCAAAAATGTGTTGGGTGCACTTAGGAATATGTCAAGTATGCATCACACTGCATTTCAGTGAAGACTGGACTGGATCTATGAAGAAGTGGGAATAGGAAAAGGTTTGCTTGGATACTTTGATTCATCAACACTCAAAAGTGAGAAATGTTAATATAAAACTGAAAGCAACAGAGGAACAAGACAAACAAATAAAGAAACAAAACTCATAGACACAGACAATAGTTTAGTGAGTGGGTGAGTTTAGTGAGTAGGGGTAAGTTTAGTGAATTTAGTGAGTAAGGGTAAGGGGGGAGGAGGGTGGTAGATGAGGGAAAAGGGAGTCAAATATATGGTGATGGAAGAAGAACTGAGTCTGGGTGATGAACACACAATGTGATATATACATGATCACATGTATATATTATAGAGTTATTAAAGTGTATTATAGAATATTAAAGTGTATTATAGAATTGTACACTTGAAATCTATATTTTACTAACTATTGTCACCCCAATAAATTTAATTAAATAAACAAACAGAAAAAATAAATAACATTTGGAATAAAAAAAGAAAATGAGAAATATATCTAAAGAATGAGTTGTTAATAAAAATGGATTGTTGCCTACAAGGCAGAGTTTACGCTGATTAAATCAAGTGAATGTTTTGATATAGTGTAGAATCTGTTGCAAGTTAATAATGCTAATAACAATAATGATACTAATGGCTACCATTTTACAACTTCTATCAAGGGCCAGTCATTCTACTTGGTTATTTTAAACAATTTAAACAATGTAATAAAACACTCTTCCATGAGAAAATCTTTTGCCAGTTTAAGTTAAAAAAAAAAATTGTAGGTACAGTCAATTTAAAACACACACACAGACACATACATATACATATACATATACATATACATATACATATACATATACATATATATATTTCCAATTTACATATTTTATCATCTGTCCTTTATTAAATATCATATACTACATGGAATTTAATTAAGGGCCCCCCCACTTTATAAATTCAGTCCTTGACACCAGTACACTCAGATAGCCATTCTTTTCTAAAGTAAGTCTGTAATCATTTGAATTCCCTTTGGATATAGCATGTTTCTCCAACAAATGTTACTATTTTTCAAAGTTAGACACAAATAAACAGTGATAGTGCAACGAATGTATAGATGAACAAATTGAACTTGAATTATTTCAACTCTGTCATTCCACATGACTGCTGAAGTTTTGGTTTTTATCCTAAAACTTAATAGAGTGAAATAACATATGAACTGGGGAGGGTACAATTTTTATTCGATAAACTTAAATTACTTCACATATATGATATTTTTATTGATTTTAATAATATAGTTAAAATTGAATTTTATTATTCTATTTTAATTGTTCGTTTTTGTTTTAAAACAGAACACATATTATGAAAATAATATGTCACACCAATGGAACAAACCGTTACTTACCTAAATTAAACATCTTATATTTTGCTAGTGATAAAATATACTTATTAACTTAAGGTAATAATATAAATCATTATACCAAATGGTAACCAAACAATCAAAGTTCATGATGTTCACTTAATCATTTGATATAAAACTGTTGACTACATATTATACTTTTCTTTCCTTTTTTTTTTTTTTTTGTACAGGAATTTGGAAGACCCTAAAGTCATTTGCTATATTATTATGAAACCAGTAACTGGTTCATAATTATCCTAAGTTTTGCAAAGAATTTTGAGGTGAGGGTACTCTTATCAACATGAAATGATTCCATTCTAGTGGAGTAAACAAAGGAAAAAAAAAAGCAATAGATGAGGTACTGAATCATTGTCTGAATCTAATTTTGAAAAGTATAACACATGAAATATCGCATACAATTCTTGAAAATTTGTAGGAAATTCAGGTTTGCACATTCAAAGTATCCATATAAGAAATAAGATAATATTCAAATAATACAGGTAAAAGATGAAAATGAATTATTTTCTCTAAACCTTAACAATGTTGAAGAGAAAGGCAGTACTATCAAGAGTCAACGCTAATAATAGTAATAATAATAAAGAAAAATATGTTTGAAAAGGTCAAGACTAAGACTTTGATGAAGAGATATGATAAATGAAACTTTAATGTGTTATGATGTCACTACTTGATCGATAGTTTCAGATGATTGAGAGCTAACCTGGTTAAAAAGTGAACCACAGGAGTGGCTGGATGGCTCAGTTGGTTAGAGTGTGAGCTCTGAACAACAGGATTGTTGGTTTAACTCCCACATGGGCCAGTGAGCTGCACTCTCCACAACTAGATTGAAGACAACGAGCTGCTGCTGAGCTTCCAGAGGGGTGGCAGGATGGCTCAGTTGGTTAGAGCGTGAGCTCTTAACTACAATGTTGCCCATTCAATTCCCACATGGGACGGTGGGCTGAGCTCCCTGCAACTAAAGATTGAAGATGGCAATAGGACTTGGAGCTGAGCTGCACCCTCCACAACTAGATTGAAGGAAAACTACTTGGAGCTGATGGGCCCTGGAGAAACACACTGTTCCCCCATATTCCCAAATAAAATTTATTTTAAAAAAATTAAAAAGTGAACCAAATCATAATAAATATTGTTGTGCAGTGGGGAGAATGATAAAGTATGAAAGAGGAAGTCAATTCTTGTCAACTTCATGGTTTTATGGTCTTTACACATTTCCACAAAATGGAAAAGTGTTGAGCATTTATGCGAGTTGTTTGAAATGAAATAGTTGTTTATTTTATCTAGTTGCAGGTAATGAGACAAAAGCAGAAATGTCCAACTTAATAAATCAGTTTAAAACCTGATGGGAAGCACACCGTAAAATCTCTGATCTTGAGGTAACTGAACAATACCTATCTTTTCTAAAATAGAAGACTTTGGCAACAGAACTAAAAAACAACATATATTTACATAAAAAGGACAAGGAAAAATGACTTTTGATTCATACTTAGACTTAATTATGCTTTCAGCCAAACAAAAGTTTCCTTTCCCTGATCGGGATAACTATGCCATCAGCAAATAATAGATATTGTGCCAAAGGAAGTACTCTCAAATTATGATGCCAAGTTGAAAGAACATTTTGTAAGAATTACTATGTTATTTGTTTCTGAAGAGAGATTGACCCAAATAATTGCATTTACCTTCTGGGAAATTACCTCAAAGAACAAATAGTTACAGATATTAAAAAGGCAAAGTAGTTTGAAATTCTTAGCAACATCCCCAAAGCTTTGTACTCTCATCATTTATACAAATTGATCAAGGACATCAATCTTGAAGATAGTCAAGATGAAATAAAGAAGTTAATTTTGAGCTTTTGCTCTATTTGCCAGAAAACTGCCTGAAACAACTTCACAATGGTCAATATCCAGAGTAGAACTCTGGCCAATAGGCATGATGATATTGAGGCAAAATGTCAAATTAATTAATCTTAAATTTTCATTTCTTCCTTAAACACATTATTCTCTAAAGTTTAACATAATTTAGAAGGTTTTCCTTGGTGTAATGTAGTTTTGGAATTTTAAAAAACATAAACCCATAACAGCTGTACCAATTTACATTCCCACCGACAGTGTATAAGGGCTCATTTTTCTCCACAGCCTCTCCAATCCTTGTTATTATTTGTCTTGTTGATGATAGCCATTCTGACTGGGGTGAGGTGATATCTCATTGTGGTTTTGATTTGTGTCTCTCTGATTGCTAGTGAAGTTGAACAGAGGGTAAGGAGGTGGGGGAGAGGCTAGAAGAGGGTAAACGGGGTCGAACAGTGGTGATGCAAGGAGAACTGACTCTGGGTGGTGAACACATAATGTAATATACAGATGATGTATTATAGAATTGTACACTTAAAACCTATGTAGTTTTGTTTACCATTGTCACCCCAATAAATATTAATAATAAATAAATAAATAAATAAATAAATAAATAAATCCTTTTCAGTCTCACCTCATCAGTGGAAGGTGCTGCAGAATGTAGAATTTATCACTAAAGACTTTCTTAAAAGGTAGTGTTTGTGATAAAGTTGTGCATACAGGAAAGGCAAGTGCTGAAAGTTAATTCAACCTATGAAGCACTCGCTGATCCAAAGGGAAATGTGGTCACATGAGGATCAGCTCACATGTTTTATTCTGTACACATCTTTTCTGAATTATCCTTCATTTGAAGATGAAATTTAAAATATAAATATTAACAAGACACAAATATCACAAACAGCCAGAATAAGACTTGAAATATTTACAGTGAAATACCAAGCTTTGAAATTAATCTTTGAAGATTGACTAACAGAAAGAAAAAAAAATGGAGTCTGTTAACTTTGCAACAAGAATATGTAAGGAAATGAATATTAGTGCAGACAAAAAAACAGTTAAAATGAGAAGAAAAATGATGCTCCAAATGATGTAGGACAGTGGTGTTATGTCATCAGAAAATATTGAATAGATAGTGTCTGAATGCTTCAATTGTTCAATTGGATAATTGTTCTAAATTAGTGGACAAATTAAGCCAGTGTACAGTAACATTCAGTGATTTTTCTCTGAGAAAGAAAACTTCAAACATATTTTCATCAAATATAATAGAAATGTATGATAAATTACTTGGTGAAGATATTTTTGGACTGCAGAAATATTGAAAATCTGCTAGAATCACCCCTGAAGAAACAAACACATGGACATTATGGGAATGTGGATTTTTATAAGAAATTTATTTTTTAAGAATGCCTGCCAAGCTAATTATTATATTTAGGAATTTTTTCTTTTGCATGATGGTCACATCAAAATAAACTTTTTGAAAAAATATTTTAAAAATATAAATTATGAATGAAAAATTGAACAATCAGGATGTGTTATTTATTAAAAATTAATATGTGGAGCATATACATTTTAACAAAGCCATTGAACTTTGCAGAAGAACTCAAGGTTCAAAACTAAAATGCAATGTTATCATTTATTACTATGATAGTCTAGTATGTAGATATAAAATTGTGGGTTCTTTATGTTTTATAAAATCATATCTTTAATTAAAATTTATCTTTTTGTGCAGTGGTGTTATATTATTGTACTGGCATTATCATAAGTACAAAATTCAATAAAATAATAAATTTATTGCGTGCTTTCTTTTTTGAGCATTATTACTTATTTAACATCATGATTATTCCTGAAAATAATTTCATCACATAAAGGAAAAGAGTAATAAAAAAAGACAGGTTCTAGGAGTCAAATACACTAGTATGCGGCCTTTTGAATCATTAAAATCATTAAATCTCCCTCCAAACTGTCTTCATCACACAACACCTAACCCTAGCCTAGACTCAATGTTGCATTATTGTTCTGACTGGACACAACTTGTGCACATTTTGAAAATCCTCTGGTTGCAACCACCAGCGCCATGCAATCTTCAAGAAGCTTTTGCAGGTGCAATCTCACAGAGCCATTCCTCAAGCTGAGGATCTTGCAAATGTGATTCCTGCTTTGAGGCTTCTCTTAGTCCTAAGTGGGATGTCAGCTAGTCTGACTGCCTTGGTGACCTGGGTATAAGGAATTAATGTCTATAGAGCCACCCTGGAGCATGTGGACAAAGACTGTTCAACAAAAACTTCCCTGTTTTGTATTTGGGTGAGCAATTCTGTGGTCCATTTTACTTATTTATTTTTTTATGTTTTTACTGAATTCCCTGGAAAATATATTTCATTTTCTTTCTTTCTTTTTATTTAATCAAAATTGATTGGGGTGACAATGGTTAGTACAATTACATAGATTTCAAGTATACAATTCTGTAATACATCATCTATATATCACATTATATATTCACTACCCAGAGTCAGTTCTCCACAGACGATAGTTTAGTGGTTACCAGTGGGTAAGGGGGTAGGGGGTGGTAGATGAGGTTAAGTAAGGTCAAATATATGGTAATGGAAGGAGTTCTGTGGTCCATTTTATAAGGCTCCTCAGAAAGTCCCAATGGGCATGGGTTACACGCCTGGAAGGCTTCCAACTCAAGAACACTTCCTTGTATTATGGGCTTTTCCTGTTTTCCTATTTCACTCTCCCTGCCTTGCATTCCACGTCTACCTGGGATCACGTTCTGAAATCAACTAGCCTCACACAAGCCTTGATTCCTGTTCTGTTATCTGGGTGGACCTTAAGCTAATGAACATTTAATGTGTCCTCTTGGCTGTGTCTTCCCTTAGAGGTTAAATTGTATTAATTTATCCAGCATATTTCATGATGAAACAGGCAGTACCTGTGTCTTTATCTAGAATAAGAGTTCATCTTGGAACTCACATCATAATGTTAAAGTTTTTACATTGATCTGCCCAATTATCCACTCTAAAGTCTGTCCAGATTTTCTGTGACAACTCAATACAGCTGTCACCATATTTTAATGATTGGTCCTCAATTGCTTTTGTTACTGGCTCTCAACCTGCTACTTTAGGAGGTCACATCTCAAACTTCCACTAGATCTGAGCTCCCTCTGAGGGATCCATTCCAGTTTCCCTCTCACCTTTGTGTCCTCCTTTGTTAGATGTTGCATTTTTTTAACCATGTCCAAATTCAGAAACACGTTTCACAGCAAAAAGGGTCAGAATGATGGAAATGAAATGTCATCTTTATTGCAGGTAGAGATGGGTTTGGGAATGCAACTTTGGTGTCTTTTAATCATGGTTTTCCTACTAATACACCCAATGCAAATTTTTCATAGAGCAATTGAAATAAATACCAGAATATAAGAAAAAGAAGCCCACCAAACTGTATGAACAGATGACAATTATCCATTCAGAAAAAAACTGAAATTAAATGCTTTAAATGAATACCTAGTAATGCTCTCTTTTCTCATATTTTAATAATTATCTCTGGAAAGTAGAAGGTCACTGACTATAGAACTCTAATATTGTCATATGCAACAGAAAGTATTTTTCAAATCTGAAAGTTTGTTTTTCAGAAACAGTTTTATTTTCTAGCCAGCCTGCTCTGAGAATGACAGTCTTGGGGAATTCTTATTGGAACACAAAATGACTTTTGTTTTCTCAAGTGGTTTCGCTCTTACTGCTTCTCTTGAACTCTATCCTAATCTTGAAGACTCTCTTTGCTTATAAACCATCCTTTGGTTACAGAAATTTACGCAACTTTTGACTTTAGAAAAATCATATCTGTACAAAGACACAGTAGGGAACGAAAAATGGAATACCTGGAGAGACATGAATTAACTCTCAGCTGGCTGCAAACTGTGAATCACTGTAATCATCTTCTAAAAATACTACTCAATCAAGTATTTTCTACCTAAGATTAAGTAAGTACATGTATATACCTAAAACATCAAGTACATAATTGGAATTGTTTCTCTCCAACTTCCTAAATGAGAGGAAGATTCCTTTATATACCTATATAAAAATTTTAAGGTGATTCTGTTCTTATATTCATCTTTATAGCAGATCCTAGTGTCTGTTAGGATTTTATTCTGTGTTTAATAATTCTTCCCTGTTTATTTCTCTCTATATATGTTTCCTTATCATAAATTGGTTATTTGCTGACACTATGGTCAATTATTTTATTTCCCCACTTGGTATATTCCATGATTTGCTCCCTGTTCCCTACCATTTTCTTCAAGATATAAAAATAATCTACTAGACCCCTCCCTGCCACCAGTGCAGTTTCATATAAAATAAAGGCAGACTTTGGCTGAAGGAAATTTGGATTTGTAGAATTTAAATCAACTGTACTCACATAATTTCCATATTATCATGACTTCACTGATCTTACACTTACTCTGGCTGTTCCAGAAAACCCTGGCTAGAAAGATAAAAGATACAAATAGCATTACTGTTCCTTTCAGGAACTTTTGAAAAACTTTTTTTTTAAATGACATCAGACAGCTTACTTTTTTTTCTTTTTTTTTAATTAAATTTATTGGGGTGACAATTGTTAGTAAAATTACATAGATTTCAGGTTAATAGATACTACTCACTTGGGGACCTTTTTTCTCAAAACTTTAGCCTTGCCCTGTCCAACAATTCTTAACTATTAAATCATTGCACCAATTCTAATCAAGCCCTCACATAGAAATATATGTCTTTAACTATACCCCAAAACCTCATAAATATCAAAAATGTTTTTGTCCCCTCTCTGAGACACTAATAAGGCATCTACAAGTAAATAATCTCCTTTATCACGCCTATGAACACATTGTCTTGGTAGAATTCAGAACTTTGAATAATTTACACAACTATGAATTAAAATTGTATATATTAAACTTTCCCCATGATTTTTATATTAGAAGGGCCAAAGTTACCATTATTCTGCTGTAAGGAGACAATTTGACTTGAGTTTCTTGCCTGTCTCTGTCTTCTGAGCAGAGGCATTAACATGTTTTTGTTGTATATTAGCTTTCAAAATTGCTTATAAAGCAAATAGCCTGGGGAGTTAGAAAGTGTCTCCCAGAAAAGAGGACATACTGGTTTTCTGTTCACATTAATAACGACAATGTCTTTCTCTAGGTTTCTTAGCAGCTTCTTTTTAAAAGATTGGCGTTTCCTGAACTCAGCTTTTTTTGTTTGTTTGCCTCTAGCTCAACACACTGTGTGTACAGGTATTACCGGGACCTTGTCATGTCACCATGTGTAAATTAGGGCTTGGGGAACGAGGGCAAATGATGTAATGCTGACTACTGCTATTGCTATGAGTCATAAGCTGTCCTTTGGCACTTGTTCAGGAGTCTTGTGTTTTGCTGGTGTACATGAATTTGTGGCAGGATAACTTAGTAGCGTAAACTTTGGGTAAAATCTCAGAATTTCACAGACCCTGACATCTATATGGAAGATGGCAAATTTAAATGCTTTGCACTAGTGAGCTTTAAAGTAAAATCTGTTTAAGAAGCTATATTTAATATCAGTTATGAATCATTTTACCCTAGCATGTATTAGATTATTTTAATAAATTAACTAATCACAACGACAACTTAATAACCACTGTCTATGAGTTAGGTACTTGAAAATGTACTTTAGAGATATGAACTGGTTTTATTTTCACAACAGATTGGTGCAGTATGTTTAGTTACCCCAGACATAAAGACATGGAAACTCATGTTGAAAATTAAGTAACATGTTCAAAGTCATATAGGTGGTGATTGGGAGAGTCAGATTGGTACCTAGATCTAACACTATAACCCCAGTGCTTTCCACTAGGATACATTGTCACTTCAGGGTCTCAGTTGATACTGAACATTGATATTGGCCTCAAGTGTCAGGCTAGCTGACGTTTCATTTAAGCTTTCCTATATAAACAATATGTTGAACTTGCTATTATTATCCAATAAGAAAAGGAATTAAAAGCCAACTTAATAAACACACTGGGCTGGGGAAAAAACAAAAACACAATCTATAATAGATCAGAGATGAAACAAATAGACAGTTGGGATGATGTCATAAAAATGGCAGCATGAGGTGAGCATCTTGATATCTCTACTGGAATTTACAACAAACTGAAGAACTATAACTCCACAAAGGACTCCCTACACAGCAGACAGGCAAGACTAAGGGGCACACTACTGGAATCACCTAAAGATGGCAAACTGTGTGAGCGGGGGAGAGGGAAGGGAGAAGTGCAGGTACGGAGCCACGCGGGCGCAGTACACATATGTATCTCTATGCTCAGAGCTCGTTGCATCCCAGAACTACCACAGCTGTGGGAAAGGGAAGAACTCAGACTGCTAGGGCTCCGTTTATGGCCCACAGGGCTGAGGGGAAAGCATATAACACGGCTGAACCCAGCGCTCACGGCAGAGACCTCGGAGAAAAGACTGAGGGAAGAAGGCTGAAAATGGTGGTTTAAACCCTCACTTCTACAGAGGACAGAAGCCTTAGGCACTGAGCCTAGCCACCCCTTCCCTACCCTCCCAGAGCTTGACACGCTGCCATCTGCCCGGTGCTAGAAGTGGAACAGTAGCAGAGTCAGATCAAAAGAACAGAATATTTGCAGTTCTGAGAACTGTGATCTGCAGACATGGACTCACAGTCCAACTAGTTCCGGCAAAGGGGAGGGAGCTGTGGAAGCAGGACCGGCTGGGGTGGTTGTCGCCCCCATTGCTCGGGACCACCTCTCACAACCCATCCTGCCCCTGTCCCCACCTATCTGGGCAGATCCCTGCAGGAGTAAACAGAGCTGCTAAAACACACAGACTCTAAATCTGATACAGGAAGAGCTTTGGAACTTCAAAAGCTCTCCACATTCCTCCACAGAGGTGGCGCCATATGACCGAAGCGAACTGTTCACAGAGGAGCAGCCCACCTTCCAGGGAATCTCCTGATTGTGTCAGAAGCCAGAATAGTGCAGAGAAAACATAACACTACAGTGTGAGAGAGAATAAAATATTCAACCAACACTTACAGGAAAACAAAAGAAATATCTGTTTCTATCAACCTGTTGCAGACCCCACTTCTGTACATGTCTAGGAAGAGAAATAATAAATCATTAATTGCCATGAATAACCAAGGTAACAAGACAGCTCAGGAAGAAAATGAAAAGTCTCCAGAAAATGAACTTAAAGATATGGAAATATGTGACTTAAATAACAGAGAATTCAAGATTGTAGTTATTAATAAACTCAAAAAGATGCAAGAAAACACAGACCGGCAGTTTAATGGACTCAGAAACACAATCAAAGAACAAAATGAACATTTTATCAAAGATATTGAAATTAAAAAAACAAAAACAAACAATAACCAAATAGAATTTCTGGAGATTAAGAACTCAACAAAATAAATGAAGAATGAAACAACAGCTTAGGTAGTAGAGTTGACCAGATGAAGGAAAGAATCAATGACATCGAAGATAGAAATCTGGAAATGACATGGATGGAAGAAGAAAGAGATTTGAGACTTAAAAGAAATGAAAGAATTTTACAAGAACTTTCTGACTCATCAGAAAGAGCAATACAGTAGTACCTTGGTTTTCGAACATCTCAGTTGACAAATGTTTCGGTTTACGAACTCCATAAACCCAGAAGTAAATGCTTTGGTTTTTGAACATGCCTAAGAAGTTGAATATGTCACGCAGCTTCCATTGAGTACAAGATTCTAAGGACTAGCTCTCGGCTGTTTTTGAACGTTTCAGAACTCGAATTGTCTTTCGGAACGGATTATATTAAAAAACCGAAGTACCACTGTATAAGACTAATGGGCATACCAGAAAGAGAAAAAAAGAGAGAAGGGAACAGAGAGTATATTCAAACAAATAGTTGATGAGAATTTCCCAAACTGGTGGAAAGAACTGGATCCTCAAATCCAAGAAATAAATAGAACACCTAATTACCTCAACCCCAACAGGCCTTCTCCAAGGCACAATACCATGAAACTGTCAAAAATTAATGACAAAGAAAGAATCCTCAAGGCAACCAGGGAAAAGAAGATGATAACTTTTCGACAAAAGAAAGCCGATTAGATTACCATCAGATTTTTTCAGCAGAAACTCCACAAGCCAAGGGGGAGTGTAATCAAATATGCAAACTGTTGAAAAAATAGAAATTATGAGCCAAGAATATTATATCCAGCAAAGATATCCTTTAGCTATGAAGGAGGAATAAAGACTTTTCCAGACATACAGAAGGAGGGAATTTTTTAACACATGACCTGCACTACAAGAAATACTAAAGGAGGCAGTTCGACCACCATCAACAGGGACAAATTTGTGGCAACCAAACCATAAAAAGGGGGAGAGTAAATGCCTGAACCAGAATATGGGAATGGAGAAAGTAAGCATGCTGAAGAAAATATAATACTCTAAATATCAAACTTTCTTTTACATAAAATTACGGGAAACCACTCAAAAAAAAAAAAAGAAAAAGAAAAAAAAAAATATCCACAACTGAAATACGTACTGTAATAAAAGAAGAAACAGCGGGAAACCTCATAGAATACCACCACACAGAAATATTAGAAACAACAAATAACACAAAGAAACAATGGAGACATAGTCTTACCAGAAAACTAAAGATAGAATGATAAGAAATCCTCACATATCAATAATCACCCTAAATGCAAATGGACTGAACTCACCAATAAAAAGTCACAGAGTAGCTGATTGGATCAAAAAACTAAACCTAACCTATGCTGTCTCCAAAGACACATCTCAGCTACAAGGACAAGCATAGACTCAAAGTGAAAAGGTGGAAACTGACACTCCAAGTAAATGGTATCCAGAGAAAATCAGGTGTAGCTATATTGATATCAGATGAAACGGACTTCAGGGTGAAGAAGGCAACAAGAGACAATGATGGACATTTCGCAATGGTAAAATACAACAAGAAGACATAACAGTCATCAATATTTATGCCCCCAGTCAGGGAGCTTGGAAATATACCAAGCAACTACTAATAAAACTAAAGGGAAAAATTGACTAAAATGAAATTATACTAGGGGACCTAAATACATCATTGACAGCTTTGGATAGATCATCTAAATAGAAAATAAATAAAGAAATAGCAGCCCTTAATGACACATTAGATGAAATGGACATAATTAACATTTATAGAGCACTTCAACCTAGAACATCAGACTATACATTTTTTTCTAGTGTACATGGAACATTCTCAAGGATAGACCATATATTGGGACATAAAACTAGCCTCAGCAAATTTAAGAAGACTGAAATAATACCAAGAATATTCTCTGATCACAAGGCTTTGAAATTGGATATCAATTACAAAAAGAAAGCAGGAAAAAACATAAACATGTGGATATTAAACCACAGACTTTAAAAGAACGATGGGGTCAAAGAAGAAATAAGAGGAGAGATCGAAAGATACACAGAAACAAATGAGAATGAAATTACATCCTACCAAAATTTTGGGATGCAGGGAAAGCACTTTTAAGAAGGAAATTTATATCATTACAGGCCTATCTCAAGAAAGAAGAAAAATCCCAGATAAATAACCTCACATTACACCTTAAAAAACTAGAAAAAGAAGAACAAATGAAACCCGAGGTCAGTAGAAGAAAGGAAATAATAAATATCAGAGCAGAACTAAATTAAATAGAGATCGAAAAGACAATCGAAAAAATTAATGTGACAAAGAGCTGGTTCTAAGAAAAGATTAATAAAACTGACAAAAACTGGACTAGACTTACTAAGATAAAAAGAGAAAAGACACTAAAAAACAAAATCAGAAATGAAAGAGGGAAAGTTATCACGGATGCCAGAGAAATACAAAGGATTATCCAAGAATTCTATGAAGGACTATATGCCACCAAATTTAATAACCTAGAAGAAATCAACAAGTTCTTAGAAACATGTAGCCTTCCAAGACTGAATCACAAAAACTGGAAAATCTAAATGGCCTATCACCAGTAAGAAAATTGAATCAGTCATCCAAAACCTTCCCAAAAGCAAAAGTCCAGGACAATAAGATTTCACTAGTGAATTCTACCAAAGCCTCAAAGAGGATCTAATACCTGTCCTACTCAAACTCTCCCAGAAAACTGAAGAAGAGACAATATTCCCTAAGTCCTTTTATGAGGTCAACATTACCCTGATACCAAAACCTGGTAAGGATGACACAAAAAAACGAAAACTAAAGACCAATATCTCTGATGAATACAGATGCAAAAATCCTAAACAATATTCTAGCAAATTGAATGCAACAATGCATTATAAAGGTATTAATCACTACCAACTTGTGTTCATCCCAGGGGCACGAGGATGGTTCAACATATGCAAATCCAACAATGTGATAGATCACATAAACAAAATAAAGCACAAAAATCATACGATTATATCAATTGATGCAGAAAAAGCATTGACAAGATACAACATCCATTTATGATTAAAACACTTAACAAAATAGGCATAGAAGGAAATTACCTTAACATAATAAAGGTCATAGATGACAAACCTTCAGCTAATATCATAATTAATGGTGAAAAACTGAAGCCCTTTGCTCTACGTTCAGGAACACGACAGGGCTGTCCCCTATCACCTCTGCTTTTCAACATAGTGTTGGAAGTCCTTGCCAGAGCAATCAGGCAAGATAAAGGAATGAAAGACATCCAAATGGGGAATGAAGAAGTTAAACTGTCACTCTTTGCAGATGACATGATGCTATATATAGAACACCCTAAAGACTCCACCAAAAAGCTATCAGAAACAATCAACGAATACAGTCAAGTTGACAGCTACAAAATCAATGTACAAAAGTCCTTTGCATTCCTATATACTAACAATGAAATCTCAGAAAAAGAATTTAAAAAAATCATTTGCAATTGCAACAAAAAGAATAAAATACCTAGGAATAAACTTAGCCAAGGATGTGAAAGACCTATACACTGAAAACTATCAGACATTTTTAAAATAAATAAGCAATATACATATTTAAGGGCAATCCCCATCAAAATCCCAATGGCATTTTTTAAAGAAATAAGACAAAAAAATCGTCAGGTTTTTATGGAACCAAAAAAGTCCTTGAAAGCAAAAGCAATACTAAGAAAAAAGAACAATGCTGGAGGTATCACACTCCCGGATTTTAGCTTGTACTACAGGGCAACAATAATCAAAACAGCATGGTATTGGCAGAAAAACAGACTCACATACCAATGAAATAGAAGTGAGAACCCAGAAGCAAACCCACACAAATATGGACAGATAATTTTTGACAAATAAGCCAAAAACATACATTAGGGAAAAAACAGCCTCTTCAATAAATGGTGCTGGGGGAATTGGAAAGCCATGTGCAAAAGAATGAAACTGGACTGCTATCCGTTACCATGTACCAAAATTAATTCAAAATGGATCAAACAACTTAGCGTAAGACCTGAAACAATAAACTGCATACAAGAAAACATAGGTGCTAAATGTATGGACCTTAGGTTCAAAGAGCATTTTATGAATTTGACTCCAAAGGGAAGGGAAGTAAAAGCTAAAATAAGTGAATGGGAGTATATCAAACACTAAAGCTTCTGCACAGCAAAAGAAACCATCTACAAAATAAAGAGGCAACCAACTGATGGGAGAAGGTTTTTGCAAACAACGTCTCCGATAAGGAGCCAATATCCAAAATATATGAGGAACTCATACAACTCAACAAAAAACAAACAACCCGATTGAAAAATGGGCAGAGGACCTGAAGAGACATTTCTCCAAAGAGGACATACAAATGGCAAATAGACATATGAAAAAATGCTCAACGTCACTAATCATCAGAGAAATGCAAATAAAAACCACAATGAGATATCACCTCACCCCAGTCAGAATGGTGATCATCAACAAGACAAATAATAACAAGTGTTGGAGAGGCTGTGGAGAAAAAGGACCCATCATACACTGTTGGTGGGAATGCAGACTGGTGCAGCAGCTATGGAAGGCAGTGTGGAGGTTCCTCAAAAAATTAAGAATAGAATTACCATATGACCCAGCAATCCCTCTCCTGGGTATCTACCCCCAAAATCAAACATTTATCCATAAAGACATGTGTGCTCCAATGTTTGTTGCAGCTTCATTTACAGTGGCCAAGCAATGGAAACAACCAAAATGTCCTTCGATAGACGAATGGATAAAGAAGTTGTGGTATATATACACAATGGAATACTAAGCAGCGGTTAGAAGAGATGAAATAGTACCATTTGTGATAACATGGATGGATCTTGAGAGTATAATGCTAAGCGAAACAAATCAGACAGAAGAAGTAGAAAACCATATGATTTCACTGATATGTGGTATATAAAATTGAAAACAACAAAAGAACAAGACAAACAAATGGAGGAACAAAAACTCATAGAGAAAGACAATAGTTTAGGCGGTACCAGAGGGCAAGGGGGCAGAGGGAATCTAGAAGAAGGTAAAAGGGATCTACTATATGGTGATGGAAAGAGAACTGACTCGGTGGTGAACACAAAATGTGAGATATAGATAATGTATTACAGAATTATTGTACACCTGAAATATATGTAACTTTACTAATAATTGTCACCCCAATTAACTTTAATTTAAACAAATAGAAAAAAGAAAGGAAAAGAAACAAATAACCACTCTTCTTTCTGGTACTCAAAAATTCCCATCTTTTTTGTTTCTGAAATACCATTAAAGCTGACATGTGAATTATAGATACAGAAGACAAAGATAGGTGAAGAATTTTGAAATCTAATGGATGTCATTAAATCATATTTAGAAATGTGGCAATGTTAGAGAAGATATTCAAATGTCTTTATTATTGTAGCCAGAGAAAATCATGGGAAGAAAGTATAATTTAATTAAGCAGTAAATAGAAGGGAGCAGGAAATTACATCCACCAAATTAGGCACCTTTAAAAATGGTTCCATCTGTGTAATCAGTGCCTTGGGAGGAACCCAGGATATATACCCAATACTTCTAAAGTGACTTCAAACTTATTAATGATAAACAAATATACCAACAATTACAGCAAACTTACTATAGCAAATAATACAGTGGTTTTTCATTTTCCACCAAGTAACCTCAGCATGCCCATTAGTAAGTTAAGAGATAATTAAGATATAAAGAAGGACGTGAAGTTTAAATCACTAATGCTTTATTATTAGGTTTAGAATAATCAGTTTTGTTGTTTTTTTTTCTTTTTTTATGAAAGTGCTTGTAATATTTAGAAGAATGTGGTATATTTGAATGTGGTATATATTTTATTTTTAGCCAAAATATCTCAGATGATTTGAATTTCTGTTAACAGTATTATAATTTTAAGGGAACTTAACAATTTATAAGTTTGGACTTGTGAAAATTCTTTAAGAGGTTTAGGGAGAGATTTTCCTGTTAAAGCTGTGAATTTTCTCTGTCATGCCTGTGAAATGCCTAAAGAAAACTAAATATATCTAATTTATAAATGCAGGTAAAAAAGTTTAAAGAAACTTTGTAATTTTAAGTAGAATTATTTAAGGTGTTTCATTCTTTTCAGTTAATTTATATTATTCAAAAGCCTTGCTGGAAGTATTTATTTGCTTCCTATTAAATCTACAAAACAAATTTTATAAGTTAAAGATTCATACAATATTTATAAGTTAACTTGAATAACAAATTTAAAATACAAAGTTCTTATAGTTTCCCATAAACATTCAATGGCACCATTAAATAAACTTAGAAAAAATTCATATGTAGAATTTTATTCATTTTATTTTGCATTGAAACATTTGAATATGCAAAATCATGTCCATGCGGTCCAGTACATACAATTTTAGCATTAGAATATCTTCCTAGACATTGTTTACTGTTTATCAATAAGTAGTGGTTCTCTTTATCACTGATAATGCTGTGCTTCAAAATATTATTGACAGTCTAAAAATATACAAATCTTGAGAAAATATCTTTTAACTGTTCCCTTTAGTGTTTTATATTTATTAATATCTGATGTATTTAGTTCTAATTTTTTTTCAAATTATCCTGCTTTTTTATAGCTTTATAGTTTTTGTAGTTTTTTTTTTTCTTTTTTTCCTTATATTGGCTTCACTGAGATTTCTGGGTACCTATATTTCCCTCTTGTTTGTTTTACCATAGTGATTTGGATATATTCTACTATTTCGTAACTATCCTTAACATTTTTAAATGAATATTTAACATAAAATCTAAAACAAATAAAGAAACAAAAACTCATAGACACAGATAACAGTTTAGTGGTTACCAGAGGGTAAGGTGGGGAGGGCGGAAGGTAGAACAGGGTAAAGGAGTCAAATATATGGTGATGGAAGGAGAACTGACTCTGGGTGGTGAACACACAATGTGATATATAGATGATGTATTACAGAATTGTGCACTTGAAACCTATGTAATTTTGTTGACCATTGTCACCCCAATAAATTTTAATGAAAAAACATAATATAAAAATATTTTTAAAATACAAACTGATCAACAGGATCAAATTAAGACAAAAAGACAGACTGCCTTATATGTTGCTTTATATTGCTGGGATGATGGGCTCCTAGACAATATAAAATTATCGAGGAGTTGTGCAATAAAAAATTATTACAAATGTAGAGAAAGAAATAAAAATCAAACACTAATAATGACAAAAAAAATCTGAAACAAATCAAGACTTCCACCCATACTCATCAGAAATACAAGGAAGTTAGAATCCTAAAACTCTAATGGAGCTCTTCAGTCTGTAGTTTGTGGCCTGTTAAGTTTCTATAGATCACAAGTGAGTGCTTATGTTTTTTTTTTCATACTTTCAATCTCTGCTTACATCTACACATTGACCTATATGCTTACTTGTTTCTAGTCGTACACATTCCTTTTCATATTTCACAATTTGTTTAAGTTATTGTTTTTGAAACGTACTCATTATTATCATCACTACCACTACGACTATTACTACTACTCTTCTTACTACTCCTTTAATTTCAGCAGTTATCATTTGGGAATGTACTTATTTCAGTCCTGAATAACAGGTTAGGTAGGAATACATTTCAAGCTGACTGTCATTTTCTCTCAAAACTTTATAATATATTGCATTTTCATTGTTCCTGTGAAGAAGTTTGCTATTAAATCAATTGTTTTTCCTTTCTATCTGCAGGCTTTTACCAATATTCCAGGATCACTTTATTCTTCTTCATTCTCACTATCTTTTGCCTAAGTATGGACTTAGATGCAGCCTCACCAATACTTGCCAGTGACAATATTTATAATTCTATGCAATGTTTTTAGGTGAGTGGCAGTATCTTTTTGTGGTTTTATTTGCATTTCCATGATAATTAATTAAGTTCTGTATCTTTTCATATGTTTATAAGGTCACTTGGTTATCCTCTCTTATGAAGTGTCTATGCATGTTTCTTTGTCAATTTTATTGCTGAGTTGCCATTACTTTTTTCCAAATGATTATCTTCTAGTTAACTCAGTAAAATTTACTGAAATGGTAATTCTGCCCTTTACTTTTGTCTTAAGTCTAGGTAAATATATGGTATGAGCCTATTTCTGAACTCCTTCCTTTCCAGTGCTTCCAAAAAGTAGCCCACACCAGTTGCACAAATATCCCCTAACAATGTCATGAAACTGGGACCTCCTCCCCCAGTTCTACTGAATCACACTCCAGGTGACTCTGATGTACAATACAGTTTGGAAACCACTCTTTTGTTCTTTCATTGGTCTACTTGGCTACATTTGCATTAATACCAACTGAATACATTACTATAACTCTACATCAGTGTTTCATTTTTCCTTAGCCACACATCTGTTGGGACACAGACCTGATTTAATGTTTCTCAATGTTTTGTGACTTTCTGTTTAGAAGTCTAGTACATCATTTGTGACTATATATCTATATATATCTATATGTATCTATATATATATAGTCAGATAGATAGATAGATAGATAGATAGATAGATAGATAGATAGATAGATAGATAGATAGATATGTGTGTGTGCGTGTGAATGTATATATGTATATTCAAATTTATTTCAAAATTTTGTTGGTGGCTTATAGCAAAACAAGTAATTTTTATATTTGATCTTGCATCTTGTGATAATTAATTTCCTTATTAATTTTAATAATTTAAATATGGACACTATAATTACTATGAACCTAATTAGGAAGTCTTATAAAAATGATAATTTTACTTCTGTATCAATCTTTATTTTTTTCTTGCCTTATCCTCTTAACTTGGTATTTTCATATTATTTTTAATGAAAACAGTTTTAGCTCTCATGCCTATCTTTTCTCAATCTCAGGAGTAAACATGTCCATATTTTACTATTAACTACATATTGCTATCCAATTTGAAACCCTGAAGTATTTTCTAATACTTTACTGCCTTTGAAAATTCTAAACTCAAGTTCTTTTGTTTTATTTTGTTTTCTTGCTGTTGTTGTTGTTTTTGTTTTTGGTTTAGTTTGGTTTTCACCTCTGTGAAACTGCTATTAGGTTGGCGCAAAAGTAATTGAGGTTTAAAAGTTTAAAAATAACTGCAAAAACCACAATTACTTTTGCTCCAACCTAATACAATCTTTAATAGGTTCTCTGTGTTTTTCGAAACTACTGTCCTGTCAATTTAATCTGTACATGTCTTAATAAGAATATAGTGTTAAGTGTCATGATCATTTCTCTGAGCTCTCTTCTCTCCCAAATATTATGCTCTTAAGTTCAGATGCCTTTAAAGCTTAGAATTCTAAATTCTGTATGGTGAGTCCTGTGAAGTTTACATTATCTATACTGCTTTTTCCACAACTAAACAGATACTCATTCCATGAGCATGGAGATGACATGGAAAGGAAATGTTCTCACTTCAATACGTGTCCATCTCTGCAGGTTTTGACCTTAAGTCCTGATGGCCATAGCAGCTCTCCAATTATCTTCAAAACACTGTTTTAAATTTTCTTTTTAATCTAGATAATGTCATACAGAACATTGGTCTACTACAATCAAATTATGGTAAAATTTTTGTTTATATGACCATAAAGAAAACATTTATTTTGTTGTTGTTATATTTACTTATTATAACTTAATGTTATTACTTAGGAAGTTTTTAACATGCTTATGTTATAGTTCCTATTTGAAAAGTGTATTATATGAAGTTCTGTAAGGTCGAATACTCCTTTTCTATCTTTTCCTGCTATATTTCCTGAATGGTTGTATCTTCAATTACATGGTTTTAAATTTTGAATTATGAGCTAGTGATAAATAGTTTATGTTTAATGTCTGGAAATGCTAGGTAGTGTTGCATTTGAGTTAAAAAATCTAACTAGATTTTAACGTTTTTTTTCTTGGCTGGGCACTCAGTACATCACTAGCTAGGGAACACTCATCTTAATATTTCCACTTGCATTTTCAAGCACTCAAGTAGCTAAGCCCACTTGACAGTGGGCCATTGTTATGAGGGGATTCATTTATTTTTTATCCTTTTAAACAAAGGCCAAGCCAACTTTTGAAAGTTTTCCTGATATCTCTTGGCTTTGGTGAATTTGATTTCTGGTCCAGCCTTTCTTTGAGGTCATAGCCTTTAGAAGCACCTGGCTATATGGAGGATCCCCTTTCTAAGTCTCTCATCATATGCGGGCTCTTTATCAAGGCCATGTTTATATCTTTGCATGGGCAATAAACACAAATCTTACTCTCATCCATCCCTCAAAACACACATCCCTGGGAATTCTGGGACTTTTGCACAATTGTTTCATTTGATAATGTTCTTTATTGTTTCATATAGTACTGCTCAATAATTTACTAAAAAGTTGCTACTAGTCTTATGTTAACATATATTTTATTATATAATTATATTATATAAGACTGGGTATACAAGACCAGTTATAATATGATATGATATGATATGATATGATATGATATAATATAATACCAGGTCTTACATTAATTTTTGCTGCAAAAGACACATTAGAGCTGATGGTCTGGCTCGGTCTTATTTTGGGGGAAATACAGTACTTATTTTTGGTCCCTATATTTTTGCTACTTTTCTCTGAATTTCGATGTACATTAACACATTATTTTGATATTCTTTCCTTCATTTCTAGCTATTTGAACCAGGGCAGTGTCTATGTGCCTACAAAATACCAGAAATGAATGTTCCAAGGGATGTCTCTACACATGTTAAATAAATGGTTGATAGCCCAACCAATGTATTCATTTCTCATGCTGAAAGGATTTGCAGTGAAACCGCACCAGGCCATCATGTAGGCTGAAATAATCACTGTAGTGCTGCAGAATTTGAAATGAGTTGACCAACATATCACAAATGAGTTTACCTCCACAGTAGCTTGGAAACTCTATGAATCCCCACATTTAAGCGACATATGGTCGAATACAGAAATTGTAGTTTATCCCTTAAAAAATTAATTTTCTGCAGTAGTTAGAAACTTCATTGTTGTTCAATTTAGAATTAAATACCAAGTTCATATAAACAAGTAAAGTAAGTCAAAACATTAAAGACATTACCATTAGGATTGCAAGTACAATTTCTGAAGAAAGTCAAGCATCAGAAGTTTTCAAATGGAACACTGTAACAAGAGAGTTCTTTCTGCAGCAGAGTCAAGTCAGCAAGGCTGCCCATAACTGTACTTTATCACAAAACACAGACCTGCATGGCTGAAAAAGATAGTGCTTCAATGCCAGACAGAAACTGCGTGGTGAGCTTGGCAGAGCAGGCAAGCACTTTCAGCAAGAAAGCAGACAAGGAGTGTGGCAGCCCATTACTTCCATAGGGAATGGATAAATAGCTAGGAGACTAAAAATAGACAATACCATGTTTGCTATTAATTGAAAATAAAATGATTGCCTCTCTTCCCAATTCCTTTTGATGAATATTAATCACTTCATGCTATTTTAAAATTGGGAGCTGCACCAAAATATCTATGGTCAATTAGAAAGCAAGGTCATAATTTTCTACATTTGAATTTTTTAAAACACAAGTTGCAAAACATTTTCATGTTTTTATACATTTTCATGTTTTTTGTGTCATTCTAAATCAGTTTGTCTAAATACATACAAATATATATACCCATGGAAAAAAACATTTTGTGTCCACTTCAGTTATCAAAATTATTGCATACTTTAAAATCTGCTAATTTAAAATATAATTTTACTGGAATAATTATTTAGATGCATAAGCCATTGAGAAAATTCTAAATCATGATATCCTTTCCCAAATGAGAAGTCAATTTTTAAGAAGAGAGAAATGTTATTTTAAATTGTTATTTTCATTAATTTATTCACTTCTAATGAAATAGCACAGGAAATAAACAATGAGCGTTAGTGACAATATTAAACAGACAAAACTAATTTCAGTGTTATATTAAAGTTATGACGAGAAGGATATATTTTCAAAAACCTTAATCTGTTCTAATGAAAGTGGTTTTAAGAAGAGTCATTTAGTAGTATTTTAACATGTTTATGATTATTTCAATAGTATTTTCATATCTATAAAGCATACAGTGAAAAAGTAGTGACTGAAATAAATTAGGAAAGATCATATCATAATGCTAGACATTTTAGGTTCATCATGAAAAGATGATGCTCAATGAAATGATTATATTTTCACAGTGCAAGCCTTTCCAGTGTATTGTGAAAACACTCTAATTTATATGCACCGTAAAACAAAAATCCCAGGACATGGAAAATGAGATTTTGTCTTTTCATTACTGAAAAATGGACTGTAACATTTAGCTCTATATTTGTCAGTATTAACTTTTCTATTCAGAGACACATGATTATCAGTTGAAAAATAAAAATAGGAGCTTGGGTTATATAATATACTGAATGTCCTTGCAGGAAAATGATAAATATCTAGAATCTCGTTAATACTTTCAAAAATAAAAAAATAAAAAGACTGATTATAATCAAGGCATAGGTTCTCTATTCCTAAATACCCCAGCTATTTTATTAAACTACAGTCCGTGGAGATACTGTTTAGGTCTGTCCAGGGGCAGATTATGTCAATGGTTTTCTCAGAGTCTCCAATCACTCAGTTTCATTGTGACTTTGTTGAAGAGAAGCATGACTACAGTATTCAGTAGCTGACAGCCAATCTCCCTGATTTCCCTTCCTACTCTGATCTTGTGTGTGTGTGTATCCTTAACTGATCATTTGTCTGAGTTGGAGCTTCATGGGATCAGTTACAACTTAGGAGGAGGGATACAGAGAAAGTAAAGAAGCAAATACATCTTCATAACTGAAAATCAATTGAATTGATATATAATTAGCTTTTTAGGCCAAAGAGACTTTTTCTACTCCTTCAAAAAACACATGTATCTAGAGCAGATTTTTGAGATGTCACATCACTATGGTAATTTCCAGTTATTGACCTGTGTTTCTGCATATCGAACAGACAGGTTAACAATGATGGTGATACTGAATATGCAGAACTGACTGAGAAGCTACCTATAGACGACCAAAGCCAGTAACACAAATATTAGCTAATGTGAGATCAATTATGTGCTAGTTGCATTATATTATTGACTCTTTAATTATCATTAGTACTCCCACATTACAGTTAAAGGAACTGTGGGTTAAAACTACTAATATGTTGTCCAATGCCATACAGCTGGTAAACGGCAGTTTAAACACAGGCATCCTGAGCTACACTGCAGTTTCCATCCCTGAGCTAAACTACCAGTTGGAATGAGTGTATCACCAGTAAGTATTTGGAAAAATAGGTGATCTAACAACGAGTAGATAATGTTGCCCAGAGGAAATAAAATGCTGGTGATAGATACAAGTAGTGGAGCTGACAATTTCTGAAGAATAAGGGCTCCCACTAGAGAGGCAGAAAATAATAAAGCAATTAAGACAGGAGCCCATGAATTTGATTAAGGTAGAGGATTTGGGTTGAGATCTCTGAAAGTATGGTACAGAGTTGTAACACAAATTGATGAACTGGAGAGCTTACTAGGGCTGAATAAAAACAGGCAGAAGTAAAGTGCTGTTATAAGATGAGTGATACCAATAAAAGAGCTCCAAAGGAAGGCTTCTTAAACTGAGACCATACTCCTGGGCTTTAAGAAGAATCATCCCTCTGAATATGAGGTCAGACAATTAAGTTCAAGAACTCATCCTTGAAAAAGTGCTGCATACCTCATTGCTGACTATCACTATGTTCATCTTTGAAGTACTCTCCTTGGGAAGCTATGCACCAACGCCAGCGCCTAGTCCACCCTTCAAAGCAATTTTGGAACTCTTTTTCTGGAATGGCCATCAGCGCTGTCATCGCGTTATCCTTGATGTCCTGAATGTCATCAAAATGTCTTTCTTTCAATATTTCTTTTAACTTTAGGTAAAGAGAGAAGTTACTGGGGGCCAAATCAGGTGAGTAGGGAGGGTGTTCTAATACAGTGATTTGTTTACTGGCTGGAAACTCCCTCATAGACAGTGCTGTGTGAGCTGATGCATTGTCATGATGCAAGAGCCACGAATTGTTGGCGAAAAGTTCAGGTCGTCTAATTTTGTCATGCAGCCTTTTCAGCACTTCCAAATAGTAAACTTGGTTAACTGTTTGTCTAGTTGGTGCAAATTCGTAATGAATAATCGCTCTGATATCAAAAATGTTAGCAACATCATTGCAACAAGTTCATGAACTTCATTGTCAGACTTCATTAAAAGAAACACCAACATAGCAATTGCTAGTTTAAAATAAAATTTTATATTTATAGTCTTTTAAGCTATTAATGCGCTTTACTTATGTTCACTGCATGGTATTAAATAATAAATCCACAAATTTTATTTAGAGTGATAAAAATATCCATCTGTATTTATATGAAAAAAAGTTGACTAGAAGAAATTTTATTATCTTATGAATACTGTGACTAAACTTTAAATCACAGTGTGTTTTTTTAATAGGCAAATGCACAAAAATTGCCAATAGTTCAATTTAATTAACCCTAATTAGCTTTCAGCATGTTTCTAAATGTAATTGCAGTGCATTTTTCATGGGTTTACATTTTATAATGTATCAAATGTTATTATTGGTTGTGAGCATTTTATCCTTAGTAAGTAAGTTGATATTTATCTATGGTGTGTTTATGTGTTAATATACAACTACTAAATCTTTTCTAACATAATTTATTGGGATTGGTTTCAAAAAGAATTTTTATTGTGATATAATATCTCCAACGGCTGGAATATTATATAAAGAAATATCTATGTTATTAGGTACAGTCAAGTTTGCTTCTAGAATAATTGCATCATTGAAACACTTGAGAATCCTGTAGCTTTCCCAAATCTAATTTAAACTTACAGATATTAGGCCGCTTATAGCTTTTCACCACCACCTCTCCCCAAGGAGTGGGTATGTGTGTATTGTAGGCCAGCAGAGATTAAACAGTTCTAAAAAAAATTTAAACTCCCTGAATTAGATTACTGTTGTATTTTTAGACCAAGCAACATTTCCATTTTTACAATTTTATTGTACAGTCATCAATTCTCTATGAAATTCGCAATAAGCTTAGCTGTCACTTGTTTACTATCTATGTAACATAAAGCATTGTCTCATACCTAGGAAAATCAATAATATCTAAATTTTAACATTGGGATGGAGAGGTGATTATTCTGCCCCAAAATATGGCACCCATTGGTCAGCCATGGCAGTTGATTTGATAATTAATTTGAGCTAAGCCATTGAAAAATCCTAGTTAAAATGCAAATGTCTTTTAGATAAGAGGACACTTCAGACTTAGTAATAGTAACAATAGCATCCTTTTTGACCAATCTTATACTTGCATCTTGCAAGTGAAAATAGACTAAACAACAAAGGACTAAGTTTATACAACACTTAAAAAGTAAACCATTTAACATGACACCTGCCCAGTAGGCTATGTTATGCTGCCTCTCACAATTTAATGGCATCAACTAATTTTATGTATTAGCACTCTTTGCAAATAGAGATTTAAATAGATTTAATCCAGTTCCATTCATTTCATATTTGCAAAACTTACCATAGACATTTTTAAATATATTAAAATGAATATACCAAAAATACAGTGGAGCATAGAGAAGGGAGTGATTAACTTGCTTTGAGAGTGGGGTCAAGAAAATCATTTTCAGAGAAAAATTAAATAGAGGAGGGGAACCATGCTCTGATTAAGAAAAAATACTTCTAATCAGGAAGAAAGCGTACTCAGGAATGATTATTGCAATTTAGTAAGGAACCTATCAGACCATAACAAGTCTCTAAGAGGCCAGTCTCAAGGAGTAAGATGCTTTATGTCAGGGGTTGGCAAACTATGGCCCATGGGACAAATCCAGTCTGAGACCTGTTTTTGCATTGGCCCATGAACTAAGTATGCTTTTCCCAATTTTAAGGGCTGTAAAAAAAAAAAAAAAAAAAAAAAAAAAAAAAAATCAAACAGAGACAGTCTGTGGTCCAAATGTTTAAAATATTTTCTCTGTTTTTTGTATTGTTTTGTGTTTGTTTGTTCTTTTTTTTTTTAAACTTGCCAAATTGTGCATTACTACAAGACTAAGGGCACTAAGAGAGTCAGTAAGGGAATAGAACAGGAGATAAAGGAAAGAATGGAAAAGGTAAATTCAGGAAAAAGGTTAGGATAAAATTAACCTATTTTGTGTTTTCTGAAAAGCAGGGATAAGAAGAATAAAAAGAGTTTTAAACATTAGCTCCATTAAGGCAAAAGGAGATGCAAAAGAGAAAAATAAATAACAGTATGCATTGTTTGCATCAAAGCTTTATTTTCCCTTTATTAATTATGTCAATAATTCTCAAAATGTTATACTGACTTACTTCTCACCTGAACTCCAGACATATGTAACTAATGGCCCATTTCACATTTCCACTAAGATACGCACTCCGTATGTCCAAACCTGTATTTATGCCTTCCACCATCCACTCCCCAGTTATCCTCCAGTGTTTAACTCAGACAGGTCCTAATTGTTACATTAGAAATGTCCTCAACAATTACTTCTCCTCTTTGCCCACATTCTCAAAAAATCACCAAATCTTATTGACTTTACTTATTAACATCCTTGAAACCAATTCATGTCTCTTCATCTCCTCAAACATTTTCTTAGGCAAACAAAGAATATTTTACCTTAACCATTGCATTTACCTCTTAAGCATTATTTCTGCTTCCACTTGTGTACTCTCCAATGCATTTGCCAAATAAATAAATTAATTAAATTGAAAATCACATCCCTGATAAAGGACTGTATATATATATAAAAAAACAAACTCAAAACTCATTAATAACAAAACAACCTAACTTAAAAAGAGCAATCAGTTTGAATAGACACTTCACAATAAAAGCTATAAGGCTGACAAATAAGTCACCTTCTCCCTTTATCTTTACGTGGTCTTTCTTCTTTGCTTCTCCATCTTAATCATGTTTTCTTGCAAGGACACCAGTCATATTTGATTAAGGCCCATGTATGTGACCTCATTTTAATCTAATTACCATTTTAAAGAACTTACCCCCAACACAGTCACATTCTTAGACAATGGGGGTTAAGACTTCAACATATAAATTTGAGGGGATGTGATTTAAAAAGCTCAACACATTGGGGAATCAATTTTAGAGGGACAGGGTAAAACTTTTTTAGGATAATAAGACCTCTGTAACATGTTCCCAATGGAGGGTATATGGTGGATTGCGGAACTGTTATATACGTAATGGATTGGATATGATAATCAGAATTAACTCTACAGTTAAAAAGGGTGAATTATCAGAGGGTAAGGGGGGTTGGGAGTGGGAGATGAGGGTAAGGGGGATCAAATATATGGTGATGGAAGGAGAACTGACTCTGGGTGGTGAACACACAATGGGATTTATAGATGATGTAATACAGGATTGTACACCTGAAGTCTATTTAATTTTACTAACAATTGTCACCCCAATAAATTAAAAAAAAAAAGGTGAATTTTACTTTATGCACAATGTACCTCTGAAAGCTAAAAAATTTCAGACCTCAAACTTCATAGCTTCACCACTTTGGGTTAAGCTTTAATATCTACTAAAATAAAGGTATGTCTGAAAAATAAATGTAAAATTAAATGTAACAATATGGTATTTAGACTAATATATACTTATTATGTACCTTCCCCCTCCTCTCTCTCTCCAAAGTTTAATACAGCACCATTCATTCTAATTGTATTGGTTCACTCTATGAAAACTTAACTGTTTTCATGGACAGTTAATATGATCCTTCTGGTCAAGACAAAACTTGCTGACATGCAACTTCCTGCCACTGTACATGGCAGCTCACTGGCTTGGAAGAGTCATAAGTTTGTTTAGGAAACTCTGATATTTCTTTCATTTGCCCCACATTTTTTGCCATTTAAAAAAAATTCATAATGGAATAAAATAGCTTAAATATTCATTACAAAGAAAATGGCATGAAAGTCAAGGAACTTGGGGGAGAGAATTCTGAATCTCAGCTCACTAGGCTAAAATAATTAAAAAGATAATAAAAGGATTTAAAACTTCAATGGGTTGCTATATCTCTACATTTTTTGTTGTTGTTGGAGAGCATTTTTTAAAATTTGTTTCCTAACAAGAATATAAGCATATTTAAACACATGTTACATATATGTAACATTTACATATTTTACATATATGTAACATTTACATAGATGTTACATATTTTTAATTCTAAGACCAATGGTTATAATATGTTTAAAATATTATATTTTCATCTCTTTTGACAAGAAAGGAGAGGAAGAATTTAGTTTTATTTTACTAAATATTAATCTTATTTTAACATTACAAAAAGAAAAGCTAGTCTGAATATAAATGAGGCTTTCTTAAGTCTTTCATACTTTTCTAGTGTCTAGATTTTTCAGGAAACATTCTATATTGAAAGATCGAAAGCAAAAGCAAGCAAATCCATGTTTACCAGAAAGCACTAGACTTCTGTCTATTAGTTTACCATCTTTCTTCTATTTAGTTTACCACCAATTACTGTTTGTATTTACTTTCTATTTTAATATATAACAGGAAGGCACTTAGAAACTGCTTCGTACTTATGGACTGAACAAACACAAAGTTTGTCACTTGAAACAGGTGTGATTCTAGAGCTTCCAGTTTGGAGTATAATTTGGTAGCAAAATAAACAAACAAAAAACAAAAACAAAATATAGATTTCTCTAGATTATCACTTTCAAAAACATAGGAAATACAAATCCAACAACATTAATTTTTATTTCAGAGAAGGGTGAATATCACTGGGATGTTTTATAAACTTTTCTGTCCTCCATGTACCTTCTGGCTTTGAGGTCATGGAGATTGTACTCTGATCATTCCAGTCCTGGCAGGACAGTCAGGAAAATTCTCAAGACACTTATCAGTCCATCATACTTAGGATGTAAATCTACAAATCAAAGTTCCACTATCAACAATGCCTATCTTCACTCCTTCTGAGACACTGTTACTAAAACTCCTGCATTGTTCTACTTGGCTGAGGTTCCCACTTTTATCTGATTTTATTTTTTATTTATTTTATTTATTTTTTTAACTTAAAGTATGGTTGACCTATCCTGCTTTGATTTTAAATCTTGGTAGGGCTGTAACTTGTATCCCAATTGTAAGTTGGACTATAATGATACTATTTTCTCTCAGCTTCATGAGATATGCAAAGCTTTATTCCTAGGTAACATGCCCCACTTTCCTAAAACCATGGATTAGTTCCTCTTTTTAACATTGAAATTTTTTTCCACTTTCTTCTTCTCTATTACCAGCTCCCCCTAGTCCATGCCCCAAGAATATAGCCACATTTCTTATCTGATTACATTTAGGTAATAGTCTGCTTATGGGTTTCCTGCAAAACCCAAGGAGAGGAACTGTCAGACAGGGGCTTAGAACTTAGTAAGCAATGAAATGGGTCATCCAGAAATTGGATATGTTGATGAGCATGAGACAGATGTTTATAAACAATTCATCACAAGGTTACAGGAGGAAGTTTATATATGAAAATAAAGTCTAGAATACAGACACTGTGTTTACAAGTAATTAAGAAATAGCAAAATAGATTTTAGTGTCCAGAAGTAGTGAAACAAATACACACACACACACACACACACACACACACACACACGAGATGAGACAATTAAGTTTGCAAACCCCTCCTAGAAAAAGTGCTACATAATCATTGCTGAATATCACTATGGTCACCTTCGAAGTACTCCCCTTGGGAAGCTATGAACCAATGTCAGTGCTTAGTCCACCGTTTAAACCAATTTCGGAAGTCTTTTTCTGGAATGGCCATCAGAGCCATTGTCGTATTACCCTTGATATCCTGACTGTCATCAAAATGCCTTTGTTTCAATATTCCCTTTATCTTCAGGTAAAGAGAGAATCATTCAGGGCCTGATCAGGTGAGTAGGGAGTGGGTTCCATACAGTTATTTGTTTACTGGCTAAAAACTCCCTTATAGACAGTGCCATGTGAGCTGGTGCATTGCCATGATGCAAGAGCCATGAATTGTTCGTGAAAAGTTCAGGTCATCTAACTTTTTCACACAGCCTTTTCGGCACTTCCAAATAGTAACTTGGTTAACTCTTTGTCTAGTTGATGCAAATTCATAATGAATAATCCCTCTGATATCATAAAAGGCTAGCAATATTGTTGCAACAAGTTTACAAACTTAATTCTCAGACTTTGTGTGTGTGTGTATTTTATATATCTCTACCTATGTCTATATCTATCTATCGATCGATCAATCGATCGATCAATCGATTGATAGATAGATAGATAGATATAAATGTGTAGGGTTCCAACAAGTAGGACAAGATTGGGGACTCTTAAAGGGAATCTAAGAGCAAATGTGAGGTGTGATCAAACAATATTAGGAAAGCTTAAATAAAAAAAAAATATTACAGTAAGAGACACATTGCCATTAATCCCCCTCAAAATACTCCCCCTCACTTCTAACACACTTCTCACATCGTACTTGCCACTTTCTGAAGCAGTTCTAAAAGTTCTCTTTCTTGAGTGTCTTTAGTTTTGCTGTTGTAGCTGCCTTGATGTCCTGAATTGATTCAAAATGTTTACCTTTCATGGTCATTTTTACTTTGGGGAAGAGCAAGAAGTAACAAGTTTCCAGATCTGGTGAATAACATTGATGAGGATATACCATAATGTTTTTATCTGACAGAAATTGCTGTACCAGAAGCGATGTGTGACACACAGCATTGTCATGATGGAGAATGAAACTGTTTGCCCATTTTATGTTAATGTGTTGTTGGCTGTCCATGGTTTACAGCACACTTTAAAACACTCCTTCTTTCAACCGTAGGTCACACCCAACTGACTGCACCGAACAAGTTGAAATTTGTCACACTCTGTTACTAGGGTTTGATGCACCGCTTCCTGTATTGAAGACCCCTGCCTTTCCATTGGATGGTACTCAGCAGCAGCATTCACTGTATTTTGTGATCACGAGGCTCTGGACAGTACAACTAAAGACACTCACAAAAGAGGAGAAAATTACAAGAATGAAGTGAGGGGGAGTGTTTTCAGGGGGATTAACGGCAATGTGTCTTTTACTGTAATATATATTTTAATTTAAACTTTCACTGTATTGTTTGATCACACCTCATACCATGCAGAGATCGAGACTCATTTAACACTGAAGTCTTGTCTTCAGGAAAGAATGCCAAGTCACTGAGCCGGGTTTAGGAAACAAACTCTGCTCTGTACGGATTAAAGGAAAGCAAAATTCCTGATCTCATAGAAACTAGGAAGCCAGGAGTTAGTCTCCTCAGTTACCCTCAGCCACGCATCCTGAGAGAGACAATTTAAACTATTGGAATAGAATAGGAGTGCACCATAAAAGGTTCTTAAAAATAGCTGAATATTTATTTATTAAGATCACTCCAAAGTACTTCAAGGATGTTCTTCCACATACACTAATTAGAGTCATACATTAATGTTAGGTAAAGTAAGAACCCAGGGGGTTTCTATATATGCAATATCTTTACCTACAATTAAACCTTTTCTTAATGCAGTTAAATAACTCAATTCATTTTAAATTCTTCTGTGTTATATCCCCTACATCTTTCCCTGCAAAGTTTCAAAAGCTGGAATAAATAATTACTTTAGAGTGATTTCATATACCTGTTTGTCTATGTGCACTTCTGTGTGTGACTATAATTCATACTGGGATATATTTTTCTGTGAATAGAGGACTTCAAGATGTACCAAATCAGTCTTCTAACATCATTTTTGTGTCTCATCTAAAATTTTTCCTATGATAGAAGCTATTAATTCATGTAAGAAAAATGTTGAAAGTTAATATTTAAAATTCCTATATGTAAATATACATTTCTTTGCCACTGAAGAGTACAATTAAAGATGTCTTTACGTGTGTGTTATTACTTTGTTGTTTGTGCAACCATTTCTTCCACAGTTTTTATGAATATATGTCATATTCCTTCAACTCACTACACTTTTTAAAGATACTCTTTCAAATAATATTAATTCAATATCAAAAGCTTCTAATTTTTAGTCCCATTACTTAAAAGGTAAAAGAAATTGCATTCAAATTACCCAGGAGTATAAGATCCTGACTCTACGTAATTACTTTTAAATAATTTCTGTCAAACATGAATTTAAAGTGAGTTAATTCTTTATGTATTTTTAAATATTATCAAATATGAGTGTTACCTAGAATTTTACACAAAAATGGTCTATTTTCTCAAAAGAGTGTTTGAGTTATAATTTTCAGGCCAAAAATGTCATCACGCTGATTATAGACTATAATTTATACAACTTTTGTGTTGTAGATATAATTTAAATATTTTTAAATTTTTAAATATTATATTTTGCTACAAATATATTTTTTTATTTTACTATTTGTAAGCACTTTAAATAATTTGAAATTTTAGATGGCATGACTTTATGTGAGTTTGTTAACACACAGTTTTAACACATTATATTAATCCATTACCATTTGTAAGACTTAGTAGCAAATACTTGATTTAGTAATAATGATCAAATAAGGAATGCCTGACTTTACCTTTTGATCTCTAAGAGCTGTATTCAAACAATTAGGACCCATGGGATGTAATCATAGCAGAAATTTTATTTTTATTCTATCGTATTTTTTAAAACTATTCCGTAGGTACATCCTCTGCCCCTGGATAAAACTTGGGGAAATTTCATGATTTTCCAGAATCCTCTTAAGTGATAGAGAATCCTAAATTACTTATGTCAGAAAACACAGCCTTGATTTAGAAATATTATTTTATGCATTCCAATATATTACTCAACACTTCAATCTAAATTAAAGAGTAAGCCTTTTTTTTTCTTTTCACTTCCCCTACTAGTGCAGGTCCTCCCCATTTTAAGAAAAGCAAATAGTTGGAGCCTTCATTCTTTCTTGCTGGCTTCATTTGCCACTTCCTAGCGGCTGTTTCTGACCCTTCCAGAATGAACTGCAGTTTTAATTTGCATTAATCTCATGACTAGTGATATACAGTTTCTTTTCATACACACATTGGCAATTAGTACATCTATTTTTGTCAAGTGTTTGTTCAAAATATTTGCCTATTTATAACTGGGTTAGTTGTGTTATTAATAAGTTGCAAGAATAAAAATTACTATATATATATGCATATATGTATGTATGTGTATATATATATCTTCATATATATATATATATATATATATATATATATATATATCTTCATATACATATAATTTGTTTCATTTTCTTAAAAGTGTTTTTCAAAGAGCATATGCTTTAAGTATTGATGCCTTTATACTTAGGTCTGTGATCTATTTTCTGGCTAACTTTGGTATGTAATGTGATGTTTGGTTCAAGTTTATTTTGATCCAGCACACTTTGTTGAAAAGTATAGCCTTTCCCCCAATGAATCCCTTCCATACATTTGTTTAAAATCAATTGACTGTGTAAGCATTGTCTATTTCTAGACTCCATTGATCCATATGTCAATCCTTATTCCAATACTGCATTGTCTTGACTGCTGTAGTTTTACAGTTCGCTCGTCAATTAGGTACTTGTTCTCTAATCTGTTCTTTGCTTTCAAAATTGTTATGTCTATACTATGTCCTTAGAATTTCCAAATACATGTTGAATTAGCCTTGCCAATTTCTACATAAGTTTGCTGGGATTTCGATTGGCATTTTAAGGAATCTATAGATTAATGTGAGGATAAACTATATTTAACCATACTGAGCCTTCCAATCCAACAACATATATCTCTTAGTTTATTTTGGTATTTGTTACTTTCTCTCAACAGAGCTTTGTAGTTTTCAGTTTATAAAACTTGCACATATACAAATGTATTCATAAGTATTTTAAGTCATTATAATCTACTTAAGTGATAGTTTATAAAAAATTCAATTTCCAGTTGTTTGTGTATACAATTATTTTTCATATATTAATCTAGCATTTTATGGTCTGCAAAATTCATACCAGAGTTTATTAGATCCAGTAATGGTTTTTGTAGATTCTTTAGGATTTTCCACTTACTTGATCATATTCCTTACACACAAAATAGGTTTACTGCTTTGTCCTAATCGGATGTTCTGTCTCCCTTTCTATTTTTCCCATTCTGTCTCCTTCTCTCTCCCATTCTTCACCTCCCTTCCCATTCTTTCTTCCTCCCCCTCCTGTTCTCTCCTTTCCCTGGCTCCCTGGCTCCCTCCCTCTCTATATCTAGGACTATAGTACAACACTGACTAGACATAGTGAAAATGCTTTTCCTTTATTTGTTCCTGATCTTCAAGCCGAAGCATTTCCTATTTATCATTAAGTATAATGTTAGCTCTATTTTTTTTAACCTACGCTTTATTACATTGAGAGAACTCCTTTTTTATCCCAGTTTTCTGAGACTTCTTATCATAAATATTGTTGAATTTTGTCAGATTTATTTGCATTTAGTGAAGTGATTTTTTTTTCTGATTTATTAATACAATGGATAGCATTGACTGGTTTTCAAAGTTGAAACAGTCTTGAATTCCAGGGATAACCTCGACTTGGACATAGCGTAATAACATTTTTATACACTGGTGGATTCTAAATATCAACACTTTATGAAAAATTTAATGGATATGCTCATATATATGTTTATGCACACACATACACATATAAACATGCATACTTGTAATTTCATTTTCTGTTTTGTTCTATCAGTAAATGAAGGGAGAATAATTAAATCTCTGTGATGGTAGATTTTTCTACTTCTTTTCAATTTGTCAGCTTTTGTTTTAAACTCTTTATATGTTTACTATACAATATCACCAAAGAAGTTGCCAACAAGCATAAATACTTTTTAGAGTTTAATATTTATCATTAGGAGTTTTTCAGTTAAATATTTGTCAATAAAAAACAAGAAAAGTAATTTCATAATATTCTTCCATCAAACAAAATGTGTTTATTAAAGTTATATGGAAATATGAGATAGAGTTTGTCACCACAAAGAGTAATTTCTATAATACTAAATAAGCCATTTGATAGGCGAAAGTCACAGATATCCTGGTATGGGAGTAATAGGAAAACAACATGGGGTTGAGCTTAGGAAACTGAAATTAATTTTCACAGTTTAGCTGCCAGGTGGTCTCAGATGACATGGCTGTATAATCTCAGCGAGTATAGGTGTGAAAGTCATAATATGAAAAGGGACACATTCAAATAGAAAAAGAGACAATATTATAATTAGGCTTCATATTCATAGTAAAGTGTGAACGCAAAAGCTTTTCTACAAAATGTCTCTGAATTGTAGATGAACTATACAACTTTTTGTAAGATAAATATGGAGATTATGTAACTTTAACTCTTTGTATTATGAGTAACAAAAGCTACTTCTGGCTGATGTTTATGTTGAAGAATTTTTATTTTACCAGTTGCTGAGGTCAATTTTCAGTCATTCCAGTAATGGAAATATGCCTAACTGCCTGGTGCATGATCCTCTTATTTTTTCCCCCATGGAGAGTGTTGTTTTTAAATTAAAGCACGATCTGTCTCTTTTCCTATCTAATTAAGACACAAATATGATTTGGCCTGCTCACCACAAAATTGGCTGGAGAAATAATTCATTAGTTACTTTTCATAAGTCTTTAAAGAAGATTGTTTGTGTGATATGTATAATTGATAACATATATTGAGCAACATATATATGTATATACATATATGTACATATGTGTATATATATACACATATGTATATATGTGTATATATATATATACACATATATACACACACACATATATATATACATATATACATATATATACATGGCATGCAATATGTAGCTGAGTAGATTACACTGCACCTAATGAACATGCATAGCATTATGGCCTGGAGTAGGTATACAACTGTATTGGTATTTTTGTCTATAAATGAAGTAGCAGTATAAAATTAAAAATATAGTTTATTCCACTGATGACAACTACACATGCAGAATTACTGTGACAACAATCACATTTACGAATTCTACCGAAAAGAAAATCTCTACTGAACTTACTAGTGCTTCACTACCATTAAAACCATTGTTTTCACCTACCTCTGATTAATTTACAAACATACAATGCATGGTGACATTATTTCTCAGACTAAACACCCACATTATATAACTCCCTAAATCATAAATTAAATAATTTATTAAATCAAAGCTCTATCAATATTAAGTATAAATTACATTTGATTCGCTAGTAAGACTCATTTATGTTAATTAAATATGTAAGCTAAAGATCACATTCAGTTATACAAAGTAATTATAATTGTTCATTATTGAAGATGTTAAACTTTGAAAATATACTAAAATGTTTCCAAGGCTGCATATAATGATTTAATTAATTTATTAAAATTGCGGGAGTAAGAGACAGATTTATATTTACTGTTTATTTTATATAATCCATAGATTAACCTCTTCTTAGTTAAAATTTAAGCAGACCAGCAAACTCAATCTGCATTTATTTCTGAGCTATACATATTGAGAGTTTTTATAAGAATGCAATGTCTGCATATTTTATCTATGTATGTAACAAATATAGGTAATACTGTAGTTATAAGATAGCATGCATTTTTGTGTTATAGTATTAAATAAAATGTATTACACTAACAAAAGTAGATTTTTACACTCACTAAGCTTTCCTTAAAATATCATAAAATTAAAGTTCAATTTCAATTATGTCTCTTAAACACACTAAATGAATAACATTCTATTGTACTATACATAAAATCTTAATGTAAATAAAATGAGGTTATACAAGCTTTGAGTACATAATGTTATGTGTTGTATTTAAAAAAAATACAAATTCTCAGTGAACTAATACTGAAAGTTGATTACTCAACTATCAACATTACTCAAAATCCAATATGGTTGCAATTAAGAAGTCAAACCCTGTCAATTTGTTGATCTTGTGAAGCTGATCTCCGTAACACATGGCTGACAAAATATCAGTAGGGGCAGAAAGACAGAAAATGGAGGATTGTGAGAGGGAGAGATTATGATACAAATTTGGTTGTGGTGTATAACTCTTCTGATATTCTGTTACGTGAAATTGGTCATATAGTACCACATAACACAATGAGACAAAGGGTAAATGCTGGAAAATACAATATTTCTGTACCCAGAGGAAAACAAAATAGGCTTGGAGAAAATATTTCTCTCCTTACAAACACGAAACAAAAGAAACAGAAAGCTGACAAACATATACATAAAGTGTATACATACATTTTTCTGGGATTTCCAGGGCAGCAGTGCTGTTGAAAATACTGAATAGGCAAAAGCAAGAAGAATAATGTAATTGGTAAACCACAAGTGCTGTATTCACATAGACTTTCCTTATTTCAGGAAATCAAAATTAAGTACTCAAAGAGCTTCCTCTTCTACATTTCAAAATAGTGTTAAATATTCATTAACACTACAAGTAATGCATAATATAATATTTCCTTTTTTATTAACTTAGTTTGGTAGTTCTTCAATAACAAATTATCTTTTTAAATTGAAAATATAATATTCTTTTACTATGGATGAAAATCTGGGAAAAAAGGAACATATTTCACTGTAAAGCTAAAGTATTCTAATAAAGTGTCACTAAACAATTATAGTTACAGATACAGTGTTAAACATTTTCATACATCTTGTTTAATTAACATGAAATATTACTCTAAAATTGATTTTTATTCTTAAAGAAACCAAAAGATAATTTTGCATTTAATAGAGTCCTACTTTATGAGCTAATACTGAGTCACGGACCACAGGAATAAAACAATAATTATTCTTCATTGTAAAGTTATATTCTGCTATGCAATTAATTTGTTTAATTGTCCCTGGTGACATATTGTTCTTGGCTCAGAGTAGTTGAGTCTTGAGTTATAGTTATTTGTTCAATAATCACCACAGCATTCCAAAGTATGATAATGTTTTTTGCCATTATTTAATATACTACTTTAATTTTATAAAATCTTGAAACTGAACAACATACTAAAACTCACTAGATGCACTCTTATACTATGTATAGCTACCATTAGGGATATTTATATAAAACGTTAATGATATGTTTACATGAATAACAAAAATTTTTATGTTGTCCTAACACTAAAATAGAAGTACCATCTCCATAAACCAAATGGAAGCTAGAACTCCAAAGAGGATGACACTTTTGGAAATGGACTTTCAAGTTACTGAAGCCACGTGAAAACTAAAAATAAATCATTGGTTGTTATAGTATCCTTCTACAGTCAACATTTGGCTACCAAAACTTTGAGTTTTCTGGAAATTATATGGGTAAGATTGCACTGAATTCTATTTGATTCAGAATACAGAAATCATACATATTTTTAAAAAAAAGTTTCTCTGGAAATTCTCTGTCTACATCTGGGATTCTAAGGTTTGTAGGCCAACCAGAGTTTTTCCAATCACCTATCAGCAAAATGTATCTCAACAAAAGATTGCTCTAAGGTGCTACAGAAAATGCAAATGGATATCGAAGTGATTATTTCACAGAGGAAGGAATTCTTTATCACTATGAACAGCTCCTAACTTGTGACCATACTCTGGATTTCTTTTTCTAAATTATCTTGAACGATATGTTTATACTTTGATTTAAGAATTAAAATAGTAGGTTATCTCAAGAATGCCCATGAATTACACCTAACTTTAATTGCAAGTGCATTTCATGCATTTTGTTACTGAATTTTAAAGCTGATAACTAATTTCAAATTCATCACTTCATTACACATGACTAAAGTCAGTGCTATTAATGCTCTTATAAGAAATACTATATAAAAAGTCATGTTTCATTCTGAAAAGATGATTAAATAATTTGAGGTAATGCAAGAAAGCTTGTATTCTTTGAATGTTCTTACAGATATACCAGGAGAACAAACACTTTTTATTTAAATCATATTTATACATGGTCTACATCACTGAATACAAGGATGGCTTTTAGAAGTGTGATACTGCTGTAAAGTGTGGTTAGGTGAATTTAAAAGTGTATCAGTTTAATTTGTAGCCATCAATTTGGATGATAAGTTACTCAATTTCTTTGAGACTTCAATTGGCTTTATACTCATCTCACATTTTCATAACTCTTCTCACATTTTCATAACCATAATTACTCAGAATAATAAAAGCAATAATATATTACATGATTACAGCCTATGGATAAGTGAAATGAATGACACCAATTTTAAAAGGACTGGAGAAATTATTTTACTGTTGTAAATTAATTTCACTACCAGTGAAACAGTATAGTGATTTCTAAAAGTGGACTTAGTAGTTGTCAATGTACCTTTCATACTCTAAAGAAACCAATAAACATTTTTGTGAAATATATATATGTTTGCTATGCTAAGGAGAAAATATGGAGGTATATAAAATATTAAATTAAAACCAGAGAAGGCAGAAAAATAAAAATAGTGAAAGAACAAAAAAGAGCAAGGATTAGAATATAGTTTAAAAACAAAGCAAAAACTAATTATTATATCAATAATCATTTAAATGTGAGTGGCATATGTTCACCAATTAAAAGACAGAGGTCATCACAGTGGATTTAAAAAACAAAAGAAAACAAAGAACCCAGATACAACTACATGTTTTTTATAACATCTACCATAAATATAAAGACAAAGATTAAAAAGTAAAAGAATAGAGAAAGATATACCACACTAAGACTAATCAAAGGAAAGCTGAAAAAAATATATTAATTTTTGTAAGTCCACCTTCACAGCGAGGAAAGTTATCCAAGATAGAAAGGGGCACTAGATAATAATAAAATAGTCAAATCTCCAAGAAGACATAATGACCCATAATGTGTAAGTGCCTAAGAGCAGAGCATTAAAATACATGAGGCCCAAAATACAAGAAGTGCAAAGAGAAATAGGTGAATCCACTAGTGTAGCTGGTAACTTCAAAACCAATCAGTAATTCACAGATGTAGCAGGCAATAAATCATAAGGTTATAAATGAACTGGACAGCACCATCATCAACTGAATCTATTTGACATTTCAAGACTATCTGATCCAACAACAGCACAAATGTGCATCCTTCCCAATATCACATGAACCAATCACCAAGATAAACCAAATTTGGACCCATAAAATGCCTCCTATAAATTTAAAAGAATAGAAATTACACAGTTTGCCCTCAGATCATAATGGAATTAAGTTGGAAATCACTAAGAGAAATACAACTGGAAAACACTGACGTATTTCTAAATTAAACAATATACTTCTCAATAACACTTGGATTAAATAAATTTAAAAAGAGCTTCAACTAAATAAAAATGAAAATAAATCATATCAAAATTTTGGGGATGCAAAGTAAACTGCTTAAATGAAAATTTATAGCATTGAATGTATATATTATAAAATAAAAATCTAATACCAAAAATGTAAGTTTCTTCCTTTAAAAAAATCTTTATAAAAGATAATATCATATTAAAATTAAGCCAGATATAAAAAATAATAAAATATAGAATATAAATCTATGAAATTAAAAACAAATAATCAATAGAAGAGAATCAATAAACTGTAAAGCTGATTATTTGAAAATATTATAAAATTGATAACCTCTAAACAGACCTAACCAAGAAAAAAAGAAAGAAAACATAGATTATCAGGAATAAAAGAGTGGCCATCACTATTGGACTGATAGACATTAAAAGAAAAATAAAGGAATATTATGGACCACTCTATGCCTACAATATTGATAAGTTTGATGAAATGGACAATTTCTTGAAATATAGTCAACAGAAAAAAAGAAACAGATCATTTTAACAGGTGTATATTTCTTAAAGAAATTTATTCAATAAGTAATAAATCCAAACGGAAAACATAAGGCACTAATGCCATTAACTAGAAAACTTTAAGAAAGCAATGATACTAATTCTCTACAATCACTTCAAGAAGATAGAAGCAAAGGGAATACTTTCTAACTATGAAGCCAATACCAAATACCCTAATACCAAAACCAAACAAAGACATTACAAGAAAGAAATATCAAACACCAATATTTTTCATAAACATAAAAGCAAAAACCCAACAATGTATAAAAACTACTATACTCCATGAGCAAGTGGAATTTATGTCAGATATGCAAAACTTGTTCAACATTCAAAAATGAATTAATGTATCCATTACATCAATGGGCTTAAGAATAGATATTTGTACAAACAAACCTTGTTAAACTAACCTTTGTCTTCCTATTGACCTTCTTCACCATTGACAATCACTAGCCCAAACCTCTATGTCTCATCAATTCTTCATCAATTTATTTTTTGTCTAAAAGGTATAAAATCTGCTCTTGTCATTTTTCCAGGTTTTCATTCTCTTATGAAGAGAATGCACATGTACATTGTAAAAATTTAATAAAGTTTGTATACTTTTCTCATAAAAAAAGACTTAAGAAGAAAAACCACATTATCATATCAATAGATGTAGAAAAAGCATTTGATAAAATGTAACACCAATTTATGATAAAAGTTTTCAGCAAATAAGGAAGGAACAGAAGAGAACTTCCTCAACTTAATAAACATCTCCAAAAAAAAAAAAGGCCTTACTGCTAACATCGAACTTAATGGTGAGAAATTAGATGCTTTCACACTAAGACTGGAAGAATGCACAAATGCCCCCTCTCAACACTCCCATTCAACACTGAACTACAAGTCCTAGTTAAAAGTCATAAAATGGAAATAAATGGTTACAGATTGGGAAGTAATAAATAAAACTACCTGTGTCTGCAGATGATCAAATGATATGTGTTTATGTAGAAAATCACAAAGAATCAAATAAAACACATAAATAAACAAACAAACAAACAAACAAACAAATAAATAAATAATAACTGGATCTAAGAAATCATAGCAAGATTACTGGATACTAGATTAATATAAAGTCAACTGCCTTGCTATGTACCAGCTTGAAACTAAAACCATAATACCATTTATATTCACACCAAAAAAATTCAAATACTTAGGTAAAAATTTCACAAACTATGTGCCAGACCTGTATGAAGAATACTACCATTTTAGTCTATGAGGCTGCTACACCAAAATACTATAGACTGGGTAGTTTATGAACAACAGAAATTTATTTCTCACAGTTCTTGAGTCTGGAAATCTGAGATCAAGTTACCAGTATGGTCAGGAAAGGGCTCTCTTCCAGGATGCAGACTTTTCACTCTGTGCTCATATAGTAGGAGGGGTAAGGAAACTCACTGATATCTCACCTATGAGAGCACTAATCCCTTACGGCCAAATCACCTCCCAAAGACCCCACCAACTAACACCCTTACCTTTGAGGATTAGGATTTCAATATATGAGGTTTGGGATGACCCAAATATTCAAACCACAGCAACTACAAAATTCTGGTGAAAGAAATCAAATAAGGTCTAAATAGAGATATTTCATGTTCATGAACACAAAGACTCAATATTGTTAACGTGTCAGTTCATCTCAACATGGTCTAAAGATTGAATGCAATACCAAAGCAGCCCCAATCAAGGTCTCAGCAAATTAGTTGGTGGCTATCAACAAACTGATTTTGAAGTTTATAAAGAGAAGCAAAATACCCTGAATAACCAACAGAATAATGTAGAACCAATCAAAGAACTGAAACTACCTGACTCTGACACTTTCTACAAGGCTATAATAACACTCTGGTATTGGTAAAACAATAGACAAATAGATCAATGGAACAGAATAGAGCCCAACAGTATGTTCATACATAGCACTGTCAATTAAGTTCATGTACTCGTTGCAACGATGTTGCTGACTGTTTTTCTGATATCAGAGAGATTATTCATTATGAATTTGTACTAACCGGACAAATAGTTAACCAAGTTTACTATTTAGAAGTGCTGAAAAGGCTGCGTGAAAAAGTTAGACAACCTGTGCTTTTTTGCCAACAATTCATGACTTTTGCATCACAACAATGCACCAGCTCACCGGGCACTGTCTGTGAGGGAGTTTTTACCCAGTAAACAAATAACTGTATTGGAACCCCCTCCCTACTCACCTGATCTGACCCCCAATGACTTCTTTCTTTACCCAAAGATAAAGGCAACGTTGAAAGGAAGACATTTTGATGACATTCAGGACATCAAGGATAATACGATGACAGTGCTCATGGCCATTCCAGAAAAGCAATTTCAAAATTGCATTGAATGGTGGACCAGGTTCTGGCATCAGTGCACAGCTTACCAAGGGAAGTGCTGCAAAGATGACTGTAGTGATATTCAGCAATGAGGTATGTGGCACTTTTCTAGGATGAGTCTGCGAACTTCATTATCTGACCTTGTATATAGTTAAATTAAATATGATGAAAGAAGAAAGACAATTCAATGTAAAATGAAGTCCAAAAGGAAAAAAAAATATATGATTAGAGACAACTGAACATACACATGAGGAAAAAAAACATCTAGACAGAGACCTTATACAATTCAGAAATTAACTCAAAATGGTTCATAGATTTACATTTAAAATGCAAAATATTTAAATTCCAAGAAGATAGCAGAGAAAAATCTAAGTTATCTTGTGTTTGGAGGTTACTTTTTATATACAGCACTAAAAGCACTATTCATGGAAGAAAAAATTGATAAGCTGGACTTTATTAAAAGTAAACACATCTTCTCCACAAATACAGTGTAGAGAATTCATAGACAAGCCACAGGCTGGGGTAAAATATTTGCAAAATTTATCTAATAAAGGACTGGAATCCAAATATGCAAATAACTCTTAAAACTCTATCATGAGAAAGCAATCAACCAAATAATAATGGGCAAATAATGGACACATACACCTCATTAAAGAAGATATATGGGTGCCAAACAAGCATATTAGAAGGTATTTAACACCATATGTCTTTAGGGAATTGTAAATTAAAACACTAATGAGATACCACCACACACTTGTTAGAATGGCTAAAATCCAAACACTAACAAGGTCAATCGCTGGCAAGATGTGGAACAACAGGAAATCTCATGGATTGCTGGTAGGAATGCAAAAAGGTACAGACACTTTGGAAGACAGTCTGGCAGTTTCTTACAAAGCTAAACAGTCTTATTATATCACCCAGCAATAATACAACAGGCTATGCATCCAAATGAGTTGAAAACTAGTGTTCACACAAAAACCTGCACCCAAATGTTTAAAGCATCTTTATTCATAATTGCCAAAACTTGGAAGCAACCAAAATGTCCTTCCAGAGGTTAATGGACAAACTATTATGCATTAATACAACAGAAAATCATTCAACAATAAATAAACTATCAGTATGAAAATAATGGAGAAACTTTAAATGCATATAGGTAATGAAAGGAGCCAATGTGAAAAGGCTGTATACTGTAGGATTCCAACTATATAACCTTCTGGAAAGGGCAAACTTTAGAGACAGTAAGAAGATTAGTGGTTGCTAGGGGTTTGAACAAATGACAGGAAGATGAATAGGCAGAGCACAGAGGGCTTTAGGGCATTGAAACTATTCTGTATGATACCATAATGGCAGATATGTGGCATTATATATTTGTCAAAATCCGAATCTTAATGTAAACTATAGATTTTAGTTAATAATGACATATTAATATTAGTTCATCAATTGTAAGGAATGTACAACACTAATTGAAGATGTTAATAATAAGGTAAATTCTGGGTGGTAGAGAGAGACATATGAAAACTTTCTGTATTTTCTGTTCAATTTTTCTATAAAGCTAAAATTTATCTAAACCAAAGTCCATTGATCTAAAGAAATATAGATTTTCATGCTGTTTTTACATAAAAACAGCATAATTTATTTAGGTCATCCTGTCTGAAAGAAAAATTAGGACCTATGCATGGAGTGCTGCCTCAAAAATTGAAATCCGTGTCATTGTTTTAGAAGGTCACGCAGCAAGCAGTGAGGGGATAAAAAATGTTATCAGATTATGGGGCAGTATCCATATTAGTAGTGGAAAAAATTCCATACAAAATACACCAGCAATAAATTGGAAGACACATAACACAGCCAGTTTACCCTACGGTGATGGGTGATGGAAGGTTAAAAACAGCTTATTGGCTGTATGTGTTTTTTTGCTGTTAGCTGTGTTTGACAAGGCAGCATAAGAGAATTATAACTAAGCAAAGAATTGGCTATTTTGCAACCAAGAGTGAAAGGGAATAGTAAAAATCAATAAATTCAGGCATTAAGCTGGAAAAGAAAACTGACACTGGTCAAAAATTAAATGATAAAAATGAGAACTTCTTTTTAGTAAAGCCTGTGAAATAAAATCTGGCTTTCCTACAAGGATTAAAACATGGTTACAGCCTTCACATGATCTAATGTTTCAAACCAGGAATGGATTAAGACTGTGCCTGACAATTATACTCTCATTTGGCTCTGATCCCTGGTGCCGTGATCATATTAAGAAGACATTGCTCAAAAATGAGTACACATTATAGGGAAGGACTCAAAACCCAACACTAAGAATATATGGACTCTGGTTTAAAATAAATATATATTGCCGATATGAGAGTATATGCTGCATTGCATTTACTGTGCACATCTACACAGATAATATCCTCAGTGTATTTTGTTCACTTTGAGAAACACAGATCATCTACCACTCCAATTCCATTTTGATTCTATATTTGAATTTATCATATAAAATCCATGGCTTTGTATTAGAATTCTAAGCAAAATGAGAAAGTTTACTTTTTTTTTTTTTACCTTTTTTCTGGTAAACTTTCCTACAGTAGAGAAATATCATGCAAATATGTTCCATTCTCAATAAAGGTTTTAAGCGACTTACTTCAATTGAACATCTCATATTGATCTGAATTTTACTTCGTAGGTAATTTTTGTGGATGAACAAAATAACTATAATTATAGAATAACATTCAAACCTACACAGGAAATAAATGAGACCTATAACACAAGAAAACAAGCTTTGGATCCTTTACATAATACCTTTGAATCAGGGTAGCAAGATATTTTCTCTTAGGTTACTTTAATAGTACAGTGGAGCAGATAGAGTCATATAGGTCTAAAATTACATCAAATGCTAGAGATAAAAGTAACAATTTTGAGTTTAAGAATTTTATATTAAAGTTAAAGTGAATGAGCACAAAATCATATGTCAACTTCCATTTTATAATTTAAAAGAAAGTTTTATTTTAAATAGTGATATATTCACTCTATTGCTAAAAGGGATAGTTCATTCCAGCAAAAATAAATTCATTAAGGATGTTTTAACTTTTTCTTCTTCAGGATCTTTTATCTTTCTTTTAATCTGATACCCTTGCTTTATGGTATCATAGCCTCACAATCTTATTCACTTCAGCGGGGAGTATAACATAAAAGAAATGCTTGAAAGGGTAATAGCATTCTCTGCATTACTAATCTATTCCTTCAACTGCTGATTAGCATTGAAATTGATTTTGAACTTCTTGTGACTAAAATGACATTAATCTAGCATTTGCTGTTAGAAACATGACACCTATTTCATGTTAGCAGGCGATGGCACATCATTAATTTGATAACTTGATGTGGCAACTCTTCCTAAGCCATCAAGAACGTTAGTTCAAAAGAGCTCTACAAGAGAAAGTAACTGTAAATAGCTTTAAATACTTAAGACTGAAGATGTCATTCCCTTTTCTAAAGTATTTGGATTAGGCAGTTTCAGTGTATGCACCAAAATCCAGAATTCATATTAGTATCTTCTTTATTATAACTCAGTGGTTCTCAACCTTGTGTGTTAGAGTCACTTAAAGAATTTTTTTTAAATTAAAGTTTATTGGGGTGGCAATTGTTAGTAAAGTTGCATGGGTTTCAGGTGTACAATTCTGTAAACACATCATCTATATATCACATTGTGTGTTCACCACTCAGAGTCACTTCTCTTTCCATCACCATATATTTGATCCCTTTTACCCTCATCTACTACGCCTCCACCCCCTTTAGCTTCTGGTAAATATCGATACCTTGACAGCAACTACAGAGTTTCTGATTTATTTAGTCAGGTAGGGGGCAAGTTATCAATGTCATTTAAAACTCCCCAGATTATTCTACATAGAAACCAGTGATGAGAAACAGTTTGAACCAAACAATTAATCAAATACCCACACTGAAATATGCCTATTATCCTGTAATTATTCATCATGTTCAAAGCCCTCTATGAATAGTAAGTATAAATAATAAATATTTATGTTCTTGGCAATCATGAGGCAATTTTGTACAAGTGAAAAGTGCAGTAATACACTGTTTCCCCGAAAATAAGACCTAGCTGGACAATCAGCTCTAATATGTCTTCTGGAGCAAAAATTAATGTAAGTTCCAGTTTTATTTTACTTTAATATAAGACAGGGTATAATATAATACAATATAATATATAATATAATATAATATAATATAATATAATATAATATAATATAATATAATAATACTGGGTCTTATATTAATTTTTGCTCCAAAAGATGCATTAGTGCAGATTGTCCGTGTAGGTCTTATTTCCGGGGAAACATGGTAACCATATGCCCCTTGTAATATCTATAACCAATAGTGTTTTGTTTTAATGCCAAAGGTTTCCAACACTTTTCAATACAATGCTTTTATTCATAAAGTATTTTTTTTTTAGAAAATAGAACTATACACACACACACACACACACACACACATATACTCACACACCAAAAAATAATATAGTACTATATAAAATACTCAGTCCCACTATTTAATCTATTGGTCTTTTACAACTATTAATTTTTCTATTAGAAATAAAATATTCAAAATAAAATAAATCTAGGACTTAAAGCAACTATCTTTCCTTTTTAAAACATTGGCCTAGATCTCAGAGGTTAGTATTCTAGGGATGACTCTGACACTCGCTTGCCGTTTGATCTAGGTAAACTTTCACTGCCTCTCTCCACTTTTATACAACATCATGTTTGCATTAGGTTACTTCTAACATTCCTTTGAGGCATTTATTCCCACAAACTCATTCCTAACACATAAGGACAATTAAACTCACTTTAGATGTGTAATTGAGCCACCCTTCATTTGATTAGCATTGCAAAAGTGCTTAAAAATATTGGTGAAATCAATGTTTCCCACATTCTACTGAACATTTTATTTTTTAAAGATTTTTAGTTAAAAATATAGCTAACAGACAACATTATATCAGTTTCAAGTGTACACCATAGTTGTTCAGCATATGCGTAACTAAAGAAGTGATCAGCATTCAGTCCAGCAACCATCTGACACCGTCCCAGCTATCACTGTATCATTGACTATATTCCCCATGCTGTACGTTACATCCCCATGACTTATTTATTTTATACCTGGGAATTTGAACCTTTCATTCCCTTTCACCTTTGTCCCCTCTTTTTTAATCTTTCAATCACAGTTAGTTATTACCGTCAATTATTTTATATTAATTTCAGGTCTACAGCATATGGTTGACATTTATATAATTTAAGAAATGATCCCACTGACTAGTCTAGTACCCACCTGGCACTGTACACAGTTATTACCATATTATAGACTATATGCCCTGTGCTTTATTTTGCATCCCCATGACTACTATGTAACAACCAATTTGTACTTCTTAATCCCTTCCATTTTTCACCCACCGTCCCAAAACCCCTCCCATCTTGCATCCAGCAAAAGTTTCAATGAGTATGTTTCTGTTTTGTTTGTTTGTTTATTTTGTTCTTTAGATGCCACACATAAGTGAAATCACATTGCGTCTGTCTTACGCTGTCTGACATACTGCACTCCACATAATACCCTCCAGGTCCATCCATGCCGCTGCAGAAGAAAAGAACCCATTCCCTTCCAAGGCCAAGCACTGTTTCATTGTGAACATTTTATTTTAAAACCTTCACATTTTCCCAAAAATTATGGTTTTTAACTCTAGCTTCTGGTACTATCACAAAGATCATTTTGCAGTTTCCTTATTCAAACCCCATCCCATAAATGTTATCTTAATAACACCACTATTAGATTGTTTTTAATTATGCCACGACCACTACTGACAACAATAACAGCAATGCTATTTCTGCTTACATAGTCCCTAATGCATCTAACATGCTTCCATCACAGACACAACCCGCCATGGCTCTTACACCCTAGTAAAACAGCTGTGCTCTCTGGAAGTTGAAAAGTAGTCACATCTGTCTCTCCTCTCTCCTCTCTCATCACTTGTTTGCTCTGATAAAGCAAGGCACCCTGTTGTGAGCTACCTTCTGAAGAGTCCCTCTTGGCACAAAATGAAAAGCAATCTCTGGCCAACAGGAAGCAAATAATCGAGGCCCTTAACGTGATAGCATGTGAAACGAGTCGTTCCAAAAACCCGGTGTGTGAGCTTGGAAGCAGAAACTTCCTCAGCCAAGATTGAAGATAACTGGAGCCCCAGCTGACACTTTGAGGTCTTGTGAGAGACTCTGAGCCATGGGACCTCGCTAAGCCATGCCCAGGTTTTTTAAAAAAAACAAAAAACAAAAAAAAACAAACTGGGGCAACACAGACTATTTTATGACACTAAGCTTTGGGGTAATTTGATACACAGAAATACATAACTAATACAACTGAGCTTCTGAATCTGAGTTTGAATTATTCTTACACTGTAGCTCCTATTTCTGTAAGTCATCCAGCTGCTCGCATGACTCTCTTCAACTATTATTTTCTTTGCTGTCAATTTTTTATTACATACACATGGCACACAATTATCAAAGGTAGAAATAACAGAAAATAGGAGTGTCATTAAGAAATTATGTTCTCTGTAAAGTTAAGGAGAATTACAATTCCCCCCAACCTCATGCCCCTTTACCTTTGAACAGAAGAACTATCAAAAGGATAACTCTGCATCTCTTTCTCTTTGCAACTTTCTCTTTACCATTATACCTTCTCTGAGGTGGAAGAGTGGTCGACTTAATCAGTGAAAGCCTGATCTCATTGGATTACATTATCACTAGGGTCACTGCACCGCTACACAGAGTGTAAGGATAGCACTCTGGATCTGACATTCTGACTCTGGGCTGTGCTATGTGACAGATGGGTGGATAAATTACAAGAACATTGTTTTCTACCCCCTGTACCAGGTGGTCTGAACATATAGGTGGTCTGAGGCAGTCTCAGGCCTCAAAACCTACCTTCTTAGTGTAGACACACCATTCTTCCCTACATACTCTTTTTGGAAGGTAACTGAGTTGGCGAAGCAAAATTGAGATGCTACATGAAGACATCTTGTTAAATGAAAACGGAAACTACATACAGAGCAAGTTCTTCCTCACACAGATTTCAATCATCAATTTGGGGTCTCTATTAGGAAAACCTCATTTGACCCCAGCTTACATTCATGTTCTGAATCTTACATTAAATGAAAAGTAAGGGTTTTTCAGTTACTGGGTCACCATAAATAAAGCTAAAAATGATACCAGGTTGGTTCTCTGAACATCATTTCTAAATAGTAGAAACCAGTGATAAAGAGAGTTAAGTTATTGTATAAGGAATTCCAAAATTCATCACTTATCTGTTTATATTAGACAAGTCATAACTCATTTGGTTCCTCAACTGTCACATTCACTGACACACTTGCTCTGATAATCTCTCAGAGATATCATGATGACTAAATAAGAGAATACTAGTATAATATATGTTAGTTGCTAAGCTTAAATTATTACATGCTGCTCCAAGGAAAATCTGATAAATATGCATTAATATGTAGCATCTGTCCAGTGTTTCAAAAGACATCAAACTCACATCTCTAAAATGGGAATAAAAAACAGTAGTTATAGATATAACTCTCATTTCAGTCCCTTTCTTCTTGCTTTTACCAATCTCTACTCAATCCCACCAGTCTCTATTTTATATTACAAACAACTGCCTTCATGCCTACTTCAGTCCTTTGTTCTTGCTCTTCCTTTTGTGGAAATGTTCTTCAATTTGATTGCATACAGTTCTTTGCAAAAAACAAATTTACCCTTTGTCCATCTGGGGCAAGCTCATCTTTAGAGAGGAATCACATGACTATTCTTTATAAAGATTAGCTTGTCCTCTTTCCATCACTCTCTGTCCCTTCATCCTGCCTTACACTATCATATTGCATGTATCACATGTGTACTGTATGAGTTGTGCTTTCATTCATTTTCTTTGTTCTCCCTCAAAGGAGAGCTTAACCTTTATAAGAGTAATAACATTATCAAATTCAATGGGTATTTCTATCAAAAAATCCAGAGCCTATAACCTTAGCAAAGTTGCTGAAACTATACAAAGTGAACAAATGAACAAACTACATTTATTAGTAGATAAGGGATGACTAAATTATATCTTATCTCCAACTTCCAAGTGACTCTGAACTTCAAGGTCAAATCAGGAAGAGTGAGTTGGTATATCAATTACTAGGTGGAGATGTAGTTTACACACTGGCACCAGAAAAGCCAAAATAAGCATTGTAATTTTATGTCCAAATGTACTGATACATTTTCAATAAAATAAGTCAAAGGTTAAGACAGTGTTATTAATCAACACACACACTGTCGAGAAGACTATAATGATATTGTAGATTAACATAAGATAGAGAATTTAAAACAGCATAATACATGGGTAAGCAAGAGGGTCCAGAAGGCAAGGGAATCCAAAATTCCTCTGAAGAAACAAGAAAGACTTCATTAAACAACTGCCAAAGGAAAGGGCAAGGAAAACAAAAGTGGAAGGCAGAAGACAAGGGAAGGAAAGCTATTAATACCAGGTAAAATCTATTTACCACTGGCAGCTACTGAAAAAAGAAGTCCCTATCTCCTATTAACTCACTACAAATGGTATATTTTCACACCCAGAATACCAAATGAATTGCTTTTGATGGAATGTTATTTTAAACCAAGCAACTTTTTTTTCCATCTAACGTCAAGCTGATCAAAGGCACTTTTATCCCTTCCTTATCCATGGTTGTTGACATAGTATCTGACATATGGTAGACACTCAAAAAAACGGTGACTTGATTAATAAGCCCAATATTTTTTTTTATTTTTTTTTACTTCTGATGCTAAAGAAATTTAATTTTGTTTTCTGAGTGTTGCTTAAAAGACATCGAATAGAGAGGTTAACAAAATGAAAAAGTACAAAATTTAAATTCTGTTTAGAAACAATTTAATGACAGGTAATTGTTTTTCAAGTGAACTATCAGAAAAGTTTAATAATGCTTCACTAAATAGTACATTTTATCATTAATCCTCTACTATAATCCAGAAATTTCAGAAGAACAATATGTGTTCCACTTGAAAATAAAATAAAAATGACTTACTGTAAAAATTATTACTCTGAAGATGCTTTTGCCACATTCTAGGTGAAAATAATAGCAAGGGTCTATGGTACTGCAATTTTAAAATAAGTAAACTAGTAAAAAACAATGAAAGAATCCCACGGAACAACCTGAGGACCATAAAAATGGAAAAGCAACAATAAAAATCTCAGGAAGACAAACATGCAAGATAGGTTTCACTAAAGCGAAAGAAAATGGAATTCAAGAAAAATTTCTGCAGTATGGCTATGACCTTTAAAAGTAGCTATTATATAAAAGGAATACAATAAAAACAAGTACATCTGCCATTAAATACTTGATTCCCCTCCAGAAAGTCAGAAAGTGTGTGTGTGTGTGTGTGTGCGTGTGTATACAAGTGGAGGTTACTGGAAAATAGCCTCCCAGTTGTCTCTGTATGGTTCAATGTTCAGTACACCAGGTCATCATAGCAGGAGTCTGGCATGGCTGGAAGTTTCATCATTATAAAAATGAAGGTTTGATATAGAACATACAGCTAAATATACCATTCTCTTAATGACAATATGCATTTGCTTCCTGATACAATAAAAGGCCAGATATACATTGAGGCCAAGATGTCAGGCTTCGTATACTGAGTGTCTAGTTTAGTATTTGGAACATTAACTAAGTGTATAATAATGCTAGTTTAATGGAATTAAAAAAATAAGTAACTTCACCAACAGTTGTATGGATGTGTATCTTGATTATGGCACCAGGCTTGGCCCTAAAGAGCTATGATCTTGATCATCTTGCCAACAGTTACTCAACACATGCTGCTTGACTATCGTGTATTTGAAAAACTGAGAAGGTTATCCAATAATTTTCAAAGTCAGGGTAAAAAAGAGAGAGAAAATAGAAAAATGTTCTCAATTAAACATATCTTTTTCCTTGAAATGGAAGGGAAATATTAATAAAATATTTTTTAAATAATAAAAGATAAACAGATGTAAAATGTGTGAATGCAGAACATATAGACTATTATTCATCAATTCAAGTAAATATAATACAATTAAATGTGAGGTGAAATCAAGAGCTAGCTGTGAAAAGCAAAGATTACTATTAAATATTGAGACCAGAAAAATGTGGAGGTCACTAAGCTTTGATTTTACGCACACAGTCCCTTAAGAGCTTAAGTTTATTTATGTGTTATCATTTTACTAAAAAATGAGAATAAATTTTCCTTGAGATTCTGGAAACTAAAGATTTATAATAAGTTATGTTTTCCTTTATGATTGTTTTTGCCAATTTTTTTTTAATGAAATTGAATTCCTATATTTCCTATTCATGCTGAATTTCAAGTTGCGATGGGAGAAGTTTCCCTACTTCTTGATTAGAGAATCATCCATATTTTTCTCATAGTTGTATGGTACACTTGGTACTTTAACATATTTGATCCAAACAGGAAAAATTTCGAAGTAAATTTTGGTATATAATGGGGGAATGGATCCAATGTTATATTTTTTCCCAATATTGTATAAAATGTCATTTCTTTTTTCTGCTAATTTAAGATATTGTACTTATGGTAGATTATGTCCATTATTCTCTGTTTATGTGCCAGTCTCCTGGCTCTTCTTTTCCTGGGACTTTCTGGATAATCTCACTTATTCTTTCAAGTACATTTTCTAACCAACTTGTGTAGTTTAGAGTTGGAAGCAGAGAGTTGACACCATTTTAATTGAAATTTTAAAACAGTCATAAATTATTTCAGGAATAGCTGAGCTTTTGCCCTTTACTTTTGAGTCTTCCTACCCAAGTAAATAATGTTTTTTCCATTTGTAAGTCTACTTTTGTGTCTTTAAAAAATGGGTTTTACAGGTATTTGTGTAGGTTCTTTGATAGTGCATATGTTTACACACAAGGATATTTCATTGTATTACCAAAACATTTTATCTTTCAGTATTTCCTTTTGATTGTCTTTTTTTGTTTGTTTGTTTGTTTGTTTGCATAAATGAAGATTATTTGTTTTTGGTATGTTCATTATAAAACCAGTCATTTCACTGTATTATTTTAATATTTGTTTTCATTTTATAATTGATTTTGGGGCAGTTTCCCAGCTGTATATTCAGGCTATAAGCCAACAGAGGTAATGGTATGTTTTCCTTTCCAATTCTAACCATGCTCATTGTTTTGTCATGCTTTATTGTAATCGCTAATATCTTCAAAACTCTGTATCACAAACTGTGAACAGTGGTCTGGTATTTCACTCTACTTGCAAGCTAGCAAATTAGATTGCCACAGTTCTAGGGAAGCTACAGAAGACATGAGACTCCTGGGTCAGACACAAAGGATGTGATTACTCACAATAAAACAGGCAGTATAAGTTTTGTATTTCTATTTGTTCTCCTTGTTCTCCAAGTTCTACACAGATGATGTGGAGCTGCTTATATAAATAATACGTGCAGTGGGTTTGTGTCACAACCGATAAACTCCCACTTTAAGGACACCCCCAATTGACCATATAAGGAGAAAACATGCAAAGCTGTTCAAACTTTGCCCCAGAGAGAGATATATTATCTTTACTATCCCTGGTTAATAAACAAACCTATCCTCTGCTCTGCAGGGAGACATTATGTCTGTATATGTTCCAATAGCTGTTTACTATACAAAGACAACTGAAAATATATTCTGGAACAAAAGTTGATACAAGACCTGAAGAAAGACCATGGAGAATGTTCTCCCAACAAAATGATAAGTAGTAGTAAAGATAAATAATATCCTTTTCTTGTTTCTGACTAAGTAGAAAAGCTCTTAACACTTCTCCATTAAGTAAGTGACTGGCTTCAGTGCCGAGATATATTAATTTTAACATGTTAAATGCATATCAATTGATCCCAAATTACTGACTGCCTTTTTAACAAGAGTGCCAGTAATACTTTAACAAATTATTTTAAAGAAGATAAAGAGAAATTGTATGCTATTTTTCTTTATTTCTATTAATATATAGTAATGGATAAAAGAATGCTCAATGGAGATATTAATGGATTTTTCAAATACGTTTCATTATATACTGTAAGAAGAATTCAAGATGATACACAATGGCCCATGCCCATGTTCTTTCCCCTCAATCTGAGTGTATGCAGGACTTGTACCTTCATTTAACCAACAGAATATGGCAAGGTGATGGATGTTACTCTAGTGATGCATTACATTATATGAAATTTAAAAATAATTGCTTTGCAGAGACAATAACAGCCACTAATCAGTTTATTTTAAGTTAATGAAAAGGGAGATTACTCTGAGTGGGCTTGAACTAATCAGATTAGCCATTTAAAAGAAAGTCTAGAGGTCAGAGAATGAAGTCACGGACTATAGGCAGGCAGCAGAGATATTTTCTTTCTGGCCTTGAACAAGCGAACATCCTTGTGATGAATTGTCAATTGAGAGAGGTGGTCTTCTGGAACTGAGAACGTCAGTTCTATCACTGCAGGGACATAAATAATGACAACACGATGTGATCTTGGGAGAGAATCCCAGACCTCAAATGAGGCATTTTGATTGCAGTCTTGAGAGATCCTGAACAGAGGAAACTGTTAAGCTTTGTTTGAATTTCTGAGCCATGAAAACTGAGATAATAAATGTACAGTGTTTTAAGATGCTTAGCTTGTGATAATTTGTTGTACAGAAATATATTATATTATGTAGATGTATTAATGGATATATTAACATATAATGGATTTCCATGAATCCTGCAATAAATTGCACTTGAAATTATTTTTTAAGATATAGTTGGATTTGTTTGCTAATATTTTATTTAAGGCTTTCACATAAATATTCATAAGTTGAATTAGTTTTACCCAACAGTAACAGCTAGTTAATTCCTTTTTATTCAAAAGTAAAATATAAGATTGCATGTTAACATGAAAAGATACTCTAAATGTTTCCATTGACTTTTCCCCCCTTCTCTCCCTTTTTTTTTTTGTGGTTACATTTTGATTTGTCTGAATATATCTTATAATTCTTTCATCTTAGATTGTGGTTCATAAATCCCTTCATCTCTGAATGTTGAAAATATATTTTACCCTGCCACTCGAATGCACATTTAGCCATTGGTGTTTAGATTCAAAATGATTGATGATAGAGGGCAGGGAGGGACATTTTTCTGTTTTCTTCATGGATATATTTCAAGCACATAAAGTCATGATTGAAATGTAGTAGTTGCTCCATTAAATTTGTTAATAAATAAAAGAATAACTCTTTTATCATTGTTTTCAACAAGCATTGAGCATGAGTTGACTGTGAATCTCTTTATTCTCATATCTTTATATGTTCTCCATTTAGCATGAGCATATGTATACATGCAGGTATGTATGTATTTACTAATTTGTTTGTTTTTATTACAGTTTGTTTTGTTGTTTTGTAGAAATATGTTTAGAGTTGTATCCATAGTTTTTGTATTTCTTCCATTCAGCATTTGGATGTTACTCTTCTACTTAAAATTTACATCTTTCCTCACCTCTGAAAATGATTTTTTTATTGTTTCTTTGATAACTGGCTATTTTTTATTTTTGTTGCTATTATTGTAACTTATATTTATATCTTAAATTTTAACTTTTCCTTCATATTCTTTTCCACTTCTTTGGCCTGCATTTTACAACTATTTAAAAAAGAAAACCCCAGTTTTGTCTTCTAGCTCATTATTTCTATTGTATTCCTTCTGCCATCAAACCCAACAATTTAGTTTTAATATATAATTGTTAGATGTATTTTAACAAACTCTAATGGTCTCATCTTATCTTTGGTTTGAACTACTTTAGTTTTTAAGATGAGATGTCCACCATATACATAGTTTCTATTTAACCATATATCACCTATCAACATTAATTCAATAATTACGTATCAATCAACTACTACATTTCAGATTTCCCTAGCACTTGAAGTTACTGTAGTGCGCTAGAAAACAAATCTTTCTAGTGTTTGTATTATGAAGCTTAATTCCAGTGAGAGAATATTTTTTAAAGAAATTATACATTTGTGTATGTGTGTCAGAGAGAGAGAGAGAGAGAGAGAGAGAGAGAGAGAGAGAGAGAGAGAGAGAGAGAGAGAGGTTTGAAGGGAATATTAAATTGTTAAATGATAAGGAAAAATAGAGCAGGCAAAGGAAATAGGGACTACAATAGGCATCAGGATGGGATATTTTATATAGATTGGTCAGATAAAATATCTGATTAGGTGACCCTTGAGCAGGAATCAGAGAAAGTAAAAGATCAAGTCATGTAGAAATTAGTGAAGAGATTTTCAGGGATGGGGAACAACATATGAAAAGGTCTTTTTAGTGTATATAAGCATTAATGTTTATGAAACTTCATCATGTGTCCTGTACAGGAAATATTATGAATATTTTCCCTTGGTATACCAACTAGCTATTTCTAAGTAACAATTCACTCTGATACATAATGGTTTGAAACATCAACTGTTATCTTTTTCTCCTGAGTCTGTGTTAACTAGATTGTTCTACTGATCTGGATGAGTCTCAGTCAGTTTGTCTTGTTTGGGTTTGTGTTTGCGATGAACTGGTAAGTGAACTGGAGCCTGGCTACCTTAGGATATCTTCAATTGGGATATTGTTCCATGTTGTTCCTGATTTTACTTCAGTCTAGCCTGTTTTTTTGTTTGTTTGTTTGTTTTGTTTTGTTTGTTGGTTTATGGTAGTTTCAGAGTTTGAAGAGAAAATAGAAAAAAAGTATATTTTTTTCAGAGTTTGAAGAGAGAATAGAAAAAAGTAAAAAGTATATTCTACTTGCATCAAATTGTCTACTGTCTTTGTCTATGAGTTTTCGTTTCTTCATTTGTTTACCTTGTTCTTTTGTTGTTTTCAATTTTATATACCACACATCAGTGAAATCATATGGTTCTCAACTCTTTCTACCTGACTTATTTCACTTAGCATAATAATCTCAAGATCCATCCATGTTGTCACAAATGGCATTATTTCATCTTTTCTTATGGCAGAATAGTACCTGAAACCTATGCAACTTTACTAACAATTATCACCCCAATAAACCTTAATAAAAAAATGTTTTTCTACTGCCATTGGGAGTTACGTGGCTGAACCCAAAGTCAAAGTGAAAGTATGCTGCAAAGTTATAGAAGAAAGGAAATAAATACAGGGAGACTCCTTAATTAGGTAATCAATCAATTGATTAGTGCAATCAATTAAACTAAATTGAGTATTACTTTCAGAACTAGAAATCTTTTCTACTGTCATTCATTTGGTTGTTCCAGGTTTTGTATCTCAGATCATTTGTTTATTGATGTGTATATGCTATATCTGTATATCATGCTCAAACTATGTTAATTCCAGAGAAAACTTACTGCATTATATTAATAATATGAATGCATTCCCGATCTTGAATTAATTTTATAAATAGTTTTATTTTCAAAATCTACCAGTTTCAGCTAATGGATTAACTTGTAGTAGACTGAATTTCCTTTAAAAATAACTATGGATGTAGACAAAATATGTAAAATATTTTGGAAAGATTTGGAGAACAATTTAAGCACCTATAATCATTGAGAAAAGTGAAGCATGTGAATTAAGCTATCTATGCACCTTATGTTTTTCATTGAGGGTATTTTTTTCTAAATCACTTTGCACAGAAATAGAGTATAAGATGAGAAGTATTACTGGCCTAAAGAGACAGATGTTGGAGCTCTGGGTGACCAAGGCCACTTTGGAAAGAGGCAATTATGCCTAAGAGTCACAACTTACGAGTTAGAACTACCTCCTATAAGTAAGATCAAAACTAAAATAAAGCAGATGCAGCAAAGCCTTGAGAATGAAAATGTTCCCACACACTTAAGCAAAGACTGATTATTTTGTAGTTGTGATTATAAGTAGCCATCAGAACCTGTTGTTTAATCAATTAATGTCAACTCAGGGAACACATTTTACAAACCAACCAATCAGTGTCAGTCTCCAACTTATGATTATATAGCCAATCAAGAACAGATGATTCCAATAAATAGTTCTCTTTTTAGTAACTAGTATCCTGTTTTTGAGTAATCACAGTAATGCATTTGATGTTATCCTACTCACTCTTCTTAAAGTCTACCAATCCATAAATTCCACTCTCAGCTCTATTTGAATAGAATGTGCCTTTCAGGCAAAATTCTCCCTTAATAGCATAAGTAATAGTTTCATTTTGTATTTTTAATTCAGTTATCAATGTTGGTCTCATGTACTATGATAATCTAAAACTAAGCCAAGATAGTATCAAAGTGATTTACTGGTACTCTATTTACCTGGCAAAAGAAAATGTAGTCCTGTATTAACAATTATAATCTATCACCCAGACCTCGTAAAATGTTTTCATTCACAATTGCTGGAGATACTATTGAAAAATCAGAGGTGTAAATCAAAATATAACCAAATGACTGAAAAAGTCAAAAACAGACTATGGAAATTGATTCTCAAGTGATTCATATATTAAAGTTATCAAAGTGTTACTTAAAAAGCAAAACATAAATAAAATAAAGGTACCAGCAAGAAACTATTATTTTCCCCTTACTTTAATTTTATTTAGTGTTTAATGTCTTCTGACTCCCAGAACCCAATTAAGTGAGTATTTAAAGGTACATTTAGACTATAATATTCTGGCTATGAAAAAAAAAAAAAATCTATGTTTGAATTTCATTTTATATGTTTCCAGAGTGTCCATAAAAGACTTTGTCTAATGCTGTTTTATTTGTTACAATGAATTTGCTGCAAACGATGTTTAAGAGTTCCGACAACAGTGACTTAACCTAAATAGCTGAGAATGTGGTAATATCCCAGGTGTCATCACAAAGAGACAAAAAAAAAAAAAAAAAAAGGAACAGAAAATGTTTCCCATTATCACCCATCTTTGAAATATAAGTGACATTCTTTCATCATTCAAAGCTCTACGTCACTAATTAGATGGTGCATTATTTTTCCTTTTATCAAAGACTCCACAACCTATACAGAGGACTAATTCAAGCTTGTTAATTATATTACTTCCAGCTACTAGTGTGGCAAAGTGTTTACTTTCTGAAATGATTTATTATATATCTGTCTTTGGCAGATTAAAATGTAAACTCATTTAAATTTATATGCATTAATTAGAACTATTGAGAGATGAGACTGCAGTCTTAAAAAATTTTAGTTTTTGTTTCTACGAAAAAATTTTTTTGATAAAAAAATTACACACTGTAAATAACTTAAAATAAATTGACATTAAAATAGTTGCCACTCCCGTGGATCACTCAGACTATAATGATAGCTCATTAAAGGTGTCTATATGTTGTATTAAAATTAAGAAAATAAATTATATTTGTTTTATATCAGTCACTTTTATATATAAAAAGAGTATAAAATCCAACTTTTCAAAAAAAAAAAAAAAACCTTTGGAAAAAGAGTTCTAAAATCATCCTCTAAATATGATACTTTATATTTATTGAAGCAATAAGGATGGCTTTTTTTGAGTATTTTGGTTATACTCTTGGGTATTACACTTTAATAAGCAATGTATTTATGAAAATAAAAATATTGTAACTAACAGATACACTGGTATTGAAATAAAAATACAAGATTAAAACAATTAGTTTTTTAGAGAAGATCAATAATCGTAAGAAATAACCTCAAATAGAAATTTGATATTTATGTTCCTTAAAAAGCTGAGGGACATTTATATCAGTTGGTGATGCTACTCTTTCTTTACTTGAAAATATTTTCCTCATGTGCATGTGGTTTTTAAAAATTTCCACTTTAAAGCTTCTTATCTCTAAAACAATTTAAAAGTTGTCTGGTTATGGTAGACATACTGTAAATGTAAGCTTTCAAGGGGCATTTTTAGGGAACAGTCTCACCTATCCATAGCTCTAATGTATAGGTAAGAATTTTGATAGGGTCACGTTTTACTTACTATTCAAGAGCCAGATGTTTTATAAGTCATTTTCAAACAAAGATATCAAAAGGAAAGAATTTCTGAGGACTGATCGTTTTGTGGCTGGTCTGTTGGAAAAGGTGATTTCCTTCCTCAAAATGTTATGGAAACTGGCTTAGGCTAATGACTTAAAATCACTCAATCTGGTCAATTGCAAGGCTTGGACACTAAGACTACTGCACTCTCACCTCTGTTATTAAAGTGAAGGTTTGGTTCTTCCCCAAGCAAGAAATCTGACACGGTGAAGTCTGCCACTTGATGGATCCAACATATAGTTGCAAGCAATCCTCCCAATAATGCCACAGAAAGGATTGATTCTTCTACTAAGCACCAAGGCTGACCTATCTGGCTGAAGCTGGAGCCAACACCTGACAAGTCACTTCGCTATTGTTGTGTCCTGGCCCCTGATCACAGGAGCCGAGCGGAAGATCCATTCTTCCTTAATCAGGCAGCTTCAAGCTCCT